>NC_081159.1:42052547-43415614 GCF_012432095.1 Onychostoma macrolepis | reverse complement strand
AAGACATTGGAATCCACCTGCTGTCTATAAAGGACTGAAGTACGATAAAGAGAATCAGATGCTGGTTCTGCGTGACAGTTCTCCGGTGCCAGATTGCCTTGCCAGAGAAGATGCCAAGAAAACCGAGCTTGTAAACCTTAGTATTTATTTCTGTTTTTATATTTTATTTGTAATGTATTTAACCTATATACAATAAAACTATATTTAATTAAAACTAAGAAGCTCGCCTGCCTGAAGAGTCTGATTTATAGACTTGAGCAAGAACAGACCACGGAGAAGTCTTCTGAGACCTATTTTGTGAGTATGAAATTTAAATGCTTATAGGATAGGTGTCACGGATCCGCCCACAACCACATCTACACCAACCATCTACACCCGTTCACAATCACCCGAATACTGATTACCACCTGTCTCCAATCACCAAACACACTATATAGAGTTACTCACCACAATCCTTCGTTGGTTGGTCTTAAGGTCGTAAGCTCTTCGCTGTCCCTCACTTACCTCTTGGATTCCTGGAATCATCTGTGCCGTAAGCCTTACGCACCGACCTGTATGAAAAGAATGACTTTAGTTGGATACACTTCTTAAGTTGAAAAGACTTCAAAATCAGTTTGAATTTGTGGAGAAAGAATTAAAGAAAAGTATTTCCACTCACCTGTGTTTGCCTCTCAGTCCGACTCTGACAGAAGACCAACCCTGAAAAAAGAAATATTGAGACGTGGCAAATCTGAGATGGAAGGTCATGATCTCCCAACGTCGGATCCCTTCGCCGAGTTAGTTCGCGCTCTCCGCGAATCCCTCCAACCACCTCCAGCCCAGCCATCTCCGTCCGGGTGCACCATGGCCAAACCTACCCTCTACTCAGGCGAGGCGGCTACCTGTCTCGGCTTCCTACTTCAGTGCTCGCTGTACTTCGAGTTTCAACCCCACCAGTTCCTGAATGATCGGGCTGTGGGACTGTTCCCTACAGTGGGCCGAAGCGCTCTGGAATTCCCACAGTCCGTTAGTACGGTCCCTGGATGCCTTCGTCGACCATTTCCGGGAAGTGTTCAGTCAGTCAGCCTCCTCCATTTCAGTTCATGAAGAGCTGTTTCAGCTGCGACAAGCAAACATGTCCATTCACGACTATACCGTAAGATTTCGCACTCTAGCCGCTAGCAGTGGGTGGAACGAAACGGCACTTCTCGCCGCCTATCGACGGGGTTTGGAACCAGCCATCAGACAACAATTGTCAGTCATCGAAGATTCAGTGGGCTTGGAGGGTTTTCTTCAAAAGGCATTGCACATCTCACAACAGTTGACCGCCTGTCGCCCTGACACCACCCCAATGACCACCTTCCAGGGACCAGGTTCGACTACACCAGAACCTATGCAAGTGGACCAGTACCATCTCTCTCCGGAGGAACGGTCTCGTCGGCGAACTCTCAATCTATGCATGTACTGCGGCTCAGGAAGTCACGTTCTGGTGTCCTGCCCGTTAAGCCGCGAACTCAGCAGTGATACAGTTCATCTTCACCCTGATGTTTCTGAGATTCCTCATAGCCATGCACTGATTCTACACCTGAACCACTCCTTCCCAGTAAAGGTCCTCATCGACTCTGGAGCCGCTGGAAACTTTATCTCATCGGCGTGCCTTTCCCGTATTCAATTACCCGGCTCGAAACAACACATCCTACGGTTCCACCATTCAAGGCAGACCACTGAGTAAGGGGCTGGTACATCACTGCACCCCGGAGGTCATGCTCCGCACAGGGAACTTTCACGAGGAACCGATCTCCTTCCTCATCCTGGAGGATGCCATTGTGGAAGTGGTGCTGGGGCGTCCCTGGCTGGCAAAACACCACCCGACTTGCACTGGCGCTCAGGAAATCCTTCGTTGGAGTGCTTCCTGCTTGAAAGATGCCTCACCGGTCTCCCGCTACCTCGCCAGTATGTGCCATCTCTACCACTCAACTCCACCACTGTAGAGAGTCCTACCACACCTACCTCAGTCCGTATTCCCCAAGTTTACCTCTCTTATGAAGATGTATTCAGCAGGACTGCCGCTACCCGTCTTCCTCCGCACAGACCCTGGGACTGCGCCATTAACCTGTTGCCGGGGCCAAACTGCCTAAAGGCCACGTTTATCCCTCTCGATCCCAGAGCGTGCCGCCATGGAGGAATACGTGAGAGGCGCTGCAGAAGGGTTCATCCGTCCCTCCACATCTCCCGCAGCCTCTAGCTTCTTCTTTGTCGCCAAGGAGGACGGAGGTCTCCGTCCGTGCATAGATTACAGAGCGCTCAATGCCCAGACGGTCAAGTTCGCCTACCCCTTACCACTGGTGCCGGCAGCCTTGGAGGAGCTTCGTGGGGCCCGAATCTTTACTAAGCTCGATCTCCGCAGCGCCTATAACTTGATTAGAATACACAAGGGAGGCAGTGGAAGGCGGCCTTCATTACACCTACCGGGCACTACGAATACCAGGTTATGCCGTATGGCCTTTCCAATTCACCATCAGTGTTCCAGAACTTTATGAATGAGATTTTCCGGGACATGCTCAACCAATTCACACTCATTTATATCGATGATATCCTGATTTACTCAGCCACCCTTGAGGAACACCACACTCATGTCTGTCAAGTACTCCAACGCCTTCGCCAACACCAACTGTACCTCAAGCTCGAAAAGTGCGAGTTCCATCAAACCCAGGTCCACTTCCTAGGGTACATTATCGACGCGAATGGGGTACAAATGGACCCGGCCAAGGTGGAAGCCGTAAGGAACTGGCCTCAACCGTCCACTATCAAGGAGCTCCAACGGTTCCTCGGCTTCGCCAACTTTTACCGGCGTTTCATCGCCCAGTTCAGCCATTTGTCAGCCCCTTTAACCTCTCTCCTCCAAGGGAAACCGAAATCCCTCACCTGGACGTCCCAAGCGAAACTAGCCTTCCAAAGGTTAAAGTCCTCCTTCTGTACCGCTCCAATACTCACCCATCCGGATCCCAATCACAGCTTCGTGGTAGAGGTGGACGCTTCAACAGTGGGGGTGGGTGCGGTATTGTCACAAAGGAAAGGCGAACCTCCAGTACTTCACCCTTGCGCCTACTTCTCTAAGAAGATGTCCCCGGCCGAACAAAACTACGACATCGGAAACCGCAAACTACTGGCCATCAAGCTGGCACTGGAGGAGTGGCGGCACTGGCTGGAAGGCGCCCAACATCCATTTGAGGTGATTACGGATCATAAAAACCTCCAATACCTTCGGGAAGCCAAACGCCTAAACCCCTGACAAGCCCGTTGGGCCCTTTTCTTCACAAGGTTCAAATTTACCATCACTTATCGTCCAGGCCATAAGAACCTCAAGGCCGATGCTTTGTCTCGTTTACACCAACCGGACCCCTCACCTGAAAACCCAGAGCCAATCCTGCCACCCAAAATCTTTGCTTGTCCCATCATCTGGAAGGTGGATGACCAGATCCGTGCCGCCACTCAAGAGGAGCCTGCCCCGCCGGAAACTCCCGAGGGGAAGCAGTCGTCCGTCCACTCTCCGTATCCCCATTCTAGATTCAACCCACACTTCTCCAGGTTCAGGCCACCCAGGCCGCACACGCACTCTCATGCTCCTCCGGAACAAGTACTGGTGACCCAACATGAAGCAGGATGTGGCCCGTTATGTCCGAGGTTGTTCCGTCTGTGCCATCACTTCAAACCCCCGTCACTTACCTGAGGGTAAACTGGTACCACTACCCATTCCTCGCCGACCCTGGTCCCATATCGGGGTTGACTTCGCCACGGACTTGCCCCCCTCCAATGGATCTACCACCATTCTGGTCGTCGTCGACCGATTCTCGAAGGCTTGTAAGTTGATCCCATTACGAGGCTTACCCACGGCCCTCGAAACGGCGGAAACCCTCTTCCAGCATGTCTTCAGGAACTTTGGCTTACCCGAAGATATTGTCTCCGACCGAGGGCCCCAATTTACCTCCAGGGTCTGGCGCAGTTTCTTCCGTCTGTTAGGAGTCTCATTAAACCTGTCCTCCGGGTATCACCCGCAAACCAATGGCCAAACAGAACGGAAGATCCAGGAGATTGGGCATTACCTCCGTGCCTATTGCCATCGACACCAAGACCGATGGAGCCAATACCTTCCCTGGGCCGAGTACGCCCAAAATTCGATGCGGCAAGAAGCCACCGGTCTAACCCCATTTCAATGCGTCCTCGGATTTCAACCACCTCTCTTCCCCTGGACCGGAGAACCCTCCGAAGTTCCCACAGTGGACTTCTGGTTTCGAGAGAGTGAAAGGGTATGGAATACTGCACATGTCCACCTCCAACAGGCAGTACGGAGACACAAGTTACATGCGGATTCTCGTCGCGCCGCCACCCCGCTATACCAACCTGGCGACCAAGTCTGGCTCTCCACGCGGGATATACGCCTCCGTCTACCCTGCAAAAAGTTGAGCCCTCGCTACGTCGGCCCTTTCCCCATACGAAGACAAATCAACGAAGTCACCTACGAGCTCCAACTCCCCCCAACTTACCGCATATCACCTACCTTTCATGTATCATTATTAAAACCATTCACTGATTCCGTTCTCCCTCCTTCTACAGAACTCGAAGTACCTCCTCCTCCCGAAGCCGACCCCAGGGAAACCATCTACCGAGTTAAGGAGATCCTAGACTCCCGGCGGCGGGGCGGCCGACTCCAGTATCTAGTGGATTGGGAGGGATTTGGCCCCGAAGAGAGATCATGGGTAAACCGAGAGGATGTACTGGACCCCTTGCTCCTTTCCGACTTTCACCAGTCACACCCCAACTGCCCAGCCCCAAGAGGACGCGGTCGTCCTCGCTGTCGGTCCCGGGCACTGGGAGACGCCCGTGGGGGAGGGGGTACTGTCACGGATCCGCCCACAACCACATCTACACCAACCATCTACACCCGTTCACAATCACCCGAATACTGATTACCACCTGTCTCCAATCACCAAACACACTATATAGAGTTACTCACCACAATCCTTCGTTGGTTGGTCTTAAGGTCGTAAGCTCTTCGCTGTCCCTCACTTACCTCTTGGATTCCTGGAATCATCCGTGCCGTAAGCCTTACGCACCGACCTGTATGAAAAGAATGACTTTAAGTTGGATACACTTCTTAAGTTGAAAAGACTCCTGCACTGTTAAGTTTGGTTTTGTAGTCCTTCGGGATCAGTTTGAGTTTGTGGAGAAAGAATTAAAGAAAAGTATTTCCACTCACCTGTGTTTGCCTCTCAGTCCGACTCTGACAATAGGACAGATTCGACTTTCTTTACCTAACCTGAGAATAAATAAAATAAGGTAGAAGGTGTATGGAATTTAGCACCGCGAAACAATATAAATGTGCGCTGTTAGACACATATCCAGTCGTTTGAGAGTGGAAGCTTAATGCACGCTCTGCAGAAGGCGCCAGCACCATCACATGCATTTTTTTCTAGACATGATAAAAATATATCAATAGAAAGCTTTAAATTACTACTTTAAAATAAAATAATTAAACAATTATTCGAAAATATAAACTCTTTCATTAAGCTATGTAATCCGTAAAGATGCATTTTCTCTAAAAGCACGTCTAATGAGGAGATGGATGTCTAAAATATAATAAATAAGGAAAAGCCTAAAACAGGACCGTTTATAATTTACGTTTTATTTTATAATTCTATGCATTTAAAAAATAAAACAAATTCAAATTCTAAAATCAGTATCTTATCTGTTTCTCAACTACTTTCAAACTAAGTTGAACAGTTCTCTGCGTGCGTCTCTCTCAACACAAACACAGGAATTAGGCAACCGCATTCCTCTCCGAAAGACAAGAGAGCACGGCCATCTTGCGGCACGCATGGTTGGATGTACCTAAAGAAAGAAACATCTCCATTCGATAAGAAATTTGGTATATGTTATATAACAGCATTTAACAGGCTATATTATACAGCTTGTTAAATAACAACCATGCGTTATTAACAGGCGGTCTATCACTGTGTTATGGCGAGCGCTACGTTGCCGCTGTTAGTTAACTCTTGGCGCTAGTGCACAATGCGCATCTTCACATAGACGATCGAGCGCTTCGTTCTGCTAAAAGCACAAAACAAAATGCACACAAACGTGTCCTTGCTCTTGATATACAATCACTGATGAACCCACTTTGGTTTTAATTTAAAAAAAAGAAGAAAAAAAAGCCTTGAATGAAAAACACTTTTCCAATAAAAGCATGGTCAAATCTCTAAACCCCATGCTGCCCAATGGCCCCATATATATATATATATATATATATATATAATAAACCTTGAATGCAAACACACGCCAAAGTCCATTTTTGCATATCAATACCACGAGTTTTCGTTTTTATTTGGCGTACTATTATACGCACTTTCATGAGATCGGGTTGAAAATACAGCTTAAAGAACAGTTTAAAAAACGTGGTCTACTCTCCTATAATTTCACAGGGCCATGTGCAGTTGCTGGCGTTATGCAAAAGACATTGATCACATTCTGAATATTAGTCTACTGTAAAATTAGCTGTCTTACAGTTTTTGTCAGTCGCTTTGGTGCATTTCTCAAATCAACCTCAATATTTGCAAAAAAGTATGTGCATTTCTCAAAAACAATTTGTACAAACAGCACCAC
The DNA here is from genome assembly GCF_012432095.1 of Onychostoma macrolepis. Lineage (NCBI taxonomy): Eukaryota > Metazoa > Chordata > Actinopteri > Cypriniformes > Cyprinidae > Onychostoma > Onychostoma macrolepis. The sequence goes on along the minus strand of NC_081159.1, from coordinate 43,408,975 downwards.
ACAATGGATTACCTGCAAAAGCCTGTAACTTACTTAAAATCTTTAGTTCATCTCTCAAAAGTAAGTATTTATGTCAATAAACATATTGACATATGTGTCATTGTCCACAAACAAGATAGTCAAATTTTTTAATCATGTCAATATAGCAGTGCACTCTGTTAGAATTGCTTGATGTAAACTATGGCAATAGTTTGGATTTAAGTAGCTGTATAGAAGTCCAGAAGGCTGCATGTCTTATGTATGCCATATATCCATTTCAAATTTACAAATTTACACAGTACTGTATGTGGGATATTGATTTAAAGAGACTGTTTCTAAATGTTTGAATTGAGGATACGGTTGATCTCCCAATACTTGGCTGCTCCCTTCGACCCCCCTCAGCCATTGTAAGGCCATGATTGACAACATGGTCCACAACAGTGGCCCTTATTTCATCTGATATGCATCTGTTTTGCCTCTGTACCCTTCCGCCACGCATCCTAACTCCCCTTCTTCCTCTCAGCTGTTGACCCTGATCGTTTCCTGGATGTTCATCCATTGTCAGAATGTGTAACTCTTGTGTTGTCCTCTGTCTCTATGCTTTTCAATTAAAGGTTCATGAAATGCACCTTTGAGAAATTTCAGAGAATTAGTTTATCATTGCTCGATTTACATTATTTTCATTACTGAAAGTCAAGATTCACCTGCACAATTCATGGCAAATTTACAAAAAGTCAAATATAAATACTTTACAGTTTAGGACAACTAGATCAAACATTTTTCATTTAAAGACTTAAACGATGAACTAATGACTAGATCTTTTGAGGGGTAGGACTATTGCACAGAGAGCAACAAGTTTTCTAAACACACATTTTGAGCAACAAGACATTAGCAACTGATGATGCAGGAAACCACAGACAGATGTACATAAGCAATTGCATGAATGTACAAAGGCAATCACAACTTGTTCAAAAGCTTTTATGATGTGCTGTTCATTGCACAGTTAAACAGTTATTCCAGACACATTGCTGCTATGAATATTGGAATTTTGTAATCACAGATAATGAACAGAAGTTTTACACATTGGGTTGTTGGATTTTAATGTTTTATGGGAAATTTCTATAGACAAGGGTTTTTATACTGTACCATACAGACCATAAAATGTAATGTATGCACTGTATACCACGGACACATTATTATACTATTCAGCCCAATATTGATTTTTATTTGCACTTCACTTTTATCCAAATGAACAACTTTTTGCACAGCATTTATCAATGGGACATGCGATTATTATACAATGCTATATAACCAAGAAATAATGTGTTAGTATACAATAGATTTATATAGGCTAGCTCACATTATTATATTTCTGCTTCAAATGTTATGCGTAGGTAACAGTGAGTGGTGGTTTCAGACAATTTGTTATTAAAGTGCGATATTCTGCACTGCATTCATACTGACTTTTATTCTGCCTGACAGAATTTAAAGCCTGTACTGAAGGCGGAGCAATTTGGCCAATCAGATGAAAGGGGCGTTTCAGCACCGCCCACGTGTGCGAATGAAATATCGAAGCTATAAACCGATTTGTGAAGCGCAAACGAAACATGAGAAATCAAGCCAAAATCTCGTTTTCCATTTGTTAAATTAAATAAAAATACGAACAAATGAGCCGTCTTCTAATTTCTTGTTATTCCGTTCCAAATACGAAATGAAATGATCAAAACGTACATGGACCCTAGTGTCTATTTTCATCTGAAATACTGCATAAATTGAAAAATAATTAAAAAAAATTAGGAAAAAAAATGTTTGTACCATTTTCAATGGGACAAATTGATCATAATTATTGTACAAATATTAATTAGAACCATCAAATTCTTTCAAAATACGAAATAAAAAATGCTATTGATCAAAAATATATTAGACTGATTTTACTGAAGAAAAAAGTTATATTTCAGGTGTCTGGTCACTTTTGACCATGAAGACCATGAGTGTGACTCCCAAATGAAGAGTACACAAGGGTTAAACACAGAGAGCAACGTGTGCTTTTCAGGTCTCACCTGTGCACGCGCTCTATCAACACCCTGGTGATGACGGAATAAATGACTGCTCATATTCCAGCATATGGCACTCACATTGAACAAGAGTGAATGGTTTGTCCAGGGTTTTTTTTTTCATCACTGGGAAGCCAGAATGTGCATCCATCAACAGAAACATACGTTAGCTGAACCTTGTTTGTTTTACGTGTTATTTATAATAACACTAAATACCATTTAAAAACCATTATACTAAATACCATCCCAGCTAACAGAATTTAGTTATAAGAACGTTCTCTAAATATTCAGTGTTGATTCCGGGAACATAAAAAAAATGTCCAGATTTCTTGACGTTAGAGGAACGTTTTTAAAAGGTATGATGTTCCTCAAACGTTCTTTCAACTTAATTTTGATTTAAAATTCAACATTTGTAACATTCCAAGAACATAAAAATATCCAATTTCTGTAATATTAGTAGAATGTTATTTAAAGGTTAGTATGATTTTCCTGAAACATTCTTTCAATCATACAAACACCTGCTGTGAACAAGCACTGAAAGAAAGAGAAATAAAACACAAACTACAACTTTCTTCAGCCACAGCCTTAGATGAACTGAAGATAAAATACATTAAATCTCTCAAGATCTGATTAAACAACCCCACAAACAGCATTACCAGCTTCACTTACAGTATTACTAACCAGTTTGACTTTATTTCTGCCACACATTTACAGAAGTTCTTATTGAGAATTAACAGAGGTTTAGATGTTAATGTCTTATTGAAAATGTTTCGTTTGAGGTCACCATCACGGAGATCAGCGTTTGCTTCAGTTTGGCTCTTGACCCTTGACTTTTGTTGAGTTGCTTCTTTTGCAACATTTGCAGGTATTTTTAGAAAACATTTCTGCGTTGATAAAGCAGACCAATGTGTCTGCTTTAATAACAAGCAAATGACTGCATTTTCTGTTGTTTTGCTTGTTTTTGGAATTTAAGTGTTAAATGAGAAGAAACTAATAAATTCAAATGTGAAAAAAATAATTTGTAACACTTTAGTGATTTATTTAAGATTGTTTAAAACTATGTAAAAGTTTAATACAACACACTTAGACATCAGCACTCGTCATATAAACCTCAACAATAGTGACAATCAAAAAAGAAATGCAGCAATGCATGCTGGGAGCCATGAATGTGTTTTGTATGCTGGCATGAAGCATGTCACCATTGTTGTGTTTCATATGATGAATGTTGATGTCTGTGAGTGTATAAATGACACAAAACATGTTTTAAAAGGGTCATCAGATGCAAAATTCACTTTACAAGCTGTTTGAACAAAAATGTGTGTTGGAAATGTGTGTACACATCCATCCTATATGGAGTCAATTTAATGCCGCATATATATGCAAAAGAAAATAAAGTTTTGCAAAAGAAAATAAGTTTTGCAATTAAAAATAAAGAATTGCAAAAGAAAATGAAGTATTGCAAAAAGAAAATAAGTTTTGCAAAGAAAAATAAAGAATTGCAAAATAGATAAATAAAACAGAGCAAAAGCAATGATTTTGCAATACATATCTTCCATGGCCACATCTACTAATTTATTTGCAATGCAGCTTTTATTTTGCGTTTCAGTCAAGTTTGAGCTTGCGATACCGTTTTCCCTTTGCGCTTCACATTTCTGTGCGTCTCACTTTGTGGTGCTGTTTTGACATGGGGGTGGAGTCAGGGACGGGGCGTGTCCAACAGGCCTGGGCATGCCTCCCTGGAAGTGACGTCATCGGCCCGAGACGCAGATCACAGCTGATCCAGGCACCGTCATTGAGCAGAGGCATGCGGGCAGATCGTTTCCTTTTATTCACTAGCTTTAAAGCATGCATGCTTTCGTTTTATTAACAAATGTATATGTGTATTAGCAGCGTTTGCTCAAGTTAAAGAAGTTGTTAATATGAACATCTGCTGTTTATTTCTCTCAATGTGTGCACACTTTTATAGCATTAAAATGTGTATTGTTTCATCTGGTTAACTAAATGTGCATTAATAGTGCTTGTTTAAAATCTCTTAACCTGTGCACAGCGCTCTTTGTTTACATTAGTTCAGAGTTACTGCTAGTTTTAATGTAAAAGAATGCACTTAACTTCACAAACTATACATCATTAAAAAGGTCTAAGACTCAAGCTTCATATCCATCTCGACTTCGTTTTTCATTTACATAACTCCTGGCATAAATTAAGAAATGACTGTCACTGGAAGTTTAAAAAAAAAAATGAAGCTTGAGTCTTTTTGGTTTAAATTTCTCGTGGCCACGAGATATTAATAGGTAAACAAACCAGCGTGACCATAACAACCTGGGATTATCAGAGATGTATTTATTAATATTTTATTTTTAATTAAGAAATTATACAAAAAAATACATTATTAAATTATTATATTAACACCACCATGGGGTGATTTAACCCATGGCTGTTTGTCAAATAGGCTACATAATATATTTTCAATTAAAAATATCCAAGTCTTACAGTCATTGACTTTTACTAAAATTGTGTTATTTACAATCCCCTGTTTATTGTTAAAAAAATTGTTTAGATAAAACCAGAACAAAAATGGGGCATTTATACCTATAAGCGCCATCGGGACAAATTTACGCATAATTCCTGTCATCACGTTCAAATGAAGATGTTTTAGATGTTTATTCCTCTACTCATAAATGTTCAAACTTTGGATTAAATATTAATTTGTGTATGCAATTTTAATCGTTTATGGTTCGCTACTGTGTTGCTTATTTATTCCTGAAAAAAATCTGAATTATGATGTAATGAATAAAACAATTTTATGATTACCCTAAGTTTATTGGTTTTGTTCTCTTATTCAAATGATAAATTATATAACTAAACAAATTAATTAATTAGGTGAAACTGTGCACTTGAATTTGTCATTGTACATCCTTTGCAATGTGGTGAATTAGTATTGCTTATAATAGTCTATTTAGGGTGTTTTAGTCATTTAAATAACATGGGTTATCTTGAAACATTTTATTAGCTATAATATTACAACACCCAAATATGTATTTATTTCCTCGTAATTCTCGTTGTCATTGCAGGCTGGTTTATATTCATCATTAAGAAAAGTGATTAGTGTAACCTGCTTAAAAATAGCTGTGAACTTAAAACAACAGGCCAAAAACATAGCTGATGACTAAAAATAATAATTTTATGACTCTAGACATTGTGAAGATAGTGGCATAATACAGTGACATACTACGTTTTTAGCCATATCAAAACAGTAGTCATGGCATGGGTGAATTTGACCCGCTGGCGCTTTTAGGTATACAGCGACCTCTGGTGGTTGAAGTGTTAACCATAGGCTATGTACTGGACTGTCATGAATCCGGGTCCACGATGCTCCCTCTCACCACCAGAGGTCACTGTCTCCCGGATTCAATTCCCCAAACTCCACTCACCTCATTATTGTTTAATTTGCCCAAGCTTTGTTCCTGATTGCCGTCCCTACTTAAGCTCCCTGTGTTTACACTGGACTGTATCGCGATGTAGACAACATTCGAATTAAGTTTATTATGAATAAATGTTACAAAGTATAATGAAATAGGCCGACCAGAAAACATTTTTATCCATCCCACAAGTCTTGTAAGTCCATGTATTTTATTAGTATTGGTAATATTTTTATATTCGTTGTTATGTATTTGATTTATTTTCCCTTCATTTCGATCTCTTAACGTTCAGGGCTGTATAATAATAATAATAATAATAATAGCCTAATATACACATATATTACATAAAAAGACACGATCAACGGACTGTGGGATGGATAAATATATTTGATCAGTCTCTGATAATCCCAGGTTGCTATGGTCACGCGGGTTTGTTTATGCATGATTAAACTCATGGCCACGACATACAGTATTATCACGTTCCCACGACAAAACTAAACCAAAATGACTTTTTAATCTTTTTTTAAACTTCCAGTGACAGTCATTTCTTAATTTATGCCAGGAGTTATGTAAATGAAAACGAAGTCGAGATGGATATGAAGCTTGAGTCTTAGACCTTTTAATGATGTATAGTTTGTGAAGTTAAGTGCATTCTTTTACATTAAAACTAGCAGTAACTCTGAACTAATGTAAACAAAGAGCGCTGTGCACAGGTTAAGAGATTTTAAACAAGCACTATTAATGCACATTTAGTTAACCAGATGAAACAATACACATTTTAATGCTATAAAAGTGTGCACACATTGAGAGAAATAAACAGCAGATGTTCATATTAACAACTTCTTTAACTTGAGCAAACGCTGATAATACACATATAGATTTGTTAATAAAACGAAAGCATGCATGTTTTAAAGCTAGTGAATAAAAGGAAACGATCCGCCCGCTTGCCTCTGCTCAATGACGGTGCCTGGATCAGCTGTGATCTGGGCCGATGATGTCACTTCCAGGGAGGCATGCCCAGGCCTGTTCGACACGCCCCTGTCCCCTGACTCCACCCCCATGTCAAAACAGCGCCACAAAGTGAGATGCGCAGAAACGTGAAGCGCAAAGGGAAAACGGTATCGCAAGCTCAAACTTGACTGAAACGCAAAATAAAAGCTGCATTGCAAATAAATTAATAGATGTGGCCATGGAAAATATGTATTGCAAAATCATTGCTTTTGCTCTGTTTTATTTATCTATTTTGCAATTTCTTATTTTTATTTGCAAAACTTATTTTCTTTTTGCAATACTTCATTTTCTTTTGCAATTCTTTATTTTTCTTTTGCAATTCTTTATTTTTCTTTGCAAAACGTATTTTCTTTTGCAAAACTTTATTTTCTTTTGCATATACTGTATATGCGGCATTAAATTGACTCCATAATCCTATAATGATAAAAATCAACCCAGTGTTTTTTTTTAAATCCCTGTTTTAAAATCCCCTTTCTCAAATCAGTCTGTTCTGAGTAGGAATGTGGCCGAAGCCGAATACCTTATTCGGAAAGGCACGGATAATGGCTTCAAAATGAATAACGGATTTATCCGAATAACAGAAAAAAATATTTGGCAGACACAATCACATGTTTGCTGGAACAGCACTACATTAATGAGGTCTGCAGTTGTTAAGATTTGTGCAATAATAATGGCTAGTACTGCTTTGATCATGGTGATCTTTGTGTTTGTCTGACGAATGTGGTCTCCTCAGCAATAAACTATTTGCACGCTCCTTTTTTGATTGCTGCCTGTCAGTGCCGGCGAAGCAGTGTTGCCAGATATTGTTACAAAAAAGCAAACACAACCAATCTCCTGACTAATGCACCAAAATAAGTTTAAATCTTGTATTTTACAAATAGGATACATAATCTCTAACCTCAACCTTCATCTTCTCACTTTATTAATGACCTAATTACTTTATTAACACTGTTACATTAAGTATTAACAAGTCCAGCGACGCTTATAATAACTAGATCTGGCAACAGGGCAGAGCAGAGTGGAGGCTGCACTTGCCCCAAGCTCATTCAGTCCTGCGTACTGCAGCTGCTGCGAGTCAGCCACATGCATTTATTCAGCGACATGATTGTAAATAATTTTTCATATGTTTTCAAATTTTATTTTTGAACATGAAACATTTACGGAGGTCTGGACCTCATAGCTGGTTATGGGCCTGCATGTGTAAAGTGAATGAATGTAAACTATAGCCTATATGAATGAAATGAGCGCAAATCAATAGCCGCGATGCGCGTCTCACAGAAATCAGAGCTTTGTCTATAGAGCACTAGCGTAGCCAGAAATGTTTAAGTGGGTGGGCCTACATAAAACTGGGTGGGCCAGGTGTGTATATGAAAACTGCATGTCAAATTGCCAACAAAAAAATAAAGCACCAAGGTTCATTACACTGTACTTAAAGCATGCATTAACTTTAGTAATTTGATATGTAAATGTTCATTTCAAAATGTACTAATAGGACATTGTTAAAATTAAAACTTAACATTGTCAACATTTGCCTGCGCTGGTTAGCAAAGATGAATAAACACAGTAACAAATGTATTGATAATGTTAGTTAATGCATTAACTAACGTTAACTAAAGGAAGTTTATTGTAAAGCATTACCTCAGTGTGAAACAATGGGGCTTTGCTGATGATTTCATAATCAAATGTCTCTGTCAGTTCACACACATTGAGGACCGCAAAAATGTGCGCAGCTGCAAATTATGCAGTTTGTTGTGGCGACCAGGATCTAGCATAATATTTATGTGTTTCTTTCCACAAAGGACGCATCTGTTTAGCGGATCAAACACTGTACCTATGCTAATATGATGTTTTAAACACACTTGGTTCAGAAGTTTCCGATCGATAAATCCAGCATCCTCAGGTGGTGTGTCGGGTTTCATTTGTAGACAGTCCGGATTTATTGCGAAGACTTTTACTTTTTAAAGAACTGATCTGATTTATGTTTGCTTCACTAGGCTATTTTAAAATTTAACTTCACAAACGCGCGTTTACTATTATACCCTTAAGTCGTAAACGTAAACATAACATTGTGGGTGGGACTAACAGAAACGGACGAATCATCATTTTGACAAGTGTATGATGATATGCACCTATAGGAAGAGGGAAAACTAAGAAACGACCTGTAATTGACCATGAAAACAAGCCTTAAATATTTTTAATAAATAAAGTTACAGTGAAATAAGACGTTTATTAATATTGTTTAATAAATTACAATTGGAAAATTACAAACTTCTCATTGGGTGGGCCACAGATGAAAGTGGCCCACCCGTAGCTACGCGACTGCTATAGAGTTATATCAACTCGACAAAAATATCCTAAAAACGGTCTTAACTTTAAACCTTTTCGAAATCCAACTGTAAAAACGCATTACATTAGACCTTTTCATGAATGGCATTACATTTAATTAGGCTATACAAAGAAAAGCAATGTTTGATCAAGGCTTTTGGAGGGTCCAAATGATTTGTTGCGCTCTGTTGATAAAAAACTTGTCACAGACTCCCTCAACACAGGATCTAAGTTACTTAAAGTTCAAGCGAGCTTTATTGTCATTCTGCTACGAGTAGGCTTCTGAACACTTTCTTTCCATTTCTATTTATTTATTTTTTTCAGCTTATTTTTTTCTACTAGTGCTCTTATTTAAGATTGTGGATGCTTGTCTCTTGTCAAATTTGTACACAAAGTTTCACTGGAAAATAAGAAGAATAAAGTTATTTTTCTTTTTTGATAAAGTTTTAAATAGAAGATATTTACAAAGTTATAATTTTAATTAAAAAAAATACTTTATGCAAGGCATATTTGTTAAATGAAAACTACGAATCAAACAGATTTGCATTAAAAATGGTATTTTCATGTAATTTGACGAACTTCCGGTTTAAGCCACACCCACTTCCGGATCTATCCGAATACAGATACAGATACAATAATTTTGAAATTGTCACATATACAGATACAGATACAAATAATGGCTCCGCTGCACACCCCTAGTTCTGAGGTTCCTGTCAGAATGATGTAGTTCTGTACAGACCGCTCCCACAATACTTGATTGGCAAGACCGTCTTACCTTAGACCCGCCCTGAGTGAGCTATGAGCTGAAAGCTGTCCGCCATTGTGTCTCCGGTGCAGGGGAAGACAAGATGTCTCAGATAAAGCGATTGAAGTGTTTAGTTATTGGATGTAATAATGAATATATCAGTCGTCAGTTACTCCCGTCATCTGAGCCGCTGAACACGCAGAAGGTTAATGTTACTTTCGCTTTGAAAGTATCCCCGATCTACATAAATGCATCTATTTTCGCCCGAATCATTCGTGATCCAGCTTTATCTACAGAAGAAGTGAGTATAGTGGTTTTTATAAATCTTTGCAAATCGCCTTTCCTAATAGTATGCTAGTTGGCCAGTTTCGCGGCTGAAGTTTAGTAGTATGCTCCATATATATATATATATATACCTAGATGCCTCATTATGGACTGTTTCTATGGGCTGCAATACGTAAGCCATCCGCCATCCGGCATTTTTGTAACGGTCTGTGAATCGTTGAGCGCATTGACTGTGTGTGTCTACAACAGCAAGTTATACTTTTGTATACCTTTGAATATTCATTGATTATTATGGTGAATGCGAGATGGTTGACACGCCATATTGGGACTCACAGCTGAAAATGACCTACCTAAATTAAAATTATAACAGTTGCTGACTTCAGTGTGCTACACACACAATTTTGGTATCTTTGGAAAGAAGACCCTTTGGGCTTTACTATCCATCATCCAGAGTTGATAATGCTGAAAAAGATAAAAAGTTATAGAGACTGAAGCACCTTGAAAAAATTTGTATCACACTGAATTTTAGATTTTTTTTTTTATTTCATATAAAAATACATGAATTAAGTCCTGGAGCAATCCAGAAAAGTAATTGGTTGAAAGTCATGAGTTGTCTCATGAGTTTATATTTCAAATCTGAAGAAGATACCATAAAAAATGGTATTTTTATATAAGTGATTTATTTGACCACTAAAAAATACAATGAGAATAATTTGAGTAATAAAAAGAAAGAAAGAGAAATAAAATTGCTTTGTATGTAGTACATACTCACGTACATACTCTGATTGCTAGACATACACTGATATTTCCAGACATTCACACTGATTGTTCGTAATAGTAAGTAATCACATGCTGATGTGCAGTAATACAGATGATAATCATACAGATATGGGCCATATAGTCCATAATGGCCGATCAGCATTTATACTGATAGCTGTTATTCAGTCAGAGTAATCACACGCTGATTATCAGCCACACAGATGCTAATCATACAGAAACAGCCACATTTCCCACAAAACACAAACACACATATATGAAAAATGCTGAAAAAAAAAAAGTTTATTTTGTCCAAAAAGCCGGTCGCTAAGTTCCGCCCCCATCAGATGACAGGTGCGTCACAGCATGGGTCACAGTCACCTCTCCAACTAAACTGGGATTTACAGCAGTGGATGCGTTTGTGACTCCTTATCAAGATTAATATGGTATGTACTGCATTTTTAATATTTTGTTTTGATGTGTACTGCTTAAACAAATTTAGCAAATACATTCCTTATAAGCTTTCCATCGAAAAACAGCGATCTGTTGTCGATGCTTGAGAGACCTTCAGAATGATATATAGTTTGTCAAGATTAATTTTGTCATGTTTAATTGAATATATTCGTAAACAATGACATGTGCAAACAGAGAGTGTTCAGTGCGTTGGCGTCCTGGTGCTAGGTAACAGGTTAAAGGACTTTAATGCAGTCATTTGTTTGATATTAAAACAGACATGTTGATCTGCTTTATCAATGCAGAAATGTTTCCTGAAAACACCTTCAATTGCTGCAAAAGAAGCAACTCAACAAAAGTCAAGGGTCAAGAGCCAAACTAAAGCAAACACTGTTCTCCATGATGGTGACTTCAAACGAAACATTTTCATTAAGACGTCAACATCTAAACCTCTGTTAATTCTCAATAAGAACTGCTGTAGACATCTGACAGAAATAAAGTCAATCTGGTTAGTAATAATTGAAGCTGGCAATGCTGTTTGTGGAGTTGTTTAATCAGATCTTGAAAGATTTAATCTTAAAATTTAATAAATTATAAAATTTAATAATTTTATTAACTATTACAATTTAATAACTTTATTTTTATGAATCTTTGCAAATCGCCTTTCCTAATAGTATGCTTTATCTTTAACTTTATCTTCTGTTCATCTATGGCTGTGGCTGATGAAAGTTGTTATTCTCTTTCTCTCAGTGCTTGTTCACAGCAGGTGCTTGAATGATTAAAAAAATGTTCAGGAACATCATACTACACTTTAAATATCATTCTACTAACATTAAGGAAACTGGATATTTTTATGTTTTTGGAATGTTACAAATCAACATTCCTAGAATGTGGAATTTTAAATCAAAATTAAGTTGAAAGAATATTTGATGAACATCATACCTTTTAAAACGTTCCTCTAACATCAAGAAAACTGGACAATTTTATGTTCCCAGAACCAACACTGAATATTTGGAGAACGTTCTTATAACTAAATTCTGTTAGCTGGGATAAATCCCTTCTAGGTACCACAAAAACCATATATCTAGCCTGTGTCTACAACAATGAATCTGGTCCCCTTTAAAAAAAAAAAAAGGTAAGTGTTAACAGGTAAGTGTGTATGCTTTGTATGTACAAGCAATTCATTATACCTATACATATATGAGGTGAATTTGCTCTGTTTTGTCCACTTTGTGTTCACAAAGTATGCAAAAATCTGTCCTTTCTTTGACGCTACAGGCCAGATGGAAAAAAAAAAAACAGTTTGGTTAGTCTTTAGTTAGTCTTTGGTTAAAATGATATTAGGTAATGCACACTAGCTGGTGCGCTTTAGCATAACTGTAGCACTAAATTGACTAATAAACATCCAGGACAAATAATTTTTTATTTTTGATCAGTGCTGTTTGAAATCAAATGACCAGGACAAAAACCTTATTTTCAGAGAACAGTTTATTAATTCATTGGAACAGAATCAAAATAATACAGTATCCTTTTATCACGGTTATAATCCAGTCTGTTATTGTTGGGTTGATCATTAATGATAAATGATTAATAATGATATTTATTGCTTAAGCAAGCAATAGGGATCAGACATAAATATTTCAAACATATCAAAGAGCAACTAAATTTAAAATTAAAAGTAAATTTAACTAAATTAAAATATGAGTAAGATAATACCCCACCCCCACCCCACACTATTTATTGTAAAATGGCGTTTCTCAAAAGCATTATAAGCTAAGCTGATCCTGAAATCCATGGTGGCAATGGTTCTACGGTCTACTTAGGCTTACGATGCTTTTGGGAAATGCAGCCCTGATCAGCTTAGTCTTTATTCAGATGTGTATTGAATTTAGGTATGTTTAGTAGAGTTAGTGCTTGGAGCATTTTTATCCCAAATCTGCTCCTTCAGTTTCTCTCTGTTGTTTGAGATGTTTTTTCCAGCGACCTCCATAAGATCAGTGATCATCTCAGCACTGTAAGGACCTTGAAAGGTGCAATATTTGTTCCTCCAGTCCTCAATATGATCTGAAAAAAACAATAAAACAATAAAACACTTAAACACGTATTATACATATATTTCAATATTTAACTAGACCATCTTAACTTGCCTCCACAGTTGATCACATTAAAGAGAGGGATGTGAATCACGGTTGGAGTATTTTGTTTTTCGAACACATAGAAGTCCTTCGGTTTCTTTTTATCTTCATCAGTAAACTTTGGAAGATCAGGGAAACGGATCTTTAGTTTATTGCACATATCAGAAGTTTGTGTCAGTGTCTGCAATGGAAAAGCAACACAGCATTATCACTGTATTAAAAGGGTTAGACAGACATTTCAATACAACATTTATGTGTACTGAAAACTTTGCCTTTGGATTGTGTTCATGCAGTAGTTGAGAAACACCTGTTAAGACCCGTGCTAAAGGAAAGCTATTTTTAGGTATTTTAGACCTTGTAAAGATACATACCATGTAATAAAGATGTTTAAAATGAAAATGGCTTTCTTTTTTCTGTTAAAATGATACACAGCATTTGTAATTTTCTATGAGTGTTTTTAATATGCTGTAAATTTTAGGTTTGTGTGCACTCTGGAGGTCAATATGAGGAAAATAACAGTAGGATTCTTCAAAAATCTCCAGATAAATGATGACTGAATTTACATTTGTAGTTGATCTATTTCTTTAGATGAACTTTTATCAGAGTATATATGCATGATTATATAGAGAGAATTATATACGCATGTTATACCATGAAAGGATCGCCTTCACTGAAATCCAGGGAAATGATGAGGTCAATGTTTCGTTCTTCTCTCAGCACTGAGATGTACGGTGAGTTGATCAACAGTCCGGCATCTTCATAGTCTCTTGTCTCACTTTCCAGAAGAGCGTGAGGCAATATTGTATCTGACCGTATTGGAGTGAGAGATCACAGCATTGTAAGTATGTTTATTATTTACACTTAGTTGACAGTTAACAAATGTGTCTGTTCTCACCTTTGATGTTGTGGAGAAAGTTATATTTCCTGCCCCAGATCCACAGAGCAATGCATCTACAAATGCTCAAGTAAAGATCTGTAATACAAATGCACTCTTCAGAATAAAGCTTCTTCAAAGTCAGTCAAAAGTCAAAGTCTGCTTTATTGTCAATTCTGCCACATGTACAGCACATATATACAGAGAATTGAAATTGTGTTACTCTCAAACACTAACAGTAGAACGTAAAAATACAGATTAATGCAGATTAAATATATATATAATACAACTATACAAATATACAAATAAGGACATGTAAAAAAGATGGCAGAGTGCAAAACCAATGAAATATACAAACAGTGCAGATATGAATGTAGTGCAAAAAGAGCTTATCAGTCTGTTTAAAGTGACAAAAAGGCTCAGAGAGCAGTCATTATTTAAACTGTCATAAGAAGTCCAATGCTGTAATGAGGCAGTGAGCAGTCCAATGGTGCACAAAGTGACTGGTGTTGGTCAGTGTGTGTGTTAGTGGAAGGACCTGGGGGGGTCGGAGGGTCTGATTTCAGTGGTGCATGGGGCAAAAGAGGGCAGGGGGCAGTGTTCAGTCCTGTTATTTTCCCTTATCTGTTTTGCTTCTCCCTTTTTTTTTTTTCATGTCAGCAAGTGATTATGACTTAACACCTGGTCTAATGGAGTTTGAATATGAAAGGGGCTGTTCACTTGTAGGTTTTGGGTTACTTATTATTCATTACAGGAATGGGCACAAGTGACACATATTTCTGATCAGAACAGCGCAACAAGTGAGCCTCTTTTTTTTTTTTTTGCTCCCTTGCTGCAGTGACTGTGGATTTGGTTTTGATCTGAGTTTGGCTAAGTCTATTTCCCAATTATTTTTGTTTCTCCCCTATAAACTTTAAATATATAAATAAATATTTTAGCAAGTTTATGCTGTGGCCTGTTTTAATTGTAGCCATGAGCCAGACTCTAAAAGTGGTTATTGGAACTTTAAAGGGGCCATCGGATTCCCATTTTCCACAAGTTGATATGATTCTTTAGGGTCTTAATGAAAAAGTCTATAACGTACTTTGGTTAAAATTTCTCAATGGTAGTGTAAAAAAACCCACCCTTTTTACCTTGTTAAAATCAGTTCTGTTTACAGCAGCCCGTTTTAGTGCATGTCTCTTTAAATTCTAATGAACTCTGTTCACCCTGCCCCTCTCTTCCGTGGGATGATGAGCCGTACTGTAAATTTTAGCCGCAACACTTGCGGTCCCACTTTATATTAGGTGGCCTTAACTACTATGTACTTACATTTGAATTAATCATTTGGTACAATGCACTTATTGTGTACATACATGTTTTTACATTGTACTTATATTTTTAAAAATACCTATATGTAATTACATCTGTAATTAATTTCTGTAATTACATTTATAATTACACTGTTGACCCATCCCTCACACTTTAACCCACCCTTAAACCTACACATACCACCAAACCTGTCCCTAACCTTACCCGTATCCCACCTCAATAGCAGCAATAGTGTTTTGCAATACAGTATGAACACAATAAGTACATTGTACTTATTTTTTTATGTAAGTACATAGTAGTTAAGGCCACCTAATATAAAGTGTGACCACACTTGCTAACTAGCACATTATTTGGAAAGGTGATTTGCAAATATTCATAAAAAACCCTTATACTCACTTCTTCTGTAAAGGAAGCTGGATCACGAATGATTTGTGCAAACATAGACGCATTAGGAAGATTGGCGCATTCCCTTAAAAAACTAAAGTAACATTAATCCTCTGCGTTTTATAGCAGCTCAGTTGTCGGGATTAAATGACGACTGCTATGTTCATTATTACATCCAACCACAAAACACTTCAATCGCTTAATCGGAGACATTCTTGTCTACATCTGCTCCGGGGTCGACACAATGGCGAACTGATGACAGCTCACTCAGGGCGGGTCTAAGGTAAGACAGTCTTGTCAATCAACTATCATGGGAGGGGCCTGTGCAGGACTACATCATTCTGACAGGAATCTTGGGACAGCATGATTTGATAAAGTCTGCCAGTGATTTTTAAAATGGGAATCTTATAAAGCATGAGAATACCCCACCACTGATTTTTTATTCCATGCTGTCTGGAAACAAAAACACTGTTTTCATCTGTCTCTTTAAATGCAAATGAGCAGCTGCTCTACACCCCCTTTCCAAAAAAATCCCCTGTGTATCAGTATATTATCTGTGCATTAAATTCTTATATTTCACTAAAGAATGTTTGGTGGGTCTTATACATCTTTAAGTGGTACAGTATTTTCATAGTCTAAAAAGTTTAGAAACCTCTGGTCTATGGCACAAGGCATTAAAACATGTTTTGGTTTAAACTGGATGTTGAATTACATCTTTTTAAAAGATGAAAATGTTTCATTGGGTAAGATGGTTGACATATTAATCTTGCTAGAAAATCAGAATTGAAGTACATTGTATGTATTATATTAGAGAGACTTTAACCTACCGAATGGCAAGAAATTGAACAAACTACTCAGATAGTTGCATGCATCCATGGTGTATTGCTGCATAAACCTTTTTGCTGCTTCTTTATCAGCGAGATTCAGTTTTTCCACCTGAAAAATCAGCTGACCTTTGCCTTCAGCGAGCTCTGTAAAAAAAAAAAAAAAAAAAAGTCGTCATATCATTGAAACCTTATGTCACAACATAAAATTCTAGTTTCTATAAGCATAATTTATAAAAAAACTAAATTAATTATTTTGTTTGCAAAAAGATTGGTTTGCTTCCATATCCATTTTCACTGTTTCATAATTAGTTTATTTTTACTATTTTAACTAAATTTAAAACACAGATATGATTTGAAATATGACTTATTTTATATAGTATTTCATTTAAAAAAAAATTAAAATCAAAGTAAAATTCTAAATTAATCAAGGTCAAATTCAAAGTTGTCACAAGTTGTAAGCAGATTCCTGTGGTGACAACTTGTAATGTGATTTAAGTAGTTTAAGTTGTGAGGGACATGCAGTCCATTTAAAATACTGTTGTGCATCTTTTTGTCAATTGTTTAACTGATAAAATAAAAGGACAAACAATTCAAGAAAACATGCTTTGTGAAAATTAGATCTGAATGACCATTCAAGATTGTATGTCTTTTCTCTGCAGCGTAATTTTCATTTGCATCAATATAAATATATTTTTTTGGATAGTAATGGTGGATTATAGTGGAATGGTGGTGTTCAATAACCATTTTTCTGTCTTAATTGTGTTTGTTGTGTAATTGGGGATAGTTAAAATAGCTAAGCCCAAATATTATTTGTTTATGAATTCTAGCACATATAGCTTACCATTCAGAGTTTCTCTGATGGATTTATCAAGAGCAGAAGGATCTTTGCCATTTAAAACATGGAGATTCATGTCCACAAGATCCATGAGAACCTTGCAACACTTGTCTGCAGGTGGGTTGTTCGCGTCTTTTGAAGAAAACATACAATTAACAAACACAATGCAAAATGTTTTAAATATTTTACATGTAACTTGTCAAAAAATAAAAGTAATAAGAAATGTTTTACCTTTCCCCATTTCCTCAAGTATTGTTTTAATGTTAGGAAATGAATAATCAAAAAAATCTGAAGAGAAACAAAATAAGCACATTACAAAGTTCTAAAGAACTGACTGTTAATTTTAGTTAGAACTGAATCTTGAGAACAACTGCAGCTGCACCTTTTATTTTTTGCCAGATTAATTTAAGGATCTCCTCTTCATCAGCTATAGCGCTCCCACACAGAGCTGCAGAAAACAGCATACAGACAACAGGAAGTTGAAAACAAATGAAACAAAAACATTTATTCCAAAAAAAAAATTAGTAATATGACAGTCTACAGCTGGACAGTCTAAATCTCCACAGGAACAGGAGCCCTCCTTGGGCTAGGCTCGGAAGCTGAGGCCCTCTCTGGGCATGACATGAGATCCACAGCCCTCCTTGGGCTAAATGTGGTGACAGGGGCCCTCTCAGGGTTAACTCAGGAACCGCTTCCATTTCAGCGACAGGAGAGGCAGGCTTGGGAATGGCCTCCGCGGTCATAACTATCCATAACTGTAGGACCCTTACCAAGAGTTCTACACTGGACTCTTGGTAAGGGGCTGGAGCCTACACTGGACTCTTGGTCAGGACACTGGAGTGAACTTTGGAGCTGAAGTGAGCCGCAGCCGGTGAGCTTGACGTCAGAGCGACCGGCAGGCTTGAGAGCCACAGCCGGCTGGCTGGACAGATGATCGACCGGCAGGCTTGAGTGAGCCACGGCCGGCGGTCTTAACTTCGTAGTGGCCGGCAAACTTGACTGATGAGCGGACAGCGCTCGCGGTGATCCCACCGCACACTCCCACGCTGAATTTCCTCAGGCTAAAGCGGGATGAAGAGCGGCGACTTCCATGCCGCAGGGGAACACAAACAGGAACAAACAAAAAAAAATTCAAAAAATGGAAAACAAAACCATGAAAAAATGTGCCGCTCACTTTCGGTTTAAGTCTGGTCTTCTGTCACGGTGCACACACAGTGGGGAGGAACGAGGACCACGGAGACGAGAATAAACTCAAATACAGTCTTTAATCCAGAACTCGACAAGGTAGGGCTGAGACACACGGGGACACAAGGAACATAACGAGTAGACCAGGCGAAAAGGAACTAAACCGGCAGGAACTAAATACACAGGATAAGTAATCACACACAGCTGAACGGAATCATAATCAAACTTAACAAGGACAGGAAAATGACCATATAAGGAAACACGAGGGTGAAAAAAACACAAGACAAGAAAGGACTGACAACAGCAGGGTTCCTCAATTAGTTTTCGCCGAGGCCAAATTCTGCAAACAATACCAAGCCAAGGGCTACTGGCCTATATATATATATATATATATATATATATATATATATATATATATATATATATATATATACACAGGTGCACATCAATAAATTAGAATGTCGTGGAAAAGTTCATTTATTTCAGTAATTCAACTCAAATTGTGAAACTTGTGTATTAAATAAATTCAATGCACACAGACTGAAGTAGTTTAAGTCTTTGGTTCTTTTAATTGTGATGATTTTGGCTCACATTTAACAAAACCCACCAATTCACTATCTCAACAAATTAGAATTCTTCATAAGACCAATCCAAAAAATATTTTTAGTGAATTGTTGGCCTTCTGGAAAGTATGCTCATTTACTGTATATGTACTCAATACTTGGTAGGGGCTCCTTTTGCTTTAATTACTGCCTCAGTTCGGCATGGCATGGAGGTGATCAGTTTGTGGCACTGCTGAGGTGGTATGGAAGCCCAGGTTTCTTTGACAGTGGCCTTCAGCTCATCTGCATTTTTGGTCTCTTGTTTCTCATTTTCCTCTTGACAATACCCCATAGATTCTCTATGGGGTTCAGATCTGGTGAGTTTCCTGGCCAGTCAAGAACACCAACACCATGGTCATTTAACCAACTTTTGGTGCTTTTGGCAGTGTGGGCAGGTGCCAAATCATGCTGGAAAATGAATTCAGCATCTTTAAAAAGCTGGTCAGCAGAAGGAAGCATGAAGTGCTCCAAAATTTCTTGGTAAACGGTTGCAGTGACTTTGGTTTTCAAAAAACACAATGGACCAACACCAGCAGATGACATTGCACCCCAAATCATCACAGACGACTGTGGAAACTTAACACTGGACTTCAAGTAACATGGGCTATGAGCTTCTCCACCCTTCCTCCAGACTCTAGGACCTTGGTTTCCAAATGAAATACAAAACTTGCTCTCATCTGAAAAGAGGACTTTGGACCACTGGGAAACAGTCCAGTTCTTCTTCTCCTTAACCCAGGTAAGACGCCTCTGACGTTGTCTGTGGTTCAGGAGTGGCTTAACAAGAGGAATGTGACACCTGTAGCCAAATTCCTTGAAACGTCTGTGTGTGGTGGCTCTTGATGCCTTGACCCCAGCCTCAGTCCATTCCTTGTGAAGTTCACCCAAATTCTTGAATCGATTTTGCTTGACAATCCTCATAAGGCTGCGTTCTCTCGGTTGGTTGTGCATCTTTTCTTCCACACTTTTCCTTCCACTCAACTTTCTGTTAACATGCTTGGATACAGCACTCTGTGAACAGCCAACTTCTTTGGCAATGAATGTTTGTGGCTTACCCTCCTTGTTGAAGGGTGTCAATGATTGTCTTCTGCACAACTGTCAGATTAGCAGTCTTCCCCATGATTATGTAGCCTAGTGAACCAAACTGAGGGACCATTTTGAAGGCTCAGGAAACCTTTGCAGGTGTTTTGAGTTAATTAGCTGATTGGCATGTCACCATATTCTAATTTGTTGAGATAGTGAATTGGTGGGTTTTTGTTAAATGTGAGTCAAAATCATCACAATTAAAAGAACCAAAGACTTAAACTACTTCAGTCTGTGTGCATTGAATTTATTTAATACACAAGTTTAACAATTTGAGTTGAATTACTGAAACAAATGAACTTTTCCACGACATTCTAATTTATTGAGATGCACCTGTATGACACAAAGGTTATATTTCACCAAGACTGTAGGAAAAGGGTCCAGGGCGCAGGTAGATGGTTTCATCTTTCTGATTATGTCCTCAAGCTCTCGCTGTGAGATGTCAGAGAGGTTGGGGAGTCCCAGGCTGTAAATCAGCAGTTGAGACAAGCAGAGCAGAGGAACTGGACAGCAGGGAGCGAATGGTGTCTACATTTTTCCCGAAAAAAAGTGATAAAGCTATTGCATCTCTCCTTTCTTGCTTCTAAATGAGAGTGAGCTTGCAGTTTTAGGATGTGATTTATAATAGAGAAAAGCTGCTTCAAGTTTCCAAGACTATTGTTAATTATACCAGGATAGAATCGTGACCTATCATCTCTCAAGGACTTTGCATAGGCCTTCTATGCCCTCTGTAGGCCTGCCTGTGAACAGGGAGTCCTGTGACCTTAAGACACCGCTCAAGGACACATTCAGCTGTCTTCATCTTTTGCAGTTCACAGGTAAACCACGGGCTGAACTGGAGAAGGTGACAGTTCTAGTTCTGAAAGTGGCATGGAGATCTCAGAGACTGCTCAAAGATCTATTGTAAAAGTCAACCAACTTAGTAACTGAAGAGAAATCAGCAGAGGAGAGATGCTGAAGATCTATTGTTAAGAAGTCCAGGTTAATCTTTTTCAAATTCCTGAAACACATTTGACACTTTTCTTTGTTTAGGGAACAAGGGAGTGACAATTCTATTGAAATGACCTTGTGGTCAGACACACCCAAATCATACACCGGAAGGTTACTACTGGGGCAGAGTTTGAGATGACCAAATCCAATGTGTGTCCCCTAGAATGTTTGGGGACATCAACATGTTGTTGGAGATTAAGACAGTCCAATAATTGCAAAAACTCAGCCGCAAAGTTGCAGGAGGGAGTATCTATATGAATATTAAAATCTCCAAGTATTAAAATATTATAAGTGGTAGAGCAAAGTGTTGTAAGAAGGTCATGAATCTCTGAGATGAACACTGAGTCTAAGCCCTTTTCCACGATACGGTCTTGTATAAAGGATGACTTATTTGTGAGGGATTGTGCATTAAATATTTATATTTTGAGCACTGATGGAGTGATGAATCTCTGTAGAGGCTGTAGTACACTGAAATCCACTCCATGTTTTGTGTCCTGCTCGGTGTAAAGCGTTCTCACATTATTTCCCATGCAGTCCAGCTTAGCATTGAGAAGTCTCAAGGTGATTCTCGTCTTACTAAAACAGAGAACGATTGCTCTGATGACGTGACAAACGTGTGATATCGGTCCAGATAGATGCAATCCCCAAGGCAGAGCAGCCAGGCTGATGATAGACAAACTTTCGACGGGAACTTCTGTGGATGTAACGCGGTCGCTGCAGGAGTCCAAGTCATTTAATGGCTGCAATGCATGTTGGAACCACAGTGTGGTTGTTGAGATTCAGCAGCTGCGGGATGGAATACTTAAACCTCATGCCGGTCGTCAAATAAGTTTGGCCAGAGCTAACCATTAGCTAAACAGAGACTGTCAAAATTGTCAAGCACAACGAAAAATTTGTCCATGGCAATGAGGTACAAGAGTCACCACACCGGGACAGCTGAAAGGCTGCCCAGGGAGTAAACCTCATAGTAGCAGCAGACGACAGAGAAATCTAGGTATTTACCCACAAACAGCGAATGACAAACAATCAGCTGATGTTAAAGGGAATAGCAGTAAACAGGTAGACAGCCTTCAATTTAGTAACAGTCTGTACAAAAACAAAACTTAATAAGTAGACGACTGTTCAGACAAAAAAGCGGTGGAGAAGTGGCGAACAGCAAAACTCCAGCGTTCTCTCCCTGCCACATTCGCCAGATCTCTGTAGTGTATACATGTGACCTGTAATTGCCACCTGGACTACTTGGTCTAGTTTATGGTCCTAGATGCTTTGCCAGATCCCCTTAAAGGAATCTCTTTGTTTCTGATTCCAAGCCTTGAGGTCTGCCCTGGGTTCAGGCTCCCTCAAGCCCAGCCCTTAACAGGTAAGTTCTTTGGGCAATGCAGCTCAGGCTTTTGGCTATACTAGATAATGTCACTGACAGCTGTCAGGGCGTCCTTGGGGCAACTCCCATAGCTTTGGTAGAGTTGGTACTTAGTGCATGGCATGGCAGCGTGGGTATACCATTCCCCATTGCAACCTCTAGAGGATGCAGTTCGAAGTTCGAGCATCTCAGGTTATGTATGTAACCATGGTTCCCTGAGAAAGGAACAAGACACTGCATCCTCTATAAGCCACACCATGCTTCGGACACGAGCTTCAGACAAAGAAGCGGATGACGCATTCTTCTGGTGCCCTTTTATACTGTGGTCGCACCGGTAAAGGCGTCATAGGCTGTCGCCGGCCAATGTTATTGTCGTGTTTAGATGTATGTTTCAGACACCGGTCACGCCAAAGGCGTTCCCCATAGTGACCTCGAGAGGACACAGTGTCTCGTTCCCTTCTCAGAGAACCACGGTTACATACGTATGGCAGTTTTTTAAAAAGTGAGTCATTCAAATTGTACATTTTAATGCAAAAATTAGATGATCGCTGGGATAGTGTTAATTCTGTGAACCCCAGGAGGCATCTGGCCCTAGGTAGGGTGTTAGTTTTCCCCAGTAGTGGGGCAATATAGTCACGTTATTTTGCAATGTTCAATTTTGTGCAGTTTAGTAAATGTTTTCATTTATTTCATCTAATAATATTGGGCATGCTAAACTCCTCTCTAAATACTCAAATTGTTGATTCCTAAACATTTCTAGTCATAATGTCATTGTTTACAATTCAGTTTTGACTTGAAAATTAGCAACTACTACAGACCTGATCACTAGATCAGTACATCACAGAAACTATCTGTTTGTTTGTTACCTTGCAGGTACAGCATGTCCATTTCAGGCAGGGGATTTTTTTTGTTTGTTTGTTTTGAGCCATTGTCAAACTGGCTGCCAAAGTTGGAGGTTCCCACAAATGCTCCAATGTGGGAATAACCTGCTTCACGTGGACTGATCTCAAACCAAGGGTCTGCAGACAGAAAACACCACCATTTAACAGCTGACATAAAAAGTTAGAACATTTTCTGTCTTTCTTTCAAAGAAACATACACCAACACAGACCTCCATCTCCTTGGTGTTTGCATTGCTTGTCGATCATTGTGTAGATGGGAAACGGGTCCTTACTGTGTTGGCTCCACTGATGTGTGAGTTTGGTTTCGTTGATCTGTAGAGAAAATATTTTTGTATGTTATAGTAGAGGAGACTAGGGCTGTTTGTTAAATCAAATTGATTAGTATGCATATTCTATTATTATATTTTATACAATTTCTCCATAGTTTTATGCTTGTGTGGTTTCAAGGGCTATTTGTGTTCACAAGAACTTGATGGATTTGTGCTGGTCAGATGAAGTCTGAGCATTAAAATATATGCAAATAAAATTATTCAATTAACAGCTTTTTTATAATCATCACTTAATCTCCTGCTTCTGCTCTTCTCTGGCTTTACTCAGTCAGCTCTTGGCTGATAGAAAACTTGCTGTTAAGAGGTTTTGGGTATTAGTCAACTCTGCTGACTAGTTGTTCGGTTACAAAACACATGTTTTCTGACAGGATGGCATCCGGGGCTGGATCTGATATTTCTGTTGATCTAACAATTCTCAAGATAGGGATGGTAGATAGGGATGCCAGGTAGATATACTGTAGTTTGTAATCTCGGTATCAGAGCCATTGTACATGGGTGGGACAAGACCAGTGGCTGAGCCAGGATGTTTTCATAGGGTGGTACAGAAAATCTTTATTATTTCAATATAAAATGTGTTTAAAGACCGGACGTACTGGAATGTTTTAGAGCCTAAAACAGAACTGAATACAATTAATTCCTTCTTAACTGTAATAGAAATTTGCGAATATGATTTAATTCTGAGTGAATATGACAATTTTTGTATTATTTCTCCTATTCCAGGTATTTTAATAACGGGGCTTACTATAGCTGTCATGGAAGTAGACTCGGGACAGGGGTTAGTATAGCAATACAAATACTTTATTCAACAGATTGAGTTAGGTGAGCAATCGGAGTGAATGGCTCGAGCCCCTGCCCCTTTGAGGTCCAACGGTAAAGTGCCCTTGCGGTCCGGTGCCCCTAGTCTGCGATTTCTGCCGAGGGTAGGGGTGTTCGATATGACGATTTTTGATCGTGGACTATAAAAATGTCTCCACGATTTGCTTTTTTGAAGAAATATCGTTGTATCGTACTTCAGCGCGCATTCTATCAGCTGCAGTTCTGGCACCGCCGTCTCTATGTACTGTACAACGCCACATACATTCACATCAGTGTTAACTCAGCGGTAGAGTTACTCTCAAGGGACACTGCACTTATTCGCAGTCACCAAAAGTACATTATCTGCATCTGCTTCAAAGACGTACTGGTTAAACGTTTCACTCAGTGTGCTGTTCTGACAAGCGCCTTTTCTGAGCACATACACCCAAAGTGCGTGTGCCTGATTACTGAACTAAGTTATGTTTTGTGCTAATACTGTCAAAACACACAAGGTTTATGTATAGACTCAGTTGGTTATGTCTAAAATGAAGGTAAACAGCTGAGAGAAACACATGCGTGCCTGTATATTAGATGCGTGCAGGTCTTAAAGGGACAGTACTAAACATGCTGCCGACTGTCATTAAAGGGATAGTTCACCCTAAAATTGTAATTCTGTCATTATTTACTCACTCACATGTTGTCCCAAACCTGTATTAATTTCCTTCTTGTGCTGAACACAAAAGAAGATATTCTGAAGAATGTGGGTAACCAAACAGTTGCTGGTTCACATTGACTTTAACAGTAGGAAAAAAAAAAAAAAAAAAAACTATGACTTGCACATGGGGAGTCAAAAAAGAAAAGATTTTCCTTTTCCTTTGTACAGCCTTCAATTTAGGTATGATATAATAGCTGCAATTAATTTATTTTTGCTTCCGATGCCCATATCTGAACAATGTTACAACATTGTTACTGTTGAATGCTTCTATAACACTTTATTAAAACATTCGATATGTAGCACATAGCCTAAATCATGGAGGGTTGTGTTATGAATATTTACAGACCTCTTTGACATATGTTGTTACAACCATCGCTGCCCAGATGTCAGTCAAACTGAAGATGTCTTTCTCATAGTAATATTTCTTCAGTTTTTCATATGCGTCTCCCCAGCTGACTTTAGGACCATTGAGTCTCTTGATGATTTTGTCTTTCACGGTCTCTAGTTTGGTGGACCAGTCTGGTTCTTGGTATAAGGAGGCCATGCACCTTGAGAGGAACAACAGCGTTGTGACACATAACAAGTAGTGCAAGTTGTGTAATCAGACTACTTTTTTTCAATTAACTAAACTGTAAAAAATAAACATAATCTATGAAACATGACAACATATTTTTTAAATTACTTTAATATAAGTTAAACAATTTAAATTTATAATTTATGTAAGACTCAACTCATTTTTTAAAGTCAGTATAATGTAATTTAAGTTGAAATTACTTATACAGCTAAGCTGATTGTACTTAAACTTTTAAGGAAGCAACCTGTTTTTTATTATTATTATTTTTTTACAGTAAAGTAAAAACAAAATGTAATATACAAGAAAATATCTGAGTTACTTTTTCAAATAAGTAACACCGGTTACTTTGTTTTCGGCAGTAAGTGCAGGGTAACTGCGGTTCTAGACTAAATGTGAACATGCATTGACTCATCTCACTTGCACAAAAACAGATTCAGTATTCCTCAAAAATAATAAAAACAGTGAAAAGCAAGCTCTAAATGTAAATCAAACCTGCAATAATTAAAAGTTAATTGTTTAATCTAATTTTATTAACCAGCATCCTTACCTTCAGTGATCTAATTCAACCATACTAATATGCTAAAATTACTTTAGATAAACGCATAAAAATTTTTTTTTAATTGCTGAAGAGTGTTGAACATTCTTTTCCTTCATCCTATTCTTCATGCAATCCAGAATGGCAGCACAGCTGAAAGGTTCGTTTGAGCTTCCTCCTCTACTGTACAGACATGAATTTACATTTCCTTCAGCCTGAGGTTTATTCATTTCACTTTTAGTTTTACATTTGCCAAAAACAGAACTATTTATGTTAAAAACAAACAGATAAGTCCAGCCCAGATGAGAAAATGGAATACAAAAATAATGTAACACATTACTTCCCATAAAAAGTAACTAGTAAAAAGTAATGCAATTAGTTTCTTTTGCAGAGAGTAACACAATATTGTAATATACTACTATTGTAATACAATAGCTTTCCCCAACACTGAAAAACATACTGCTGTCATTTTTTTACATTCAACTCTCTCTCTCTCTCTCTCTTTGTATGTGTGTACTGTATGTGTGTTTGTTGTTTCTCAGGGTTTGTACCAGGTGGATCCAGACACTCCGCTCAGATAAAGGATGCAGTCCAGAAGACCTGCTTTCTCAAGCTGAACCAGGGATCCCAGCAAACCCACCATGGCTCTTGTCCTCCTCCAGAACCCAGTAATGCAATGTTTTTCACCTCAACCTGAAATGCACACAGTTTGATTCTGCATTCATCAGCTATAACCATGTGTAAGTTATTTTAAGAAGGAATAGCCAGGCAGTACAGTATAGGATGTTTAACCTGATTGCAGTGTGTCTCCGCAAGGTTCTCCAGGGTTCGAAAAACAGATCGTCTCCTGTTGACTATAAAGTCTTCCTCCTCGTTATTCAGAGAGTGTTTGATTCTCACCTCACTGCTCCAGCAAAGACACAGACAGACAGACGAGTGCTGATCATCATATACTGCTATTTAACATATCCAGATATTCTAAATTTCAATACAATTAAGTATAAAGTCAATTTTGAGCAGTCATTGTCAGAATTATCAAGTTTACTAAATATATTTGTGTAAGTAATACAACACAGTACTTAAATATAATGAAGTGCACAGTTTCCATCATTCTAGGAATCTGAACAGGATTACGTACCTTTCCTGAATTTTGGATGCACTCATCTGTAAAACAATAGAGTTGACACTCTATCAGAACAAAATTTTCTGTAAATCATCAGGGGCCCTGAATACCTCAGAAGTTAATGTGTATCGAAGAATGCTAGATGATAAGATTTTTCCCCCATCCATCCATCCATCCATCCGTCCACATCAAATTTATACATTTAAAGTACAAGTAAATACAAACCTAGTCCAAACAAAGACTAATGGACAAAATAAAATAAAATAAAAGGTTTGTGTGAAGTTTAGCTAAATAAAAGTGTTTCCGCTTATACATTAATTGCTGTTACTAAAAGATTATTTTTTATTTATTTATTTTAGTTAATTAAAAAGACTTTCAAATATAATATTAAATGGCCATGATAGGGTTGTTCAGCCACGAAGTCACCTCCTTGTCACATCCTTGCAGTAGTTGTGCTTGTGCTCTTTAATAGAGTCAAATAAATAAAAAAATAAAAATCTTTGACGGCTTTATGTTCTGATTATTAGTTCAAAATTGCAGCAGTGCATTTCTTGCCAATTATTCATAGAATATTTAACTAACATTGTACAGATGTTGATGTATGGAAATGAGAAAACTTTTAAATGAAAATGCCTAATTTTTGACTTTCGTACTGATTGTGTATGTTTGCCCTTAGTGTGCAGGCCATTGTTATGTTATTTAACTGGTATTTAATCTGAATACTGAAAAGACTGGATTTATTCAAGCTATGGTGGTCAGTTGCCCCCTTTGCTGAAAATACATTAAATAAACGTTAAATGATATACTCACTGTTCTTGTATAGTCTTGTAAAATCCTCAGACATCAATAACAACTCAGCAGCAGTTGTCTCTTGGATCGGGCAGAATATGCTCTTTTATAGGGCTCTGAAACTAAACTACAAGTCTAGACATGTATAAAATACACAAGGACAAGGAAATTCTTTCTTTCATGTAACTTGCTTGATCATGTAAATTACTTGATATCAAAAGATCAGATTTGTGTTGGGTGTTTACTTTACCTTTGTGAGGGACCTGCAAGGCAAGGAACCCAGGATTTCCAAAAAAAAAAAAAAATGTATTCAATACAAACAAAGTCACAAATTAAATCACTTAGAAATTAAATGGAAATAAAGACAAGACAGCACCCAACCTCTGCTCTCCGCCTGCAGGTAAACTCAAAAGAAATAAGTGTTAACAAAGTATACCATCAATAACTAGAAAGTGTGCACCCAAACTAATCACTTATGGTATGAAATTAATGCAAATTAAAAATAAACCCATAAAGATGAACCAAATCTGTGTCTGTCATTATTATGAAATATAAATAGTGTGATCTGTAACAAATGTTAAATAAAAACTAATAAGCAAATCAAACTAACATGTACACAACCAAAAGGGGAAAGGTATACATGTGTGCGGGTGCGTGTCAGCTACCATTTTACCAGTGTTGGGAAGGTTACTTTGGAAATGTAATAGGTTACAGATTACAAGTTACCCTACTTAAAATGTAATAAGTAGTGTAACTTTTCAATTACTTTATTAAAGTAATGTAACTGATTACATTTGATTACTTTTTGATTACTTTTCTAAATTTCTAATGTTTTCAACTGTTAATCATTTTCAAATATGTAAAGCAGTCAGGGTTAACCTTACAGTAGTACTCAACACTGATTACTGTCAGACTTTCTAAATCTTTTGTCACTTGAATTAAGATTATAATATTTTAATATTAAAAGAGACATTGGATGCAAACTATCTTTATTTGGATATAAATGTATCTTAGCAGTGTGTGGACACAATCACCCTACGATAATAAAATAAAAAAAAAATAAAAAATCACTCCTTTTTTTAATCCCCCAAAAACCTAAACATTCTCAATTATCAAGCCATTTTGATTTTGGAGTGAATACCAGCACTCTCTTACACCTTCAATACCAAGACTGAGGTGAGACCCTTGAGCAAGGCACTGAACCCCCAACTGCTCCCTGGGCGCTGCAGCATAAATGACTGCCCACTGCTCCGGGTGTGTGTTCACGGTGTGTGTGTGTGTTCACTACTGTGTGTGTGCACTTGGATGGGTTTTATACAGAGCACAAATTCCGAGTATGGGTCACCATATCTGGCCACACGTCACTTCACTTTCACTAAATTTGTTTATGTCTGGCTGCGCAAATCATTTTACTCCAGACTGCTTTCTGAATGAGGGACAATTCAAGGTAGGTTTTGTTAAAAAGTTAAAACTCAAGGATGGATCAGTACCCACTGTTCATGATCCAGCTGCACCTCCAGAAGAAGTAAGTCTCACACTTTATATTTTTGTTATGATTATTTGTGAATCGCCGTTGCTCTTCCACAGCTGGGGGGTGTTGAGCAGAGCTCATTAGCATGTAAAGCTTATGCACTAAAATGAGTCGCAATGAACAAAGCTGTTTTTGACAAGGTAAAAAGGGTGTTGTTTTTCATGACCACTGAGACCATTTCAAGAATACCCTAAAGAATCATACCAACTTGTGGAAAATGTGCATACAATGTCCCCTTTGAAGCACAGCCACCACAAAATCAGACTTATTTTAAAATCATTCTGAGTTTAAATACAGATTTAAAATCATAACAAGAAATAGTTTAATAGCTATGATACTGTTTTTTTTTATTATTATTTTTTTTATTATTATCAAATCTTTGCATAGCTATAACAGGATACACTGGAATCTAACAATGCCTTGGAAAAAACAGTTAATCTTAAAATTAAGCATATACATAAACCCAGCAAGTTTTGATGAGATGAGATGAGAGCAAGTTTTGTATTTCATTTGGAAACCAAGGTCCTAGAGTCTGGAGGAAGGGTGGAGAAGCTCATAGCCCAAGTTGCTTGAAGTCCAGTGTTAAGTTTCCACAGTCTGTGATGATTTGGGGTGCAATGTCATCTGCTGGTGTTGGTCCATTGTGTTTTTTGAAAACCAATGTCACTGCACCCGTTTACCAAGAAATTTTGGAGCACTTCATGCTTCTTTCTGCTGACCAGCTTTTTAAAGATGCTGATTTCATTTTCCAGCAGGATCTCAACAAATTAGAATACTTCATAAGACCAGTAAAAAAAAAAAAAAACATTTTTAGTGAATTGTTGGCCTTCTGGAAAGTATGTTCATTTACTGTATATGTACTCAATACTTGGCAGGGGCTCCTTTTGCTTTAATTACTGCCTCAATTCGGCATGGCATGGAGGTGATCAGTTTGTGGCAATGCTGAGGTGTTATGGAAGCCCAGGTTTCTTTGACAGTGGCCTTCAGCTCATCATCTCATTTTTGGTCTCTTGTTTCTCATTTTCCTCTTGACAATTCCCCATAGATTATCTATGGGGTTCAGGTCTGGTGAGTTTGCTGGCCAGTCAAACACACCAACACCATGGTTATTTAACCAACTTTTGGTGCTTTTGGCAGTGTGGGCAGGTGCCAAATCCTGCTGGAAAATGAAATCAGCATCTTTAAAAAGCTGGTCAGCAGAAGGAAGCATGAAGTGCTCCAACATTTCTTGGTAAATGGGTGCAGTGACTTTGGTTTTCAAAAAACACAATGGACCAACACCAGCAGATGACATTGCACCACAAATCATCACAGACTGTGGAAACTTAACACTGGACTTCAAGCAACTTGGGCTATGAGCTCCGCCACCCTTCCTCCAGACTCTAGGACCATGGTTTCCAAATGAAATACAAAACTTGCTCTCATCTGAAAAGAGGACTTTGGACCACTGGGCAACAGTCCAGTTCTTCTTCTCCTTAGCTCAGGTAAGATGCCTCTGACGTTGTCTGTGGTTCAGGAGTGGCTTAACAAGAGGAATACGACAACTGTAGCCAAATTCCTTGAAACGTCTGTGTGTGGTGGCTCTTGATGCCTTGACCCCAGCCTCAGTCCATTCCTTGTGAAGTTCACCCCAATTCTTGAATCGATTTTGCTTGACAATCCTCATAAGGCTGCGGTTCTCTCGGGTTGGTTGTGCATCTTTTTCTTCCACACTTTTTCCATCCTCTCAACTTTCTGTTAACATGCTTGGATACAGCACTCTGTGAACAGCCAGCTTCTTTGGCAATGCATGTTTGTGGCTTACCCTCCTTGTGAAGGGTGTCAATGATTGTCTTCTGGACAACTGTCAGATCAGCAGTCTTCCCCATGATTATGTAGCCTAGTGAACCAAACTGAGATACCATTTTGAAGGCTCAGGAAACCTTTGCAGGTGTTTTGAGTTGATTAGCTGATTGGCATGTCAACATATTCTAATTTGTTGAGATAGTGAATTGGTGGGTTGTTGTTAAATGTGAGCCAAAATCATCACAATTAAAAGAACCAAAGACTTAAACTACTTCAGTCTGTGTGCATTGAATTTATTTAATACACAAGTTTCACAATTTGAGTTGAATTACTGAAATAAATTAACTTTTCCACGACATTCTAATTTATTGAGATGCACCTGTATGACACAAAGGTTACAAGATGCACTTGTAAACTTCTGAAACATTGGTGTTTCATATTTATGAAATTTATGTCACTGCAATTTATGAAAGAAATCAGTTAAATCTGTACATGGGAGTGTATGTGAAATAATCAAATGTAACCCCTTTGTATTTTAATCTTTAACATTTTCATAAGTAACTAATTTAATTACACATTTTTTATTAGTAACTGTAACTAATTACAATTACTTTTATTTTGTAATTAAATTACGTAATTCCGTTACATGTAACTAATTACTCCCCAACACTGCGTTTTAGTGTGTGGCCACGTTATTGGCCATCACAACCTTTTATGTTTTTAGTGGCACCAGTTTGAACTTTAACTAAATTTAATTGCAGTGGCTTACAGTCGCAGTCTGAAGCCCTGATTCAAAAAGACACCAACATTTCTGACTTGATTTTTAGTCTTTAGACCTATGAAGTGCGGGCATTGCAGATGCTGTAATGTACTAAAGGGAATTCATGACATAAACAAACTGACTTTGTGTTAATGGCAAATAAAGTAATGTTCTCTGGTATAAACCAAGCGAATAAGTTAAGAGCTGGGTTTGGCTTGGCAATGTGTGCCTTTGATGGAGACAGTTTGAACATGATCTGTCTGAACATGTCATCTTACAAAGAGCTTTTCTCTTGAAATTCGAGATGAAATGTAAAATGAACAAATAAATATTTGTATGAGAAATACCATTTATATGACTTACATGGAATGCTGATCTCTTTTGTCTTATGGACAGTAATCATCTGGGCACAATGAAAAATGCCTTAAGTGTAACTGTCCGCGTCCGACACATGCAGTGATCCAATTGAGCATTTATTGCCCTTACCTCGTATTGCATATGTTGTGGTTACAAATAATAAAGAAAAATAGAAGGAAATAATTATTGTCATCAAAATATATATTAAAATATATAAAGTGCAATGCAGACCATGTATGGTCTTGAATATTTGTGCTTTGTGTTTCTTACTGAGAGTATGGCAGATGATCGATTGTTTGACTGCTTCTTTCTTGGGACTTGTTCACCTGCTGGGGGAGGGGTCGTGCTGCTCAGAAAATACACAGAGGCTGCATCCGAAAACTTAGGCAGCTGACTTGCTGCCTCACTGCCTTATGAGGCAATGACTTTGCAGGCAGCGTTTTTGCACGGAGGCACCTCACAAAACTGATTTCGGACAGGCTTTTGAGGTAGCGTAACGGTTTAATGATCTACAACAAAATAGAATGAGTTTGGTGATAACTAAATGAATATTTAATTACTATAATACTAATTTCCCGCTAGAAATAACATCAAAAGTGCAAAAAGTTAATCAGAAATATACATTTACACACAATCTAACCACCTAACGCAACTTTCAGACACCATCTTTATTTTTTAGCTCAACCATCATGGAATGGAACGCACAGGATTGTGGGATATCAAAGGCAGTGAAGGATACATCTATGCTGCCTTCAAAAATCGATCAGATTTTTGTTGTTGTTCCTGGTTTGTATTTTTCTTCTCGAAGTCCTTGATGCGGGGGGTGGGGGGGTGGTTGCTTAAAGATGTTTAACAGTTTTTTACTGGTCATCTTTTTGGGCGTGGCCGTTACGCCTCTCAGGGCCATTGGTTCTGAAATACCTGGTCACTTTTTTCAGGTTGTTCAAAGGCCGGTTGGCAGCGTGTTCTTTCTATTTTAAGTTTGTTTTTCCTGCCACATTGAAAAATTTTGTTGTTAGTAACCTGGAAAATGTGTGTATTTTTTTGTTAATTTCTAAAATGGTGAAATTATACTTTGCTTTCTCAGTGCCTATCTTGTCCGTTCTGAATTCAAATTTCAGTTGTCTCTCCTTGATCCACTCATATAATTTTGGGGTGTTTAGGTTATGAGTGATATTAAGATTGTTTCATTAAACCTTAAAGGGATCAACCATGTAATTAAAAGACAAAAAATAATATCATACCTTAAAAAGGAACAAGCTCAGATTGCTATATTACAGGAAACCCATCTGACTGAAACAGAACACCTGAAGTTCTAGGTCAAGTTTTCAGTTCCTCTTTTAATTCTCACAGTAGGGGAGTAGCAATCTTAATTCATAAGAAGTTAAATTTTAGGTTTGAGGATATGATAAAAGATACAGGAGGACGTTACATTCTTATTCTTGGCCAGATTTTTGGTGAAAGGGTCCTTATCGGAAGTGTGTAAGCTCCAAAAACATTTGAACCTACTTTTTTCTCTGAATTAACTGCTAAAATGTCATATTTTCTGTTAATCACATGATTATTGGTGGAGACTTTAATTGTGCACTTGATTCCAGTATAGATCTTAACCCACCTAAATATACAGCTTCAAGACAGGCTTCTAAACTCATTAAGTTTTGTGAAGATTTTGGGCTACTTGATGCATGGAGAATTATAAACTCTAAAATTAGAGATTTTACATTTTATTCACAACCACATAGGATGTCCTCTAGAATAGATTACGTATTTGTGTCTAGACAGATTATGGGCAGAACAAAGGATTGTGCTATAGGCATATGTACTTTATCTGATCATAAATCTGTTTATGCAGTCATCTCTCCACCTTATACTAACCCAGCATCTCGCCATTGGCGATTACAATCGTCACTGCTTAGTAACCCTAAATTCCTGGAATTTCTTGAAAAAGAATGGATAATTTTTATGGAAAACAACAAGCAGCCTGATACAGATCCATCTCTTCTTTGGGAAACAGCAAAGGTTTATATTAGGGGTCAATAATATCTTATTCAGCAACTCAGAAAAAAAGTCTAATGGAAAAACAATTCGAGTTAGAACGCCTTGTTAAGGATTTAGAGACACAATTTATTAACACCTCCTCACGTGCTTTGTGGAAAGAACTAGATGCAGCTCGTTCTGCCTTAAATCAAAAAGGCAGAGACCTCATTGCTTTTTGCAAGGCAGAGGCTATACGAATACTTCAAGTATTGAGCAAACTTATTTTAGAACCTCTAACAGATATGTGCATTTATTCATTTAAAAAGGTGTGTTTACCGGCCACCTTAAACATGGCATATATTTCATTGATCCAGAATAAAAAAAAAACTATCAGATGAATGCAGTTCTTACAGGTCTATAAGCTTGTTAAATGTGGATTGTAAGCTGTTATCCAAGCTTTTAGCAAGAACACTTAAATCACTCCTGCCTCAGCTAATAAACCCAGACCAGACAGGTTTAATTCAACAAAGGTTGTCATATTCCAATGTCAGGAGACTGCTAAACATAATACGGTATTCACAAATATCCAAAACAAGTGCTTGCCATTTCTTTAGACGCAGAAAAGGCGTTTGACCATGTGGAATGGGCATATATGTTTGAAGTACTGGGCAAGTTTAATTTCGGTTCAGACTTTATTAACTGGATTCGGACTCTTTACTGTGCACCAACTGCTTGTGTTATTACTAATGGCCTTCGCTCTCTTCCTTTTCCGTTGGGGCGAGGTACAAGGCAAGGTTGCCCTCTGTCCCTTCTCCTTTTTGCCTTAATCCTAGAACCCCTTGCAGAGACTATTAGAACTTATACTGATATCCAGGGGGTCGAGATTGGCCAGTCATTTCATAAAATTGCATTATATACCGACGATATACTTTTATTTCTTACAAATGCGGAAACTTCTATTCCCAAAGTTCTTAAGACTATTGATTGTTTTAGTTTGATATCGGGTTATAAAATAAATTATGATAAATCTGAAGTTATGCCCCTAGGAGGAGATATCTCTACTGGCTCCTTGTCAAGTTGTCCTTTTAAGTAGTCTAAAACAGGCCTCGCATATCTTGGAATTCGACTCTCTCCTGATTTATCAGATCTTTGGAAATCTTTGGGGTCATATAATGGTACATGCACTTTTACAAGTTGATTGTACTGAAATGTGTGTTAGCAGTGCCTGTACACAACCATCATAAAATGATAAAAATCCATCCAGTGTTTTTTTTTTTTAATCTCCTTATTTGTTTTACCCTGTCTCAAATCAAGCCGTTCGACCGTGTGACGCCACACGGTCGGACGCCCCTCCCACGATGGTTGATTGACAGCAGTGTTTCAACACAGACCCGCCCTTGCTCGTGAGCGAGCTGTCAATCATAGTCCGCGCGTCATTGTTGATATACGCTGGAGCTGTCTATGAGCAGAATGGCGTCTAAGCGATTGTGGTGTTCTGTTCTCGGGTGCAATAATGAACACAACTGTCATTTTGATGTTCCTAAGTCCGAACCGCTGAAGACACAGTGGCTGAGTTTTGCTTTTGAAGGGAATATTCCCCACGAGCAACGTCAATGTTTTCATGTTTGCGAATCATTTTTCACCAGACTGCTTTATAAATGAAGGTCAGTATAAAGCTGGTTTTGCTAAGAAGCTGCTCCTGAAAAAGAATCAGTACCAACTATTCGTGTTCCTGCTGAACCTCCAGAAGAAGTGAGTGTAACGTTTAATTAACCTTTATATTAATCTTTATATTAATCTTTGCAAATCGCTAGCACGCTTCACGATGTATGTAGATAACGTTACGCATCACTGACAAGCCTACATTTACCGAATTTATTTTTCATGACCATTAGCTGTAACATCAATCTGTCAATGAACTAACGTAGCAGTAAACACATATCGTTCGTATCTCACTACTCTACCTGACAGTACACACAAAAATAGATAAAAGTGACATTACGTTAACCAACCATTCAGAAACGTCCAGTTCGAGCCTTAATTGTCGAACTTCTTCGGGGCCGTCATCCTGTTCCGGGTCCGACTCCGGTTCAAATTGATACGGTTGCACAGTATCCTCAGAGACTCCGCTGCCATTCTTCAAAATATACCCTCAACTGTTGTCAAGGCAACACTCCACGTGTGTTGTGTCAAAACGCCCACAGAACAGAGGCGGGCGAGCAAAGCTCATTAGCATTTAAAACACACGCACTAAAACGGTGTGCTGAAAACAGAGCTGTTTTTGAGCAGGTAAAATGAGTGTTTTCTTACAATACTAATGAGAATTTTTAATTAAAGTATATTACAAACTTAGAATCATATTAGCTTGTACAAAAATGGCATTATATGACCCCTTTAACATAGCCCCACTTAATAAAAGTATAAAAGATGATTTAGAGCGCTGGTTTAACCTCCCCATATCTTGGATGGGGAGAATTAATCTCATTAAAATGAACATCCTTCCTCGAATATTATATCCAATGCAAATGTTACCACTCTGGTTTCCTAATAAGAATATTCTAGATCTAGAAAGAACTTTTTCAAAATTCATCTGGCAAGGGAAAAAGCCAAGGGTTAAGATGAAGATCTTACAACTACCAGTTGATAGTGGTGGACAGGCGTTACCTAACCGAAAGTTTTATAATTGCCATACCCGTACAATTTTGAATTGGCTGCATTCTTATTTGAAATCCCAGCCCTGCGTTGATGAGTGGGCAGTGATGCCATACTCATTGTTAAGTCTGATCACAAGTAGTAAGGGCCTTAAGGTATGGCCTGAAATTAAAAACAATCCTATCATATTCAACACAGTTAAATTATGGCAGGACATTATGAAATGCGCAGGGAGAAGGGGCTTTTTGTCAGGGCTGACATCTTTGACTGGTAATAGAGATTTTCTCCCTTGTGTTCAAAAATCCTCATTCCATAGATGGCATGGAAAGGGTATAAGGGTATTTATTTTCAGATAACACTTTAATGTCTTTTAACGAGCTAAAGGACAAATTTGAGCTTGAAAGTGGTAGTTTTTGGTGATACCTTCAGATTCACCATTTTATTAACTCTGGCAACCTTAAGCCTCCTGGGGAAATGCCTGTATACTGTGATACAGATGATTTTTTTGTTGAAAATGACTGATACACGACACTTTATTTCAAAAGCTTACCTTCTTTTTTATTCAATGGATCACAGTGGTATTGAACATATTTGGCGTACTTGGGAGAAATATCTCAGTACTGAGTACATCGATGACAAATGGTTAGATACAGTTAAATCTATTAGAAGTGTATTTACTTGCAATAGACTGGTCGAAATGCAATACGAATTATTGGTAAGACTACGTTACCCCACGAATTCTGAATAAGATGAATAGTAATCACTCTCCATTATGCAATAAATGCCAGAGTGAAATTGGAACTTTGATGCATTGTTTTTGTCACGAATCCAGCCTATGAACTTCCTTTCACCCACCACCAGAGGTCACTCGCTCACCACATTGACTGTTGCACCACCTACTGTTGCACGGAACCCACGGACTACATTACCCATCATCCATTGCACTGATGACACATACACAACTGATTGCACTGATTGCACATACACAGCTGAAGGCACTGATCACACAGCTATCACCAATCACACACTCTACTTTAGCTATGGACTTTCTCTCCCTCACTGCCGAGTATTGTATGCGCTTATCGCTCCCCTAGCTTTAGCTACTCTACAGAGCCCTTGTTAGTTTTCCCAGTCTTGCCTTGCCTGTTTTCCCATGTTCTTATTCTAGCCCGTGTTCCCTGGATTAACCCTTGCCCTGCCATTTGGATACTGTTTGCCCCAGCCCAGACCATTGCTTTGTTTACTGATTACCTCTTTTGTCTTAGCCCTCTGGATATTGTTAGCCCACAATCGAACACGCCTGTTTTGGATACTCTTCTGTCTTGCCCTCTATATACCTGTTTGCCATTTGTGTGACCCTGCCTGTTATGACCATGTCTCTGACTTTAAATAAAAGCTTGCAAATGGATCCGCACGCCTCACCTCTCGTTGACCCCGTTACAGTTTTTGGCATTGTCCAGTCATCACAAAGTTTTGAGAGGGTGTGGCACGGAAGATGGGGGACTTTACCAAGGACCCTGTTTTTTTTTTTTACTTGGCTTGCCAGCAAAAGACATAGCTCTAACCGCTAACCGGTTTCTACTCTGCGATAAGGTCCTGTTACTTGCTAGAAAATGCATCCTTATTGAGTGGATTCACTCTAGACCCAAAAAGTTACTTTTTCCAAAAAGTTGCTGACTTCAGTGTGCTACACACACAATTTTGGTATCTTTGGAAAGAAGACCCTTTGGGCTTCATCATCCAGAGTTGATAATGCTCAAAAAGATAAAAGGTTTTGGAGACTGAAGTGCCTTAAAAAAAATTGTACCACAGTGAAGTTGTTTAGATTTTTTTTTTTTTTTTTAAGTCCTGGAGCAATCCAGAAAAGTAATGGGTTGAAACTCACATGTCTCATGAGTTTATATTTCAAATCTGAAGAAGACTGTAAATGTAT
Organism: Onychostoma macrolepis; assembly: GCF_012432095.1. Lineage (NCBI taxonomy): Eukaryota > Metazoa > Chordata > Actinopteri > Cypriniformes > Cyprinidae > Onychostoma > Onychostoma macrolepis. The sequence continues at coordinate 43,369,608 of NC_081159.1, read as the reverse complement.
TGGAGAGTTCTACAAACTATTTTAAATGATAAAATTATTATAGACAGAATTTTAGAAATCATATAAGTGATTTATTTGACCACTAAAAAATACAATAAGAATAATTTGAGTAATAAAAATAAATAAAGAGAAAAATAAAATTGCTTTGTATGTAGTACATACTCGCGTACATACTCTAATTGCTAGACATACTGTTACGGGGCTGACGAGACGTGAGACGTGCGGATCCATATGCAGGTTTTTAATGAGCAGAGACGTGGTCGTACAGGCAGGGTCAAACAATGGCAAACAGGTATAACATGGATGAGACAAAGAGTAGACAAAGACAAGCGTGGGTCGACGATCGGCGAACAGTATCCAAAGGGGCGAGACAGGAGAGGTAATCCAATACGTCAGCGATAGTCCAGGCAAGGGAAAACAATCCGAACAACGGCAGGGCTAGGCGAGGCGAGGCAAGGCAAGACTAGGAAAACTAACGGAGCTCTGTAGGGCAGCGATAATGCATGCAATACTCGGCAACAAGGGAGAGAATGTCCAGGGTTGAAATAGTGTGTGTGATTAGTGATGCTGTGTGATCAGGTGTGCATGTGATTAGAGCAATGAGTGATTGGTGACAGCTGTGTGCGTGTGATTGGTGAGATGGCTGATGGGAAATGCAGTCCATGTGATGTGTGGTGTCCTCTAGTGGTAAATGAACGGGAGTGCAGACCAGATTCGTGACACATACACTGATATTGCCAGACATTCACACTGATTGTTGGTCAGTAATGTAGTCAGTAATCACACACTGATGTGCAGTAATACAGATGATAATCATACAGATATGGGCCATATAGTCCATAATGGCCGATCAGCATTCATACTGATAGCTGTCATTCAGTCAGAGTAATCACACGCTGATTATCAGCCACACAGATGCTAATCATACAGATACAGCCACATTCCCCACAAAACACAAACACACATATATGAAAAATGTTGAAGAAAAAAAAAAAATATATATTTTGTCCAAAAAGCTGATCGCTAAGTTCCACCCCATCAGATGACAGGTGCGTCACAGTGTGCGTCACAGCCGTCGTGAGAGTGCCAGAATTCAAATAAACAATTTTCCTCTTATTTTTTTCCACTTTTTTTCCCCACTTTTTTTTTGGATGGTCTCATTCTGTGTGTAACACTGTATGCTACAAAACCATGTGTTTTTTTTCAACCAAGACGCAGTTTTTTGAGCGTGAGTTATTCCATAACGGATACAAGCAATAACTCTTCCTGAAGAAATGAGACGTAAACAAAGGAATATCCATCCATATTACAATGTTATTGTTTCGTTGGACTAAAGTTCTCCATGGGATGTTGTTCCATGGACCCTTACCTCTCTATCTAAACCGGGATTTACAGCAGTGGATGCGTTTGTGAGTCCTTATCAAGATGAATATGAACTGCATTTTTAATGTTTTGTTTTGATGTGTACTGCTTACACAAATTTAGCAAATACATTCCTTATAAGCTCTCCATCCAAAAACAGCGAACTATCGTCAATGCTCGAGGCTTAGACCTTCAGAATGATATATAGTTTGTCAAGATTAATTTTGTCACTTTTCATTTAATCTATTTGTAAACAATGACATGTGCAAACAGAGAGCGTTCAGTGCTCCAGCGTCCTTACTACCGACAATATATTAAGGATTTTTCAAAGATTGCTGGACCACTGTATGATTTACTCAAGGGCACCCCGGGAGTGGAAAGCACTTGCCAAAATTCCAAACGAAGTAAAATGAAGAATAGAGGAGTGCCTTCGAATCGAACCAATAGTTTGGAAGGATGAGCACGAGGAGATCTTGGAAAAATTGATCAACCATCTGGTCGAACCACCTATCCTCGGATTTCCAGACTTTTCGCTGCCCTTTATTTTTTATATGGATGCCTCAAACCAAGGTCTGGGGGCAGTATTGTACTAAAAGCAGGATGGTAATCTCTGTGTAATAGCTTATGGATCTCGGACCCTTACAGCTGCCGAACGTAATTACCACCTCTATTTGGGTAAATTACAATTTCTCGCCCTCAAGTGGTCAATAACGGAGAAATTTATAGACTACTTATACTACACACCTACATTCACAGTCTCTAGCGATAATAACCCTCTTAAGTATGTACTATCCAGCGCGAAAATCAATGCCACCGGCTGTAGGTGGGTAGCAGAGTTAGCCAACTTCCATTTTTCAATAAAGTACTGCCCTGGCCGAGAGAATACAAATGCCGACAGTTTATAAAGATTGCCTCTAGACATTGAAGGGATAATAGTACAATGTATGGAGGAAATGGCATCAGACTGCATTGCAGCCACTGCACAAGCTGTAGAAGTACAGGAAGATATCTCACCTTGGGTAGTCTCTGCTTCGTCTCCATGCTCACCTGACATGGGTGACGGAGAACCTCTCCCTGCGGCTAAAATACAGCAGAGTCAAAGGGAGGATCCACACAACGGGCATGTAATAAAATATAAATTAACTGGTATGCGACCTTGCACCCAACAAATGAAGTCTCTTACCCCTCAGAGCCGATGTCTTCTTCGTGAATGGGAGAAGCTTCATTTTGATGAGGGTGGCATCCTAAAGCGGAAGACAGCCAATAGACACCAACTGGTCCTACCTGAAAGACACAAGGCAGTGGTAAAGAAGTTGCACATATTTGGCTCCATATGCAACAAGATTATTGAACATTCTGTTGCAAAAAGCTGTCATTGTTTGAAGCAAAAGAAGCCTTGTAAGGAGACAAGAGCTCCTCTCATTAATATCATTACGACTCAGCCTTTTGGGCTTGTATCTGTTGGCGTTCTTTATTGGATAAATGCAAGGGGGGATACGAATACATATTAGTGATAGTTGACCATTTTACACAGTTGTGCAGACGTATTCCACAACATCAAAGTCTGCAAAAAACGATTGCTGCACTGCGATTTGGATTTCTGAGACGAATACACCACGACCAAGGTGGTGAATTTGAAAACCAGTTTCTAGCCCAGCTGACAAAGAATTGTGGTGTCCTCAGTTCCAGAACAACCCCATACCACCCGCAAGGGAACGGTCAGATGGAACGATTCAACAGGACCTTTTTGTATACAATATCACCAAATGTGAAGTAACAGAATTCTCACCTTTTTATCTTCTTTATGGCCGGCATCCCAGACTACCAGTGGATCTACTCTTTGGTTTGGAAGAAAGCACTGGAGCAGAGAGCCACCAGGAATACCTGCAGAGATGGAGAGAACAGATGCAAAAAGCACATAAAATAACAAGAGAGAATGTAGAAAAAGCAGCAGTGCGAAGTAAAAAACATTACGATAGAAAACTGAGAAGTAAAACCTTGTATCCGGGTTGACCGTGTACTTGTTAGAAACCTGACACCAAGAGGAGGCACGGGCAAATTGCACAACCACGGGGAAGAGACCATCCATACTGTCGTGAGGCGAATGAAAGAAGATCTCCCGATTTATGAAGTGAAGCCAGAGGTAGGAAAGGGAATGTCTACAATCCGCAACCTCTTGCTGTCATGTGATCACCTGCCAATGGAAGGGCAATTTGAAAAAGCTGTTATTTTAGGAAAAAGGATGACGAAGCAAAAGAGAAGTGATACTGCAAAGACTAATGAAGAGGAAGAAGAGGATGAGGATGAGTTCTGTCTTTATTACTCACCAAACCAGCAGCATCATGGAGAAGGGAGTGACAGAAATGCTAATGAATTAGAAAGGGAGACAAGTGGACTGGCCGGGCATACAAAGAATGTTGAGAATGTAGGAGAGGAATTAGGCACTACCGAGCTTTCACAGGAAGCATGTCCACGTGAAGATGGTGAAGGAGAGCTGATTCAAACTGATGACCCTTTAGGGCTGGAACACTGTGAAGAAGAATGTATTGAAGTTGGGCACACAGTATCACCTGAGCTATGCAATGATTCTACGGTAGATTAGAGACATCCTAGACCTCAGAGAGAAAGACAAGCCCCTCGACTGTTCACTTATGATCATCTTGGAACCCCCACTTGCTATAATACATGCTGTAGTGGCGAAGTTCAGTAGTATCCAAACATGTCTTACCTTGGGCAGTAAGCTCCTCCACCATGGCCAAGTCCAGTGCCATTTTATAATCCCTACCCATACTTTGTGTATGGATATCAGAAATAGACTGTGGCATACTGCAGGATAAGAAAACATCGATTCAGTAAAAGCAGCATAGTCCACATGAAAGGAAAATTAATGAAGATTGAAAAATGTCGGGACAGCATCTACATTTTATGGGGAGAGTTTGTGAGGATCATAAATTATCAAAAACACATTAGTTATTATTTGAAGGGTACAAATGTCTTTTAAATTAACACTGTTGATTTGAATTAGCTGTTTGTTTTAAATTTGCTTTTAGTAGGCTATTACCATTGTATTGACTTCACATATCTGTTTTAGAAGCGTTAAGTTTATATTCCTTGTATGATTTACAATTGTCTTTTTTTTCTGTAATTTAAATGTAAGGTCATGTAAAATAAAAACGTCAGTGTTTTATCTGAGAAGGAGAAAATGATAGGTACAAATACTGGAAGCACTGATGATAATAAATAAACAAAGGAATTATTAAAAAGTAGATCGCTGGTTCTAGATGAGTTACAACTGTTTAATAACCTTCTGTTACTTGGACCTGGCATTAAGCAATTTAACAAACACACGCAATATTATCCAATAAAACATTTATTAATTTGTCAAGCAGGCCCATTAAGCAAAACATTCTGTAATATTATTTTTGAAATCACAAATTACATTACATAAACTACATATTCTGCACACTCTTCTCCAATAAGCAAATGTAAAATCAGTGCATATTGGCAATATGAAAAAAATCTGGATCTAAACAAAGTGATATTTTACTGTGATTTTTACTGTTTTACTTTCCAAGAAATGTAAGTGACTTTTCATAAAATGTTCATGCATGCTTTCAAACAGTCATATTTGATGTGCTACAATAAATATTTAGTCTGAATTAATATTTTATTCCAAATGATTGCCCTGCCTTTGTGTTATACACTTTAAAGGGAGTGCTCCTAATCTCAGCTTGTTACCTGTACACTCTTTAAAAAAAAAAAGGTGCTATATAGCACAAAAAGTGGTTCTTGGCTCGTAATCACAGGGGAATCACTTTTGGTGCTATATAGCACCATATCTTTAAAGGTGCTATACAGCACCTTTTGTCAAATGGTGCTATGTAGAACCATAAGAGGTGCCATATTGCATTGAATTTCTTCAACAAAAATGGTGCTAAACAGCACCAACAGTGGTTCTTTGGCTCGTTTTGGTTCTTTGGGGTAGTCGTGGCCTAATGGTTAGGGAGTCTGGCTTGTAACCTGAAGGTTGCTGGTTTGATTCTCGTGCCTGCAGGAATTGAAGGTTGGGATTGTGAATGAACAGCACTCTCTCCACCTTCGATACCATGACTTAGGTGCCCTTGAGCAAGGCACTGAACCCCTAATTGCTGGAGCAAAGCTAAAGCACCATTTCGAGTATAGGTCACCATACTTGACAATACGTCACGACTTAACTTAACTTAAAGAACCTTTAAAGCTTAACAAGTTCTTTGTATGGCATTGGTGCTATATAGCATCTTAATCACCCCAAAGAACCGCTGAAAAATCATACAGGAGCTTAACAGATTCTGTATATGGTAGCGGTGCTATATAGCCCCTCAGTCATGCTGAAGAACCACTTTTATTGCTCCATTATTTAACATTTTTTTTTTAGAGTGTATAAAAGACAACCTGTCCACAGAAGCAATCAATCAATTGGTTGGGTCAGGGCATTGAAAATGGGTCGTGGATGGGTATTCCAGCATGACAATGACCCACACGGCCAAGGCAACAAAGGAGTAGCTCAAGAAGAAGCACTTTAAGGTCCTGGAGTGGCCTAGCCAGTGTCCAGACCTTAATCACATAGAAAATCTGTGGAGAGAGCTGAAGGTTCGAGTTGCCAAATGTCAGCCTCGAAACCTTAATGACTTGGAGAGGACCTGCAAAGAGGAGTGGGACAAAATCCTTCCTGAGATGTGTGCAAACCTGGAGGCCAACTATTAGAAACGTCTGACCTTTGTGATTGCCAACAAGGGTTTTGCCACCAAGTACTAAGTCATGTTTTGCGAAGGGGTCAAATACTTATTTGACTCATTAAAATGCAAATCAATTTATAACTTTTTTTAATGCATTTTTCTGGATTATTTTGTTGTTATTCGGTCTCTCACTGTTCAAATAAACCTACCATTAAAATTACAGACTGATCATTTCTTTGCCAGTGGGCAAACGTACAAAATCAGCAGGGGATCAAATAACTTTTCCCCACTGTGTGTGTGTGTGTATATATATATATATATATATATATATATATATATATATATATATATATATATATATATTAGTGTTGGGCGGTATACCGGTTCATACCGAATACCGGTGTTTATTTTTCTTATGATATGAATTTTTAAAATACCGCAATACCGGTGTTATTTAAATAACGTTCGGAACGCGACACACTGTTTGAGAGGGGTATCTTTTCACTATTGCATTGTGGCAAGAACACAGCTGTATGTGTTACTAAGCGTGTTCTGAAGCTGTAGAACTAGTAGAACGTGATGACACAGAAGAACTCATCCACAATATCCACCGCGCCGCCACCAGCTCCGCGTCTCACACACACGAGCGTGATTTTAGCACTATATTTAGCAACTTTCAGACCCTTTTAGCGGCTTTTTTTTCCATAGAATATACAAACTGACAAACCTAGCGAATGTTTTGGATAAACCTTAGCTATGGTTCAGTTGGAAGATGTCGCCAGTGCTGCCCGCGAGCGAGATCTGACTCGGCGCAGCGTCGCGTCTCTCTGCGTCTGTTCTGTGCAGCGAGCGGCAGAGAAGCACCGCATTCATTTGGCCGTGCCGCGACTGTTTGGAATTATAAATATGAGCATAGTTCGTCTGTTAATATTATGCACTTTTTTTTTTTTAGTTTACTCAGACGCAGGCAGTGCGCTGCATGAGACAAAAAGTAATATAGCCAAAACCACCGCATATAGCCGCTCTTTAGTATAACGTTAGATGCATGTTGATTTTATCAGACGATGTCGCGATTATAAACGAGAATGACTCCTGGTTAACATGTATTAATGGGTCGTGTTTAGTCACTATTTAGTGTGGAATTTTTCTACAATATTCGCTCATCATGACAGTAAAATAGGGCATTCTAAGTCAATCTACTGCAGTTTTTCCTCTCTCAATCAGTAGAAAATGTGGTTAACACCCGATCATGCATGAAAAAAATAAATACCGTCATTGTCACGAATCTGGTCTGCACTCCCATTCATTCACCACTAGAGGTCACCACACACCACATGGACTCTCATAGCACACAGCACACTGGACTCAATTTCCCATCATCCATTGCACTAATTGAGCACACAGCTGCAGGCACTAATCACACGCACACCTGATCCCACGCACACACTGATCACACACCTAATTTAAACCCTGGACCTTCTCTGCCACACTGCCGAGTATTGTATGCGTTTACTGCTCCCATAGCCGTAGCTACTCTACCGAGCCCCTGTTGTTTTCCTAGTTTTCCCAGTTTTCCCCTGCCTGTTTGGTTTGTGTTTTCCCGTGTTTGTTCTAGCCCGTGTTTCCCTGGATTAACCCTTGCCTTGCCGTTTGGACTCTCATTGCACCCCATTGGATTCTAGCCCGTGTTCCCTGGATTATCTCTCTGCCTTGCCCACTGGATACTGTTGCCGATCATCGGCCTTCGCTTGCCCTAGGATTACTCTTTGTCTTGTCCCTGCCATACCTGTTTGCCATTGTTTCGACCCTGCCTGTACGACCACGTCTCTGCCTAAATAAAGCTTGCACATGGATCTGCACGACTCACATCTCGTCAGCCATGTTACAGTCATATACCGTGAAACCGGTATAATTTTGAAAAATACCGTGATATACATTTTTCGTCATACCGCCCGACACTAATATATATATATATATATATATATATGTATGTATATGTGTTTTTTCTACAGATTGATGAACGCACTCTGACAGATAAGCGGTCCCAACTTGGTAAAGACCTGTTTCCCATCTACACTGTGAATGACAAGCAAAGCAGACAAGAGGGAAGAGGTCTGTGTTTGTATGAAAGAATTAAAGAGTGTTATTGTGCCCGTGTCTGCTGTTATATGGAGGTGTTTTCTGTCTGCAGACCCCTGGTTTGAGATCACTCCACATGAAGCAGGTTATTCCCTCACTGGAGCGTCTGTGGACACCTCCAGCTTCGGCAGCCAGTTTGACAAAGGCTCAAAGAAAAAACAGCAGCCTGAAATGGACATGCTTTACCTGCAAGGTATCAAACTCTGTGACATGAGAGTTTGTTAATATTTCCAATACCAATGTACACTGATCACCGAAGTTAATGGGTGTCAAAACGTTAATATAAACAACATTACAATTAGAAATGTGAAAAATAATTTAAAGCAGTTTTAACAGCACAGTGAGTTGCTGTTTTTCAAAATAAAACGCCTCATTACACAATGATTTAAAGTACAGATAATTTATGCTCAACAATTTAAGAGGTTGAATAACAATTTTGCGCTTTAGACTAATATATTACACATTTCGCTTTAAAAATGCTTTCATTTATTGTAAACTCTTTTAAACTTAATCATGTTTTCTGCAGCTCTGTGTGGCAGTGCTTTAGAAGATAGTAAATAATTAATCTGGATAAAAATACAAGGTGCATCTGCATTTGAAGATTCAGTTCTGACTAAAGCAGACATTCATTTCATTATCATGTGAACCCATGATTATATTTGATCCCCTAGATATGATCAAATTCAATTTAGCTTCAAATCAAAGCATCTTAAATAGGATAATGTTGTGTGTCTGTTTGCTTGTGGTGAAACTCCTGATATCTGAACATGATGAATTTGGGGGTGGAAAGCACTTACATTTAAGACATTTTGTTTATTTATTTTTTTCCCCACCATGTTTAGGTTTGTTTAATGTGTGTTTTATTGAGAAGACCTAAACTCCCCACCTGTAGAAAAGTGTCACCAGGTTCTCATGGATCTTGCGGACATGAATCTTTGTGTTTTAAATGACGAAGATCCTTCTGCTCTTCATCAATCCATCAGAAAAACACAGAACGGTAAGAGTGTGTTAGAATTCATATAGAGGAGACTGGTTTAGTTCATTTTAGAGTCTAGTTATCACACTTGCTGTCAATAATTCTCAAGGTTCAGTTTCTGAATAGACAATCAAAAAGTTATTGAACTTTAAACTAATAGATGCAACTGCAAAACCGTATAAGATAACATGCAAAAAAATGTCATTAAACAAGATGGATGAACTTGAATTACCAGATAACAAGAACTCGGTAATGTTTCCCTTTCACAGACCTCACTGGAGCCAACAGTCAGCTGGTTTTTCCTACAGAAAAACTGAATGTTGCTGATAAAGAAGCTGCAAAACTGTATATGAAGCAATACACTGAGGATGTGTGTAAGGATTTGAGTCCATTCAGTTTTGGGCCTTTAGGTAAGTTGAACTACCTCTACATTGTATTTGACTTGTATATTGTCATTTTTAATGTGCAAAACAAGTGCTTTACTGTAAGATTCAATAAAGCTTCCAATCAGCAACACAAAGGTTTTAACTGAAGCCAAGAAAGAACCTCTGTTGTATACAACCAGTAAAGTGCGTTTATGGCAAAAATCATGATTATTTTAAAGGGACCGTTCACTCATCATTTACTCGCCCTCATGTTGTTCCAAAACCATACTGTCTGTTCACCCAAAACTATAATGCTCCAAAACATTCATAAAGAGTTGTAAAATAAATACAATATGAATCAGATGGTTTAATTTGAGTTTTCCGAAGAGACAGAGTCACTTTACACGATGAACAGACTTAATTTTGGCTTTTCTTCACGTCAACAACTGACACATAACTGACTGTATTTACATGAACACACCAAGACAGTCATTTATTTTTATATACATATTTAAGCGATATAAAAGATTGCAGTTTTAAAGGAAGGCAACCAAATGTGGCACAATAATTTTGTCACGTTTTCATAATCATTGAATGCCAATATTGACTAATTTCAACTAAAATGTGAATAATCGCACCCCCAACTTTAAAGTATAAAGCTAAAGAAGTTTTATAAATTCATTCATTTCCAAATATAGTCAACAGAGACAATATAAGAAACTTGGAACCATTTCCTAAATTTAAGAACCACTGTTTGTATTTGTATTTCAGGTATTTTCTTTAGCGTTTCAACATGCATGGCTCAGTGGATCTGGGGCAGAAATTATAACTTCCTCCACAGAATGACAGGTGAGAACAGACCTGCTGTTAACTAGAAATTCAGTAAAGTGAATGATATAATGACTCATTTCATGCTGCGACCCTTTAGATGAATCTGTGCCTTCTGCTCTTCTGAAAACTGAGATGAGAGACTTTGAAGATGCAGGACTATTACTCAACTCACCGTACATCTCAGTGCTGAGAAAAGAACGAAAAAAATTGATCTCATAATTTCCCTGGATTTCAGTGAAGGCGATCCTTTCATGATATAACACGCATTAAGACGTACTCTAATAAAAGTTAAAAACACCGATCACCTAGAAATCACTGTTCACTCCCCCTCCTGTCGTTCCAAACCGGTGTTTCTCTCTTTGTTCTGTAGAAAACAACAGGAGAGGTTTTTTTTTTTTTTGTACTGTTCCCTGATGTCCACTTATGTTATCAAGATTTTTACATAAAAAAAAAAATAAAAATAAAAAAATAACATAACATAATTTAGAAGTAATATAGGGTACAACGGGGCTAAAGGCGCCTTTGATATTATTTTCATCTAAACCACTAGATGGCACAAAAACGTGGCATAGCACTTTCCAAAACATCCGCTTTTCAAGATGCACGTGTATATTTGTCTGATCCTTGACGCGATCGCGTGCAGCAGCGCAAAGTTGATTCTGTGCTTTCTTGGTCTAATACTTTTTTTATTTTATTTTTTTTGGTATAAGTGTTGTAGATTTAAGTAGCAAATGTGAATCGCTAAAAATTAATGCATATATTTTGAGACAAAGGTGGTCCTAACAATTTTCAGTTTTAAGATAATTAAAGCAACAGTTTTTAAATGATGAAAGAATATGTAAATGTATGGTATTTTGGGTAAAAAGCGCACAGTAATTAACAATTAATAGATCGCCGACTTTTCCATTTGTTGACATGACATGGTTAGATTCAGATGGTAAATATCATTATGTTGGGTGTCCATATTAGAGATAATCACCATATTTAAAAACATGATATTAATCACATCATTTGTTGTTACTACTGTAAATAAATTCAATTAGTATTGGATCTCCTTCAATGCTTTCAGAATCTTTACTTATTAAAATGATTTTGTTTCTGTATTTTAAAATGAAGTATACATTTTTATATTCACATTTTAAGGACACTATACTGTATTTATTGGACAAATTATTTTTTTCAAATTAAGCAGAAAACCGTACAAACTATGCTAAAGTGATTTGTTTTGAACAAGTATTAACTCAGACATTTATTTTAAAAAAACATTATTTTAGCTGAAGTATTTATCAATACTGTGAGCCTTTTACCCCATGCCACCTCATACATTTATAAGATTTTTAAACAAAATAAAGAACTTGAATGATTGATTTATTTTCTCACAAAATCTGTTGCTCCATTAAAGGAGTCATATGATGCTATTTCAAGTTTTCCTTTCTCTTTGGAGTGTTAAAAGCTGTTCATGCATAGATGAGATCCCTAAAGTTGCAAAGACTAAAGTCCCAAACCCAAAGAGATATTCTTTATAAAAGTTAAGACTCATCCACGCCCCCCTAAAATGGCTCATTCAAACACGCCCCAACATGTCTACGTCATAATGTGGAAATATTTGCGTAATGCCTCCCAAATGTTCTCGTGAGGAAAGAAGGCATGGTTTCAGTAACCGCAGTAGTGTTGATGCAGCCATGTCAGGGAGACGCTGTGTGTTTCTATGCAAAAGCACTTTATTTGGCTTTCCGAAAGTAGATGCAGTTAGGAATCATTAAGATTTGTTCATAACACAACAGCACAACCCAAATGTTTGAATTTTATGGACGACAGTTTCGTGAACATAGAGTACAAGGCTGGCTCCCTGATAGCACGCATGCATCGCAGAGATGTCTATTTGACATCTGCATTAACATCTGTAAGACTTTTCTGCAATGCGTCTATTGGACGTTTCCTATCAGTTGTCAAATAGACATTTATTTGATAGCTTTAAGATGTTTATGATTCAGAAAGCATGTAAAACTGAAATCATACAGATGTCTGTCAGATGTTTGTACACAGCAGATGCTTTCCAGATCAAGCGATCTTTAACAGACATCTTGTAGACTTGCGTGTGCTATCTGGGGCCATGCACGAAGGCTTGAAGGAATAATAAAAAAAAAGGGTCAATTCCGACTTTGCTATGACAATCTGGCGCTTCTGAATCAGCGACTGTAAGTATGTTTTGTTATTAGTTCAAGTATTTGCTATTGACTGTTCAAATGCGGAGTTTTGCGCGTAACGTGTGTGTGTAACAGGGTCACATCACAGCGGCGTGTACACCCCGTCAGAAATTCTTAACTGCAGCTTGTGTACTGCAAATACATAAGAGCATCATCTCTGTGTCTGTCATATGATCAGTTCGCCTTTCGGGCTTGAACTGATAAAACTAACTTTAAAGCTGAAGCTCGCGATTATGGTAAGGGGTGTTACATTTCCGACGCATGCTTGCGGTGGTCAGCCAATCACAATGCACTGGGTCAATTGGCCAATCAGAGTAGACTGCGCTTGTGGGAAGGAGGGGCTTTGTAGAAAGCGACACGTTTGAGAGGCGGGGCATAGAGGAACTACAATAATGTACAGTATTTGAAAAATGTTTGTTTTAACATTCAGCATGTCAACATTCTGTTACACCAAATACACAAAATAATCATCTCTGCATTAAAATAATGATCAAATGAGAAGAGACAAAACAATAGTGATCACGTAATGAAAACAGTTACTCACACTTGTGTTGCAACATTAGAGAGATCCCAGTGTGCTATGTGTCCAAATTTTGATTTATTGCCCCCTCATAAAGATAAGACTCCCCACTCCACCCTCCCACCCAAACTGGACACCTGTTTGTCCACCCCCACCCATCTAAATGAGCATCTGTTTTTACTGTCCAGTGATCCTAAGGTATTTATGAATGTTTTGGGAACCGTGTTTTTGTGTGTGGGCCATTGAAGACTATTATGTGTTTAAACTTTAAATTGTGAAACTGTGTTAAACGGGACAAAGGGAAGTTTTTATTGGAGTTTTTCACGCGCACATATCAACAAAAAATATACGTAAAATGAGCAACGACTTGCTAGTGTTGTTGTAACGAACTCTAACTAGTTTAAAAACGTTTTAAGTTAAATAAAAAGAAGTAGAAGTGTACGTGTTTGTTTATTTAAAACAAACAAAGCATCTGACACCTTAGTTAAAACAATAGCATAACATTACAAGCTAAATAATGTTGACTCATCTTACCATCTTCTAAAACAAAAAAGCATCAGAAGCGAACGTTAAGTAAGATACTTTACAACGTTCTAACATTACAGATTAAAAGTTACAGCAAATAGATCTGACTTATCTTACCCGTCTTCTAAAACAAAAAAAGCATCAGAAGCGAACGTTAAGTAAAAAGTCAAAATCTTGTTACAAGTTAGGAAATAAAAGAAGAGAAAAAATAACTGTGATGTTAAATAAAGAAAGAAAGAAAGAAAAAGAGCAGCCTCCGTCAGATAACCGTACACTACCGTGTCAAACTCAGAATGGCTTTACGCCGCCGAGTCCAGACCACGCCTACTGCCACCCCCTAACAGCGTAAGGAGAGACCGATGTAAAGATTTAAAAGAATTAAAGTAATTGTCACATCCTCTGTCGTGTGTGTCATGTGTTCCCGCCTCTTGTGTCCATATTTGGTGTTGTTCCTGTCCTTGTTAAGTGTGATTATTAGTTAAGTCTTGTCCAGCCGTGTTTCGTTTAATTATCAGTAATTGTCATGTGTATTTAGTTCCTGCCTGTTTAGTTAGTTGTCGTCTGGTCTACTCGTTATTCCCCGGTGTTCCTGTCTGTCTCAGCCTTGCCTTGTCTTGCCCTGTCCTGATGTCCTTATTAAAGACTATTATTTTGAAGTATCTCCTCGTCTCCCTGCTGTGTGCACCCTGACAGTAATGTTATAACATTAGAACGAACGTTATTTTAATAAATCTTTAACATTTCTTAATTAATGAAACAATTCGGCACTCATCCTAAAGCTTTTCACTTTAAAATTAGGTGTTTTCCTTTTAAACAAACAGCCGCAGGGAATTGTTGCTTATTTTATTTACTTTAATTTAATTATTCGCTCTTAATTTAGTAATTCCTTTATTTACTCTTCTATTTTTGTCAAGTTTAAGACTTCTGACGTGTTATATAACCCAGACTTTTTTCACTTTTAAAAATTAGGTTTTTTATTTTTTAACGACTGGTCTATATAGGTTTATTTTACTAAGAATTGATCAAATAATTGACAGAGGAAATAATTCAAATAAACGATAAGTCCAACTTATCAACCCCCGCCTGATGTGTCTGACGGTTTGTGACAAATATCTTACTGATACAGTTGTGTTAAGATATTAAGTATGTGTAAAACATGTGCAAAGTTCAATATTACTGTTAAAAATAGTATAATAAAACACAAACACTCGCATAAAAAACAAACACACACACACTAAAACAAACCTATACAGTTAAACATTTAGACTTGTATGATGTTTCATACGAAACTTTTACAAATAAAAAACTTCACACTGGGTATCTCTACAAGATGATGAAAAGCAGTATGATTAAACAATGATATATCTTTTGTTTTAACAAATAAGTTTTAGATCTTTCAAACCTAAATCATGACGCTCTAAAGCAAGGATTTGAAACAGTCAAATGAACCTCTGATGAATGCAAGTCAGTTACAGAGATTTTCTTTATGAATTAGAGCTAAATCAGACAAAAAATTAGTTGTCATAAGGTAGTTTGCAACAAAAGTAATTCCTAAACAAGGTGGTGCAAATGTCTCACAGAATCTTTACAGCAGATTAGACTTCCTTTCTCACTTTAAAAATGGTATTATTACCAGCATTTTTTTCACAGTATAATGTTTTATTTTATTAAAATAAAAACAACTGGTCTATATAGGTTTATTTTACTAAGAAGTGATCAAATAATTGACAGAGGAAATAATTCAAATAAACGATAAGTCCAATTTGTCTGACGGTTTGTGACAAATATCTTAATGATACAATTGTGTCAAGATGTTAAGTATGTGTAAAACATGTGCAAAGTTCAATATTACTGCTAAAAATAGTTTAATAAACCACAAACACTCACATGAAAAACAAACACACACACACACACACACACACACACACTAAAACAACCCCTGCAGTTAAACATTTCAACTTTTACGATGTCGTATAAATACACTTTTACAAATAAAAACTTTTAGCATCACACAGGGTATCTCTACAAGTAGTGTTGTCACGGTACCAAAATTTCAGTATTCGGTACCGATACCAATGAAAATCCACGGTTCTCGGTACCAATTTCGGTACCACATGCTAATTAAAAAACACACTATTTTTAATAATAAAGTCAAACTAAATAAAATGTACAAAAATCAATGCCATTCTTTATACTTATTTAAATTGTTTCAAGTTTTTCCGCAATTAATAAAAGTATGAAAAACAGTAAGCAGTAAAGTTTCACCCAGATTTCATTTGTCTTTTAATTAATGAAATTTAAACACATTTTATTTTTTTGGTAAATAAAGGGGATATGGAATAAATATTGTATGATTATTTCTTTAAAAATAAATATTAACTTTTTTCAATAGTAGTAATAGTATCACATACATTCTACTAAATAATAGTAATATATTTCTGGCACAATGTCTTTAAGATTAACGTTTATTTTGACGGGTTGCCGTGAATACCTTTTATTCTGTGTGTAGCTATATGATATGACGCTGGTTTTACTCAATGAAACGGTAAAATGCTCGTGAAGTGACTCTCAGAGCAGTTCTGGAGATGTTGTTTATGTATTTATGTCCTCATTGAGACGGCAGATGCTGAAATCACCACGAGCGTCACGCGCGCTTCAGTGTGTGTAATAAAAAAATAAATAAAAAAAAAACGCGTCTCTGCCATTCATTCATGGATTGACTTTTGCGGCTTAATATTTACTAGTCCGTGTCGCGATTTGATTTAAGTGTAATGACCTACTTTTGATTGATTCATCCAAACTTTGACAAATTCCGTGGCATTCCGTGCTAAACTGTAAATTCCGTTTTTATAACTGGATTCCGAGATTCCGTCCGCGTTTTCTGCATCGCGGAAATCATCGGGCCGTATGCGTCAAGAACCGGGTTGACCGGGTACTCGGTACCACCGGTACTTAATAAAACCTGGTACCGTGACGTTTTCATTTTTTTAGTACCGACTTGGTACCGAAGTACCGGGTCTTTTGACAACACTATCTACAAGATGATGGAAAACAGTATGATTAAACAATGATGTAACTTTTGTTTTAACAAATAATTTAAGGTTTTGTAGATTTTAGATCTTTCACACCTAAAACCGTGATGAGGATCCGAAGTTGTCAAATGATCCTCTGATGAATGCAATGCGCTTACAGAGGTTTTTCTTTATGAATTAGATCTAAAATAGACTAAAATTAGCTGTTGTAAGGTTGTTTACGACAAAAGAGTGTCTTAAACAAGATGCAACAAATGTCTCATCTTTACAACAGATTAGACTTTCTTTCTCACTTTAAAAACGGTATTATTAACCATGCTGTTTAAATGCAACATTTATTTTTTCACACTATAATGTTTTATTTTATTAAAATAAAAACAATTGGCTCTTTATAGTTTTATTTCACTAAGATTTGATCAAATAATAGATATAAGCAACAATCAAATATTTGATAACTCCATCTTATCACCCAAACTGATGTGTCTTACAGTTTGTGATGACATCAGAATCAGAATCAGAATCAGAATGAGCTTTATCGGTCAGGTATGTTTGCACATACGAGGAATTGTTATAGTGACAGAAGCTCCACAGTGCAACAGAAAGACAGCAACAGGACAGGACACAGATAATAAAAGAATAATATACAAATAGACAATGTACAAAATAGCAAAAACGCAATATATAATATAGACAAATATGTATGTACAGTTATGATATGTGCAAAATTGAAATGAAACAATAAACATGTGTTAAGATGCACGTTACGTATGTGTAAAATGTGTAAAGTTCAATATTACTGTTAAAAATAGTTTAAAAGGTCATTTTTAGCTTTCATATAGGATTCACAACCACACTCAGTTGCTTTTTGTGTAACAGAGACCCGCCCCCGGGGCAGAAGAAAATAGAATGTATGAAAGACTTTTCTTATTATAATAAGATATTATAATGACAGACTAAAAATTTTAGATTGATTAAAACAACTGAGGTTACGCATTTCTCTTGAATATGTATACAGTAACCAGTGAGTACATGAAACATTATTGTATAAATACACATCCTCGTAAATTCAGCATGATTCTATCATTTTAATCAATAAAAAAGAACAACCGGTTTGTTGGAAATAAAAAAATTAAAATAGTGTTGTGTTTCTAAGTTAGAATGTTTATAGTGTGTAGTAAAATCTTAACTTTAACCTAAAGCATTTTTCTTTCAAACTCTCTCACGCACGCACACGGCTTTCCCACAAACTCCCAACAACATACATAAGTTTTGTTTTATCATCTAGAAACCCTATAATGGAGTTATGTTTTGCATTATTACAACTATAGATGCTGAAAGAGGACATTAACCTGTTTAACCTGTAAGGCTCCACCCGCCGGTCCAAAACGCGGAGTTCAGCGGCCTGGTTGAAGGTTGTCTGCGTGTATGTCTTATACTGCACTAATTTAAAATTGGCCACAGTTATCGATTGTGTAATAATTTAGATATTTGAATATTCTGGAAATCCCATACTTTCAATTATTCTTTCATTAGGGACCAGGTATCGCACAGGAATTACATTTCGGCCGATTATGAATCCACGGACACAAACTCGTCAGTTCTGAGCTTACTCAGAGGGTGCAGAGTGGCTATAATACTTTTAAGTGAGCTGCGCCTGCATACTCATAACCAAAAGTGTATTTTCTCCTATAACCACGAGAGCTACACCGTGTTAAGTCAGTGACAGTCAGAAATCCAAAGTCTCCTTCATGGAGCTCCCCATGGTTCATCCATTAGTGCTTTGGTATGATCTGTCCTGAACACAGATTTGCGGAAATAGCCCTACACATTAATCTACTTGAAGAAATGATTCCTAGAAAGTCCAGAATAAATCAAAATTAGTATTTTATTTTTGCCAGGCATAATCAAGTAATATAAAACAATAAAGAATAAATTCAATTAGTCCAAAAGAGAATACATCAATTACAGGAAATACATTCAAATTTAGTTACACAACTGACCAATATGAAACACAAAACCTAGAATATTAAAATAAAATAAATTCAAAGAGTCAGCATACCTGGCAGATAGAGAGACACACGGTGATCGTGTGGGAAGTTCTGTTTACAGATGCTTCCCTGAATGTTTCGCCAATCCTCTTTAAATACTCAAATCAGAATAAAACAATAACATAATAAAAGTTTCATAGGACCTTTTGCTGGGACATGTAATGACCTGAGGACACCTGGGGTGTAAGAATAACAAAAGACCTTATCAGGGGCACAACCCATATCAGAGGAACAGAATTTCTCTCAGGTTTGAGATCTTTATTTTTGGTCTGTTCTATTGATATGGGACTGGGATCACATTTCCAATCGCACAGAGACTGTAAGATTGATACCAAACATGAAAAGTTTATGCTCATGAATTCTGAAATATTTTATGTAAGAGTAGCAACTTGAGTTCTTGGCATTTCTTTGTCACCTTTCAGTGACCAAGACCATGTGCCCAGTGGGAAGGATGGGTGAATGGACCGATGATCAAATGGTCTTTCTCTCAGATCTTCTTGTCTGATTAGAGAGTTTTATTGTCTTGTGGCATGACATCTGTATTGTGAGAGTTCCTGAGAGACTGGCTTCACGAGGAGATCAAAGCCTGATTGAAGAGTTTATTATCTTGTGACATGACATTTGCATTATTAGAGTTCCTGAGTGACTGGCTTCATGAGGAGATCAAAGCCCCCTTACAAACCTGTTTAAAATGTGAACAATATCACTTAAGACTAGTTTGACAAACAAGGGTACGATCATAAAACAAGCCTGGATCCAATTTGAAACATTCTAACAACAAGTACAACCATTGCAGCAAATGTATTCAATCAATCAATCAATCAAACTTTATTACAGACTCAAGGTCCAGATTTCAAAAAAAGACAGTAGACAGCATATACAACCCATAGCATCTATCACAGACATAAAGAGTTACAAAATACAGCAATACAGGTGTCTCCACAACTTTGACTAATACCGTGTAGTACTAACCCCTATATTTGATAAACCCACAATAATCTCATTTTTAGAAGCATTAAGCCGACAGATAAAACTACACATACGATTTCGTAACAGTGTTTTAAAAGTGATTACTCTCGCACTCACAAACATTTCACTTGCACTACGCACTATGACATCTAGGCCTCCGTAGTAAGATTCTCCTTGCATCATTATAAGCTACTTGCAGCTTCTGTAAACTAGATGCTCTGTAGTTACGCCGCAAATGAGTATAAAGTGTTGTACAGTATGCTTTGAAAAGTGACACCTTTACCTCATCTGAACAGAAATTAAACTTACGTAAAGTATATTCGCCTGCATATACATCATACGGCGTAGCCTTTCAATATCCTCATCATCTGTCACACGTTCAGTGATAAAATGTCCAAGGTATTTTACTTTCGCACACACAGTGAGACTCTTGTTAGACAACTTAAAAACTGGAAAATTTATATTATAACACCGCAGTAAGATAAAACTCTGGACGAACAACTTATCAGATGTTCTACGTATTATTACGAGTCCCTGCTTACCTAGTTTATGATGAAACTAGAAAATATAGACGTGAGCTAACGGTTGTTAAAAATACCGGTCACGTTCAATTAGACGAAGACATGCAGAGGTAGCGAACACAACGAACTTAGGGGAGGGTCGCGAAGCAAACAGTCTAACACAACACACGTTCTCCAGAATGGTGCTGATGACGGGTTCATAATTTCACGATGAAGACCGACTGGGTATTCAGACACCTGCAGCAGGACTGACTGACTTTTTCTTAAGATTTGATTTCAAGAACACACAACCGAATCCTAAAGCTATTTCACGAAATAACACAACAACGGGTGCACCATTTCAACATATACACGTCAAGTCTGTTTTACCATAAGTATATCGTATTCTTTTTATATACATATATTTGTTTAGGCTAAATACGTTTTAACAATTATTTTTGTTTTTACAAAGATGTTAAATTGAACACGTGTAACTAATACCTCATTCAAATGTCGCGGTCTTTCAGTCCAACGAACTAAAATACCCGGCATACACCTCAGACTACAAACATGGCCGTCGGGGATACATATACCAAAATGGTCATACGCGACAGATCTCTAAATCGTTGGATTTCTAATTATTCGCACACTAAGATAACCTATATAAAAAGACACACGTCCACACTTTTTGTGAAGAATATTAAGTTCTGTGTTGCGATGTTACAAACCCCTTTTTGTGAGCTCTGTTAGTGTCGCGAAGCCGATTAATTTCCGCGAATCGATTCTTTCCCACAGTTCGGTTCAACGAACCGATTCATCGGATCCTTACGTCATCTCGCAGTTATGTCAGTATACACTTCTTTTCTAACAACTCGAGGTCGTTTTATATCAGTGAAACATACAAATAAAGTTAACAGCGTGAAGGCGTCTTTTGTTCATTTAACCTGTTTGTGGTCATGATTTCATTCACCGATCCTTCATGTCGGATACGAGTCAGACCGACCAATATTGAGTAGCCTACACGTAAACGCTGATATGTTCTACATGTCTGAAGTATAAGTGTGTAGAAAGAATAAACCGGTCTTATAAACTCATCGATTTGGCTTAACAACTTTAAAAAAGAATCTGCATGAACGATAAACCATACACTCTTAAAATCGATAGCACACAAAATATGTGTAAAAACATAATATAAACATAATAAAGTAATGTTTTGGTTCGTGTCTTACACAACTGCGCGTTACTGAACGGTTTTATTAAGCTTCAATATAAAAGAGGTCTGTTAACAATTTAGATGCTTTTATTATGAAATCGCACAAAGAACCGCTGAAGTACGTACTGTTATGGAATTAATTGAAACAATACTACGTGGTCATTTAACCGCTTTATTTACGGTATGCTGAATATAAAACTCTTAAACAGGAACATTAAAACATTTCAAACTTGTTAAAAACCCGCTTCAATACATAAAACATTTATCAAATACTATAAAACAATAGTTAGGTAAACGACTTACAGTTGATAAGTCATTTTAAGTGAAAGGCGGTATGATTCATGTCTTTTTTATTCTGTCCACACCAATGCTTTGACACCGGCATTTTAGATGTCTGTCTTTTAGGTCTGACCCAGAAAACGGATGTCTTAATATTTTGTTCTTCTTTTTATGAAAACATGTGGCAAGCAGTTTTTGACCTCATCTGCATTATACCGACACGTTTTAACATGTCGAAAATTCCAATAGTTAGCAAATGCAACTGTTTATTACTGAGATAAGACACATCAGAGTTGCGTTCTATTTAACATTTTTCATCTGCCTACATGTTTATCGGCGCTACTGTTCTAGGCCTCCTCACACCTTTGTGAGATATAAACCGCAAAGTTTTTTCACGGCGTTATGCTTTGAAGCCAGAACCGTTTCCAAGAAGTTTCCATGATTTTGTTCACTCTTTCTGTTTGAATTTGTGTACCGCGGTTTCACCATCCTTATCTTATTTTCCCAACCTAATTGTAATTGTTAGGCCTTACGGCCCTTAGGCCATCACCGGCGGATATGGGTCCACCGAGCGCTTGCTAGGTGCGGCGTGGCAGGCTGTTCTTGGACGCTGCGCGCCGCCCCCCTAAATGATTTTTTCCGCCCCCGACAGACCCCACAGGGGCCAAGGGGAGGCCCGGCTGGCCCCCACAGAGGCGTCGGCTAGGGCCTGGGGCCCCCGGGGCCCCTGCGGAAAGGCGACGAATCTGCTCACTTTTTTGCGCTTTTTGTTGCAATCTCGAGGTCGGCCACAGGGTGTCACACTCCTGACCGCAGACCACCTACGGGAGGCGCGTCGAATAGGTTGGGGGTGGCCGTCCACAGGCAGCCTAAACCTCCCACCAAGCGCTTATGTGTCCGGCATCTTCCCATTGGCCCTCTGACCGCCCCCAGGCCCCGCCCACCGACCAAAGACAGCCTATTCATCCCCCTTACCGCCTATATGACCGCATACAGCCTAAGTGGCCACCTGCAATCTAAGTGACACCCCGGGCCCCGCCCACCGACCACGGACAGCCTATTCGTCCCCCTTACCGCCTATATGACCGCATACAGCCTAAGTGGCCACCTGCGATCTAAGTGACAGCCCGGGCCCCGCCCACCGTCCACGGACAGCCTATTCGTCCCCTTACCGCCTATATGACCGCATACAGCCTAAGTGGCCACCTGCGATCTAAGTGACACCCCGGGCCCCGCCCACCGACCACGGACAGCCTATTCGTCCCCCTTACCGCCTATATGACCGCATACAGCCTAAGTGGCCACCTGCGATCTAAGTGACACCCCGGCCCCGCCCACCGACCACGGACAGCCTATTCGTCCCCTTACCGCCTATATGACCTCATACAGCCTAAGTGGCCACCTGCATTCTAAGTGACACCCCGGGCCCCGCCCACCGACCACGGACAGTGGTCCACGGTAAATGCACTGTCCACGGAAAACCTGTGGAGGCCTCGTCAAATAAGTTACAGTTGTCACTTGACCACCCGTAACTTATTTGACGGGACCTACACAGGCTTTCCGTGTACAATGCATTAATAAGTCATAATTCATAAATACGATGCTTTTATTCAGCAATATCTGCAGTACAGTGCTCAGGAAACACCGTCCAGCAGTTTCATGTACATCGGAGCTCATAAAGAGGCTTAATTTGCATAAAAATGCACTATCCACGGAAATCCTGTGGAGGCCTCGTTAAATAAGTTACAGCTGTCACTTGCTGATGTTGGATTTTGGAGTTGGATTTTGGTGAATTTCACCACATATGGTGCATGACCACCCGTAACTTATTTGATGGGACCTACACAGGCTTTCCGTGTACAATGCATTAATAAGTCATAATTCATAAATACAATGATTTTATTCAGTAATAACTGCAGTACAGTGCTCAGGAACCACCGTCCAGCAGTTTCATGTACATCGGAGCTCATAAAGTGGCTTAATTTGCATAAAATGCACTGTCCACGGAAAACCTGTGGAGGCGCGTCAGATAAGTTACTGGTGTCACTTGCTGATGTTGGATTTTGGAGTTGGATTTTGGTGAATTTCACCACATATGGTGCATGACCACCCGTAACTTATTCGACGGGACCTACACAGGCTTTCCGTGTACAATACATTAATAAGTCATAATTCATAAATACGATGATTTTATTATAATACCTGCAGTACAGTGCTCAGGAACCACCGTCCAGCAGTTTCATGTACATCGGAGCTCATAAAGTGGCTTAATTTGCATAAAATGCACTGTCCACGGATAACCTGTGGAGGCCTCGTCAAATAAGTTACAGCTGTCACTTGCTGATTTTGGAGTTGGATTTTGGTGAATTTCACCACATATGGTGCATGACCACCGTAACTTATTGGACGGTGCCTCCACAGGCTTTCCGTGTACAATGCATTAATAAGTCATAATTCATAAATACAATGATTTTATTCAGCAATACCTGCAGTACAGTGCTCAGGAACCACCGTCCAGCAGTTTCATGTACATCGGAGCACATAAAGTGGCTTAATTTGCATAAAATGCACTGTCCACGGAAAACCTGTGGAGGCCTCGTCAAATAAGTTACAGCTGTCACTTGACCACCCGTAACTTATTTGACGGGACCACACAGGCTTTCCGTGTACAATGCATTAATAAGTCATAATTCATAAATACGATGCTTTTATTCAGCAATATCTGCAGTACAGTGCTCAGGAAACACCGTCCAGCAGTTTCATGTACATCGGAGCTCATAAAGAGGCTTAATTTGCATAAAATGCACTATCCACGGAAATCCTGTGGAGGCCTCGTTAAATAAGTTACAGCTGTCACTTGCTGATGTTGGATTTTGAGTTGGATTTTGGTGAATTTCACCACATATGGTGCATGACCACCCGTAACTTATTTGATGGGACCTACACAGGCTTTCCGTGTACAATGCATTAATAAGTCATAATTCATAAATACAATGATTTTATTCAGTAATAACTGCAGTACAGTGCTCAGGAACCACCGTCCAGCAGTTTCATGTACATCGGAGCTCATAAAGTGGCTTAATTTGCATAAAATGCACTGTCCACGGAAAACCTGTGGAGGCGCGTCAGATAAGTTACTGGTGTCACTTGCTGATGTTGGATTTTGGAGTTGGATTTTGGTGAATTTCACCACATATGGTGCATGACCACCCGTAACTTATTCGACGGGACCTACAGGCTTTCCGTGTACAATACATTAATAAGTCATAATTCATAAATACGATGATTTTATTAAGTAATACCTGCAGTACAGTGCTCAGGAACCACCGTCCAGCAGTTTCATGTACATCGGAGCTCATAAAGTGGCTTAATTTGCATAAAATGCACTGTCCACGGATAACCTGTGGAGGCCTCGTCAAATAAGTTACAGCTGTCACTTGCTGATTTTGGAGTTGGATTTTGGTGAATTTCACCACATATGGTGCATGACCACCCGTAACTTATTGGACGGTGCCTCCACAGGCTTTCCGTGTACAATGCATTAATAAGTCATAATTCATAAATACAATGATTTTATTCAGCAATACCTGCAGTACAGTGCTCAGGAACCACCGTCCAGCAGTTTCATGTACATCGGAGCACATAAAGTGGCTTAATTTGCATAAAAATGCACTGTCCACGGAAAACCTGTGGAGGCCTCGTCAAATAAGTTACAGCTGTCACTTGACCACCCGTAACTTATTTGACGGGACCTACACAGGCTTTCCGTGTACAATGCATTAATAAGTCATAATTCATAAATACAATGATTTTATTCAGTAATACCTGCAGTACAGTGCTCAGGAACCACCGTCCAGCAGTTTCATGTACATCGGAGCACATAAAGTGGATTAATTTGCATAAAAATGCACTGTCCACGGAAAACCTGTGGAGGCCTCGTCAAATAAGTTACAGCTGTCACTTGACCACCCGTAACTTATTTGACGGGACCTACACAGGCTTTCCGTGTACAATGCATTAATAAGTCATAATTCATAAATACAATGATTTTATTCAGTAATACCTGCAGTACAGTGCTCAGGAACCACCGTCTGACAGGTTCATGTACATTACAACTCATCAATATTCATATTTACCCTGAAAATGTCTGTCCAAGGAAAGCCTTTGTAGGTCACACAAATAAGTTACTGGTGTCACTTGCTGATGTTGGATTTTGGAGTTGGATTTTGGTGAATTTCACCACATATGGTGCATGACCACCGTAACTTATTTGACGGAGCTCCACAGGCTTTCCGTGTACAATGCATTAATAAGTCATAATTCATAAATACAGTGATTTTATTCAGTAATACCTGCAGTACAGTGCTCAGGAACCACCGTCTGACAGTTTCATGTACATTACAAATCATCAATATTCATATTTACCCTGAAAAATGTCTGTCCAAGGAAAGCCTTTGTAGGCCGCGTCAAATAAGTTACTGGTGTCACTTGCTGATGTTGGATTTTGGAGTTGGATTTTGGTGAATTTCACCACATATGGTGCATGACCACCCGTAACTTATTTGACGGAGCCTCCACAGGCTTTCCGTGTACAATGCATTAATAAGTCATAATTCATAAATACAGTGATTTTATTCAGTAATACCTGCAGTACAGTGCTCAGGACCACCGTCCAGCAGTTTCATGTACATCGGAGCTCATAAAGTGGCTTAATTTGCATAAAAATGCACTGTCCACGGAAAACCTGTGGAGGCCTCGTCAAATAAGTTACAGCTGTCACTTGACCACCCGTAACTTATTTGACGGGACCTACACAGGCTTTCCGTGTACAATGCATTAATAAGTCATAATTCATAAATACGATGCTTTTAATCAGCAATATCTGCAGTACAGTGCTCAGGAACCACCGTCCAGCAGTTTCATGTACATCGGAGCTCATAAAGAGGCTTAATTTGCATAAAAATGCACTATCCACGGAAATGCTGTGGAGGCCTCGTTAAATAAGTTACAGCTGTCACTTGCTGATGTTGGATTTTGGAGTTGGATTTTGGTGAATTTCACCACATATGGTGCATGACCACCCGTAACTTATTGGACGGGGCCTCCACAGGCTTTCCGTGTACAATGCATTAATAAGTCATAATTCATAAATACAATAATTTTATTCAGTAATACCTGCAGTACAGTGCTCAGGAACCACCGTCCAGCAGTTTCATGTACATCGGAGCACATAAAGTGGATTAATTTGCATAAAAATGCACTGTCCACGGAAAACCTGTGGAGGCCTCGTCAAATAAGTTACAGCTGTCACTTGACCACCCGTAACTTATTTGACGGGACCTACACAGGCTTTCCGTGTACAATGCATTAATAAGTCATAATTCATAAATACAATGATTTTATTCAGTAATACCTGCAGTACAGTGCTCAGGAACCACCGTCTGACAGGTTCATGTACATTACAACTCATCAATATTCATATTTACCCTGAAAAATGTCTGTCCAAGGAAAGCCTTTGTAGGTCACGTCAAATAAGTTACTGGTGTCACTTGCTGATGTTGGATTTTGAGTTGGATTTTGGTGAATTTCACCACATATGGTGCATGACCACCGTAACTTATTTGACGGAGCCTCCACAGGCTTTCCGTGTACAATGCATTAATAAGTCATAATTCATAAATACAGTGATTTTATTCAGTAATACCTGCAGTACAGTGCTCAGGAACCACCGTCTGACAGTTTCATGTACATTACAACTCATCAATATTCATATTTACCCTGAAAAATGTCTGTCCAAGGAAAGCCTTTGTAGGCCGCGTCAAATAAGTTACTGGTGTCACTTGCTGATTTTGGATTTTGGAGTTGGATTTTGGTGAATTTCACCACATATGGTGCATGACCACCCGTAACTTATTTGACGGAGCCTCCACAGGCTTTCCGTGTACAATGCATTAATAAGTCATAATTCATAAATACAATGATTTTATTCAGCAATATCTGCAGTACAGTGCTCAGGAACCACCGTCCAGCTGATTCATGTACATTGGAGCTCATAAAGTGGCTTAATTTGCATAAATATGCACTGTCCACGGAAATCCTGTGGAGGCCTCGTCAAATAAGTTACAGCTGTCACTTGACCACCCGTAACTTATCCGACGGGACCTAGACAGGCTTTCCGTGTATAATGCATTAATAAGTCATAATTCATAAATACGATGCTTTTATTCAGTAATACCTGCAGTACAATGCTCAGGAACCACCGTCCAGCAGTTTCATGTACATTGGAGCTCGTAAAATGACTTAATTTTCATAAAAATGCACTGTCCACGGAAAGCTTGTGGAGGTCCCGTCGAATAAGTTGCACGTGGGCACTTCCTGCGATTTAGCCGAGTCATACAGGAAGTGCCCACGTGCAACTTATTTGACTGGTGCCTTCACAATGAGATAAGTTGCACGTGTCACCGGCTCCCGTTCGGCTCCCGAATGCCCGAGGGGCCTCAAATTTCACAGGAAGTTGCGTCACTTGGCCCTCGACGACATACCGTGAGGGCTAGGTCGGGAGATGCCAAAAAATATATTTCTTTGCTCTTCATACACCTCTCTGTCTTCCATAGACCTCTGTGTGGGAAAGGCCTGTGCAGCAGCTACTTTCTCAGAGCCGGATTGGCTCAGGAATCATCTAGGGCCACGAAACTCCGTGACCCGTGTCGTGGGGCCCTGACGGTAACCTGTGACGAATCTCGGGGCCCTGCGACCTTTTGACCCCTGCGTTTCCCAACGTCCCACTCGCAACTTATTTCAATGGAAAATTCACAGGTGGTTCGCGATCAAGGGGGTCTTTTTCGGCCAATCGGGCAGATGCTCACACGGAACTCCGCACGCTGTCCCGGGGGACCGTGACGTGACGTATATGTCCATTTCGGGGCGATCGGAGCTTTCTGTCCCGCTGTCCGCGAAACACCTGAAAACGAATGGGATAAGTTACACGCGCCGTACGCCACTGCGCACAGGAAACACTGTCTGACGAATTAACGTGCATTATGACTCGTCGATATTCGTATTTACCCTAAAAATGTCTTTAGGCGGAAACTGACACTCGTAACTTATTTGACGGGACCTCCACAGGCTTTCCGTGTACAATGCATTAATAAGTCATAATTCATGAATACAATGATTTTATTCAGTAATACCTGCAGTACAGTGCTCAGGAACCACCGTCTGACAGGTTCATGTACATTACAACTCATCAATATTCATATTTACACTGAAAAATGTCTGTCCAAGAAAAGCCTTTGTAGGCCGTGTCAAATAAGTTACTGGTGTCACTTGCTGATGTTGGATTTTGGAGTTGGATTTTGGTGAATTTCACCACATATGGTGAATGACCACCCGTAACTTATTCGACGGGACCTCCACAGGCTTTCCGTGGACAGTGCATTAATATGTCATAATTCATGAATACAATGATTTTATTGAGCAATATCAGCAGTACAGTGCTCAGGAACCACCGTCCAGCAGTTTCATGTACATCGGAGCTCATAAAGTGGCTTAATTTGCATAAAAATGCACTGTCCACGGAAATCCTGTGGAGGCCTCGTCAAATAATTTACAGCTGTCACTTGACCACCCGTAACTTATTTGACGGGACCTACACAGGCTTTCCGTGTACAATGCATTAATAAGTCATAATTCATAAATACGATACTTTTATTCAGTAATACCTGCAGTACAGTGCTCAGGAACCACCGTCCAGCAGTTTCATGTACATCGGAGCTCAAAAATTGGCTTAATTTGCATAAAAATGCATTGTCCACGGAAACCCTGTGGAGGCCTCGTCAAATAAGTTACAGCTGTCACTTGCAGATGTTGGATTTTGATGAATTTCTCCACATATGGTGAATGACCACCCGTAACTTATTTGACGGGGCCTCCACAGGCTTTCCGTGTACAATGCATTAATAAGTCATAATTCATAAATACAATAATTTTATTCAGTAATACCTGCAGTACAGTGCTCAGGAACCACCATCCAGCAGTTTCATGTACATCGGAGCTCATAAAGTGGCTTAATTTGCATAAAAATGCACTGTCCACGGAAAACCTGTGGAGGCCTCGTCAAATAAGTTACAGCTGTCACTTGCTGATGTTGGATTTTGGAGTTGGATTTTGGTGAATTTCACCACATATGGTGCATGACCACCCGTAACTTATTCGACGGGACCTCCACAGGCTTTCCGTGTACAATGCATTAATAAGTCATAATTCATAAATACAATGCTTTTATTCAGCAATATCTGCAGTACAGTGCTCAGGAACCACCGTCCAGCAGTTTCATGTACATCGGAGCTCATAATAATAAATTGGGGGCTTAATTTGCATAAAATGCACTGTCCACGGAAAGCTTGTGGAGGTCCGTCGAATAAGTTGCACGTGGGCACTTCCTGCGATTTAGCCGAGTCATACAGGAAGTGCCCACGTGCAACTTATTTGACTGGTGCCTTCACAATGAGATAAGTTGCACGTGTCACCGGCTCCCGTTCGGCCCCCGGATGCCCGAGGGGCCTCAAATTTCACAGGAAGTTGCGTCACTTGGCCCTCGACGACATACCGGGAGGGCTAGGTCGGGAGATGCCAAAAAATATATTTCTTTGCTCTTCATACACCTCTCTGTCTTCCATAGACCTCTGTGTGGAAGGGCCTGTGCAGCAGCTACTTTCTCAGTGCCGGATTGGCTCAGGAAGCATCTAGGGCCACGAAACCACGTGACCCGTGTCGGGGCCCTGACGGTAACCTGTGACGAATCTCGGGGCCCGGCGACCTTTTGACCCCTGCGTTTCCCAACGTCCCACTCGCAACTTATTTCAATGGAAACTTCACAGGTGGTTCGCGGTCAAGGGGGTCTTTTTCGGCCAAACAGGCAGATGCGCACACGGAACTCCGCACGCTGTCCCGGGGGACCGTGACGTGACGTATATGTCAATTTCTGTCCGCTGTCCAAGAAACACCTATGGAAACGAATGGAATAAGTTGCACGCAGCAACGGCTCCCGTTCGGCCCCTGGGGGTCCTAGGGTCCCCAAACTTCACGTGCCGGTAGCGTAGGGGCCCCGAACGACATATCGCGCAGACAAGCGTCTACCCCGTACGCAAAGTTCTGTGCGCACATTTGGCAGAAATCTCTCTCACAGGCCTCTTCGTCATATAGCCCCTAAGACCCTCTTGAATGAACAGAAGTGCCCTGATGTGAAAAGTTTGGTAGAACGATCTAGAACTACGAACCTCGGGACCCCGTGTCGGGGGCCCCCAGACTACCGCCGTACCGAATTTCGGGGCCTTTTGACCTCTGCCTTTCCCATGTCCCACTCACAACTTATTTCAATGGAAACTTCACAGGTGGTTCGCGGTCAAGGAGGTCTTTTTCGGCCAATCGGGTAGATGCGGACACGGAACTCTGGACGCTGTCCCGGGGGGCCGTGACGTATATGTCAATTTCGGCGCGATCGGACCTTTCCGCGAAACACCTGAAAACGACTGGGATAAGTTACACGCGTCGTACGCTACTGCGCACAGGAAACATCGTCTGACGAGTTAACGTGCATTACAGCTCGTCGATATTCGTATTTACCTTAAAAAATGTCTTTGCGCGAAAACTGACACCCGTAACTTATTTGACGGGACCTACACAGGCTTTCCGTGGACAATGCATTAATAGGTCATATTTCATAGCTGCGATGATTTTATGGTGTAATACCTACAGTACAGTGCTCAGGAAACACCCTCCAGCAGTTTTGTGTACATCGGAGCTCGTAAAATGACTTAATTTTCATAAAAATGCACTGTCCATGGAAAGCTTGTGGAGGTCCCGTCGAATAAGTTCCACGTGGGCACTTCCTGTGTGATCCCAGGAAGTGCCCACGTGCAACCTATTTGACGCAACCTCCACAGGCTTTCCGTGGACAATGCACTAATTGGTCATATTTCATAGATGCGGTGATTTTATTCAGCAATACCTACAGTACGGTGCTCAGGAAACACCCTCCAGCAGTTTCGTGTACATCGGAGCTCGTAAAATGACTTAATTTTCATAAAATGCACTGTCCATGGAAAGTTTGTGGAGGTCCCGTCGAATAAGTTCACGTGGGCACTTCCTGTGTGATCCCAGGAAGTGCCCACGTGCAACCTATTTGACGCAACCTCCACAGGCTTTCCGTGGACAATGCACTAATTGGTCATATTTCATAGATGCGGTGATTTTATTCAGCAATACCTACAGTACGGTGCTCAGGAAACACCCTCCAGCAGTTTCGTACATCGGAGCTCAGAAATCACTTAATTTTCATAAAATGCACTGTCCACGGAAAGCCTGTGGGTCTCATCAAATAAGTTACAGGTGTCACTTGACCACCTGTAACTTATTTGAATGGCTTTTTTTTTTAATGGGATAGATTGTACGTGGGACGTCCTGTATCTCGGCTTCTAGACCAGATATCGAGCTGAAACCTGCGTTCCGGTGCCATTTTTGACACGTACTTTCTATGGTGCGAATTCCAAGAAAATCCGAGAATCTTAAAATAGGCCACTTCCCTAAAAGGGGTTAGGCCATCAAATCCCTGGCCCGCTTAATAGGTGGTAGGTGGGCAGGCTGTCTGTGGGACGCTGCGCCCCACCCCCTAGGTGATTTTTCCCGCACCCGACGCCCGCCCGGGCGCCAAGGGGAGGACCGGCAGGCCCCGCCAGAGGCGTCGGCCCGCGGAACCTCGACAAAGTTTTGTGCATTTTTGTTGCAATCTGTCAGTCAGCCACAGGCTGGCAGTCTCCTTACCACGGGCAGCCTATTCATCCCCCTGACCACCTATGTGACCACGAAAAGCCTATTCATCCCCCTTACCACCTATGTGACCACGAACAGCCTATTCGTCCCCCTGACCACCTATGTGACCACGAAAAGCCTATTCATCCCCCTTACCACCTATGTGACCACGAACAGCCTATTCGTCCCCCTGACCACCTATTTGACCACTAAAAGCCTATTAATCCCCCTTACCACCTATATGACACTTGCAACTTATTTCAATGCCCTGGTGTGAAAAGTTTTGTAAACTGCAGAAAAGCATGTTTAGTAGTGATCTATATTTCTAAAACTCTGGCCCCCGAGTCGGGGGCCCCTAGGCTACCACCGTACCGAATTTCGGGGCCATGCAACCTTTTGACCCCTGCGTTTCCCACGTCCCACTCGCAACTTATTTCAATGGAAACTTCACAGGTGGTTCTCGGGCAAGGGGGTCTTTTTCGGCCAATTAAGTACATACGGACACGGAACTCCGGACACTGTCCCGGGGGGCCGTGACGTGATGTACATGTCAATTTCAGGGCGATCTGCCCTTTCTGTCTCTCTGTCCGCAAAACACCTGAAAATGAATGGTATAAGTTACACGCGTCAATGGCTCCCGTTCGGCCCCTGGTGGTTCTAGGGGCTCCAATCTTCACGTGGCGGTAACCAAAGGGCCCCCGAATATCATATTGAGTGGACAAGAGTCTACCCCGAATGCAAAGTAGTTTTGCACCTTTGGCAAAATCTCTCACGTAGGCCCCTTCCTCACATATCACCTAAAACCCTTTGATTTAACTTAAGTGCCCTGGTGTGAAAAGTTTTGTAAACTGCAGAAAAGCATGTTTAGAAGTGATCTATATTTCGAAACTCTGGCCCCGAGTCGGGGCCCCTAGGCTACCACCGCATCAATTTCGGGGCCATGCGACCTTTGACCCCTGCGTTTCCCACGTCCCGCTCGCAACTTATTTAAATGGAAACTTCACAGCTGGTTCTCGGTCAAGGGGTCTTTTCGGCCAATTAAGTACATACGGACACGGAACTCGGACACTGTCCCGGGGCCGTGACGTGATGTACATGTCAATTTCAGGCGATCTGCCCTTTCTGTCTCTCTGTCCGCAAAACACCTGAAAATGAATGGTATAAGTTACACGCGTCAATGGCTCCTGCTCGCCCCTGGTGGTTCTAGGGCTCCAATCTTCACGTGGCGGTAACCAAAGGGCCCCGAATATCATATTGAGTGGACAAGAGTCTACCCCGAATGCAAAGTAGTTTTGCACCTTTGGCAAAAATCTCTCACGTAGGCCCCTTCCTCACATATCACCTAAAACCCTTTTGATTTAACTTAAGTGCCCTGGTGTGAAAAGTTTTGTAAACTGCAGAAAAGCATGTTTAGAAGTGATCTATATTTCCGAAACTCTGGCCCCCGAGTCGGGGGCCCCTAGGCTACCACCGTACCGAATTTCGGGGCCATGCGACCTTTTGACCCCTGCGTTTCCCACGTCCCGTTCGCAACTTATTTAAATGGAAACTTCACAGCTGGTTCTCGGTCAAGGGGGTCTTTTTCGGCCAATTAAGTAGATACGGACACGGAACTCCGGAACCTGTCCCGGGGAACCGTGACGTGAGGTATATATCAATTTCGGGGCGATCGGCCACTGTCGAATTTTTAGGAACTACGTAGAAACTCGAAACTTTGAACATCACATCGGGGCCCCCTTGGCTACTCTCATATAGAATCTCGAGGTCCTGTGACCTTTTGAAGCCAAGTTATATATACATACTGCTTTGACAAAAAACAGGTGGTTAGGGGTCAAAATAGGCACTCCGTGGCACTGAGGAAGACTATGGTGAAGTTTAGGTGGTTAGTGGTCAAAATAGGCACTGCACGGTCATTTAGGTGGTTAGGGGTCAAAATAGGCGTTCCGTGGCACTGAGGAAGACTATGGTGAAGTTTAGGTGGTTAGTGGTCAAAATAGGCACTACGCGGTCATTTAGGTGGTTAGGGGGCAAAATAGGCGTTCCGTGGCACTGAGGAAGACTATGGTGAAGTTTAGGTGATTAGTGGTCAAAATAGGCACTTCGCGGTCATTTAGGTGGTTAGGGGTCAAAATAGGCGTTCCGTGGCACTGAGGAAGACTATGGTGACGTTTAAGTAGTTAGTGGTCTAAATAGGCACTTTGCGGTCATTTAGGTGGTTAGGAGTCAAAATAGGCTTTCCGTGGCACTGAGGAAGACTATGTTGAAGTTTAGGTGGTTAGGGGTCAGAATAGGCGTTCCGTGGCACTGAGGAAGACTATGGTGAAGTTTAGGTGGTTAGGGGTCAAAATAGGCGTTCCGTGGCACTGAGGAAGACTATGGTGAAGTTTAGGTGGTAAGGGGTCAGAATAGGCGTTCCGTGGCACTGAGGAAGACTATGGTGAAGTTTAGGTGGTAAGGGGTCACAATAGGCACTTCTTGGTCATTTAGGTGGTTAGTGGTCAAAATAGGCATTCCGTGGCACTGAGGAAGACTACGATGAAGAATAAGTGGCCACGCAGTGCGAGGGCGCCCCCAGAGGCGTCCGTACGGAGCCTATGGCCGATTTCGCAGCCTTAACCGCTTTTTCGTAAAACGTCCACGAGAATAAGTGGCTCGTGTCGTCCACAAAGTGAACGCGAGCCCTCGCACCAACTATGTGTCAAATAGCAACTTTTTTTAATTGAAAAATTCCCACGAACCACCTGAGTTCCCTTACGCTTTGTCTCGTTAGCTCCTCTTTGTTCGCATAAGTCAATATTTCTACGAATTTGGTTGATTTAATAAAATATTGCGTCTTCATTCGAGACATTTACGTTATATTATTATATCATCCTAGTTTATATCAGATATACAAGATCGTTTCTTATTAAATATTATTAAATTGAAAACAACAAACAAAAAAGTATCTTAGGCGTGACCGGCGTTTATGGCTTTCCTGATGACAACCCCGCCCCTGTGCACCACGCAACAAGTTGAGGGTGGGTCCGAACGCTAAAACCAACGACAACCGACCCCGATAAACTCAGTTACGGCTTCGCTACCAGGTTTGAAAGTGCAGACGGCGAGCTACTGTAAGATCTTGTCAAACGTTATCTACATGGATCGACAGAATCAGCTTCAAGAAACCAAATCGCCTGAGCCCGACTCGCTCTGCAATTTTTCTACTAATAACACTTCGGCGGATCTGAACCATGAACCGGAAATTTAAAGTGAAAGCGAAATTCCACAGTGCCATCGTGGATTAAAACAGTCAATCAAGATTCTAGGAAACGCGACAAAGCTCTATATCGGTTAGGGGACAAAATGTATCTCTTGGAAAGAATTGAATTCTGAAAAAGTCGTCTGACGCCGCGCAAAAGCTAATGGATCGTGACCGGAGTTCTGGCTATGCTGCGGATGAGCAACTGGACTGCTACTGCGGTACGGGGAAAACGTGTTTAGTAAAAGACGTCATAGACCCCACGTTTAAACTACATTACAGAGGACAAATGATCGGACTGATGCGTAAGATCATTGCGACGGGGTGCGATCCAAATCACGATTGTACGGAAGATACCAAACGCGAAACAACCCTCAAGAACGAAATTAAAATTGTAAGAAGGCTGAAATATCCATGGCCTGATTTGACTAGCATGTTTCTCACCGGCAGGGAGCCGGTCTGTCTAATTACCAGAAAAATTTTGGATTTGATGTCTGAATGCGAGGATGAGATGGACATTAACGAGGTTCTCTGTCTGTGTACGTCCGTGACAGATCTATGCGTGTTGTTGTCTGTAAAAAAATTGTGATTCTATGACGTGCGAAATTGTTGCATCGCTGGTTGATTTTATATTTGAGCAAAACATGTTTGTCTGCAGATATTTCCTTTTCTGGCTAGACCACCGGTTTAATGTCGTTACTACCGTTTGTTTGTAAATTTTATAATTTTCTTCACTCAATGTAAGATTGTATACTCAACAGTTATTGTTGAAATAAAAGGTTGACTCAACTAACTCGTTATTCTGTTCTCTGACTTCATAAAAACCTCTTTATTTAAAATATTTAAATGTAACGATTTACGCGGTACAGATACCAAGTTTTTTTGTTTGTTGTTATCAATTTAATAATATTTAATAAGAAACGATCTTGTATATCTGATATAAACTAGGATGATATAATAATATAACGTAAATGTCTCGAATGAAGACACAATATTTTATTAAATCAACCAAATTCGTAGAAATATTGACTTATACGAACAAAGAGGAGCTAACGAGACAAAGCGTAAGGCCTAACAATTACAATTAGGTTGGGAAAATAAGATAAGGATGGTGAAACCGCGGTACACAAATTCAAACAGAAAGAGTGAACAAAATCATGGAAACTTCTTGGAAACGGTTCTGGCTTCAAAGCATAACGCCGTGAAAAAACTTTGCGGTTTATATCTCACAAAGGTGTGAGGAGGCCTAGAACAGTAGCGCCGATAAACATGTAGGCAGATGAAAAATGTTAAATAGAACGCAACTCTGATGTGTCTTATCTCAGTAATAAACAGTTGCATTTGCTAACTATTGGAATTTACGACATGTTAAAACGTGTCGGTATAATGCAGATGAGGTCAAAAACTGCTTGCCGCATGTTTTCATAAAAAGAAGAACAAAATATTAAGACATCCGCTTTTCTGGGTCAGACCTAAAAGACAGACGCCTAAAACGCCGTGTCAAAGCATTGGTGTGGACAGAATAAAAAGACATGAATCATACCGCCTTTCGCTTAAAATGACTTATCAACTGTAAGTCGTTTACCTAACTATTGTTTTATAGTATTTGATAAATGTTTTATGTATTGAAGCGGGTGTTTAACAAGTTTGAAATGTTTTAATGTTCCTGTTTAAGAGTTTTATATTCAGCATACCGTAAATAAAGCGGTTAAATGACCACGTAGTATTGTTTCAATTAATTCCATAACAGTGCGTACTTCAGCGGTTCTTTGTGCGATTTCATAATAAAAGCATCTAAATTGTTAACAGACTATTATCTTTTATATTGAAGCTTAATAAAACTGTTCAGTAACGCGCAGTTGTGTAAGACACGAACCAAAACATTACTTTATTATGTTTATATTATGTTTTTACACATATTTTGTGTGCTATCGATTTTAAGAGTGTATGGTTTATCGTTCATGCAGATTCTTTTTTAAAGTTGTTAAGCCAAATCGATGAGTTTATAAGACCGGTTTATTCTTTCTACACACTTACACTTCAGACATGTAGAACATATCAGCGTTTACGTGTAGGCTACTCAATATTGGTCGGTCTGACTCGTATCCGACATGAAGGATCGGTGAATGAAATCATGACCACAAACAGGTTAAATGAACAAAAGACGCCTTCACGCTGTTAACTTTATTTGTATGTTTCACTGATATAAAATGACCTCGAGTTGTTAGAAAATAAGTGTATACTGATATAACTGCGAGATGACGTAAGGATCCGATGAATCGGTTCGTTGAACCGAACTGTGGGAAAGAATCGATTCGCGGAAATGAATCGGCTTCGCGACACCAACAGAGCTCACAAAAAGGGGTTTGTAACATCGCAACACAGAACTTAATATTCTTCACAAAAAGTGTGGACGTGTGTCTTTTTATATAGGTTATCTTAGCGTGCGAATAATTAGAAATCCAACGATTTAGAGATCTGTCGCGTATGACCATTTTGGTATATGTATCCCCGACGGCCATGTTTGTAGTCTGAGGTGTATGCCGGGTATTTTAGTTCGTTGGACTGAAAGACCGCGACATTTGAATGAGGTATTAGTTACACGTGTTCAATTTAACATCTTTGTAAAAACAAAAATAATTGTTAAAACGTATTTAGCCTAAACAAATATATGTATATAAAAAGAATACGATATACTTATGGATACAGACAAACAGACTTGACGTGTATATGTTGAAATGGTGCACCCGTTGTTGTGTTATTTCGTGAAATAGCTTTAGGATTCGGTTGTGTGTTCTTGAAATCAAATCTTAAGAAAAAGTCAGTCAGTCCTGCTGCAGGTGTCTGAATACCCAGTCGGTCTTCATCGTGAAATTATGAACCCGTCATCAGCACCATTCTGGAGAACGTGTGTTGTGTTAGACTGTTTGCTTCGCGACCCTCCCCTAAGTTCGTTGTGTTCGCTACCTCTGCATGTCTTCGTCTAATTGAACGTGACCGGTATTTTTAACAACCGTTAGCTCACGTCTATATTTTCTAGTTTCATCATAAACTAGGTAAGCAGGGACTCGTAATAATCGTAGAACATCTGATAAGTTGTTCGTCCAGAGTTTTATCTTACTGCGGTGTTATAATATAAATTTTCCAGTTTTTAAGTTGTCTAACAAGAGTCTCACTGTGTGTGAAAGTAAAATACCTTGGACATTTTATCACTGAACGTGTGACAGATGATGAGGATATTGAAAGGCTACGCCGTATGATGTATATGCAGGCGAATATACTTTACTTAAGTTTAATTTCTGTTCAGATGAGGTAAAGGTGTCACTTTTCAAAGCATACTGTACAACACTTTATACTCATTTGCGGCGTAACTACAGAGCATCTAGTTTACAGAAGCTGCAAGTAGCTTATAATGATGCAAGGAGAATCTTACTACGGAGGCCTAGATGTCATAGTGCGTAGTGCAAGTGAAATGTTTGTGAGTGCGAGAGTAATCACTTTTAAAACACTGTTACGAAATCGTATGTATAGTTTTATCTGTCGGCTTAATGCTTCTAAAAATGAGATTATTGTGGGTTTATCAAATATAGGGGTTAGTACTACATGGTATTAGTCAAAGTTGTGGAGACACCGGTATTGCTGTATTTTGTAACTCTTTATGTCTGTGATAGATGCTATGGGTTGTATATGCTGTCTACTGTCTTTTTTAAATCTGGACCTTGAGTCTGTAATGAAGTTTGATTGATTGATTGAATACATTTGCTGCAATGGTTGTACTTGTTGTTAGAATGTTTCAAATTGGATCCAGGCTTGTTTTATGATTGTACCCTTGTTTGTCAAACTAGTCTTAAGTGATATTGTTCACATTTTAAACAGGTTAAACAGGTTAATGTCCTCTTTCAGCATCTATAGTTGTAATAATGCAAAACATAACTCCATTATAGGGTTTCTAGATGATAAAACAAAACTTATGTATGTTGTTGGGAGTTTGTGGGAAAGCCGTGTGCGTGCGTGAGAGAGTTTGAAAGAAAAATGCTTTAGGTTAAAGTTAAGATTTTACTACACACTATAAACATTCTAACTTAGAAACACAACACTATTTTAATTTTTTTATTTCCAACAAACCGGTTGTTCTTTTTTATTGATTAAAATGATAGAATCATGCTGAATTTACGAGGATGTGTATTTATACAATAATGTTTCATGTACTCACTGGTTACTGTATACATATTCAAGAGAAATGCGTAACCTCAGTTGTTTTAATCAATCTAAAGTTTTTAGTCTGTCATTATAATATCTTATTATAATAAGAAAAGTCTTTCATACATTCTATTTTCTTCTGCCCCGGGGGTGGGTCTCTGTTACACAAAAAGCAACTGAGTGTGGTTGTGAATCCTATATGAAAGCTAAAAATGACCTTTTAAACTATTTTTAACAGTAATATTGAACTTTACACATATGTAACGTGCATCTTAACACATGTTTATTGTTTCATTTCAATTTTGCACATATCATAACTGTACATACATATTTGTCTATATTATATATTGTGTTTTTGCTATTTTGTACATTGTCTATTTGTATATTATTCTTTTATTATCTGTGTCCTGTCCTGTTGCTGTCTTTCTGTTGCACTGTGGAGCTTCTGTCACTATAACAGTTCCTCGTATGTGCAAACATACCTGACCGATAAAGCTCATTCTGATTCTGATTCTGATGTCATCACAAACTGTAAGACACATCAGTTTGGGTGATAAGATGGAGTTATCAAATATTTGATTGTTGCTTATATCTATTATTTGATCAAATCTTAGTGAAATAAAACTATAAAGAGCCAATTGTTTTTATTTTAATAAAATAAAACATTATAGTGTGAAAAAATAAATGTTGCATTTAAACAGCATGGTTAATAATACCGTTTTTAAAGTGAGAAAGAAAGTCTAATCTGTTGTAAAGATGAGACATTTGTTGCACCTTGTTTAAGACACTCTTTTGTCGTAAACAACCTTACAACAGCTAATTTTAATCTATTTTAGATCTAATTCATAAAGAAAAACCTCTGTAAGCGCATTGCATTCATCAGAGGATCATTTGACAACTTCAGATCCTCATCACGGTTTTAGGTGTGAAAGATCTAAAATCTACAAAACCTTAAATTATTTGTTAAAACAAAAGTTACATCATTGTTTAATCATACTGTTTTCCATCATCTTGTAGAGATACCCTGTGTGATGCTAAAAGTTTTTATTTGTAAAAGTGTATTTATACGACATCGTAAAAGTTGAAATGTTTAACTGCAGGGGTTGTTTTAGTATGTGTGTGTGTGTGTGTGTTTGTTTTTCATGTGAGTGTTTGTGGTTTATTAAACTATTTTTAGCAGTAATATTGAACTTTGCACATGTTTTACACATACTTAACATCTTAAACATCTAAAACTTATTTGTTAAAACAAAAGATATATCATTGTTTAATCATACTGCTTTTCATCATCTTGTAGAGATACCCAGTGTGAAGTTTTTATTTGTAAAGTTTCGTATGAAACATCATACAAGTCTAAATGTTTAACTGTATAGGTTTGTTTTAGTGTGTGTGTGTTTGTTTTTATGCGAGTGTTTGTGTTTTATTATACTATTTTTAACAGTAATATTGAACTTTGCACATGTTTTACACATACTTAATATCTTAACACAACTGTATCAGTAAGATATTTGTCACAAACCGTCAGACACATCAGGCGGGGTTGATAAGTTGGACTTATCGTTTATTTGAATTATTTCCTCTGTCAATTATTTGATCAATTCTTAGTAAAATAAACCTATATAGACCAGTCGTTAAAAAATAAAAACCTAATTTTTAAAGTGAAAAGTCTGGGTTATATAACACGTCAGAAGTCTTAAACTTGACAAAAATAGAAGAGTAAATAAAGGAATTACTAAATTAAGAGCGAATAATTAAATTAAAGTAAATAAAATAAAATAAGCAACAATTCCCTGCGGCTGTTTGTTTAAAAGGAAAACACCTAATTTTAAAGTGAAAAGCTTTAGGATGAGTGCCGAATTGTTTCATTAATTAAGAAATGTTAAAGATTTATTAAAATAACGTTCGTTCTAATGTTATAACATTACTTTAATTCTTTTAAATCTTTGCATCGGTCTCTCCTTACGCTGTTAGGGGGTGGCAGTAGGCGTGGTCTGGACTCGGCGGCGTAAAGCCATTCTGAGTTTGACACGGTAGTGTACGGTTATCTGACGGAGGCTGCTCTTTTTCTTTCTTTCTTTCTTTATTTATTTTACATCACAGTTATTTTTTCTCTTCTTTTATTTCCTAACTTGTAACAAGATTTTGACTTTTTACTTAACGTTCGCTTCTGATGCTTTTTTTGTTTTAGAAGACGGGTAAGATAAGTCAGATCTATTTGCTGTAACTTTTAATCTGTAATGTTAGAACGATGTAAAGTATCTTACTTAACGTTCGCTTCTGATGCTTTTTTGTTTTAGAAGATGGTAAGATGAGTCAACATTATTTAGCTTGTAATGTTATGCTATTGTTTTAACTAAGGTGTCAGATGCTTTGTTTGTTTTAAATAAACAAACACGTACACTTCTACTTCTTTTTATTTAACTTAAAACGTTTTTAAACTAGTTAGAGTTTGTTACAACAACACTAGCAAGTCGTTGCTCATTTTACGTATATTTTTTGTTGATATGTGCGCGTGAAAAACTCCAATAAAAACTTCCCTTTGTCCCGTTTAACACAGTTTCACAATTTAAAGTTTAAACACATAATAGTCTTCAATGGCCCACACACAAAAACACGGTTCCCAAAACATTCATAAATACCTTAGGATCACTGGACAGTAAAAACAGATGCTCATTTAGATGGGTGGTGGTGGACAAACAGGTGTCCAGTTTGGGTGGGAGGGTGTTGTGGGGGGTCTTATCTTTATGAGGGGGCAATAAATCTAAATTTGGACACATAGCACACTGGGATCTCTCTAACATTACTGTTGGATCCAATATAGGCGGCTCAGTTTTCTGAAATCTTGCATCAAAATGTTACTTGTTTGTCCACTAATCCACGGTAAAATTAAGTGAACAAAGGACCAAGTTCTTATTGACGCAATCTGGATCTTCATTAAAAGTAAAGTTCATCCACTCTTTCCTGACGCTGGGATCACTGTTTTTTTCACAGCTTGGCACTGCACAGCGTCTTGTTGTCTTCAGAGCCAACTTTATTGTTTGGATTCTGCATAGACCTGTGCATTCGCTTCCCGTAAACGCTACATGTGTGAACCGGTGGGTGGGGCTAAACAGGTAGCAATGTAGACAAGTAGAAGCAGGTGTTGATCTGTGGAGGTGGTGCTTATCCACACTATTACATCATAGTGTAGCACGTACCACAAGTTGTT
Organism: Onychostoma macrolepis; assembly: GCF_012432095.1. Classification (NCBI taxonomy): domain Eukaryota; kingdom Metazoa; phylum Chordata; class Actinopteri; order Cypriniformes; family Cyprinidae; genus Onychostoma; species Onychostoma macrolepis. Next base: position 43,326,472 of record NC_081159.1, on the reverse strand, counting down.
TTGTCTGCTGTCATTTTGGCAGACTGCCTTCAATAAAAGTTTTGAGTTCTGAAACTTACAGGATATTTTTATATTACAATGATCTCTTATATCAAGAGCATTTTGGTTCCTCAGTTCATGAACCCTTTAAACAAAAGTGCATGTGTTTTCATAACTGGTATTTATTTATAAAACCTGGAGAGAGCATCCGCTAGCATTCCTATTCATCTCAGCCTTATGATTTCAGTCAATAAGTTACATTTCAACTCAAATCTCTATCTAATCCTTGCAATAAATTCTGTTGCTCTTCCACTGCAGACAGTGAGAGAAGCTGCTGAGAAGTGCAAGAAACTAAACATCCCTTTCCCTGAAGTCAACATTCCCAGTGAAGACCTGAAGAAACCGAAGGACTTCTATGTGTTCAAAAGGCCAAAACGCTCCAACCGTGATTCACATCCCTCTGTTTAACGTGGTCAACTGTGGAGGCAAGTTGTGATTTGTCTAGTTGAATAAAACTACTAAAAAAAAAAAAAAAAAAAAAAAACTTCCAAAAAAGAAATATAGCCTATAGATGTAAGTAAATGTTTTATTTCTTTAGATGAAGTTGAGGCCTCGATGAACAAATATGGCACCTTTCAAGATCCTTACAGCACTGAGATGATCACTGATCTTATGGAGGTCGCTGGAAAAAACATCTCAAACAACAGAGAGAAACTGAAGGAGCAGATTGCGGTGGTCATTGGTTGAAAAGGACACAACTTGTGAGGGGATTAGTAGTGGACCCAAAAAATACAGAAACACAAGTGGATGCGTTTTAGAAAGTTTATTTTCAGTTTCCTTAATGTTAAAGTTCTCAGGATACTGGCAAGTCTTCTCCACACCAAGGAGTGGCGACAGTGAGGTGAACAATAGGTCAGTGATGGGAGTAGACGATCAGAGGAAGCTCTAGAAGATAGCAAGCTAGTTGAGCACTTCCAAGCAGGAACTGGCTTACTGGTATCCCCTGGATCAATACAGCTGACAGGGTTTAGGTGGTCCTTTGAGGTGGATAAGGTGACCAGCTTGGGAATTGAACCCTGGTCTACCACGTGACAGGCAGAGACGCAGTCCACTGTTCCACACGGGACAGTCTACCAGAATGTTCTCGAAGATGTTCTGAGGAGTGATAGCAGAGTAGAGAACAAACAGTTCCGAAGACAACACAATCCAATCTCCTTTATCCTTTTCCAGTCCCAAATCCAAAACAATAATTCCACAATCCAAATCCTGAATCACAATGAACTGACAATCCAGCTTCCAGAGCAGCAGATAAAGGGAGTCAAACTTACTGACTCGTGATGGGGGTTCAAGCAGAGAGAGAGAAAAAACAGGTTCCAGGCAGGGTCAAGTTCACACAGTCTTCACGGATCAGATTCAGGAACTGACTGGAATGTTCACCAATGCGCTGATGAGACAATCTGGCAGAGAGGTAAGAGTGAGACTAGCTTATATAGTTAGTGAGACAGGTGAAACCAATGAGGATAATTAAAAAGGAATTATGAGATCAGGAACAAGTAGCTGGATGCTGGCTGATGAAATAAGTATCTAGCAGAAAGTGGTAACAGAATCATGACACAACTGATGAGAATCAAATCAACTGTAACACAGATGTGATTATAATTACTGATTAATATACTGTAGTGCTGTGCCTCTGTTCCAATGAATTAATAAACTGTTCTATAAAAATACGGTTTTGTCCTGGCCACTTAATTTTTAAACTGCACAAATGCTCACTGTTAATCAAAGTGATAGTTGTTATCCTGGATGCTGATTGGACAATCCAGAGCTTTCATAACTTTTTGTATAATTAGAACTTTTTTTTATACCTTTTTGCTCATTCTATGCTTTTTGCCGTTCGTTGTTAGTGACTTAACATATTCCTTGCTAAGAGTCACTTGTATATCTATTTCTGAACGCTTATGAGCTTGCTTTATCAACCATTTCATTAACCTCCACTCCCACATGAGCAGGAACCCACAGGAAAATCATTAAACTCTTAACAAACATGCAAGAATCTCAAAAATGATGTCTTGCCTTAATGTTCGTATAGATTCAGAACAAAGTACTATACATGTTGGTTTTAAACCCAGTTAATTCTGCTGTATACATTGACATGTGGTCAGTTATCCTTTTCTTAATGCTGTTTTGAAATTTAGGGATATATACTGGGGTAGCCTTTCAACCAGAGACAGGATCTTTAGAACTGTATGAAAATGCAGCCATGATGAATAAAGCTGATCTAACCTGATCATAGTCTGCAATACCATCGACTTGTGCGTCCCTGTTAGCACACATCCAAACTGTTAATGTTTCTGTTTCCGTGTTCTCAGCGTTCTTCTATCACTCCCTGTGATACTGGATAACTCTCATTGTGATCTTTTATATTGACCCAATAATTCATTCTTAGTTTGTCTACAAAGATATAAAGGAGCTTCTCTCCTTCTACCTGCAATAGATGTTCTGAAAGCACCACAACATATTCTTAGAGCTTGATTCTGAATTGCTTCAATCTTTTGAAGTTTGGTTTCAGATGCAAATCCACATATTATACTAACCCACACTTGATCTATTTAATGTACAGAGTATTCTTTTAAATGATAATCTACAGGCTGCAGCCCTGATAAGCATCAAAAGATGTTTACTCCTGTTTTACATTTTTCCTTTTACTAAAACATGACTTGAGCTTTAGCCACTGATAATCTAAAGCTCCAATAATTTGCCCATGTCTGCACTTAATCTACTGCTCTTTTTACTTTTTCGATAGGCTTCACGTGCAATATTAAGTATGCTTTTTCATATTTCCCCATCATCTGCAAATAATGCCCTTCCTATGTCACCATTAACATTATTTAAAAATCTTTTGTCATAATATTGAATAACACTGGGCTGCATCACTTCCTCGAGGAATTCCATGATCTATCTTGTATATCTTTGAATACTCTACTTATGTTGTTCTTTCAAGCAGAAAATCCATTAATGCAGTTGTACAACTTCCCTCCTGTTCACATACATTTAAGTTAAATTAAAAATCTTATGTTTTCTCAATATCAACTAAAACCCTATCAGTACTTCTTTATTTGCTTGTGTTTTCCTGCATTGGCTTCTAGGCTTAAAACAGCGTCCTAGTATTCCGTCCCAGCCTAAATTCTATCTACTTTTAATATCCTCTGATACATTATCATTATTGTGGACATTGACAAATACTTCAGCTAGCATTTCATCTTTTCATTATCCGCTATTGTTCCTTCCTAATTTTTTTTTTTTAAACTGGTATTAAAACTGGAAACTGTAGCAAAAACAACAACAGTTGCTGAATAATCAATAACACAGGTATTCAATCAGCATCCTGAACCTACTATCAGTTTTATAATAATGAACATTTGTGCTGTTTGAATTCAAATAACCAGGAAAAACCTTATGTACAGAGAACAGTTTATTAATACATTTGAACAGAAGCAGAATAATACAACATTTTAACCTACAATAATAGTTGTACACATCTGATTTATGGTCAATTTGATTATTAATGATTATTTATATATAAGTCAAGCATAAAGGAGCAGACTGAAACATGCAGAAACATGATTAACATGTTAAACATAAAGTCACTTGAGCGAAGGCAGTGCCTCCATCACACTATGATAGGCCTGTTACACTGTTCACGTACTCGCTGCCTTATGTCACATCACAATCAGACTTGAAGTCAGCATGAAATATGCATTGAAGATGAAATTTCTTGTAGTAATTGAATCTTGAAGTTATTTAGAAACACTTGATGAGAGAACAGAACATTAGTTACATCATTGGTTGTTGTCATTGTTGCTTCCTTGGTATTGCAAGTAATGTTAATAAATTTAACCAGAAAAAATGTCATCATTAACCCTCTGGTATTGTACATTTAAGAGTCACACTTGTGTTGTTCAAGGCTGATCTGTAGATTGTACGCCCTAAAAATTGCTCTATATTTCCGTATTTCCCATTCAATTCCTGTCACGGCCCTGCTGGTGTGCCCTGGTTGGCCACCAGATGTCACTGTGTGTTTAGCACATGGCTTGTTGTTTGTTGTTGGTGCCATGTGCTCTCCTGTCTATTGTCTGACCCGGCCCTCCTTGTTATCTCATTATTGTTTCAGTTACTTCACCTGTGTCCTCCTCGTTTGGCTCCCCATATAGTCACCTGGTGTCTGCAGTCCTGTGCTGTTTCATTGTTTAAATGTCAGATGTTTGATGTCGTGTGTGAGTTTGTTTGCATGTGCTGCAGTTCTCTGCCTGCCTGCCTGCCTGCCTGCCTGCCTGCCTGCCTGCCTGCCTGCCTGCCTGCCTGTTTTTCCCCCTGGGGGTGGATTTTGTTCATTTTTGTTTCTCTTTATTATTAAAAAGACCCACTTTCTCCTGCACTTGAGTCCTCGCCTCATCTCTTGCCCATCCTGTGACAATTCCTATGGTGGTCATTTTTGACCGTGAACAACACGTGTGACTGTTTTCTTAATAAACATATAGCTTTTTCGATTTTATTCATTTATGTTTTCACATAACAAGTGCTGCAAAAGTCACCAGTTTCGTACCATTACATTCAGATTGTTGTTAGTTGTTTCCTTTTTTCTCAATGACTGCTTGAATCTGCTGCTTGAGTTTCTCTCTGTTGTTTGAGATGTTTTCTCAAGCGACCTTCATAAGATCAGTGATCGTTGGACGATCGCTGTAAGGACCTTGCTTGGTGTCATGTGTGTTCCTCCAATAATCAATTTTTTCTACAGAATTTGTAAAACACCTCATTTAGAACATGGTTAATATTTCAGTTTTATTCAACTAGACAATTTTTAACTTGCCTCCACAGTTGACCTTATTAAACAGAGGGATGTGAATCACAGTTGGATTGATTTTACTCTCGAACACATAGAAGTCCTTCGGCTTCTTTATTTCTTCATCAGGAATGTTTGGGACATCAGGGAAAGGGATGTTTAGTCTCTTGCACATTACAGCAGTTTGTGTCACTGTCTGCAGTGGAAAATCATCACAGCATTAATTTATTGAAAGGTTAGATTTCAATTGAAATTAAAGTTGCTATTCACTGAAATCATAAAGTTGAGATGAATGGGAATGATAGTGGATGGCTCTCTGAAGATATTATAGATTAAACATGTTTGTTGTTTAAATAACACCCTAGTAAAAATGCACTCAAAGTCATAACTCCTATAATTATCCAAAGATTGGCTTCTTTCCCATATTTAGCAAACAACTCCCCCATCAGGTATATTGCATCAACCAGAATAATTGCTATTTCACACCACATGACAAAATAATTTTTCCCGGTAACTTTCATGGTCACATCTATACATAATTTGTATATACTGGTCAAGGTTAACGCTATCAACCCTCTAATACCAAGTATTTTACTCCATCCTTCTGATACCACAATTAAATGGCAAACCAGAATAATTTCACTAAGCCTCTTCATTAATATTATTCTAATTAATTGAAAACATCCAGTTATCATGTGCCACCAGAGATTTTTGTTTATTCCTTGTATTAACATCCATAGAAAATATATGCCACATTCACAAACCTGAATAAAAGTTTCGGCAATTGCCTGAGGAAATTCTCCAACTTCATCAATCGTTCCGTTAGTGGTTTGGTTGTTTGTCCCGTTGGATGCCATACTAAGCTTTATCAATATTAGATCTCTGTCGGTCTTACCGTGAACAATTGGTTCTCAAAAATCATATCTATTTTTTTGTTTAATTTATTATTTTTGCAATATGCCCAATTGCATATATCACGAGGTTTCTGAGTTACCAGTTACCCTCAATAGTGAGTGGTCTTTTGTTCGTTTGTCATGCCCTATGTTTTCTATACATTCTCAGCCCCTCCTATTTCCTCTTTATCGCTCTTCTATAGCAGGTGTTTTTCCACTCTGCTATCTTTTCTCTATAACAAAGGGTGCTCTGAAACACTCTTTTTCCGTCTTCTAAAACGTCTGTGGCCTTTAGCTTGAAAGTCAATCAGCTTTTCTAAAACTGCTAGTTCATCGCCTTTTTCCACTATTTTAGCACACATTCGTGTCCCCATAGCGGCACAGGAACATTTTATAACGATGAACAATAAGATTAATCCTAGCACTATTAACCCTCCGTACAAAGCATACCATCCTGCACTGATTAAAAAATGTAATAGCCCATTCCAGATATCTTTTGTAACGAAGTTAAATACTGCATTTGCTGCTGTTTTTATTCCATTTATTCCTGTCCTCACAAACTCTCCAGGAGCCTCATACCATCTCGGACCACCTAAAATCCGTTCACCTACGATCTCTACGCTCGTGTTACAAAAACTATCTTTCATCCATTCAAGGCCTAAGTAATAAGTTTCATCTTTTCCTTTACACCATTTTTCTTTCCAGTGTTTCCTCTGAATTGTATGAGATAAATCATCAATTGCTATAGCATGAAGACCTGTCAAAGTCACATTTTTTCCTCCCTTTGGGACTCTATACCTGATCAGGCTATTGACAGCGATCTGAGCTGGGGCATGCAACATTTTCCACTTCAAATTTCTATCTGCTATCCGGATAACACCTCCAGTTCCAAAACTCATCTCATATCTGTTAGCTATATTACTCTTTTTAAAAGTCCATGGTAAAGGAACCAGACCATTTCCCCAGTAACATAAGACTGAAGCCATTTGATTAACTGTTATTGGATCGTGTCCCACAGCACATATTCCTAATACTTCGCTGCATTCTCGTCCTGACACCCCATATAAACCATCTTCTAAGAAAACTAATTTATATCTAAAAACTCCTTCTTTATAATTTCTCCTATTAAGGTTTACTCTTTTCATATATAACTTCCTCCGTATACTCAAAACTTCCTTTGTTTGGTTTCCTGTGAAAGGATCTGTGCCATTAAGGAAATCATCACAGTTCATTTTTTCTTTGTCTTTATCACAAAAATTAGCATAAGAAAAATCATTGTAATCTGTTTTCGTGTAAAAATATTTCTTTCCATGCCTTCTTTTACTGAGCTCTTCTCTCACACATTTGTCTATCCGTTTTACATTATTTTCATAATGTTTTTTAATTTCCTCTTCTGTTTATTGTCGGGTCTCGGGTCTGATCACCTGGGTTTTCTGTCTCTGTGTTCAGATGTTGTGTACGTGACTTTGTTTTGACAGCTCGCCACGTGCGCATTTTCAGCGTGATTGTTTCCCCGCCCTCCTTGTTTCTCTGCTTGTTAGCTCATCTTGTTTCACACCGGGTTCTAGTCATCTCATTAGCATTCCCTTTATAGCTCCCTGTGTTACTCTGTCTTTTGTCAGACTGTTTGGTTAGTTTCATTGTTCTGACTGTCTCTAGTTGTATCGTTTACCTGTCCTGTCCTGTCTTGCTCTGTTCAGGCTCCAGTGCTCGTTGCTGCTAGTTAATATTCTGTGCACTCAGATTCCTGTGGGCTCCCTTGGCTTCCGCCGTTCCTGGGTCTTTGCAGACTCGCTAGTGGATCGCTCTACCTCTCGCTCGGGATAGCGAACAGCCTTGCCGGCTCCGTCTCCTCTGCCGCTGTTGTGGCTTGCTCCAGCCGCTACCATCCACCCAGCTGTGTGTGTAGGAAATCCCACATCCACGCAAGCCATCTGCGGGAGCGCTCCTCGCCTGCTATTGTTATTATTGTCTGCTCAATAAAGCCTCTGTTATTCCCGCATCTGAATCCAGCCTATTCCCTGACAGAACAGTCTGACCAAGATGGATTCAGCGGGATCGGATCCGCTTCGTTCTGCTCTCGTGCAGCAAGGAGTTTTGCTGGGGCAACATGCCACCCAGCTCAACACCACAGCGCAGGAGGTAGACGCTCTCAATGCCCGAGTCGCTGAGCTCCTCACGCGGGTCGATGATCTTCAGCGGGAGGCGGCAAACCGGGGTCCCGTCCTCCGCGCTGTTACTCCTCTGGAGCCCGAAGCTCACGCCAATAATCCACCGGTCTACGATGGCGATTCCAATGCCTGCCAAGCTTTTCTCTCCCAGTGTTCACTGGTATTTTCACTGCAGCCTCGACGTTATGCCACTGAAGAGGCAAAGGTTGCTTTCGTCCTCACTCTTCTCTCGGGTCGCGCCCGTGAGTGGGGAATTGCCGTTTGGAGATCGCGGGCTCCCTGCTGTACTACTTTTGCTGCATTTCGCCAGGAGATGGCGAAGCTGTTTGACCGGTCAGCCCAGGGAGATGAGGCGGCGGATCGGTTATCGTCGTTGTCTCAAAGGAAGTGCTCTGTTACCGACTATGCCATACAGTTTCAGACTCTAGCGGCGGCTTGTGGCTGGAATGAGGGCGCGCTGCGCGCGCGTTTTCTTGAGGGACTGGATTTTGCCATCTCTGATGAACTGGTTGCTGTGGATCTTCCTCAGGAGCTGGATAACTTGATTAATCTCACACTCCGTGTGGAGTCCCGTCTCAACCGTCGCCGCCAACGCCGTCTATCCACCACTCCGTGGCGCCACCTGGAGTCCTCTTCACCCGATGCGGCGAGTCCTCAGTCAGCTGAGGTTGAGCCCATGCAACTGGGTCGTCTCCGGCTTACGCCGCAGCAGAGGCAGGAGCGCCTGGCTCAAGGATTGTGCCTGTATTGTGGCAAGGCTGGCCACTTCGTACTGCAGTGCCCGTTAAAAGTCAAGGCCCACCAGTGAAGCGGAGAGTCCTGGTGGGCGCCTTCTCCCATTCAAACTCTCCCGCAACACGCACTCAGCTTCCTTTTCGACTCTCCTTCCAGGGAGGTTCACACTCTGGCCACGCCCTTCTGGATTCGGGGGCTGAGGGAAATTTTCTGGACTCTGCTTCAGCTCAGAAGTGGAACATCCCGACCATTCCCCTGGACAAACCCATTACGGCATGGTCATTAGCGGGCAATCCCCTCACCACTATCACCCACATCACACCATGTGTAAGCCTTTCCCTCTCTGGTAACCACTGTGAACCGATCGAACTGTTAATTATTGACTCCCCTAAGGCCCCGTTAATTTTAGGACATCCTTGGTTGCTGAAACACAACCCTCATATCGATTGGGTCAATAACTCCATTTTAGCCTGGAGTCAGTCTTGTCATGTGTCATGTTTGGGTGCTGCTTTTCCTGCTGTTTCTGTGTCTTGTGTTTCGCAGGTGGATCCCGCTGACTTGACCGGCGTCCCGGCGGAGTACCACGATCTTCGTGTGGTTTTCAGTAGGTCCTGGGCCACGTCGCTACCTCCGCATCGCCCCTACGACTGTGCCATAGACCTTCTCCCGAGCACTTCTCCGCCTAAGGGTCGTTTATATTCCCTTTCCGGTCCTGAAAGAGAGGCCATGGACAAGTATATTTGTGAATCACTTCAGGCTGGGCTCATTCGCCATTCCTCCTCTCCCGCCGGTGCGGGGTTTTTCTTCGTTCAGAAGAAGGACGGCTCCCTACGCCCTTGTATTGATTACAGAGGTTTGAATGACATTACTGTAAAGAATAGGTACCCCCTACCTCTTATGTCTTCTGCCTTTGAATTGTTGCAGGGAGCCCGGGTCTTCACCAAATTAGACCTCCGTAACGCCTACCATCTGGTGCGTATTCGGGAGGGGGATGAGTGGAAGACGGCATTCAACACCCCCTCGGGACACTACGAATATTTGGTGCTTCCGTTTGGTCTTACCAATGCTCCAGCCGTCTTCCAGGGTCTCGTCAATAGCGTTCTGGGTGACCTGATTAATCAGTTTGTCTTTGTGTATTTGGATGATATTCTGATTTTCTCCCCTTCTCTCCAATTACACACTCAGCACGTTAGACGGGTCCTCCAGCGTCTGTTAGAGAACCAGTTGTTCGTCAAGGCGGAGAAGTGCGAATTCCAAGCCGAGTCCGTTACGTTCCTTGGCCATATCATCTCTACCAGGGGGATCAAACCAGACCCTGCTAAGATAGAGGCTGTCGCCAAGTGGCCAGTCCCCGACTCCCGTAAGGCTCTGCAGCGTTTCCTGGGTTTTGCCAACTTCTACCGGTGCTACATCAGGAACTTTGGTCAGGTCGCTGCACCGCTCACAGCTTTAACCTCCACCAAGGTGTCCTTCAGGTGGAACCAGGATGCTCAGGTAGCCTTTGACACATTAAAGTCCCGTTTTGTCTCTGCACCTGTTCTGTTGGTTCCAGATCCTGAATCCCAGTTCATTGTCGAGGTTGACGCGTCGGACGTCGGGGTTGGCGCAGTTCTATCTCAGCGCTCCCTCTGTGACGGGAAAGTGCATCCATGTGCATTATTCTCTCGTCGTCTCAGCCCTTCAGAACGTAACTACGACATCGGCAACAGAGAACTGCTGGCGGTGCGATTGGCCTTGGGCGAGTGGCGTCACTGGTTGGAGGGATCAGCGCAGCCCTTCTTGGTCTGGACGGATCACAAGAATCTGGAATACATCCGTTCGGCCAAGAGGCTGAGCTCGCGTCAGGCCCGTTGGGCGCTCTCCTTCGGCCGATTTAACTTCACCCTCTCGTACCGGCTGGGGTCCAAGAATGTCAAGCCTGATGCCCTCTCGCGCCTGTTCGGGGCCCCAGAGGGGGAGCTTACGGCCAAAGCCATCCTCCCTGGAGGGGTGGTGGTCGGGGCTCTTTCTTGGGGTGTCGAGCGGCGAGTAGAGGAGGCCGGTCGAGGGGTGCAAGTGCCAGGAGGGTGCCCGACGGGTAGGTTGCCGGTGCCGGCTGCGCTGTGTCCTGAAGTCCTTCAGTGGGGTCACGAGTCCAGGCTGGTCTGCCATCCAGGGATTCGGAGAATGTTGTTTGCCATCCGTCAACGCTTCTGGTGGCCCACACTGGCCGCAGATGTCAGACAGTTCGTGTTGGCCTGCCCCACTTGTGCCCAATGTAAGCCAGTGAATCGCCCTCCTGATGGTCTGCTCCATCCCCTTCCCGTCCCTTCCCGTCCATGGTCACATATCGCCCTTGATTTTGTTTCTGGGCTTCCCCCCTCGATGGGTAACACTGTGATTCTCACTGTGGTGGATCGCTTTTCTAAGGCGGTTCATTTCATTCCCCTGCCCAAATTGCCCTCCGCCTGGGAGACCGCCCAACTGATGGTGGACCACGTCTTCCGTCTCCACAGATTGCCGGTTGACGTGGTTTCAGATAGGGGTCCTCAGTTCGCCTCCCGGTTTTGGAAGGAGTTCTGTAGACAGATCGGGGCCTCTGCGAGTCTGTCTTCTGGTTTCCATCCTCAGACCAATGGGCAATGCGAGCGGGCCAACCAGGATCTCGAAAGAATATTCCGCTGTCTGACATCCAACAATCCGAGTTCCTGGTGCCAACAGCTTTCCTGGATAGAATACGCTCGTAACTCCCTTCCAGTGGCGGCTTCAGGTATGTCCCCTTTTGAATGCTCTGTGGGTTATAAACCGCCTCTGTTCCCATCACAGGAGCCCGATGCTGCGGTTCCGTCCGCCCTGGCTTTCGTTCAGCGCTGCCGCCGCACCTGGGAGAAAGTCAGGATGGTTTTGGTCCGAACCTCAGGACGAACCAAGGCAGCAGCCGATCGTCGCCGGTCCTCTCCTCCAACCTATGTGTGCGGTCAACGGGTATGGCTTTCTACCAAGGATCTGCCTCTCCGGGCGCCTTCTCGTAAGCTGGCGCCCAGATTCATTGGGCCGTACCGTATCACCAAGGTGGTTAATCCGGTGGCTATCAGGCTCAAGCTCCCTCCCACTCTTGGTCGGGTTCACCCTGTGTTTCATGTCTCTAGGGTAAAACCTGTGTTTTCTTCTCCCCTTAATCCTGCCGGCGATCACCTCGCCCCCCCGCCCCCTCGTCTTGTGGATGGTTCCTCGACCTATACGGTTAGGAGATTGCTCGACGAGCGGCGCCGCGGGAGAGGCTTTCAGTATCTCGTGGACTGGGAGGGTTATGGTCCAGAGGAGAGATGATGGGTGCCGTCCCGGGACATTCTGGACCGTTCGTTGATCGAGGACTTCCATCGGCGACGAGGTAGGCCTCCTCCTGGGGCACCTGGTGGTGCTCCTGGGAGGGGGGGTACTGTCGGGTCTCGGGTCTGATCACCTGGGTTTTCTGTCTCTGTGTTCAGATGTTGTGTACGTGACTTTGTTTTGACAGCTCGCCACGTGCGCATTTTCAGCGTGATTGTTTCCCCGCCCTCCTTGTTTCTCTGCTTGTTAGCTCATCTTGTTTCACACCGGGTTCTAGTCATCTCATTAGCATTCCCTTTATAGCTCCCTGTGTTACTCTGTCTTTTGTCAGACTGTTTGGTTAGTTTCATTGTTCTGACTGTCTCTAGTTGTATCGTTTACCTGTCCTGTCCTGTCTTGCTCTGTTCAGGCTCCAGTGCTCGTTGCTGCTAGTTAATATTCTGTTCACTCAGATTCCTGTGGGCTCCCTTGGCTTCCGCCGTTCCTGGGTCTTTGCAGACTCGCTAGTGGATCGCTCTACCTCTCGCTCGGGATAGCGAACAGCCTTGCCGGCTCCGTCTCCTCTGCCGCTGTTGTGGCTTGCTCCAGCCGCTACCATCCACCCAGCTGTGTGTGTAGGAAATCCCACATCCACGCAAGCCATCTGCGGGAGCGCTCCTCGCCTGCTATTGTTATTATTGTCTGCACAATAAAGCCTCTGTTATTTCCGCATCTGAATCCAGCCTATTCCCTGACATTTATAGCATCATATTTAATTCCATTTTAATCAGATACACATCTGTTTCCCATTTTGTGTTATCTATCTCCCAACAGCCTATTTTAAAATTAAATTTAACTCTTGGTAAAATCATTTTCTTTCTCCATATCCAGGGATATGTTTTATTTAACTGTAAGTCAGTTTTCGTCTCAGCCCCTGACTCCATTTCTGCATAACCTGTCTGTCGTGGGCCTACGTATCTATCCTTAGCCGTGGCCAGCAAAATGAATTCGCCTGCGGGGTTAATAATTCTACTATTCTTTATCCAATCTTCTACATTCTTTTAAATTTTTATACCAGAGTTATATTTCTGTTTTCTCTTTAATATATATATATCTCTATATTTTCTCTTTATTTCTCTAGCTTCTTTTAACCGCGCCTCTCTGCTTGCACTGACCTAATTTCCATGGGTTGAAGTGTTCTCGCGATCTGAATATCCAGCACCCTCCTAGCTCTTCATTATAGCTAGTTCTATAAGTTGACCCGATAAAATATCTCACTGTCTTATTTCCGTCGCGCTGTTTAATAAAACTATTTTCTTCGTAGATCTCCACTTCCTTTTTATGCCAATGCCTGATCTTCACTGTACTTTTGAGTTTTACTTTCGGTTTCCTTACCATATAATACATTATTTTATCTGTACTAACACCATCTAACCATTTCCAGAAATTTGTGGTATTCATTTCTATTTCTTCCTTTTTCTCTTTAATTGTTCCCCACACAGTTAAATCGAAACCAGAAATATTCTGCCTCTCAACCTGCACTTCGGCTAAGATAATTTTTCCCCTCATGATTTCCCTTTCTAAGAGATAACTCACTCTAATTAATATCAATAAAAATATTCCCAATATCAAAATTATCCAAAGTATGATACTCATCCATTTGCAGAGTCGTCGCTGAGTCCTCAGCTTCTGAATGGTGTCTTTCGCCTCTGTCAGCTCCTCCGTTAGACTTTCCATCGACACCGACCTCTGCATTTGTCCTGTAAACACACGTTAGCTCTGAGGTTCTACCATGAGCCACCTCGCTTTGCGCAACATACCTCTGCGCACTACTTTCACTTTTGATTGTTTTTCGTGCAATTCTACTTTGATCCCGCCAACCCAGTCATAATCTGGATGCGAGCATGCCAATATATTCAATTTGAAATGCATCACCACCGTGAACATTTCACTTGGCTCTTCAGTAATCTGCTCGTTATTATAAGGAACTGCGGTGATGTATGTGTCATCCGCCGGACACCAGACCTTGTGCTTGTCTAAATCATTCGCCAGCGACACAGTCAACTGCACAAACTTTTATTTGCGAGCGCTAGGTCTTTTAGGTCAAAGCAGTAACTAAATCAGCATACTATCATCTCAAAAACATTGCAATAATTAGATGTTTTGTTTCCAGTCAAGACTTGGAGAAACTTGTTCATGCCTCTATCACCAGCAGTGTGGATTATTGTAATGGTCTCCTCACCGGCCTTCCAAAGAAGACCATTAGACAGCTGCAGCTCATCCAGAACGCTGCTGCCAGGATTTTGACTAGAACCAGAAAATTTGAGCATATTACACCAGTCCTCAGGTACTTACACTGGCTTCCAGTTACATTTAGGATTGATTTTAAAGTACTTTTACTCGTTTATAAATCTCTAAATGGCCTAGGACCTAAATACATTGGAGATATGCTCACTAAATATAAACCTAATAGACCACTCAGATCATTAGGATCGAGTCAGTTAGAAATACCAAGGGTTCACACAAAACAAGGGGAGTCTGCTTTTAGCTATTATGCCGCCCGCAGTTGGAACCAGCTTACAGAAGAGATCAGATATGCTAAAACATTAGCCACTTTTAAATCCAGACTCAAAACTCATCTGTTTAGCTGTGCATTTGTTGAATGAGCACTGTGCTACATCCGAACTGATTGCACTATGTATAATCACTTTCTATTCTTAAATGTTTTAAATCAAATCAAAAATCAATTTTTAAATCACTTTGTTTTTATTGTTGTGATTATTATTATTTTTAATTTCTTACTATTATTTTCAATGACTATTTCACTTCCTTTTATGTAAAGCACTTTGAATTACCACTGTGTATGAAATGTGCTATATAAATAAACTTGCCTTGCCTTGCCTTTTCTCCTTGGTAACACTGGAGCACGGTTGTGATCCCCTGTAATCTTTATCATAATAAGAGGTATCTAACCATCCGCCTCCCTGCGCTAGCTCGATCGCTAGATTTGCCCAACTTCTTACCTGCCAGCGCCCGTCGATTTTCACATAAATCCACGCTACTTTCCCTCGTGATCCTTGTATGTGATCCGTCTCAGGGAAACATCTCAAAATTGGCTCGTGCCAGAGATTGAAATTTCGCTTTGAGGATTCGTTATCAGTGAGAGTCAAATCCTTCTCACGGTTTCTTTTCTTTATATCTTGCACGTGTTCTTCCCTCTCTTGGAGAACTCTCTCCCTTATTTCCTTTCTGTCCTACGGCAGCATGGGGAACCTAGCGTCTAACCACACGTTCCGCTGATGCTCTCTCAAGCCTAAATAGGGATGTCTGGAAAACTTAGACATTATTCCGTCTTTAAAAAAGTCTAAAGGTTTACTAACCCTCAAACTCTCCCATATAGCTCGGGAAGACATTAATGTCCTGTTCTTTGCCTTACACATTTGACAGTTGAATAACATTGTACCATTCCAAGTACAGTTACACGGCCCCTCGGAACCCGTGGATACTCTATAGGAGTCAATCCGTAGTTTCGAGTGACCGGCCCGACAATTCTCGCATATCAGAACCCCAGACAGCTCCACGTGAGACTGCCTGTAAGTCGTCCATTCAGCGCCCATCTCTCGTTTCTCATTACACACTGAGAGACTCGTCGTGGCACATAGTTGGTCACATATCACACAGCAATATGGCCTGACAGCATTCTCTGCTTCTTTATTATCTTCTCCTCTAAAGCCAAGAAACCTTTCCATTTCTCGCTGTAGCCACATAAATGCTCTCGATCCATGTTTGTTGGAATTAGTCCTTCTAAAGTTTTGGCTAATTTTTTCCGCCATGAAGGCCAAATTCTGACAAAATATGAGAGTCTACTGAATCATCTGAGATTTTCATCCGTTCTCCGTAACGAACCAACACTCTAACTTTCCCTTTTACCGTAGTATTTTTCAGTTTGACTTTTTTTAGGAGTTTCATCTCCTGGTCTTTTCTCATTAATTCCTCTAGGGATGCTCTTGATCCCCCAGCACTGGGCTCGGGCTGTTTTGGGGAACGCACCTGCTTGAGCAACACATTCGGTCTTTTCTGACCAGGAGTTCCCAAATGCAACGCCTCTAAATGCTGGTTTATTTCATTAACTTCGACTGGCCGATCTATCTCTGTTTCAGGTGTGTCTTCTAAGTCTGGTGTTACATCCCTAAATCGCAACCTTCTAGGGACTGACAGAATTCCATTCGGAACAGGCGTTATGTTTCTTGGAGTTCGTTTCCTAGGGAACATTAACTCCTCGTATGCCGAATCTCTGTCGTCTTCCTCCTCATGTTCACTATCTGAACTTTCAGACTCGGGCCCTGGGACAGAGTAATATTCATCAAATACTTCGTCACCTACCCCTTTCCTGACTATTCTCTCAAGTGCTGCTCTATTTGTCAAATCTTTTTGAGCTAGTATTGCTCGTTTGGCCCACTGAGTCAGTGAGGCATCTGCGAGGATTACAGCAGCATCTCCTCCGTTTAACAAACTCCAAAGTTGGCCGCATGTAACACCTGGAGCATATTCGATGTTCCATTGCTTTTCCCTGTCTAAATTAGTTTCCGCCTTTTTAACCTTAGCATGAGTAGGTCTATATAAACCTTTCCCTAATTGGAATGTCTCAAAACTATCTCCGAGTTTTGATTTATAAAACGGATTGTCTATTCGGTCTTTTTTGCCTCTAGATGTCGTTGTTCGCCTTAATATGGGGCAATCAGGGATCGGCTCTTCTTCCACTATTCTGGTCTGTGCGGCTGTCTGTTCTTGCCTAGCAGTATCTCCCTGATCTGACCTTCCTTCACCTTCTGCCTGGTCCTGATTCACTCTTTCTGTAATAGCACTCAGTACGGATGCGTCTGGATGACAGACCATCCACATTCTGGGCCATTCGGTTCGGTCTGTTTTTCTTCTTAATGTGTTCACCAGGGCTGCCCCCATGGCAACATCATTAAAACCGAAAATTCCCCCTGATATTATAGGCATTGCCACTGTGCGGTAATTATTTTCCTAGATAACAGACATATTTTATCTATTATACCGTCTAGCGTAAGCATCGCCATCAGCTCTTCTTCAATATCGCTTCCCTGACCTCTCTCATGCCCAATGGCATGTATTACGGGCTTTCCATTTGGCCCTCCTATTTTCTGTAATAACACATCGCCCGTTTTAACAGGGCTCTTTCTTCGTTGTATTACTTTATACGACTCTTCCTGGAATCTCGGTCCGGCTCGCTCTCGGAAAGCGCCGGACACTCCAGCTCCGTAATACAGGAATTTATTAGAGGCACACACCAAAACACACGGTTCTTCCTCATCTTCTAACCGCCCTTCTTTGAGAATGATTCAATTTTTTTCCTCTCACGAAATACACCCTATACGGTTCTTCTCCCATCGGCTCGAACTCATCATTTGGGCTTTCGGGATTATTCTGCGGTGGAGCACTAGGATCTAAAGCGCTTACCTCCCCCTCTCTGCGGGGTGTAAAACTAGGAGCAATGGACTCTCTTTCGGATCCTTCCCCTGGATCACCTTCATCTAGAGAACTCCAACTCCTTACCAGGATATTTTTAATTTCTCCCCCGGATTCATCAAAAACTCTTACTTTCGGAAATCCATCCCTACCTCCTTTACTTGAGTATATAAAAGGTGGAACTTCCGCTCCCTCTAGGATTCTGATATTCACTACGGATGTGATCAACCTGATCTCTTCCCATGGGATCGGACCGGATCCGCATTTACCTTGCGTGGGGCTGGTCCAAACCAACCGTCCCCCAAAATCTTGTGAGGATCGCAATATCGTTGTCATTTGTCCCATTAATTCCTTATAAATTTTATCTGGGACAAATTCATAGAACAGCAATACTTATCTTCTAAGTTCCTTGCCTTTTTTCTCTTTATTTCTTTCAGGTCTTTTCAAGCCTGCGCACGCATTTTCATAAATCCCTCTGGATTATTACAACAACTGCAATGTGTAAGGACTTGCTACTATTCGCTTAATTGTTATCCCTGAATTCTCATCCTTAAATACTCGAGCCCCACACGTTTGGGCGCCATGTTGTGTTTCTATACCGGTTTAAAGGTCCAAAACATAATTCACATCTTCATCATCCATAAGTACCTTGTAAATAGCAAATGCATAATTACCTCTTATCTGGATGGATGTTGTTAGAAGTTCTGGATGCTTTCCAGCCAGTGACCGTCCTGGCTCAGTCAAGTTCGGACCACTTGGTGCTCGATGAGGTTGCATTCAGGTTCAGATAACTAGTTATTATTAATTAATCACCCAGAGACTTGTTTAAAAAGTTAACGAATCACCAAAGCATTGGTTTTGTTTTATTAAAAAACAAATAACTCATAAGCAAATAACAAAAATAACAGCGAGTAGTCTTCACCACGAAATGTCGGCCCTGACAAATAGTCTAACAAGCATTTATATAGTTCTTGCATATCATTTGCATTAATCTCATTAAAACCTCCCATAACTATTCTATATTTGTCACTGCTTGTGACTGCCTCCCCCCTTTCAGGCAGGAAGCATGACCTTTGTCTCAGAGTCTGCACAAGTCAATGTCAAAAGTTCAAAAGGAAAAATTACAACATCTCTAGATAGCAAGCGTGTCTGGATCTATTTTAAACTATAGGAAAAAATTGTGATACCTTTTTAAAACTTAAGCAATACATAAGCCTATACGTCTAAACCACAATATAACACCTCTAGCAGGTGTCAAGAGCATCTTATGCCACGGTTAGCTAGAAGTTCCACTTTGCATAGGCTTGCAAAATGCATCCCCTTGCTTTTAACCGTTATGTTACAAAATAAGCACAGCAACTATATAGCAGTTAGACCTACAAAGTTATCATTGTCTGCGATTTCAACTTAGGATACATTTTTACACAGCTTTCAACACTTATATTTTTATAAAAGGAGTCTGGAGTTTCACTGTCCTAAATCATTTGTTAATTTTTGTAATTCAGCTGAATAATCACATAATTCGATAATTTCTCTTATCAATATCATTATTCTCTTATTCGTTGATTCTTGCTTTCTTATCAACCTCAAAATTGCCTTAATCTTGAAGATGATATTTTGGTCCTCCCGCTCTCTCTTGAGGCCGTCTGCAACGTTCGTTCTTCTCCTGTTTCTTGACCTCCCTACTCCAGTTTCGTTGTATCCCTTGAACTAAAAAATCATCAAAATCAATTTCTATTTTGTCTGACCTTTTCTTAACGTTCCTGTTAGAGGGTTGGTCAGGAAATCACATATCAGATAAGTTAGGATTTAATCCTTCAATATATATATTCTGTGTTGGTGCGTGTGAAAGAAAGAAATAGAGTTATTGTGCTCGTGTCAACTGTTATATGATTGTGTTTGTCTGCAGACCCCTGGTTTGAGATCACTCCACATGAAGCAGGTTATTCCCTCACTGGAGCGTTTGTGGACACCTCCAGCTTCGGCAGCCAGTTTGACAACGGCTCAAAGAAAAAACACCAGCTTGAAATGGACATGCTGTACCTGTAAGGTAACAAACTCTGTCACATGAGAGTTTATTAACATTTGTAATATCAACTTATATGAACTTGTGTGTCAAAGCTAAAATATAAACATCATTACAGTTAGATATGTTAAAAATCATTTAAAACCATTTTAACAGCACATTGAAACTTCTCAATACACATGATTTAAATAAAAGATTATGCTGAACAATTTAAGGGCTCAAGTTGGACAATCAAACAATTTGATGCATTATTATACATTTTGTTTTAAAATTGATACGTTTTTGTTTCATTTATTGAAAACACTTTAAAATGTAATTGTATTTTCTGCGGCTATGTGTGGCAGCGTTTTAGCTGATGAAGACAAGATTAAGAAATTCATCTGGAAAAAAAAAGAAGGCGCAGCTGCATTCCAAGATTCAGTTCAGCTGACAGTTTCAGAAGAAGATTCAGCTGACAGTCATTTCATTATCACGTGAACTCTGATTCTATTTATTTTTTCCCCAGAATTCTTACAATAGAATCAGAAATGATTGAGGAAATGAGGAAAGGTAAAACATTTCTTTGCATTTCTGCTTCTATTTATTGACACGGTTTTTCTTTTGTGTCTACTGATCTACTGACAGTACTAAAATTAACAGTGATGAATAAATACTGTAACAAATGTATATCTCATGCACCTTATTTAAGTGTTACTGAATAGATCATGAAAATGTCATCAGATTCATTTTAGCTTCAAATCAAAGCATCTTAGTTTGGACAATGTTGTGTGTCTGTTTGCTTGTGGGAATCCTGATATCTGAACATGATACATTTAGGGGTGGAAAGCACTTACATTCAAGACATTCTGCTGTGTGTTCATGTTTGTTTATTGTGTTTTCTTTAAAAGACCCAAACTCCCCACCTGTATACAAGTGTTATTAGGTGCTCATGGATCTTGTGGACATGAATCTGTGTTTTAAATGAAAAGATCCTTCTGATCTTGACAAATCCATCATAAAAACACTGAAAGGTGAGCTTTTCCTAAAGTCTGCAAGAATTCATATAGAGGAGACAGTTATTTTGTAGTTCATTTTATGATGCTTAGTGCAGTGAATATTTCTCAGGCTTCAGTTTCTGAACAGACACAATCAAACAAGTTATTTAACATTAATAACCATAATTATCCACAAAAAAATACAGTCTATTGAACATGCTGAGGATAATTTGTTACAGTGGATTACAATGTTCTAGATTACATATTTTTTTCGGCTTAAAGATACATTATCAATGCCAATCGTTGTTGTCTGCTGAATGACAAAACACAAGTTGATTTGTGGTTTGACCCTTTTTTAATATAAAATACTATTTGAAATATAAAGGCTATATTTCATATCTGTATTTAAAATGTATCAGCCTTTTGGCTAGATAGACTAAAGAACAGATGTGCGATTGTGAAACGCCGAATGTAGAAAGTCAGAAAACAAAAACTAAGAAAGGAGACAGAGTGATCAAACTAGATTCTAGACAAACAATAACTCAAAAATGTGTTTGCCTCTTTTACAGAGCTCGCTGGAGGCAAACATCAGCTGATTTTTCCAGGGGAAAATCTGAATGTTGCTGAAAAAGAAGCTGCAAAACTGTATATGAAGCAATTCACTGAGGTTGTATGTAATGATTTTAGTCAATTGTTCAATTGAGAGACTTTCGGTAGGTTGAATTCATTAGTATATCATACTACTTTTTTGATTTTCTATCCAGATTAATGCGTAAACCGAGAAATGCTTTACTCTTAAAGGGTTAGTTCACCCAAAAAAATCTGTCATTAATTACTCACCCTCATGTCGTTCCAAACCCGTAAGACCTTCGTTCATCTTTGAGATTTCTGTCCCTCCATTAAAAGTCAAAAACTCAATTAATACTCTGATGCTTCAAAACTTTTATAAAGAGATCATAAAATAAAATCCATATGAATCGACAGTGTTTACATGAACACACCAAGCCAATCATTTTGATATATTTTTAAGAAATGAAAAAAGAGCACAGTTTTAAAGGAAAGCAACTGAATGTTTCACAATAATCGGTTTGTCTCTATTATCGTGTTTTCATAATTGACGAAAGCCAAAATCGAAATTTAAACTAAAATTTGATTCAGAACACATCCCTAATTTAAAGCATAAATGCTGAAGTGAATCCTATGATGAAACATCAAAAATCATCTCCAAAAAAACATATAGTCAACTGAAAAACAAGATACAGAATATAGAACAATATATTTTACTAAATTTAAGAACCATTGTTTGTATTTGCATTTCAGATCTTTGCTTGAGCATTTGTAGATGGAACACAAATCAAGATAATTTTAATGAGATCTGAGAGATTTCTGTCCCTCCTTTGAAAGCCTGTTCACCCAAACGTCTCATTCTTCAAAACATTTATAAGGAGATGTGTTAGATTTTGCTGTATTTGGCTGAGCTGTGGTTTGGGTGGTTCGCCAATGTACTAGATTTCTCTAATGCCCTTAATAAGTAAGCTTGACCTGAGTTCTTCACATATAAACATTGATTTGTTTACTGAAAGCTCAAACATGTTTGCTTGACCTCATCGGTTCTCACACGTTTGAGCTTCTGCAAGAACCAATGAGGTTTGTTCTCGCAGTACAGTTGAGCTTCTGTTTATGTTTGCTGGTCACTGTTTAAATTGGAACAAAAGCAAATTTAAATCTGTTCATGGTGTGAAGTGATTGTGTCTCTTCAGCAGTGGTGGAGGTAACGAATTACAACTACTCACGTTATACTGTAATTAAGTAGTTTTTTCAGGTACTTGTACTTTTTTGAGTATATTTTTAAAGCTGCACTTTTACTTGTACTTAAGTACAAATTTAGCAAAATAATCTACTTTGTTACTTTTAAATCATAGTTCGTTACTGAGTACGCCCACAATTTGAATTGATATTCAAATTTGTCGGCATTTCAGTAGCCAATAAAGATATCTGATCATAAACAGACCAATAAAAGCCCTGATATCTGAACCGCGGGAAAAGCAGCAGCAGCAGGTTTTGAAGAGCTGATCGGACAGTGAGGAGCTCAGCGTAACTATGGAGTCAACGTTTGGAGAAACAAACGACATGGTAGTGTTATCCTAAATATATATATATTTTGATACCGATACTGAAATATGTGATACGGTTCCATTACTCATTCTCCACAGTATCTACTGTATACGCTGATACACGTTGCGTCTCTTTCCTCTCTGACAGTGAGTTTGACACGCATCCGTCTCCTGTCAGTTACAGAGTCTGAATATCCGCGCGGGATTGATTGCAGGTATTCCGTATAGTTTTAATCATTCTCGCGCAAATGTGGCGAGCGCTTTATTGTAACATGAGAACACAGTCATGTAATCTAAAAAAAAACTGGATGCGAGCTCTCAAATAGGCCTAATTTATACAAATGAAATTGTAACACAGATTGTGTGCAATCGCGATCTCTCCGTGCTTTTAAAGTAGAAATGATCTCTCTTTGCTCCTGGATTAAACTTTGTGAAAGGTTATCAACCACTCAGAATAGAGCCACACCTGACCGATGGAAATGCTACTGGAAATTGTATTGGCTGTAAGTGAAATGCACCAGAAAGTCTTCCAACAATCAAAGATGGATCTTTAATTTCTTTACTATGTAAGTTTATGCTTGAAATGTTTTGAAATGGGATATTTGTATGATTTGTACATATAAATATCCTGGTCTTTGTAACTGCATCATTGTACAGACATTACAGGTCAAAGCCATCTGATGTTCCTTTTATCTAAATAATGGCTCTTAAAACACTGTCTTGTCATATTTTGAATACCTCAACTGAATTGTGGTCATCTGTTTTATAATTTTATTACTGACTGTGTATTTGTATAAATTCAATTCAGTTTGAAATCAAGCTTCCTTTTGCTGTAAGCATTTGCAACAAAGTTACCCTATTTTAAAGACACAAATACACAGAATGAGCAAATGTTTAAGATTGAGATTTTTGTAATGGTAATTGATCACTGTTTATGCATGTAAATAAAAGCCTATTTGAAAATGTTCATGTAAAGCGAACGTGTCTTTTTAGAAGACTTGGATTAAACCACTCAAAGCTTGACATAATGATTGCCTTGAAAAAAATGGATGAACAAAAAAAATTGAGATTTTAAAATACCTATGGCAGTATACAGTATAGTTTTGCCAATGGAAAGTCGTCATGAAATCAAAAAATGACCCTTTTACGTTTTTAGTGCACATTACTATTCTTGTGTTGAACAATTAAACCGTGCAAGTCAATACACTGAGAAAAAAAATGTATGCCGTCGTAATCTTTAATCAAAAACTGAAAATTTGCTTCTACTCGGGAACGGCGTCTCGCTCTGATGACGTCAGTTTGACAGCTTGGGGAGAATCTGCTTGTTAAGTATGACGTAAGGACTGCTGTTTCCAGGTCCAAGCCTCTACTCATTTCATTTGAGAATACTATCTCAACAGCCATTTATGAGCACTATTTAATACTAAATATTTATATACAAATTTTGCTGGGCACACTACAGTCTCTGTGTTCACAGTAGAGGTCTGCATTCCCGCGGGGACCCGACCAGATTTCTTGCGACGCGGGATTAATTTCCCGAATAAAACACGGTTGGGGTCGGTAACTCTGGTGCAATTTGAACGGGAGCGGGCGGTCTAACAATATCCCGTTCCCAACGTCTTTTCAGAACAGCATATCTGCACTTTATTCAAGCATCAGTACAGAATGCACTGGACTGTTATGCACGAGCTGCACAGCAAGTGTTTACAGCAAGATGTTAAACGAATTTAGTATTTTGACAAGACAAAATTATAATAGGCCATTTTTGTACAACCTACTTCCCCTCTGCTACACTTGTTCCTATTGTGTTGTAAAGGTTAAACAAATTGTATCCTGACAAGACGAATAAAAATAAGGAATACAATTTTTGTACATTTTTTATTTTCTCTGTGACACTTTTTTTCCTACTGTGTTTGCAGCAAAATGTTAAACGAATTTTTGTCTTAAGACACAAAATTCGTTTAACATTTTGCTGTCAATAAGAGACTCTTGACAAGACGAATAAAATAACAAATACAATTTTGTGCAGACATTTGTTAGCCTATCTGTCTTTCTTTCAGTAGAGGAAATTTAAATTTGTGATTCTGGAAATGAGATCTAAATTTAGCGGGAGCGGTCTGGTCGGGAAGAAAATTATTCAAAGCGGACAGCGGGTGAACAAATTAAATACGTGTGTTCGACTTCATGCGGCGCCATGAAAACCGATCGGCGGCTGACTTGAAGAAGTGCATGCCGGTTAGAAAATTTGTCCGACTTGAACCAGCGCCGACGCTACGTCACTGTCACGTGTGGCATCAAAGTACCGCGAGAGCGTTTTGAGAGCAGCCGGCTGACTCAGCTCGCGCAGTTTCTCCAGAGCGACTGCAGGAGCGCCGATGACCACACAGCTGTTTCATGATTGGCCAAATTCACCACATGACAACAATGACCTGTGTTTCTAACATCTTCAATTCCAATACAGCTCACAAATATTATAACAATCGTGTGAAAAAAAAAAAGGAAGCTAAGCCAAACTTTGAACATTTTATAAAAAGAGATTAAACAAATGGTACTACATTAGATAAAATTAAGAACAAAAAAGCAAGAAAGACCTATGAAGCTTTTTGTTACTTTAAATTGTTGTAATTTTACCCCTGGCATGAATTGTTTCACTTTACATATTCTTATGAATGTTTATTTGTTTTTGTACTTGTTGTGAGTTGTATATGCTTGTACAAACCTTTGTATAATTTTTGCATAATAATAATAAAAAATACTGCCCACAAATCTGTCTTTAGAACAGTAAACGCTTTTTTTACTGTATAGTCACAATGTTATAATGAGTCACATTTAATAATAAAAAAAAACACTGATAAAAGCTTATTGATATTTAAATATTAACTTTATTCTTGAACAGATGGCCCTGTATTAAGCAGTATATAAAAAGTGTTTCTGTTGCTCATGAAAACATTTCTGAAACGTCCGTGCATTTGACAAATATTGCATGTTATTCACTTCATCTGTGATAAGAGTATCCAAACACCGCGAGAGCATCACTACCGGGAGCAGAAAGAGTCCGACTTCACGTCTCCGCTTTCAATAGAGTGGGGGAACTATGATGTCACTTTGTAGGCGAAAACCCGGAAGCGAGTTAGTATTTTAGCACTTCCGGTTCCAACGTCCCAGAGTCAATGGGTTTTTTGAATGGGATTTTGGTTAAATCCCTAAAATAAGGTCCGTGGTTCACACAGGCTCAAGATACTTTCACGTTTTATTCTACGACATAAAACACACCAGTTACACCCCACTCGTGATTTTTTTAAGCTGTTATGTTTCTTAAAAGAGACGGTTGCTAACAAGTTGCTAAATGGGACTACAGGCGCTGTCGGAGACATTAAACGTCATCACGCCGAACAGTTTATCAATATACAGTATTTTCCAGTTGTAGTATAATTTGTAATTCAATTAATTTTAGGATAATCAATGAATAGTTTACAGCATTTTATATTGTTGTTCGATGTTTTTTTTGCTTTGAACTGAAATGCGACACATGTTTTCAGAGGGAAGATGCTTGTTTTATCGCTTCACTGACACGGAGACTCTCTGCATCATAAGGTAAACGCATATTACGATTATTTCATGTAAACACCACATTTGCCGGCTTAACATGGTGAAAGTTAAACTTTAATGATGCATATTGCTTAAAGGCACGTAAAAATTCAATGTTTGCGGCCACATGAAGCGGTTAGAAAACATAGGATTTCCTTGAAGCACGGATAAAATAACATTTTGTGTACCAATCCTAACAAAATGATAGCTGAAATGTGGTACTTTGTTCACTAAATAAGTTTAATCTTACCATATCCAAAAACTTGCTCACTCTGCTGTTATTTAAATACGCGGGGATACGTTTTTAATTAAAATATTCATATTAATCAAGGATTTATTGACTTTTAATGCGCCTTATTTCGAAATGTACAGAAATACGTGCTTTAAATGTCCTTTAGTTATGATTATTTAATTTATTCGCTATACTATTTATTACTAATGTCTCATTTCAGTTTTAGTTTGTCTCTAGTTTTGTATTTATTCATGAAACGGTTCCTGTAGCGTGGATTAAAATTCATACACAGAGTAAATCCTTCACTGAACATGTTAAAAATAAGTTTGAAACAGTTGTCGGGAGCGCGGTAGTGGTGATGCTGAAGGCGAGCGACCGTGGTGCTGTAGTTCGTTTATAGCCTAAGTTTAGCTTTTTAGTTCTTGCGCTTTTATTTCGGCTTCAAAATTCGTCAAAGTTATATTATCTTGTCAAGATTATCTTGATGGACAAAACGTGCAAGTTTCATGAACTATGGTTGAACACAGAGCTTATTTTTTGCGATAATCCAAAAGCCTATGGGAAAATCCTATTGGTTTTTTGTCGAAGGAACCAGTTTCATGCGAACCGCCGATCCACCTACAAAGTGACGTCATAGTTCCCCCACTCTATTCCAGCCCCGACTGCAAGCGGCTATTCTCGCCGATAGGTCTGTGCGGCGCCGTATGAAGTCGAACACACCTAATATGTCGCGGGAGCGGGTGGGTGCGGGATATAACCTCGCAGACCTCTAATCTGGGATTTCAGTATGGAGATAAAGGTTAGGGTTATAATTTTTCAGTATTACATGACATCGTGGGTGTATATTTGCACAGTTTGTTGTTTTCTTGGGGCGTCTGGTAGAGCGTTAGGACCCAGAAGCGGTGAAGCGTGATGTCAGACGTAACAAGCAGATATTCTTAACCACTCCTATCCAACCGTGAATCTGCTCTGAGCAAGAGGTGGAGAGGAGGTGTGCCACAATAAAACACCGCCCTTTATTCAATATTCTGTTTCTCTTGAAAATACATCACAACACTGAAGTCAGTTGCAACTTCCGGTTCATGGGGACCTTAATATTGATATTTTTCAAGGTATTGAAGTTAGAAATAACTGTATCATGACCACTAATTCACATACTTTGAACAAAACCCACTTTTTACTTATTAGCGAAGCAGCTATTATCCACATAGATCTTTGGTATGAATGAATACGAAAATCATTAATATCGCTGGCCAAAAAGTAACTAGTAACTAGTACTCTGAGTAGTTTTTGAGAAGAGTAATTTGTACTTTTACTTAAGTACTGTTTTTACACCAGTACTTTTACTTGTAATTGAGTATTATTTCAGCAATGTAACAGTACTTGTACTTAAGTACAAATTTTCAGTACTCTTTCCACCGCTGCTCTTCAGAAGATTCGTATTAAACCACTTGATTCATATGGATTTATTTTACAATCTCTATATATCAGAGTTTTGTGAGCAGACTTTCAAGGGAAGGACAGAAATCTCTGAGATTTCATTAAAATGATCTTGTCACGGATCGGCCAGGCCCGACCTTCCACCAATCACAACGCTCCACCTCACCAGCACTCAAGATATAAACACCATCTCCACACACACTCACCGTCCGATCTCGTCGACACGACCTGGACTCCTCTTCAGCTACCTGTTGAGACAAAGAACAATATCCTTTAAATTCTACCTACCTCGAAAGTCTTACCTTCTGTGTCTGCTCCTTGTGTTCCTCTCATCCTCCTAGATCGTTCTCCCCTGGATCCGTCTGTCTGTCAAGCCCCAGTCTCCGCTCCTGGAACAAGATATAGTGTGTGGATTCAAGATCATCTCTACCTCCTTGCCTTTTCCTCTAAAACTCATTGTGTCTAATAAATCTATATTTTATATACTCATCCCGTGTCCGACCCATACTGTGACAGAAGATCGGACCAACACAGCTTCACAGACAAGATGAGTGCACGGATCCCTTCCAGGAGCTGGTGGATTCCCTCAAGAGAGTCTTGCTGCAAACACCCAAACCACCAGTGCCATCAGCTCCACCATCATCACCCACTCGCACCACCTCTGACACTTCTTCTCCGATTATCTTCGCCAGTCCCATGGCCAGGCCAGCGCCCTTCTCTGGCGCGGCGGAGGAATGCAATGGCTTTCTCTTACAATGTAACCTCACCATGGACTTACATCCGCAGATGTTCCCGAATCATCAGTCCAAGATAGCCTTCATAGTCACCTCCCTAACTGGACCGGCACTTCGTTGGGCTGAGACCATTTTGCACCAGGCGGGACCCGCTTCATAAGCGTTCCAGAACTTCCTGCACCACTTCAGAGAGGTGTTCAGCAGCTCCCCTGGAGACTCGACTGTGGGTGAGCAATTATATCGATTACGTCAGGGTACAACACCCATTCATGCATATGCTCTCCAATTTCGCACACTCGCAGCAGCCAGCGGATGGAACGAGCCCTCTCTCCTAACCGCTTTTCGACAAGGGCTTAATCCCTCTCTGCGCTTGCACCTCTCGGCATATGACGACACCTATGGCCTGGAAAAATTTATCCAACTGGCTATTCGATGCTCTAATCGCATTCAATCCTGCAGTAATGAGACCGCCTATGCCATTGCATCTCCTCCTCCGCAACCGCCAGAAACCAGTGACCCTCCAGAACCGATGCAAACTGACTCAACTCGTCTATCGATGAAAGAGAGACAGAGGAGAATCACTCAAGGGTTATGCCTGTATTGTGGCGAGCGGCACAGGATCCTGAGTGCCCACTTGACCCCACGAGCCGTGGTGAGTACCATCCGTCCTCACATACCTAAACTGAATCCTCTATCCACAATCGTACAACTTACTGCCGGCTCCTGTATAATTTCAGTATCCGCCCTCCTCGACTCCGGCTCAGCGGGGAATTTCATCTCCGGATCCCTCGTCCATCAGCTCGGGCTCTCGACCTCGACTACGGAGAACGCCTATGAGGTCCAATCAATAACTGGACAACCGCTAACAAGACGTTGCGTCCGTCAGAGTGTTGGCCCAATTGGTCTACAAATTGGTCAGTTGCATCATGAAGAAATACATCTGTTGGTTCTGGAGGGCTCCACTGCGGACGTCATCCTTGGGCGCTCGTGGCTGGTGCAGCACAACCCTCATCTATCTTGGAGGACAGGAGAAGTCTTAAAGTGGGGTGAGAGTTGCTTCCCTCACTGTTTCCCCAGACGTCCATCACCAGTTTCCGACGACCCAATTCACATTCCAGTTCACTCAACATCCATCGAGAGCCCGATAGAGAAGCAATCCGTGGACATCCCCGCTTGCTACTCCCACTTTAATGACGTCTTCTGTCCGAAGAAAGCTGCCCAGCTACCACCACACCGGCCATGGGACTGCGCCATCGACCTCCTACCGGGTGAACCAGTACCACACGGGAGAATCTATCCACTTTCACCTCCCGAGCACAAGGCCATGGAGGAGTACATTGAGGAGGCGTTGAAACAAGGTTACATAGTCCCATCAACCTCCCCTGCTGCTTCCAGTTTCTTCTTCGTGGCCAAAAAAGATGGCGGCCTCCGGCCATGCATCGACTACCGGAAACTAAATGAGATCACATTTAAATTCGATATCCTCTTCCCTTGTCCCCACAGCGTTGGAACAACTCAGCGGTGCCACCATCTTCACTAAATTGGACCTCCAGCGCCTACAACCTCATTCGCATCAGAAAAGGAGATGAATGGAAGACCGCATTTGTCACTCCTACTGGACATTATGAATATAGGGTCACGCCGTATGGGCTGGTCAATGCTCCTTCAGTCTTCCAAGGCTTCATGCATGAGGTGCTCCGGGAGTTCCTTCATCGTTTTGTGGTTGTGTATATTGACGACATCCTCATTTACTCCCGGAGCCTGGCGAACATCGCCAACACGCTATGGAGGTCCTACAGCGCCTCCGCCAGTACCATCTCTTCCTCAAAGCTGAGAAATGCACTTTCCATCAGTCTACCGTCCATTTCCTCGGATACATCATCAGCAGTGGTGGCACTCGCATGGACAAGGGGAAGGTGGAAGCCATCACCTCTTGGCCCCGACCCAACACCATTAAAGAACTCCAAAGGTTCCTAGGATTCTCCAACTTTTATCGCCGGTTTATCTCAAACTACAGTACCATCACCAGTCCCCTCACCGATCTCCTAAAAGGTAACCCCAGAACACTATCATGGAACTCTAATGCCCAGAAAGCCTTCGACACCTTGAAAATAGCATTCACCAACGCACCACTCCTGGTCCACCCTAATCCCAACATACCCTTCACAGTCGAAGTCGATGCATCCACCACCGGGGTCGGGGCCATCCTATCACAGCAGCAGGGGACGCCTCCCAAACTCCATCCATGCGCCTACTTTTCCCGGAAACTCAGCCCGGCGGAAAGAAATTATGATATCGGCAACAGGGAACTTCTAGCCATCAAACTTGCCCTAGAAGAGTGGAGGCACTGGTTGGAGGGGGCTGCTCATCCATTCCTGGTATTAACTGACCACAAAAACCTCCAGTATCTTCGTGACGCCAAAAGGTTGAACCCCAGGCAAGCCCGTTGGGCTTTATTCTTCACTAGATTCAATTTCAAAATCTCCTACCGTCCAGGACCCAAGAATGTAAAAGCAGACGCCCTATCCCGCCTACACAACCCGAAGAAGACCCAGAATCACCAGAAACCATTCTACCCACAGAAATAATCAGCAGCCCCATCCAATGGACCTCTCCTTCAGTCGCCTCCACCAATCCTCCTCCCAATCCGCCGGGCTGCCCACCTGACCACCAATACGTTCCACGCACTCCAACGAATCCCTCTCATTCACACTACTCACACCTCCCTAGGTACTGGTCACCCAGGGCCAACGCCACCCTCTCGCTGCTACAAGACCGCTTCTGGTGGCCCAACATGGCCAGGGACGTGAGAAGGTTCTGCACGGGCTGCCCGGATTGCGCCATCTCAAAAGCACCCGTCATCTTCCAACCGGCAAACTCCTCCCACTACCTATACCACACCGTCCTTGGTCACACCTAGGAGTAGACTTCATTACAGATCTCCCCATCTCCGACGATAACACCTGCATCTTCGTCATTGTCGACCGATTCTCAAAGTTCTGTCACCTCATACCTCTCCCAGGCCTTCCCGCTGCGTTACAGACAGCAGAGATGTTATTTAATCAGATCTTCCGGTATTACGGCATTCCAGAAGATATAGTATCCGACAGAGGACCACAGTTCATCTCCAGTATGGAAGGCATTCTTCTCTCTCCTAGGTGTGACCGTCAGCCTCTCATCTGGGTACCATCCGCAATCCAACGGGCAAACCGAACGTAAGATACAGGAAATAGGACGTTTTCTACGAACCTTCTGCCATGGCCGCCAGAACTCTTGGAACCAGTTCCTGGGCTGGGCCAAGTACGCCCAAAATTCCTTGCGTCAAGGCTCCACTGGACTCACGCCCTTCCAGTGTGTACTGGTTTCCAGCCTCCCCTGTTTCCCTGGTCAGGAGAACCATCTGAGGTACCCACCATCGACTACTGGTTCCGAGAGCGAGAGGGTCTGGGACGCAGCACACCACCAACTCCAGCAGGCAGTGCGCAGACAACGAATGGCTGCGGACGTCCGAAGAACCGCCAATCCCTCTTACCAACCGGGACAAAAGGTCTGGCTCTCCACCAGGGACATCAGACTGCGCCTGCCTAGCCGGAAACTCAGTCCCAGATTCGTTGGCCCCTTCACCATCTTGGAGCAAGTCAACCCAGTCACCTACAAATTACAACTGCCACCACAATACAAAATTCACCCAACCTTCCACGTATCACTCCTAAAACCCTTCTCTCCTCCTCTCTCCCCAGGGCCTGGCCAAGCGGAGGAACCCCCTCTCCCTCTCATCGTGGAAGACGGAACCATCTACAAGGTGAAGGAAATCCTGAATTCTCGGCGCCGTGGTGGTAAGCTAGAATATCTTGTGGACTGGGAGGGCTACGGTCCGGAAGAACGCTCATGGGTGCCAAGAGAAGACATTCTCGATCCCACACTCCTGGAGGAATTCCACCTAGCACACCCGGATCAGCCAGCACCCCGGGCCGGGCAGACCACCACGACGCCGAGGCGGCCCTCAGGAGCGGGCCGTGGAGAGGGGGGTACTGTCACGGATCGGCCAGGCCCGACCTTCCACCAATCACAACGCTCCACCTCACCTGAGTACTGATCACGTCCACCTGCACCTCATCAACTCATCACCAGCACTCAAGATATAAACACCATCTCCACACACACTCACCGTCCGATCTCGTCGACACGACCTGGACTCCTCTTCAGCTACCTGTTGAGACAAAGAACAATATCCTTTAAATTCTACCTACCTCAAAAGTCTTACCTTCTGTGTCTGCTCCTTGTGTTCCTCTCATCCTCCTAGATCGTTCTCCCTGGATCCGTCTGTCTGTCAAGCCCGGTCTCCGCTCCTGGAACAAGATATAGTGTGTGTGGATTCAAGATCATCTCTACCTCCTTGCCTTTTCCTCTAAAACTCATTGTGTCTAATAAATCTATATTTTTATATACTCATCCCGTGTCCGACCCATACTGTGACAGATCTTCATTTGTGCTTGGAAGATGAATGAAAGTCTTATGGGTTTGGAACGAAATGAGAGTGAGTAAATGATGACAGAACATACATTTTTGAGTGAACTGTTCCTTTAAAGGAATAGATCCCCTATAAATGATCGTAGAAATGATCAGGACTTTCTTTCTTTAGTAGAAAACAGATTTTTTCCCTCATGACATTCATCGTGACCACCAGAGGTCAAAATAACCTTAAAAACCATTGACAGATAATTACAAATACAAATGCCGTGGATCATTTAAACAGAAAACTATTTAAACATAAGAGCACATGCTTTTATTTTAACAATATTTATCTACAATACATGGAGAAACAATCCACTAGCATTCCCATTCATTTCAACCTGGCAATTTCAGTGAATAACAACTTTAATTTTGACTGAAATGTTTCTCTCACCTTTATAATGAAGTGATATGCTTTTCCACTGCAGACTGTGACCAAAACTGCTGATATGTGCAAGAAACTAAAGATCCCTTTCCCTGAAGTCAACATGCCCAGTGAAGACCTGGACAAACCAAAAGATTTCTGTGTTCAAAGGCCAAAACACTCCAACCGTGATTCACATCCCTCTGTTTAATGTGGCCAACTGTGGAGGCAAGTTACGATTGTCCAGATGAATAAAACTAAAATATCAACTGTTCTAATTTGGCTATTAAACGTCCACTTTTCTGTCCCTAGACTTTACAGAAATATTACACTTGAAATACACATTGTAGGGTTACAATTTCTTTATATTTTAAAATGAAACAATATGTTATTTGAACAATTACACCTTCCTGAGCCATCAATGTGGCAGTATTTGTTTTTAAATGAATTATATAGAATTCCAAGCACCACAAAACTGCTCGTCCCCACATCCATGTACAGAGGGTAAGTGCTTTATTCTGAGGTCAAAAACAGGATTTTCTACCATTTAAAATACAAAAGTCTATTCATAACTATCAAATATATGATATAAATGGCATAATAAAACAAAATGGCAAAAAAATATTATAAAATATATAATGAAAATAGTGGTCCTTTTGTTAAGCGGTAACACCAGTGACACAACTCCACACTCAGAAATAAAGGTACAAAAGCTGTCACTGGGGTGGTACCTTTTCAAAAGGTACACTTTTGTACCTATCAGGTTCAAATATGTACCTTTAAGGTACCAAAATGGACCCTATAGGTACAAACATGTACCTTTTGAAAAGGTACCGCCCCAGTGACAGCTTTTGTACCTTTATTTCTGAGTGTGGAGTTGTGTCACTGGTGTTACCGCTTAACAAAAGTCTTTTATTTTGGAATAAAAAATCACACTGATGACATCACTCGACTTCCTCCTTCCTATTTTCTAAACATCTATGAAAAAAGGCCCATGTTTAGTCCACTGTTTCTTTTCAGTTATGAGAAATTTTCTCATTTATCTCATGATTTCATATGAAGCTTTTAGTTGACGTCACTGGTGTGACCTATTTATTGTTAGGGAATTGTACAAAAAAAACTATAATACAAATGGATTAAACTACTTAATTTAGTGAGTATACCATGATTGACAACATGTGGCTTGATACCTTGCAAAATGCATTTTTTCATGAAAATTGTCACTGGTGTTACCTTCCTTATGGATAACACCAGTGAAGATCGGTATATCAGGTCTAATGTATGTTTGTCTGTCACATTAAATAAATCATAATCTCCTTATTTTTTGCATTTTCATTATTTTTCTTTAACTCTGACTACATGTGCTAAAATTTTTTTTTTTTTTTAGAAATAATATTGCTAAAGAAGGTAACACCAGTGACAAAAAATGATACATGTGGTCTTGAAATAATTGCACAAAAAAGCTAAAAAAAAAATAATTAAGCTGTCATTTATATGTATTCATAAAGTCAAAAGCGAATCTAATAATAATAATAACTTTAATAATTTAAAGTTTAAATGTAAAAAAAAAAAAGCCATACCAAAAGTGGACGTTTATGTAGAATGACCCAAGTATGTTTTGTTATTCATTTAAGTATTTGCTAATGACTGTTCAAATGCGGAGTTATACGCAGTGTAGAGTAATGTGTTGTGTGTGTGTGTGTGTGTGTGAGAGAGAGAAAGAGACAGGGTCACGTCACAGTGGAGTCAGCAGTCTTAACAGCGGCTTGTGTGCAAATACATACGAGCATCATCACTGTGTCTGTCACGCAAATGCAAATGTTCACGGTTTATTTTAAAATCTCAGGGGTACTTAAAGATGCTCAAGGTTCAATGCAAAGGGAGATATTGTCTTTTACAGAATTGCTGATTGACCGCCCCTTTAAACTAAATATATTAGGTGAAAGAAGTTCAGATGACAAAAAAGTTTGAGAATGTCTGCAAATAAGAAATAACAAGAATTTGTGCATTTTAATGAGTTTGAGACAAAAGCCTTTCAATAATACATAATACATGGTTAAATAACCTACTGAGTGATAATCCAAATAAAAATGAATGTGTTCATCAGTAGTTGATGCAATGTTGAAACACTTCTTAAACCTGAAATGATTTTTTAAATCTAGTGGTCAAATGCTGTCACCACCCGACTAATGACTAGTCTATGAATGTCCACAAAACTGAAGACTTTCTGAGTGTATATACACTCTCAGAAATAAAGGTACAAAAGCTGTCACTGGGGCGGTACCTTTTCAAAAGGTACACTTTTGTACCT
This sequence comes from Onychostoma macrolepis, assembly GCF_012432095.1. NCBI lineage: Eukaryota > Metazoa > Chordata > Actinopteri > Cypriniformes > Cyprinidae > Onychostoma > Onychostoma macrolepis. The sequence continues at coordinate 43,290,778 of NC_081159.1, read as the reverse complement.
ATTAGGTTCAAATATGTACACTTTAAGTACTAATATGTACCTTTAAGGTACCAAATTGGACCCTTCAGGTACAAACATGTACCTTTTAAAAAGGTACCGCCCCAGTGACAGCTTTTGTACCTTTATTTCTGAGAGTGTAAGCGGTAGACTATTTTAGAAAGATAAAAAAGAGGAATTAGAGAGAATCAATAAATGATGAATCATTTATTGCTATTGTGTGAATGCTATGTAATCCAAAAAGTAACTGTAGTCTGATTAAGAGTATTTTAAAATGTAACACTAATTACAAGTACTTAATTTTTGGAATGTGGAATTATGTAATCAGTTACTACCCAGCTCTCTCTCTCTGTGTGTGTATATTTATTGTGGTGGGAGAAAGGAGGCTCAGACTCGACGTGCAGTGAGATATCCCCAAAGAGGCATTTATTGAGTGACAATATTGAAAGTGGTGTAGGTGCTCTAAGGAGGCAGAACATCAGCCCTGAAGAGTGTAGAAGCAAAGGTGTAGGAACCTGTTGGAACCTTGTGATCTCTTAGTAATCACTGGAGCCTAGGAGAAAAGAACCAGAGACACCGTTAGCCTGGTCTTAGGAGATCTGGTCTCCCCGATGCTTTTTTTTTTTTTTTCTGCTCTGTTTATATTCCCTTCTCCTGATGGCTCTCAGGTGGCTCCTGTTCACAGACTCCGCCTCCCAACAATTGGATCCTCTCCCTCTCCATGACAACGCTAATGAGTACTTGGGTAGCTCGTCACCATATATATAATCAGCTTTCTAATTACATTCATGGATGAAATCTGATTAAATCAGTGCAAGCTTAACCTGTGCAACAATTCACCATACCAAGCTTTTTTTGTGTGTGTGGATGTTTTCTGTTTTTCTGTTGTCTGAAATCTATGTTAATCATCTCCACTGCTCTTAATGATCCAGAGCCTATAAAAGAGCATCTTCTGCCTGATCCGAGAAAAAACGGCAGTTGAGTTGTTATCGGTGAATCTCAGGATTTTACAAGACTAATCAAGAACAGTGAGTAAATGTGTTAATACTTTTACAACAGGCAATTAAAAATGCTTAGTCATTTTATTTATAGTCACAATAATGCAGTAGTATGAGTTAATTTAGCTCCAAGTAAAAGTTGGCCAATACCAATTACCTGTTAACTAAAGGCTATGTACATCGTGGCTAATAATTGACATTTGAGGAATGACTTTTCCTGATTTTATCAAAAGATGTTCTCTAATAGGTATCAAATTATTTTAACTTTAATGTTGACTCTTGTTTTATAGATGAGTGCATCCAAACTCCAGGGAAGGTTCGTAATCCTGCTCAGATTCCTAATTCTATATAAGTACTGTACTGCATTACTTGCACAATGTCTATTACATACAAACTGGATCATTCTGTGAACAACTTTAAAATAAACTTCAGAGTTACTTTTAATAATAATAATAATAATAATATGAAATAGCCCTCCATTCTTGGCCTTGTGCTGTCTTTTTATTCAAAACATCCCAATGGTAATGGACTAATAATTTTAAAAATAAAGGGTTTAAAAGGATTTGGGATAATGGAGAGAAATGGTAAAAGTTGTATGTTTGGGTTTTCTTTCTTTTCTTTTTTTTTTTTGTGTGTGTGTAAAGTAGTCCATTTGAGCTGTTTTTAAAATATGCATAAATTCAGTTTTGTTTATGTTGAGAACTCAAAATGAGAAATGCTTCTTGTCTGATCACATTCAATAATAAGTGACATGAATCGCATAAATGCCAGACCATATTTTAAATTCAAAACTGAGTAGTTTGCATGACTGGATATTTGCTGACAACCATCAGTAATATGTAAACAAAATTAAAGGTTCATCCTACCTTTCACCGTACCACTATGAGATGTTAAGTTCAGAACTGGTCTGTCTGTTTGTCTGTCTTTGTGACCAATGCAGTGGTGAAGTAAGAATCGCACACTCTCTACATAAGAAAGAGGAGGAGTTTGTAGTCAAAAGGAGAGAAACTGTTTTTCAAAGCCTGCAGAAACTCAACATACCCTGCAGTCAGGTCAAACATCTTATACTTCATATCTATCTACCTGTCTATTCTTTCTTGAAATGACCTACAAATGTATGTTTGCACGATCAAACTGTGTATTTCAGAATAAAGTGCCACACATTGCATTACTGGGTTCTGGAGGAGGACAGAGAGCCATGGTGGGTTTGCTGGGATCCCTGGTTCAGCTTGATAAAGCAGGTCTTCTGGACTGCATCCTTTATCTGAGTGGAGTCTCTGGATCCACCTGGTCCGAACCCTGAGAAACAACAAACACACGGAGATCGAATTGGGTTGAATGTCAAAAATGAGAGCAGTATGTTCTTCTCTGAAGGTGCATGGCCTCCTTATACCAAGAACCAGACTGGTCCACCAAACTAGAGACCGTGAAAGACAAAATCATCAAGAGACTCTGCGGTCCTGCAGTCAGCTGGGCAGACGCATTGGCCAAACTGAATAAATATTACAATGAGAGAGACTTCTTCAGCTTGACTGACTTCTGGGCAGCGATGGTCATCACAACATACGTGAAAGAGGTCTGTAAATATTCATACTACATCCCTGCATGATTTATGGTAGTCACATTCAGAGATATTTGTAACAAATTTGAGATCACGTGATACCAAGGAACTTGAGGAATATATGAACACTTGTTATAAAATTCTTCTGACGTGGGGTCCAAAGACCACATTGATAGAAAACCTCCAATATTTTAGGATTAAATAATTTGTGACAACAGGTTGAATGAACAATATCCAGCTTGTTACATCTACCTGCCACAAAAGTAAACAACTGATCACAAAATATTTATGCGAGTAGAAATGTAATAGCCCCCGTTCATAGCAAGCAAGTGCTCTGGAAGCAAGACGAACGAGCAATTTTAAACAAGACAAACATTTTAAGGGATAATGTTGACCTACACTTATTTACACAAATTTTCACCTATTAAGAAGTATTTGGACATGAGACACTGATTTGAGTTGAAACTGACAAATCTTACCTGTTTATTAGAGCATGTTATAATCGGTTATATAAACAAGGTACTTCTTAACAACATTACCATAGCAGAGACATGTCGGTGCTGCAGGAGGGAGAAATGGGCATGTCTGAGAGGTCCGTTTTAAATGCTATTGGCTTATCGGAAGTAACATTTCCAGCAAAGACCAGAGGCGTGCGCCTTGTAATTATCATGCTAATTATATTAAAATTATTAAAATGATTATGGTATTAAATGGTTAAAATATGGGGTAGCCAAGAGAGCTCAACATGTTGCTAATAAAACACCTGCGAATTAAGAAAACCTTTTCATCAGTTTGACAACAGGTATTCTGCAAATAATCAAAACCCAACCAAATGCAGAAACTCACTGCAAATATTTACAATACAATCAAATATGTATAAGGGAACCGCAACAAGTAAATAACCTGGCTGGGACATGCTTATCGATCTCTGCTCTGAAAGGTGATTGTTTTTTTTAACTCCCTTATAATATGACTCCTTAGATTTTGTATATTAGCTTAAGTTGATGAAATTCACAACTACTGTATCTGTGACCCATTAAAGGTCCCATATTGTACACTTTTCTGGGGTTTTATTTTAGGTTTTAATGTCCTTAAGAATGTATATTTGTGGTATAAATACCAAAAACTCTCAATATATTTTTACAGCTCCTCTTTCAGGAGCTCTGCTAAGAACAGGTCGATTTTGGCCTGTCTAATTAATATTCATGAGCCTCTCTTCTGATTGGCTTGTTTTCTGAGTGACGCACGGCCAGGCCAACCACAGGTAACTAATTAGGGCTGATGTCACAATTACGTCACAGCGCTAAGCTAATAAACCTACCATTTAAAATTATAGACTGATAATTTCTTTGTCAGTGGGCAAACATACAAAATCAGTAGGGGATCAAATATTTTTATTAGTTTTTCCCCCACTGTTTGTGTGTGTGTAAAATATATATATATTTTTTTCTACAGATTGATGAACACACTCTGACAGATAAGCGGTCCCAACTTGGTAAAGACCCATTTCCCATCTACACAGTGAATGACAAGCAAAGCAAACAGGAGAAGGGAGGAGGTCTGTGTTTGTCTGAAAGAATTAAAGGGTGTTATTGAGCTCGTGTCTGCTGTTATATGGAGGTGTTTTCTGTCTGCAGACCCCTGGTTTGAGATCACTCCATATGAAGCAGGTTATTCCCTCACTGGAGCGTTTGTGGACACCTCCAGCTTCGGCAGCCAGTTTGACAACGGCTCCAAGAAAAAACAGCAGCCTGAAATGGACATGCTGTACCTGCAGGGTATCAAACTCTGTCACGAGAGTTTGTTAATATTTCCAATACCAATGTACACTGATCACCGAAGTTAATGGGCATCAAAACGTTAATATAAATATTACAATTAGAAATGTGAAATCATTTAAAGCAGTTTTAACAGCACAGTGAGTTGCTGTTTTTCAAAATAAGACTTCTCATTACACAATGATTTAAAATACAGATAATTTATGCTCAATTTAAGAGGTTGAATAGCAATTTTGTGCTCTAGACTAATATATTACACATTTCACAAATGTTTTGTTTCATTTATTGTAAACCCTTTTAAACATAATCCTGTTTTCTGCAGCTCTGTGTGGCGGTGCTTTAGCTGGAGAAGATGGTGTAGGATTAATCTGGGGGAAAATGCAAGGTGCATCTGCATTTGAAGATTCAGTTCTGACTAAAGCAGACATTAATTTCATTATGTGAATCCATGATTATATTTGATTTCCCAAATATTCCCCCAGATTTCTTTAAACAATCAAGTCCTAAGACAGAAACGAATACGTCTGAGGAAATGAAGGAAGGTAAAGCCTTTATTTGGATTTCTGTTTTTATTTATTGATGCGTTTTATCTTGTCAACTGACCTACTAACATTAACGAAGACGAATCCATACTGTAACAAATATACTGCTCGTGCACATGCGTGCATACACCGTGTTACTGAATAAATCATGAGATATGATCAAATTCAATTTAGCTTCAAATCAGAACATCTTAAATGGGACAATGTTGTGTATGTTTATTTGTGGTGAAACTCCTGATATCTGAACATGATGAATCTGGGGGTGGAAAGCACTTGCAGTTAGGACTTTTTTTTTTTTTTTTTTTTACATATTTGTTCAATGTGTTTTATTCAGAAGACCCAAACTCCCCACATGTAGAAAAGGGTCACCAGGTTCTCATGGATCTTGCGGACATGAATCTCTGTGTTTTAAATGACAAAGATCCTTCTGCTTTTCATCAATCCATCAGAAAAACACATAACGGCAAGAAGTGTGTTAGAATTCATATAGAGGAGCATAGTTTAGTTCATTTTAGAGTCTAGTTATCACACTTACTGTCAATAATTAGTAATAATAAGGTTCAGTTTCTGAATAGACAATCAAAATGTTATTGAACTTTAAACTAATAGATGAAACTGCAAAACTGTAGAAGATAACATGGAAAAACATGTCCTTAAACAAGATGGATGAACTTGTACCAGATAGCAAGAACTCCGTAATGTTTCTCTCTTTCACAGACCTCACTGGAGGCAACCGTCAGCTGATTTTTCCTACAGAAAAACTGAATGTTGCTGATAAAGAAGCTGCAAAACTGTATATGAAGCAATACACTGAGGATGTGTGTAATGATTTGAGTCTGTTCAGTTTTGGGCCTTTAGGTAAGTTGAACTAGCTCTACGTTGTATTTGACTTGTATATTGTCATTTTTAATGCGCAAAACAAGTGCTTTACTGTAAGATTCAATAAAGCTTCCAATCAGCAACAAAAAGGTTTTAACTGAAGCCAAGAAAGAACCTCTGCTTTAGACGACCAGTAAAGTGCGTTTATGGCAAAAATCATGATTATTTTAAAGGGACCGTTCACTCATTTACTCACCCTCATGTTGTTCCAAAACCATACTGTCTGTTCGCCCAAAACTATAATGCTCCAAAACATTCATAAAGAATTGTAAAATAAATCCAATATGAATCAGATGGTTTAATTTGAGTTTTCTGAAGAGACAGTCACTTTACATGATGAACAGACTTAATTTTGGCTTTTCTTCACGTCAACAACTGACACATAACTGACTGTATTTACATGAACACCCCAAGACAGTCATTTATCTTTATATACATATTTAAGCGATATAAAAGATTGCAGTTTTAAAGGAAGGCAAACAAATATGGCACAATCATTTCGTCATGTTTTCATTATCATTGAATGCCAATATTCACTAATTTCAACTAAAATGTGAATAATCGCACCCCCAACTGTTAACTATAAAGCTAAAGAAGTTGTTTATAAATTAATTCATTTCCAAATATAGTCAACAGAGACCATATAAAGAATATAAAACCATATAAGAAACTTGGAACCATTTCCTAAATTTAAGAACCACTGTTTGTATTTGTATTTCAGGGATTTGCTTTAGCGTTTCAACATGCATGGCTCAGTGGATCTGGGGCAGAAATTATAACTTCCTCCACAGAATGACAGGTGAGAACAGACCTGCTGTTAACTAGAAATTCAGTAAAGTGAGTGACATAATGACTAATTTCATGCTGCGACCCTTTAGATGAATCTGTGCCTTCCGCTCTTCTGAAAACTGAGATGAGAGACTTTGAAGATGCAGGACTATTACTCAACTCACCGTACATCTCAGTGCTGAGAAAAGAACGAAACCTTGATCTCATCATTTCCCTGGATTTCAGTGAAGGCGACCCTTTCATGGTATAACACGTATTAAGACGTACTCTAATAAAAGTTAAAGACACAGATCACCTAGAAATCACTGTTTACTCCCCCTCCTGTCCTTCCAAACCGGCGTTTCTCTCTTTGTTCTGTAGAAAACAACAGGAGAGGTGTGTTTTTCACATTTTTTTTGTACTGTTCTCTGTGGTCCACTTATGTTATCAAGATTTTTACATTAAAAAAAACCCTGTCATAATTTAGAAGTAATATAAGGTACAACGGGGCTAAAGGTGCCTTTTGATATTATTTTCATCTAAACCACTAGATGGCACAAAAATGTGGCATAGCGCTTTCCAAAATATCCGCTTTTCAAGATGCATATATTTTGAGACAAAGGTGGTCTTAACGATTTTCAGTTTTAAGATAATTAAAGCAACAGTTTTTAATGACGAAATATGTAAAAGTATGGTATTTGGGGTAAAAAGCGCACAGTAATTAACGTAATTAATAGCTCGCTGACTTTTCCATTTGATGACATTGTTAGATTCAGATGGTAAATATCATTATGGTGGGTGTCCATATTAGAGATAATCACCATATTTAAAAACATATTAATCATATCATTTGTTGTTACTACTGTAAATAAATTCAATTAGTATTGGATCTCCTTCAATGCTTTCAGAATCTTTACTTATTAAAATGATTGTTTCTGTATTTTCAAATGCAGTATATTTTTATATTCACATATTTTAAGGACAATATACTGTATTTGTTGGGCAAATATTTTATTTTCAAATTGAGCAGAAAACCGTACAAACTATGCTAAAGTGATTGTTTTGAACAAGTATTAACTCACATTTATTTAAAAAAACATTATTTTAGCTGAAGTATTTATCAATACTGTGAGCCTTTTACCCCATGCCACCTCATACATTTATACGATTTTTAAACTAAATAAAGAACTTGAATGATTTATTTTCTCACAAAATCTGTTGCGCCATTAGAGTCGTATGATGCATTTCCCCCCCCCCCAAGTTTTCCTTTCTCTTTAGAGTGTTAAAAGCTGTTCATGCATAGATGAGATCCCTAAAGTTGCAAAGACTAAAGTCCCAAACCCACAGAGATCTTCTTTATAAAAGTTAAGACTCATCTACATCCCCACATGTCTACATCACGATGTAGAAATATTTGCGTAATGCCTCCCAAATGTTCTCGCGAGGAAAGAAGGCGTGGTTTCAGTAACCGCAGTAGAGTCAATGCAGCCATGTCAGGGAGACGCTGTGTGTTTCTATGCAAAAGTACTTTATTTGGCTTTCCGAAAGTAGATGCAGTTAGGAATCATTGTTAAGATTTGTTTATAGCACAACCCAAATGTTCAAATTTTATGGACGACAGTTTCGTGAACATAGAATACAAGGTTGGCTCCCTGATAGCACGCATACATCGCAGAGATGTCTATTTGACATCTGCATTAACATCTGTAAGTGTTTTTTGTTTTTTTTAAAGAGCGTTTGCTCATCTGCAATGCGTCTATTGGATGTTTCCGATCAGATGTCAAATAGACATTTATTTGATGCCTTTTAAGATGTTTGATTCAGAAAGCATGTAAAACTGACATCTTGCAGATGTTTGTACACAGCAGATGCTTTCCAGATCAAGCGATCTTTAACAGACGTCTTGTAGACTATCTGTGCTATCTGTATGTGTGCTATCTGGGGCTATGCACGAAGGCTTGAAGGAATAAAAAAAAAGGGTCAATTCCAACTTTATCAGCGACTGGAAGCATGTTTTGTTATTAGTTCAAGTATTTGCTATTGACTGTTCAAATGCGGAGTTTTGCGCATAACGTGTGTGTGTAACAGGGTCACATCACAGCGGCGCGTACAGCCCGTCAGAAATTCTTAACTGCAGCTTGTGCAAATACATACGAGCATCATCTCTGTGTCTGTCATACGATTGGTTCCCCTTTCGGGCTTGAACTGATGAAACTAACTCGAAAGCTGATGCTCATGATTATGGAAAGGGGTGTTACACTTCTGACGTGTGCTTGGTGTTCGGCCAATCACAATGCTCTGGGTCAGTTGGCCAATTAAAGCAGATTGCGCTTGTGGGAAGGAGGGGCTTTGTAGAACGGCCCTGTTTTCTGAATCTCGCATCGAAATGTTCCTTGTTTGTCAACTAATCCGCGGTAAAATTAAGTGAAATAAGGACCAAGTTCTTATTGACGCAATCTGGATCTTCATTAAAAGTAAAGTTCATCCACTCTTTCCTGACGCTGGGATCAGAAGGAAGGCAAAGCAAACACTGTTTTTTCACAGCTTGGCACTGCACAGCGTCTTGTCTTCAGAGCCAACTTTATTGTTTGGATTCTGCATAGACCTGTGCGTTCGCTTCCCGTAAACACTATATGTGCGACCCGGTGGGCTGGGCTAAACGGGTAGCAATGTAGACAAGTAGAAGTAGGCATTGATCTGTGGAGGTGGTGCTTATCAACACTATTACATCATAGTGTAGAACATACCACAAGCTGTCATTTTGGTAGACTGCCTTCAATAAAAGTTTTGAGTTCTGAAACTTACAGGATGTTTTTATAGTACAATGATCTCATGTCAAATGATCAAGAGCATTTTGGTTCCTCAGTTCATGAACCCTTTAAACAAAAGTGCATATGTTTTCATTATAACTGGTATTTATTTATAAAACCTGGAGAGAGCATCCGCTAGCATTCCTATTCATCTCAGCCTTATGATTTCAGTCAATAACAAGTTGAATTTCAACTCAAATCTCTAATTCTTTCAATAAATTCTGTTGCTTTTTCACTGCAGACAGTGAGAGAAGCTGCTGAGAAGTGCAAGAAACTAAACATCGCTTTCCCTGAAGTCAATATTCCCAGTGAAGACCTGAAGAAACCAAAGGACTTCTATGTGTTCAAAGGCCAAAACACTCCAACCGTGATTCACATCCCTCTGTTTAACGTGGTCAACTGTGGAGGCAAGTTACGATTGTCTAGCTGAATAAAACTACAACAACAAAAAACTACAAAAATATAGCCTATAGATATATGTAAATGTTTTATTTCTTTAGATGAAGTTGAGGCCTCGATGAACAAATACAGCACCTTTCAAGATCCTTACAGCACTGAGATGATCACTGATCTTATGGAGGTCGCTGGAAAAAACATCTCAAACAACAGAGAGAAACTGAAGGAGCAGTTTGCGGCGGTCGTTGGGTGAAAAGGACACAACTGATGAGAATCAAATCAACTGTAACGGATGTGATTACAATTACTGATTTAATATACTGTAGTGCTTTGCCTCTGTTCCAATGAATTAATAAACTGTTCTATAAAAATACGATTTTGTCCTGGCCACAAATGCTCACTATCAATCAAAGTGATAGTTGTTATCCTGGATGCTGATTGGACAATCCAGAGCTTTCATAACTTTGTGTAATTGGAACCTTTTATTTTTTTTATACCTTTTTGCCATTCGTTGTTAATGACTTTTAACGTCTTCCTTGCTAAGAGTCACTTGTATATCTATTTCTGAACGCATGTGAGCTTGCTTTATCAACCATTTCATTAACCTCCACTAACACATGAGCAGGAACCCACAGGAAAATCATTAAACTCTTAAACATGCAAGAATCTCAAATGATGTCTTGCCTTGATGTCAGTATAGAGTCTGCAATACCATCGACTTGTGCGTCCCTGTTAGCACACATCCAAACTTTGTTTCTGTTTCCGTGTTCTCAGCGTTCTTCCATCACTCCCTGTGATACTGGATAACTCTCTTTGTGATCTTTTATATTGACCCAATAATTCATTATTTCTTACCTACGGAGGTATAAAGGAGCTTCTCTCCTTCTACCTGCAATAGATGTTCTGAAAGCACCACAACATATTCTTAGAGCTTGATTCTGAATTGCTTCAATCTTTTGAAGTTTGGTTTCAGATGCAAATCCATATATTATACTAACCCACACTTGATCTAATTAATGTACAGTGTATTATTTTAAATGATAATCTACAGGCTGCAGCCCTGATAAGCATCAAAAGATGTTTACTCCTGTTTTCCTTTTACAAAAACATGACTTGAGCTTTGGCCACTGCTAATCTAAAGCTCCAATAATCTGTCCATGTCTTGTGTATTCACACCAGGAAAGTCCGCTAGTTCACTTGCTTTGGTCCGGACCAAATAGAATGGTTTGTTTGTTTAGTGCGGTTCGCTTTCACACTGCCCTTTTTGTAAGTGAACCAGAAATTGTAAACACAACCACACGTGTGCTAAGGGCATCCGTTCATTGGACAGAAATTCTCAAGCAGGGAAAAACAGGAAGTGCAAAAACAGGCTAATCATGGAGATCTTTCATAGTGCAATTTTTATTCTTTAACTGATTTGCTTTCATGAGATAAAAACGCAATATGAAGAAACTTATGAGCATCATATATGAGACGATGTCATACAATGTTGTAATTACGACTTGCCAAAAATAAAATCTATAGATATGAAATACTCAAAGCATATCAAAATGTTAGTTTAAACATTTAACCTAGATAAATGTGCGCTAGGCGCATATCCAATCGTTTGTGTGGAGAGTGGAAGCTGAAGCGCGCTTCAAGAACATCATACAAATACGCCGTAATTGTTGCTCATAAAGGTAATAATAATGCATCGTTCGGAACTGTAAAGGGTATATTTGTATTTGTGTGCACTCACAATATCAAGAAAACGTGCCTTTCCAAAATAAAGAAAACTAATAGGATGCGCTTCCCATCAAAAATAAACCGAAACTCTGTGAATATTTTCCTTACAGACATGATGAATATATCTATAGAAAGCTTTGAATTTCTACAAAACGAAATAAATCATATCCAAAACAAAAACTCTTTCATTATAATCCGTAAAGATACATTTCTTTCTAAAGTCGCGTCCAATGAGGAGATGGCGAGTCAGTATTTTTAATTTCATCTTTGTAACACTAACTCAGAAAACACTAGTTTATTAATAATTAATTCAAATATCTCCTTACTATTTCCCCCAGACACATTCATTGTAACTTTTGCTGGGGCTTTGCGGCAAGCTTTAGCCTATTTAGTGCGCTCATGTCACATTGCTGTGGGCGCTATGGTCACGAAAACTCATCATTTGCACGTGTTTTTAAAGGGGTCATATAATGCCATTTTTGCACAAGCTAATATGATTCTTTAGGGTCTAAATTTAAAGTTTGTAATATACTTTAATTAAAAATTCTCATTAGTATTGTAAGAAAACACTAATTTTACCTGCTCAAAAACAGCTCTGTTTTCAGCACACCGTTTTAGTGCATGTGTTTTTAAATGCTAATGAGCTTTGCTCGCCCCACCCCTCTGTTCTGTGGGGCGTTTTTGACACAACACACGTGGAGTGTTGCCTTGACAACAGTTGAGGGTATATTTTGAAGAATGGCAGCGGGAGTCTCTGAGGATACTGTGCAACCTTATCAATTCGAACCGGAATCGGACCCGGAACAGGATGACGGCCCCGAAGAAGTTCAACAATTAAGGCTCGAACGGGACGTTTCTGAATGGTTGGTTAACGTAATGTCACTTTTATCTATTTTTGTGTGTACTGTCATGTAGAGTAGTGAGATACGAACGCTATGTGTTTACTGATACGTTAGTTCATTGACAGATTGATGTTACAGCTAATGGTCATGAAAAATAAATTCGGTAAATGTAGGCTTGTCAGTGATGCGTAACGTTATCTATGCAGTGTTAGGTACAACTCTCAGGGCGGAAACACTGATATGAGGTCACGGCAGGAATTTTTCATATTGAGAACGTCAGAATAGAAAACATGCATGTACCCTGAATGTAAACATTAGCCACATACATCGTGAAGCGTGCTAGCGATTTGCAAAGATTAATATAAAGATTAATATAAAGGTTAATCAAACGTTACACTCACTTCTTCTGGAGGTTCAGCAGGAACACGAATAGTTGGTACCGATTCTTTTTTCAGGAGCAGCTTCTTAGCAAAACCAGCTTTATACTGACCTTCACTTATAAAGCAGTCTGGTGAAAAATGATTCGCGCAAACATGAAAACATTGACGTTGCTCGTGGGGAATATTCCCTTCAAAAGCAAAACTCAGTCTTCAGCGGTTCGGACTTAGGAACATCAAAATGACTGCTGTGTTCATTATTGCACCCGAGAACAGAACACCACAATCGCTTAGACGCCATTCTGCTCATAGACAGCTAGTGCGAAACTTAGAAAACTGGCTTTAATGATTTGTATTTGTACAGAAAAAAATAATTATAGGTAGGACACTGGGAATCTGGCAATTAGATGTTTTTTAATCGTTATTGCTTACAGTGCTTTGTTATATGGAGCAGTTTGTTAGATCGCGATCTCTCTCATTTGTTTGTCTAATGAAGCGCCAACAGATATAGAAGTACACAATAAACGCGGTAGACTTTAATGGACAGTAAAACAAAGGCAGAATACCGTGTAACTCCAGGCTGGCACAGTATTGACGAACGAATGCAAACATATGCAGAGCACTGTAACTTATCTGAGCTTTCCAAAACAAAGTCAAAGCGCGGTAACTGATGTTATACTGTGTTCTGCCTTGGTTTCTCCGGGGCTTTTCTCCATGATACTTAAACACATGATAAAGGTCATTAATGTCCCAAAATGATCAATAACTCATTTTCGACCAAAAACGAAGTTATGGTGTTTTGTCTTTGCACGGCAGCACTGCTGTCACTATAGAGGGGCGTGGTTTCAGCTCAGCTTCACCCACGTCCCGCCTTTTTGCCCTTTTTCGATTATCCGGGAGTGACGCGCGGTGACGCGCTTCCAAGATGGCGGCGGTCGGCTCCGCCCACTTTAGGCTTCAAAAACGCTTTACAGAAACCTACGGGTGACGTCACGGACACTACGTCCATTTTTTTTTACAGTCTATGGGCGTCACACGGTCGAATGGCTTGATTTGAGACAGGGTAAAACAAATAAGGAGATTAAAAAGAAAACACTGGATGGATTTTTATCATTTTATGATGGTTGTGTACAGGCACTGCTAACACACATTTCAGTACAATCAACTTGTAAAAGTGCATGTACCATTATATGACCCCTTTAAGCATTGCGGTTTGAAAACAAGTGATTGAAATGCAAACAACAGCCGGTTCATATTCACACCTTAAACGAACCGTACCAGAGTTCGTTTTGAAGTGGACCGAGACCACCTCTTCAGCTGGGTCTCGGTACGCTTGTTTGGTCCGCTTTTGGTGCGCACCCGCTGCATTCTCACCTGCCCAAACGAACCGCACCAAGAGGGAAAACGAACTCTAGTACGATTCAACCGAACTAAACGAGGCAGGTGTGAAAGCCTTTTAAAAAAAAAAAATAAAATAAAAACTTTTTCGATAGGCTACACATGCAATATTAAGTATGCTTTTTCATATTTCCCCATCATCTGCAAATAATGCCCTTCCTATGTCACCATTAACATTATTTAATTTTTTTTTGTCATAATATTGAATAACACTGGGCTGCACTCACTTCCTCGAGGAATTCATGATCTATCTTGTATATCTTTGAATACTCTACTTATGTTGTTCTTTCAAGCAGAAACTCCATTAATCCAGTTGTACAACTTCCCTCCTGTTCACATACATTTAAGTTAAATTAAAAATCGTATGTTTTCTCAATATCAAATAAAACACTTCTATATTTGCTTGTGTTTTCCTGCATTGGCTTCTAGGCTTAAAACAGCACCCTAGTATTCCGTCCCACTTTTAATATCCTCTGATACATTATCATTATTGTGGACTTTGACAAATACTTCAGCTAGCATTTCATCTTTTCATTATCCGTCACTGCTCTTTTTCCTTCCTAATTAAAAAAAAAAAAAAACTGGTATTAAAACTGGAAACTGTAGCAAAAACATCAACAGTTGCTGAATAATCAATAACACAGGTATTCAATCAGCATGAACCTACTATCAGTTTTATAATAATGAACATTTGTGCTGTTTGAATTTAAATAACCAGGAAAAACCTTACGTACAGAGAACTGTTAATTAATACATTTGAACAGAAGCAGAATAAAACAACATTTTAACCAGCAATAATAGTTGTACACATCTGATTTATGGTCAATTTGATTATTAATGATTATTTATATATAAGTCAAGCATAAAGGAGCAGACTGAAACATGCAGAAACATGATTAACATGTTAAACATAAAGTCACTTGAGCGAAGGCAGTGCCTCCATCACGCTATGATAGGCCTGTTACACTGTTCACGTACTCGCTGCCTTATGTCACATCACAATCAGACTTGAAGTCAGCTTGGTGAATAAAATATGCATGGAAGATGAAATTTCTTGTAGTAATTGAATCTTGGAGTTATTTAGGAACACTTGATGAGAGAACAGAACATTAGTTACATCATTGGTTGTTGTCATTGTTGCTTCCTTGGTATTGCAAGTAATGTTAATAAATTTAACCTGAAAATGTCATCATTAACCCTCTGGTATTGTACAGTTAAGAGTCACACTTGTGTTGTTCAAGGTCAGAACAGACCGGAGACCATAATTGTATAATATATATATATACATATATATATTTTTATTTTATTTTTTAAATGAATTTGTACATAATATGTACATAATCTATTTCAAAATTTAACAAAAATGAACAGGAATGCTTGATCAGAACTTGATTCATCTGGTTGTCTGTTTTTAACCTCTTAGTTAAATCTTCTGCCTCAACTTACTGTTAATGTCCCAAACTCACTCTGTCTGTGTGTGTGTCTATTTCGCACTCCTGATGTTTTAGAGATTCCTCTTTTTTTTTTTTTTTTGGCGTTGTGGCTGATCTGTAGATTGTATGCCCTAAAAATTGCTCTATATTTTCATATTTCCCATTCAATTCCTATGGTGGTCATTTTTGACCGTGAACAACACGTGTGCCTATTTTCTTAATAAACATATAGCTTTTTCAATTTGATTTATTTCTTTTTTCACATAACAAGTGCTGCAAAAGTCACCAGTTTCATACCATTACATTCAGATTGTCGTTAGTTGTTTCCTTTTTTCTCAATGACTGCTTGAATCTGCTGCTTGAGTTTCTCTCTGTTGTTTGAGATGTTTTCTCCAGCGACCCTCATAAGATCAGTGATCTTTGGACGATCGCTGTAAGGACCTTGCTTGGTGTAATGTGTGTTCCACCATTTATCAATTTCTTCTACAGAATCTGTAAAACACCTAAATTAGAACATGGTTCATATTTCAGTTTTATTCAACTAGACAATTTTTAACTTGCCTCCACAGTTGACCTTATTAAACAGAGGGATGTGAATCACAGTCGGAGTGATTTTACTCTCGAACACATAGAAGTCCTTCGGCTTCTTTATTTCTTCATCAGGAATGTTTGGAACATCAGGGAAAGGGATGTTTAGTCTCTTGCACATTTTAGCAGTTTGTGTCACTGTCTGCAGTGGAAAATCATCACAGCATTAATTTATTGAAAGGTTAGATTTCAGTTGAAATTAAAGTTGCTATTCACTGAAATCATAAAGTTGAGATGAATGGGAATGCTAGTGGACGGCTCTCTGAAGGTATTATAGATTAATATTGTTAAAACGAACATATGCACTTGTGTTTAAATTACTTTCATTTATTCATCTGTTTAAATTAAATTATGGCATTTTTAATTAGCTGTCAAAGTTTGTTTACTAGGTTAGTGTGATTATTTAAGAGAAATCTCCTGAAGAAGGTCACACAGGTTTGTAATGACATGACGGGGAGTAAATGATTTAGACAATCTATTACTTTAACTTTTATTAGATTAGGTTTTAAAATGCATATAATACCATGAAAGGATTGTCTTCACTGAAATCCAGGGAAATGATGAGATCAATGTTTCTTTCTTTTCTCAGCACTGAGAAGTAGGGTGAGTTCAGCAACAGTCCGGCGTCTTCATAGTCTCTCGTCTCACTTTTCAGAAGAGTAGGGGTCACTGCTTCATCTGAAGGATCACAGCATCAAATGAGATTGTTTTTCACATTGAATTGGAAATTTATAAATGGGTCTGTTCTCACCTTTCATGTTGTAGACAAAGTCATAATTCCTGCCCCAGATCCACTGATTCATGCAGTCATAAATGTGTGTCCACATCTTTACATCTGTAAAATCTGTCGAACAAATGCACAGTGGTTCTTAAATTTATTTGTTTTCAGCTGATTATATGTGTTTTTGGAATTTTTTTTTTCTTTTTTTCATTAGTTCCTTCAGCTTTATGTTTTAAAGTAACTACATAACTATTCGTCTAAAGAAAAAGTTATTTTGTGGCATCAGTCTGTTTTGGAAGCTTTATGAAATTAAAGCTCTTCTAATTTCACACATTAATCTGATTAGAAAATCTAAATAATGTACAGTACATTATACAAATCAAATAGATTATACAGACAATTCAACCTACCAGGCCAGAAACTGAACCCAAGACTCAAATCATTACACACATCTTCAGTGTGTTGCTTCATATTCAGTTTTGTAGCTTCTTCACCAGCGAGATTTTGTTTTTCAGTTGGAAAACTCAGCTGACTTTTGCTTGCATTGAGCTCTGTAAAAGATGGAAACGTACATTATTGAGTTCTTGTTACCTGTCAACATGTACTTCTAGTTTGTATGTCTTGTGTTAATCAGATGTTTTTGCATGTTTACTGTTTAAATTTTGCTGAAAAGACAAGAGACCTCTTAATCACAGGTATGCAATATAGCCTCTTTATTTCAAATAGCATTTGAGATAAAAAAAAAAAGGTATTGTTCTTAAATCAAAACTGTTGCATTTTGTCATTCAGCCATACCACAATTTCATTCTCTCTTTCAGCCGATGAAGAAAAAAAAGTAATCTAGAACATTACAACCCACTAAAGAGATTGAACACCTGTCTCTCATAGCCTTGATTTAATTGCCATCAAACTGTCCTCACTGTGTTAAATTCTGGATAATTATGGTTATTAATAAATAGCTTTTTTGATTGTGTCTATTCAGAAACTGAACTATTATTCACTGTAGTAAGTGTGATAACTAGACTGAATTGAACTAAACTAGGCTCCTCTATATGAATTCTAACACACTCTTACCGTTCAGTGTTGTTCTGATGGATTGATGAAGAGCAGAAGGATCTTTGCCATTTAAAACACAGAGATTCATGTCCGCAAGATCCATGAGAACCTGGTAACACTTTTCTACATGTGGAGAGTTTGGGTCTTTTGAAGAAAACACACATTGAACAAACATGAACAAACATAAGCATTTTCCACCCCCAAAGTCATCATGTTCAGATATCAGGAGTTTCCCACAAGCAAACAGAAACACAACATTGTCCAAAAGCCATTTAAGATGCTTTGATTTGAAGCTAAAATTAATTTGTAATGATGTATTAGTTATTGATGAAATAAACATGATCTACGATTAATAAATGCTTCAGAAGTATTTTTCATTTGATTATGGAACTTTATTGTAAAGTGTTACCTATACCTACCATAAACCTAGCAAGTGATATGGGATTAATTGTGGGACATTAACAGTATTTAATATCAGATTAAAGATTATCATCTTTATAGCTCATCTTTTATTTTTCAGCTTTATAGAGTATAACATCATTTGGCAGTGGGAAGCATGAACAGATCAGTAGAAAAAAAGATAAAACTTATCAATAAATAAATGCAGAAATGCTTTACCTTCGCTCGTTTTCTTATACATCTCCGTTTGTTTTGGAGATAAATAATTAAATAATTTATCTGGGGAAAAATCAAATGGAATCAGAGTTCACACGATAATGAAATGAACGTCATCTTTAGGCAGAACTGAATCTTCAAATGCAGCTTCACCTTTTATGTATTCCCAGATGAATTTCTTATTCTCGACTTCATCAGCTAAAGCGCTGCCACACAGAGCTGCAGAAAATACTGTTACATTTAAAAGTGTTTACACTAAATTAATCAAAAACATAATTTTAGAACGTTATACTGCATATTTTGTTTTAATACATCAAGCTGTCTTTTGAACCCTTAAATTAATTTTTTCTTCTTTAAATCACTGTGTAATGAGAAGTTTTATGTTGTAAAACAGCAACACACTGTGCTGTTAAAATGATAAATGATTTTTAACATTTCTAACTGTAATGTTGGAAATATTAATAAACTGTCATGTGACAGAGTTTGATACCTTGCAGGTACAGCATGTCCATTTCAGGCTGCAGTTTTTTCTTTGAGCCGTTGTCAAACTGGCTGCCGAAGCTGGAGGTGTCTACAAACGCTCCACAGAGGGAATAACCTGCTTCATATGGACTGATCTCAAACCAGGGGTCTACTGTGTCTGCAGACAGAAAACACCTCCATATAACAGCTGACACAAGCACACTAACTCTCTTTCAGACACACACCAACACAGACCTTTCTCGTCTTCGGACTGTTTGCATTGCTTGTCGATCACTGTGTAGATGGGAAACGGATGGTCCCACTGTGTAGATGATTTACTGAAATGGTCCCACTGATCTGTGAGTGTGTGTTCATCTATCTGTAGAATAGATGAACAGAATCTGTGAAGAATTTATAATTAACATCTTAGAGAAACTTACAGAATGGAGTCCATAAGCACCTGCAACTCTTCATTTTACAGGAGTGAGGATGAGTAAAATGATTCACCAATTCATTCTCAGCTATGCTTGAGTTAAATTCAGATTAGCCTTTACATCTCAGATTTTTAATGTGGTCTCAGACTTTGGAACCCCACATCATGTGTTTCGTAGCAGAGGATGGTGAATAGTTATAAAAAGTTACAGACCTCTTTCACATATGTTGTGATGCCCATCGCTGCCCAGATGTCAGTCAAGCTGAAGAAGTCTTTCCCATTGTAATATTTCTTCAGTTTTTCATATGTGTCTCCCCAGCTGACTGCAGGACCACTGAGTCTCTCGATGATTTTGTCTGTCACGGTCTCTAGTTTGGTGGACCAGTCTGGTTCTTGTTATAAGGAGGCCATACACCTTCAGAGAAGAACATACTGCTCTCATTTTTGACATTCAACCCAATTCAATCTCTGTGTGTTTGTTGTTTCTCAGGGTTCGTACCAGGTGGATCCAGAGACTCCGCTCAGATAAAGGATGCAGTCCAGAAGACCTGCTTTCTCAAGCTGAACCAGGGATCCCAGCAAACCCACCATGGCTCTTTGTCCTCCTCCAGAACCCAGTAATGCAATGTTTGGCACTTTATCCTGAAATGCACACAGTTTGATTGTGCAAACATACATTTGTAGGTCATTTCAAGAAAGAATAGACAGGTAGATAGATATGAAGTATAAGATGTTTGACCTGACTGCAGGGTATCTGGAGTTTCTGCAGGCTTTGAAAAACAATTTCTCTCCTTTTGACTACAAACTCCTCCTCTTTCTTATGTAGAGAGTGTGCGATTCTCACTTCATCACTGCAGCAGAGACACAGAAGGACATACTGATATTTCATATATTTTGAATTTTTACTTAAATTATGTCAGAAGTTTATTTTGAACAGTTATTCACAAAATGAGCCAGTTTGTATAGATTACAAAAAAACAACAAAAAAACTTCTGAATTTTTACTGTATTTACTGTAAATAAGCAAGCACAGAACATTCTAGGATAGGATCATTATTGCGGTGATTAATATGCTTCTGACATGTTATATGCTTGACAACAGTTCTTTAAGCCCTAACTGATGGAGCGTGTAGCTTTTTTCCTTCTCAAACATGTTGGAAGATGTACCTATGTACATATTCCAGGATGACAATGACAAGATTCATTGGCTCAAATTGTGAAATATGGTTCAGTGAGCATGAGGAATCGTTTTCACATATGAACTGGTTACCACAGAGTCCTGACCTTAACCCTTTTAAAAGTCTTAACGATGCGATAGAGTTAACCTTAAAGGAGGGTTTCATTCTCACATTGTCAGTACAAGATCTCGGTAAAATTTATACAACTTTTTTGTGGCCAGGCAGTGTATAATTATCATTGCTGGAATCTGAGCAGGATTACGTACCTCTCCTGAAGTCTGGATGCACTCATCTGTAAAACAAGAGTCAACATTCAAGTTGCATAGTCATACCTGAAATGTCAATTACTATGACACTGTTTTTAAAAAACGTAAATTGCTTACAGTGAAAGTTATAGTATTTACTAGTGTGCAGGACATTAGTATTCGCCAAGTTTTATTGGAATTAAATCTCATTACTGAAAAATGTTGGATTCATTCATACTACTGTTATATATATATAAAGGCTTTTAATTCCCTGTTGTAAAAGCTTTAACGCATATACTCACTGTTCTTGTATAATCTTGTAAAGTCCTGAGATTCACCAAGAACAACAGCAGCCGTTGTGTCTCGGATCAGGCAGATGATGCTCTTTTATAGGCTCTAGATCATCATGAGGGGTGGAGATGATGAACATGGACTTCAAAAATCAGAAAAAAGAAAAAGGATGGAGCGAAAAAGTTTAATTTGCAAAATCCTGATAATCTGAACAAAAATGTATGGGTTTTCACTATAAATTATATATTCTTTTTCACTTCCAAAAACTGTATTTTACCATAAAATGTACTGTACATGAAATGTCCATTACAGTTTTTCATTGTATATAGTAAAGGAACTTGCCGTTAACCAATTAATAGGTTTTTACTGTAGCATTTTACAGTCTTTCACCGCTAAAATCATGATCATTTTTTACAGTGTGGCATTTATTATTGACAATTAGTATGTGTTCAGTGTTTCAAATTACTGAAATATTATGTGAATTAATATTTAATTTATTAGTGCCCACCTTAGATATAATCACCATATTTATAAAATACAAACCATCATATTTAAATTATGATATTGAAACTGTTTTCTATTTGAATATAGTTTAAAATATAATTTATTGCTGTGATCAAAGCTGAATTTTCAGCATCATTAGTCCAGTCTTCGGTGTCACATGATACTTCAGAAATCATTCTAATATTAAATATTATCAAAATATTAACAAAAACATTAACATTTGTGCTGCTTGATGTTTTTGTAGAAACTGTGATCCATTTGATCATTTGAATACAGTATGTCCTTGCTAAGTAAAAAATATAAATTAACTTAACTTTTAAAAAAAAAGTACTTATCCCAAACTACACAAAAGACCTAGGCCTGGTTTCACCTGGTTTAAGCCAGGATTAGGCCATAGTTCAATTAGGACATTTAAGTATCTTTTATAAACGTGCCTTAGCAAATACTCGTGTGCATCTTGAGACAAAACAATGACATTGACATACTTTAAGATCAGTCAGTGCAAGTTTCTTCGAGTTAAAACAGTTCAGACATGCATTTTAGTCTAGGAATAAGCTTAAGCCTTGTCTGTGAAACCGGGAGCTAGAGTATTTAATGAGGCAGGATCTGGAGCAACTAGAGTCTTTAACCCTGAGTACACACAATTTGCCAAAAAAGGTTGTGTAACATAACTGGCTCTGCAGAGACCAGATTGTGCATCTGATAGAGAGAAAATCACAGAGATTATGAGGTGTTACTGTAACACACCCTTCAACATATGTAACATCTCGGCTTTCATCAGTGCAACAGCAGATGTGTTAAGAAACAACACCCACGCTTGTGCTGAGAGCATTCTGTAGGGCAGAATAAAGCCGAGTTGATCAAACTGAGTTTCAAAATATTCTGTTGTATTATTTTACATTTACTTTGTCTTGTTTTCTGAAATATGTTATAAAATGAAGTGAGTTTTTGAGAGAAACAAGACAAAATATCTGTCAGTGTCTTGTTTTCCCTTTGAATTAAGTTGAATTTTCTAACCCCACTGGAAAATATTTGTTCTTGCTCTATAAGCTCACTTCATTTTGAAAATGTTTTGAAAACATTTTCCAAAAAAAAAAGTTATGTTGCATATTATGTTTATATATTTGCACTGTAAAACAAGGTAAAAAATATGTTTAATATATTTGTAATATTAACGCATTAATATGACAAAAATAATATTCGCTTCCACTAGTGTATGGGGTTCAGTACGGGTGCAGGGGACGTCGTATGTGGACACTGGCGGTTTGACAGCAAAATCTGAGCTAGGAGAGCAAATGCGCGGATGCAAAGCCCCCAGTTCCAAAATTCTGTTCCTCGTAGGAGCCCTTTGATATGTAGGCGGTGTCAACATGCTGGTCATTTCGCTGGAGACTGTGATGGAGAGCGTGTTCCTCCCCGCTCTGGGCTTTCTCCCCGGCCTGCATTGGCAAACAGGGGACAGCAGTCACGCTATGTTCGGCTGTCGGAAAACTAGTTCCCACCGACTGCAAAGCCACCGTTCGGTTGAGGAGTCTATTGGCTCTATTCCAAGTTGTATTGATTATGCACCTCAATTAGTTTCGCCATGTCCGCATCTCAGTGTCCTCTTTGGAGGAGCTCCGATTCCCTGTCTAACAGATATGGGGTCAATGGTGACAACTCTTACAGAGAGTTGTTTTCGTAAGTATTTTGACCCTTTGGGGTGGGAGGGGCTTAAGCCTTGCCAGTGGCTTCAATTTCGGGCTGCTAATGGGCTTGAGATCCAATATATAGGATATGTGGAGCTAGATATTGAGTTGTGTGGCAGTTTGGTGCCAAAGTGCGGGGTGTTGGTTGTTGCAGATCCTCCTGGTGGGCTGTGTGCCCAGGTCCCTGGTGTTCTGGGGATGAATGTCATCCGGCGGTGCTACCAGGAGCTTTTTGGGCAGCATGGACCCGCATTGTTTAGGTTACCTGCTGTATTTCAAGCCCCAAATGTTATGGTACAGGCTGTTCAGTATTGTTGTCAAGCTAGTGCTCAGCCGGGCGAGTTTTACACTGGTATGGTTAGAGTCCGAGGCTGCCGAGCATGTCGTATCCCTGGTGGCACCATGAAGCTAGTGCCTACGACCTGTTCAGCACAGTTTTCAGACTCTGTGGTATTGTTTGAACCACTCGAGACAGGATTACCTTCTGGGTTGTTAGCATCCCCAGCACTGATCAGAGTTGGTCAGGCTTCTGCTTATGTACCCGTAGTAAACGTAGGGACTCTAGATGCCTTGTTCTACCCACGTAGCCTGTTGGGTATTTTTAATGATGCACTTATTGTCAGCCTGCCCCCAGGTGTTGCCGAAGTGAAATCCATGTCTGCTTCTCTGGGGTCTCAGGCCCCCCAGTTAGGTTCTAGTGTGCTGGAACAAATAAGGGCTATGGATCTGTCAATGTTAACAGGGGAGGAAGAGTGTCGAGTTAGAGCCCAACTCCAGAAATATCAGATGGTGTTCTCCTCCCAGGAGGGAGACTTGGGGTGTACTAACCTTATTGTTCATGAGATTCCTCTTTTAGATGACATCCCTGTTAAGCAGCGTTACAGGCGGATTCCACCTTCAGATTATGAGGCCGTGAAAGCTCACATCAATCAACTGCTGGATACGCAGGTGATAAAGGAAAGTTGCAGTCCTCGCGCGTCTCCAATAGTCTTGGTTAAAAAGAAGGATGGTAGTCTATGCATGTGTGTGGACTACTGTCAGTTGAACTCCAAGACCCGTAAGGATGCATTTGCATTGCCTCGTATTGAGGAGTCTGTTGACGCTTTGGTGGGGGCCCGCTGGTTCTCGACATTGGACTTGGTCAGCGGTTGTGGAGGGGGACAGGTTTAAGATGGCTTTTTGTACCCATTTTGGGTTATTCAAGTACAATCGGATGCCGTTTGGCCTTTGTAATGCTCCTAGCACTTTTCAGCGGCTTATGCAATGCTTGTTTGGAGACCAGCAGTGTCAGTCTGTGCTCCTTTATCTGGATGACATTGTGGTGTTCTCGTCTTCAGTGGAGCAGCACCTTATGCGGTTGGAGGTCGTTTTGAGTCGGCTAGAGCAGCCAGGGCTGAAGGCAAAGCTGGAGAAGTGTTCATTTTTTCAGAAGGAGGTAAGATATCTGGGTCACATCATTTCGGCTGAGGGGGTGTCCACGGACCCCAGTAAGATTCAGGCAGTGTCTCAGTGGCGTTGTCCAGAGACGGTCGGTGAGTTGCGCTCCTTCCTGGGCTTTGCAAGGTACTACCGCCGTTTTGTGGAGGGATTTGCTAAATTAGCGGCCCCTCTACACAGGCTGGTGGCCGAGTTTGCAGGTGCAAAGCCCAGGAAGTTTGTTTCTGCAAGTTTTGTCACGGCATGGACTGAGGAGTGTCAGCAGAGTTTTGACGGGCTGAAGAGCAAGCTGACGTCCTCTCCAGTCCTTGCGTACGCTGACTTCTCCCGACCTTTCATCTTGGAAGTTGACGCTAGTCACTCAGGATTAGGAGCTGTTTTATCGCAGGAGCAAGAGGGCAGGGTAAGACCTATAGATTATGCCAGTCGCAGTCTTCGGCCCACTGAGCGCAACATGACGAACTATAGCTCTATGAAATTGGAGTTTGTGGCGCTCAAGTGGGCCATGCCTGAGAAATTTAGGGAATATTTGTTGGGGCAGAAATGTGTGGTGTATACCAACAACAATCCCCTTAGCCATCTTGCTTCTGCAAAACTTGGTGCAACGGAACAGCGCTGGGCAGCACAATTGGCCTCTTTTGACTTTGAGGTCTGGGAGGAGTAACAAGAATGCCGATGCTCTGTCCAGACAGGACCCATCAAGGGTGGAGGGGTCACATTTTGAGTTATTGGGAACTGTTGTCCCAGTTGAGGTCCGACAATCTCTGGCCCCGGCAGCCACACAGGCCACCATTGCCTCTTTGCCAAATCGCTTGGTGGGGGATACTGGGGCCTTGCAGAGGGCTGATGTTGTTTTTGGGGAAGTTCTGGGGTTCTGGGAGAGGCGGACCTTTCCAAATAGTGAAGAACGCCGGCAGCTCTCAAAGTCTGCCTCAGTTCTGCTTCGACAGTGGGACAGGTTGGACGAGCAAGATGGGGTGGTTTACCGTCGGGTTTTCCGCCCAGATGGGGGGAGGAAGTTTTTCAAATACTACTTCCACAAGCCTTGCGTAGTGAAGTTTTGACAGTGGTGCATCAGGAACACGGGCATCAAGGAATTGAATGCACCACGGAATTGCTAAGACAGCGGTGTTATTGGTCTGCTATGGGTTCCGATGTAATCCGGTGGTGTCAAGATTGTGAGCGGTGTCAGGTAGTTAAAGATGCACAACCTGTTGCTCATAGCTTTATGGGCCACTTGTTGGCTTCTCGGCCAAACGAAATCTTGGCAATAAACTTTACTGTACTGGAGGCTTCACGGTCAGGAATAGAGAATGTGCTGGTGATGACCGACGTGTTCACTAAGTACAGTTTAGCTGTTCCAACTCGAGATCAACAGGCAGAAACCGTAGCTGGGGTATTAGTCACCGAGTGGTTTTATAAGTTGGGCATTCCAGGTTGTATACATTCTGACAAAGGTCGGAACTTCGAGTCCAGGTTGATGCAACAGTTGTGTGATCTTTACGCGATTAGGAAGTCTCGCACTACACCGTACCATCCAGCTGGTTAACGGCTAGCGCGAGCGGTTTAACCGCACCCTTCATAATCTCTTGCGTGTCCTCCCGGTCTCCAGGAAAAGGGACTGGGTGTCGTGCCTCCCTCAAGTGTTGTTTTATTATAACACTACTCCCCACCAGGCTACCGGTGAATCCCCATATATCCTGATGTTTTGTCAGGAACCGAGGCTTCCGGTGGACTTTCTCCTTGGACGGGTTCAGGATGTAATTCCTGGTGATGTACACGAGTGGGTGGCTGAACACCAAGCCCAGCTGCAGGCCGCCTTCGAGGGAGCTCGGGAGCGGCTGCAGGTGGCAGCATGCCGACGTAAAGCCAACCAGGATCAGCGAGTCCGGAATGTACCCCTGGCAGAGGGCCAGCTAGTTTATCTCCGGGAGTGTGGTAGGAAGGGCCACCAGAAAATACAGGATTTGTGGAGTCCAGTAGTGCAACAAGTAGTGCGGGCACCAAAGGAAGGTGGGGCTGTCTATTATGCCAGTAGGTGAGTCCGATAAGATTAAACATGTCCATCGCTCATTGTTGAAGGTAAGACATTCAGGAGAGTTTCCCGTGCAGGGCCCCCAAGGTTCTCCTCCTGCACAGCAAGTGTTACAGGAGGAAGAGGAGGAAGTTGATGATGTAGACCTTTTAAGGCTTGTCCCAGGGGAGCATTGGGCTCCTGGGGCAGTAAGGGGTGAAGGGCTAGGTAATGGGGAACCATCCGGTGTCGGTGCGATTATTCCACCTAGTGTAGTTCCTTTAAGGAGTGATGTTGGCCCTGAGACTAGGGAGGCTAGGGAACCGGTTGTCGGTCCCGAAGTGATTATTGGCCCTTCTATAGAGGAGGATGGGGTAAGGAGAATTGTCATTCAAATGTCCACTGTATCCCTCGGGCAGTGGGGGTGTCTACCTCGGATACCGGTTTAGGAGTAGTTTCTAATACGGTTTCGGTCCTCTTTAGGCCTTGGTATTAGTTCGTCGGGACGACGATTGGAAAATGAGGGGTAGATTGTGGCATGCGTTATGGTTGGGAGTTGTGACGTCAGTAATTAGCGTCATGCTAAGCACATATAAGCATCACACACCGGTAGCTCAGGTATATGAA
This sequence comes from Onychostoma macrolepis, assembly GCF_012432095.1. Taxonomy (NCBI): domain Eukaryota; kingdom Metazoa; phylum Chordata; class Actinopteri; order Cypriniformes; family Cyprinidae; genus Onychostoma; species Onychostoma macrolepis. Next base: position 43,263,416 of record NC_081159.1, on the reverse strand, counting down.
TCCCCTCTGGGATGCTGCCGTTCCTCCTGGCTGGGTTGTTTGTCTGCTGCGGCGTGCTTCGGTATTTGGCAAAGTGAATGACTTTTAGCCTGGTTTTAGTGTACGCGAACGCGGACGGATGATGATTCCTTTTAAACGGAGTGTTTGAATGCTTTGACTACGTTCCGAGTCCCACAACGACTTGCTGGTGAGTGGAGAATGTTTGATCGTCTTAAGTTTGGGTGAACAGTTTATCATGGCTCTTCATTTTGTTAACTGGTACAACATCAAAAATACAGCAGTATATTTCATTGTACACATGTGGTACTTTTTATCCCTGTGTTCACCAAACCCATCTTGAGTGTTTGCTGCTAAAAAGCTCATTTTTTTGTTTCATCTGACCATAGAAGCCAGTCCCATTTGAAGTTCCAGTCGTGTCTGGTAACTGAATATGCTGGAGTTTGTTTTTGGATGAGCGAGGAGAATTTTTCTTGAAACCCTCCCAAACAACATGTGGTGATGTAGGTGCTGTTTGACAATTTTTTTTTAAGGTTTTCTGACCCTGAGACTCAACTATTTTCTGCAGTTCTCCAGCTGTGGTCCTTGGAGAGTCTTTAGCCGCTCAAACTCTCCTTCTCACCGTGCATTAGTACGATATAGACACACGTCCTCTTCCAGGCAGTTTCGTAACATTTTATGTTGATTGGAAATTCTTAATTATTGCCCTAATGGTGGAAATGGGAATTTTCACTGCTCTAGCTCTTTTCTTAAAGCCACTTAACTAATTTGTGAAGCTCAATTATCTTTTGCTGCACATCAGAAATATATTCTTTGGTTTCTTCACATATTCTTTGGTTTTTCTCATTGTGATGGATGATTAAGGGAATTTGGGCTTTGTTTTCGCTCCTATTTATATTTCTGTGAAACAGGAAGCCATGGCTGGATAATTTCATGTTCATAATCACCATGGAGTGCTCAAAATTGTGAATATGAATGGGAATATACTTCAGAGATATTTTACTCATAAGAATTTCTAGGGGTGCCAATAATTGTGTCCAACGTGTATTTGAGAAGAAACATTTATTTTATAATGATATTTCCCTCCATTGTAAATTCTTATTATCCAATGAAAGGTTAGATTTTTGTGAATTTTTAAAATAAAATATCAAAAGGATTAACAATGCAAATTAATTTTCACAGCCGCCTTTGATCATATTTACCAAGGGTGCGGATATTTTTGGCCATGACAGTAAGTGTCAATGCATTTAAGAAAAATAAAAGACATTTAAATCACCATTTTGCTACCCTTTTGCTGCACCTTTGGCTCAGAATGCATTTTGAAACTCTCATTGCATTTTGCTACAATTATCACGCGGTATCATGATGAAAATGCAATCCCAAGTGTCCTACCCCTAAGTCTAAATGCATTTAGGAAAAACAGCATTTAAATGATAATTTTGCTACAGTTTTTGTTTGGACATGTTAAAAATATCTAATCAATTTGGGTAATACATGTTCAGTTTAATTTTGCAACTTATAAAGCTTTAAAATATATTTTTAATTTGCATATTAAAACTAGTGTAGAAAATGGCAAATTTAAATTATATAATTGAATTTTCATTTTCATTTTGCACTAAATGTTGCACATATGTATGGAAAAATGTACATTTAAATACAGAAATACATTGCCATTTTACATATTGCATTGCCATTTTGCATATTACATTTCAAATTGAATTTTGCTACACATATGCTTCCATAGAAAGCATGATCCTTGGACTCTGTATGAAATACTGTATGTAAACCAGGATTTTGGATCTACTGTAAGTAAAGTTTTGGTAACACTTTAGAATAGGGAACACTTATTCACTATTAACTCCGACTTTTCCCTCAATAAATACTTAATTTGATGCTTATTAATAGTTAGTAAGGTAGTTGTTAAGTTTAGGTACTGGTTAGGATTAGGGATGTAGAATAAGGTCATGTAGAATAAGGCATTAATATGTTCTTAATTAGTACTAATTAATGGCTAATATTCTAGTAATATGCATGCTAATAAGCAACTAGTTAAGAGACCCTAAAATAAAGTGTTACCAAAGTTTTTTATGGAGATGGTGAGTACATTTTTGCAAGCCCATGTCTTTGTCAGTAAGTCGATAGTTAGTATTGTTTTATTAAACAAATTAATATTAATTTGTGTTTGTTTGTGTGTGTGCATGTGTGTGTGTGTGCGTGTTTTTGTGACATATGAGGACACAAATTTGTATAATGACATGGGTATGACAGGTATTACAAGGAGAAGGTGACTTATGAGGACATTTCCCCATGTCCCCATATTTCAAAAGGCTTATAAATCATACAGAATTCGTTTTTATTTATTTTTTTGAGTAAGTAAAAATGCACAAAGTTTCCTGTAAGGGGTAGGTTTAGGTGTTGGGCAATAGAAAATACAGTTTGTACAGTATAAAAACCATTACGCCTATGGAATGTCCCCACAATTCTCAAAAACAAATGTGTGTGTATGTGTGTGTGTGTGTGTACTTTCCCCTCATGATTCAGAAGTTTTGGAAATTAAAATCTTCTACCATATGATCTTCAGAGGAAGTGAGTATTCATGTCTAGCATTAAGACATACTAGCATGAATTTATTTTTAAAGGAATAATCACACTATTGTTCTTCCAAAACAGATGTCTTCAGGCATAATGTTTTTTCTTTGTCTTTTTTTTTTTTAACCCCAGATGCGCCAAGGATCTAGCTGACTATTGATAAATTGGAGGAGGACTGCTCTTTATCTGCTGTGTTTGTCACTTCTGGTGCAGAGTCATGGACATTTTGTTGTATGATTTGATTTGACTTATTATTACATTAATACAGCTAGGATTCAGAATTAAAATACAATGCAATATATAAGTAACCCTGTAAGAAATGCAATTTTTAGTTTGTCGATTCCTCCTGGGGGCTCTGAAGAACTGTTAATGAAGAATTCATTGATAATGTAAATTTACATTTGAAATTCTGAATAATAAAATATAATATGTGCTGTTGCATATATCCTTTGTGTTTTGACCACTAAACAATATTAGTGATGCACGATCATGATTTTTCATGGCCGATTCCGATACCGATTTTTTACAAGCAAACTGGCCGATTCAGATACCGATTTCCAATTTCTTTCTTTTTTACATTTTTTTTATCAAGCAACAAACAAGAAAGAATGAAAGTATACATAGACAATATGTTTATTTGGTATTTAACAGGCCAAACTGGGTTTTAGCTATTGAAAACAATAACTGTAACATCTGAAATTAACAGCAGTAACTGCGCAGTAAGTAGGCTACATTCAATACAAACGTACTGACAAAAGCATTTAGCTTTTGTTTTTAAATTGGGTTGAAACTATAAACTGGCCTTAAATGAAAACATTAACTGTAACCATATAATTTTAAAGGCAACAACTGTATAGTTCCACAATCAAAACACATTCGACACTCAGCATTAAGCATTTGTTTTCGTTTTTAAATTTGGTGTGAAGAAAAAAGGTCTTTACCAGTGAAACTAAATAAAACCAAAGTAGGCTATATAAATAAATTATACCAAAATTTTAAATCAAATAATGTTTATTTCTGTGACTTGCAACTGTGACTATTGCTGTGACAATAATGTTTATTAATAATGTACTGTATTTTCATTAGCATATTTGTGCATCTACAGCTGAATGTGTTTTTTACAATCAATAGACAACACACCTATAGGTTTGATGTTAATATTTACTTTTAATAAATGCATTGTGAGAAAAAAATTGCAATGGTTCATCTTGCAGGAAAGACGAACTGGTTGGTTAAGATAATTTTGTGTTTGGATGGCTGTGCTAATTGTTTTGAGAACAAGTACACTGCATTGGAGAAAAGTATCAAATCGATTGAGAAAAACTGTAGGTTTGCTTTTCCATATTGCGCCATAATCTGAAAATAATGCCCTTCCTATGTCACCATTAACATTATTTAAAAATCTTTTGTCATAATATTGAATAACACTGGGCTGCACTCACTTCCTCGAGGAATTCCATGATCTATCTTGTATATCTTTGAATACTCTACTTATGTTGTTCTTTCAAGCAGAAAATCCATTAATCCAGTTGAACAACTTCCCTCCTGTTCACATACATTTAAGTTAAATTAAAAGTCTTATGTTTTCTCAATATCAACTAAAACCCCTATCAGTACTTCTTTATTTGCTTGTGCTTTCCTGCATTGGCTTCTATATTTAAAACAGAATCCATAATATTCCGTCAACGCCTAAATTCTATACTTTTAATATCCTCTGATATACTATCATTACTGTGGACTTTGACAAATACTTCAGCTAGCATTTCAGCTTTTTCATTATCCGCCACTGCTATTTTTCCTTCCTAATTTTTTTTAAAACCGGTGTTGTTTGATTTCTATAGCCTATAATTCTCCTATTTTTCTTATTGTGCCCTATGCTTCACTTAAGTCAATATCTTCCCCTATTGCATTACACCAGTCTCTCCAGTTCTTCTTTGAACTGCTCGAACAGTTCTACTTCTGCACAGACGAGAGGATGAGAGGCTTCAAGGGACAAAACCATAAAACGCGAAGGCGAAATGATGACGTCACATGAAATGACCACAGGAGGACGCCAAAGTGTTCAGTAACCTACATTTTTACTTTCACACTGGGAAGAACATTTTTAATCAGCAGGTCCTCGAGCTTAAACATGCAGAAATGTCTGGGCTGTGTTAGTAGGCATACTTCACTGTGTTTAGTGAAAATAGCCTTTGTGTTTAAAGTAGCACATAAATATAAATATTCTTATAAATCTTCTACTATACAACAATTTACAACCATCAAAAAGCTGAGTTAATAAACAGTCCACGAGTCTTGTGTGAGAGTTCCGAGGAAATTGATTTAATTGCACCAGTCATGTGATATAATTTAAATTTTTTTCTTTGGAAAAGAAACTGACCCTGACCCCTTACATAAACATTTATCCATTTAGCAGACGCTTTTGACAAATGATTAACACAAGCAATTTATCTAAATGTCCTGAGTGACAGCAGAACAACTGCTACAATCGTAAATACACATATCTCACTAAAGCACATACGATTAAATATGTTTTTATGTAATTTAATAGCAGATAAATACAGGAATATCAAAGGCTGGAACAAAATATGTTACACAATGTAATTTTAGTAATTGTGTTTTATTTCAGTGTTATTTTTGTAAATCAAGTTAAACTAAATTAAAAGGAGAAATGTTGCCTTAGCAATAGCTGTAGTAAAACAAGTTATAAAAGAAATAAATATTTAGTATTTTATTTCAAATAATGTCTTTTTAAAGCTGATGTATAGTTAACTACAATAACCCTATATCTATAATTGTACTCTTTGATCAGATTATCATAGTTTTAAAAATGCAACGATAGCCTGTTTTAATGATGGATTTTCATAGTTTAAGATTGAAAGTTTGGAACAAATGTAAAACAATAAAATCCAGACATAAACGTGTAAAGTAGAAATAAATTATTAAGGCATAAAAGAAGGAGTTTTCAACACAGTTTTAATGTGACCTCCATTTAACAACAAAACAAAAGCTGAGATCTGTTTCAGAAACCCTGCTGGGACATTAAAGTAGTTAAACAATAATATAAAGAAAGTCATAGAAATGCAATCATGGGTAAAATAGTTCTACTTTCCCTGTTTAATAATTGACCACATTTGTACTGCAAATTTGCATGAAGATTTTCCCAACACGGAAATTACTTGAAATAATGTTTTCTGTTACTTCTCTGAAGTCCAGTTCATCATCTCCAGCCCTCACGATGATCCAGAGCCTATAAAAGAGCATCTTCTTGCCATTCTGAGAGAAAACGGCTGCTTTGTTATCGGTGAATCTCAGGATTTTACAAGACTAAACAAGAACAGTGAGTGTATGTTTTAAAACTGTGGTTTAATAATTGACATTTGAAACACTGCAAAAAAAAAAAAATGTAATAAAAAAATAGTGCAACAATTTTCACTCAGAAATTGCTAGTAAATGTTACAAATAATTAGAAATAAATAGCAAGTAATAAAAGTAATGGAATTTTTCTCCTAAAACTTACTCCAGTAATACTTGTTAATTTTACTAAAACATGACTTGTGATTTTTTTTTTTTTCTGAGTTTATCAAAACATTTTTCACTACATGTTTTCAAATTATTGCTTTTAACTTGAATGTCAACTCTTTTGTTTTGCAGATGAGTGCATCCAAACTTCAGGAAAAGTAATTCTGCTAGACACAATTAATGTCTATTTCAAACTGGATAATTCTTTGAATAACCTTCAGACTTTGTATTCAAATTTTAATTAAGAATATGTTAAATATGAGTATAGTTACGTTCAGCACTGGCCTATCTGTCTGTCTGTGTCTCGGCTGCAGAAGTGAGGTGAGAATCGGACACTCTCCTAATAAGAAGGAGGAAGAGTTTGTAGTCAAAAGGGGAGAAAACGTTTTTCAAAGTCTGCAGAAACTCAACATACCCTGCAGTCAGGTGAAACATCCATTTCATGTGCTTGCTATTCCTTCTTGAAAAATGGTCTAGTTGCTGATAATAAAATATTTGAAAAATCAATTTCAGGATGCGTTGCCACACATTGCATTACTGGGTTCTGGAGGAGGACAAAGAGCCATGGTGGGTTTGCTGGGATCCCTGGTTCAGCTTGAGAAAGTGGGTCTTCTGGACTGCATCCTTTATCTGAGCGGAGTCTCTGGATCCACCTGGTACGAACCCTGAGAAACAACAAACACACAGAGATTGAATTGGGTTGAATGTCAAAAATGAGAGCAGTATGTTCTTCTCTGAAGGTGCATGGCCTCCTTATACAAAGAACCAGACTGGTCCACCAAACTAGAGACCGTGAAAGACAAAATCATCGAGAGACTCAGCGGACCAGGAGTGAGCTGGGGAGACGCATTTGTCAAACTGAAGAAATATTACAATGAGAGAGACTTCTTCAGCTTGACTGACCTCTGGGCAGTGATGGTTGTCACATCATATGTGAAAGAGGTTTGTAAATATTCATTCTACAACCCTTATTCACACTTAAAAAAGTGGTATATTTTCAATAGATTGTTGATCATTCGATGCCAAGGAAAGTGAAGCACATAATACAGGACAGTAAACAATGCTGTATCATTCCTCTGATACAAACTACTTTGAGACCACTTTGAAAATCTGGCCAATCTGAATTTTTTGAGGCAAGACGGACAAAAGCAGCTTCAAGGAAGACGCATATTTTAAAGGATAATGTACCACTTAATAAATAATTATGTGGACCTGACATATTGGTTAGAGTTGAAACTTTTCATATCTTACATGTTATGGGATAATCCAACAACAACTTTCCAGATAGACGAACACACACTCACAGATCAGTGGGACCATCTCAGTAAAGACCCGTTTCCCATCTACACAGTGATCGACAAACAATACAAACAGGAGGAGAAGAGAGGAGGTCTGTGTTTGTCTGAAAAACATAGAAAGTGTTATTGTGCTCGTGTCTGCTGTTATATGGAGGTGTTTTCTGTCTGCAGACCCCTGGTTTGAGATCACTCCATATGAAGCAGGTTATTCCCTCACTGGAGCGTTTGTGGACACCTCCAGCTTCGGCAGCCAGTTTCACAACGGCTCAAAGAAAAAACAGCAGCCTGAAATGGACATGCTGTACCTGCAAGGTAACATATGTTTCTGCCACTGAACAAAAATAAAAAGGTAGCCTAATTGCGACGACTTCTTTTTTTTTTTTTACATTTTGCAATTCTGACTTTTGTTTCTCAGAAGTGCATCATAAAAAAAAGTCTCAATTGTAAGAAAACATTCTTTTTCCTTAGAATTGGACTTTATAAATAGCAACTGTGAGTTTATAGCCTATCTTAGAGGCATAGATTTGCCCCCTGACTCCTCTGCGCTCCCAACCACTCATGACCCACAGCAGTTTCAAGGAATCTAAAGTCTTTATTAATAGGTAGCCAACAGAGTTTTGAATGTTAAAATGTTTGACAATAATTACACTATTTTGATTTTGTAATCCAACAGCATACAACAGTATCAGCCCGCTGAGTGTCTTAATCACGCATAACTTTATTTTAATATTAATCCAACTGGATCGATGATGATTCTGATAGGAAACTCTACTGTTGCTGAAGGCTATTAACGAACACAACTTTCACCCGTTTCTGATTAACAGATACACCACACGCTCTTATCTCAGTGTTGTTTTTTATTTGGTGTATATTTCAGCTAACAGTTCACTTTGTACAGTTTAACAACTGAATTCAGTTTAACAACATTAAGTTAAAGTCCGTCCGTGGCGACTCAGGACACATGCTCCAAATTTGCACCACTCACATAGTTTAGCCTAGGCCTACCATAAAATCACATTAGCTATTTGTCCCAAATTTTTTGCTAATGTATAATGACTTCATCGTAGGCTGGGAGATTGTGACTTGTGCATCTTTCAGCACAATGTTTGTCTTTTGAGCTAATGACAGCCATAGATCGCGCTTTCTCTTTCCTTTGCTCTGTTTTGTCAAACACCGTACTTCAAACTCATCGATGCAGCTTTGTTAATTCCTGAAGTAAACTTTTGTATTAACTCTCTTGAAGTTGTTCAAAACACAGCGCTTCTTGTCCAATGTGCGACTATAGGGTCTTACACCGCCCATGTATTAAACTGTGTCCTTGAAAGCGTGCAGTTTTCTAAAGTTTTTAGTTTAACTTCTTAGATAATATAGTAGGCCTGTGTCATATTTCAGATGCGTCCGAATTACATCTCAATTTTGAGAGAAGTCAGAACTGCGAAAAAAGTAATCACTTCAGTTTATTTCTTGCAATTCTGATAAAAGAAGTCAGAGTTACGAGATATAAACTGGCAATTGCGAGAAAAACTGGATATATCCCTCAATTCTGAAAATCGCAATTGCAAGTTTATCATGCAATTCTGAGGTAAATTGTGAAAGCCAGAATTGTGAGAAATAAGTCGCAAATTAGCCTTTTTAATTTCACTTTTGTTAATTCAGTGGCGAAAACGGGCTTCCATAATAACAAAGTTACAGGAGAGATTATTAATATTTATAATATCAACGGACACTTAACATTGAACTACATGTGTCAAAACTAAACAGCACAGCGAGTAAAACTGAACATAATAACTTCCCATTACACAGTGATTTAAAGGAGCGATCATTTATGCTGAACAATTTAAGGGCTCAAATGACAATTTCATGCATTAGACTGTTATATTACACGTTTCATTTAAAAACTATGTGTTTTTGCATAATTTATTGCAATTATACACATAAATGTGTTTTCTGCAGCTCTGTGTGGCAGCGCTTTAGCTGATGGAAAGGAGATTAAGAAATTTCTCTTGGAAAAAATAAAAGGTACAGCTGTATTTGAAGATTCAGTCTAAGTTGAGAGTCATTTTTACTATCACGTGAACTATGATTGTATTTCATTCCCTCCCCCAGAGTTCTTTAAACATTTATTACCGACAATACAAACAGAGATGTTTGAGGAAATGAGGAAAGGTAAAGCATTTCTGCTTTTATTTATTGATATGTTTTATCTTTTGTGTCTACTTACATTACTAACATTAATATAAATGATGAATAAATATGGTAACAAATGTATTCCTGCACCTCTTTGTAAAGTGTTACTGAATAGATGATGAGAAATGGCTTTTGGACAAAGTGTGCAGTGTGTTCATGTTTGTTTTCTTCAAAAGACCCAAAAGGCCCACCTGTAGAAAAGTGTTTCCAGGTTCTCATGGATCTCATGGACATGAATCTCTCTGTTTTAAACGTCAAAGACCCTTCTGCTTTTGACCAATCCATCAGAAAAACACTGAAAAGTAAGAGTGTGTTAGAATTCATTCACTCACACACACACACACACACACACGTTTGTTTTTGTGAAAAGTGGGGACTCTCCATAGGCGTAATGGTTTTTATACTGTACAAACTGTATGTGCTATTGTCCTGCACCAACCCTACACCTAAACCTACCCCTTACAGGAGACTGTGCTATTTCAGATTTGCAATACACTCCATTCTGTGTGATTTATAAGCGTTTTAAAAAGTGGGGACATGGGGTAATGTCCTGAAAAGTCACCTGTCATACCCTTGTCATTATACAAATTTATGTCCTTATTTGTCACAAAAACACGCGCGCACACACACACACACACACACACACACACACATTTTAACAATTTATTTAAATCCACTTAAAATAAATTCTCTACAGGGACATAAATATTACAGATGCAGTTAAATGCATGTACAAAAATCATGGACCAGTGTCATACAACAGATCTTCACAATATTAATCACTCATGGGTATAAATAACAATGTCTCCGTCATATATGTGACCCTGGACCACAAAACCAGTCTTAAGTCTCTGGGGTATATTTGTAGCAATAGCCAACAATACACTGTATGGGTCAAAATTATCGATTTTTCTTTTATGCCAAAAATCATTAGGATATTAAGTAAAGATCATGTTCCATGAAGATATTTTGTAAATTTCTTACCGTAAATATATCAAAACTTAATTTTTGATTAGTAATATGCATTGCTAAGAACTTCATTTGGACAACTTTAAAGGTGATTTTCTCAATATTTAGATTTTTTTACTCCCTCAGATTCCAGATTTTCAAATAGTTCGATCCTAACAAACCATACATCAATGGAAAGATTATTTATTCAGCTTTTTTGATGTATAAATCTTCAAAAATTGACACTTAAGACTGGTTTTGTCGTCCAGGGTCACATATGATGCTACCTATGATAGCAGACATATATATATATATTTATTTATTTATTTTTAATTTTTTACTGCAGTGAATTTTTTATTTTTTTTTCACGGTTCAGTTTCTGAATTGACAATTGAAAAATGTTATTTAACATTAACAACCGGAATTTTCTTAAAAAAAAAAAACAGTCTACTGAACACAGTGAGCATAATTTGATGCCAGTTAAATAAAGCCTGTGAAAGACAGATGTACAAACTCTTCAGTGGGTTGGAATGTTCTAGATTTTCTTTTTTTTTTTTTTTTGTCTGAGACAAAAACTGAGACATTATCAATATCAAGTGATTTTGTCTGTTTAATGACAAAAAAACATTTTGATTTGAGATCAATACTTTTAAAAACACTATTTGAAATAAAAAGGTGATATTTCATATGTATATTAAAATAAATAAATACCTGTATTTAAAATGTATCAAGGTCTCTTGGCTTTTCAGCAACAGCAAAACATGAAAAACAAACTAATGGATGAAACTGCAAAACTGTGTAAAGTAACATTAAAAAAATAAATTAAAATCAGTTTTTGGCCAAAAACTAATTAACACAAAATACATGTTGCCAGATAACATGAAGTCAATCATGTACATGTTTCCTTCTTTTACAGAGCTCGGTGGAGGCAAACATCAGCTGATTTTTCCTATAGAAAAACTGAATCTTGCTGATAAACAAGCTGCAAAACTGTATATGAAGCAACACACTGAAGATGTGTGTAATCATCTGAGTCATTGGTTCAGTTTCTGGCCTTTCAGTAGGTTGATCTATCTTTACAATGTACAGATTTGTATAATGTACTTCACTTTTGATTTTCTAACGAGATTAACATGTGAACTGAGAAACGTTTTACTCAAAGATTCAATAAAGCTTCCAAAACAGACTAAAAAAATACTAAAGAAACATAAAAAAAACCCTTTTCATCTCCAAAGAACTAGTCAGCTGAAAATCAAAATATAGAATGTAAAGCAATATCATTTACTAAATTTAAGAATTTGTTTTACAGATGTTTGGATGAGCATTTGTAGATGCATGGCTCACTGGATCTGGGGCAGGAATTATAACTTCCTCCAGAACATGAATGGTGAGAACAGACCTGTTTAAGTGGCTGTTCATAGTGAATAATAAACTGACTTATTTCACGTTGTGATCCCTCAGATAAAGCAGCACTGTCCACTATTAATAAAAGTGAGACGAGAGACTATGAAGATGCCGGACTGTTGCTGAACTCTCCTTTCTTCTCAGTGCTGAGAAAAGAAAGAAACATTGACCTCATTATTTCACTGGATTTCAGCAAAAGCGATCCTTTCACGGTATTATACACACATATAGCACATACTACAATAAAAAAAATTTCCTCTCTGTCATGGCTTTACAAACCTGTCTCACTGTCTTTGTTCAGTAGAAAACAACAGGAGATTTTTTTTTTTAAAGAATCCTGCTGCTTTTTTCCTCATGACATTCATTGTGAACACCCTAACCTTAAAGAACATTGACAGATAATTACAAATACTGTGTACCATTTAAACAGATAAAAACAACAAGAAAACCATTTAAACAAAAGTGCATATGATTTCATTTTAACCATATATCTATAATACCTAGAGAAAGCATCCGCTAGCATCCCCATTCATCTCAAGCTGATGCTTTCAGTGAACAACAACTTTAATTTCAACTGAAATCTGTACCCAATTCGATAAATGAATGCTTTGCTGCTTTTTCACTGCAGACAGTGACGCAAACTGCTGATGTGTGCAAGAAACTAAAGATCCCTTTCCCCGAAGTCAACATTCCCAGTGAAGACCTGAAGAAACCGAAGGACTTCTATGTGTTCAAAGGCCAAAACTCTCCAACCGTGATTCACATCCCTCTGTTTAATGTGGCCAACTGTGGAGGCAAGTTACGATTGTCTAGCTGAATAGAAATTAAACATCAACTATGTTCTGATGTAAGTGTATTACTGTTTCTTCAGATGATATTAAGACCTGGAGGAAAAAATATCGCACCTTTCAAGATCCTTACAGCGCTGAGATGATCACTGATCTTATGGAGGTCGCTGGAAAAAACATCTCAAACAACAGAGAGAAACTGAAGGAGCAGATTGCGGCAGTCGTTGGGAAAAAAGCACACAACTGATGAGAATCTGAAGAGTGCACAATGTTGTGAAATGAAAAGGCAAAGCCATTACTGTTTGTTTTAATGTTTTTCTTTTTTATGTAAAATGATGTTCCAGTTCCAGTTAATGTTGACACATTTTTCAGATTAAATAATTAAACATTACTTACACTATCTACTATGTAACTAATGTTCTGTTTATTAAAAACAAAGCACATTTCTCATCAAGTTAGTGCTTTTTATGTATGTGAACATTTATACCAGTAATTAATAATTATAAGAACTCATGCATATTTTATTTGTGAACTGATGTTCAGCTGTTCTTTTTAATAGTCAACTTATTTTAGGACCATCAGTCACAATTCCTTTACTACACAATGCTGATCTGAAAAGTGACATCAAAGTGAGTTCCTTTCAGTTAGTCTTCTCATTAAAGGCAGGGTAGGTGATTTGGTTCAAAAAACATTTTTTGTTATGCAACCAAGCAACTAATCCGGTTTTGTCATGTGCCCGTCATGTTTAAGGGTGTGGAAATGTCCCCACAATAACAGACCGATGTGTAAAATGATTCTATAAAAAGATTTGGTCACACTTTATATTAGGTGGCCTTAACTACTGTGCACTTACATCAAAAAATAAGTACAATGTACTTATTGTTGTCATATTGTATTGCAAAACACTTTTGCTGCTATTGAGGTGGAATATGGGTAAGGTTAGGAACAGGTTTGGTGGTATGGGTAGGTTTAAGGGTGGGTTAAGCTGTAAGGGATGGGTCAACAGTGTAATTATAAATTTAATTGCAGAAATTAATTACAGATGTAAATTACAAATTATTTTATTTTAAAAATATAAGTACAATGTATATACATGTATATACACAATAAGTGCATTGTATCAAATGATTAATTAAAATGTAAGTACATAGTAGTTAAGGGCACCTAATATAAAGTGGGACCAAAGATACCCACATTTACATTTTTCCACATAATTTTGAAAACCCAGCGTTTAGTTGATCCTGATAAGATATTGAAGGGTTGTTCCAAACCAAAGTGCTCAAAACTGGCCCCTTCGGAATGTAGGATTTCGAAGGGTAGGGTACAACGGGGCTAAAGGCCCACCTTAAAGGGACAGTTCACCCAAAAATGAAAATTTTATGTTTATCTGCTTACCCCCGGGGCATCCAAGATGTAGGTGACTTTGTTTCTTCAGCAGAACATAAAAAAAGATTTTTAACTCAAACCGTTGCAGTCTGTCAGTCCTATAATGCAAGTCAATGGGCACACAATCTTTGAGAATAATAAAAAAAAAAAAAAAAGCATGCACAGACAAATCCAAATTAAACCCTGTGGCTTGTGACAATACATTGATGTCCTAAAACACGAAACGATCGGTTTGTTAAGCATGCACAACGCAACGTGACGGCACGCTAGCGACATCTGTTGGTCAAAGCCATGCAGGAACACCCAAACATTGCTTTGTTCTGTAATCTAAAGAAGTGATTTTCAATCCTGTTCCTCGGGACCCACTGCTCTGCACATTTTGCATGTCTCCCTTATCTGACACACTCATTCGAGTTCATGGAGCCCTTTCCTAATGAACTGATGATCTGAATCAGGTGTGTAAATTAGGGAGATGTGCATAGCTGTGGGTCCCCAGGAACAAGTTCGAAAACCATTGATCTAAAATGCATAATCTATCATTAAATAACGATTTCAGATAGATTATCTGCATATAGTCTTTTGTTAATTTGTAGCGCTTACCAAGAAGTTACTCTGCCAAACAATGATAGTTCATGGCTTCAAACAGATAGAGGAATATATTCCAACAAAAATCACACGCATTTTATGAAGAAATGAAAGCCATTACACATATAAACTTAATGAATAGATGTTAATTTCGATGATTTGTCAGTTTTATTAGCTGTCACTTTCATGCATCACATGCATAAACCCACAATGTTTAGCCCAATCTAAAGTGATATTTTCATGTTATTTCATATCTTTTTATTTTACGGCGTGTATTTGTAAAAAATTATTAGGCTATGTTTAGTACACATCACATAATGCTATGCATTTCAAGGCACTTCATTAGACCTTTAATGTTACCTATGTTTCCCCCCACGCTGACTCCGCCCACACAGCTATGACGCGACACCGATCAAGTGTATAGATAACAGATCGTGCAATTGATAAAGAGATTACCTCTATCATCTGTATTATAATCACAGAGTTTATGAAGTGTAGCTGGAACACAACATGTTTCAGCATCTGTAACATCTTGCCTTTCATCAGTGCAACAGCTGACGTGTTAAAAAACAACACCCACACAAGGTTATTTTCGTAAAGGGAAACTTGATGAAAAAAAAAAAAGATGAAAACGATTGATGAAAAAACTATTTCGTAAACTTCTAAAACTAAAACTAAAACAAACGAAACTAACAACAGTTATTGAAAAACTAACTGAAATAAAATAATAATTAACAAAAATAAATAATAGTTTTCGTAATCTCTCACCCCTTGGCGGAAAAATATATGAGCTGCAGTGTGGTTTGGGGAAATACCTGTAAATGGCGCATCACACGCATGGGGTTATCTGACTGAGAGCAAAGCAGTTTAAAGTTTAACGGGTCATCTTAAGTTTTGTTGCTTGCTAAGTAAATGCATCCCTATTTAAAAATGTGTATATATTTGTAAACTTATATGTTTATATAAGTTGTAAATAAAAATATGTAAATTTATGTGTTTATAAATTTTTCATATTTGCACTGAAAAACAAGACAAAAATACTGAGGAAGAAAATATTTTTTTTGCAGTGTTTTTTGCATTTTTATGTTTACTTCACTTTATTTTTTTTTACATTACGAATATGTTTAATATTTGTGTAATATTAACAATTAATTAGTGTCTGGTCATTTTCAGCATATAATCAACACTTAATGCATTAAAATGACGTTTCAGTGTGTTAATATGGCTCAGACTGATCATTTTCAAATTCTACACAATGCTTTGATGCGTCTTTATATATTTTTTATTCAATAGTTACATTTAAAATGCTTTAATTTTATTATTATTATTTATTATTATTTTTGATTATATTGAAGGTTGACAAAATACTGTGAATTGCCAGCAAATCTGAATAAATGACTTTTTTATAAGTTCATAGTTAAATGGCAACTTCACATATGTGCTTTCTGTATAATGACATGAACCATCACAATCAGTTATTTATTAGTATTTATTAGTTAGTTTTATTTTAAATAAAAGAAAAAAAAAAAGAAAAACAGAAAACATTTGTTCTTGTAGTTGTTTTACCTGTTTTGTGATGTGGCCTTCATTTACCATCAAGCCAAACGATGAAATATTTAGTTTAGACCTAAATTAAACTCTGGGACATACAGTAAAAGTGCCTGTAGTATGAACAATAATTATAATGTAAAGAAATGGAATGAAAGATAACTTAACCTGTGCAACATTTGACCATGTTTTACTGCAAACGTGCATGAAGCTCTTCCCTTTATAAAATCTCAGAGAACAGACTGTCTGTTTAATGAGAGCCTGCAACACATTTTTAATACTGATTTTTAACACCGACTTTTCATTTTTAGCCCTTATACACATCTGGTGGCTTCACCTTCAGAGAAGAAGAAATTTCAGATAAGAACATGTTATGTTCTCTATGTGTGATTATATAAGTTCATGTTCATCACCTCCACCCCTCATGATTATCTAGAGCTTATAAAAGAGCATCTTCTTCCCGGTATGAGACATGACGCCTGTTATTATTAGTAAATCTCAGATTTTACAAGATGAGTCAACAACCGTAAGTACATGTTTTAAAGCTTTTACAACAGGCAATTAAAGTCTTAATGTCATTATATTTATATGTGACAACAGTAGTATGAATGGCGTGACGGAAACTAGGGAAAACTACACGACCAACTACACTTGATTATTAAGTTTTTTGAATTTGGTGAGAGTTTTTCTCACCAAGCCTGCATTTATTTGATCAAAAATAGAGTAAAATAATACTGTGAAATATTATTACAATTTGAAATCTGTTACAATGTAATTTATTCCTGTGATGCGGAGCTGTATTTTCAGCATCATTACTCCAGTCTTCAGTGTCACATGATCCTTCAGAAATCATTCTAATATGCCGATTTGCTGCTCAACAAACATTTCTGATTATTTTTTCTTATTTATTTATTTTTTAAATTATTATTACAAACTGTCATATACTATTCATCTATTCATCAAAGAATCCTGAAAAAATATATTACCGTAGCAGCAGTAAAAACTTATGAAATGATTATGAATAGAAATATAGGATAATAAAGATAATAATTGCAATACTATTATATTCATAATATTGCTGTGATTTTTACAAAAATAGATATTTAAAAAAAAAATTAAACTATGGATTTTAACTTTACTGTAAACTCTGTTTTTTATTATTTACATTTTTTTTAGATGGGAACATGCACATCTCAAGAAAGGTATGTAATCCTGCTGCAAAATAAGACCTTTGCTGTATGTCTTTAAAAAGAGTTCATACAAATACTGTTTAGTGATATTCCAGGACTTTAAAGGACTTTTCAAGCTCATTTAAAAAAAGATACATACAACTGTACAAATAAAGTAGCAATATAGCAAATATTATAACTTAACGCCAATAGCCTCATGGGCAGCATGCCGACATGTAGCGCTGTTGTGCTTCAGGCATATGTATATATATATATATATATATATATATATGCCATGGTCTGTCTGAATGCTCGATTCTGATTGGCTGGCAGGTGTTGATTAAATTCGTTTAACTGCACAGGTAGTTCCAGGTCAATAAACAATATTTACAATATTAACAATATTTGTGCTGCAATATTTTACCGGAACGATAAAAATGACGGTTATTTTCGTCTGTATTACTATTCAACTGTAACTGTATGTTACTATGGTTACCAATGTTTATAGGAAGCGTATTAATATAGAACGTGATTAAACTGACCTGGAACTACCTGTGCAGTTAAACGAATTTAATCAACACCTGCCAGCCAATCAGAATCGAGTATTCAGACAGACCATGGCATAAATATATATATATATATACACTGAAGAAAAAAAAAAAAGATTTGTTGGATTTACTCAATTGAATTATGGACATTGGTTCCACACATTTGGTTTGAGTTCACAGTGCCCTATGTATTTATGTGGTTTCATTATAATACTTTTGTGTTAATCAGAGGTATTTTCATGTGTACATAGTCTTTTTAAGTTATCCTAAAAAAATTCAGTTATGTTAGCTTAACATTATTTCATTTTGGAAATATGCTTCGATCATGTTAATTATGTGCAATTAAATCAAGTTATCTTAACATAATTTTGATAATTTATAAAATGGATAGTTCCAGTCCTTGATTCTGATTGGTTGAGCCACGTTTGAAGCCGTTGTAAACTACACTACAAACCTACACCTTTGTTTACTTTGTGTGTTGCTTGGCAACCACTTTGTTCCAACCATAGGTTCCAACCACAACTGTTTCTAAGGAACTACATTGTTTGGTGGAAGAATACTGTTTTTATTAAGATCATTACACTTATTTGCTGTGTTTTATTTTGTGAAACCTTACTAAGTATATGGAATAATCGTTTTATAAAAGCAATAAGCCCAGTGAAGCCGGGTTTACAATGAATTTATAACAGCTAAGGGGGTTTTAACAACGCCCCTTAGCTGTTATAAATTCACTGTAAACCATGGCTTCTTGCTTTATTTAATACAAATTTTAATGGTTTGTTGTTGCATGTTGCATTTCATTTTCAATAACACAAAAACCTTCTCTAAAGCCTTTATTTAATCATTTGAACAATGCGTAATTTAAATGACATGTCTAAACAACATTTTGCTTTCAAAAACTTAGCATAAATAACTTCTCTGATGATTAAATGTAATAAAACTACATATTAGTTTTAATGAGACTAGTATAAAAACAAAGACAATTACTGTTTTATGCATAACATATAGTGCACCAATATATGTAAACCTTCATAAGATCATAAACATATGTAACATTGCACTGCATGTAACTCTGTGTTTAAAAACGAATAAAACATTGCAACAATAATCATTTATTTAATAAAATTTGTGCTCTCAGAAACCTTAAAACTGTACCCATGAAAACCAGTACCTGGACCTGTTATTTCAAGAAAAACACTTTCGTTTCAAAGATATTTATATATAGATTCATTACAAAATCTATTAGCAGTCTATGCTGAAGATCATAGCTTGAATATTTCCCGAGTCGAACTTGTGAAGTCTGAACTACCGAGGATGCAAGTCCGAACTTTGCGTACTTGGTATTGAGAAACGGCCCAGGACACCTACACTGTAAAAAATCATTGTGATTTTAACGGTAAAAGACTGTAAAAATGCCACAGTAAAAACCTGTTAAATGATTAACAGTAAGTTTTCATACTATATACAGTGAATAACTGTAATAGATCTAACCTTTGTTTTCGAGAAAGTAGCCTCAGAATCGACATTCATAGATTGTGTCTGAAACCACACCCTACACCCTCATTCACTAGTCCCTACATTAGTTCACTATATAGTCCACTAGACAGAGTGATTGAGAACATATGAGTGAATTCAGACACTGATGAACACCTGCTGTTAACAAACACAATCACTGAAGGAAAGAACAAGAAACATAAATGAAATCAACTGAAATAAAACAGCAGAGGATGATTAAACAACTCCACAAACAGCATCACCAGCTCCACTTATTACTAACCAGTTTGACTTAATTTCTGTCATATATCTACGAATTAACAGAGGTTTATATTTTATTTCAAATGTTTTGTTTTGTTTTATCTCACCATTTTGGCGATCAGTGGTTGCTTTTGTTGGGCTCTTGACCTTTGACTCTTTAATGTTAGCTTTTCTCTGGTTCTTGTAACTGTGTTTATGATGCGCATTTGTTATGACAAGAAAATCCAAAAGAAATTGTGGTTAAGCAGTTTTGGTTAACTGTTGATGGTGATGTCATCATTTAATGACCTAATTCATTGATCTCAATTAGTCTCAAACGATATCGGTGATTTGTAATTAATTTCATATTGTTTATGGTAGTTATATTACTCTACAAGACAAGTTCATAAACTACGAATTAATATAAATATATTTTATACACAAAACCTTCAGAGTTACAGCACTATTTAGACACACAGACATCAGGAATCAGCACATGAACTTCAACAACGGTGACTATTAATAATAAAAAAAATAATTCATGCTGCAAAGCATGCTGGGTGCCAGTACAAAACTCCCAGCATGCAATGCAGCATGAATAAATTATGCAGCTGAATGTTCTTACTATTTTCTTTATTTGCTTTTATTTTGGTTTTGTTTTGGTTGTGACTTTTCAGTAGACTGTTTTGTGATGTTCAGATTGAACCGATTGTTTTATTTTTTTAATCATTTTTGATTGTCACCAATTTTGAGATTCATATGCTGATTGTTGATGTCTGTGTGTGTGTTTAAGTTCTGCCGTAGTTCAATACATTTATTTGTGCATAACTGTTTAACAACATTTGATTGCTGTAGTATCAGTGGTGCAGTTTAAGTGTATTAACATATCACATATTTAATAAGAGATTAAACATTGGGCAAGATCAGTGAATTATATTAGATCATGATGGTTTTGACATCACAAACATCAGTCTTTTCTCATCGCAGATTTTTTTCAGTTTTTCTTGCTTTAAAAACTGTGCCTAAGAGGTTCAAGAGCCCAACTAAAGCAACCACTGATAGCCAATATGATGACTTCAAGTGAAAGTACAACACTTAAAATCTCAATAAGAGCTTTTGTACACATATGACAGAAATTAAGTCAAAGTGGTTAATAATAAGAAGCTGGTGATGCTGTTTGTGGAGTTGTTTAATCACCCTCTGCTGAGATCTTTTGAGATTTAATGTGTTTTATTTCAGTTGATTTCATCTTTGGCTTTGGCTATAAAGTTTTGTTTCTCTGCTCTTGTTTCTCTTTTCTTCAGTGATTCTACTTGGTAACAGCAGGTGTTCATCACTAAAGCTCAATCCTCGTTTAATTAGTCAATTAATTATCTCATTAACTTCAAAACTCTGTAGTGTGGACACATATAAGTGTTCTTTAAGAGGATTTTGCTGTGGGATTAAAAGGGTAAAATGTGTGAGATGAAAAAAACACACTGTGAAACTTAATTTTAACAGAAATATACCGTAAATATAAAAACCAGTAGATTACTAGCAACCACAGCTGCCGGTATTTCACCGTAAAATCAAGAAAATAAACAGCAAAATACTGTAAAACCTAACAGTCAACTTCCTGTTGTGTTTTATGGGTCACCATTGTGCTGGAGAGTAGAGCCTGTGTTTAAGTCAAGGACGGACAGAGAAACACTGATGTTATGCTGTATGTTGTTTTATTTAAAGGCAGTAACTGTGTACTTACTGATGTAGTGAGAATCTCTTCGCTAATTTTAATCACATATGTATGTGTCCTGCTGTTATCTGCAAAAGATTTGAGTTGAATTGATGCTTTTAATGACTTTGCATAAATCAATAGGTTTTTCTTCATGGACTCAAGTAAAATAGTTCTCAATATCCTTATGCTCACATTAATTAAACATTGTAAATATTAGTTTATAAACAAATGGCAGTTGGACAATTTAAGTGCAGTCGGTTTCTGCAAATAAAATGAGTTAACTGAAAGGTTTGTATATTAGCATTGTATCAGTTAATGAGATACAGTTTTTCACTGTAAATTAAAAAAGTTGGGTAAATCCTAAAATGTTGCTACCTTATTTTTCATGGTAAAATTCTGGCAACCACAGCTGCCGGTATTTTACTGTAAATTTAACAGATTTTTATTACAGTGTAGATGAGCCCCAGAGACAGATCCCCAGTGAAGACCTCGTAACCTAGACAGCCATCGGGACAAGACCATGGGAACCAGATGAGTCCTTTACATAATCTGACTTTGCTGCAGTTGGGATTGAACTGCTGGTTCGTCTGGTCAGAGGAGAACTGGCCCCTGACTGAGCCTGGTTTCTCCCAAGGTTTTTTTCTCCATTCTGTCACCGATGGAGTTTTGGTTCCTTGCCGCTGTCGCCTCTGGCTTGCTCAGTTGGGGACACTTCATTTCCAGCGATATCGTCGGCTTGATTGCACAGATACTATTTAAACTGAACTGAGCTGGACGATGACATCACTAAATTCAATAATGAAATACCTTTAACTGAAAATTGAGTGTTTAATCTTGTCATTTTACATTATTGACACATTATTTTCCAATTTTGATATTGTGAATTTGCTTTGACACAATTTGTATTGTTAAAAGCGCTATATAAATAAAGGTGACTTGACTTGACTTTATTCATATAACAAGATTTAAATGGGCCATACAAATTATGGGAGTTCCCCAGAAGAAACAACGGTTTCACTTTATTTTGATGGTCCCTTTAACACATTCTATTGACTATAAGTAAGGTTGCACCTACATTTGTACTGACTCTCATTAGAGTGTTAGTAGTGTATTAGTTGACTGGTAGGGTTAGGGTTAGATTAAGTTGACACGTTCTTGCAAAGTTACTTATAGTCAGTAGAATATCTGTTGGGAGACCAACACAATAAGGAGTTAGTAGATATGAAGCAGACAGTCTACTAATACTCTTATGAGAGTTTGTTGACATATAGTTGCAACATTACTTAGTATCGACAGAATGTTCTAAAGGGACCATCAAAATAAAGTGTTACCACAACAACAAAATGGGAGGGGGGCGGGAGATGGGTGTGAAATACGGGAGACTCCCCGGAAAAACGTTGTGTTGACAGGTATGACATGCTGTGAATGCAGCATTAGCTCACGAGACCTGACATGGCACCACACAGGATTTCAAAATGAGAACGAGATGAGATTTTTACAGTATTTTTCAAATATCCTCAATGACAAAGTACATTTACTTTCTGAGTATGGGTTATCATATTGTAAGGCTCCACCCGCCGGTCCAAAACGCGGAGTCCAGCGGCCTGATTGAAGGTTGTCTGCGTGTATGTCTTTTACGGCACTTCTGCAAGAAATTATCTTAAATCGTTAAAATTTCTGATTTCCAATCAAAATCTGACTCCATAAACAATTTAATCTGACTCCAATTGTTGACGATTCTTTAATCTTTAATTTGTGTTCCTTAATTTAAAATTGGCCACAGTTATCGATTGTGTAATAATTTAGATATTTGAATATTCTGGAAATCCCATACTTTCAATTATTCTTTCATTAGGGACCAGGTATCGCACAGGAATTACATTTCGGCCGATTATGAATCCACGGACACAAACTCGTCAGTTCTGAGCTTACTCAGAGGGTGCAGAGTGGCTATAATACTTTTAAGTGAGCTGCGCCTGCATACTCATAACCAAAAGTGTATTTTCTCCTATAACCATGAGAGCTACACCGTGTTAAGTCAGTGACAGTCAGAAATCCAAAGTCTCCTTCATGGAGCTCCCCATGGTTCATCCATTAGTGCTTTGGTATGATCTGTCCTGAACACAGATTTGCGGAAATACCCCTACACATTAATCTACTTGAAGAAATGATTCCTAGAAAGTCCAGAATAAATCAAAATTAGTATTTTATTTTTGCCAGGCATAATCAAGTAATATAAAACAATAAAGAATAAATTCAATTAGTCCAAAAGAGAATACATCAATTACAGGAAATACATTAAAATTTAGTTACACAACTGACCAATATGAAACACAAAACCTCGAATATTAAAATAAAATAAATTCAAAGAGTCAGCATACCTGGCAGATAGAGAGACACACAGCAATCGTGTGGGAAGTTCTGATTACAGATGCTTCCCTGAATGTTTCGCCAATCCTCTTTAAATACTCAAATCAGAATAAAACAATAACATAATAAAAGTTTCATAGGACCTTTTGCTGGGACATGTAATGACCTGAGGACACCTGGGGTGTAAGAATAACAAAAGACCTTATCAGGGGCACAACCCATATCAGAGGAACAGAATTTCTCTCAGGTTTGAGATCTTTATTTTTGGTCTGTTCTATTGATATGGGACTGGGATCACATTTCCAATCGCACAGAGACTGTAAGATTGATACCAAACATGAAAAGTTTATGCTCATGAATTCTGAAATATTTTATGTAAGAGTAGCAACTTGAGTTCTTGGCATTTCTTTGTCACCTTTCAGTGACCAAGACCATGTGCCCAGGGGGAAGGATGGGTGAATGGACCGATGATCAAATGGTCTTTCTCTCAGATCTTCTTGTCTGATTAGAGAGTTTTATTGTCTTGTGGCATGACATCTGTATTGTGAGAGTTCCTGAGTGACTGGCTTCACGAGGAGATCAAAGCCTGATTGAAGAGTTTATTATCTTGTGACATGACATTTGCATTATTAGAGTTCCTGAGTGACTGGCTTCCTGAGGAGATCAAAGCTCCCTTACAGCGCCCCTCTTGGCCCTTTGGGGCAAACTTGGTATAGTCCCTAAAGGGTCATCATGAGATGATTTCTGCAAGGTGTCCCTTATCAGAGTCTTTGTAGGGCTGGCACCTGTAATGGACTAAGTGTGATGGCAGCGTAAGCTGAAGCACGCAGAGTGTGAAGCAGATACCTGAAGTAGCAACACTGAAACAGAGTAAACACGAAGATGAGAACACTGCCAATGACACATCCTCGGAACACCCAGTCCCACCATGTGTAGGCATATTGGGCTGAGCGGGTGGATGAGCTGGACAGGATGTTTGCAGTCTTCTTAGCCAGGTTGGCTTCTACCTGCGCTTGGACGAGGTGGTATTCAGTCTGTAAGATGGCGTTCTGCACCAAGTTCATTGTGTCAACCAGGGCTTGTGTGCCTTGTTCGTAGAAAGTGTCTTCCCACCATGGAGAGACACTTGTATCCAGTGGAACTCTCCCCAGGATGTTTATCTGACCCATTGAAAAGTCTTCCATCACCTCCAAGCAGAAGGTGTGATTCGCTGGGCAGGTCAGATCTCCATAGGTGAAGGAATTCATCTCGCTGACGATGCACCACTGCGTGTGAGACACTTGAACAGCATCAGAATGGCCATGCAATGATTGAATATTAATGAGCTTAGAGTTATTGTGAGAAAAAGGTTGTAATGTATTGCATGTACAGATAATGTAATTAGATGTTTCATGGCAACAGGTGCGAGTGGAAAATAAGGTCTCAGTGCCCTTCAAGGTCATATACCCAATAAGATTATCCCATTTTATGATCTGATCCTTCACTACTATACCAATGGAGCGTATTGTAGTGGAATTTAGGTAAACTTGATCTGGGTGAATTAAAGGAAAAGTGGCGAAAAATCCAATACAGCCAGTACATTCATTTCCTGTATACATCATTAATGTTGATAATAGTTAATGTCTTTCATTTTTTCTGACATAAGCCGTCTATGCAAATCTAAAATTTCAATAAGATCTTTTAAGACATGTCTAGGGGTCTTGTGGAGACGAAGATCTAAGATCTCTTGTCTTGCTGCTGTAAACAAATCTTGTGCATATGTTCTACAGGCTAAATCACGCTCGATGGTACGGGTCTGATTGAAAATTGTATGGCTGATCGTGAGAAGCGCCTGCGCTTCAGATCTGACCGCTTTGATAATATTTTCATTGCTATTAGTGATATGCTGGAAACCAGTGGCCATCTGATTTGCCAACCATGTTGAGAATTGAGATTGTCCAGTAATTTTATAAGTATTTGCTATGGAATTGGCTGAGCCAAAAAGACCTGCTATATTTCCAAATAAATCTCGTTTGGTGCGGGCAGACTGTACTTGGACTGCAAGTCTGGTCTTATAATCAGAAATTAAATCATCAATGCGTGACTGTAGCCATGTATAGGTGTTGTCATTAGAATTACAATGTTGTACATAAGCAGACACAATATTAGAGATATTATATGTCACATGTGTTATTACAAGATTAACATCATGAAGTAAGGTCTTGTTAATGTTTCCTTTGATTAAGCCACCAGGAGGATGCAATTTTGGACACACTGTGGGTTTACTGTATCCACAAGTAGTTAGGTTAAAACAATGATGTATAGTCCATGTACAGTTAAGAGGGCTTGTGAACTCGTTCATACTTGTTTCACATTTTCCCACACAATATGTACCTTCCTTTCGACTTGTCCAAACAAATGTTTTTAATTTATTCTCAATTAATGGTTGTGTTAAATTGAAAATGGTTTCTGTAAATTTTAGGTGTGTGTGGTTATGTGTTATTGAATGTCTGCACCAATATGTTGCTGGTTCTAGATCTTTTGTGGAGTAACATATTTTAGGATCTATACCATTGTTATTATTTTCATGCATGGTGTATATTTCTAGATCTGGATATTCCTTTTTTTGGAACCAACCAGTAATGTTATGGAGAAAATGTGGTGCACCTGTGTGTCCTGTAATGCTGCTGTCTGGGAGATGGGTAGACCCTGTTTTACAGCAAATTTTTGTTGCACAATTTGGTTCCGGTACTAATCCGGGAGGCCATGTGACTACGTCTTTGTATGTAATCGCTGTGTATGTTGTGGATGGCCCCTTAATGTACTTCCATACCCATCCCCGCATCCTAGGGTGTGTGTAAGGGTGATTCGTTGTCCCAGTTCGATGCAGGCGGGTCCAGACACTGTCCTGGCATCCGGCCTCCATGGAATTTCAGTGACTGTCCTGAAAAGGAAAAGATCATAGTTTAATTCAATGAACCTTTAAATAGTTTGCATTGGGACATGTGGTACCATCTTAATTTTCCTTTAATGGTCACAGCCACGCAACTGTTGCAAACAGCTTTGATTTCATAGGGTCCATGCCATCTAGGTGAAAACGCATTTTGTTTCACAAAACACGCACCATCACATTGTCTCCTTCTGAAAATTTTGTTTCAGAGATTGGGTTGAACTGTGCATCATTCATTGCATCAGACTGCTGTTGCTTTAGCGTAGCCTGTCTGTATAACACCTTCAATCTTTCTTGCAGCTGCATCAACACAGTCTGCTGAGTTGCGAGCATGAGAGGCCCCAAATCTGCAGGAGAGATTTCTGGATCAATGGGTAACTTCATCACCCTTCCAGTCATAAGTTCGTATGGGCTAATACCCGTGGCTTTTGATGGGGTTGCTCGTAATACAGTTAGGACTGTGGGCAGAGCATCAATCCACTTTTTCTGGTGTTGCGTTATTTGCTTGGTGATATTTTCTTTGATGGTGCGGTTAACACGTTCAACAATTCCTGAGCTCTGTGGCCTATATGAAATATGAAACCTTTGCTTGATGTTCAATATTTTGCACATGTTTTGCATGACTTGTCCGGTAAAATGAGTTCCTTGATCGGATTCGATCTGAATTGGTGCCCCCCAGAGAGGAATGATTTGATTCGCTAATATTCGTGCCACTGTGTTGGCCGTATTGTTACGAGTGGGAATTGCCTCGACCCATTTTGAGAATTTATCAATTATAACGAGGCAATAGCGATACCCGCCTTTTGCACTGGGTAGTGGGCCAATGAAATCCAACTGTAAGGACTCCCAGGGTCCTTTAGGTGGTTCTGGCCTGCGCAAATTTGTTCGGCCTAATTTTCCCTGGTTAACAGTGGCATACACTAGATAGGTACTGCACCATCTCTCTGTGTCTGCTGTCATTCCTGGCCACCAAAATAATCTCTGTATTAGTTGCAAAGTTTTTGCTGCAGACATGTGAGAGTAATCATGATATAATTTGATTATTGGTTTTTGGAGGGCCTCTGGTACAACAAATTTGTCATCTCTGAGTACTATGCCTTCAGCGACTTTGATCGTTTGATCCTGTTTTAAGTGCGGTGCAAGCTCCCCCTCAGAGATCCACAACTCTTTCTGGTATTGTTTTAGGTCAATGGGTGCAGCCTGGATCGCACTCACTGTAGCAGTCAGTGATTTATTGTCCTGCCAGTTATCGCCTTTCACCGCTGCTAATTTGGCTAACTGATCGACGAGATTGTTGTTTTGTTCATGCACATCAGGATTCTTGTGGATGTGTGCACGTATTTTGATAACGGAAATGGGGGTGTCTCGTGCTTGAATTGTTTTCCAAATTGCAATTATAGTGTTGTAATGTTTTACAGGTGTTCCAGCGGAGGTGAGAAACTTTCGCATTTGCCATTGAGCCATAAAGTCAGTCACTACCCCAAATGCATAGCTGCTATCTGTGTATACACAGAGCGGTTCAGGGTGTGCTTTAATGGCTTCTAATAATGCAACAAGTTCAGCTTCTTGCGGACATGTTTGGTGGTAATTTAAATAATAATTGTTGTCTGGCGTCTGAATCGGAAAGATGAGGGGCCCACACTGCACAACCAGTGAAGAAATTGCCATTTTGACAGAATCGGGAACCATCAATGTAAACAGGCACTTGGCCTGGCAATGGCTGATCACATACGAGGCTTTGTGCCTCCGGTTCAGGCTGGCAAGTGTGGGTGCCCTCAATATCCCCGAGCAGATGCGGCAAGATTCGAGTGTTTTTATTGTGATCTCGCGCTTGAATGTCTGTTAACCATCTCGCTAGTCTTTGGGAAGAAACTCCTTTTATTCGGCCCTGCAACAGCATTCGTACTGGCGTGTGCATTGTGTGGACAACAATAGATTGGAATCCAACAATGGGTTCTGTCACTGTTATCATCCAATGCACCGCCAGCATATGTTGTGTACAGGGTCGAAACCTTGTTCAACCAGAGATTTTTACGACTGTAATATGCAATTGGTGCAACTTCCCCATATTCCTGAGCTAAGACTCCACTTAGTGTAATTTCGTGAGGGTCAACCTGAATATGGAAAGGTTTTGACGGGTTGGGCAAGCCGAGGGCAGGCGCGGAGCAGAGGCATTGTTTCAAATTAGAAAAGGCCTTTTCGT
This sequence comes from Onychostoma macrolepis, assembly GCF_012432095.1. Taxonomy (NCBI): domain Eukaryota; kingdom Metazoa; phylum Chordata; class Actinopteri; order Cypriniformes; family Cyprinidae; genus Onychostoma; species Onychostoma macrolepis. The sequence goes on along the minus strand of NC_081159.1, from coordinate 43,234,497 downwards.
GTTCATCGGCCCATTTAAGGATATCATTTGGCTTTGTTTTTCCTTTTAGAAGCGAGTACAAAGGTGCTGCTGTATTTGCAAAATCAGGGATAAAATCGCGCAGATAATTTGCTGTACCCAGTACTTTTTGCAACGCATTTAACGTGTGAGGTCGGGGCAGCTCGGAAATGCATTTTCTCCTATCATCTGTCAATGCTCGGTAACTTTGAGTGAGTGTATACCCTAAGTAGTGTACTTCGTTTTGCGCAATCTTGGCTTTTTCTTTGTTCATTTTAAAGCCTGCTTTACCTAGCGTCTGTAGCACTTTGTCAACCAGCTGCAAGTGGTTCTCAGGTAATCCTTCTGTGGCTACCAAAATATCATCTACGTAGTGAACTACTTCGCCGGTCCCTAATAAGGGACCGAGAACATCTGCCACGGCCCTATGAAAAATGGCTGGGCTATTATGAAGGCCCTGTGGCATTCGTTCCCACGTATACTGTAATTGATTAACAGTGAAGGCTAATTTCCATTGGTCCTCTCGTTTAACCTTAAGGGACCAAAATCCATTCTTAATGTCAAGAACTGTGAACCACGAAGCATTGGTTGAAACTTGTGACAGAATAGTTGCTGGGTTTGCCACTATAGGTGTTGCTTTAGGCAAAACTTTGTTTAGACGCTGGTAATCAATACATAAACGCCATTTACCATTCGGTTTTGGTACTGGTAAACACAGAGAATTGGTGGTTGAACAACATCGCCGAACTACGCCTCTTCTCAAGCTGTTGGACTATCTCATGAACAGCAGCCTCGGCCTCTGGCTTGATGCGGTACTGCCTTTGCGGGGAGGTGGCTCCCCATCAATGCAAACTTCAAAGTCAACAAGGCCACAGTCGTGTTCATGATCAGCCCAAACATCGCTATGTTTATTGATGAGAAGTTGAATCGGGTCTGTATTGGATATGGACATGATACTGGCAGTATTTTGTAATGTGCCTTTCTTTATTGTTTTGCTTGATTGTAATTCAATTTGTTTTTCAAAACAGTGAATTATGAAGCCATGCTTTTGCATGATGTCCATTCCCAATACAGTACCCTCACTGTTATCTGGTAAATACCAGAATGGCTCTTTTAGCACTACCACGCCTAAATCAAGCTGAACTGGTTTTGTTTGGGTTGCTGTCATTATTGAGTCGCCTATACCTTTGATCCTAATTGTTTTTGTGCTCAAGGGTAATGGAATGTTTGTACATGAGCATGCGGCACCAGTATCAATAAGGATGTTAACTAACCGGCCTCCAAGGTTAGCTCTTATTTTGATTCGATTGCCGCTTGTGATAATGCTTCCTATAGCAATGGAGGCCACGCACCCCTATTGAGGGTTACTGTATTTTGCTAATAGGTTAGCAAGGTCTGCTTGCAGGTTTTTGTATGGGCTATCTGGATTCTGAGTCTGTTCCTCAATTTGTTTAGCATTGTCTCCTGAATCATTACTCTTTATGACTAATTCTCCCAAACGTTTAAGGATCTCAGTGTCATTTGTAGAGTTAGATTTTGGGCTTTTAGTCTGAAACAATTTTGAATAATATGGCCAGCTTTTTGCAATAAAAGCATCGAAGTTGAGACTGTGGTTTTGGTTCAGGGTTTTTAACACCTTTCCCTTCTGCTAACCATTGTGTTGTTGCAACGGAGCGAGTTTTGGTTTGTTTAAGTCTTGCTTCTATTTTGGAAGCCCAATCCACCAGTGACCTGTAGGTATTTTCAGATGGATCGGCTCCATGTATTAGCGCCTGCTGTATATGGGGACCAGCATTATTTTTCAGGAGTTGCAGTAAAACTTCCTGATCGCGCTGTGCGTCTTCTAACCCTGAATGTTCCTTGTATGTCACCCATAATCGCTCTGCATAGACTTCAAATGGCTCTTTGTTAGCCTGTTTTATTTCTAGAATTCTGTTCCACTCAGCATGTGTTGGTCCCTTAATTCTAATAGAGTTTCTTTCAGTCTTTCATAGACATCAGTATCTCTTTCACCTTCCTACTTAGTTACAATTTCTCCAGATCTTAACTCGTTAGGCATTTTTGGTTTGAACTCATCTGGAATAGTGAGGAGAGCTATTTGCCAGACATCCCTAGCCTCTAAGTTGTATACTGATGCCTGTAACATTAAGTTATCCCAGTAGGGTTGGAAAGGGCCTTTCCTTGGCATCATGCCCACTACTTCTTTGTGTTTACTGCATTCTTCGCATAGTCCCTAAAGGGTCATCATGAGATGATTTCTGCAAGGTGTCCCTTATCAGAGTCTTTGTAGGGCTGGCACCTGTAATGGACTAAGTGTGATGGCAGCGTAAGCTGAAGCACGCAGAGTGTGAAGCAGATACCTGAAGTAGCAACACTGAAACAGAGTAAACACGAAGATGAGAACACTGCCAATGACACATCCTCGGAACACCCAGTCCCACCATGTGTAGGCATATTGGGCTGAGCGGGTGGATGAGCTGGACAGGATGTTTGCAGTCTTCTTAGCCAGGTTGGCTTCTACCTGCGCTTGGACGAGATGGTATTCAGTCTGTAAGATGGCGTTCTGCACCAAGTTCATCGTGTCAACCAGGGTTTGTGTGCCTTGTTCGTAGAAAGTGTCTTCCCACCATGGAGAGACACTTGTATCCAGTGGAACTCTCCCCAGGATGTTTATCTGACCCATTGAAAAGTCTTCCATCACCTCCAAGCAGAAGGTGTGATTCGCTGGGCAGGTCAGATCTCCATAGGTGAAGGAATTCATCTCGCTGACGATGCACCACTGCCTGTGAGACACTTGAACAGCATCAGAATGGCCATGCAATGATTGAATATTAATGAGCTTAGAGTTATTGTGAGAAAAAGGTTGTAATGTATTGCATGTACAGATAATGTAATTAGATGTTTCATGGCAACAGGTGCGAGTGGAAAATAAGGTCTCAGTGCCCTTCAAGGTCATATACCCAATAAGATTATCCCATTTTATGATCTGATCCTTCACTACTATACCAATGGAGCGTATTGTAGTGGAATTTAGGTAAACTTGATCTGGGTGAATTAAAGGAAAAGTGGCGAAAAATCCAATACAGCCAGTACATTCATTTCCTGTATACATCATTAATGTTGATAATAGTTCAGAATAGTTAATGTCTTTCATTTTTTCTGACATAAGCCATCTATGCAAATCTAAAATTTCAATAAGATCTTTTAAGACATGTCTAGGGGTCTTGTGGAGACGAAGATCTAAGATCTCTTGTCTTGCTGCTGTAAACAAATCTTGTGCATATGTTCTACAGGCTAAATCACGCTCGATGGTACGGGTCTGATTGAAAATTGTATGGCTGATCGTGAGAAGCGCCTGCGCTTCAGATCTGACCGCTTTGATAATATTTTCATTGCTATTAGTGATATGCTGGAAACCAGTGGCCATCTGATTTGCCAACCATGTTGAGAATTGAGATTGTCCAGTAATTTTATAAGTATTTGCTATGGAATTGGCTGAGCCAAAAAGACCTGCTATATTACCAAATAAATCTCGTTTGGTGCGGGCAGACTGTACTTGGACTGCAAGTCTGGTCTTATAATCAGAAATTAAATCATCGATGCGTGACTGTAGCCATGTATAGGTGTTGTCATTAGAATTACAATGTTGTACATAAGCAGACACTATATTAGAGATATTATATGTCACATGTGTTATTACAAGATTAACATCATGAAGTAAGGTCTTGTTAATGTTTCCTTTGATTAAGCCACCAGGAGGATGCAATTTTGACACACTGTGGGTTTACTGTATCCACAAGTAGTTAGGTTAAAACAATGATGTATAGTCCATGTACAGTTAAGAGGGCTTGTGAACTCGTTCATACTTGTTTCACATTTTCCCACACAATATGTACCTTCCTTTCGACTTGTCCAAACAAATGTTTTTAATTTATTCTCAATTAATGGTTGTGTTAAATTGAAAATGGTTTCTGTAAATTTTAGGTGTGTGTGGTTATGTGTTATTGAATGTCTGCACCAATATGTTGCTGGTTCTAGATCTTTTGTGGAGTAACATATTTTAGGATCTATACCATTGTTATTATTTTCATGCATGGTGTATATTTCTAGATCTGGATATTCCTTTTTTTGGAACCAACCAGTAATGTTATGGAGAAAATGTGGTGCACCTGTGTGTCCTGTAATGCTGCTGTCTGGGAGATGGGTAGACCCTGTTTTACAGCAAATTTTTGTTGCACAATTTGGTTCCGGTACTAATCCGGGAGGCCATGTGACTACGTCTTTGTATGTAATCGCTGTGTATGTTGTGGATGGCCCCTTAATGTACTTCCATACCCATCCCCCGCATCCTAGGGTGTGTGTAAGGGTGATTCGTTGTCCCAGTTCGATGCAGGCGGGTCCAGACACTGTCCTGGCATCCGGCCTCCATGGAATTTCAGTGACTGTCCTGAAAAGGAAAAGATCATAGTTTAATTCAATGAACCTTTAAATAGTTTGCATTGGGACATGTGGTACCATCTTAATTTTCCTTTAATGGTCACAGCCACGCAACTGTTGCAAACAGCTTTGATTTCATAGGGTCCATGCCATCTAGGTGAAAACGCATTTTGTTTCACAAAAACACGCACCATCACATTGTCTCCTTCTGAAAATTTTGTTTCAGAGATTGGGTTGAACTGTGCATCATTCATTGCATCAGACTGCTGTTGCTTTAGCGTAGCCTGTCTGTATAACACCTTCAATCTTTCTTGCAGCTGCATCAACACAGTCTGCTGAGTTGCGAGCATGAGAGGCCCCAAATCTGCAGGAGAGATTTCTGGATCAATGGGTAACTTCATCACCCTTCCAGTCATAAGTTCGTATGGGCTAATACCCGTGGCTTTTGATGGGGTTGCTCGTAATACAGTTAGGACTGTGGGCAGAGCATCAATCCACTTTTTCTGGTGTTGCGTTATTTGCTTGGTGATATTTTCTTTGATGGTGCGGTTAACACGTTCAACAATTCCTGAGCTCTGTGGCCTATATGAAATATGAAACCTTTGCTTGATGTTCAATATTTTGCACATGTTTTGCATGACTTGTCCGGTAAAATGAGTTCCTTGATCGGATTCGATCTGAATTGGTGCCCCAGAGAGGAATGATTTGATTCGCTAATATTCGTGCCACTGTGTTGGCCGTGTTATTCTGATGGGAATTGCCTCGACCCATTTTGAGAATTTATCAATTATAACGAGGCAATAGCGATACCCGCCTTTTGCACTGGGTAGTGGGCCAATGAAATCCAACTGTAAGGACTCCCAGGGTCCTTTAGGTGGTTCTGGCCTGCAAATTTGTTCGGCCTAATTTTCCCTGGTTAACAGTGGCATACACTAGATAGGTACTGCACCATCTCTCTGTGTCTGCTGTCATTCCTGGCCACCAAAATAATCTCTGTATTAGTTGCAAAGTTTTGCTGCAGACATGTGAGAGTAATCATGATATAATTTGATTATTGGTTTTGGAGGGCCTCTGGTACAACAAATTTGTCATCTCTGAGTACTATGCCTTCAGCGACTTTGATCGTTTGATCCTGTTTTAAGTGCGGTGCAAGCTCCCCTCAGAGATCCACAACTCTTTCTGGTATTGTTTTAGGTCAATGGGTGCAGCCTGGATCGCACTCACTGTAGCAGTCAGTGATTTATTGTCCTGCCAGTTATCGCCTTTCACCGCTGCTAATTTGGCTAACTGATCGACGAGATTGTTGTTTTGTTCATGCACATCAGGATTCTTGTGGATGTGTGCACGTATTTTGATAACGGAAATGGGGTGTCTCGTGCTTGAATTGCTTTCCAAATTGCAATTATAGTGTTGTAATGTTTTACAGGTGTTCCAGTGGAGGTGAGAAACTTTCGCATTTGCCATTGAGCCATAAAGTCAGTCACTACCCCAAATGCATAACGGCTATCTGTGTATACACAGAGCGGTTCAGGGTGTGCTTTAATGGCTTCTAATAATGCAACAAGTTCAGCTTCTTGCGCGGACATGTTTGGTGGTAATTTAAATAATAATTGTTGTCTGGCGTCTGAATCGGAAAGATGAGGGGCCCACACTGCACAACCAGTGAAGAAATTGCCATTTTGACAGAATCGGGAACCATCAATGTAAACAGGCACTTGGCCTGGCAATGGCTGATCACATACAAGGCTTTGTGCCTCCGGTTCAGGCTGGCAAGTGTGTGGGTGCCCCTCAATATCCCCGAGCAGATGCGGCAAGATTCGAGTGTTTTTTATTGTGATCTCGCGCACTTGAATGTCTGTTAACCATCTCGCTAGTCTTTGGGAAGAAACTCCTTTTATTCGGCCCTGCAACAGCATTCGTACTGGCGTGTGCATTGTGTGGACAACAATAGATTGGAATCCAACAATGGGTTCTGTCACTGTTATCATCCAATGCACCGCCAGCATATGCTGTGTACAGGGTCGAAACCTTGTTCAACCAGAGATTTTTACGACTGTAATATGCAATTGGTGCAACTTCCCCATATTCCTGAGCTAAGACTCCACTTAGTGTAATTTCGTGAGGGTCAACCTGAATATGGAAAGGTTTTGACGGGTTGGGCAAGCCGAGGGCAGGCGCGGAGCAGAGGCGTTGTTTCAAATTAGAAAAGGCCTTTTCGTGTTCATCTGCCCATTTAAGGATATCATTTGGCTTTGTTTTTCCTTTTAGAAGCGAGTACAAAGGTGCTGCTGTATTTGCAAAATCAGGGATAAAATCGCGCAGATAATTTGCTGTGCCCAGTACTTTTGCAACGCATTTAACGTGTGAGGTCGGGCAGCTCGAAATGCATTTTCTCCTATCATCTGTCAATGCTCGGTAACTTTGAGTGAGTGTATACCCTAAGTAGTGTACTTCGTTTTGTGCAATCTGGGCTTTTTCTTTGTTCATTTTAAAGTCTGCTTTACCTAGCGTCTGTAGCACTTTGTCAACCAGCTGCAAGTGGTTCTCAGGTAATCCTTCTGTGGCTACCAAAATATCATCTACGTAGTGAACTACTTAGCGGTCCCTAATAAGGGACTGAGAACATCTGCCACGGCCCTATGAAAAATGGCTGGGCTATTATGAAGGCCCTGTGGCATTCGTTCCCACGTATACTGTAATTGATTAACAGTGAAGGCTAATTTCCATTGGTCCTCTCGTTTAACCTTAAGGGACCAAAATCCATTCTTAATGTCAAGAACTGTGAACCACGAAGCATTGGTTGAAACTTGTGACAGAATAGTTGCTGGGTTTGCCACTATAGGTGTTGCTTTAGGCAAAACTTTGTTTAGACGCTGGTAATCAATACATAAACGCCATTTACCATTCGGTTTTGGTACTGGTAAACACGGAGAATTGGTGGTTGAACAACATCGCCGAACTACGCCCCTCTTCTCAAGCTGTTGGACTATCTCATGAACAGCAGCCTCGGCCTCTGGCTTGATGTGGTACTGCCTTTGCGGGGGAGGTGGCTCCCCATCAATGCAAACTTCAAAGTCAACAAGGCCACAGTCATGTTCATGATCAGCCCAAACATCGCTATGTTTATTGATGAGAAGTTGAATCGGGTCTGTATTGGATATGGACATGATACTGGCAGTATTTTGTAACGTGCCTTTCTTTATTGTTTTGCTTGATTGTAATTCAATTTGTTTTTCAAAACAGTGAATTATGAAGCCATGCTTTTGCATGATGTCCATTCCCAATACAGTACCCTCACTGTTATCTGGTAAATACCAGAATGGCTCTTTTAGCACTACCACGCCTAAATCAAGCTGAACTGGTTTTGTTTGGGTTGCTGTCATTATTGAGTCGCCTATACCTTTGATCCTAATTGTTTTTGTGCTCAAGGGTAATGGAATGTTTGTACATGAGCATGCGGCACCAGTATCAATAAGGATGTTAACTAACCGGCCTCCAAGGTTAGCTCTTATTTTGATTCGATTGCCGCTTGTGATAATGCTTCCTATAGCAATGGAGGCCACGCACCCCTATTGAGGGTTACTGTATTTTGCTAATAGGTTAGCAAGGTCTGCTTGCAGGTTTTTGTATGGGCTATCTGGATTCTGAGTCTGTTCCTCAATTTGTTTAGCATTGTCTCCTGAATCATTACTCTTTATGACTAATTCTCCCAAACGTTTAAGGATCTCAGTGTCATTTGTAGAGTTAGATTTTTGGGCTTTTAGTCTGAAACAATTTTGAATAATATGGCCAGCTTTTTTGCAATAAAAGCATCGAAGTTGAGACTGTGGTTTTGGTTCAGGGTTTTTAACACCTTTCCCTTCTGCTAACCATTGTGTTGTTGCAACGGAGCGAGTTTTGGTTTGTTTAAGTCTTGCTTCTATTTTGGAAGCCCAATCCACCAGTGACCTGTAGGTATTTTCAGATGGATCGGCTCCATGTATTAGCGCCTGCTGTATATGGGGACCAGCATTATTTTTCAGGAGTTGCAGTAAAACTTCCTGATCGCGCTGTGCGTCTTCTAACCCTGAATGTTCCTTGTATGTCACCCATAATCGCTCTGCATAGACTTCAAATGGCTCTTTGTTAGCCTGTTTTATTTCTAGAATTCTGTTCCACTCAGCATGTGTTGGTCCCCTTAATTCTAATAGAGTTTCTTTCAGTCTTTCATAGACATCAGTATCTCTTTCACCTTCCTGCTTAGTTACAATTTCTCCAGATCTTAACTCATTAGGCATTTTTGGTTTTAACTCATCTGGAATAGTGAGGAGAGCTATTTGCCAGACATCCCTAGCCTCTAAGTTGTATACTGATGCCTGTAACATTAAGTTATCCCAGTAGGGTTGGAAAGGGCCTTTCCTTGGCATCATGCCCACTACTTCTTTGTGTTTACTGCATTCTTCGCAAGTTAAAGGGCGGCTAATGGTAGTCACTTCATCATCCGCGCTAGTCATTGTTTTAAGTACAGCAATTCTTACAGGTTTATTGAGAACGACACCAGATTTAGTTCGAGTTCTTATTGGGCTACGTTGTCTCGACTCGTCGGGTCTATTAGGGCGATAATACATGTCGCTCACGGGTTCCGGAGAAGGCTCGCGCCTTACCGGACCCGGTCTTGCCTTTGGAGTTCGGTTACGAACTTCGCTCAAGGACATCCGATCATGAACATTACCAGTTAGGCCCGCAACCTCATCTTCGTCGCTATCACTAGTTATATTACTTCCAATTGTTGCATTTATTGCTGCTATTTTAATCGCAGCTACAGGAAATCCTGCAGAACCGCAACAATCTTCGAGCGCAGAGGTATATTGTTTATCTAATTGTAGCTTCTTTTCAAGGTTTTTAATCTGCATTTCCATCGCATCGCCCTGTCTTGCCCAAGTCTGTTTATCGTACACAGATGCTTCGATCTGTGCTCGCAGTTTTTTCAACTCATCTGATCGAGTAGTTTCTAATTCTTTTATGTTTGCTACTATGCGTTCGTTTTCTGCAATAGCTGCCAAATCATTTTGACTAAGCAAGTAAACGATCGCGACCAAAATCTTCCGAAATGGAGTTTTATTTCAAACTCTAGTCCTTTATTTCTGAGACGGAGAAGAAGCTCTTTAATTTGCAGCGCAAGGGACTCCATTACATCCTTATCTGCACTCAAACTGCTTTTTCCCTGATAAGCCATGTTGTTCACTAATATTCTCAAAACCCACCGGATTTCTACGGTCTCCGGTCTATCTTTGGGTATATCGACCCGTTCTACAAATGTGTCTAGATGGGGTGCGTCTATGCTTTCCCTAATACTTTCTAAAAGATAAACAAAACGGACTTACCGGAGCAGTTGAAGACAGAGAAGGAGAAGCTCAAACCTCATGCCTTTGTTTGGATCTGAATTGTCGCGCCGAAAGACGTCACTCGCCTGAGACTGGGAGATCACGTCGGGGTCACCAACTGTAAGGCTCCACCCGCTGGTCCAAAACGCGGAGTCCAGCGGCCTGATTGAAGGTTGTCTGCGTGTATGTCTTTTACGGCACTTCTGCAAGAAATTATCTTAAATCGTTAAAATTTCTGATTTCCAATCAAAATCTGACTCCATAAACAATTTAATCTGACTCCAATTGTTGACGATTCTTTAATCTTTAATTTGTGTTCCTTAATTTAAAATTGGCCACAGTTATCGATTGTGTAATAATTTAGATATTTGAATATTCTGGAAATCCCATACTTTCAATTATTCTTTCATTAGGGACCAGGTATCGCACAGGAATTACATTTCGGCCGATTATGAATCCACGGACACAAACTCGTCAGTTCTGAGCTTACTCAGAGGGTGCAGAGTGGCTATAATACTTTTAAGTGAGCTGCGCCTGCATACTCATAACCAAAAGTGTATTTTCTCCTATAACCATGAGAGCTACACCGTGTTAAGTCAGTGACAGTCAGAAATCCAAAGTCTCCTTCATGGAGCTCCCCATGGTTCATCCATTAGTGCTTTGGTATGATCTGTCCTGAACACAGATTTGCGGAAATACCCTACACATTAATCTACTTGAAGAAATGATTCCTAGAAAGTCCAGAATAAATCAAAATTAGTATTTTATTTTTGCCAGGCATAATCAAGTAATATAAAACAATAAAGAATAAATTCAATTAGTCCAAAAGAGAATACATCAATTACAGGAAATACATTAAAATTTAGTTACACAACTGACCAATATGAAACACAAAACCTAGAAAATTAAAATAAAATAAATTCAAAGAGTCATCATACCTGGCAGATAGAGAGACACACAGCAATCGTGTGGGAAGTTCTGATTACAGATGCTTCCCTGAATGTTTCGCCAATCCTCTTTAAATACTCAAATCAGAATAAAACAATAACATAATAAAAGTTTCATAGGACCTTTTGCTGGGACATGTAATGACCTGAGGACACCTGGGGTGTAAGAATAACAAAAGACCTTATCAGGGGCACAACCCATATCAGAGGAACAGAATTTCTCTCAGGTCTGAGATCTTTATTTTTGGTCTGTTCTATTGATATGGGACTGGGATCACATTTCCAATCGCACAGAGACTGTAAGATTGATACCAAACATGAAAAGTTTATGCTCATGAATTCTGAAATATTTTATGTAAGAGTAGCAACTTGAGTTCTTGGCATTTCTTTGTCACCTTTCAGTGACCAAGACCATGTGCCCAGGGGGAAGGATGGGTGAATGGACCGATGATCAAATGGTCTTTCTCTCAGATCTTCTTGTCTGATTAGAGAGTTTTATTGTCTTGTGGCATGACATCTGTATTGTGAGAGTTCCTGAGTGACTGGCTTCATGAGGAGATCAAAGCCCCCTTACAATATGCAGTAAAAGACAATGATATCCAAGCACTATAAAAGGTTTTGCCGCAAACTCAACTGACTGGCTTCTCACCTGTATGATTTCAGGCGTCTCGTCACACCTTTTGTACACTGAATTGTACATGAATTATGAGCTCCTAGAACTTATGATTGAAGCTGTGTGTGACCTCCTAACTGAACTACTTTCTACAAATTCAGCATAGAATTAAAAACAGTATACATTTCTTAGTCTTATTAAGTGCAAACACTAAGTGCAGCCATTAACAACAAGGGCGCAGTAATGGAGAGGAAGGTTGGGATGATTTCAAGGGCCCGACAAGGGTGAGGGAGCCCGGAACACGATTTCTATCAAGGTGGACCCCAGAAAGATTTTAAAAGTAGCAAAGTGTCATGAATCCTGTTCATGGACTTCCATCCGCTTGCCATCAGAGGTCGCTCTTCCATTACATTGACTCTCACATTACACAGACTGTTACATGTTACTCCGGACTACAGTTCCCATCATCCATTGCACTGATTACACACACACAGCTGCATCCAATTACACACACTTTATAAGCCCTGGACTTCCTCTATCAGATCACCAAGTATTGTTCTGTGCTGTTTTACGGAGCTAATCTGTGTTTCCCGTGTTAAAGTTTAGTTTAGTTTAGTTTAGTTTAGTTTAGTTTAGTCTTGTTCTTTCCCGAAGTTTATAGCCTGCCTTGTATTTCTCTCTCGCCTTGTCATTTGGACTCTGTTTGCCCCTGCCTGGACTATTACCATGTATTTGGATTATCTCTCTTTGTTTTGCCCCTGGATTATGTTCGCCGCCGATCAACCCCGTCTGTTCACTGGACTGATCTTGTGTTTTGCCTGTGCCATACCTGATTGCTGGCGTTTTGACCCTGCCTGTGTTTTTTGACCTCGTCTCTGTCTAATAAAGCTTGCAAAAGGATCCGCACGTCTCTCGTCTCGTTCACCCTGTTACACAAAGTAGAATAGTTTGATTAATTTGTACTGAAGTAAAAGTTAAATTACAGACTTAAAAATATACTCACGAGTCACGAAAGTACAAATACCTGAAACAACTACTTAATTACAGTAATGGAGTAGTTGTAATTCGTTACCTCCATCACTGCTGTTTTGGTTGGCTTCATTAATATGTAACATTTTTCCGTTGAATCGTTTAGTATGTCCATAAGAAAAAGCTTTGCCACCCCTGTGCATAAAACGTGTGTGTATAAATTTGCTTCAATGTGATGACATAAAAAGTACAGTGTAATGCAAAATAAAGACTGCACACATCACAATAGTGTGACCAGTGTAGTCAAATCAGGAAGAATGAATGAACTGGTTCTTTTTAGTGAGTCAATACCATAAAGTGCTACTTACAGTATGTAGGCTATTCATGAACATATGAATGCAGTTATTTTTTAGCCAGTCAAAAACACACAGTGCCACCTGTGTAGCCAATTCACAAACAAATGACTCTTATGAACTTATCTTTTTAGTCAAAAACACAGAATAGGATGTCTGATATTTGAAACATTTATAATATTTGACAATATTGGAAACATTATAATATGTCTGAAGTGGCAAAATCTAAAACTATTGTATGTGTTTTATTTTATCCATTTCACAAAATTATAGCTTAATGCAAATAATAAGTGCAACCACAATAAAAAATATTGTTCACAAGTTAGATTTACTTTTAATGTTTCTGTTTTCTTCACACATCACATTTTATTTATCTCACTGACGTCTCTTTGGCAAACAAGTAAGCTAATTCTTACATGTACTTTTTTTTTTTTTTTTTTGTTAAATGCTTTTATCCAAAATTACATTGCAGTCAAGGTTCACATTTTATCTCTTACGGCATTACCTGAAAATAAAGTTGAAATCTGTCGGTTGAAATTAAAACCAAACCCTGGCACACCATAAACGACAATGTATGCAATCATGGATAAAATCTTACATAATTTTTTGCATAAGCCTACTTTCTTATGCAACAATATACTACATGTTCTGCTGGTAACGAGCATGAAGGCTTTCCCCTGTTCTCACTGAAAAGGACAACAGAACAACCTGTTTCCTGCCACACAAACTAGGTGAGGTTCATGAGGTGAGGCTACATAATTAATATACAAGGAAATATCACACTTTTCCTGGTCTCAGTGAATGATTGAGTCATTCATCATTCACAACCTCACCCTCAGGGTGATGTCTAGACTTGAAGTGTAGTTTCAGAGCCCCATATAAGAGCATCTTCTGGCTGAAAGTCAGATAAGGACTGCTGTGTTGTTTTCAGTGTGGCATTGAAGACTCACGATTTACAGAAATAGTAAGTAAATGTTTTAAAGCTTTATATAAATCATGTCAGGGCAATTTAAAGGTTTCGTGTCCTTATAAATTGCATGTGACAACCTTATTAATGACCCGCACACTACCAAAAGTGCATAAAAATATACAATGATGGTGAAAAATTATTTAATTGATTCATATTTCAGTGTGACTAAGTTTTGTTCTTTTTTTTGCACCACAATCTTTACAACGTTATTGAAATATACTGATGTTTTGATCCAATAGTTTTTGATCCAGAACATATAGCAATCTGACTCTAAAACTATAAAGATGCAAGACTGCATGATGTCTGACGTAATCAGCTGTATTTTGGCTGTATTTCAGCGGTATTTAAAAAAAAAATGTTTTATTTAAAAATGAATTAAATAATTGTAAATAAATATTTCAGATCATGTTTTTTACATTATTTAAATTTTAAACAGTTCAAAAGTGTTTACATTTTAAGCTGGAAGACATTTTTCACACATAGTTTCTACTTTATTTACAATAGGTTTACTTTGATGCATGCATAACATTAATGTTTTTCACGTTTACTCTATTGTTTCTTTGGTTTATCATAATTCTCTAAAAACAGCCTATCAGAGTGTACTGATTTGCTATATCCTCAAAAATATTCATTTTATATTACAGAAATTTACTTGACTCACTCTCTTGTTTTACAGATGAGTGCATTTAAACCCAAGGAAAGGTATGTAATCCTGCCCAGGGCCCGTATTCACAAAACATTTTATCTTACCACTAAGAGTTCTCCTAAATAGCAGTAAAAGTTTTTAGCTAAGAGTTTTCTCTTAAAACCTATTCACAAAGCTGCTGAGACAAACTTTTACTAAGGAATAGAGAGAAGTCTTAAACTCAGAGTAAGGGGGCGGGGTTGACCTCGTTGCTATGGATGATGTCGGCATGCTTACTAACTATGCACACAGTGATTGGCTGATAGTGTAGGGGTCTCTGTCAGAGATGTATTCATAGAAATATTATATAGCACGACATTACATTTACATTTATTTATTTAGCAGATGCTTTTATCCAAAGCAACTTACAAATGAGGACAATGGAAGCAAACAAATCAACAAAAGAGCAATAATATGTAAGTGCTGACAAGTCTGTTAGCCTAACGCAGTACATGTAGCAAATTTATCATTATGTTTCCATATCCAAATAAAGGTTAAAAATAATGTTAATTGGCACATTCAAATGAAGATTTAAAAATGCAGGCTAAGTGTCACTAATTAAACAAGTAAATGTTCAGCTAATTGTCAGCCTCTTACATGTATGCTTCTCGTAGCGGTAAACAGTCTTTTAATTAACAGAGTAGAATAATCATGGCTGATAGTAAGGCATGCAAATATAAAATAAAACCAAACTGGATGCAAGAACAGATGTTACTTCTTGCCTAACTGGTTAATGAAAAGGATATAATCAAAGGAAAATCCAAAGGTGATACCTTTTTAAAAGCTCATTATTGTCAAATGTTTCTAAAATACTTATATTTCGAGGCAGATTGCTGGCGACAGCCATTTTAGGATAGTTTGTGGTTTGGTCTTATAGTGATTTAGGAGTCCTCTTCACTACTCCTAACGTTTCACAGATTTAGGAGCTAGTTTTAGTGCTAAAACACTTTGTGAAATACTCTTAGAGCAAAAAATTAGGACTGACACGTCCACTATTTTTAAAATTTTCTCCTAAATCATTAAGTTATGAGCTACTTTTAGCCTTAAGATGTTTTGTGAATACGGGCCCAGATTTCTAGAATCACGAAAGCAGTAAAATAACACAATTACACTACAACAAACTGCTATATTCTGAAAAAAAAAAAAAAAACCTGTGCAAAATAAAGTTCAGATTTAATTTAATTGAACTCTAGAATATTTGATATCTAAATATATCAAATAAGTCATGTTCAGGTGAGCACTGATCTGTCTGTCTGTCTCTGTGGCTTCCTCAGCGGTACGGTGAGATTCAAACCCCTACTGAATGGGAGCGAGCAGGAGTTTGTAGCCAGCAGGAGAAACACTGTTCTACAAACTCTGAAGAAGCTTCAGATTCAATGCAGTCGGGTAAAACATCCCATGTTATACTTCATATTTCCAACTGCTTATATTGAAATGGCATACAAATGATGTGTTGGGTGATGAATATCAGCTGTCAAGCAACAATTTCACTCTCTTCATTGTGAAAAAACGATGCCATTCCCAGGTAGCAAGCATTGGTGTGTTGTTAATAGCAATGAATAATGGTACAAGGCAATGTTGGTTCATCATCACTTTGAATTAATGTTGAAATTTCAACCAAAAATTTACTGTGTAAATTGATTCTACATTAAAACAACATTGAAAATAACTGAAATGTAATGTTAACAGTTAAATCAATATTGCAATCGGATGTAGCCAGAGTCGACAACTCAAATCAAATAGCTAGTCAATATCAAATAGCAATATCAAATAGCTCAGTACAATCAAAATTTGAATTGTGGTATCTTTACATTCTGTTATTTGATCTAAAATCTATTAATGCTTAAGTAGCTTTCACACTTTCTACAACAAACATTTGTAAATGGAAAGTGGCCATTCAGGAGCAAGATTGGACATGCCTGAGTTACTGTTATAGTTATGTTAGTCATCGAATGTAACTGGAATGGGAACAGAAGCTTATAAAGTATATCTCAACTCATTTTCCTTTAAACGACAATGATTAAATGCATCACATTTAATACGGACTCAGAATAATGAATCATTACCTGATGAAGCTGTAATCAGGAAACAGAATTGCATGAAACCCCATGTCAGGTGCTTATGCTGTCAACTATTGTGAAGAATGCAATGTCAAGTCAAGTCAAGACACCTTTATTTATATAGCGCTTTTAACAATACAGATTGTGTCAAAGCAACTTTCCAATATCAGAATAGGAAAACAGTGTCAATAATGTAAAATGACAAGATTAAACACTCAGTTTTCAGTTAAAGGCATTTCATTATTGAATTCAGTGATGTCATTGTCCAGCTCAGATCAGTTTAAATAGTATCTGTGCTATCAAGTTGACGATATCGCTAGAAATTAAGTGTCCCCAACTAAGCAAGCCAGAGGCGACAGCAGCAAGGAACCAAAACTCCATCGGTGACAGAATGGAGAAAAAAACCTTGGGAGAAACCAGGCTCAGTCGGGGGGCCAGTTCTCCTCTGACCAGACGAACCAGCAGTTTGTTCCAACTGCAGCAAAGTCAGATTATGTAAAGGACTCATTTGGTTCCCATGGTCTTGTCCCGATGGCTGTCTAGGTGACGAGGTCCTCACTGGGGATCTGTCTCTGGGGTTCATCTAAGTGTCCTGGCCTCCGCTGACGTTCAGGGCTGTAGAGGTCGTCTCTAGGTGCTGATCCACCATCTGATCTGGATACAGACTGGATCAGGTGGCAACGGTGTTCTCGGAATAAGAAAGAAACAGACTAACATTAGCGTAGATGCCATTCTTCTTACAATGTAACAAGTACATCGGGTGTTAAGGGAAGTGTTCCCGGTTCTGGTTGACCTAATTAATGCAGCCTAACAATCCGTTAATGGATTTGAATATTAGAAGCATATTACTATATTATGTGTAAACCAGGTTAAAGAGATGGGTCTTTAATCTAGATTTAAACTGACAGAGTGTGTCTGCCTCCAGAACAGTGTTAGGTAGATTGTTCCAGAGTTTTGGCGCTAAATAGGAAAAGGTTTTGCCGACCGCAGTTGATTTTGATATTCCAGGTATTATCAAAAACCAGAGTTTTGAGAGCATAGTGGACGTGGAGGACTGTAATGTGATAAGAGCTCGCTCAAGTACTGAGGAGCTAAACCATTCAGGGCTTTAAGTAATTAACAATATTTTAAAATCTATACAATGTTTAATAGGGAGCCAGTGCAGTGTTGACAGAACCGGGCTAATATGGTCATACTTCCTGGTTCTAGTAAGAACTCTAGCTGCTGCATTTTGGACCAACTGTAGTTTGTTTATTAAGCGTGCAAAACAGCCACCCAATAAAGCATTACAATAATCTAACCTTGAGGTCATAAACGCATGAATTAACATTTCTGCATTTGACTTTGAGAGCACAGGTCTCAATTTAGATATATTTTTAAGATGAAAAAATGCAGTTTTACAAATGCTAGAAACGTGGCTGTCAAAGGAGAGATTGTTATCAAACAGCACACCTAGGTTCCTAACTGATGACGAAGAATTGACAGAGCAGCCATCAGGTGTTAGACAGTGTTCTAAGTTATTACATGTGGGGGTTTTAGGTCCAATAATTAACACCTCTGTTTTTTCAGAATTTAGCAGTAAGAAATTACTCATCATCCAGTTTTTTATATCGACTATCCATTCCGTTAGTTTCTCAATTTTGTGTGTTTCACCAGGCCGCGAAGAAATATAGAGCTGAGTATCATCAGCATAACAGTGAAAGCTAACACCGTGTTTCCTGATGATATTTCCTAAGGGTAACATGTAAAGCGTGAAAAGTAACTGAGCCTTGAGGTACTCCATACTACACTTGTGATCGATATGATACCTCTTCATTCACTGCTACGAACTGATGGCGGTCAGATAAGTACGATTTGAACCATGCTAATGCACTTCCACTAATGCCAACAAAGTTTTGTAGTCTATTCAAAAGAATGTTGTGATCGATAGTGTCGAACGCAGCGCTAAGATCCAGTAGTACTAATAGAGAGATACAACCACGATCAGATGATAAGAGCAGGTCATTTGTAACTCTGATGAGAGCAGTCTCAGTGCTATGAAACGGTCTAAATCCTGACTGGAAATCCTCACAGATACCATTTGTCTCTAAGAAGGAATATAATTGTGAGGATACTACCTTTTCTAGTATCTTTGACAGAAAAGGGAGATTTCAGATCGGTCTGTAATTAACTAGATCTTTGGGGTCAAGTTGTGTTTTTTTAATGAGAGGCTTAATAACAGCCAATTTGAAAGTTTTGGGAACATATCCTAATGACAATGACAAATTAATAATAGCCAAAAGAGGATCTTTGACTTCTGGAAGCACCTCTTTTAGTAGTTTAGATGGGATAGGGTCTAACATACATGTTGTTGATTTAGATGATTTAACAAGTTTATACAATTCTTCCTCTCCTATAGCAGAGAATGAGTGTAATTGTTCCTCAGGGGATCTATAGTGCGCTATCTGATGCGATACTGTAGCTGACGGCTGCAAGGATAAAATTTTATCTCTGATAGTATCGATCTTGGAAGCAAAATAGTTCATAAAGTTATTACTGCTGTGCTGTTGGGAAATGTCAACACCTGCTGATACTTTATTTTTTGTTAATTTAGCCACTGTATTGAATAAATACCTGGGGTTATGTTTGTTTTCTTCTAAAAGAGACAAAAAGTAATCAGATCTAGCAGTTTTTAATGCTTTTCTGTAGGATAGGGTACTTTCCCGCCAAGCAATACTAAATACCTCTAGTTTAGTTTTCCTCCAGCTGCGTTGCATTTTCTGGGCTGCTCCCTTTAGGGCGCGAGTGTGCTCATTATACCACGGTGTTGGAGTCTTTTCCTTAATCTTCCTTATGCCGAGTTCACACTGCATGATTTTAGCCTGATTTTTCACTCGCCGACAGGTTTTGATAAATCGCTGACAAATGGCCAAAATTGGAGGCAAATCGGAGCTTGTTCACGCGAGTAACAATCGCGCAGTGTGAATTATCAAAGACACGATCTGAGAGAATCACCGATGCATCGCCGACGCAAGCGAAATATTTGACATATAATATCTGGAGATGTCGGCGATTCACAATCCTGCTGTGCGCAATGATTTCTGACTGAAAACTACATCCCGATGACCTGCAGCCAATGAGAGACGAACATACAGGGCAGAGGGAAGTTCAGTGAGGAGTTATAGACCATATCAGTATTTTAATATATACAATTATATCATACAGAAACAAGCACAAACGCTTGACCAGCCGCAACATCAGCATAACAGTTACTGCAAAATTATTATTTACACTCTTTGCAGAACACAATCCCTGTTCCCTGCATCTCCCTCCTGCATAATCTGTTTTTCTTTTTGTAGCTGGAAATCAGCGCACAGACAATTTGCGGGCTATATTTTTTTAATACTTCCAGTCTCGCTCGAGAACAACGGGCTGACGCACGCGGGTTCTCGCGTTATTTCCTTATCACTTCTCGCGTGTGTTTTGTTGTGAAATGTAGTTTGCGGATCAGACAGAGTTGTCGGCGATTCTGCCTATTGTGAAATCGTGCAATGTGAAAGCCCCTGTCACCGATCCATCGTGCAATGTGAACACAGCAGCAACTGAATACTACCCCAGATAGTCACGCAGTGTGAAAACAACAGCGATCCGACGAGTTTGAAAATCGTGCAGTGTGAACTCGGCATTAAGCGTAAAGGAGCAACCGTATCTAAAGTGCTATAAAAGAGAGAGTCCATAGTTTCTGTTACATCATCAAGTTTTTCTGTGCTGTTGGATATGCTGAGGAATTGAGATAAATCAGGAAGATTATTTACAAAGCAGTCTTTTGTGGTAGAAGTGATGGTTCTGCCATACTTGTAGCAAGGAGTAGAATTTACAGTTTTATGATATGGAGCTATATGGAGTTTACACAAGACTAGATAATGATCTGAGATATCATCACTTTGCTGCAGAATTTCAATATCATTAACATCAATTCCATGTGAAAATATTAAATCTAGAGTATGATTTCGACAATGAGTAGGTCCTGACACGTGTTGTCTAACCCCAATAGAGTTCAGAATGTCTATGAATGCTGATCCTAATGCATCCTAATGCAATGTGCTTATGCAAGCACTGAGTAATAGATACAAAACAGGAAGAAAGTGTAATATTCTTGCCAACGGAATAAATGGCAAGCACTATGTTGGCTGTATTCAGGAAAAAAAAAAATTAAACCTGCATACATTTTGCACTCAGAAGATGCACACGGATGCCCTCTGATGTTGTATTTATGATACATCTGATAGCATGTGGAAGCAGATGCTTTGAATGGTATGTGTGTTTCAGAGAGAGGTGCCAAACATTGCATTACTGGGTTCTGGAGGAGGACAAAGAGCCATGGTGGGTTTGCTGGGATCCCTGGTTCAGCTTGAGAAAGCAGGTCTTCTGGACTGCATCCTTTATCTGAGCGGAGTCTCTGGATCAACTTGGTATGAACCCTGAGAAACAACAAACACACAGAGATTGAATTGGGTTGAATGTCAAAAATGAGAGCAGTATGTTCTTCTCTGAAGGTGCATGGCCTCCTTATACAAAGAACCAGACTGGTCCACCAAACTAGAGACCGTGAAAGACAAAATCATCGAGAGAATCAGCGGACCAGGAGTCAGCTGGGAAGACGCATTGGCCAAACTGAAGAAATATTACTATGGGAAAGACTTCTTCAGCTTGACTGACGTCTGGGCAGTGATGACTGTCACATCACGTGTGAAAGAGGTCTGTAAATATTCATAAGCAGGGATGGATTTTACAGGTTTAATTTTTATTTATAATTTAGAAAATTATTGGGTGGTATGATTTACAGCCTGACATACACATTTGTATCATGAATATGCAAAAGAGTTGCAGAGTTTCATAAGATGACCACAAAGTAATCGTCTTACTGTTTAAAGACATGCACTCTATAGAAAAGACAAGTTGTATTAATACAGAATATGACACAAAAATACTATATTGAATTAAACTTGATTAAATTAAATATGAATCTGAGATTGAAGTCTTATTTCAAATAACAATCCACTAAAATATCACTTTAATGATTAATTAATAATATGTTTAAAATTAAGGAAAACAAACTTTTTTTTAATTGTGTTTTTCACAAAAAACAGCTACTTTCCCCATAGTTTTTTTTAAGGAGTTTATAAAAACACACGTTTGATAAACATGATTCCCTTGAGTTTCCCAAACCTCCTGAGAGAAAACATGCAGCTGAATCAATATATTGTTTGATTTTGATGTATAGAGAAGGTTAATTTATCATTTTTACCGATTGTATCTTGCAGCTCAGTGGTCAGATGATGTTGATTCAGTGTTCCTGAATTTGAGTACTATTTCTTTTTCTAATCTTTATTTTTTTTTTTTTACTCACTAAAAAGAACTGGTTCATAACAGCAGTCATTTTTTTCGTGAATTAGGCTACACAGGTTGGGCTTTGTGGTTGAATATTTTGTAATTTAACACGAGAGTAAACAAGTGTTAGAAATGTACAGTACATTACATTAAAAACTTTAAGTGGAAGAACTTTGATAGATTTACAATGTTATTTGTTATGGCAATGCAGCATTTCAGTCTGTAAAAGCGTCTTAAAGGACATATACCATAGGACAACATAACTTTAAATTGAGAAAGAATTGATCACAATTCTGAAATAATTAAAAGATGAGATCCTTATTAAGAGAACTTTGCTGAGAACATGTTGTTGGTGATTGAAAAAACAAAATGTCTTACAGTTGTCTCCTTACAATACAATAACATGATGCCGCAAAAATGTGTTTTCTATAGATCGATGAACACACACTCACAGAGCAGCGGAACAAGAACAATAAAGACCCATTTCCCATCTACACAGTGGTCGACAAGCAATGCAAACAGTGCAGTGATGGAGGTCTGCATGCAGGGGCGGACTTAACCAATAAGCGAGGTAAGCGGCCGCTTGGGGCCCCGGAGATTCAGGGGGCCCCATCTGATATTGGCGAAACATATTTGCAGCGTTGAGCAATGTAGCCGTTCACAGACATGTGCGCTGATTTCTTGAACGCAGTGACCAGAAGTGTTTAAGTTAGAATCCACTTACCGATCAAAATGCCGAGTTTTTGTCAAGTGCTGAGTTCTGCCAGGTCGGGGATCATCTCATTATAACAAAGTGTAGATACGATGTAAATAAGAGATTCATTGTGCAGTGTAGCTTATTAACGGAACGTCGTGAGATCGCAATGAATTGAAGTGAGAGACAGCTATAGTGATCATGAGAGAGCGCTCTTTGCGCGCATTCTAGGCTGTCTGACTGTCTCAGAACAGAGATATTCACCTCAGTAAAGAAACTATTGCGTTTCAAGTCAATTTTATTTATCTTGATGTTTCAAAATGACTCTTGTGAGCGTCTCCTAGGCGCACCAGCGCGAACTGCCGCATACTCGTATAAATGCACGAATGCAATGATTGGAGATTTTCCCTTAATAATAGGTTTCATTTTCGATTTGTTTCTCGGCAAAGCCTACAGTATGCCTTCAGAACACTTGGAATATATAATGAGTTGCCTGGGATAATTTTATTTTTGTAAAAAGATTGGAAAGGTTTACAATTTATTAAATGGACAAGTGCAAGTTTTTTTATTTTATTTATTTATTTTTTATTTTTTTGGATAATGTCTTCATTTGTAATCTCAAAAAATAAGGTAGCCAAATTTGGCTTTAAAACAGCATCAGGTTGACAAATTACTGGTTGTGACGGCACAGATAAACTATAAACTAGAGAGAGCAAGCAAAATAAGGGTTATAAACACTTGGAATATGGAATGAGTTACATGGGATAGTTTTATGTTTGTAAAAAGATTGAACATTTTTGCAATTTATTAAATTGACAAGTGCACGCATTTTTCTGTTCTTTTTTTATTTATTTATTGTTTTTGTGATAATGTCTTCCTTTTGTGATCTGAAAAAAAAAAAAGGTAGCCTAATTTGGCTTTAGAACAGCAGCAAGTTGACTAATTACTGGTTGTGAAGGGATAAATAAACTAAAAACTTGAGCGAGCGAGCAAAATAGGGGTTAAGCATAAAAGGACACATAGTTATTGTATGGGGGCCCCATACCTGGAATTTGCTTAGGGCCCCCAAATCGCTAAGTCCGCCCCTGTCTGCATGTGATGAATGAAAGAAAGAAATAAAGTGTTACTGTGCTTGTGTCAATAGTTACATGGACATGTTTTCTGTCTGCAGACCAGTGGTTTGAAATCAATCCATATGAAGCAGGTTATTCCCTCACTGGAGCGTTTGTGGACACCTCCAGCTTCGGCAGCCAGTTTCACAAGGGCTCAAAGAAAAAACATCAGGACGAATTTGACATGCTGTACCTGCAGGGTAAAAAAAACTAACTGTCACATAGGAGTTTAATATTTGTAACACTTTATTTGTAATATCAACTTACACATTGATTGCACACTGTACTTCACTGATCTCTGAGTTAGTCTAAATATCAAATGTTTCTGTGATTTCTCTATTAGACGCTATTTCATAAAAAAAAAATAATTAGCCTGGCTGTTTATGTTATAGGGTGTTATTTTTATGCTTATTTTATTCTTTATAATATATGTTTGATTTAGTCAAAACTGACTTCATTACAAATAAAAATGTTTTAAAAAACAATAGTTGCTGCTGAACATTTTAAACACACCAATGGCATGATATTATGTGATTGTGTTATTTTTACTCATTATAACACATGAATGATCAAATAGAAATGAAAGTCCTGTTCAACAATTGATGACTCGGTCCAGACAACCCGATCTAACTGGAAAATGTAGCGTAACCTTTTGTGGCGATTTCATATGAAATAAATGAAGGGTGGACCATCATGCTTATTTTTTTTTTCTGAAAATGTAGGCCTAAGTTTTCATATGATTTATACAAATTAGCTGCCAATTAATAAAATAGTTACGAATTGCCACGAGACACATCCTTTGCATATTTGCAATTCAAAAATTTGCAATTCAATCATTACAAAATGTCCACAGTTCAAGTGTGTTGATATTGTGTTTTTCTGCAGCTCTTTGCGGCAGCGCTTTAGGAGATGGAAAGCAGAATAAGGAAGAAATCTTGAAACAGATGCAAGGTGAAGATTTTATTTTTTTTTTTCCTGAGGGCTGAATTTTGCTTAAAGTCAACAGTTATTTATCATCCTTATATATATATATATATATATATATATATAATTTTTTTTTTTTTTTTCAGATTTTTTTAAAAGAAAAGACACAATACTTGAGGCCATGAGGAAAGGTAAAGCATTTCCTACTACTTTTATTTAAGGATTGATTTTAAATTGAGAACTGAAATATTTGAGTATTTTTATTTAAGTATACTTAATGTAGGCTCCCCTTTTTTTAAGTATACTTAAAGTGTACCCTTTTTCCCCCTTTAACTCCAAAGTGCCTTTTATTTATCTATTTATTTATTTATTTTTTGGTGGCGGTGGTTGTGGTTTTTTTTTTTTTCTTCTTCTTCAATACATCAATGCTATTGGTCACCCTTTGTGTTTGTCTGCCTGTTTCACAAATATTTAGCCAGTGAGAGGTATTAAAAAGAGTTTGTGATTAAATCTTGTTGGATCCGCTTCAACTCTCAGTAAAATCTCATAATTCACCCCCTCTATCTTGACTGAATGAACTGAGTTCCACAGCAGCTGAATGAAGTCTTGCAAGGGTAAATAAAGATCTTGTTGTTTGAATAAGTACAGCCAACATTTTGTTTACGTGAGAAACACTATGTCTATAAAGGCTCATATTTTATGTATTTGAGCAGTGCGGGGACAGTATCTCGAGTGAATATAGATTGGCACATTGGCACAGTTTTTTTTTTTTTTTTCAAACAGTAAAAAATATTGAGGCAGTTGCGACGAGCTCTTTTACAGATTAAAAGAAAGGAATAAAATGTACTGTAATAAGTGTAGAATTGCACTGTCTGTTTACTCATTTGCATCAATCGGAGTTAGAGAAGCAGTGAGGGATGTTGAGACAGGTGAAAAGCGTTTTGTTAATAGTGAATATTGACCTATTGTGCGTACCGTTGTTGCTCCCGCTGTTAGCAGGGTATAATCGCTGCATTTGGGGTAAAAAAAGACTTTATATAATTGTATTAATTAAAAAGAATTAATAATTGTGCCAAGAAGGTTGTCTGTTAGTTCACACAGGCACGAACTGATTGACAGCTGCCCTTAGCGGAGCCTTTAATCAAAGCGTTCAGCACAGTAGTCTGTGAGTGACGTCACCTCCCAATACAAACACGCCCCCTAGTATAGTCCCGCCCCCTCACAATGATTGACTGCTTTCTGTGTAGACATCGGAAATTCAAATGCAAAAGGAATTGCGATTTAATTTGAGTTTTGGCAGGTTACATGCACGACACAGAGAGAGTGAAAAAGCAAATGTGGTAATTAATATTGCTATTTAAATATGGCAGGCTCATAACTCGTAAGACATGGGAACGACAGTTTCATTTCAAAAACAAAATGTTCGTTTGCGAAAACGAAAATGCAAACGGTAATGCAAAATTACAATTGCATTTGGATTATGTCACAAAATGCGCCCACATGTGGAAAACGCAATTAAAAATACAATTTGCAATTGCTTTTGAAAATAGTCTGGAAAATCCTTCCATAGGTGATAGTGCACCACATTAAAATAAATGATCAGTCATGTTTTCATAACCACTGGCCAAATTCAAAAACAAAACTAAAATTAAAACATCTTTGAGAGCAAGGGGGCCCCTCAGTGTTTCGGGGGCCCTACGCAGCTTGCGTATTCTGTGTATAGGGAGGACCAGCTCTGTATTTGAGGTCTGAGACATGTGGGACCGGAGAGAGAGGGCTAGCATTTGCCATCTAGTCATAGCCAATACACTTAAAGGGTTAGTTCACCCAAAAATGAAAATTAGCCTGTGATGTATTCAACCTCGAGGCATCCTTGGTGTATCTGACTTTTTTCTTTCAGATGAATCCAACTGGAGTTATATTAAAAATTGTCCTGGCCCCTCCAAGCCTTACAATCTGGATAAGCGTGTGCTTTTTGTCAACAGTCCAGAAGATGTGAAATAAAGTGTGCGCATCCATAATAAAATGTGCCTCACACGGCTCCAGGGGGTGAATAAAGGCCTCCTGTAGTGAATCCATGTGTTTTTGTAAGACAAATATCCATATTTCAAACATAATAAACACTTTTTTCTCACTTCCGGTATCTGTCGTATGCGGAAGCTGTTCCGGCGGATGACGTACGACGTATGCGTCGTGCGTGCGCCTCTGAGATATTTACAGATACAAAGCATCTGAGATATAAAGTTTCCTTACTTTAGCAAAGGAAAACCAGTCTCCTCTTGGCTTATATAGAAATCCTTGGTTTATACTTCTAATTCTTGACCGGCATTTTGTTTTGTTCTCTCTCCGTGTTCGTCACTAATCACGCAACGCCGATGTCCTACGTCATGCCTGGATGCCTTTCACGTACGACAGTCAGCGGAAGTGAGAAAAAAGTGTTTATTACGTTTGGAATATGGATATTTATCTTACAAAAACGCATGGAACCCCTAACCCTTTAAATAGCCTGTGCATACAATAGCATTTCATCTCTTTTATAAAATGAGATTTTGGCTAAATAAACTAAATAAAACTTAAAAAAAAAAAAAAAAAAAAACCATTACAGAATCAGATCACTGTGAAATCTTTAGATTTTATCATGCAGAATGTAATACTCTGTATACATTCTGTGTATACACACACACACACACACACACACATACATATACATATATATATATATATATATATGGGGAGAGCTCTGGTACAATTCAAACCTTTCACAGCAGCTGTACTTTTCACAGTATTTTAGTATTTCTTCATTGCTGGCTTATTTTAGACCTTCATATGAGACCAACATCTCTGGTCCTCAACAGTATCAAGTTTTTGCCAGCTAGGCGGATACATGTTGGATATGCTATAGTGACAGTATGGCTATAGTTTCTTATAATCTCATATGGAACTGTTTTGGACATAATTATTTAAATTATATCTCAACATAGTTTGGCAAAAATACTTGACTCATTGCTTGACCTTCCCGTCTTCTCAGTGACATATATAAACAAGTTAACCAAATAATACAAATTAACTTATAAAACCAAACAGAATAGCTAAAAAAATATTTTTCCCTTCAAACTATATTATTATTATTATTATGGTTATTAATAGTGAATAAATCTAAAGCATTTGAGACTATTATTTTGTGTTATTTAATTTGCCATTAAGATGTGACCAAAAGAAAAAGGGTTTTAGCACATGCCCCTCAAAAGGTCTGTGAACGGTCATGAATGCTATTTTATAGCACCCACCCTCTGGCCTCTGTTACACTATGTCAGTTAGCACTGCATTATTGGGTGACTTTATTACCTGGAGATGATTTGAAAAACACACACATAGATTCATGCATTGTCTTCATGTTTTTTTATTCAGCAATCGCTGGATGCCTTTGGCCCAGTTCCAAATGGTACCCTAAACCCTCGCGTCTGAACTTTTGTGACGTAATACTGCTTTGACTGTGGGGTAGAAGTCTGCTGCAGAGCACACCTCAGTGCGGGCTCGGCAGAAGTGTGCATCGAGGGCAAATAGCAGCTGCAAAGGGGGCACTCGCGAGCACACTTCTGAATGCTAAAATGACAAATGGGACACCCTAAGGTCTCATGGACTTAACGGACATGCACATGTGACGCCCATTATAAGTCCGCAAGACCACAAGTGCACATGAAGTGTGCCATTTGGGACAGTCCTTTTGTCCATATTAGGATTTCCTGGCACATCATAAGTTATTACTTCTATGAGTCTGGTTTGAACTTTCTGCCCGAGAGCGCCCTCTGGCTTCAAGTATGAATGAAACATACACTGCACGAGAGTGTTTAGCGGTTTGTAATGTTCACATCGCCTCATTTTGGATACGAATAAAATGTCAGGTTATGCATAGACTATCTTTTTACTTTGAATTTAAATATAGATTTATTGACGCTGGTTGCTGAAAACCTCTAGGTGTGTTCACTCCAACACACTTACCCGAAAAAAGTGCGGGGGACAAATTTGACATTTTATTAAAAGTGTCCTGCGTATTGTACGCCCATGGACTAATTGCTTCTGGTTGCGGTAAAACTGATATCGAAACATCATAAATTTGACAGTGGAAAAAGTGCTTTTTTGTAGTGTGTTCATCTTTATTCAATATCTATTGGACAGAACAGCCTGAGAGGGAATATGAAGAGGTGAACAAAGAGATGGAATCAGACTCCTTCCATTGTGGGTTTGCTTCAGATGATGTTCCAATCTCCCCACCTGTAGATGAATGTTACCAGGTGCTCATGGATCTTGTGGACATGAATCTCACTGTTTTGAAAGGCAAAGATACTTCTCATCTTGATGAGTCCATCAGAAAAAATTTGAACGGTAAACCATTAGGCCTATACATCACAGTAAGAGCCTGCTGTTTAATGACACAGATTTGCGAAGAATACCTTTTATTTTCTGAAATTGTCAAAAAAAAAAAAAAAAAAATCACATTATATTTGCATTCAGATATTGTCATTTGTAAAATGCTTTGAATAAAAGCATCAGCTAAATATATACATATAAAATGTACAATTATGAAAATAAGAAATATGGATAAGGTAACATTAAAAAATAATGTGTAATAATAAGGCAATCATGTCTACCCACATTTGTCATGTCCCATTTTCTTACAGACCTCTCTGGAGGCACAAATCACAGTATTTGTTCAATGAAAAAAGAAGTGGAAACTACTGATAGAGTAGAAAAACCGGATATAATGAGTTTCACCATGGATGTGTGCAACAATTTGAAGGGTCGGATCAAATTTTGGCTATTTGGTAAGTTGAACCCCTAACCCCCGGATTACATACATACACACACAATAACCAGATTTATATATTTGTCATCATTTAAAACACAAACAAACAAAAACACTGGTCTGAAAATCCTGTAATGAAACTGTCAAGTCAAGAAGTCTACAGCCAAAATGGTTCTTGATAAGAAACTAAGAATCGTTTAAAGAATTGAGGAACTTTATAGTTTATATATTTTAAGTATAACTGTTTTACAGAAGCTTGGATTGCTATGCTTGAATGCGTGACTCAGTGGATCTGGGGCAGGAAATATAACTTCCTTCACAACATGACAGGTGAGAACAGACCGGCTAAAAACGTGCAATTCAATGAGAATAATAAATGGACTCATTTCACACCGTGATCGATTAGATGGAGCAGTGCCTCCTGCTCTTCTGGAAAGTGAGACGAGAGACTATATTGATGCTGGACTGTCGAACAACTCACCCTACTTCTCAGTGCTGAGAAAAGAAAGAGACATTGACCTCATCATTTCCCTGGATTTCAGTGCCGGCGATCCTTTCATGGTAGGCCTGGCTTTTATACACAGAGTTCTCGTCAAATTCGCAAAATGTTAATTTTATTGCTACAGTAACAAAATGTAAAGAATAATAGGCCCATCTTCCAAACTGTGTCTGTCTTACTCTGAATTACTATGAAAAACTACTAAGCCTGTAGTAACTGTTTATATTTTAGACCTGTTGGGACGGATTTTGTGGGTAATTTTCTATTCACCTGTGCGTGTCATGATGGGAGAAATTAACCCAAAGCTTTGAATCAATTGAACAATTTGCTTCACAAAATGATTCACTGTTTCAAAACACTCAAAACACTACATGCTGGTGAATAACAAATTATCTAATCAAATCATCAAATCATAATTTAATCAAGATGGCGCCGCGAATGGCAGCCATGGCGCTGAGCTCCACAGTTCTTCTGCTCTTTTTGTTTGTTTGGTCTGTGTTTAGTCATTTTTCTTCTATAAGTTTTACCAGAGACAAACTCCTTAACATTAAGCAACACATCTCAGACAATATTTTTGTGTTCAGATGTACATTACACACAAAACTGAACTATTTTAATAACAGTAGCTAGTCTGTTTTGGGAGAAGGGGAAGACGGGCTCGGGTAATTCTGATAAGTGCGGAAGAAATCCTCACTCGCTTCCCGCTTCGGCTCAGTCTTCACCGCGGCTCTCCCGGCCACAGCGCTGTATGCAGCCGGACCTCTAGCTTCTGTTTCCAGATGCTAGCGCAAGGCGGCTAGCAAAATTGTCAATGTATTATTTAATTTTATTATTGTTATTATTTAAACTGCTAAAGGCAGGTAATTTGTTGCTAAAAGTTGTTAAAGGATGTCGCGAAATCATTGGATGTTAATGTCATTATGTAAACATGACGCAAAGTGCCTAGAATGCACACTGGAATTACTCAAACTTTCTGTATTTTTCACCAGCATTTTTACCTGTATTTAATTTACACCTTGCATTTCGATAAACAAATAGATAAGATGGATAAGTTTAATTTTTGTTTTGTGGATAAAACCAACAGTGGAAGAAGAAAGTTCCACTGTTGATCACAGTGGACCAACAGTAAATAATTAACAATCATAGGTACAAATGAAAAATTAAGGTGCATCATTAATAAACAATTATTAAACAAGTGCAACCCGCAACTTAATTCATATGTGAAGTGCGTACTGCTAGGCACCTCTCCCAAAGTGTCTAACGTTACCAGCCAATATGCCGCTTGGCTGGCTAGCTGTTTCAATATTTTTTCTTCCTTGAGTGGTTAGAAGGAAGAAAGAAGAAGAAGAAGAAGAAAGAAAGAAAGAAAGAAAGAAAGAAAAAACAAAACAAAAAAAACGCATGCCTTTTATCACTTGGCCACTTTTTAAAGGTTGCCAAATAATTTTTTTTTTATATACAATAGCTACATTTGTTGCTAGTTGCTCGAAAAACAAGTTGCTAGGGTAGTGCAACAAAAATGGCTAAATCGGCAACACTGCAAGCTACCTGGACATTCCAGCATGTCCCGCTAAAATTCAAACCATATTTCTGTGGCCTACAGCTACAGCAGGTGAAGCAAGCGCGAGGCTGCTTCTGCTCGCAACACAGACCCACACATCTTTCTTTTACTCCTTTTTCTCTTACGCTTCTATCAGTTTCCCACCTCAAGCCCCAGAGGCTGATAGTAAGTGTGAGGCTGCCTCCGCTGGAAATTGCGGCCCCTGCTCCTCTCCCTCACAGCTCTCTAATCCATTTAACGTCACAATATCCTCTTTTACAGCAACATCACTGCCCGTCCCAGCAAATGCTGTTGCCTTGGAGCCACCGCTAGTGGCTTACAACATTCGAGCACAGATCCTGGCAGGTGCAGACATAGACCTCTCATCTAAGCCCGTCACTAATGAGTAATTGGGTAATAGATGCATTGTAGGCCACAATAGACCATAATAATCATTTTGAATAAAGTATCAAAAGTATGTATGGTTCTGTTGAAAACTTAAACAACAATATAATGTCCATACGCATTACATCAACAACCTACAGAGGGCTCCAGTGGCCCGACAATCGTCTACATGTCACCGTGCGATCTAATCCTTGTTCGGCTAAACACAATTTAATTCAAATGTCCACTTAATCTTTAATATTTGGCCATTTCTTTATGACAGAAATGCCACAACAATTGTAAATTATTAAATGGGGACATCAAAAGATGCCATTTTTCAGAGTTCTTCATTACGTTCAGCAGTTTCACTGAAATAATCTGTTCAGTTTACCCTAAAGGCGGCGCAAATTAAATGAGCATTCATGATCAGGCCTTTTGATGAGCGCCGTCTCAGCATTAGCCCATTGGAGCGGCTGCTAGGAAAATTCTGGGGTAAGAAACGCCTTCTAATCGATCTGTCATCTCTGCGTAACTCTCCGTTTCAGGCATAAACACCTCGATTCCCCTCGACGAATTCTCTCCCAATAGTAGGACATTCAGCATGCAATCCATATGATAAAATCATGGATCTTAGCACCTGGCTGGCAAAAGTCGACATCACCTTAGCTTCCAAAGCCATGTCTATCCATCCAGATTCATGGCACTCATTTGGGGTACACTAGCACAGGAAATTCTATTTTGTCATACACTTTCGGATGCAAGCAGCACCAAGATTTTTGGACACGTTATCAGAAACAGCTCATTGGATTTGTCTTACAATCATGCAAGTAATCATTATAGCATCCACCCCTTTTAGACGACTCAAAATCATCCTGAATATTGAACTCCCTGTCAGAAGCTGCAAGAGCGCTCCCGGTGGAGCAAATACGTCTCTCTGTCGACTACTGGCGAGGCTCATCCATCCGACGCCGTGAGTAGTGAACTCCCGTCAAATGCTACAACAGCCTCCGGCCAATCAAATCTTGACCTTTCAGTCCGTCTACCGGCGAGGCTTAACCATCCGATGCAGTGAGTATTGATCTCCCGTTGGATGCTGCGAGAGCCTCCCGGTTGAGCAAACCTTGCCTTTTTTTCCGTCCGACAACCAGCAAAGTTTATCCGTTCGATGCCACAAGTATTGAACTCCTGTCAAACGCGGCAAGAGCCTTCTGAATATGTTTTTCTTTCAGCTACCAGTAATGCTTACCCGCTCGTGCTGCGAGTAATGAACTCTCGTCGAACGCGGCAAGAGCTTTCTGGTCAAGCAACCTTGGCCTTTCAGTCCATCTACTGGCGAGGCTTAACCATCCGATGCCGTGAGTATTGATCTCCCGTTGGATGCTGCGAGAGCCTCCCGACCACACAAATTTACCTTTCTGCTGTCTTACGCTTGGCGAGGCTTAACCATCCGACACCGTAAGTCTTGATCTCCCATCGCATACTGGCGAGAGCCTCCCGGTCAAGCAAACCTAGCCTTTTCAGTCCGACTACCAGCAAAGCTTATCCATCCGATGCCGCGAGTATTGAACTTCCATCGAACGCGGCAAGAGCCTTCTTAATACGTTTTTTCAACTACCGGTGATGCTGACCCACTCATGCCTTGAGTATTGAACTCCTGTCAAAAGCTACAACAGCCTTCCGGTCGAGCAAACCTTGCCTTCCGTCTGACTACCAGCGAAGATTAAACGAGTGTTTTTTTTTAACTCTAAAACATGAAATGTAGAGTTATCTGCTTTTGCCAAAAAAAAAAAAAAAACGACTGTCAGAGTTATCTGCTTTTGCTATAAAACAAACTTTTAATATGTAAAAAACATACGTTCAATGAAGTTTAATTTTGTAAATTACCTGTATTTTTTATTATTACTTTAAAAAGAGTGTAACCCCGGCATCCTGGCCAAATTTGCCCATTGGCCTCTGACCATCATGGCCTCCTGATCATCCCCATACACAGATTGGCTTCATCACTGTCTCCTCTCCACCAGTAAGCTGGTGTGTGGTGGGCGTTCTGGCGCACTATGGCTGCCGTCGCATCATCCAGGTGGATGCTGCACATTGGTGGTGGTTGAGGAGATTCCCCCCCCTTTCATGTAAAGTGCTTTGAGTACCCAGAAAAGTGCTATATAAATGTAATTAATTAAATTAGTATTACTTAACCAAAACAAACCAACTGCAGTTTGATTGATGTTACTTGGAATGCGTAATAAAGAAAAAAAACGTAACTTCTGAAAAAATAAATAAAAAATGGAGTTATCGGTTTTTGCAAATGAACTCTTCATATGCTGTCCTAATTTAGAAGCATTCTTCATAAACTTCATAAACCTTTCTACTCGCCGTGGGAGTTTTCCTTTTTTTCCCTCCGTGCCCACCCCAATCTGTCAGTGGATCACCAGCTTTCTGAGCAACTGGACACACTGAGTTTATTTCTGAACCGCTAGAGGGACATAAGTGTAGCTTTAACAAATTATGAGGGATCATAAGACTTGCATGTTGTATTTATTTAGTACTGCCCTCAATGAGCTATTTCACATAACAGATGTTTACATATAGTTCATATATGGACAAATATAGACAAAACAATAAGTGAAATTTGCACAAATGAACCAGTTTAAAAAATTTACAAATGTTTAGTTCGTAAGACTGTGTGTTCTTTCCTGGTTGATCCATGAATATAATATTTGTTCATGAGGCTGCTGTTTGTCCCGAGCAGTGTTCTTCAGTTCATGTTCTGCACGTTTGAACCCTTTCCAAAAGTGACTGTGGTTTTGAGATCCATCTGTTCATAATGAGGATAATTGAGGAATTCACACAAACATTCACTGATGCTTATTAAGGAAGAATTATGATTGGGGGTGAAAACTTTTGAACAGGATGATTGTTTCTATTTTGTCTAGGAAACATGCAAATTTCTCATCTAGCTTCTGAAGGGCAGCACGTTAGATCTATAAACAAAATAAGAGCAATTTACACTGATCATCCTGTTCAAAAGCTTGCTGCTAATGAAGCCTGTGATGTTTTTTTCACTGCAGACAGTGAAGGACGCTGCTGATACATGCAAGAAACTAAACATCCCTTTCCCTAAAGTCGACACTTCCCATGAAAACGAGGACAAACCGAAGGACTTCTATGTGTTCAGAGGCAAAAATGCTCCAACGGTGATTCACATCCCTCTGTTTAATGTGGTCAACTGTGGAGGCAAGTTTAGATTTAAAAGTTTTCCTGATTGAATCGGAAATATCACTGAAATAAATTCTAATGTAAATATGTAACTGTTTCTTCAGATGAAGTTAAGACCTTGCGGGAGAAGTATCGCACCTTTAAACGTTCTTACAGCGCTGAGATGATCACTGATCTTATGGAAGTCGCTGGAAAAAACATCTCAAACAACAAAAAGAAACTGCTGGAGGAGATTCGGGTGGCCGTTGGAAAAAAAGGATCCAGTCGCTTTAATCCTCATTTGTCATTTTCCAATCCTAAATGACAAATGAGAATCTGAATATAGAATAAACTGATCTGCATATCAGTCATTTCACGTAAACAGTGTTTAATTTTTTGTCTTAATCATGTTTGCAGTTGATTTAATATTTTCAAAATGTTTTCTGAATGCTTCTTCATGCTTGACTTTCATTAAGCAATAAAGAGCTCAAATCAACCATAACTGCCGATTAAAAAATATAGTATTATTTTGCTTCTGTTCTATTGAATTTGTAAACTGTTCTCTAAAAGTCCTGGTCATTTGATAGCAAAAGGCACAAATGCTCATTATGGTCCTGAAAGCTGATTGATCAATTGTGCTAAAACACACAGCTGCCTTACACATTTTTCGAATTTTTACTTTAGTATTTTGGACACAGAGTATTTGAAATGGATGGTCGTTTTAATTTCAAAAGGGTTATGGTCAGTGTTGGGAAAGTTACGTTTAAAAGTAATGCATTACAATATTGCGTTACACCACATAATAGTAACTAATTGTGTTACTTTTTATAGAAAGCAATGCATTATGTTACTTTTGCATTACTTTTTGTCACCTGAGCTGGGCTTGCGTATTTAAAAAAAATAAATAAATAAAAAAAAAAAAAAATTGGCAACTGTAAAGGCCCTTTCACCCCAAAAGTGAAATGAATAAGACTCAAGCTGAAGAAAATGCCTCTGCACTTACTCCCGATTTTTCTCAACATGGGGACAGAAGAGGTGTCAGTGAATAAATAGGAAAACAAAGTAACTTGCATTACTTATTTTAAAAAGTAACTCAGATATTTTCTTGTAAATTTAAAACGAATGCGTTACTTTACTAGTTACTTGGAAAAAGTAATCTGATTATGTAACTCGCGTTATTTGTAATGTGTAACAGCACCATGCACCATTCAATGCAGCATTCATAAAATGAATCACTTTCTTCATTCCCGAATGAATCAGCAGTTTTGAACAAATCTGCTGAATTGAATTAAATTTAAATATAAATATATTCCAAATTATACCTTTAAATAATTAATATTATAACATTGTATTGCATTAATTTAGCAATCGGAAATGCTGTGTAAATGCATTTATGAGTATTTTACAGTCTGTTTAAATAGACTAAGGCTAAATGCCACTTCCAATGCAAAGATGGATTTTGTTGATACAGATTTAATTTGATTGGTAATGTCCCTATAGTGTCTTATTATTCTAAATTATTTCTTACCTTTAAGAATTTGACATAAAAAGATATGATTTTTTCATGTTTCATACGTTTCATCATGTTTTTATTTGAAGGGTTACAAGTCTATCACTCAGCTTTAGTTGGCGTCACCTTTCAGGCACGTGCCTAAATACACTAAATAGACAGAAAGAAAGAAAGGAAAAACACTAAATAGAAAGCCCAAGAATTCAACTTTGTAAGACAATTTTGTTTGATGATTTAATAATTAATTTAAATAATTTTGTGTTTTATTAACGATTATTTAAGTATTTAATGATTTATTTAATGATTTAATTTTGAATGATTTGGTCCTCCATAAAATATTGTCTCGTAATGGAAAAGATCATTTCTGACACTGTTTAGTGCTTAAAATAATGTGGATGTCTATACATCACAATAAGTCACATGGAATTGATGTTAATGGTGTTGAAATTCTGCAGCAAAGCAATGATATATCAGATCATTATCTAGTCTTGTGTAAACTCCATATAGCTAAAGCTGTAAATTCAACTCCTTCTTGCAATCAAGAAATTAACCGATATCCTCGAAAAATACATAATTTTCAATGTCAACAGTCAGAATTTAAATGCAAAAAAAGTGCCCAATATAAGTGATCAGAATAAGAAACGTAATTATAGGTATTTAACACTCGTTCATGCAGACACCATCACAGTCAAAACGGTGTCATTCTGTATGATAATCCGACAATAAAAAAAACAAAAACAATAATGCTCTTACTTTCGTGTCGCTCTATAATTTCACACAGGACAGTTAACAGCTTAACGGCTCCTACTTACTGTTTAGTCACACCTAGCCTAACTACATGAAATGAAAATGTAGTCAGTACTTTTTAAAATTGTGAGAAATAAAAATGAGAAACACTAGAAAATGTATTTTAGTGAAGTATTCAGTTTAAATTACACTTGAGTTAAGTACACACTCCCAAAAACCATATTTAATTTCAGTAACGTTAGTGAAATAAAATAACTCTTTACACCTATGCATAAAACGATTGCAAGACATTTCATGGTACATGACCTGTTTCTGCTCACCCGCTCCCTGGTTGGGTTTAATAGCATTGACCCTAAATAATATGTGAAAATAATGTTGGCTACTTCAGAAAACAGAAAATAAGCACATCTAAAAAACATCTCTTACCTTTATGACAATGTCGAGGGTAAACGAACATAAACGGAGATGTTGGCAAATATGATGATTTTGTGCATCACAGCTGCAACCCAGGCCATATCCGATGCGGCGACGCCTCTTGTTGTCTAGTCTTTTTTTCAAGTGTGAGACCTGAAATGTCTTTTTCATGGTGAGTTTGAGCTTTTCTATCATGTAATTCACTGTTGCAGACTTTAATACAACAAGAACGTACCATTTTAAATCAAATGAAAAAGACTCCAACTACAGAACACCTTGGCTTTGATTCCTTTTCAAACGCCACCTGACAAAGGCCGATTCGGATGGAGGTGATAAGCCACTGAAGACTCTCCCAGCTCTCTCATCCCTTGAATCTCCAACATGGAATGTCCCTTGGTAGTGAGCTTGCTCTTAAAGGGGCTAGACCAGTAATGGCACATTTCCTTCAGCAGCAGGTGTGACATTAGCAGGCCTCGAAGCAGCAGGTGTGATGTTAGCAGGCTTTGACTTGAAGGCAGCCATTTTGTGAACAGGCTCAGGTGTGACACAAACAATTCCCGACATGACAGTCCTCATGTGAGAAGACACTGACGTGGAGCTTACTGCATAATTGCGGGGTCCCTCATCCGCTACACCCACCGAAAAATCAGAGCCACTCAAACGCAATGCAAAGTCTATGTATTGTTCTAGTGTCCAATGAGGGGTATTGCGTGGCATTAAACATGATATCTCTTTGCTCA
The DNA here is from genome assembly GCF_012432095.1 of Onychostoma macrolepis. NCBI lineage: Eukaryota > Metazoa > Chordata > Actinopteri > Cypriniformes > Cyprinidae > Onychostoma > Onychostoma macrolepis. The sequence goes on along the minus strand of NC_081159.1, from coordinate 43,196,173 downwards.
GTCCATAACGGAAAGTGTCTTTGAGGAAAGAATCATTAAAGTCAACTTGGTAGCAAAGATCACAAAATCTAGCCACATATTCCTCAATGGAGAGGTTACCTTGACGGAGGTGAACGAGGCATGATGCAGGATCCATGGTGATCTGGTGTTTGAAAAGCTGCTGGATCTGTAGGATGGTCGTGTATTCTGTAATGAGTCCACTGAAGGCGAGTGTAGTGAAGAACCCAAGTGCAGTTTATTTACAAATGTCAAATCCAAGATACAAATAAAATCCAAACAAAGACCGACTTGACTTGAAACAGACTTGACCAGAGAGAGACTTGGCATGGCATGAACGGACTAGACTCACCAACAGCCGGTTACAACATTAATACACAACAAGGAACAAAGGCGACGACATGGCTACTTATAACAAACAATGAGGGTCACATGACATGAACAAACCAATGAGAGACAAGACACATGACTAAAGCAACCAATGAGAACATGACACATACAAGGGAACCAATAGCATAAACACATAAGGGAAAGGGAAGCATGAAACAACCAGAAACCGTGTCTAAACTTCAAAATAAAAGACATGAAAACAAGAACATGAAACAGAACCCAAAACAGAACCCAAAACAGACCTTACAATTGTGCTGTGTCCTGGTTGGGAAATGTGTCATTTCATGCCCAGTCTAAAGGAAGGAGTTGCATGTTTTTTTGCGGAGATGTTACTTGTATGTATGAACTTTACATTGCTTTGTTTGCTTTCTTTTGTTTTTGTACTTTTGTGTATTTACATTTTTGGCTGTGTGTAGCTGTATTAACCTGAATTGAATGTTTTCTATTTTGTATTTAATAAATTGATTTGAAATCCTTTTGACTACTGTACATTTTTGACAATACAGACATTAGTTATGTGGTGACTGCATCCATTTCAGATATATAATAACTGTTTTCCCCGAAGTCTCAAGTTATAGTAGCTGGAAAGTATTGATAGTGAAACAGATCTATTGTAGATCAACCCTGATCAAACATAACTGGACCAACTAATTAGGATCTGAAGGAGCGCTTGGTAATTACAGACAAGTGTGTTTGCTCAGGGTTGGAACTGAACTCTGCAGGAAGGTAGATCTCCAGGACCAGGGTAGATTAATAGTGCGGGCCATGTGTGGGCCTAGTGAGGGCTTCCTGGGGGCTAAGTGAGGTTTGCCCGTGCAGGGCCAGCACTAAGGGGCCAATGTTTTGCCAATGAGCAAATTCTCAGAAGCCCTGCGCAGGCCTGTTTGCAGGGTAATATTAGTCTGTTTCTTTCTTATTCCGAGGTCACCGTAGCCACCCGGATCCAGTCCGTATCCAGATCAGATCGTGGGTCAGCACCTAGAGACGACCTCTACAGCCCTGAACATCAGCGGAGACCAGGACACCTAGATGAACCCCAGAGACAGATCCCCAGTGAAGACCTCGTCACCTAGACAGCCATCGGGACAAGACCATGGGAACCAGATGAGTCCTCTGCACAATCTGACTTTGCTGCAGTTGGGATTGAACTGCTGGTTCGTCTGGTCAGAGGAGAACTGGCCCCCGACTGAGCCTGGTTTCTCCCAAGGTTTTTTTCTCCATTCTGTCACCGATGGAGTTTTGGTTCCTTGCCGCTGTCGCCTCTGGCTTGCTCAGTTGGGGACACTTCATTTCCAGCGATATCGTCGGCTTGATTGCACAGATACTATTTAAACTGAACTGAGCTGGACAATGACATCACTGAATTCAATAATGAAATGCCTTTAACTGAAAATTGAGTGTTTAATCTTGTCATTTTACATTATTGACACACTATTTTCCAATTTTGATATTGTGAAGTTGCTTTGACACAATTTGTATTGTTAAAAGCGCTATATAAATAAAGGTGACTTGACTTGACTTGACTTTATTCATATAACAAGGTTTAAATGGGCCATACAAATTATGGGAGTTCCTCAGGAGAAACAATCAAATGGGAGGGGGGCGGGAGATGGGTGTGAAATACGGGAGACTCCCCGGAAAAACATTGTGTTGACAGGTATGACATGCTGTGAATGCAGCATTAGCTCACGAGACCTGACATGGCACCACACAAGATTTCAAAATGAGAACGAGATGAGATTTTTACAGTATTTTTCAAATATCCTCAATGACAAAGTACATTTACTTTCTGAGTATGGGTTATCATATGCAGTAAAAGACAATGATATCCAAGCACTATAAAAGGTTTTGCCGCAAACTCAACTGACTGGCTTCTCACCTGTATGATTTCAGGCGTCTCGTCACACCTTTTGTACACTGAATTGTACATGAATTATGAGCTCCTAGAACTTCTGATTGAAGCTGTGTTTGACCTCCTAACTGAACTACTTTCTACAAATTCAGCATAGAATTAAAAACAGTATAAATAAAAATAAATAACAGTTTTTTCTTAGTCTTATTAAGTGCAAACAATAAATGCAACCATTAACAACAAGGCCGCAGTAATGGAGAGGAAGGTTGGGATGATTTCAAGGGCCCGACAAGGGTGAGGGGGCTCGGAACGCGAATTCTATCAAGGTGGACCCCAGAAAGATTTTAAAAGTAGCAAAGTGTCATGAATCCTGTCCATGGACTTCCATCCGCTTGCCATCAGAGGTCGCTCTTCCATTACATTGACTCTCTCATTACACAGACTGTTACATGTTACTCCGGACTACAGTTCCCATCATCCATTGCACTGATTACACACACACAGCTGCATCCAATTAGACACACTTTATAAGCCCTGGACTTCCTCTATCAGATCACCAAGTATTGTTATGTGTTTATCACTTTCCTAGTGGTAGCTGCTTTACGGAGCTATTCTGTGTTTCCCGTGTTAAAGTTTAGTTTAGTTTAGTTTAGTTTAGTTTAGTTTAGTTTAGTTTAGTTTAGTTTAGTTTAGTTTAGTTTAGTTTAGTTTAGTTTAGTTTAGCTTAGTTTAGCTTAGTTTAGTCTTGTTCTTTCCCGAAGTTTATAGCCTGCCTTGTATTTTTCTCTCGCCTTGTCGTTTGGACTGTTTGCCCCTGCCTGGACTATTACCATGTATTTGGATTATCTCTCTTTGTTTTGCCCCTGGATTATGTTCGCCGCCGATCAACCCCGTCTGTTCACTGGACTGATCTTGTGTTTTGCCTGTGCCATACCTGATTGCTGCCGTTTTGACCCTGCCTGTGTTTTTTGACCTCGTCTCTGTCTAAAAAAGCTTGCAAAAGGATCCGCACGTCTCTCGTCTCGTTCACCCTGTTACACAAAGTAGAATAATTTGATTAATTTGTACTGAAGTAAAAGTTAAATTACAGACTTAAAAATATACTCATGAGTCACGAAAGTACAAGTACCTGAAACAACTACTTAATTACAGTAATGGAGTAGTTGTAATTCGTTACCTCCATCACTGCTGTTTTGGTTGGCTTCATTAATATGTAACATTTTTCAGTTGAATTGTTTAGTATGTCCATAAGAAAAAGCTTTGCCACCCCTGTGCATAAAACGTGTGTGTATAAATTTGCTTCAATGTGATGACATAAAAAGTACAGTGTAATGCAAAATAAAGGCTGCACACATCACAATAGTGTGACCAGTGTAGTCAAATCAGGAAGAATGAACTGGTTCTTTTTAGTGAGTCAATACCATAAAGTGCTACTTACAGTATGTAGACTATTCATGAACATATGACTCTTATGAACTTATGATTATTTTTAGTCAAAACACAGAATAGGATGTCTGATATTTGAAACATTCATAATATTTGACAATATTTGAAACATTATAATATGTCTGCAGTGGCAAAATCTAAAACTATTGTATGTGTTTTATTTTATCCATTTCACAAAATTATAGCTTAATGTACATTACACAATAAAAATATTGTTCACAAGTTAGATTTACCTTTAATGTTTCTGTTTTCTTCACACGTCACATTTTATGTATCTCACTGACGTCTCTTTGGCAAACAATGTACTTTTTTTTTTTTGTTAAATGCTTTTATCCAAAGCAACTTACATTGCAGTCAAGGTTCACATTTTATCTCTTACGGCATTACCTGAAAATAAAGTTGAAATCTGTCGGTTGAAATCAAAACCAAACCCTGGCACATCATAAACGACAATGTATGCAATCATGGATAAAATCTTACATAATTTTACGCATGAAAGCCTACTTTCTTATGCAACAATATACTACATGTTCTGCTGGTAATGAGCATGAAGGCTTTCCCCTGTTCATCAGAACAACCTGTTTCCCACCACGGGAAAGGTGATGTGAAGCTATATAAATAATATACAAAGAAATATCACACTTTTCTTGGAATGATTGAGTCATGCATCATCCTCAGGGTGATGTCTAGACTTGCAGTGTAGTTTCAGAGCCCTATATAAGAGCATCTTCTGGCTGAAAGTCAGATAAGGACTGCTGTGTTGTTTTCAGTGTGGCATTGAAGACCCACGATTTACAGAAATAGTAAGTAAATGTTTTAAAGCTTTATATAAATCAGGGTTATGATGTTTCGTGTCATTATACATTGCATGCAACAACCTTATTAATGACCCGCACACTACCAAAAGTGCATAAAAATATACAATGATGGTGAAAAATGATTTAATTGATTCATATTTCAGTGTGACAAAGTTTTGCTCTTTTTTTTACATCACAATCTTTACAACGTTATTGAAATATACTGATGTTTTGATCCAATAGTTTTTGATCCAGAACATTTAGCAATCTGACTCGAAAAACTATAAAGATGCAAGACTGAATGATATCTGACGTAATCAGCTGTTTTTTGGCTGTATTTCAGCTGTATTTTTAAAAAATATATTTTATTTAAAAATGAATGAAATAATTGTAAATAAATATTTCAGATCATGTTTTTTACATTATTTAAATGTTAAACAGTTCAAAAGTGCTTACATTTTAAGCTGGAAGACATTTTTCACACGTTTCTACTTTGTTTACAATAGGTTTACTTTGATGCATGCATAACATTAATGTTTTTCACGTTTACTCTGTTGTTTCTTTGGTTTATCATAATTCTCTAAAAACAGAGTTTCCTGATTTGCTATATCCTCAAAAATATTCATTTTATATTATAGAAATTTACTTGACTCACTCTCTTGTTTTACAGATGAGTGCATTTAAACCCAAGGAAAGGTATGTAATCCTGCCCAGGGCCCGTATTCACAAAACATTGTATATTACCACTAAGAGTTCTCCTAAATAGCAGTAAAAGTTTTTAGCTAAGAGTTTTCTCTTAAAACCTATTCACAAAGCTGCTAAAATGTTTATATTCCGTGGCAGATTGCTGGTAACAGCCATTTTGGGATAGTTTGTGGTTTGGTCTTATAGTGATTTAGGAGTCCTCTTCACTACTCCTAACGTTTCACAGATTTAGGAGCTAGTTTTAGTGCTAAAACACTTTGTGAAATACTCTTAGAGCAAAAAATTAGGACTGACACGTCCACTATTTTTAAGATTTTCTCCTAAATCATTAAGTTATGAGCTACTTTTAGCCTTAAGATGTTTTGTGAATACGGGCCCAGATTTCTAGAATCATGAAAGCAGTAAAATAACACAATTACACTACAACAAACTGCTATATTCTGAGAAAAACTGTGCAAAATAAAGTTCAGATTTAATTTAATTGAAATCTAGAATATTTGATATCTAAATATATAAAATAAGACATGTTCAGTTGAGCACTGATCTGTCTGTCTGTCTCTGTGGCTTCCTCAGCGGTACGGTGAGATTCAAACCCCTACTGAATGGGAGCGAGCAGGAGTTTGTAGCCAGCAGGAGAAACACTGTTCTACAAACTCTGAAGAAGCTTCAGATTCAATGCAGTCGGGTAAAACATCCTATGTTATACTTCATATTTCCAACTGCTTATATTGAAATGGCATACAAATGATGTGTTGGGTGATGAACATCAGCTGTCAAGCAACAATTTCACTCTCTTCATTGTGAAAAAACGATGCCATTCCCAGGTAGCAAGCATTGGTGTGTTGTTAATAGCAATGAATAATGGTACAAGGCAATGTTGGTTCATCATCACTTTGAATTAATGTTGAAATTTCAACCAAAAATTGACTGTGTAAATTGATTCTACATTAAAACAACATTTAAAATAACTGAAATGTAATGTTAACAGTTAAATCAATGTTGCAATCAAATAGCTCAGTACAATCAAAATTTGAATTGTGGTATCTTTACATTCTGTTATTTGATCTAAAATCTATAAATGCTTAAGTAGCTTTCACACTTTCTACAACAAACATTTGTAAATGGAAAGTGGCCATTCAGGAGCAAGATTGGACATGCCTGAGTTACTGTTATAGTTATGTTAGTCATCGAATGTAACTGGAATGGGAACAGAAGCTTAACCCCATGTCAGGTGCTTATGCTGTCAACTATTGTGAAGAACGCAATGTGCTTGCTTATGCAAGCACTGAGTAATAGATACAAAACAGGAAGAACGTGTAATATTCTTGCCAAAGTAATAAATGGCAAGCACTACGTTGGCTGTATTCAGGGAAAAAAAATTAAACCTGCATACATTTTGTACTCAGAAGATGCACACGGATGCCCTCTGATGTTGTATTTATGATACATCTGATAGCATGTGGAAGCAGATGCTTTGAATGGTGTGTGTATTTCAGGATGAGGTGCCAAACATTGCATTACTGGGTTCTGGAGGAGGACAAAGAGCCATGGTGGGTTTGCTGGGATCCCTGGTTCAGCTTGATAAAGCAGGTCTTCTGGACTGCATCCTTTATCTGAGCGGAGTCTCTGGATCCACCTGGTACGAACCCTGAGAAACAACAAACACACAGAGATTGAATTGGGTTGAATGTCAAAAATGAGAGCAGTATGTTCTTCTCTGAAGGTGCATGGCCTCCTTATACAAAGAACCAGACTGGTCCACCAAACTAGAGACCGTGAAAGACAAAATCATCGAGAGAATCAGCGGACCAGGAGTCAGCTGGGGAGACAAACTGGCCAAACTAAAGAAATATTACAATGGGAAAGACTTCTTCAGCTTGACTGACATCTGGGCAGTGATGATCGTCACATCATTTGTGAAAGAGGTCTGTAAATATTCATAACCAGGGATGGATTTTACAGGTTTAATTTTTATTTATAATTTAGAAAATTATTAGGTGGTATGATTTACAGCCTGACATACACATTTGTATCATGAATATGCAAAAGAGTTGCACAGTTTCATAGGAGGACCCCAAAGTAATCGTCTTAATGTTTGAAGACATGCACTCTATAGAAAAGACAAGTTGTATTAATACAGAATATGACACAAAAATACCATATTGAATTAAACTTGATTAAATTAAATATGAATCTGAGATTGAAGTCTTATATCCACTAAAATATCACTTTAATGATTAATTAATAATATGTTTAAAATTAAGGAAAACAAATTAAATCAAGTACTGGCAATTCACTTTTCTTTTTTTTTTAATTGCGGTTTTCACAACAAAGTTTTTTTTTTTAATGAAATATTCAGATATTTTTTGTCTCAAAAAATCTAATTTTAAGATTAGATTCTTACCTAAAGCTACTATCACAGATTACATGATTGGCATCGTATTCAAGATTTCGCGTCATGCTGGTCACTGTACTTGACAAAACTCAAAATAAACAAGAAGTGTTGTTGATAATATAATTATACCGCAATCGCAGACACATTATCCAAACGGGATTAGAGGATCGCTGAGTTCGCCAAAAAACAGCTACTTTCCCCATAGTTTTTTTTAGTCAGTCAGTCAGTCATATTTATTTATAAAGCACATTTAAAAACAACAGCTGTTGGCCAAAGTGCTGTACAAAATTGAAACATATACCAAAATACAAGAGTAAACAAAACACAGCAACAGATAATACACTACAGTTACACCACTGAGCTTACTTGAGATCATATGCAACAGTAAATAAGTACGTTTTAAGAAGAGACTTAAAATCAGCGTATGTTGGAGCAGATCTTATATAAAATGGCAAATTGTTCCAAAGCTGTGGGGCAGCCACTGAAAAGGCATGGTCACCTTTCAATTTCAGGCGTGTCCTTGGAACAGTCAACTGAAGACTACTGGTTGATTGAAGTTCCCTGGAAGTATTACAGTAAAACAGGAGATCGGAGATATATGACGGAGCCAGTCCATGCAAACCTTTGTATACAAACAGCAATGTTTTAAAATGGATACGATATTTAACTGGGAGCCAGTGAAGAGAGATCAGCACTGGTGAAATATGTTCCCTCTTTCTTGTTCCAGTTAACAATCTAGCGGCAGCATTTTGAACAAGTTGAAGACGTGACAGTAGGGACTGTGAAACACCCAAGTACAATCCATTACAATAATCTAATCTGGATGAGATAAAAGCATGTATTACAGACTCCATGTCTCTTAATGTTAAGAATGACTTCATCTTTGCGATATTCTTTAGCTGATAAAAACAACTTCTAACCACAGCATTGATCTGTTTATCAAAAATCAAAGCAGAGTCAAAAGTAATGCCTAAGTTTCTGACATGTGAATGAAGATTACCAGATAGAGGCCCCATTATACTGGCCACAACCTCTGTAGAAGCAGGGGAGCCAAAGAGTAGGACCTCAGTCTTAGACTCATTTAACTGGAGGAAGTTGGCAGACATCCACTGTTTAACATCTCTCAGACAATCAAATAAACACTGTAGACTGGAGACATCCTTTGGGTGCAAGGGAACATAACACTGAGTATCATCTGCGTAACAATGGAGTTTTAAGGAGTTTATAAAAACACACTTGTTTGATAAAAATGATTCCCTTGAGTTTCCCAAACCTCCTGAGAGAAAACATGCAGCTGAATCAACATATTGTTTGATTTTGATGTATAGAGAAGGTTAATTTATCATTTTTACCGACTGTATCTTGCAGCTCAGTGGTCAGATGATGTTGATTCAGTGTTCCTGAATTTGAGTACTATTTCTTTTTCTAATCTTTTTTATTTGACTCACTAAAAAGAACTGGTTCATAACAGTAGTCATTTGTTTTGTGAATTAGGCTACACAGGTTGGGCTTTGTGGTTGAATATTTTGAGAGTAAACAAGTGTTAGAAATGTGCAGTACTTAACATTAAAAACTTTAAGTGGAAGAACTTTGATAGATTTACAATGTTATTTGTTATGGCAATGCAGCATTTCAGTCTGTAAAAGCGTCTTAAAGGACATATACCATAGGACAACATAATTTTAAATTGAGAAAGAATTGATCACAATTCTGAAATAATTAAAAGATGAGATCCTTATTAAGAGAACTTTGCTGAGAACATGTTGTTGGTGATTGAAAAAACAAAATGTCTTACAGTTGTCTCCTTACAATACAATAACATGATGCCGCAAAAATGTGTTTTCTATAGATCGATGAACACACACTCACAGAGCAGCGGAACAAGAACAATAAAGACCCATTTCCCATCTACACAGTGGTCGACAAGCAAAGCAAAGAGAGCAACGATGGAGGTCTGCATGTGATGTATGAAAGAAAGAAATAAAGTGTTACTGTGCTTGTGTCAATAGTTACATGGACATGTTTTCTGTCTGCAGACCAGTGGTTTGAAATCAATCCATATGAAGCAGGTTATTCCCTCACTGGAGCGTTTGTGGACACCTCCAGCTTTAGCAGCCAGTTTCACAAGGGCTCAAAGAAAAAACATCAGGGTGAATTTGACATGCTGTACCTGCAAGGTAAAAAAAAACTAACTGTCACATAGGAGTTTAATATTTGTAACACTTTATTTGTAATATCAACTTACACATTGATTGCACACTGTACTTCACTGATCTCTGAGTTAGTCTAAATATCAAATGTTTCTGTGATTTCTCTATTAGACGCTATTTCATAAAAAAAATAATTAGCCTGGCTGTTTATGTTATAGGGTGTTATTTTTATGCTTATTTTATTCTTTATATTATATGTTTGATTTAGTCAAAACTGACTTCATTACAAATAAAAATGTTTTTAAAAAAACAATAGTTGCTGCTGAACATTTTAAACACACCAATGGCATGATATTATGTGATTGTGTTATTTTTACTCATTATGACACATGAATGATCAAATAGAAATGAAAGTCCTGTTCAACAATTGATGACTCGGTCCAGACAACCCGATCTAACTGGAAAATGTAGCGTAACCTTTTGTGGCGATTTCATATGAAATAAATGAAGGGTGGACCATCATGCTTATTTTTTTTTTCTGAAAATGTAGGCCTAAGTTTTCATATGATTTATACAAATTAGCTGCCAATTAATAAAATAGTTACGAATTGCCGCGAGACACATCCTTGTGACTTCTTAAAAACTTGCAATTCAGTCATTACAAAATGTCCACAGTTCAAGTGTGTTGATATTGTGTTGTTCTGCAGCTCTTTGCGGCAGCGCTTTAGGAGATGAACAGCAGATTAAGGAAGAAATCTTGGAAAAGATACAAGGTGATTTTTTTTATTTTTTTTCTGAGGACTGAATTTTGCTTAAAGTCAACAGTTATTTATCATCCTTTTTTAATATATATATATTTTATATATTATTTATATTTATTTTTATTATTATTATTTTTTTTTTTCAGAATTCTTTGAAAAAAAAGACACAATACTTGAGGCCATGAGGAAAGGTAAAGCATTTCTTACTGCTTTTATTTAAGTATTTTAAATTGAGAACTGAAATATACTTAATGTAGGCCCCCTTTTTTTAAAATAGTATACTTAAAATATACCCTTCTTTCCCCTTTCACTCCGAAGTGTCTTTTTTTCTTCTTCAATACATCAATGCTATTGGTCACCCTTTGTGTTTGTCTGCCTGTTTCACAAATATTTAGCCAGTGAGAGGTATTAAAAAGAGCTTGTGATTAAATCTTGTTGGATCCGCTTCAACTCTCAGTAAAATCTCATAATTCACCCCCTCTATCTTGACTGAATGAACTGAGTTCCACAGCAGCTGAATGAAGTCTTGCAAGGGTAAATAAAGATCTTGTTGTTTGAATAAGTACAGCCAACGTTTTCTTTACGTGAGAAACACTATGTCTATAAAGGCTCATATTTTATGTATTTGAGCAGTGCGGGGACAGTATCTCGACAAACAGTATCTCTTCAGCGATTTCAACTCGTTTTTTTTTTTTTGTCTCGAGCAAGAGACTGTACGACATTCACGATACATGATTTGACTGACTTTTACGTAGAGAGGGTGTTAGTGCACCACATTAAAATAAATGATCATTCATGTTTTCATAACCACTAACCAAATTCAAAAACGAAACTAAAATTAAAATATCTTTGAGAGCAAGGGGGCCCCCACGCAGCTTGCGTATTCTGTGTATAGGGAGGATCGGCTCTGTATTTGAGGTCTGAGACATGTGGGACTGGAGAGAGAGGGCTAGCATTTGCCATCTAGTCATAGCCAATACACTTAAAGGGTTAGTTCACCCAAAAATGAAAATTAGCCTGGGATGTATTCACCCTCGAGGCATCCTAAGTGTATATGACTTTCTTCTTTCAGATGAATCCAATTGGAGTTATATTAAAAATTGTCCTGGCCCCTCCAAGCTGTCACAAACAGAGCCAAGAACCAAGAGTGAGAGGTGAATGTGACTTATTAAATGACAGAAAACAGATAATACGTGCACGTGGTGGGGGGTCTTGAAATGGGGATTGTATCTGTGTCCTTGAGAGGCAGAGAGAGTTCGGGGAGCAATGGAAGTAGTCGTAGGAGTTCGCTGGAGTAACCGTGGAGTTTCGCTGGAATAGCGGTGGAGTTTCGCTGGGGAGATCTGAGGAGCAATGAGCAGAGCGATTAGTGTAGAGAGGAGCCAGGTTTCTGTTCAGTGTGTGAACCGTAGACCGGACGATGAATGCCAGAGAGCGTGGGTGCTTTATGGGAGTGCTGATGAGGGTGAGCAGGTGCAGGTGATCAGAACTCAGGTGATTGCGATCTCGTGATTGCTGGTGACGACGGTGACAGTGACTCTCTGACACAAGCCTTACAATCTGGATAAGCGTGTGCTTTTTGACAACAGTCCAGAAGATGTGAAATAAAGTGTGCGCATCCATAATAAAATGTGCCTCACACGGCTCCAGGGGGTGAATAAAGGCCTCCTGTAGTGAATCCATGCGTTTTTGTAAGATAAATATCCATATTTCAAACATAATAAACACTTTTTTCTCACTTCCGGTATCTGTCGTATGCGGAAGCTGTTCCGGCGGATGACGTAGGATGTATGCGTCATGCGTGCGCCTCTGAGATATAAAGTTTCCTTACTTTAGCAAAGGAAAACCAGTCTCCTCTTGGCTTATATTGAAATCCTCTGACATTTTTCTTTACAAATCCTTGGTTTGTACTTCTAATTCTTGACCAGCATTTTGTTTTGTTCTCTCTCCGTGTTCGTCACTAATCACGCAACGCCGACGTCCTACGTCATGCCTGGACGCCTTTCACGTACGACAGTCAGCGGAAGTGAGAAAAAAAGTGTTTATTACGTTTGAAATATGGATATTTATCTTACAAAAACGCATGGAACCCCTAACCCTTTAAACAGCCTGTGCATACAATAGCATTTCATCTCTTTTATAAAATGAGATTTTGGCTAAATGAACTAAATGAAACTTTAAAAAAAAAAACATTACAGAATCAGATCACTGTGAAATCTTTAGATGTTATCATGCATAATGTAATACTCTGTATACATTCTGTGTACACACACACACACACACACACATATATATATATATATATATATATAGGATTAGGAGAGGAGAGCTCTGGTACAATTCCTTTCACTGCAACTGTAATTTTCACAATATTTTAGTATTTTTTCATTGCTGGCTTATTTTAGACCTTCATGAGACCAACATCTCTAGTCCTCAACAGTATCAAGTTTTTGCCAGCTAGGCGGATACATGTTGGATATGCTATAGTGACAGTATGGCTATAGTTTCTTATAATCTCGAAATAATACAAATAAATAGCTTATAAAACCAAACAGAATAGCTAAAATAAATATATATATATATATATATATATATATATATATATATATATTTTTTTTTTTTTTTTTTATTCAAACTATATTATTATGGTTATTAATAGTGACTAATAGGCTATTATTTTGTGTTATTTAATTTGCCATTAAGATGTGACCAAAAAAAAGGATTTTAGCACATGCCCCTCAAAAGGTCTGTGAACGGTCATGAATGCTATTTTATAGCACCCACCCTCTGGCCTCCGTTACACTATGTCAGTTAACACTGCATTATTGGGTGACTTTATTACCTGGAGATGATTTGAAAAACACACATAGATTTATGCATGTTCACGTTTTTTTTATTGAGCTTAGCTACAGCAATCGCTGGATGCCTTTGGCCCTGTTCCAAATGGCACTCTAAACCCTCACGCTTTTCCTCTGAGTCTGAACTTTTGTGACCTAATACTGCTTTGACTGTGGGGTAGAAGTCTGCTGTGGAGCTCACCTCAGTGCGGGCTCGGCAGAAGTGCGCATCGAGGGCAAATAGCGGCTGCAAAGGGGGCACTAGCGAGCACACTTCTGAATGCTAAAATGACAAATGGGACACCCTAAAGTCTCGTGGACTTAACGGACATGCACATGAGACGGCCATTATAAGTCCGCAAGACCACAAGTGCACATGAAGTGTGCCATTTGGGACAGTCTCTTTGTCCATATTAGGATTTCCTGGCACGTCATAAGTTATTACTTCTATGAGTATGGTTTGATCTTTCTGCCCGAGAGCGCCCTCTGGCTTCGAGTATGAATGAAACATACACTGCACGAGAGTGTTTAACAGTTTGTAATGTTCACATCGCCTCATTTAGGATACAAACAAAATGTCATACAATGTCAAAACAAAGTATCTTTTCACTTTGAATTTAAATATAGATTTATTGACGCTGGTCGCTGAAAGCCTCTAGGTAAACACACTTGCCTGAAAAAAGTGCGGGGGACAAATTTTTACATTAATTTAAAAGTGGGGGGACACGTCCCCCATGTGTCCCGCGTATTGTACGCCCATGGCCTAATTGCTTCTGGTTGCGGTAAAACTGATATCGAAACATCATAAATTTGACAGTGGAAAAAGTGATTTTTTGCAGTGTGTTCATCTTTATTCAATATCTATTCAACAGAACAGCCTCAGAAGGAACATGAAGAGGTTAAAAAAGAGATGGAATCAGTCTCCGTCCATGGTGGGTTTGCTTCAGATGATGTTCCAATCTCCCCACCCGTAGATGGATGTTACCAGGTGCTCATGGATCTTGTGGACATGAATCTCACTGTTTTGAAAGGCGAAGATACTTCTCATCTTGATGAGTCCATCAGAAGAAATTTGAACGGTAAACCATTAGGCCTATACATCACAGTAAGAGCCTGCTGTTTAATGACACAGATTTGCGAAGAATACCTTTTATTTTCTGACATATGAAATTCTGTCTAAAACAAAATTTACATTATATTTTCATTTAAATATTGTAATTTTTAAATTGCTTTGAATAAAAAATATATCAGCTAAATATATACATATAAAATGTACAATTATGAAAAGTAATTTATGAAAATAAGAAATATGGATAAGGTAACATAAAAAAATTATTTGTAATAATAACGCAATCATGTCTACCCATATTTGTCATGTCGCATTTTCTTACAGACCTCTCTGGAGGCACAAATCACAGTATTGGTTCAACTGAAAAACTGGAAACTGCTGATATAATGAATTTAACCATGGATGTGTGCAACAATTTGAGGGGTCGGATCAAATTTTGGCTATTTGGTAAGTTGAACTGTCTCTAATTTCCAAAAAAAAGGCCTACATTTAAGATTTATGTATTTGAATTGCATAGAACATTTCCATCCATCTGGATTACATACATACACACACAATAACCAGATTTATATATTTGTCATCATTTAAAACACAAACAAACAAACAAACAAAAAAAAACACTGGTCTGAAAATCCTGTAATGAAACTGTCAGGTCAAGAAGTCTACAGCCAAAATGGTTCTTGATAAGAAACTAAGAATCGTTTAAAGAATTGAGGAACTTTAGAAAATGTAAGTATAACTGTTTTACAGATGCTTGGATTGGTATGTTTGAATGCGTGACTCAGTGGATCTGGGGCAGGAAATATAACTTCCTCCACAACATGACAGGTGAGAACAGACCAGCTAAAAATTTGCAATTCAATGAGAATAATAAACAGACTCATTTCACACTGTGATCGATTAGATGGAGCAGTGCCTCCTGCTCTTCTGGAAAGTGAGACGAGAGACTATATAGACGCCGGACTGTCGAACAACTCACCCTACTTCTCAGTGCTGAGAAAAGAAAGAGACATTGACCTCATCATTTCCCTGGATTTCAGTGCCGGCGATCCTTTCATGGTAGGCCTGGCTTTTATACACATAGAGTTCTCGTCAAATTCGCAAAATGCTAATTTTATTGCTACAGTAACAAAATGTAAAGAATAATAGACCCATCTTCCAAACTGTGTCAGACCACCAGTGTTGTCAAATCATTTTCAGGTAACATCTCTAGAGGCAGGTAATTTGTTGCTAAAAGTTGTTAAAGGATGTCGCGAAATCATTGGATGTTAATGTCATTATGTAAACATGACGCAAAGTGCCTAGAATGCACACTGGAATTACTCAAACTTTCTGTATTTTTCACCAGCATTTTTACCTGCATTTAATTTACAGCTTGCATTTTGATAAACGGATAGATAAGATGGATAAGTTTAATTTTTGTTTTGTGGATAAAACCAACAGTGGAAGAATAAAGTTTCACTGTTGATCACAGTGGACCAACAGTAAATAATTAACAATCATAGGTACAAACCAAAAATTAAGATGCATCATTAATAAACAATTATTAAACAAGTGCAACCCACAACTTAATTCATATGTGAAGTGCGTACTGCACCTCTCCCAACGTCCAACGTTACCAGCCAATATGCCGCTTGGCTGGCTAGTTGTTTCAATATTTTTTTCTTCCTTGCGTGGTTAGAAGGAAGAAAAAGAAGAAGAAGAAGAGAGAAAGAAAAAAAAACACATGCCTTTTATCACTTTGCCACTTTTTAAAGGTTGTCAAATATTTTATATATATATATATAATCTCTACATTTGCTGCTAGTTGCTCGAAAAACAAGTTGCTAGGGTAGTGCAACAAAAATGGCTAAATCGGCAACACTGCAAGCTACCTGGACATTCCAGCATGTCCCGCTAAAATTCAAACCATATTTCCGTGGCCTACAGCTACAGCGTAAATGCGTAAAACGTGCACAGATAAATTCAAATTAAACCTTGCAGCTTGTGACCATACATTGATGTCCTAACGGCTCTGGAACATATATATATATATATATATATATATATATATATATATATATATATACGTAGATCCTTACGTATCGCATCCCATAGAAACAGTCGTTAATGAGGCATCTATGTATATATATCTTTGTGCCAGAGCAGGTTGACGTGTCACGCGCCGGATGTTGTGACAGTCAGACATTGAGGTTTATCAGAGATAAAAAAAAGATATAAATACTGTTCAGTTTCCCCGCACAAACCGATCGTTTCGTGTCTTAGGACATCAATGTATTGTAACGAGCTGCAAGGTTTAATTTGAATTTGTCTGTGCATGTTTTTTTTTCTCTCAAAGATTCTGTGCCCATTGACTTGCATTATAGGACTGACAGACTGCAACGGTTTGAGTTAAAAATCTTCATTTGTGTTCTACTGAAGAAACAAAGTCACCTACATCTTGGATGCCCTGGAGGTAAGCAGATAAACATCAAATTTTAATTTTTGGGTGAATCATCCCTTTAAACAACAATATAATGTCCGTACACATTACATCAACAACCTACAGAGGGCTCCAGTGGCCCGACAATCGTCTACATGTCACCGTGCGATCTAATCCTCGTTCGGCTAAACAACATTTAATTCAAATGTCCACTTAATCTTTAATATTTGGCCATTTCTTTATGACAGAAATGCCACAACAATTGTAAATTATTAAATGGGGACATCAAAAGATGCCATTTTTCAGAGTTCTTCATTACGTTCAGCAGTTTCACTGAAATAATCTGTTCAGTTTACCCTAAAGGCGGCGCAAATTAAATGAGCATTCATGATCAGGCCTTTTGATGAGCGCCGTCTCATATTTTGATTTAGAAGCATTCTTCATAAACTTCATAAACCTTTCTACTCACCGCGGAAGTTTTCCTTTTTTTGTTCTCGCGAATGTGTACATCCTTCCAGATGTGTGTGAGCACAGCACTGTAACAGCTGAAATGGAGCAAAGATACCCAGAATCTCATTCTTAGCAATTTTAACAAAGTAAATCTTTCCCGTGAACTGCCAAAATACAGACAGCATGTTACATGTCCCAGCAGAGACAGTAATATATTGGATCACTGTTACACCACAATAAAGGATGCTTATCACTCTGTCCCACAGGCAGATTTGGGGCTCTCTGATCACTGTTTGGTTCATCTTATACCAACTTACAGGCAGAAACTGAAATCAGCTAAACCTGTTAAAAGATGGACTAATGAAGCAGAGCGGATTTACAAGCCTGCTTCGACTGCACTGATTGGAGTGTTATTGAAGCTGCAGCCACCGATCTGGACGAGCGCACAGAGACTGAAACTTCATATATTAGTTTCTTTGAGGATATGTGCATCAACCTCAGGACATTCTTATCATTCAATTATAATAAACCGTGGTTTACTAGGAAACCCAAACAGCTTTGTTATGCCAAAGAGGATGCTTACAGAAGTGTGGATAAATTCTTGTATAACCAGGCCAGGATCAGACTAACAAAGGAGATCGGTGTGGCTAAAAAAAAGCTACTCTGAAAAGCTGAAAAAAAACTGTTTTTAACCACGACCCGGCATCAGTATGGACTGGTCTGAGGAACATCACCATGTACAAGACACCACCCCCACATTCAACTGCTGATGTCACATGGACTGTTTTACCAATGTTATTACCAAGGTTATTATAGTTTTGAATTTTTAAATTCATTTTATTTTAATATCGTTTTAAAATTTGCTATAAAATTCAGTTTATTTTTTATTCGTTTCATGAATATTTTTGTTAGTTTTAGTTTAGTTTTTATTTTGTGAATACATTTTTATTTAGTTTCAGTTTTAGTTTCAGTTTTGATTAAAGTTTAGCAGAATTAACAGATCACTTCCAGAGCAAAGGCCAAAGAAAGACGCAGAATTTAACCTTATAGTGAGGCAAACGTTTAGCGACACAAAATTAATGCATGCTGAGATTGATTAGATGGTAAAAGTATACAAATATACACCAAAGGAAACAGTCAAGACTAATCTACACAAGTTGCACTTAATGTCATAACTAATGATGTGAGTTGAGATATTTAATATGAAAATAAATGTAGCCTAATTTGGTTGTATTTGATGTCTTTTTTCTTATTTAACCATAATCATGATATTGTAACTGTGGTGTCTTGCTCACTTTTCCGTGAACAGCCTCGCATAATTCATAACTGGAACTAATGAAATTCAATAATAACGGCGATCGCATTTAACAGTAAAGGCTCATATTTGAATATGATTTAATTTATGAAGAATTGTAAGCGTGTGTATGATGTGATTTAACCTATGCACATTTGTTCAAAAGCCAGAGTGATCACAAGATGCTAGGCAAAAGTTAGGCTATTGTTTACCAGAAAGGATGCACGTTATCATCATTTTTTTTTTTCTGTTAATTATCATGTTGCGCTGGCAGTCTGTTTTTCTTCAAAGCACCAACTTAGGGGTGAGAGATTACGAAAACGATTATTTATTTTTGATAATTATTATTTTATTTCAGTTAGTTCTTCAATAACTGTTGTTAGTTTCGTTTCATTTAAGTTTTTCAATTATTTTGACATTTTTATTTTATTTCAGTTTACGAAATAGTTTTTTCATCAATCATTTTCGTCTTAGTTTTAGTCTTCGTTTACGAAAATAACCTTGGTTCTTACTTTTCTTTGCTTTGATCGTGGTAGTACCCTTGCTGTCTATGGCAGGGTCAGAGAGCTATCAAATCTCATCAAAAATATCTTAATTTGTGTTCCGAAGATGAATGAAGGTCTTATGGGTTTAGAACAACATGAGGGTGAGTAATTAATGACAGAATTTTCATTTTTGGGTGAACTATCCCTTTAAGGTCTGTGTACAGGATGTGAACCGGGTCTTCAAAATACAGAAGACTAGGAAAGTTTCAGGCCCTGATGGTGCTTCACCTGCCAGTTTAAAAGTCTGTGCTGACCAACTGGCTCCCATCTTCACACAGATCTTCAACAGATCACTGGAGCTGTGTGAAGTTCCCTGCTGCTTCAAACGCTCCACTGTCATCCCGGTCCCCAAAAAAAACAAAATCTGTTTTTTGTCATGAAGTCATTTGAGAGACTGGTGTTGGCCTGTCTGAAAGACATCACTGGACCCTTGCTGAAACAATTTCAGTTTGCATACAGAACAAACAGGTCCGTGGATGGTGCAGTCAACATGGGACTCTCTCCACCCTCAATACAGGGCACCTCAGCAAAAGTGGCCGCAGCAAAAATGGCTGCCTACTGCTCTGGGTGTGTGTTCTCGGTGTGTGTGTGCACTTAGGATAGGATACATGCAGAGCACTAATTCAGAGTATGGGTTACCATACTTGGCCACATGTCACGTCACTTTAACTTGGACTTGCTTGTAAGGATCTTGTTTGTAAACTTCAGTTCGGACCTTCAAAACCATCATGCCTGACATTCTCTCAGACAAACTGACCCAGCTCTCTATGCCCACCCTAATCTTTGAGATCCATCTATTCATAATGAAGATAATTGAGGAATTCATACAACTATTACAAACATTCACTGATGCTTATTAAGAAAGAATTATGATTGGGGGTGAAAACTTTTGAACAGGATGATTGTTTCTATTTTGTCTAGGAAACATGCAAATTTCTCATCTAGCTTCTGAAGGGCAGTACGTTAGATCTATAAACAAAATAAGAGCAATTTACACCGATAATCCTGTTCAAAAGCTTGCTGGTAATGAAGCCTGTGATGTTTTTTTCACTGCAGACAGTGAAGGATGCTGCTGATACATGCAAGAAACTAAACATCCCTTTCCCTGAAGTCAACATTCCCAGTGAAGACAAGGACAAACCGAAGGACTTCTATGTGTTCAGAGGCAAAAATGCTCCAACTGTGATTCACATCCCTCTGTTTAATGTGGTCAACTGTGGAGGCAAGTTTAGATTTAAAAGTTTTCCTGATTCAATCGGAAATATCACTGAAATAAATTCTAATGTAAATCTGTAACTGTTTCTGCAGATAAAATTCAGACCTGGCAGGATAAGTATCGCACCTTTAACAGTTCTTACAGCGCTGAGATGATCACTGATCTTATGGAAGTCGCTGGAAAAAACATCTCAAACAACAAAAAGAAACTGCTGGAGGAGATTCGGGTGGCCGTTGGAAAAAAGGATCCAGGCGCTTTATAATTAACCTCAATGACAAATGAGAATCTGAATATAGAATAAACTGATCTGAATATCAGTCATTTCACAGTAAACAGTGTTTAATTTTTTGTCTTAATAATTGTTTAATCATTTGATAGCAAAAGGCACAAATGCTTATTATGGTCCTGAAAGCTGATTGATCAATTGTGCTAAAACACACAGCTGCCTTATATATTTTTACTTTAGTATTTTGGACACAGATTATTTGAAATGGATGGTCGTTTTAATTTCAAAAGGGTTATGGTCAGTGTTGGGAAAGTTACGTTTAAAAGTAATGCATTAGAATATTGCGTTACACCACATAATAGTAACTAATTGTGTTACTTTTTATAGAAAGCAATGCATTATGTTACTTTTGCATTACTTTTTGTCACCTGAGCTGGGCTTGCGTATTTAAAAAAAAAAAAAAAAATTGGCAACTGTAAAGGCCCTTTCACCCCAAAAGTGAAATGAATAAGACTCAAGCTGAAGAAAATGCCTCTGCCTCTGCACTTGCTCCCGATTTTTCTCAAAATGGGGACAGAAGAGGTGTCAGTGAATAAATAGGAAAACAAAGTAACTTTCATTACTTATTTTAAAAAGTAACTTGATATTTTCTTGTAAATTTAAAACGAATGCGTTACTTTACTAGTTACTTAGAAAAAAATAATCTGATTATGCAACTCGCGTTATTTGTAATGTGTAACAGCAGAGTGACGGTCTCTCTCTCTCTCTATTCAGTTTATTTGTACATAAATCTCATTCTTGTTTTTATTTTGTATGACAAATATGGATTCAAATGACAAGTCACTGCTGAACTGAATGTTTTTAGTTTTATTGATGTTATTCTTGTTAATAATGTTCTACGGCTCTAGTATATTCAACAAATAGTCATAAAATCACTGTGCATTCATAAATTAATTGTAATAAAAAAATTTTTAAAACTTGACAAAGTAATTTAGTGTTCAGTTCACTCATGAGACATGTCACCAAACTCCATAAAATGTTATTTAATAATATCATACATAATTGCAGCTTTTTTTATTAGTCAGAATTGTGGGATATAAATTTGAGAGAAAAAAGTATAATTGTGACGTTTTTTTATTTTTTATTCAGTGGCAAAAATAAGCTTCCATAATAGACTGAGCTATGAACATTGCCAGAGATTTGATAATAATAACAATAATTAAACATTCAATTCTCTGAACATTAAAAAAGCTTCCTCTTCTGCATTTCATTTTATAAAGCATGTATTGTACTATTGTTGGCCCTTGCAGACTTATTCCTCATTTGTAATTTGCTTTTGATAAAAGTGCTAAATGTTTTTGTTTTACTATATAAACATGGATGCCACTGATGACGGCGCCTCTCTAGAAAAATCAGCACGACTAGCTCAAGCTGTTTTTGTTAACTAGAAGATCTGGACAGAACACTCAAAACCCTATGACGCTTGGAGCTGGATTGATTTATTTTCTTTGGGTTTGAAGGTTCTTTTTTTTTTTTTGGTCATTTATTTTATCAGCTTGGTTTGGGAGCTGAATTCTTAACATATGTCAGCTAGTTACCATACCTGCCATTAACGTATTTCTGATAATTTAAAATAAAACCTGTATGAAAAGATAAATTATGCTGTAAAATTTCCCATCAGAACATAATGAGGTAACACTTTATTTTGATGGTCCCTTTTGAACATTTTGTTGACACTAAGTAATGTTGCATCTACATGTCAACAAACTCTCATGAGAGTATTAGTAGACTGTCTGCTTCATATCTACTAACTCCTTATTGTGTTGGTCTCCCAACAGATATTCTACTGACTATAAGTAACTTTGCAAGAATGTGTCAACTTAATCTAACCCTAACCCTACCAGTCAACTAATACACTACTAACACTCTAATGAGAGTCAGTACAAATGTAGGTGCAACATTACTTATAGTCAATAGAATGTGTTAAAGGGACCATCAAAATAAAGTGAAACCCATAATGATACATTGAAATGAATGATTCTCAGCAGAGCCAAATCTAAGTAAATCAGTATGCATATAAAATATCAATATGAATGTACCAGCAAGTAAAATATTATATAGAAAATATTTAATCTCAGAAGATGATTATATGATAGGCCTTAAGTTATGTGGATATGTGAATAAGTATACAGGTGTTTCTTATTATTGGCACATTTAGCCCTATGGACCTATTCCTTATTTTCATTTCTTACACTGCCACTGTTTTATTATTATTATTATTATTATTATTATTATTATTTGTTTAAACATATGTAAACATTTATCAGATTTCCTGAAAATCGCGAAGGTTTCCATATTACAGTAACTCATGTATTGTTTTGACAGCATTCTGTGGTGAAATGCATCCATTTCTCAAAATTACAGCTTGATTGAAAATACCCAATAAAAATATTGTTCACAAGTTTTACCTTGATTTTTCTGACTTCCTCACATCATCACTCTTCACTGACACTGATGTCTCCTTGGTAAACAAGTACTTTTACATTTTCACATATTCATAGCATTTTCACAAACAGATTTAGAATTAGGGGTGAATTAGGGGTGAGACACTCATTGAAACATGGGGAAAAAATGCCACCAAAATGAATAACTATGCCCCAAAATTCAAGATATACAGGCAAAAATTACTGAGCGAATCCTTGAATTGAATGAATCGGTTGAGCAAAATAATTCAATGCACCATTCATAAAGCGAATCACTTTCTTCATTCCCGAATGAATCAGCAGTTTTGAACAAATCTGCTGAATTGAATTAAATTTAAATATAAATATATTCCAAATTATATATTTAAATAATTAATATTATAAAATTGCATTGCATTAATTTTGCAATTGGAAATGCTGTGTAAATGCATTTATGAGTATTTTACAGTCTGTTTAAATAGACTAAGGCTAAATGCCACTTCCAATGCAAAGATGGATTTTGTTGATACAGATTTAATTTGATTGATCATGTCCCTATAGTGTCTTATTATTCTAATTTATTTCTTACCTTTAAGAATTTGACATAAAAAGATAACAGATTATGTTTCATACGTTTCATTATGTTTTTATTTGAAGGGTTACAAGTTTATCACTCAGCTTTAGTTGGCGTCACCTTTCAGGCACGTGCCTAAATACACTAAATAGACAGAAAGAAAGAAAGAAAGAAAGATAGAAAGGAAAAACACTAAATAGAAAGCCCAAGAATTCAACTTTGTAAAAGCCTGTTATTGTTGAGTGACATGCTGACATCTGTAACAATGAAAGTGAAATGACACGAGCTGTTTAAATAAAAAATCAATTCAAACATGATAAAAATGACAAATGAATAGCCTACAAATGAATGCTAAAATAAAATACAATGGTAATTTATTCATGTTGTTTGATTATTTAATAATTAATTTAAAGAATTTTGTTTTATTAACAATTATTTAAATATTTTAATATTTATTTAATGATTTAATTTTGGATGATTTGGTCCTCCATAAAATATTGCCCCATAATGGAAAAGATCATTTCTGACACTGTTTAGGGCTTAAAATAATGTTGATGTCAATACATCACAATAAGTCACATGGAATTGATGTTAAGCGTGAAGGAGAAACCGTATCTAAAGTGCTAGAAAAGAGAGAGTCCATAGTTTCTGTTACATCATCAAGTTTTCTGCGCTGTTGGATATGCTGAGGAATTGAGATAAATAGTAGGTTTGTGGTAGAAGTGTTGGTTCTGCCATATTTGTAAGAAGGAGTTGAATTTACAGCTTTAGCTATATGGAGTTTACACAAGACTAGATAATGATCTGATATATCATTGCTTTGCTGCAGAATTTCAACACCATTAATTAACATGGGACAGACAGATGGTTCAAAATTAGACTTGGCATTGACAGAACCCGGATCAGCAGACAGTTCAAAGTCAGATTTAAAAGCTACATCCGTACAGAAAGTGTTCATAACCAGGTGCATCGACTGAAACTGGATTGGTAGGTTTCTCAGTGAAGAAAACAATGGCAGATAATTCAAAATCATGAGCATTAGTGACAACTAAACAGGCAAACTCAGATTCATAGGTTGAAACCGGACAGACAGCTCAGGAGTAAACTCATTGACCGGAAGGGGACAGACAGACTGTTCACTAATGGTATCTTTGGCAATGACAGGGTTAACAGGACAGATATGGGGTGCATTTATAGTTTCTGAGCTCAAGACAGACAGTTCAGGTTTAGATTCCTTGACAGAGACAGGCAAGACAGACAGTTTCAAATCAGACACATTAGTTGAGACGAGACGGACGGAGAGTTCACAATCAGCCACCATGGCTGGTTCAGAATGGGGCGAGTGTTCAGAGATAGCCTCCTCGGCCGGTTCAAAGCAGGGCAAATGTTCAAAAGCGGCCTCCGTGGCCATGACAGAACAGGACAAAGATTCACAGACGGCCTCCATAGCCGTGACAGGACAGGACGAGGATTCACAGACGGCCTCCATAGCTATGAAAGGACAGGACGAGAGTTCATAAGTGGATACCACTGACACCTCCGAAGGTTCTGCAGCGGTTGCCGCCACCTCTGGAGGTTCTACAGTGGTAACAGTCTCTTTGACCGCGACACGACAGGCTGAGAGTACATTGCTGGGCGCCACCACCATACAAGGAGTTGAAGCAAGCACCGCCACTTCGGGAGGTTCTGCAGCATGTGCCGCCACCTCTGGAGAAGCTGCAGCGGGTGCCATCGCCTGGGGCAGTTCTGTGGTGGTGTACGCAGCATAAAGCGATCCCCATCACGGGAAGCGCTTCAGACAGAGGAATTAGTGCAGGAACAGGAGGGTTAAAGTGAGCTGGTTTGGGGATACCAGCAGTGTGTGCTGACACCAGCGGTGGATCCTCCACAATTTCCCTTGCTAAGACAGTGGAGGGTTGTAGTACAACAACCGCAACAGGATGTGGCTCTGGAGTGGCAGACATGGCGTGAAGCGGTTCTGGAAGGTCAGACGAGACATGACGTGGCTCTGGCAGATCAGCTGAGACGTGACTGGACTCATGACGATCGACTGTGACTAGACTTGATTCATGACAATCAACTGTGACTTGACTTAGCTCATGAAGATCAACTATGACTCATATGTATGCATGATTAATCTTTAAAAAATTACGATCTTGATTCAAACACATGCGATCTTATTCCTAAAGGACGATTCCGCTATGTCTATTAAACCTTTGAAATCACAGTCACATCAGATCGGAATATTTAAACCTGCCTTCGCGCAGCCGCTAATCCAGAGAGTGCAGCACTCATCATGTAAGCTTTTTGTTTGAAACAGGTTCATAAACAGTCTACTTACACAGTAGGCTACATTTATGTGTTGCAAACATTAAATAATAATGAAAGTATTGGGATAAAAGTTTATAATCTTGCAGCAGCCGCAATCAAAATTAATAATTGGCCTTTGGAACTGATGTTACGCTTCAAATATAGATTTTATATGTTACATTATGCCAGTAGGTGGTGACCAGAGATTGTTAAAATGTATTTGATGTCTGAATCATTCATTCAAGATGTAAATGACCATTAAATCCCCCAATCATTGAAGTGGGTCGACACCTTTACTTCCAGCCATAGAGGGCGGTGTTGCCATGGAATAGTCAAGAAAGGACTTTATTATTAAATCGAGCCAAATGTTACTAAATAACTATTTATTTGTTTATGTTTTGGTTGATTGGTGATTTTCGCAGAGTGCTTAGTGTGGACATTGTATTTCTATTTGTTTTACAAGAGTGTTTGCGTTTTTTGCCACACGCTTTTATTTGGAAATCTGGAAAAGGAAGTGCAGCGGCGCTGTGTGTATGTTGGTGCACTTTTTCATACGTGAAGCGTCATTCTGATTAACGTTACCAGAGAAGAAAGATTAACTTTTGGGTACACGCTGTACAATTATAAGTTTAAAAGGTTTTTCCCTATCTCTTAGCTCCTGACTGATGAAGGGCACAAGGTACCGTTTTAATTTCATGCTGTGTGGTAAACTTTGAAAGTCTTTGAAGTGTTTATTTTAGCATCTCCTCTGAAGCTATTAACTAACGCTTAGCAGGTCGTTAGCTTATATGAAAGTTTCGAATATCGGTGATGACCATTTCATTTGCTAATGTTGTTATTCAGAGAGTGTGTAATTCATTGTCACTGTCTTAAGCAGAACACAGTGTACTATTGCCTCGTCAATGTTATAGATTGTTGTAATTTATAAAATCATATAGGTCATACAAGCAGCACTTCGAAAGAAGTTTGTCAATTGTTAAAAAAGATGCTTTAGATGCTCTATCTGCATTAAATATTGTTACTGTAGGTGTTAAAATTCATATTATTCAGGCTTACAGTATAGTAAGGCAAGGTTATTAAATTAGCCTGTATACTAAAAATGTGATCTATTGTGTGGGCCAATTAGATTGCAAATGTGTATTCGATAATTTATAGGCTTGTTATGGCCATTAATATACAATTTGCAGGCAGATGTCTAATGTTTGTTTGTTTTTATTCAGCTCTTACAGTGTTTTTTTTTTTAGATTAAATCCTTTATAAACATCAGTTCTTGAGAGTAAAGTGCATCTATTCAGCTGGGAATGCTACAGTAAGAGTTTGTCCTTACTCTGGAGAGTAAGCGCTTTACCCAGAAAAACAACAGCTTCACCTCATCAGTCCTGCCACACATCTGAAAGCTGTCTAATGACAACTAAAGGACTTGATGTAATGATCTAAGTCTTTGGCACTCCTTTAAAAAAAATGGATGCTTCTGAAAATAAAGACCCCGACCAGCAGGTGGAGGCCCCTCATAATGGAACGGAAGAGGAGGAGCTTCACCGTTCTGATCGACAACGGAACCCTACGGAGAAGATGCGTGTATATAAAAAGGAGGAAAAGGAAGAAAAGATTGATTCAGCTGTATGAACAATGGAAGGACCTGGCTCGCGACGCAAAGGAAGAGCTAAAAACAGATGTTAGTGAGAGCCAACTGGTAGTGCTTATTAATACACTGGAGAAGGGAAGGGATGATGTCATGCACGTCTACCTGGAAATCAGAGATTACATTGCTCCATCCAGTGACACTAGACGGAGAATTGATGCTTGTGAAGCTGTGACAAAAGATTGTCAGATTGTCATTTTTGACAGAATGGCATGCCTTGATGCAAAATGCAAAAAACAGTCTTCGTGAGTTACTCCATCATGATTATGGTCGCACCGTCTATGGATCCACCGTCTCACGCCTCACATCATCAAGGTCTACAGTTATGTCCATTGCAGCCAAGCGGGCAGATGCAGTAGCTGAATTAGCAGCCAAAGAAACAGAATACCCGATGCAAGAGATCGAAGCTTGGAAGTGTGATCTGGAAAAAACTAAAGGCAGAGAAGGATCTAAAAGCAGCTAGGGCCAGACTGCAGGCCTATGATCAAGAAATGGCACAGGAAGTCAGCATTCATTCTTCAGACTCAAATAGAGGGGAACAGCAGGATCTAAGCATAACTGCGCAAAAGCATGTGGTTCCATTTCCCATCCAATGTCCTACTAACATCACAGCAAAGCGTCCTACCAACATCACAGCAACATCCATACCTCCAAAATCAGATATATCTTATCTCGCTCAAGCTTTCCAAGATAGCATAGCTCTGAACAGGCTGCCTACAACAGAACCATCTGTGTTCAACGGTGATCCTATCTAGTTCACTGAGTGGAAGGCTGCATTTGTGTCGCTCATTGATGGAAAGGCCATTTCTTCTGCTGAAAAGCTGCACTATTTAAAAAGGTATGTTGGTGAGCCAGCTCGTAAGTCTCTTGATGTTATCTGCTACAGGAATGACGAGGAGGCTTATAATGATGCATGGAACAAGCTGAACCAATGTTATGGACAGCCATTTGTCATACCGAAGGCATTCAGGGAAAAACTAACCAAATTGCCTAAGATTCAGCCTAGGGATGTTGAAGGTTTCAGAGAATTCTCTGACTTCTTGAATGCATGTCATCAAGCTATGCCTCATGTCAAAGGGCTTGAAATACTAAATGATTTTAATGAAAATCAGAAACTTGTACACAAATTGCCAGATTGGGCAGCAGCACGGTGGAACCGTCAGGTCACACAGACACTGATTGAGACTCATGACTTTCCATGACTTACCTTCATGTCAATGGAAGCAGAGATTACTTGTAATCCTGTCACTTCCTTCAGCGCTCTTCACGCCTCTGACCCCACTTCGGAAAAACGAAACCTTAAGGACCGTAAAAGGAACAGGGCTAACGTCTTTCACATTCAAACAGCTATGGAAAATAAACAAAATGCTGAAAATGAACAAAGGCCCACTAAAGGAAATTCCAAAATGTGTTTCTTCTGCAAGGACAGCAAGGATAAGATTCACAACTGTCCTAAATTTGTAGCAAAACCATTAGAAGAGAAATGGAAATATGTGAAGGAGAACAAACTCTGCTATGGTTGCATGAAACCAGGCCACAGCGCAAAAGACTGCTGTCACCGTCTATCCTGTGACACTTGTAGAGGTAGGCATCCAACGTGTCTACATGATGAAAACTACACAAAGAAAGTCAACTCTGCACCAGTCTCAAACCAAGATGACAAAGAGACAACTACTGCTACGTCTCACAAGGTAGAGAATGATGAGCACTCCACCAATACTTCCATGATCGTGCCAGTGTGGGTGTCAACCAGGAGGAATCCAGGCTCTAAAAAACTTGTTTATGCTCTGCTTGACACCAGGTGATACTGTGTTTGTTGACTGAGAGCTGAGCAACAAGTTACAAGCTGACTCCTGTCCTGTGAGACTGAAGTTGACAACCATGACCGCAAAAGATGTTGTCATGCCAAGTGAAAGGGTGTCAGGTCTCAAAGTAAGAGGCTATATCTCCTCTGTTGTCCTCAACCTACCCTCTGCCTACACTAAGGTCTCCATTCCAGTGAACCGTACTCACATCCCTACTTGTGACACAGCACAACACTGGAAGCATCTCTCTACAATAATGGACAAAATTCTACCTCTGTAGGATTGTGCGGTTGGTCTCCTGATAGGCTACAGCTGTCCAAAGGCTTTGGCACCAAAACAGGTGATTTTAGGAGGAGACGATGAACCTTATGCAGTCAATGCAAACCTAGGATGGAGCGTTGTTGGACGCCTGTCTTCACACCATGAATCACAAAGCTTCAACACCATCTGCCATAGAGTCAGCATTAAAGAGCTCCCTCCAGTGACCCCAGCATATGTTATTAAAGTATTGGAGTCTGACTTCAAAGATGCTGGTGAAGATAATAAAACTGTGTCACAGGATGACATCCTCTTCTTGACCAAACTGCAGCGAGGCATAAGGAAGAATGACAGCGGGCATTACGAGATGCCTCTTCCCTTCAAAAGGAGACCTCATTTGCTTAACAATAAGCAGCTTGCCATCGTAAGGCTCAATCATCTTAAAAGGAAATTGCTTAAAGATGAAAAGTACAAGGAACACTATGTGAGGTTTATGGAAGAGGTCATTGAAAGAGGTGATGCAGAAGAAGTGCATGATGAAGGAAAGGATGGAGAGAAGTGGTACATCCCTCATCGTGTATCACCCTAAGAAGCCAGACGAGCTCCGTGTTGTGGGCCAATTAGATTGCAAATGTGTATTCGTTAATTTATAGGCTTGTTATGGGCATTTATATACAATTTGCAGGTAGATGTCTAATGTTTGTTTGTTTGTTTGTTTTTATTCAGCTTTTACAGTATTTTTTTGGAAGATTAAATCCTTTATAAACATCAGTTCCTGAGAGTAAAGTGCATCTGTTCAGCTGGGAATGCTACAAAAGAGATTCGTTCAAAAACTCTGGACGAAACAAGTCTTCATTCATTTATTTCAAATGATTTTTTACGTAATGAATTCACTTAAAGTAATAAATTATATATTTTTAAATAGACTAATTTATAACATTTTAGACATTTATAAATAGACTCATTTCTGACATTAAAACATTTTGTCAGAAACTCAAGTAAATTTGCCTACATATTATTTTGTTTGGTTGTCTAATGTTTTGTTTTCAGAATCATGGGAGAACCATAATCTATATTCTAAAAATATATTTTCCAGAATCATAGCTTAAAAAATACATAGGCTAATATATCTGGCATCTAACTAATATTATTAGTACAGTTTCTAATACACCCTGCCCCCCCCCTCTTTTGGTTCGTTCTGCGATCCATGTGTCTCCTCACATCATGGAGTTTGAGGGCTGCTTCAGACAGAAACTTGTGTTGTCCACACTGAGCGGAATTAGTGAAAATACAGAGTTCCAGAGTTCTGGGTTCGGTGCTCCTGAGTCCATCTGCCACCCCATCTCCTCCAAAATCTGGAGTGCCCCGCGTATTTATACATCCTCTGATATATCGATGCGGTCAGCCGTTCCATTTTACTTGGTAGCGAAATCTGAGAGGAGGCAAAAATAGAGCGCCAATTCGGATGGAGATGATAAGCCACTGAAGACTCTACTGCTGGGGGTCCAGCCAACCCCAGCTCTCTCATCCCTTGAATCTCCAACATGCAATGGCCCTTGGTAGTGAGCTTGCTCTTAAAGGGGCTAGACCAGTAATGGCACATTTCCTTCATGCCAGCGGAGTCATAGCCGGGATTTCAAATATGAAATTTAAGCTAAGGTGAACAGCTTTGGAATATTTGGTATTTCCCCATTCAGTTAGATAGATGCTCGAGAGGTGTTTCAAAGATGGCCACCGAGTGAAATGACTTGCCATTTGTTTCCACTCTTCTCAACACACACTACACATAATAAAAATGGATATCCATATATCCATATGGTGGACTGGATTCAACACGGATGCGCTACGAAAGAACAGGCAAAATACGAAGGCGAAAAAATGATCTTACATAATGACCACAAGAGGGATCTAAAGTCCAGCTTTCTTAGCTTGGACACCATAGATTGGAGATTCTCCAGAAACACGTGTCTCCTCGCATCATGGAGTTCGTAATTATTTTACAATAATGAGCATTTGTGCTGTGAAATTACATGACCAGCACAAAACCTTATTTTAGAGAACAGTTTATTAATTCATTGGAACAGATGCCATCATAGTTGTGATCATGTCTGTGGTATGGTTGACTTGATTATTAATGATCATCTATTTATTGCTTAATGAAAGTCAAGCATGAAGGAACATACAGAAACATGCAGAAGAGTGTTTACAATATTAAACCGAAAAGAGCTGCGATTGGCTGATAAACCTCATCCTCAAATCGGTCTGAATAAACATGGTGTTAAAGAAAAGCCTAATTAAAAGTTAAGTCAACAACTCACTTAGATGTACGTCAAGTCACATTCAGCCTTGAAATGACTTGAAAACACTTTCTTAAAGCGTTTTAGATAATCAGCTTGGTGAAATGACACAATGTTTACTGAGCTTTGATGACTGATGATCTGATAATAAGTTGACTATTGAAAATAACAGCTGAATATAGCAGTTAACCAATATGCATGGAGTATGAAATGATTTATAGTTACCTATAATTTTGGAATAAATGTAAATATGCTTGAAAAGCACTAAATTGATGAGAAATATACTTTGTTTTAATAAACAGCATTAGTTAGTTGCTGGTGTTGTTGTTTTCTCTTTGATAGTGTAAGTAATGTCCATTTATTTAACCTAAAATATGTCAACAAAGTGACAAATGGTATGGAATTTACTTACACACACACACAAAGCATTAAAAACAAACAGTAAGGACTTATTTCCTTTTTTGCCCAACAGCAGCACCAATCTGCTCCAGTAGTTTCTCTCTGTTGTTTGAGATGTTTTTTCCAGCGACCTCCATAAGATCAGTGATCATCTCAGCGCTGTAAGGACCTTGAAAGGTGCTATATTTTTTTCTCCAGCCCTCAATATCATCTGAAGAAAGAGTAGAACACTTAAATGAAAATATAGATGATGTTTCATTTTTATTCAACTAGACAATCTTTACTTGCCTCCACAGTTGACCACATTAAACAGAGGGATGTGAATCACAGTTGGAGCATTTTTTTCTTTGAACACATAGAAGTCCTTCGGGTTCTGTGAGTCCTCACTGGGAATATGTTTAGGGAAATTGATCTTTAGATTCTTGCACACATCAGCAGCTTCTCTCAGTGTCTGCAGTGGAAAAGCATAACAGTATCAATTCATTAAAACGGTGAGAGAAACATTTCACTTGAAATTAAAGTTGTTATTCACTGAAATCATAAGGTTGAGATGAATGGGAATGCTAGATTAATATTAAATCATATGCACGTTTAAATGGTTTTCTTTCTTGTTTTTCATCTGTTTAAATGATACACAGCTTTTGTAATTATCTGTCAATGTTTTTTTAAGGTTAGTGTGAACTCTAGTGGTCATGATGAATGTTATGAGGAAAAAGCAGCATGATTATTCCTGTTTTCTACTGAAGAACAAAAGTATGTGGCCGAGTGAGCTCAACGCGCTGCAACTTCAGAAAACACATGCAAATAGAAAAAGCACCTGCAAATCAACTTCATCAACTTGACAACACACATGCTGAAAATGCTCACAAATTTTATTTGCAGCGCGTTTCTTTGTTTGGTTGTGTTGTGAGCATTTGCAGTTGTGAGCAAATGCAAATTTGCATTTGTGTTGTAAAATTGACAAAGTTGTTTTTTTAATTTGCAGGTGGTTTTTCTATTTGCAGCACGTTGAGCTCTCTCGGCCACCGTACAAAAGTCATATGGGTTGGAAACTACATGAGGGAGAGTAAATGATCATTTATAGGTGATTATTTCTTTAACTTTTATTATAGTATGTGCTATGTGTGTATAAGACCGTGAAAGGATCGCCATCACTGAAATCCAGGGAAATTATGAGATCAGTGTGTCGTTCTTCTCTCAGCACTGAGAAGTAGGGTGAGTTTAGCAACAGTCCGGCATCTTCATAGTCTCTTGTCTCGCTTTCCAGAAGAGTAGAAGGCACAGTTTCATCTGAGGGATCACAGCATGAAATAACTTTATTTTTCACACTGAATTGCAAATTTACAAATGGGTCTGTTCTCACCATCCATGTTGTGGAGAAAGTCATAATTCCTGCCCCAGATCCAGTGAGCCATGCGTTCACAAATGCGTGTCCACATCTTTACATCTGTAAACAAATGCACAGTGGTTCTTAAATTTAGTAAATGATATTGTTTTATATTCTATATATTGTTTTTCAGCTGATTATATGTTTTTTGGAAATTATTATTATTTTTTTTACATTAGTTTCATCAGCTTTATGCTTTAAATACGACATAACTGGTCATCTAAAGAAAAGGTTATTTTGTGGCATCAGTCTGTTTTGGAAGCTTTATGAAATCTCAGAGTAAAGCAATTTTAAGTTCACGCACATTAATCTGATTAGAAAATCAAATACATTGTACAAATCAAATAGACTATACAGACAATTCAACCTACCGGTCCAGGAACTGAAACAATGACTCAAATGATTACACACATCTTCAGTGCGTTGCTTCATATAGCGTTTTGCATCTTGTTTATCAGCAAGATTCAGTTGTTTTATAGGAAAAATCAGCTGATGTTTGCCTCTATCGAGCTCTGTAACAGAGGGAAACATGCATTATTAAGTTTTTGTTATCTGGCAACATGCGACTGTAGTGTGTGTATCTTGTTTAAATTAGTTTACAGTTTTGCAGTTTCATCAATTATTATTATTATTTTTTTTATGTTTTACAGTTTTTTTTCCCCCTGAAAATCCAGGAGAGCTTGATACATTTTAAATATAGGTATACGGGGCCTAAAATTAACACTCGCCAAGCGGCAAATGCGAGTAAAAATCAACGTTGGCGAGTATGTGTAACAGTGTCAGTCGCCAGTTGGCGGGTAAAACTTTTCCGAAATATAACAATGCAATGTAGTGGGAACAACAGACAGTTTTAAAAGAGATTAGCTGTTTCTGACGTAAGCGAATAAAATAATATTTTCCGTAAACAAGATCATCGTGATGATCACATACACACAGCAAACTGCGTATGTGTGAAACAGGCGTAACATAATGGCTTGCTCTGTTTGCCGAAAACATGCAAAGGACAAGAATCTCAAAGTTTTTTAGGGACAAAAAAAAAAAAAGAAAGAAAGATAAATCAATAAATCTGTTTGTTGTTTCTTTCTTGTTAGTAAAATAAAGGACAAATTAAATATGTTTAGTCATTATAGTAGTAATGACTGCCTGTTTTTGTCACCGGCCATTGGCAGGTGTGGCAAAAAGTTAGTTTTAGGATCTATAGGTATATGTGAAATGCAGCCTTTTTATTTCAAATTGTATTTTCTGCCTTATTTTCTGTCATTCTACCATTCAAAATGATCTGGGTGATCTAGGACACTACAACCTTCTGAAGCGATTGTACATCTGTCTCTCACAGTTTTGATTTATTTGGCATCAAATTATCCTCACTGTGTTCAATAGACCCTGTATTTTTTTCTGGCCACTTATGGTTATTAAGAAATAATAGAAATATATATTCACTGCAGTAAATGTGATAGACTCTAAAATGAACAAACAAGCAAAAATCTCCTCTAAATGAATTCTAACACACTCTTACCATTCAGTGTTTTTCTGATGGATTCATCAAGAGCAGAAGGATCTTCGTCATTCAAAACACAGAGATTCATGTCCACAAGATCCATGAACACCTGTAAACACTTTTCTACAGGTGGGGAGTTTGGGTCTTTGAGACAAAACACACATTGAACAAACATGAACACACTTCAAAACATTTGAATGTAAGTGCTTTCCACCCCCAAATTCATCATGTTCAGATATCAGGAGTTTCCCACAAGCAAACATACACACAACATTGTCCCATATAAGATGCTTTGATTTGAAGCTAAAATGAATTTGATGACATTTTCGTGATCTATTCGGTAACACTTTACAATAAGATGCATGAGAAATATGTTACAGTATTTATTAAGTTAGTAATGTTAGTAAAAATACAACAGTTCATTGTTAGCTCATGTTAGCTCAGGTCCATTAAATAATATTAAAGATACAACTTTTGATTTTAATAATGTATTAGTAAATCTTGCAATAAACATGACCCAAGACTAAATGCTTTAGAAATATTTTTTTTCATTGTAAAGTGTTACTATATATTTATACCTATCAACTGATATGGAATTAATTATGGGTTATTAACGGTATTTAAAACCAGATTAAAGATAATCATCATCATAGCTCATCTTTTACTTTTCACCTTTATTGTGTTTAACACGTTTCCTCATTGCCTCAAATGCACCATGTATTTTTTCCCAGAGGAATTTCTTAATCTCCTTTCCATCAGCTAAAGCGCTGCCACACAGAGCTGCAGAAAACACATTCACATTTTACAGTGTTTTCAATACATGAAACAAAAACATATTACTTTTAAAACTAAATGTGTAATATAACAGTCAAATGCATCAAATGGTCATTTGAACCCTTATATTGTTCATAAGAAATTATATTTTTTTCACACATTTCACTGTGTAATGAGAAGGTTTATGTTGTAAAACAGCAACTCCCTGTGCTGCTAAAATGTAATATTGAAAATATTTTTAAACTCTCCTGTGACAAAGTTTGTTACCTTGCAGGTACAGCATGTCAAATTCATCCTGCTGTTTTTTCTTGGAGCCGTTGTCAAACTGGCTGCCGAAGCTGGAGGTTTCCACAAATGCTCCAGTGAGGGAATAACCTGCTTCATGTGGACTGATCTCAAACCAGGAGTCTGCAGACAGAAAACACCTCCATATAACAGCTGTGATGAGCACATTAACTAACTCTAATTCTTTCAGAAGCAGACCAACACAGAC
This sequence comes from Onychostoma macrolepis, assembly GCF_012432095.1. Classification (NCBI taxonomy): domain Eukaryota; kingdom Metazoa; phylum Chordata; class Actinopteri; order Cypriniformes; family Cyprinidae; genus Onychostoma; species Onychostoma macrolepis. The sequence goes on along the minus strand of NC_081159.1, from coordinate 43,159,722 downwards.
CTTTCTCCTCCTTGCATTGTTTGCATTGTTTGTCGATCACTGTGTAAATGGGAAACGGGTCTTTACTGAGATGGTCCCACTGATCTGAGAGTTTGCATTCGTCAATCTGAAGAGAATATAAAACATCTCAGAGAAACTTACAGAATCCATAGTCCATAAGCACCTGCAACTCAACAGAAAAGATAATGAGTGAATCACCAATTCAATCTCAGCTATGCTTGAGTTCAGTTTAGTTAAATTCAGATTAGCCTTTAAATTTCAGATTTTCAATGTGGTCTTAGACTTTCGACCCCTCTGCAGGTGTGTATCCTAGCAGAGGATGGTGTATAGTTACAGACCTCTTTCACGTATGTTGTGACGACTATTGCTGCCCAGAAATCAGTCAAGCTGAAGAAGTCTCTCTCATTGTAATATTTCTTCAGTTTGGCCAATGCGTCTCCCCAGCTGACTCCTGGTCCGCTGAGTCTCTTGATGATTCTGTCTTTCACGGTCTCTAGTTTGGTGGACCAGTCTGGTTCTTGGTATAAGGAGGCCATGCACCTTCAGAGAAGAACATACTGCTCTCATTTTTGACATTCAACCCAATTCAATCTCTGTGTGTTTGTTGTTTCTCAGGGTTCGTACCAGGTGGATCCAGAGACTCCGCTCAGATAAAGGATGCAGTCCAGAAGACCTGCTTTATCAAGCTGAACCAGGGATCCCAGCAAACCCACCATGGCTCTTTGTCCTCCTCCAGAACCCAGTAATGCAATGTGTGGCGCCTCATCCTGAAACGCACACAGTTTGACTTGGGAAACAGGGGCGTAGCACCAAATGTTGGGCCCCGGTCACACAACCAAGGGAGTGGGCCCATCACAACACAACACTTCATCAATCATGCTAATAATAATAATCAGTATATCATTATGCCCCCGCCCCCCTCGCCAAGGACCCTGTTACTCAGTTCCACTATTACCCCCTGTCTGACACCCCTGTTGGGAAACATTTGATACTCATCAGCAACAACACCATTTGTTGGTCATTTCAAGAAAGAATAGCCTGGTAGATATATTACGAGTGTAATGTACCTCAGTTTCAGTTCAATTCAGTCATTGTTCTGTAAATGGATGGTATAGCAGGGGTTGGAAAACACTAAACAACTGCCTCTTTTTTTTATTAAACAGTGGTTTATTTAACAAAATATGGCTCTGTCTTAAGGATGAAAAATCTACCTCAGCTAATGCTGTAAACTATGTACAGAGCACAATTACTTGCCCATTACAATAGATTAAAGGTTACAATTAACAACAAAGCCCAAACTATTAATTCAACTAAAAAAAACTTTATTTTTAGGTGATATAATAATAAATGCTCAATTTAAAAAAAAAAAAAAAAAAAGAAACTGTATGCAAATGTGATGTAATGTAAATTTAATATGCAATGAATGTAAGGCAGCTTTTACAGTAATTTATAAAAGTATATAAATATCTCTATACTCCAATTCATTGTTGAATTATAATCATTTACACAGCGGCTGTCATTACTTGTTTTCATTACAGATTTGTTTAAAAATACATTAAATTATTAAGTCGTCACTAACCGGTTAAGTAAAATATAGCGCATATATTTAGTGAAATGCTCTTCTCTAGATTCAATTTCACTAGCTGGGCTGTGGATATATTAAATGACTTTCCTGAGGTAAATGTGATGCTACTTGACGTCGTTTACAGAGTGATTTCTTTTCCGCGGTAAAACAGTGATTGCGGGATTAGTTTATTTCCTGCTGTAAAGAGTGAATGATCGCCACACGTTAACTTGTGCTTCCCTTTCTATACAGTGATATGTCACGTCACATGAAAGAGCATCGAAACGTCATTTATTGTTTGAATTTCCGGTAAAATGGACAGAATTGGGGGAAAAAAAACGACTTTGTTTCTTGTTGAAAGTTACAAAACACAAAGCTTATTGCGCCTAGATTATTAGACGGGATTTAAGAATCAATATCAGATTGTTAGAATGAAGAAATATATGCGAGTGTTACGCAGCTATATTTGTTCGCTACACATGCATGCGTACAGAATCGAACCAGGCCTACCAAAATTTCCGGTACGTTACACTGCTAGTAGACTAGTAAATACATTAAGTATAAGATGTTTTACCTTACTGCAGTGTATCTTAAATTTCTGCAGGCTTTGAAAAACAGTTTTTCTCCTTTTGACTACAAACTCTTCTTCCTTCGTATGTAGAGAGTGTGCGATTCTCACCTCCCCACTGAAATGGAGACATAGACAGACATGATATTTTGTTTATTTCATTATATTACATTTGAATACAATTTACTCTGATGCAGGCCCGGCGCCAGAGGGGCCGGGGGCTTGGCCCCCCCACCACGGACATTCCTTGTGCCCCCCCTCCGGACCGAGGGGGATGGCTGGACTTTAGTTTAGCATGTATAATGGTCTAACTCATAGTGTATAATCAGGGGCGTCATGCACTCATTATTTTTGAGGGGGCACGAGTTGGTGGGGGGGGGTCACCACGTGGCACACAGCAGCCACAACAGCACTTATGTTTTATTTATTTTTTCCTTTTTATTCGAAACATTCACAAACGCATTAACTATATCATGAAATATCTTGATTCTCACCTTTATAGATTATGTTGATAGTGGGCGATGGTCAAAGTAACCTAATAATGTAATCTATTAACTATATGCATAAAAACATGTCTGTTTATGGGTGTCATGCCATAACATATTTTTAATACGACTGACTTTATATTTAATGTGAATATAACATTGAAAGTTAATGTGAATGAAAACATTGCAAGTTAGGCTACTAATCATAACATTTTGATTGTACAGAAAGAGAGCAAAGTACAATTACATTATCAAAGAACATTTTCACTGACAGTCTAGAGTTCAAGCGCTCTCAAAAACTCCCATTAAAATCACTGAAGCTGTTTACACTATGAAATCAATATCTTACAGATTCGTGCACACATTTTCACTTTGTTGTTTCTGACGAGAGAATTCGCCAGAAAGAGTTCTTCAGTCAGAGAGCGAGTGAAGAAAACACCAGCATTTTAGCGATGACTCATCTGAACACCTCTGATTGGTCTTTGCATTCATAAGCTCAACAGCATCGCGTGTGATTGGTTATAATGCGCAGCACTGTAAAAATGTGTATCTGGCTGAGCAGCAGCAAGCGAATGCAGATTTTAATTTAGCAGCTGATGATATGATGCACTGCATGTTCTAATCACGCCGGTGATTAGAAAAAAAAAAAATTAATCTGCTATTTTTTGTCTTTTGGAAGCTGCATTCAAAATCCACTTGGCTCAAAAATTTGAGGGGGCACCTGCTCGGCAACCGAGCCTGGTCCAAACGCAGGATTTAGGGAACGGTTATTAATTATTTGTATTGTCTGCCATTGCAAATCATGCACCTGCTTGTTTTTCTGTTTAATTTAAGTGTTAGTGAATTATTGTAAAGTGTTACCCAAATAGCCTAAAGCATTTTGCGCGTTTACTTGAAACCAACCATCCCCCCGATTCGGCCCCCCCATGAAATATAAAAGCCCCCCCAAGCCAGGCCTGCTCTGATGTAAATTATGGCTCGTTTCCACTGAGCGGTACGGTTCGGTACGGTTCGGTACAGTACGGTACGCAATTATTTCCGTTTCCACTGTCAGAAGTTGTGAATGGTACCAAAATAGCGAACCGTACCACTTTTTTGGTACCCTTCCGTTGGGGTACCTAGCACAGCAAAGGGTACCAAAAGGGTGGAGCTAAACTCACTGCAGAACGTTGATTGGTTGACTAGAATTGTCACTTTTGCGTGATACAAGGGGATAAAGCTTCTCCTTCAATCGTTCCGCTCTGCTGTGTTCGGCTTATTACTTCAGAGTGCGCAAACACACAAAAACATTTAACAGCGTATTTCATAATTTTATATTTTCACACAGACAAGCCGTTTCTTAATATGCGTTCTTGTCTGTTCTTGGTGAAATGTCATTGCCCAAAAACCCACGTAATTTTCTAAATATACTGTTATAGTGTCATGAAATGTAGTTTTAAGAGTTTTTCAGGCGAGAATGTAATTGTTTAAAACTCAAATCTGTGGTTTATTTGTAAAGATAGCACCTATTTGAAAATTTGCTATGCCGATTTCGGAGCTCCATGCGATCACCGGGCGCTCAGCTCATGTATCCGCCTCGAGCAGCCTTAGCTCGGCTAGTCCTTCTGACAAATGCCGCTGGCTCTGATGTCTCTGTTGTGATTAAACATGAGATACAATTCGTTTTGGGTATATTTAACAGGCATTCGTGGTCTCATGAATCTATGATTTGTTCCTGGTCATATCGTTTTGGCTGAACATAAAATTATGTTTAACTTTATATTTATTTTGAACTTTACAGTATAACGTTACAGTGCTGACTTTGTAGCATATGTTTGACTGAATTGTTTGCTTCTGTCTTTATTTCCTCTTATATAAGCCTCTTATACTTTGTACTTATACTTTTATAATGGCTATCATTGTTCATTAAAACTGACATTACAAAGAGAGGCAGAGTTGTGCTTATTGTCGCGTTTTATCGTCGATCGCTACTTTCCGGCATACACCACGCCTACCAAGTAAGGGTACTGTTGGCAGTGGAAACGCAAACCTGATCAGGGTTACCCATACCGAATTGTACCGAACTGTACTGTACCGTACTGCTCAGTGGAAACGAGCCATTATGAACAGATCGCAGAATGATCAAGATTGTAATAGACATGTGCATAACTGCGTTTATGCTGTATTTATGTACAATTGCAATCGAAATTATTCAACCCCCTGGAGACTGTAATCATTTACAAATGTAAGCTTTTCTAAAGATCCAGAATATTTTTTTTAATGTATCTATAACAGTTTAGCAGCAAATTAAAAGTGATAATGTCAATAATGTAATGTTTTTGAACACTAGACAAGCATGGCGAAGAAGAACATAAAAGGTCAATTTGAATATGCATTCAATTCATTTGGATAGACCTGTGGAGTTCTGGAAGAACATTTTTATGGAGTGATGTGAATCAATTGGACCCAACTTTTTGGACCCATGAATCAGCATATCTGGTGCAAAAAAAAGGCAAAGCTCATGAGCAGAAGAACACCATCTCCACGGACAAACTTGGAGGTGGACCAGTCTGGTTAGAGGTGTTTTGACGTGTGGAAATCTTCACTGCATGAAGGACACCATGGGTTCTTTTAAGTATCAGGCCATTTTAGCAAGAATTGTGATGCCTTCAGTGCAGAGACTGAAGCTTGATGATCAATGGACTCTCCTGCAAGACAGCCATCCCAAAGTACACATCCAAATGTACTTATGTTTGGTTCAGAGATCAGTTGTAGAATTGTTCAGTCTTCAGATTTAAATCTGATTGAAAATATTTGGTGGCAACATGAAAACCAAACATCATCAGTGATCTGGAAGCTTTTTCAAGGGAGGAATGGGCCAAGTTTGCAGTAGAGAGGTGACAGAAGCTGCACTTCAAATTTAAAATTTGCACAAAAGTTTACTGTTGGTGGTTGAATAATTTTTTCAATTAGATTTAAATTTTTCATCAACTTTATGTTCTCAGTCACTCACATGTGTGTTAATAAACTTTCTCTAATAGCTTTCTGATGCTTTGGTTGAATTGTTTTGTTTTATATTATTGAATTTTTTGCAGGTCAAGGGGGTTGAATAATTTTGATTGCAACTGTATAATGCTGGAATCGGAGCAGGATTACAGACCTTTCCTGGAGTATGGATGCACTCATCTGTAAATCAATAGAGTCAACATTAAAGTTACACAATCCTACCTGAAATGTCAATTATTAAACCACTGTTTTTTAAAAAGTTGCTAAAAGTGGTCGTTAGAGACTTTACTGCACTGTAACTTAAAAAATGTTTTACCAGATTCAGCAGATTTTTGAGTTTGCTCAACTTGTTTTTGTGGGAGATTCTCACATTTTTGTTGTATAAACTTAAAACAACAAGTTGAGAAAACTCAAAAATCTGCTGAAGTTTGTTGCCTTAAAATTTTAAGTTGGATCAACTTTTTTTTTTTACAGTGTGTGTAAGTCATTGGTTTTGGCCAAGTTTTATTTAGAATTAAAGCTCATTATTGAACAATGCTGGATTAATTTACATTTATATTACATTTACATTTAGTCATTTAGCAGACACTTATCCAATGCAATTTACAAATGAGGACAATAGAAGCAATCAAACCAACATCATTTATGCTTTTAATTGCTTGTAGTAAAAGCTTTAAAATGTATACTCACTATTCTTGTATAGTCTTGTAAAAACCTGAGATTCACCGATAACAACAGCAGTTGTTGATCGTGCAGATAATGCTCTTTTATAGGACTCTATATTTCATCATAAGGGGTGGAGATGATGAACATGGACTTCAGACAATAGAAAAACAAAAGCTCTTCCATCGAATTTCTTGTAACAGGAAGGGAGGGTGGAGCGAAAAAGCTTAATGTGAAAACATGGTAAATTGTTTCTCAAGGAAAGTCATATTTATTCCATGATTGTGATTCTGTGTCATTCTTTACAGTATTGTTTATAATAAAGTTTACTTGTAATTTAATATTGATGCAATAATAATTTTATATCTAATATATTATAATATTAAATTGTATAGTAATTATAATATTTAGCATTTAATTAATAATAATAATATTTTTATATTGTAAACAACAACTTAATAATTGATAATATAATGACTAATTACTAATTGATATATAATGACTGATATAATTATTGGTGCATGAATGTCAGTGTTCATATAAATATGTAGTTTTTCCAAGCAGTCCACAAATGTGTGGTTTTTCAAAGAATCTGCTTACAAATTTGGAATTTTCTCTTACCTTCCTTCTTCTTAATTAAGAAGATTTAAAGGAGTCCAGAGTTAGTTAACCCAAACTAAAACTAAAATAAAGAAATAAAGAAATTACTTGAAATAAAATAAGAGCAAACTAAAATATTAAAATTAATTATAAAATACACAATTTGTCTTTTATAAAAAATTTTTATTTCAGCTAGTTCTTATTTTAATTTAACTAAATAAAATAAAATAAAAATGAAGTAAAAATGAATAAAAATAGACATATACAATAAAACAATGACATAATAAAAATGACAAAACACAACACAATTACTAAAACTTTAAAGTTAAAAAGAAATTAAAATGATATCTCAATGATACTAAAATAGCACAAGTGTTATTTGATATTGTATTTATTTGCTAAAAAAAAGTAGAGTCCATATGTGTTTGTTTAAACCATGTTTACTCTTATGTGCTCCTTGATATAGTGTATATATGATTTCAGCAGTTGTTCTGTCATCATTATTGGAGTTGTAAGGAGCTGAGGGTCAATATCAGCCTCCTTGCCGTAGAAGCAAACCTTCTTTTCTGGAAACAATCTCATTATGATACCACATTACTGACTGATGCTCTCACTTGCTCTGCAGTTTCACTTATGATTTTATGGTATTTTTTGTGAAATCCTTTCTCTTAGTATAGCTTGCCTTATGCAGTGTGTCTGACAAATACAGTGAAGCTTTCTGAGAGGAAGGGGAAGTTCAAGTGTTGAAACTTGGTCTGGAAAGTCTAGAGAGAGAGGAACAGCAAAAAAAGAACAGATAAAACGGCACTTTTAATACAGTAGATGAATTGGGAAATATCTGCACTTGGGAAAATGTATTTGCTTATCCAAATGAAGGGTGTATATGTAATAGTTTAAAGAGGCATTGCTTATTTTACATGCCTGCTTTGATGCTGAATTATCCAAAGAGTCTCAGTCGATGTGTTTTAATGCAATGGAAAAAGTCTATTTTGAAATGCAAATTAAATCACATCTCACATAAGACTCATGGACTATTAGATTTTTGTTAATCATTATATGTAGTTTTGAGTTAAATATTTGTAATATTTTATGATTATTGGTGTTCGTGTGCTACTTTAAACACAAAGGCGATTCTTGTTAAATGCAATAAAGTGTTAATGCAGCCCAAACACTTGAAGATCAAAGTTCAATGAGGAAATGCCACATTAAAATATATTCTTCTTGTCTCCACAAGCACACAGATTTGTGTCCCTGAACACATACTAACCAGAATTCACTGTAAAGTCATAAAAGGTTTATAATAAATGTCACGTTTGAGTATTATTGACATTGTGTATTATTAACAATTACCTAAATTTTAAATAATATGCCAGTGTAAATAAATGTTTTGCCTTTGTTATGGTATTTTATCTCAGAGTTTGTTAAATAAATTTGAAAACAAATCATACACTAAATGTTACGTGACGTGACTTATCCAAGCAAGTTAAATAAATAAGTGCAAATAAATGAGATCAAATCCAATAATATATATATATATATATATATATATACAGTATATATATATGAAAAATAAATAAATAGATAAATAAATAAGAAATCAACCAAGTAGTACAGATATTAAATCACTAGACATTAAATTGTAAATATAAATGTATTTACATGTAAAAGAATATATATATATATATATACAGTGAGGAAAATAAGTATTTGAACACCCTGCTATTTTGCAAGTTCTCCCACTTAGAAATCATGGAGGGGTCTGAAATTGTCATCGTAGGTGCATGTCCACTGTGAGAGACATAATCCCAAAAAAAAAATCCAGAAATCACAATGTATGATTTTTTTTAACTATTTATTTGTATGATACAGCTGCAAATAAGTATTTGAACACCTGAGAAAATCAATGTTAATATTTGGTACAGTAGCCTTTGTTTGCAATTACAGAGGTCAAACGTTTCCTGTAGTTTTTCACCAGGTTTGCACACACTGCAGGAGGGATTTTGGCCCACTCCTCCACACAGATCTTCTCTAGATCAGTCAGGTTTCTGGCCTGTCGCTGAGAAACATGGAGTTTGAGCTCCCTCCAAAGATTCTCTATTGAGTTTAGGTCTGGAGACTGGCTAGGCCACGCCAGAACCTTGATATGCTTCTTACAGAGCCACTCCTTGGTTATCCTGGCTGTGTGCTTCGGGTCATTGTCATGTTGGAAGACCCAGCCTCGACCCATCTTCAATGCTCTAACTGAGGGAAGGAGGTTGTTCCCCAAAATCACGCAATACATGGCCCCGGTCATCCTCTCCTTAATACAGTGCAGTCGCCCTGTCCCATGTGCAGAAAAACACCCCCAAAGCATGATGCTACCACCCCCATGCTTCACAGTAGGGATGGTGTTCTTGGGATGGTACTCATCATTCTTCTTCCTCCAAACACGTTTAGTGGAATTATGACCAAAAAGTTCTATTTTGGTCTCATCTGACCACATGACTTTCTCCCATGACTCTGGATCATCCAAATGGTCATTGGCAAACTTAAGTCGGGCTGGACATGTGCTGGTTTAAGCAGGGGAACCTTCCGTGCCATGCATGATTTCAAACCATGACGTCTTAGTGTATTACCAACAGTAACCTTGGAAACGGTGGTCCCAGCTCTTTTCAGGTCATTGACCAGCTCCTCCCGTGTAGTTCTGGGCTGATTTCTCACCTTTCTTAGGATCATTGAGACCCCACGAGGTGAGATCTTGCATGGAGCCCCAGTCCGAGGGAGATTGACAGTCATGTTTAGCTTCTTCCATTTTCTAATGATTGCTCCAACAGTGGACCTTTTTTCACCAAGCTGCTTGGCAATTTCCCCGTAGCCCTTTCCAGCCTTGTGGAGGTGTCTCTAGTGTCTTTGGACAGCTCTTTGGTCTTGGCCATGTTAGTAGTTGGATTCTTACTGATTGTATGGGGTGGACAGGTGTCTTTATGCAGCTAACGACCTCAAACAGGTGCATCTAATTTAGGATAATAAATGGAGTGGAGGTGGACATTTTAAAGGCAGACTAACAGGTCTTTGAGGGTCAGAATTCTAGCTGATAGACAGGTGTTCAAATACTTATTTGCAGCTGTATCATACAAATAAATAGTTAAAAATCATACATTGTGATTTCTGGATTTTTTTTTAGATTATGTCTCTCACAGTGGACATGCACCTACGATGACAATTTCAGACCCTCCATGATTTCTAAGTGGGAGAACTTGCAAAATAGCAGGGTGTTCAAATACTTATTTTCCTCACTGTATATATATATATATATATATATAAATAATACAATACATTCATATATTTTTTTATTATATTTAATTTTATTGTTTTATTTAATATTTATATTTAAACTTTTAAATTTAATATATTTTTGAATTTATAAAAGCATAAATTGGAATCATTTAAAATGCCTTTCAACAGTTTGTCTCTAGTAGGTACTGCCTCTTCAAGTAGGCGTGGCTGATCCAAAGGTGGGACTACAGCTACAAAGGGGTTAAATAGAAGGTCTGTACCTAACCCCACCCTTCCGCCTACTTTTGGCATAAGCTCCTCATACTTTCACAAAGGTGAAACATCAAATGACCTCAAGAGGGCGTTTATAATTATTATTATTATTGATGTTGTTATAATTACACTTACCGTACCATGCACACACACACACACACACACACGTTTGTTTCTGTGAATTGTGGTCTTTCCATAGACTTCTTTTACTTTTATACTGACCAAACAATCTTTTTTATCCCCTAACCCAACCCTAACCCTAAATCTACTCCTTACAGAAAACCTGTTTGCATTGTTACACTTTCAGATAAACATTATTTACTATTTTTAATAAAAGATTTTCCCTCGTACAATGTCCAAAAAAACAATGTAGCATAAACAAGAACACACACTGATGGTGACAAGAACTTTGTTTCAGATTTGAGGGAGGGCTTTTAAGATCTATCAACATTACTAATAGAATGGGTAGTTATTAGATGAGGAGTCTGAGATCAAAATTATGACGTTATTGCTTGAGGCAGCACACTTCATGTACTGTTCAATTTTGAGACTTTGGACTATTTTTCTTCCATGTCTTCTTTTGCTATAATGGAAAAGAAATTGCCAAAATATACATTAAGAGGTTTGTTTTAAGCCTACTACCCTCTTCTGTTTGATTCTGTATATTTCTTCTAAATGAACCAAAACAAGCTATATTTAAGCGTAACATTTAAAGGAAAAAAGACTCTTGATGTAATCCATTAATAACTGGGGAAGTTCTGTGGTGATATGCTTTAGTTATATTGTTTATCCTATTCATCTGCAAAGCCTTGTGTCAAATGTATGCAAATTAACACATTTTAATTACTTAATGCCTGATTTGCATATCAATGTGGCGATTCTGATGACGTTATTAATTTTATTGTACTCAGCTGTCGTTCCTCCATTAAGTTAGCTTGTATGCCCATGATATATCTCATTACATGGTAGCTCATGAGTCATAGATGTTAGCAAGACAAATTAACTATAGCTGTGTCTCATTTAGAAGGCTGCGTCCTCTGGAGGTCGCATTCGAAGGCTGCATACGTCATCGAGCCTGTCTCATTTCAGAAAAGCCAGTAGGACACTCCGAATGCGACCTTCTTTCACAGGAATTCGGAGGATGCATGAGGTGTATCCTTCGCTGCTACAGATAACTCACAATTCTTAGCGTTGCCGTAAACAACCGTCATTAATTTGAAAAATGGCGCTGCCTTCCGACACTCTGTGCTACCTCTCAGAATGAGCTACCCATGCCCAATACGCATGCGCAGTACCCTACCCTCTATCTGAAGACCCACCCATAAATTTGAGCTACCCTGTCGGAGTTGTGAACAAGCGCATAAGTAAAATCAATTTAGCTTAATTAAAGTTGTGTTTTTGGGTTAAAGTGAATCTCTCCCAGTAAATATGTAATAATTTCTTCATTGTCTAAAAATTTATAACAACAAAAAAGAGTTTTCTAATGTTATCATGAGGGTGCTTTTCCAAAAAAGTATGCAGTTTTGACGAGTCCTTGATTTACTAAATAAAATTTGTCTTACTAAATAAAATACTTTTTCACTGTACGTCGAATCTTTTACATTAAATGTGATATTTTTTCATTGTCTCTCATGCCAATGCCTAATTTTATCACAAGGGTTTTATTCCCCCTAAAAAGCATGCAGTCTTGACAAACCCGTGATTTAAATAGATCTTGCTAAATTAAAATAGGCCTACTATATTCAAAATCGAATTGCTCCCAGTAAATGGGTGATAATTTCTTCATTGTCTGTGATTTCGATGACCATAACGTTATCAAAAATGTTTTTGTGTTAAGCCCGAGACACACGCCGAAAATCATGCAGTATGTCTTGGGCTTTATAGGTCAACTCTATTACTATATTAAAGTTGTGTGTAATACTGTGCATTTTTACACAAAAAAACTTTTTTTTCTTTTTTTTTTTTTAGTTAGCACAGATTTATTGTATAATTTTTAGTAACGGTTGTGACATAGCCAATGAAAAAAACAAAAAAAAACAATAACTGTCTGTGTGAGTAATCTGTCTGCTTCTGAATTCTACTGTAGATAGTATCATGGAGAGAAGATACGAAGAGGTGATTGCTTTCCTCACTACAAATGTGTACCCAACACAATATAATAAAATGGAACGTCAAAACTTGAGGCGATACTCATCAAAGTTCAGAGTCACAGGTTAGTGTGAAGCAGAGGTGTAAAATACTTGAGTGATTTATATATGTATATATTGGATGGCATGAGGGTGGAAAGGATAGAGTTTTCTTTTAATCCCTTTCCCTGTATTTGTGTGTGTGTGTGTGTGTGTGTATGTGTGTGTGTTTTTGTGACAAGTGAGGATATAAATTTGTATAATTACAAGGGTATGACAGGTATTACAAGGAGAAGGTGGCTTTTCAGGTCATTACCCCATGTCCCCACTTTTCAAAACGCTTATAAATCACACAGAATGGAGTGTATTGAAAATCTGAAATAGCAGAAAGTTTCCTGTAAGGGGTAGGTTTAGGTGTAGGGTTGGTGTAGGGCAATTGAAAATACAGTTTGTACAGTATAAAAACCATTACGCCTATGGAGAGTCCCCACTTTTCACAAAAACAAACGTGTGTGTGTGTGTGTTCCACTGTGCATTTTAAATGTTGTTGTTGCACTAGATGTATGTGTTTAACCTGTGCATTTTGTTTCGTTTTCTCCCTTTAATAAAACTTCTGTATATCTGTTCTACTTTTTTAATACTTGAGTACAATTTAAAGTTGTTCTTTTTTACTTTTACTCAAGTATGTTTTTGGCCAGATACTTATACTTTTAATTGAGTAAAATTTTTGAGTACTTTTTACACCTATGGTGTGAAGGCAGTGCTTTGCAAAAAGTCTCTAAGGTTAATTTATATTACATATTTAGTCAATTTAGTCAATGTTACAGATGGTTTGCTGTATTATGGGAGAAGGAAGGCGGTTAAAACCAAGGACAAATGCAGGGCATTGTTCGATGAATTCCACAGCATCCCTTTGGGAGGCCACAGTGGGGTATTTAAAACTTGCAATGCCTTGTGTGCCAGGTATTATTGGCCAGGGATGACTGTCGACGTTGAGAAATGGGAAAATTAATTATATATACGTTGATTATACGTTGATGAGTTATTGTCACATTTTTGGATGACAAATAAATATGGTTTATTGTTATAGCTTGTACTTAATCATTTTCATGGGCATTATTTGTCATTTTTCTAGGTGAGTGAATGTGACCAGTGTCAAAGGGTGGGAAAACCTCTTATACTAGAGAGCACACTGGAAAGTATTCAGGTATTTCTGCTTTCAAATTGCTAATTTTAAGCATAATGCATTCTAATCTGTAAACTTTTTTTATTATAATTTTTATTGGACTGCTTGCCGTTCTTTTTTTAGGTCTCCTCAGTCTGGGAACTGCTGGGGATTGATTTGACTGGACCACTGCCCAAGACAGTGTACATTTTGACAATAACTGATTATTTCTCAAAGTGGGTGGAAGCTTTCCCCTTGAAGTCCAAATCAGCTGTAGAAGTTTCAAGGCACCTGTGTTCTGTTATTTACAGACATGGTTGCCCAGTCAGGACTTTGTCTGATCAAGGCAGAGAGTTCGTTAATGAGGTGAATCAATATATAACAACTATTATAATGCCTAATTCTCTTTGCAAATAAGTGACCTACCCACATGATTAAATGCAAAATTCTTATATTCTTTCTTAGATAAACAGGTGCCTTTGTGATCTACTATGCATAAAAAGGAGTGTGACAGCTGCCTACCATCCCCAAACCATTGGCTAACATGTGGAGGTCTGTGCGATCCTCCACAGATATTCTTTGCATTACAAGAGATTTATAAGCTGTTTTTTGTGCCCTGGTCATTTTTGACTGGGAACACCACAAGTGTTATGGGGATTTGAGCACAACCTGAGGGTTAAATATTTTCTGTCATGTCATGTGTTATACAATTAGTTAATGATTTTTTTTACAATCCATATTAGGGCTCTCGGAAAACTGGTCTGTTTTTCTTGATGCAGTTTTGTTTTCGTTGCGTTCAAAAATCCACACAACTACTAAATACAGTCCCTTCTTGATGTATGGAAGAGAAGCAAGATTTCCATCTGAAGTACCAGAGGAATTGCCAGCAAGTGTTATTTTTGTCTTTAGACTGACCATTTAGGCTAATACTATTCTTACTTTTTAATCAGTCTATGCATTTACATCAGCTTGAAATGTGGCTCCCATGGATCCATTTTGGGGCTCCCCTAGTTTGAGAAGTCAAGTCACCTTTATTTATATAGCGCTTTTACAATACAGATTGTGTCAAAGCACTTAACAGTATCAAATTGGAGGATAGAGTGTCAGTAATGTATAATGATAAGCAGGGACGTGCACAGGAATTTTGAGGGGCAGTTGCTCTGACCTAAAAAAAGGGCACTCGCCTACCAATATGTGACAATATATGAAGGACTGAGAATAACAGGGTCTTTATTAAAATATATATACACAAAGTAGTAAAACACTGAAATACAGCACTAAATCACCTTAACTACTACTAATAATAACATAGAAAATCCTGACTTGAGTCATGAAAATCCCTACATCAATATCCCTAACAATACCCTATCAAGTCACTGATAGGTTTCTCCAAATTTACATACTAAACATGCAAAGCTTCAAAGGAGAAGCCGGCTATTAGGGGCCATTTCAACAAAAATCTTCAGAACTTCTTTCTTGTCGATTCCTATGTCCTTCTCTATGGCCAGCAGGAGGAGGTCTGACAGCCGCTCTTGACCACACTGATTTCTGAGCCTTGATTTGACCAGCTTAGTGGTATTTATGTTCTGCTCAGGCAAGATCTTTGAAATGACCTCTAAAATAGCCTATGTTTTTTAGATTACAATTATTTAGTATGCAGCTCTTTAACCCTGTACTTTCTAGCATGGTCCTCTCATCTCATATTTGGTGATCATCACTTAGGCCTACCTGATCTATGTGCCTCCTCCTGGTCCACATTTTCCTCACATAGACTGGAGGCTTGTGACTGCTCCTCCTCATCTTAAATGGAATGTAATTATAAAACATTGCCATTAGTAGGCTAAAATATGAGTCTGACTAATTAATCAATTCACATACACAGTGTCATGTCATCTATCACAGTGCAAAGTCTCTGTCTCACCTGCTGGTTGGCTTTTTCGCAGCCAACCCTGCAGTGATGTGCTGCCCTTTGCTGCCTCCCTGAATCGTCTCTCCCTCTCCTGAATCCGCCTCTTTTCAGTGGGCATCTTGGCTTCAAACAATACCCAAAATAGTGATAGGATTTAGGCATTTAACCATTTTGAATAAAATAACTAATGTGATGCATTACTTCCATCATTCATTCTTCTTGCTAAAATGAAATGTGAGAAACTAACTATCAGCAGACATGTAGCTTAGTTTGCTTAATGCCTACCAAAAAAATAGTAGCCTAGCCTAGGCTGCTTGTCTGCAAGCTATCTGTCTGATTATTTAGGCTAAACGTGGCAAACTCATCCTGGATTTATGAAGATTTTAATTCATTTCATAAAACTTGATGATGATCGTCCGTTTGTTATACCTTTCCGACAACGTTAAGTCGTCTCACCCGACAACCGCGACAATCTCCTAGTGCCGCTCATGCAGGCTCAGCTCAGGTGCCGGTCGCGTGCAGCGCTGCAGCCACGTAAACAGAGTTTGCCCTTCCCCTACTGACTTTCACTTTCCCGAATATGGAAGTGAATGAGGCTTTGCGTTTTTTTTTTTTTTTAATCTAGGCTTACGTGAAATTCTGCATCCATTGTACGATTTTTTTTATTTATTTTTTTCCACCTCGGAAGGGCAACGTGAGTCGAGAAGGGTATATGGGCAGTTGCCCGGGCAACCTGAGCAACCCCCCTGTGCACGTCCCTGATGATAAGATTAAACACTCAATTTTCAGTTAAAGGCATTTCATTATTGAATTCAGAGATGTCATTGTCTAGCTCGGTTTAGTTTAAATAGTATCTGTGCAATCAAATCGGCGATAATCGCTAGAAATTAAGTGTCCCCAACTGAGCAAGCCAGAGGCGACAGCGGCAAGGAACCAAAACTCCCTCTGTGACAGAATGGAGAAAAAAACCTTGGGAGAAACCAGGCTCAGTTGGGGGGCCAGTTCTGATCAGTTTTATTATATTTTAGTTATTTTGTTATTTTTGGTTGATATATCTGGGGATATATCTCTGGGGGTCATCTGGGTGTCCTGGTCTCCGCTGACGATCAGGGCTGTAGACATCATCTCTTGGTGCTGATCCACCATCTGACCGGATACGGACTGAGAAACCACTGCCACCTCTACTGCCGCGACATCATTGTAAACGCAACAGAAACAAGCACACAGGCTGCATCCGAAATCAACCCCTATACTCTCAAATAGGGCACAATGACCTCAAGAGGGTGCCAAAGTGCAACCTTCTCAGCTTGGACACCAGAATGGAAATAAACTATGGCAGTATTTAATTATTATTATTATTATTAAATTTATTTATTTTAAATTATTAATAATTTCATTTATATAATTCATGTAGGCCTAATTTATGTCATGTTCAATGTTTATGTTTGTCATGTTCAATAACACATAAAATTAAATACATTTTAAAAAGTTAAATTAAAACAATTAATCTAACAAAATAAGTTAATTGTAATTAATCTACCAAAATGAATGAATGAATGAATGAGGCATTTATATAGCGCTTTATTGTGTATTGCAATACACCCAAAGCGCTTTACAATCATGTGGGGGTCTCTCCTCAACCACTACCAGTGTGCAGCATCCACTTGGATGATGCGACGGCAGCCACAGGACAACAGCGCCAGTGCGCTCACCACACACCAGCTACAGGTGGAGAGGAGAGAGTGTCATAGAGCCAATCAAGTGGATAAACAGAAAATGGTACAAACTTTGCTTGATGTTGTTTTGAACCATTTGAGATGTGGTGAAATGTTCATATTTAAAAAAAAAAAAAATAAAAACTAATAAATCATTTAATTAAAAATAAAATTAAAAACTATTTTCTTACATTTGTTTTTATTTTATATATAATACTTAAATATTTTCTTTATTTTCTATATAATACCTAATTTTCTTCCTTTTTTTTTTTACATACACTGTTCTTATTTTCTCTACATTCTTTTTCGGCTGCGAGTTGAATTCTCTTTAAATTGAGTATTTTCAAGATGAAAATTAAAATAAAATGTGAAATAAAAGCTTTGCATTATCACACTGTATTGGGAAATCTGACAACAAGATTCATAACATCTTACAAAAACACTATTTGCAAAAGTGTTTACTTATTTTACAGTTTTTGACAACTATTAATATTTTAATCTTGAAAATTTTGTGGAATAATTAAGATTTTGAAAATATGTTTTTGAAAGTGTCTTATGGTCACCAAGCTTGATTTAATTTAATCAAAAATAAAGGAAAAACTAAATTATTCTGAAATATTATTACATAACAGTTTTCCATTGCAATAATATGTATATGTTAAAATGCAATTTATTGCTGTGCTCAAAGCTGGTGATCACATGATCCTTCAGAAAGCATTCTAATATTAAAAATTAACAAAAATATTAACAGTTAGAAGCTTAATATTTTGGTGGATTGTTAGATTACATTTTAAGAAGACTATCTATTCATAACCTACGGTGGCCGAGAGAGCTCAACGCGCTGCAAATAGAAAAAACACCTGCAAATTAAGAAAACAACTTCATCAATTTGACAACACAAGCATTGCCAATGCTCACAACACAACCAAATAAAGAAACGCACTGCAAATAGAAAAGAAATCTGCAAATTAAGAAAACAACTTCAATTTGACAAGACGCGCTGCAAATAATCCCGCTATCCTTGCCGGCCAAATCCACCAGCTACGTCCCACACTCTGCTACTATCAATGCAGATCCGGACTCTAAGGGAAGCTCAAAGCCTCCCTTCTTGGTCGCCAAACAGGTCGGTCACAATTTCAACGGGGGAAATGCAGTAGACAATGTTGCAAGTTTCTTCATGCATGTAATTATTGGGGCAGAGCTCATGCCTGTCTGGTATGTCCGGTCTACAAAACGGTCAATAAAAAAAAAAATCTAAAAACTATGTATCGTCTCCAGTCAATGTTTCTCGGGCAAATACAGAATTATTTCACCACCCAGACACTAACTTCACTAATTTTCTGCTTTCAGGTCTTGAAGGTTTTAATCCTGGCATCATATGCCGTATCTTGAAGAACATCATTTTGTGACAATCGCCAATCTGCACTTTCAGAACCAGACATAATGACTAACCTCCAAGGTTACTGTGGTTTTGAATTTAAGTTCATTTTATTCTAATATCGTTTTCAAATTTGCTATAAAATTAAGTTTAGTTTTTATTTTGTGAATACATTTTTATAGTTTAGTTTCAGTTTTGATTAAAGTTTAGCAGAATTAACAGATCACTTCCAGAGCGAAGGCCAAAGAAAGACACAATTTAACCTTATAGGGAGGCAAACGTTTAGCAACAAAATTAATGCATGCTGAGATTGATTAGATGGTTGTCACACATTGGAGGGAGAGGCACACAAGGGTAAGTCAGGTAAGAGCGTCTTTATTAACCAAACTGAAGGCAATAACTCAGAGGTCAATTAAGCTCAATAAACTGAGGAATTAAGCATCCTTATCTTTCCCTCTTAATGGAATCAACTAGAGGAAGACATCCATGGAGCCACAGAGATCCAGCATGTAAGTGATCAAACAGATGAAGAGCTTGTAACCTCGAGACCAGACAGTGACTGCGTTTACATGCGCACGAATATTGCGATTATTTCCAATAATCAGAGTAAGGATTTAATCGCATTTTGATGTTTACATGTCAAGAGCAAAGCTGTTACTCCCGTTTACATGCAATTTCCATTATTCGTATTATTCGCTAAGAATTGTGGTTAATTTTTTACTGCCATTATTCACATACCCCACTGGACAGCACAAATGATGGACTCAGAAAGAGCAGTGTTACTAATAATCTCATTATAATCGCATTAAGAGGGTCCATGTAAACGCAGTGCGTTCCTTACCCTCATTCACGCAGTGCGTTTACATGGACCCTCTTAATGCGATTATAATGAGATTTTGGCGATATTGCGATTATGCTTTACCTCATGTAAACGCAATACTTCGATCTAAATAATGCGATTAAGCTCATAATCGCAGCAAGCATAATCGTATTAACATAGGTGGCGTACACCGATTTTAATCGGAATATACAGGCATGTAAACACCTTAATCGCAGTATTGCAGCTCTGACCAAAGTGCGCATGCGCTTGTGACATATATGAATAACGTGACACGCACCTGTAATAATACGGAGATTAGAAACGATGGAGGGGAAGAAAGCATCGCATTCTGAGGAAAACACAACAAGCTGCCAGCAGTCTCTGTGCAACATGATCTCACAGAATTCCGTGTAATGTTCACGGACTTAATTAACCCCGAATCTGTGGTGGCATCACGGAATCGCCGAAAATTCCGTGATGGACTCACAGAAAAAATTCCGTGATGGACTCACAGAAGTGATACCAATGTAAGTCAGTGACAGGCATCAGCCGTGCTCCACGCACGGAAACCAGTGAATCCGTGCATGGACCACGGCTGATGCCTTATGTGAGCCCATCACAGAACTTTCGGCGATTCCGTGATGCCACCACAGATTCGGGGTTAATTAAGTCCGTGAACATTACACGGAATTCTGTGAGATCAGGTTGCTCTGTTCCTTACCCTCATTCAGAAAGGATGAACAGAACGCGACGGCAGCGTATAGGCAAACAAATTCCATCATATTTCTATCATGGCGCCGAAAAAGCGTGGAATACAGCGATACAAAATCATTATGCATTAGATGTAAATAGATTAAAACAGCGACCAGTAACACTGCTCTTTCTGAGTCCATCATTTGTGCTGTCCACTGGGGTATGTGAATAATGGCAGTGAAAAAATTAACCACAATTCTTAGCGAATAATAAGAATAATGGAAATTGCATGTAAACGGGAGTAAGAGCTTTGCTCTTGACATGTAAACATCAAAATGCGATTAAGTCCTTACTCTGATTATTGGAAATAATCGCAATATTCGTGCGCATGTAAAGGCAGTCAGTGAGGGTATGGATTGAGTTAGGGCTGGGCGATATGTCGCATGCGATATGCATGCGCATCTCATCAGTAAAGCCGGTTCCTTGATTAGCGGTAAATCTCCATCACCCGTTTTCAAATGGAGCGGCATTTAATGCACAGAGCCGTAGTTCACTTACAAGCTAGACAATATCGCGTTCATTATCGAAGGCGATTCATCTCCGATAATGAATGCGATATTGCGTAGCTTGTCATTGATCTACGGCTCCGTGTATTAAATGCCGCTCCATTTAAAAACGGGTGATTTACCGCTAATCAAGGAACCGGCTTTACTGATGAGATGCGCATGCAACATTTCACTCAATCTAGGGCTGGGCGATGTTTTATAGGGAGCTTGATTAGTGGCAACAGGTGAGGAGGATTCCCTGATGACGGTCAGGTGTGAGTGATTACAGATGGAGTGCAGGTGAGTGACCAGAAGGATGCTGGGAAATGTAGTGCGGTTCAACTGGTGACTGTGACAATGGTAAAAGTATACAAATATACACCAAAGGAAGCAGTCAAGACTAATCTACTCAAGTTGCGCTTAATGTCATAACGAATGATGTGTGTTGAGATATTTAATATGAAAATAAATGTAGCCTAATTTGGTTATATTAGATGTCTTTTTTCTTATTTAACCATAATCATGATATTGTAACTGTCGTGTCTTGCTCACTTTTCCATGAATAGCCTCGAATAAATCATAACTGGGAGAAGGCGATTAGTCACCAGAAGAGACAGACGGCAGTGCGTAAGTGTTTTAATACTCATTCTTAGCTCTGTTGTTTAAATTAATTCCTTGTTGCTAGGAAAGAATAGTTCGTTTCCTACCTATTTCTATTCTGCTTTTTCGTTGTGGTTTATATTTTTGATTGCACTAACTGATCATTATAATAACTGCCCTTTAGCTTAAACTCCTTTCCTGCACTTAAGTGCGAAGTGTTAGTTTCGATTTGAGCCATTGCCCTGCGATTGGCTGGTGGTTGTGCTAATTAAGCGACCACAGCTTTTTCACTCTAGACTGTGTATTTGTTTGAGGTGTGTGCGCTGACGCGGAAGCGTCTGCGGAAGCGTTCAGCCGTCGTGTTCAGCCTCCTCGTGTGAAGACCGAGGAGTGGAAAGACCTGCGACTTTTCCTGTGCGACTTGAACCGAGCAACGACACCGAGCTACACACTTAAGTATCTTTTCCTTCCTCACTCTGCTCTCCTATCCTCTTTCCTTCTACCTCTATCATGTGTCTCCAAAACATTCCGGTTCTCTCTCAGCCACGCTCTAACATCACTGCAGACGGCAACGTAATACTGCTAACCTCGCCCTATCTCTACATCTTCCACTACACCTCTGGCTTTCTCTGTGGGTCTCTGGAATTGTCAGTCAGCCGTCAACAAAGCTGACTTCATTTCTGCCTTTTCTTTAAAATCCACTCTCAGCATCTTGGGCTTGACTGAGACCTGGATTCGTCCAGAAGACTCAGCAACCCCAGCTGCTCTATCTACTAATTTCTCTTTCTCTCATACTTGGCGTCAAGTTGGTCGGGGTGGGGTACTGGCCTGCTCGTTTCACACAATTGGAAATACTCAACCCGCTCTACCCTTTGCAATTACAACTCATTTGAATGTCATGCCATTACTGTATCAGCTCCGATAAAACTCCAGATTGTGGTAATCTACCGTCCCCCTGGACAAATTCTAGCCACCTTCCTAGAGGAGCTGGACGGGTTGTTGTCCTCTTTGTGGAGGATGGCATTCCACTCTTAGTCTTTGGTGATTTCAACATTCACCTAGACAAGCCTTATGCTACAGACTTCCACTCGCTACTAGCTTCATTTGATCTCAATCGCCTTACCACTACTAGCACACACAAATCAGGCAACCAACTTGATTTAATTTACACACGCAATTGTACTGCAGATAACATTCTGGTACAACCGCTACATATCTCGGACCATTTCTTCATTACATTTACACTACATTTTGCTACCCGTGTGCCACCAACCCCCCTACCGGTTACTTTTAGACGAAACCTGCGCTCCCTTTCTCCTTCCCATCTTTCCTCTTTGGTATCCTCCTCTCTTCCCTCACCTACCCATTTCTCATCTCTGGATGTAAACGCAGCTACTGAAACTTTATGCTCTACCTTAACTTCTTGTCTAGACGACATTTGTCCTCTCTCCTCTAGGTCAGCACGGACTGCCCCTTCTAACCCCTGGTTATCTGATGTTCTTCGTGAACATCGGACTAAACTCAGAGCGGCAGAGAGAAAATGGCACAAATCAAACAACCCGTCGGACCTGAGTAGGTATCAGTCTCTGCTCTCATCTTTCTCTGCTGATGTCCACACTGCCAAATCCTCACATTTCCACAACAAGATCAACAGCGCTCCAGACATGCGTAATCTCTTCAGAACATTTAATTCTCTCCTCTGTCCCCCTCCACCACCTCCCACCACTTCTATTACAGCTGATGACTTTGCTACTTTTTACAGACAAAACTAGATCGATCAGTGATCAGTTCTCACCTCCACGCACACAGGACCCCCAACCAACCACTTCCACTGCTAAACCTCCCATTTTCTCCTTCTGTCCCCTGACGGAGGCTGAAGTATCCAAACTTCTCCTCTCCAACCATCCTACAACATGTCCTCTTGACCCAATCCCCTCGCACCTTCTGCAAGCAATCTCTCCCACACTCTTACCGGCACTCACACACATCATCAACACATCCCTCCTCACAGGCATCTTCCCCACTGCGTTCAAGCAGGCTCGGGTAACCCCACTGCTCAAAAAACCTACATTAAACACTTCTCTTATAGAAAACTATAGACCTGTCTCTCTCCTTCCATTCATAGCGAAAACACTTGAACGTGTTGTCTTCAACCAGGTCTCATTGTTTCTTTCACAGAACAACAAACTGGACGCTAAACAGTCAGGTTTCAGGAGTGGCCATTCAACTGAGACTGCACTTCTCTCGGTCACTGAAGCCCTGCGAATTGCAAAAGCCCATTCCAAATCATCAGTCCTCATTCTGCTGGATCTATCTGCCGCGTTTGACACTGTCAATCATCAGATACTCCTCTCCACTCTCTCATCACTGGGCATCGCTGGAATTCCACTTCGCTGGTTTGAATCCTATCTCACTGGTAGGTCTTTCAGGGTGGCCTGGGGAGGGGAGATATCCAAAGCACATACACTGGTCACTGGGGTTCCTCAGGGATCGGTTCTTGGACCCTCCTCTTCTCCACATACACTACATCACTGGGTCCCATCATACAGGCACATGGATTCTCCTACCACTGCTATGCTGATGACACACAGCTCTATCTCTCTTTTCAACCAGATGATCCAACGGTAGCTGCAAGGATCTCAGGTTGCCTGGCAGACATCTCGGCATGGATGAAAGAACATCACCTCCAGCTCAACCTGGCAAAGACTGAGCTTCTTGTCTTTCCTGCCGCTCCAACTCTACAGCATGACATCACGATCCAGTTAGGTTCATCTACAATTACCCCATCAACTTCGGTCAGAAATCTTGGTGTAATCTTTGATGACCAGCTGACCTTCAAAGACCACATTGCAAAGACTGCTCGATCTTGCAGGTTTGCACAACACAACATCAGAAAGATCAGGCCCTTTCTGACGGAGCATGCTGCACAACTTCTTGTCCAGGCCCTTGTCATTTCTAGGCTGGACTACTGCAATGCTCTTCTGGCTGGACTTCCATCAAACACAGTCAAACCTCTACAAATGATTCAGAATGCGGCATGACTGGTCTTCAAGGAACCCAAAAGAGCCCATGTTACACCTCTCTTTATCTCATTGCATTGGCTACCAATCGCAGCTCGCATCAAGTTCAAGACACTGATGCTTGCTCATAGAACAACCACAGGCTCAGCACCCGCCTACATGCACTCACTATTAAGAATCTACATCCCCTCCAGAAATCTGAGATCTGCTAGTGAGCGACGCCTCGTGGTACCATCACAAAGAGGCTCAAAATCACTCTCCAGAACATTCTCGTTCACCATTCCTGGCTGGTGGAATGATCTTCCCACCCATATTCGGAGTACTGGATCCCTGTCAATCTTCAAGCAACAGCTGAAAACTCATCTCTTTCGACACTACTTGACTTCAACCTACACATAAAAAAAAAAAAAAAAAAATCTTTCTCCTTATTCCTTCCCTTGCTAGCTTGTACTTATTTAAACAATGTCTGAGACTTGGTGTTACAAGCACTTCCTTTGTCGAATTGCCTCTTCAAGATGAATCGCTTCATGTGTTCCCCAAATTGTAAGTCGCTTTGGATAAAAGCGTCTGCAAAATGACTAAATGTAAATGTAAATGTAATGAAATTCAATCATAACGGCAATCGCATTTAACAGTAAAGGCTCATATTTGAATATTATTTAATTTATGAAGAATTGTAAGCGTGTGTATGATGTGATTTAGCCTATACACATTTGTTCGAAAGCCAGAGTGATCACAAGATGCTAGATTTTTTTTTTTTCTGTTAATTATCATGTTGCGCTGCCAGTCTGTTTTTCTTCAAAGCACATAGGGGCACATGATGGGTCCATATTGGGCTCCAAGTGGGGCCCATGTAGATTTTCATTATATGGGCCCACATGGGTCCCAAATGGGTTCTATTAATTGGGGCCAAGGTGGGCCACATACAGAACCCTTATGGGGCCCAAATGGGTGACAACACTGAATCCACAAAAAGCCCATACATGGGGTTTTTGTGGGACCACAGTGGGTCAGAACTGGGCCCCATTTATATTTCTTTATTAATTCCTCTGGATAAAATTAATGTGCCAGTACTTCGTATTTCTGCCTAAGTGACAAAACTGTCAATTAAAGGGATAGTTATACTACTAAAGGTAATATGAACAAGTTAAAAGTGACACTATTCAGTTTAGAAATGTAATTATGTTCTAGGAGCCATTTTTGTTGCGAGACATCCTACACAACAACACAACACAGTTTGATTTCAAAAGAGTGTATAACCGTAAAATGTTTATTGTCAAATTAACAGTAACTTACTGGCAACAATTATCCAGTAGTTGCAGTATTTCATACCACAGTAAAATTACTGTGAAACTAAGTACAGTAGTTTTAAGTGTACTATTATTTTTATTTTGTTATAATTCAATGACACAAGTTATTGCTTCACACCAACAGCTTTATTCACAAATCATCTTTTATATTCCACAGCTGAACTTCAATAACACAGAATTACCAGCATATTAACCATATTTCATCAGTGAACATACATATAGCCTACAAGTAAA
The DNA here is from genome assembly GCF_012432095.1 of Onychostoma macrolepis. Classification (NCBI taxonomy): domain Eukaryota; kingdom Metazoa; phylum Chordata; class Actinopteri; order Cypriniformes; family Cyprinidae; genus Onychostoma; species Onychostoma macrolepis. Next base: position 43,133,814 of record NC_081159.1, on the reverse strand, counting down.
AATCACAGATAACACATTGTGCCAGTGGAAAATAAATGGTGTAAATATAAAAAATAAAAGTTTGAAGAGTTAATGTACTTAATTATTAAGACTATACAACAATAATCAGAGAACACATATCATCTCAAAACATTTAAAATGGTCTTCTTTATGGCGACGACTCTTCCCGCCTGTCTCACGATAGTACAGCTGGTCAGCCAGCACCACTGCGGGAGGGAAATGCTAGTTAGCACGGCTTAATTGATAAAAAAAATGAGACAACTGCAAGTGTTTTAAAGTTCACCTACTTGCCTATTTAACGTACTCGTACAACTTTTCATCTTCACAAGTCTCCCCATTGGTCTGCTAGTGCCGCTGCGGGAGGAAAATACTAGTTTACTAGGAAAGTGAGCAAGTAAAATTACAATAATATGTCCATGATGCTGAAGAAAACTGTATACATGTATTTTAACGTATACCTACCAATTTAACATACTCTTAGGACTTCACGACGAGTCTCCCCCTGGTCTGACAGTCATGCTGTGGGAGGAAAAGGCCAGGTAGCACAGCTTGACTCAGAAACTAAAAATGAATGTAGCTTTATATCTTGAAAACATCATCAGAATAAAATGTATAAAGAGATAAAAAAGTTTGTGAGCTTTCATCTTCACAATTAATCCGTCATGGTGCCATGCCATCGGATGGGGAGATGTTTGGTAACACCTAGAACCTAATAACACCTAAAATGCAACTCATTACACTCTCTGTGTTGTCTGACAACAAGTATCAACAATTTGTTGATACTTTACTACATGTTAGGTGTGGATAAATTTATGTATCATTCAAGCAACAATGCTTATTACTGTAATAACTTAAGTTTTGATATATGCATGATAATAAGAACTTTGTCTGTTGCTCTTATTAATGTTTTAGCATGATTTTTGTAAAAGGTTAACTATCAAATTGAATGATGCAAACTGAATGCATAGCAATCTTCATGACCAGTGTTTGCATATTTCATTCTGTAACCTATTAGTTTTATTCTCCCCACAAAGACGCTTATAATAGCTGGATCTGGCAGCACGGCGGAGGCTGTGTTTGCTGGTTAACTGCCAACATTTACATTTTTATATAACTGTTTAGCTACGATAGTTCAATTGCGACAGTCTTCACAAGTTTCATTAGTGTCGACTCTGCCATTACTGAATTTTCAAATAAAAGCAGCAGTAATTCGGCTAATATAAAATGAAATCTAAATATATGTTACCTTGATAAGAGAGTTTATCCATTGACACGGAGGTGCCCAACCGTGTTGTAGTGGCGTGTAGCAAACCGTTGCTCTTGTTTTTTTTTTGTTCCTCTCATTTTTTAAATGAGGGGGGGGGGACACGCACGCCAATCATCGAATGACGCAACGACTGCATAAAACAAGTGCTTTTAGATTATAAGGGGTGGGGGGACTTTACTTATAAATAAAATAAAATGAGATTATTCATAAAGTAAATGGTCTTGGATTGTTATACACAGTACATTATGATATAATCCTTCATGATATAAAACACTAATGAAATACATAAAATTAAATCAATTTATTTAGTTGTTAAGGTTAGTTACCCATAATTGCATAAAAATAAATTAGCTGCAAACTATAAATATGTAACTATAAATATATCCTAATATAGCCCAAATGTGGCCCATATGGGACCCACAAATAAACAACAATGGGCAACCTAACTGGGGCCCACAACTTTATCCAAGCTGGGGCCCACATTCAGCCCATCAATGTGCCCACTCTGAGCCCATGCCCAGTTGATGCCCATATAGCCCAGATAAATCCCATGTGGGGCCCACATGGACATGTTGGCTGGGAGATTTAACGTGGGTGCAGTTCGGATCTCAACTTGCCGCCATTATGTCAAACGGTTCTGGTCTGGTACAGAATTAAATTAGTGCTGCTGTAGGATAATGGGTCGGGTGTTGGTGTTCTGTTAAGTTCTGCTGGTGAACGTTTATCAAACAGGACCCATGGAGGCGAAGAACCACCCGACACGCAGCAACGCGCAGCGATCTACAGCTAGCCGTTGATTATCCCTTACATATAAACAGCCTCATTCCCCTTGAGGAATACTCACTGCACTACCATAATATAGATCAAGTGATCACCATGATAAAAAACGTAGGTCGCGGTGCATGGCTGGCCAAAGTAGACATCACTTCTGTGTTCAAGGTGATGCCTATCCGCCCAGACTTTTGGCATCTATTCAGAATTCGCTGGCAAGGGAAACTTTATTTCTCAGTACGCCTAACTTTTGGATGCAAAAGCAGCCCCAAAATTTTCAACACGCTATCAGAAGCCATTTGCTGGATTCTCTCTAACAATTACTCCATTCACCTCGTCACTCACCTGCTCGATGATTTCCTAATCATCTCACCTCCCGACGCCATCCCAGCCAAATTACCGTAACTCACGCATGTCGCCACAAACTTAGCTTATGGATAACCTTCCTTAAACAATGGATCTTTCTTTTACAATGAACTTGTTTCTTCCCCTAATGACATTCAACTGTTCACTGATACGGACCCCTCCATCGGTTGTGGGGGGGGGGTGGTTTCACCCTCCAAACAGGCCCACTTAGGGCTAGCCTAAGGGCCCCCAGCAGGGCCTCTGAGAATTTGCTCATTGGCAAAATGTTGGCCCCTTAGTGCTGGCCCTGCACGGGCAGCCCTCACTAGTCCCACACAGGGCCCACACTATTAATCTACATCAGGGGTGCCCAACCCTGGTCCTGGAGATCTACCTTCCTGCAGAGTTCAGTTTCAGCCCTGATCAGACACACCTGTCTGTAATTATCAAGTGCTCCTTCAGATCCTAATTAGTTGGTTCAGTTGTGTTTGATACGGGTTGGAACCAGTGTTAATTTTGGCAGGCATGTTTGATTTAGTCTTAGTCTTTAGCTTGAGATGAAAATGCTTAGTAGTCTTAGTCACATTTTAGTCATTAGAGTCATTGCATTTTTGTCAACTTTTAGTCATTAGGCTACTTTTAAACTGCAGTTACCAACATTTATTTTGGTAGCCATTTTATATGTAGTCTTCAAACAAAAATAGTCATTAATTCTTCTCTCTTTAAATCAATAAGCTTATGAGAAATTTGAATTTGGAAAAACTGGAATAAATGTTCATTTTTTGGTAGAGATACAAATTAAACTCATTTTTTCAAATACAGTAGGTTTACTTAACATGTATACATTTATTTAACATCTTTTGTTGGTTAACATTAATGACACAGATAGGTATTTAATTAGGAATGCTGTCCATTTAAGACGGGTGCATGTAATATTTACTGACACCCACCAATTTAGTTTTCACCCACCTGTTTGCACTCACTTAAGCCATAACCGACTGTATTTACATGAGATACTTTACACAATAAACATTTGAACTGTGGTTTGTGTATTTGAGCACTGAGAACTGATCGCTCGCTGTATGAGAACTGAAGAAGTGGCGCATGCGTGAGAGAGTGCACTTCTATCAGTGCGATTCCGCCTATCCTGTCTTCACTAACTTTAAGTTAATCGACAATGAATTTTGATTCCCTTGAAAAACCGACCAATCGATGAGTCTGGGAGGCGGAGGGGCAGAGGACTGGGGTTGGAGGGAGGAGCGAATGACGGGCTTGATTCTAGATACATGAAATACCGGATTAATTCTCTTAAGCATAGGGGGTAGTTTGAGTCAAACAGTCACCGGGTTAAGCACTTTGGCCACGACGTACGGTCCAATGAATTTAGGTCCCAGTTTACGTGCGGGCAGCTTGAGAGGGATGTCCTGGGTAGACAACCAAACCTTCTGACCGCAAACATAAAGTGGGGGCATAGAATGGTGACGGTCCGCCAACGTCTTGTTCCTTTCGCCAGTCCGGATAAGGGCTTGTCTGGCGAGCCTCCATGTCCGGAGGTATCTTCGAATAAACGTATGCACGGATGGAACAATGGCGTCAGATTCTTGTGAGGGAAATAAAGGGGGCTGGTAGCCTAAACAGCACTGGAAGGGTGACAATCCCGTAGATGAGACCGGGAGGGAGTTATGCACATATTCGACCATGGCTAATTTGGAACTCCAAGTCAGAGGCTGTGCTGACGCCACGCAATGCAGAACCCTCTCTAAGTCCTGATTGGCCCACTCGGTCTGACCGTTAGGCTGCGGATGGTAACGAGAGGATAGGCTCGCTGTCGCCCCCGTTAATCGACAGAACTCTGTCCGAAATCTAGATGAAAACTGAGGAGGATCCCCTGAGGATCCCCTGTTGTGCGAGAGCATGGCGGATCTCAAGGTCTCCAGCTGAGTCTATGTTTGGTCGGTATGTTCTGTCACACAACGCTGTGTCTAAAAGACAGGAAGACTCAAAACAGAGGAATGAAGTTTATTAGAAACTTCGGATGATCACATCCAAAAACAGAAACACAAAGTTTGGGAGCAAAAACTGGGCTCCCAGTGCCCACACCAACTGGATGGATGGCTGGGAGGAATAGACCGAAAAGGGTTCAGTCTCACGCTCCCAATCCGGACCCTGCAGAGTTCAGTTCCAACCCTGATCAAACACACCTGTTTGTAATTATCAAGTGCTCCTTCAGATCCTAATTAGTTGGTTCAGTTGTGTTTGATCAGGGTTGGAGCTAAACTCTGCAGGAAGGTAGATCTCCAGGAACAGGGTTGGGTACCCCTGATCTAGAACTTCTTATTGAAGCTGTGCGTGAACTGAACTACTTTCCACAAATTCAACATAGAAAAACTGTGTAAATAAAAATATATAACAGTTTTCTCTTAGTCTTATTAAGTGCAAACAATAAGTGCAACCATAATCAACAGGGGCGCCATAATGGGGGGAAGGTTGGGATGATTCCAAGGGCCCGACGAGGGAGAAGGGCCCCGAACGTGATTTATAAAGAGGTGCACCCCAGAAGGCATACTCAGTAATGAATTGTGATTTTAAAAGTAGTGAAATAGAATACTTTGATTAATTTGTACTAAAGTACAAGTAAAATTACAGACTTAAAAATATACTCATGAAAGTACAAGTGCTGAAAAAACTACTTAATTACAGTAACATGAGTAGTTGTAATTCATTACCTCCACCACTGCTGTTTTGGTAGGCTACTTTAATGTCACATTTTTTCAAAGCGTTTAGTATGTCCATAAGAAAACGCTTTGCCACCCCTGTGCATAAAACGCAAATTTGTGCATAAATGTAAACATTAATGACTGCGCTAGTGCGCTTCAGTGTGATGACTACTGTGTAATGCGAAATAAATTTGCACACATCGCAATCATGTAATGTATAGTCCAATCAGGAAGAATGTATGGTTCTTTTTAGTGAGTCAATACCACAAAATGTTACTTATATATATAACTTAACTTAACTATATATATATATATATATATATATATATATATTCATGAACAAATTAATCCATGAATCCAGCGAGTCAAAAACATACAGTGCCACCTGTGTAGCCGATTCAAGAACACGTGACTCTTATGAACTTGTGATACTTTTTAGTCAAAAACACAGAATAGGATGTCTGATATTTGAAACATTTATGATATTTGACAATATTTTAAACATTTATGGATTAAAATGTATGTAGTGGCAAAATTTTTTACTAATATTGTATGTTTTTTTTTTTTTTTATCCATTTCACAAATTTATGGCTTGATGAAAATTAAACAATAAAAACATTGTTGTGAGATTCAAGGTTACAGTCAAGGTTCACATTTGATCTCTTAAGGCATTACCTGAAAACAAAGTTGAAATATGTCAGTTGAAATTAAAACCAAACCCTGGCACACCATAAATGACAATGTATGCAATCTTGAATTTTACGTTTGCAAGCCTACTTCCTTATGCAATACGATGTTGCAGCATGTTCTGCTGGTAACGAGCATGAAGGCTTTCCCCTGTTCTCATTGAAAATGACAACAGGACATCCTGTTTCTCGCCACACGAACTAGGTGAGGTGCATGAGGTGAGGCTACATAATTAATATACAAGGAAATATCACAGTTTTCAATGATTGAGTCATTCATCATTCACAACCTCACCCTCAGGGTAATGTCTAGACTTGCAGTGTAGTTTCAGAGCCCCATATAAGAGCATCTTCTGGCTGAAAGTCAGATAAGGACTGCTGTGTTGTTTTCAGTGTGGAATTGAAGACTCACGATTTACAGAAATAGTAAGTATATGTTTTAAAGCTTAATATAAATAATGTCAGGGCAATTTAAATGTTTCATATCATTATAAATTGCATGTGACAACCTTATTAATGACCCATGCACTACCAAAAGTGCATAAAAATATACGATGGTGAAAAATTATTTAATTGTGGGATTCATATTTCAATGTGACAAAGTTTTGCATTTTTTATGCACCACAATCTTTACAACGTTATTGAAATATACTATAAATAATTGCATGTTTGAAACATATACTGATGTTTTGATCCAATAATATAACTTTTAGCAATCTGAATCTAAAAACTATAAAGATGCAAGATTGCACAATGTCTGAAGTAATCAGCTGTATTTTGGCCATCTAATATTTTATTTAAAAATGAATAAAATAATTAAAATATATATTTCAGATCATGTTTTTTACATTATTTAAATAGTTCAAAAGTGTTGACATTTTAAGCTGGAACACATTTCCCACATAGTTTCTACTTTATTTACAACAGGTTTGTATTTACTTTGACGCATGCATAATATTAATGTTTTTCACGTTTACTCTGTTGTTTCTTTGCTTTATCATAATTCTCTAAAAACAGCAGAGTTTACTGATTTGCTATATCCTGTTATATACTTGACTCACTCTCTTGTTTTACAGATGAGTGCATCTAAACCCAAGGAAAGGTACGTAATCCTGCCCAGATCTCTTGAATCATGGAAGCAGTAAAATAACACAATTTCACTATAACAAACTGCTATATTCCGAGAATAATTGTGCAAAATTAACTTCAGATTTAATTGCATTGAAATCTAGAATATTTGACATCTAAATATATCAAATAAGTCATGTTCAGGTGAGCACTGATTTGTCTGTCTGTCTCTGTGGCTTCCTCAGCGGTACGGTGAGATTCAAACCCTTACCGAATCGGAGAGAGCAGAAGTTTGTAGCCAGCAGGAGAAACACTGTTCTACAAACCCTGAGGAAGCTTCAGATTCAATGCATTCGGGTAAAGAAATCATGTTATACTTCATATTTCCAACTGCTTATATTGAAATGGCATGTGTTGGGTGATGAACATCAGCTGTCAAGCATCAAATTCACTCTCTTCATTGTGAAAAACGATGCCATTCCCAGGTAGCAAGCATTTTTTTTAATAATTACGTTAGTCACCTGATAGTCACAGGAGAATACCAGAGCTTGAGGTATTTTTTAATGAAAATAAAACCCAATTAAACCTCTTTAAACCCAACCATTCAAACTACGTAGTCCCAATTAATCGATCTCAAAAATATCCCCTTACCAAAAAGTAGTATACTTTAAGTATACTTTATGTAGTAAGTATACACATATCAGTGTACTAGCAGTATACTTGTAAGTGTACTATTTCAATACTCCTTGGGACTAAATTGGCCAAATTTCTAGTATATAAAAGTATACTTTTAAGTATAACAGTATTAAACTTTGAGTACACAACTAGTTTACATCAATGTTTTTAGCTAATACTACAATTATACTAAAAGTGAACTTATAGTAATTAAATACTTGTAGTAGCATTTTAGTAGACTTTGAATTATAGTCTGAGCAAACTACTAGTTTAGTAGTTTTATACTGAAAGTATACTCTTACATTTTTTTAAGTGAACTTTACATCATACTTTAAGTATACTACTATGTCCCTATTAGGTATTAATTTGTATATATTTTGTTATATGAATATCTGAACATACAAAGCATCAAAATAAAGAACAGAGTATCTGCTTGTAAACAGAAACATTTTATTCTAGCTTCATGCATTCTTTTTTAAACACTTGAATGTGGGTAAGTTTCATAAATAAAAGAAATAAACAACATTTTGAACAAAAAGCTGAAAAAAGACTGTGAATTTGATTCAGAATGATAATCAAAATGTAGATGGAGTCAATCAACACCCCAAAGCTTGACAGTCATTATTAACTCTTCATTGGTCGACATTTTATTCCATAACGTTACACAGTTTTGATGCTGTTTTATGCCTGATGATCGCGTTAGATTACACGTGGAAACATCTGCTGTTTTTTTTTCTTCTTCACTTGTGTTCTTTTGTTTTTTGTGTTCAGAAGATGTACTAGCGCTCCCTACCATATAACAATGAAAACACAGATTCTAGGAGCACAAGTATAGCTCAAATATATTTAGATTTTTTTCCTAAGTATGTCAAGTATACTTAAATGTAATTTTAAGTATATTTCTGAAAAGTTCATGAAGCCCATTTCTGAGAAGTACATAACAAATAGATTAAAAGTATACTTTCCTATTTTTTAGTTTAAAAGAAATATACTAATAGCACACGGCTTGCTCAGTTGGGGACACTTAATTTCTAGCAATTATCGTCGATTTGATTGCACATATACTATTTAAACTAAACTGAGCTAGACAATGACATCTCTGAATTCAATAATGAAATGCCTTTAACTGAAAATTGAGTGTTTAATCTTATCATTATACATTACTGACACTCTATCCTCCAATTTGATACTGTTAAGTGCTTTGACACAATCTGTATTGTTAAAAGCGCTATATAAATAAAGGTGACTTGACTTGAATAAACTTCTTTTTTGTAAGGGTCTATCATTTTCTCATAAATATAAGACTTGTTTTTTGTGATTCTGTTCAGGAATGGGTTAAATGGAATTTAAAATGGTTAAACACATCACATTTAATACAGACTCAAAATAATGAATCGCCTGATAAAGCTTGTAATTGATTGCATCAAACCCCAGGTCAGGTGATTATGCTGTCAACTAACGTGTGAATGCAAGGTGCTTATGCAAACAATGAGTAATAGATTGCAAAACAGGAATAAAGTGTAATATTCTTGCCAACATATGCGCCACTCTGCTAAATGATGTTGGAAGACATTCCTACTGTAATAAAAGGCTAGCAATACGTTAGATGTATATGGGAATAAATGAATTAAACCTGCATATGTTTTGTACTCAGAAGATGCCCTCTGATTTTTGATACTTCTGATAGCATGTGGAAGCAGATGCTTTCAATGGTGTGTGCGTTTCAGAGAGAGGTGCCAAACATTGCATTACTGGGTTCTGGAGGAGGACAAAGAGCCATGGTGGGTTTGCTGGGATCCCTGGTTCAGCTTGATGAAGCAGGTCTTCTGGACTGCATCCTTTATCTGAGCGGAGTCTCTGGATCCACCTGGTACGAACCCTGAGAAACAACAAACACACAGAGATCGAATTGAGTTGAATGTCAAAAATGAGAGCAGTATGTTCTTCTCTGAAGGTGCATGGCCTCCTTATACAAAGAACCAGACTGGTCCACCAAACTAGAGACCGTGAAAGACAGAATCATCAAGAGACTCAGTGGACCAGGAGTCAGCTTCACAGACAAATTGACCAAACTGGAGAATTATTACAGAGGGAAAGACTTCTTCACCTTGACTGATGTCTGGGCAGTGATGGTCGTCACAGCATATGTGAAAGAGGTTTGTATATATTCATAACCAGGGATGGATTTTACAGGTTTAATTTGTATTCATAATTTAGAAAATTATAGGGTCGTATGATTTACAGCCTGTCTTTCCAAATACTGCTGAATCAACATATTGTTTTAGTTGTATGTATAGAGAAGGTTAGTTTATCATTTTTACTGAAAACAAGTTATTTATATCTTGCAGTTCAGTGGCCAAATGATGTTGATTCAGTGTTCCTGAATTGGACTTTTCTTTTTTGACTCACTAAAAAGAACTGGTTCATAATAGCAGTCATTTGTTCGTGAATCGGGCTACACAGGTTGGGCTTTGTGGTTGCATATTTTGTCATTTTATGCCAGGGTAAACAAGTGTTATAAATGTACATGACATTAATATGGCCACAGCCATATCACCCTGCAGCCCAAGACTGGTTGCCCACTGAAGCTAAGCAGGGTTGAACCTGGTCAGTAACTGGATGGGAGACCTCCTGGGAAAACTAGGTTGCTGCTGGAAGAGGTGTTAGTGAGGCTAGCAGGGGGTGCTCACCCTGTGGTAGAGACCTGCGCGGGACGGATTTTTCTGTCCCGCGCCCGCCCGCTCCTGCAGAAATATATCTTATCTGGTCCCACTCCCTCCCGTGAAATTCATGTTTTGTCCCGCTCCCGCCCGCAAAAGATTTTTTTCCATACATCGAAGAAATTTACAAATTTACATTAAATGGTTCTGTAACATCACCTAAGCTCCACAACATCCCAGCATAAACGCTCCCGATAAAAAAAAAAAAAAAATGTTATTTAGGCTAAGCATCATCATTCACAATGACTGTTATTTTTAACAGAAAAGCAAGCATGGGCTGCTGCGTGCATGGTTTGGCATGGCAGAATGTGAGCAGCTTCCTTTATTATCACTAAAAGCTGACATCTCAGTTCATCGCTATCTCATAAAGCTCTGTTATAACACAATGAATCTTTCACAATGTCTACACTCCATGTGTTGAAATGTGAGAATTCGTGAGCATGCAATTTCAGCACTGCGGTGATTCTAACTTAATCACCTCTGATTGGCCATTGCGTTCCAGAAATCACAGTTGAGTCTGTGATTAGCTAAACATGTTGTAAATAGGAACTATTCCTAGCTTGCGCATGTCAGTCATTTTAATTTTAATATTAGTTGTTCTTCTTGCTTTTGTGCAACAGATAAATAACAATTTATGTTTTAGACATTTTATGTTTAGATAATTTCTATTTTGCAGGAGTCCCGCGAATCATTTTATTCTCCCACATCTCGCACACACACGAGTCTCTTCCCGCCCGCACCCGTGCTCGCCCATCAAGAGTTGTCCCGCGCCGCACCCTGTTGCGTTGGGTCCCGTGGTACTCCCGCGGGAGTGCAGGTCTCTACCCTGTGGTCTCTGTGGGTCCTAACGCCTCAGTATAGTGACTGGGACACTATACTGTCAACAAGCACCGTCCTTCGGATGAGACGTTAAACTAAGGCCCTGACTCTCTGTAGTCATCAAAAATCCCATGGCACTTCTCGTAAAGAGTAGGGGTGTTAACCCCTGGCCAAATTCCCTCCACTGGCCCTTATCAATCATGGTCTCCTAAGAATCCCCATCCACTGAATTGGCTCTATGACTCTCTACTCTCTCTCCTCTCCACCTGTAGCTGGTATGTGGTGAGCGCACTGGCGCCGTTGTACTGTGGCTGCTGGCGCATCATCCAGGTGGATACTGCACACTGGTGCTGGTTGAGGAGAGACCCCCCCACATGATTGTAAAGCACTTTGGGTGTACAGCAATACACAATAAAGTGCTATATAAATGCCTCATTCATTAAAAAAAATAAATTAAATATGAAAGAATTTTGATAGATTTATAATGTTATTTATTATGGCAATGCAACATTTCAGTTCGTAAAAAGGGTCCAGCATCTCCAATAGACTTACAGAATATATAGGCCTACAGAAATATTAAATTTTAAATTGAAAAAAAAACAAACCAACCAAGCGATAAAACTGATGGACATCTCCAAAAAGGACGCACTTCCAGTTTTAATTGGAACATTTCTCTTTAAGCCAGCAGTCATATTTCTTTTAAGTAGGCTACACCTGAGAATGAAATGGTAACACCTCTCGACTCTCGATTCTCTTGATAAAGTCTCTCACTGTAAAAATGTAAAGATAGGCCTATGAAGCTCCATTTGAGCCTTAGATCCTTATTAAGAGAAAAAACTGAATGTCTTACATTTTTGTGGCATCATGTTATTGTATTGTAAGGACACAATTGTGTTTTCTATAGATCGATGAACAGACACTCACAGAGCAGCGGAACCAGAACAATAAAGACCCGTTTCCCATCTACACAGTGATCGACAAGCAAAGCAATCAGAGCAATAACGGAGGTCTGCATCTGATGTATGAAAAAAAGGGATAAAACGTTAATGTGCTCGTGTCAGTAGTTACATCGACATGTTTTCTGTCTGCAGACCCCTGGTTTGAGATCAATCCAAATGAAGCAGGTTATTCCCTCACTGGAGCATTTGTGGACACCTGCGACTTTGGCAGCCAGTTTCACAAGGGCTCAAAGATAAAACATCAAGATGAATTTGACATGCTGTACCTGCAAGGTAACAAACTTTGTCACAGAGGAGTTCAGTATTTGGGTAACACTTTATTTGTAATATCAACTTACATAGCTTAATACATTGCATACTTTACTACTTCACTGATCTCTGCAAATGAGTTTAACTATCAAACGGTTCCAGGTCTGTATTATCATTTTACAAAGTGGCGATTTCATATGAAATAAATGAGGACCTTCATGTTTGTTTATTTTTCTAAAAATTTACTTTTTAGTCTACATTTTATGTATAATTCATACGAATTAGCTACCAATTAATACAATTATTACGAAATTGCCATGAGACACATCCTTGTCACTTCTTAAAATTTTGCAATTCAATCATACAAAATGTCTGCAGTTTTATTTTGCACTTCCAAGTTTGTTGATGTTGTTTTTTTCTGCAGCTCTTTGCAGCAGCGCTTTAGCGGATGAAGAGGATATTAAGAGAAACATGTGGAACAAGATAAGCGGTGAACATTTTTTCGGAGGACTGAATTTTGCTTAAAGTCAGCAGTTATTTTATTATCATCCTTTTTATGTTTTTCAGATTTCTTTCAAAACGACACAATACTTGAGACAATGAGGGAGGGTAAAGCATTTTTACTGCTTGTATTTAAGTAGCTATTTTTAATTAAGAACTAAAGTATAGCATTTTTATTTAAGTATAATTGCTTCTGGTTGTGGGAAAACTGATATCGTAACATCATAAATTTGAATGTGGAAAAGCACTTTTTTTGCAATGTGATCATCTTTACTCAATATATATTGACAGAAGAGCATGAGAGCAGTGAGAGGAGACATGAAGTGATGAGGAGTGAGAGGAGAACAGATCTTGCACCCGAAGCGTCCTCTTTGTCAGAGCGCTGCCCACTAGACTCCGACAAATGTGGGTTTCCTTCAGATGATCCAATCTCCCAGTCTGCAGATGAATGTTACCGGGCGCTCATGGATCTTATTGACATGAATCTCTCTGCTTTGAATGGCCAAGATCTTTCTGGTTTTGATGAATCCATCAGAACAAATTTGAACGGTAAAACATTATACATCACAGTGAGAACCTGTTGTGACAACAAATTTGTGAAGAATACCTGTTATTTAAAATAAAAGTCATATTTCACATCAAATCTGCATTTAAAAATTGTCATTTGTGTTTTGAAAAAAAAAAGCATCTGCTAAATATGTACATATAAAATATCTAAAATATTTGTATAAGATAACATTAACAAATAATATGTAACACAATCATGTCTACCCACTTTTGTCATGTCCTGTTTTCTTACAGACCTCTCTGGAGGCAAAAGTCAGCTGATTTCTCCAATGAAAACAATGGAAACTACTGATAAAAGAGCAGAAAAACGGTATATGAAGCATTTCACCGTGAATGTGTGTGACAATTTGAGTGGTTGGAACACAAGTTGGCTATTTCGTAAGTTGAACTGTCTCTAATTTCCAAAAATTGGCATAAAACATAAGATTTATGTATTTCAACTGCATTTAAATTTCCATCCATTTGGATTACACAATAAACTGTGTAAAAAGTGATGCATATTTGTCAGTCATACATAAATAAAACAGGTCAGATTTTTGAATTAGGCCTAATACCAATAAACTGAATATGTTTTAAATACACAGTAACCAAGTTTATATATTTAGCAGTATTTAATTGTTTGCTTACCATACGCACAATAAGCGGTCTGAAGATCCTGTAATGAAACAGTCAAGTCAGAAGTCTACAGGAAAATGGTTCTTGATAACCTAAGAATCGTTTAAAGAAATGGAGAACTTTAGAAAATGTATTTTGAAAAGTATAACTGTTTTGCAGGTGCTTGGATTAATATTTGTAGATGCATGACTGAGTGGATCTGGGGCAGGAAATATAACTTCCTCCACAACATGACAGGTGAGAACACACCGGCTAAAAACGTGCAATTCAATGAGAATAATAAAGAGACTCATTTCACACTGTGATCGATTAGATGGAGCAGTGCCTCCTGCTTTTCTGCAAAATGCGACGAGAGACTATATAGACGCCGGACTGTCGAACAACTCACCCTACTTCTCAGTGCTGAGAAAAGAAAGAGACATTGACCTCATCATTTCCCTGGATTTCAGTGGCGGCGATCCTTTCATGGTAGGCCTGGCTTTTATACACATAAGAGTTCTTTACAAACCCCTCACAGGATGTGCAAAATGTTAATTTTATAGCTACAGTAACAAAATTTAAATAACTATAAATCCATCTTCAAAATGTGTGTCTGTCTTACTCTGAATTAGATAAGCCTGTAATAACTATTTATATATTAGGCCTGTCGGGACAGAATTTGCGGGTAATTTTCTACATATGCCATTCACCAGTGCGTGTCATGATAGGAGACACTAAGCTTTTCAAAGCTTTGAATTAATTGAACCATTTGCTTCACACACCACGTGTTGTTGAAACCTGCTGGTCAGAACGGTGTAAATGCAACTAAAACTCAGACCAAACATACATAAATACAACTTTTACAAAACCATTACAAATATTTCTATGAAATGTATTAAATACTGTGACGAGTCAGCTGCCTCCCTCTTTATTATCATCACCACCTGGTCCCTTATTCGCCGCCCTTCACCAGGCTCCCGACGGGAGTGGGTGTGCGAGAGAGGAGGGGCGTGGAAACAGCGAGGGCTGGCGGCGTGTGATGAGGCACAGCTGAACTGAATGAAGCCTCATCACCGCCGCTGTTTAAATACCGAGCGCGCCTCTCCTCGAGAGACCGGTCTCTTCCCCCATGCATGCACGCACGCTGGTGTCCTCGTGGGTCCAGGAAGGGAGCGTAGAGGGACTTCCGAGCCGCCAGAGACGTGAGCTGCCGGACCCGCGGTCCGGACGAAAGCCGCACCAGTGTTACGGCCTTCGGGCCAGGATGCCGGGCCAAACAAGTCCCGCCGAATTCTGTGGACCCAAGTGGGAGCGCGTGCAGCCGCCGGACTCCGCCCCTTACCTGGACCCTCCCTTCCTGAACACTGCCCTCCTTCACAAGCCCCGCAGCACGACGAGGACACCAGATCCCCTGTTTACTTTGGACACTATTTTATTATTTCTGTTTAATAAAAGCCTCTCCGAGGCCTAACGCCACAGCCACTGTGTATGTCGTTGGCTCCTCCCGTCACAATACAATTAACAAATCATCTAATACCATTAAATGTCTGTATAATCTGTGTTCTTTTATCAGTTTTCAGGGTTTGTTTTGTTTGTTCTGTGAATTGATCAACTAAACAGGCTGATAAGATACTATTAGCAACTATTATTACTTTTAATTATACAAATGTCTCATTAAAACTTCAATGGTTTGCCACCTGATTCATGGGTTCACAGAAATCGTCCCTGGCCACGAACCAATGAAATTTAGAAACATTTTGAGATGGTTATTTAATGGTTATAATAATGGTTATAATAAGTGATGTTTTATTAACAAATTTCGGGAGGAGCTCGCACATATAATTAACACGGCCAATTCATCATCAGTAATCACACCACCTATCCAATCAGCACGAGAGAGAACCCCTATAAATAATCATATATTTATTAGAAAGACAGTTTATCAAATTATCCATGGTCTTGCTTCACTAACCATAGTTTAATCATGGTATTTGTAATAAAACTGGGGTTATACAAATGGTAATCAATGAGCAAAAAAACAATGGTTACTACACCTTTACTATTGTAGCAAATTACCTCAAAAGGGAAATGTATATAAATAATTACAATAAATTATAATTAATTACAATTATTTATATCAGCTGCCAGTAGTAACTGTAGCAGAATTAATATTGTCATCAACTAATCTGTTCGTCCAGCAAACATTCAGTGTAATTTCATATCAACTCATATCAAAATAATATTTTCGTGGCCACCAAAAATACATTTCTTACAGTATTGATGCATTAGAGCATGTAGCTAGATCGTAATCGAAAAAGGGACATTATTCACAATCAGTAACAGAATCAGAAACTCATGTAATTCGTGCACAAAAGTTTTATTAACTAAACAATAAAGGCCCGTTCACACCAAGCACGATGTGGGGAAGTCGTGGCCTAATGGTTAGAGAGTCGGACTCGTAACCTAAAGGTTGCGAGTTCGAGTCTCTGGTTCGGCAGGGATTGTAGGTGGGGGGAGTGAATATACAGTGCTCTCTTCACCCTCAATACCATGACTGAGGTGAGACCCTTGAACAAGGCACCGAACCCACAACTGCTCTCCGGGCACTGCAGCATTGGCTGCCCACTGCTCTGGGTGTGTGTGCACTTGGATGGGTTAAATGCAGAGTACAAATTCCGAGAATGGGTTACCATACTTGGCCACACGTCACTTCACTTCACTTTATTTTAGCATAGCGGTCTAACAGAAATGACAACGTTTGACCTGATCAGACTAGCAATGTTACAAACTTATGTAATGTTATTAATTTTAAGACAACAATTAGTCAAAACAACAGCAAAAGATGGCACTTACATTCGCAAAGATGCTGCAAAACACATTCATCCGTGTGACCAAAACAGTGTTCTTCCGCAAGACATATGCAGGTTTAATTCTGAACAGCTAGAGTGCCAAAACTGTAGCTTGAGGGATCGCAAAACTTGTATGTTGTTTTTATTTAGTACTGCCCTCAATAAGCTATTTCACATAACAGGTATTTACATACAGTATAGTTCAGATATGGACAAATATAGACAAAATTAATAACTGAATTTACACAAACCAGTTCAAAAGTTTATAAATGCTTGTTTCTTAATGCTGTCATCCTGAGCAGTAAAACTGACCACTTTTCTTCAGAAAAAATAAAATAAAATTATATATATATATATATATATATATATATATATTCTTTTCCAGCATCTTCTGCACATTTTGAATCCTTTGCAACATTGAGTGTGCAACTATTACAAACATGATGCTCCAAAAAAAAAAATTGAACAGGCTAATCAGTGTAAATTTATCTTATTTTGTCTTCTGGGAAAAGTAAATATCTCATCTAGCTTTTGGAAGGGTGGTACTTTATATCTTTAAACAAAACAAGAGAAATTTACACTGATCATTCTGTTCAGAAGCTTTTAATGAAGCCTTTTTATCATGCATTTCTATTGCAGACCTTAAGTAAAGCTGATGAGACGTGCAGGACACTAAACATCCCTTTCCCTGAAGTCAACATTACCAGTGAAGACAAGGAGAAACCGAAGGACTTCTATGTATTCAAAGGCCAAAACTCTCCAACTGTGATTCACATCCCTCTGTTTAATGTGGTCAACTGTGGAGGCAAGTTCAGATCTTACAGCTGTCCTGAATAAACCTGAAATATCACTGAAGTAAACTGTTCTGATTTAAGTGTTACTTTTTCTTCAGATGATATTAAGACCTGAGGGAAAAATATCGCACCTTTAAAGGTCCTTACAGCGCTGAGATGATCACTGATCTTATGGACGTCGCTGGAAAAACATCTCAAACAACATAGAGAAACTGAAGGAGCAGATTGGTGTGGCCATTGAAAGAAAAAGATTCAGAGGCGTTAACAATTTGCTGAATATAGACTCACATAGACTGAATATAAACTGAATATAGAATAAACTGATCTGAATAACATATTTCACAGTAAACAGAGTTGATTGTTTTGTCTTAATCATTAATTAAATCAGCATTGTTAGGCTACCTTTTCTGCTAAATGTGATCTGTGTGGCAGTACAAAAGTATCATGTTTGCATTGTATTTAATATGTTCAAAATGTTCCTAAATGCTTGACTTTCATTAAGCAATAAAGAGCTGATTAAAAATCAAATCAACCATAACTCAGGCTGTATTACAACTATGATTTCTCATTTTAAAAAAGACAACAAAACCCATTATAATCAGTGATGCTATCTACACATGATGCGGCAGATCACAACAAATCCCCGACAGTAAACTGATGCTTCCTTCTATTTATGACGTACTGACACAAAGTTCAAATGATTTTCATTTCATTGTAGACAGCAGCTGCATCCGAAAACTGCTGCCTCGCTGCCTTATGAAGCAATTACTTTTTTGTCATATGGCGTTTTTGCACAAAGGCACCTCACAAAACTGATTTCGGACAGGCTTCTGAGGCAGCGTAACGGTTTAATGATCTACAACAAAATAGAACGAGTTTTGGTGATAACTAAACGAATATTTAATTACTATGATATCTCGCTAGAAATAACGTCAAAGGTGCAAAAAGTTAATCAGAAATATACATTTACAGACAAACTAACCACCGAACGCAACTTTCAGACACCATCTTTATTTTTTAGCTCAACCGTCACAAATGGAACGCACAGGACTGTGGGATTTCAAAGGCAGCGAAGGATACATCTATGCTGCCTTCAAAAATCGATCAGATGAAGGTATCTCATGAGACAGGAAGTGAAGCTAACATTGGATTCGGACGTGCCTTGATGCCTTCCTGCCTTGGAATGTGTCCTCCGAAAGGCAGCATTTTTCAGTTTTCGGATGCCGCCAGCGTCTAACTATTGCGACGTCAGCGACAACGGTGTTACCCCCAACACTAGTTATGGTTCGGTTTCACTATAAGTGAACTTATAACTTCTGAGAATTGTTTTAATGCAATTCAGATTGATGATTTATGACCTGATTTATGACCCCCTGTCAGCATTGATTGACAAGTTGTTGTATGTCAAATGTGTACATGGTCAGATTTATGACCTGATTTGTGGCTATGTGACCCCTCTGTCACCCTGACTGTCACGTCACCGGGGTCCTGTCACCCCTGACTGACATGACAGTAGGGTGTGTAAATCAAAGATGTTAGATTTATAATTTGTTGAATTTATTATGTTTTTATCTCATCACCAAGAATGACAGAGGGGGTCACATAGCCATAAATCAGGTCATAAATCTACCCATGCACACATTTGACATACGACAACCTGTTAATCGATGCTGACAGTGGTCATAAATCAGGTCATAAATCATCAATCTGACACAAAGTATTGGTTATAACCATTATAAGACATCACTGGGCCCCGGGGCTATGACTTACTGCAGGGCCCCCCATCACAAAAATTATATATAGCTTCAAAATAAGATTTTTATCCTATCAACATTTTTGATGCACTGAAATTTCATAATTCTTGTTACTGATTACAATATCACAAAAAATAATACTAGCCTAAGTAAAACCAAGCTTACTTAAGACAAGTAAACAGTCATGAATGACAAAAGAACAAAGATACATAAATCGACCTACTTGAAAAACTTAAAGCACTGAATAAAAACATTATATTGTGTAAAGTAAATGTACAAATAGACTGAATGGTCTTCACTGTATAAATTCAATATAGATTAATTCTTATTTTACAAAAGTGATTCAGTCAAGGACATGGAGTGATGTTTGATTCACATTATTGACACAAATGGCAACAGCAGCTATATCAGGCTGCTTTCGAGGAATAGTTCACCCAAAATTAAAATTCTGTTGTTTTTCTTAACCTGTATGAGTTTCCTTCTGCTGTTGAAGGCAAAAGAATATATTGGGAACAATGCTGGTAACCAAACAGCTGCTGCATGACTTTCATAGTATGGAAAAAAAAAAGTCAATGGGGCCCAGAAAACTTCTTGTTATGAACATTCTTCAAAATATCTTCTTTTATGTTGAGGTGAACAAAGAAATTCATACAGGTTCAGAATAACTCGAGGCTGAGTAAATGATGACAGTATTTACATTTTTGGGTGATCTATCCCTTTAAAATCTCATCATACAATGCCAGGAACTCATATAGCCTACTACACTTCACATGCATGCTTTATCTTTAACTATAATGTTCATGAAAGACACAAATGACTGTTTACGAGGATACTCGCATACTGACACGTATGCTTAACCATATTTGAACGCTCAAGGCGCGAAAAAGAACTCAAGTTTAGGAAGGTGCTTAACGCGCCGCGCGTTTTTAGGCTGTAACGCGTGCATTTACCAAAATAAATTCTGCCCCGCTTCTTAATGTCCCTGAACAGTTACATTTGTTTTTAAACCACAATGTTTAAAATGAGTTTAAATGATAAGCTAACATCATGACGCGCTAAACGATTGATATATTTCTACCGGATTATTTCTCAACCCAAAAGCGAATATAGGCCCATAGAGGTTGTTCAAATACAACAAGCAATAAACATCCATCAAGTTAATAATCAAACTAACCTAAAATCTGTGGCGACGATGACGCTATGTTTTTATCTACTCCATGTGTCCGGTGTTACGAGATTTTCGGTTTCCGAGATTTTCTGTTTCAGTGGGCGGAGCATATATGAATATTAATGAGTTTCCCGGACATGCGCGTGGAACTGACCATTTCAGTTTACGCTCCTTGTATCTCAGCAGGTTTAATGGAATATTTTTTAAAAAGGTAAATATATTTACAGCGTTGCATAAACCTATGCCTATACTACATTTGTTCATTTCGTAACAGTTTTGCTTAGTTTGCAGTGTTTTGTTCACACAAACCTTGCACGTTGTGTGCAGTCGTCCCTGACTGAATGATTGCTGACATTCTTTGTGTAATGTTAGGATAAATCACCGCAAACCAGTTGCATACATTGATTTCAGTTCGTTGTGCTGTTCATTTGTTGCTCGCAAAGCTTTAAAATTGTGTCTTATTAATTGTTTTAATTTGTTGAATACATTATGTCTGCTACAAATGAAATAAACCTATATGAATGTATCTGTGGACATATTTTTGTATAGGGTGTGATGATCCATGTCTTAACTTACTCTGTTAAACATTCTCCATGCTGTTTGGTTATAAACTAACTGAACTAACTGCTGGGGGGGGAAAAAGTTGCTGAAATTGTCATTGTTTTTTTATTTTCTTTTTTTTTTCATGTTTCCCATATATAATATTTAAACATTTGTACAAACAAATATAAATTAAGATGATCACAAGTAAAAGTGTAAGGTTCCCCTTGCACAGTGAAACCAAGAATCCCAGAACACCTGGATGATTATGTCTACACTGATTTCCAATAGTAGTGCAGATATAGACATGTGAACCAACAACCGTTTCAATTATTTATTGATATACTCTTCTGTTACCTTTTATGTTTTAAAACGGTCATCCTCTGGCAATGAATGAAATAACATTCACCACCATATCAGTGGCCTAAGAAGAATTTTGCAACCTACACTGATGTTATTCTCTGTCATCTGTACTTTGACCATGTGTTTGGATTGTGGCCTTGACTATTTTTTGATAGCTAGATGTTGTTATAATGTGTGTTGGTGTGGAAGTTTGATATTATTTGAGACAGTAACATTTTGTTTTTAAAAATATGAATTCAATAATGATTCACACTCAAAATTTAGTCATGGAGGATGATTAATATAAGTTTTCCTCAATTTTGAGTATGAATCACTATTGAATTCTTGTTACAAACTAAAAAGATTTATGCACCAAAACAAGACTACATAGGAGAAAAGAGTGTGATGTAAATATCCTTGTTGGATCTGCTGTATAAAAATATGACACATAATAAAGTTATTCTAAGATCATATGTAAGAGAGGAAAAACAACAACAACATATTTCTAAACTTGATTCTGGCATTTGACTCATGACATTACCATTCAAAGGTTTTGGGATTACTATGCTGTTGTTTTTTTAGTATTATTATTTTTTTTTAAGAAATGTATGCTTTTGTTTGACAGGGATGCATTAAATTAATTAAAAACGACAGTAAGTACATTTATAATGTTACAAAAGATTTCTATTTCAAATAAATACTGTAGAACTTTCAGTTCATCGAGGAATCCTGTTACTGTGTAATGGTTTCCACACTTCATTAAGCACAACAATTTTCAACTCTAATAATAATCAGAAATGTTTCTTGAGCAGCAAATCAGCATATTAGAGTTAATTCTGAAAGATCAAATGACACTGAAGAGGAAAAATTGAAATCTGACATCACAGACCTTAAAGCCTTAGAACAGTAGGCTAATCAGAATCAGATAGAGCTTTATTGCCAAGTGTGTTTACATACACAAGGAATTTGTCTTGGTGACAGGAGCTACCAGTGCAAAGAAAAAATAAAATAATACAGACATACATTAAATTATATATATATATATATATATATATATATATATATATATATATATATATATATATATATATATATATAGTTGCCGTTAATAAAATCATTTTGTTACATCAAATTAGTTGCATATTCTATTCCATAAAATGCCGTGAAGGCCTATTTGTTTTCTCATTTACAGTGTACCAAATATAGGCTACTTTATACACTTTTGTCCATACAAATTTGTTTAATCCAAAATTTTTCTTATGTATTAAAGGAACACTTTCATCCATGTGTGTGGTCTTGGATTCCTGTTCATTTTGTAAATATAAAGTCAAACAGTTTGAAGAATCACACCAGGGTAGATTAAAAATGATTAGTCCACAGATACAAGTTTATTTCAGCTTTTGCACTCAAAAGATAACAATAGCAGACAGTTTTTAAGCATTGCAAGCTAAGCTACAGCACAACAAACTGAAATCAACTAGCTGAGGTTTGCTGTGCTTTATCCTAACATTACACAAAGAATGCTTGCTATCATTCAGTCAGGGACAACTGCACAAAACGTGCAATTAATAAAAACATTCTAAACTGTTACAAAATGATGAACAAACAGGCATACGTTTGCACAACGCTGAAAATATTTTAAAATATTCCATTAAACCTGCTGAGATACAAGGAGCGTAAACTGAAATTGTCAGTTCCACGCGCATGTCCGGGAAACTCATTAATATTCATGTATGCTCCGCCCACTGCAACAGAAAATCTCGGAAACCGAAAAAATCTCGTAACACCTCTCCACTTGCTGTTCCACAACTTCCACTCCATCATCAGCTTTAGTAAAATAGTCTGATAGCTGGGAATTTTACTGACTAACTCGTGTTTTTCCCCTCTCTCCTTATTTTTATAACATTTTTTGAATAGTTGACATTTTTACTTTTTGAAGATTGTTCGTTGCATGAGATTACGCCAGAACGAAGCGAAGAGAGAGAGATGAGTGCGCACTCAGCGGTCACCTGATAGATAGGCTACACAGGTCTTTCAAAAGCAATATATAAAATAAATGCATTTGATTGGTAAAACAAATTCAAACGTGACGTTTCAATTTCTAATGTTACTGCAATGAAATTTATGGAAAAGCTCCACTAAATAATAGCGCTAATAAGTGGGGGGCGTGGTGGGGCTTTGGCGATCGGCGCTACCAATGACCAGTCAATCTTCTCCACAGCCAATCACGGGCCCCCTCCTTGCTCGGGCCCCGGGGCTCCAGCCCCGCCTAGCCCAATGGTTAATGCGGCCCTGGTTATAACTACTAATGTCAATTGTGAGATAAGTCACAGTTATGTTTTTAATTTTTTTATTCAGTGGAGGAAATTAGCTTCCATAATTACGGCGACGCATTGCTGCCACACACATATTATTTTTTCCACTCAATTATGTCGTAATAACGAGATCTTATGTCGTTAAAACGACATCTTTTCTCGTTTTAACCACATCTTTTCTCGTAATAACGAGATGTTTTCTCGTTAAAACGACATCTTTTCTCGTAAAAACGAGATGTATGTCGTTAAAACGACATAATTATCTCGTTAAAACGACATCTTTTCTCGTAATAACGACATCTTTTCTCGTAATAACGAGATGTTTTCTCGTTAAAGCGACATCTTTTCTCGTAATAACGAGATGTTTTCTCGTTAAAACGACATCTTTTCTCGTAAAACCAGATGTTATGTCGTTAAAACGACATAATTATCTCGTTAAAACGACATCTTTTCTCGTTGAAACGACATATTTCTTTCTCATAATAAGGACACATTATGTCATAAATATTTTCCCGTTATAATAGATAGCCTATATGTGAGCAAGCTGATTGTCCGTGCTACTGTCCTGACATATAATCTGCACGCTGCTGAAGTTATGAAATACACTGTTTTAAATGTATTTTAATGTAATGGTTTTAATTTGTAGCGGCATGTTTATTAGGATTAATCTCCAATCTGTCTACAATATAGTGCTATCCAATAACTGCACTCAGACCCATGACTCATTTAGGCTATATGATCAGATCAAAACAGCCATTTTGAATATCCACCGGCTTGGAATATTTCTTTATTTGAATGACTGAAGTTTGATTTAACAACAAATCGAAATACGAACAAAAAGAAATAAAGACATTTTCTAATAGGTTAATAATAATAATAATAATAATTATTATTATTATTATTATTATTTCGTTCTGTTTGGCAAATGGGAAAACGAAAATTAACGGTCGATACTTTACTCTGATTATGTATTAATGATATTATTAAATTATATCTTTAGCTGAATCAAGCTGCGCATCGCATCGCTCCTCTTCTGGGTTAAATTCCAGGCTTCGCTTTAGGCCGCGTGTCCACCAAAGCGCTTTGTTTGCCAGCTGAAAACGCCGGCTGTGAGCGCTGACAGCGCAGCGTTTTTCCGTATAGATAATAGACTGTACTCTTTGGTTGCTATGATACGGAATCCGCTGAAGTAATGGCAGACACATAGCGAATGAAATGTTTCTCCAAACATTATATTTCATAACACTATTATGGTAGTCCTGCAATTCGATCTATTAAAGAAATAAACACTGGAGACAAGCAATATTAACTTCTCTATTGTTGTTCAGCCTTAGTACAGTCGGTAGTCCCGCCCTCCTCCACTCTGATTGGTTGACTGACTAGAAAGTGACAGTGATGAGCGCAGCATTTAATCCAAATTTGAACATTCTTCAACTAAAGGCGCCGAGAAAACACGCCCGAACTCTCAGCGAAAAAGACGCTCAGCGCTGGCACGCCTCCTGGCGTTTTAAAAACGCGCGCCCCATTTAGAACAATTGAAAAATATGCCAGTCTCGCTAAAACTTGGTGGACACACGGCAATTGGCTACTGAAGGAATAGGCTGCGCTGCGCCTGGGTGTGTGAGCACAATAGTACAGATGAGCTCAGACGGGAAAGATTGTACAGAACCTCTTGTTGGATTTAGGCTATAGGAATTAAATAAACACAAATTTGTTTTCTATTTTTATTTATTTAGACCTTTAGACATAACAAGGTGCGCCAGAAAGCGCACCCTGTTATTTTACAAAAGCAATTTGTAAAGTTTTGTTGTTGTTGTAGAAGTATAGAAAATAAAGGAGACATTTATATTTCTTTCCTCTATTATCACAATTTAGCTAATCGCGCTGGCGCCGCCGAACCAAGAAGAGCAGTAGCCTACTGTGCTTTATATGAAACGTATATTTGCAAGAAATATAGCCTATAAAACAGCCAGGCAGTGTGAAGAAACGTTATTGTGACTAATTTGCAAAGCGGTACATCAGATGAACTCTTCTGTGTGATGGGATAGAGAAGACTGAGTTGAAAAGTGGCGTTTTTAGGCTGGCCCATGCACAAATAGCCTATAGCATAAGCTCTTTTTTTAACCCACGAACAAAAAATACGAAAAAACTTTCCCGTTTGCCAAACAGAACGAAATAATAATAATTATTATTATTATTATTATTATTAGCCTATTAGAAAATGTCTTTATTTCTTTTTGTTCGTATTTCGATTTGTTGTTAAATCAAACTTCAGTCATTCAAATAAAGAAATATTCCAAGCCCGGAGTGGATATTCAAAAATGGCTGTTTTGATCTGATCATATAGCCTAAATGAGTCATGGGTCTGAGTGCAGTTATTGGATAGCACTATATTGTAGACAGATTGGAGATTAATCCTAATAAACATGCCGCTACAAATTAAAACCATTACATTAAAATACATTTAAAACAGTGTATTTCATAACTTCAGCAGCGCAGATTATATGTCAGGACAGTAGCACGGACAATCAGCTTGCTCACATAATGTAGGCTACCATCTATTATAACGGGAAAATATTTATGACATAATATGTCGTTATTATGAGAAAAAAATATGTCGTTTTAACGAGAAAAGTTGTCGTTTTAACGAGATAATTATGTCGCTTTAACGACATAACATCTCGCTTTTACGAGAAAAGATGTCGTTTTAACGAGAAAACATCTCGTTATTACGAGAAAAGATGTCGTTTTTACGAGAAAAGATGTCGTTTTAACGAGAAAACATCTCGTTATTACGAGAAAAGATGTCGTTTTAACGAGATAATTATGTCGTTTTAACGACATAACATCTCGTTTTTACGAGAAAAGATGTCGTTTTAACGAGAAAACATCTCGTTATTACGAGAAAAGATGTCGTTAAAACGAGAAAAGATGTCGTTTTAACGACATAAGATCTCGTTATTACGACATAATTGAGTGGAAAAAATAATATGTGTGTGGCAGCAATGCGTCACCGTACCATAATATATTGAGCTGTGAACATTGCCAGAGATTTAATAATAATAATCTGAAGCTAGTGTTGAATACTGGGCCATTCATACCGAAAGTGATTTTTTTTGTGTGTGTGCGTGTCCATCCGAGATGTTTTCGTTTTACTGTATAAACATGGATGTCATTGACGACCGCTGGAAAAGCCAGCTCGATCAGTTCAAGCTGTTCTTTTCTCAACATGTTAACTGGTGGAGCTGGTCAGAGCACTCAAAGCCAGCTAATGCTTGGAGATGGAATTTATTTTACTCTGTTTGGGTTTGAAGCAGTTTTTTCCCTTCAGCTGGTCATTGGTTTGGGAGCTGATGTCAGCTAGTTACCATACCTGTCATTAAGGTACTTCTGAGTGCGTAAAATTAATTATGCTGCCAAATTTTCCATCAGAACGTGAAGATACAATGAAATGAATGATTCCCAGCACAGTTATATACAGTAGACCAAAATCAATATACATGTAAATTAT
Organism: Onychostoma macrolepis; assembly: GCF_012432095.1. NCBI lineage: Eukaryota > Metazoa > Chordata > Actinopteri > Cypriniformes > Cyprinidae > Onychostoma > Onychostoma macrolepis. The sequence continues at coordinate 43,106,603 of NC_081159.1, read as the reverse complement.
CAATTGTACCAGCAAGTAAAATATTATGTAGAAAATATTTAATATCAGAAGATGAGTACATGGTAGGCATTAAATTATGTGAATATGTGAATATGTGAAGTATGTAGTTGTTTATTATTACAGGCACATTTGATCCTGTGGACCTATTTCTTATTGTAATTTTTTATACTTTCACTGGTTTATTTTTGTTTTATAACAGTATGTTAACATTTATAATATTTTGTGAAAGTCCTGAACATTTCCATGTCATAGTAAATCATGTATTGTTTTGATAGCATTCTGTTGCGGAATGCATCATGATTGAAAATACACAAAAATATTGTTCACAAGTTTTACCTTGATTTTTCTGTCTTCTGCAAACATCACATCTCATGCTTCCTCTCAAGCTCTTCACTGACACTAATGTCTCCTTGGTAAACAAGTATATTAACTTTTATATGTTCAGGATTTTCAGGATTACTTTACAAGGAAGCATCACATTTTTCATGGTCTCTGTGAATGATTGTGTAAGTTAACATTCCTCACAACAATAGACTTACAGTTTCGTTTCAGAGCCGTATAAAAGAACATCTTGAGCTCGATCAGAAAGACAACAGTTGCTGTGTTGTTATTGGTGTGGTGCTGTTGCTGAAGACTCAGGATCCACAGGAACTGTGAGTATATGTTTTAAAGCTTTATGTAGATTAAGTCTTTTTAGCAATAGCAGAGCAATTAAAAGATTTAATGTCATTATAATTGGCATGTGACAACAGTAGCATGAATGAATCCAACATTTGTCAGTAATAAGATTTAAAATATGACAATAACAATGACCCGCACACTACCAAAATTGCATAAATAAACAATCATGGTGAAAAATTATTTGAGTGATTAAATATACCATAAATAATAGTATGAATCATACTGCTGCTACTTTGATCTGATAATAGAAGCATTTTTTATTTATCTGACTGCAAAAGAATGTGAGATTACATGAATTTATCAACTGTATTTATAGTTATCTATTTGAAAGACACTTCCATTATATTTATTTAAAATAAAGTGTAAAATAAATTGTAATAGATTTCAGATCATGATATATTTACAGCTTTTAACAGTTAAGCAGGAACTTTATTATACTTTATTTACAGTCAGGTCCATATATTTGGACACAGGCACAATTTGTATTATTTTAGCTGCTGACCAAAAGATATTCAAGTTACAGTTATATAATAAATATGGGCTTAAAGTGCACACAAAGTGCGTTTTTTGTTAATAGGCTTTCATTCTGTTGGCAAGACTCCAGAATTTAATTTTTAACTATTTTTTATCAGATGGTGCCATTTTTTCAGGTTTGGCCTATAAAGCAAATACTCGTTTTATTCCTGTTTTCTGCATGTGCATATTATAGAGCCAATTGGATAAATAATGCAGCTATAATTGTGTGGGTTTGTTGGTATGGATGTCAGAGTGTGGTTTGTATGTGTGTCATAATATTGTATGTGTGCTTGTAATATTTGAGTGATTCCACACACTAAGTGATGGAAGAACATCAAGCTCTGGACTTACAGATTGAAGTACCAGGGCTGCATTTATTTGCTCAAAAATGCTGTCAAAACAGTAATATTGTAAAATATTATTATAATTCAAAACAACAGTTTTCTACTGTAATTCATTTTAAATTGTTTTAAAATTAGCTATCACAACTTCCCTGTGAATTTTACTTATTGAAACAACTCAAATATCCAAATATCAGTTGATAGTTTTGTGTGTCACATGATAAAATATAAATCATTCTAATATGCTGATTTGTTACTCAGGAAACATTTCTGATTATTATCAATGTTGAAAATGGTTGTGCTTATAATAGGTCTTCTGACTAGAAAACTGACTCATGAGGTTATCAAATGATTTTCAGAAGATTCAATTTAATGTTAACTCTATTGTTTTATAGATGAGTGCATCCAAACCCCAGGAAAGGTAATTCTGCACAGATTACTAGAATGATGGGATAACAACTAGGGCTGCAACTAACGATTATTTTAATAATCGATTAATATGACGGGTTTTTTTTTCGATTAATCGATGAATCGGATAAAAACCAACAACAAGAAAAGCATTCATTTCCAACCCTTTATTCAAAAACAGAACTAAAATCTTTAGAAAGTGCACAAACATGTTGCTCCTTGAACATCCCTGAGCTGTTATAATAATAATAATAAAATAAAATAAAATGGACTAACACAAAAACATACACATGTATGCTTTACATCTGCCAAATATATAGACTTTTTTGGGGTGCAAAAATTAAATAATTTAACAACACTGCGTCGTTAGCGTTGGTATTGTATCAGATACTTGCACTTAACATTATATGAAAATCAAGCTCAAATGGAGTTAACAATGTTTTTGACCAGAGAATGACGGAGATGGAGTGTTTTGTCTGTCATTAGAACAGCTGTAATTGTTATCTGAAGCAGCAAGTGCATTGCATTATATGCTTTCATCAACTTTTGCAGGTTATATAACTTTGATTGTAGCTATATGGACGCGGCGAGTCAGTCTGAATGGAGGCGGGGTGAAGTTACGAGGTCTCGCTGAGAGCTTGATGATACAATGGCGTTACGAAGTTCTACTGACAAGTTATTTTAATGCTTATCATTGGTTTACTATTTTTAAAACTCTCTGATTTAAAATAATAAAAACGAATTATAAGCGACTCAAGTTTGGATAATTTTTCACAGCACCTGACTGGGCTAGGGTATGGCAACTGCATACTCTGCCATACGCAAACGCCGCCCCTGCTCCCACACCTTGGATGACTTGGGTCGCACGGATTTCTCTGCCTCCGCCATGTATCTTTCCTCTACCTCCGCTCGTTTTTTTTACTTTTTTTTTACTTTTTTTTATTTATTTATTTATGAGGCGCCGAACTCTGCTAGCATCAGTGCGCGAGAGAGACCGAGTGTGTTCATTCCGCTCCGCGCTCAACTAAAGTTTTTTTTTTTTTAACAATCAAGCGTCTCCGCGTCGCGCGACACAACGAATCGATTATGAAATTCGTTGCCAACGCTTTTAGTAATCGATTTTTATCGATTTAATCGATTCGTTGTTGCAGCCCTAATAACAACTATGCTGCATTACTTACACAATTTACATCTATAACAAACTGGATAATTCAGAAAATAAACTATTAAAATGAATTGCAGACTAAATTGTATTCAGATCTAGAATACTTATTTCAAATAGGTGAAGTTAAATTCAGCATTGCTGTCTGTCTGTGTCTCTGCTGCAGTGGTGAGGTGAGAATCGGACACTCTCTGTAGCCAGAAGGAGAAACACTGTTCTACAATGCCTGCAGAAGTTTAACATACGCTGCAGTGAGGTAAAATATCTTATGCTATACTTCATATGTCTAACTGGTTATATCAATATGACCTACAAATCATTCTGGGACCAATGAACATCAGATGTCAAACATCAGTTTCACTCTCTTGATTGTGAAAAACTATTCCATTAGGCTCATGCTTTAAGTGGTGTGTGCCTTTCAGGATGCGGTGCCGAACATTGCATTACTGGGTTCTGGAGGAGGACAAAGAGCCATGGTGGGTTTGCTGGGATCCCTGGTTCAGCTTGATAAAGCGGGTCTTCTGGACTGCATCCTTTATCTGAGCGGAGTCTCTGGATCCACCTGGTACGAACCCTGAGAAACAACAAACACACAGAGAATGAACTGGGTTGAATGTCAAAAATGAGAGCAGTATGTTCTTCTCTGAAGGTGCATGGCCTCCTTATACAAAGAACCAGACTGGTCCACCAAACTAGAGACCGTGACAGACAAAATCATCAAGAGAATCAGCGGACCAGGAGTCAGCTGGGAAGACGCATTGGCCAAACTGAAGAAATATTACTATGAGAAAGACTTCTTCAGCTTGACTGACGTCTGGGCAGTGATGCTTGTCACATCATATGTGAAAGAGGCCAGTTACTATTCATAACACAACCCACCATGACTTGAGGGTAGAGATAGTCATGTTCAGTTTTAAAGTGATTACACGTGTTTTTATTAGAGATAAACCGATAGTGCATTTTACAGATAACAATAAATAAGTATTATTAGATACATATATAAGTATATTGTACATATCCTTTCTCACTTTATTTGCTTCTATTTTAGAAAATGCTTATGTAATCAAAATAAGTATTAGTAAAAAAAAAAAAAAAAGTATTTCACTGACAATAAAAGGAAACTATTTGCTTTCTCCTTTCACTAGCTTTAAATATGCAACTTCGGTCGCTAACGGATGCATAAAAGTGACCAGCTGGATATAATATCATGCAAATAGATGGCAACAATCGTGACATTAAACATTTGGGTTGGACTGCGTGTGTTTTCATCGACTAATGTTTGTGTCCTCTTAGCCTAAAGGCGCAAACACAGCCTACTGCTGTTCTCCACTAATGCAGCATCTAGTCAACAAATTAATTGCTTTATAATATGAAAATATGTACTGTAATATACTTTATACACACCATTTTGTTGACTGTTCTGCATCTGAATTGTCCTGCTCAGCCTTACATGTCAAAACAAACAGCACATGGTGTCAGTGATTCCTCTCTCATACTGTATAATGACAGCGGACCTTTTCAGCCGCTCTAGCAAAGGAAACAACCTGGAAAAAACTGTCTGTATGGATTTTTGCCGATAAACAATCGGCAAAACCAATTTACCAGTCGACCACAAGTTTTACTTCAACGCATATTTCGAGTGTCCCAAAGCCTTTTCTTTAGGATGGTATCAGTGGAGGAACTGCTGACTGTCTTTGGAGTTCTTGCAGGAAGTTATGTACATATGTACATATGTACATGTACAGCTTTCCTGTAGCTCAACTAGTAGAGCATGGCGCTAGCAACGCCAAGATCATGGGTTCGATTCCCAGGGAAAGCAAGAGCTGATAAAAATGTAAAAACTGTAACTTGAATGCAATGTAAGTCGCTTTGGATAAAAGCGTCTGCTAAATGCATAAATGTAAATGTAAATGTAAATTTTGTACATTCCTCAAAGAACCCCCCTTTCTAAAAGGTTCTGTCAGTGTAGCAATCTGAAGAGCCCCAAATGTTCCCTCAAGTGCTTATTAATTTTTACATTTACAGCTTGATTTTAAGACAACTTTACTCAGGACATATTGAGTAAATGTCATAACTGAAACTTTTTAGTGATTGCCCTGGCAGTCTCCACTACAACATGATGCTGTAAAAAATATGTTCTTTTTAGATCGATGAACAAACACTCGCAGATCAGTGGGACAAGCACAATAAAGACCCATATCCCATCTATGCAGTGATCGACAAGCAATGCAAACAGCATGAGGAAGGAGGTCTGTGTTTTTGTCTGAAGATAGATGAATTGTTGTGCTTGTGTCTGCTGTTATCCACCTTTTTCTTGCCGTAAAAATGGGCATTTGTAAATTCTGTGTGTCTAGCTTCCGGTCTCATCCGCATCCAGCTATTCTTAGCTGTACAAAACAGTTCCTTTTGCTGCTTGATATTGAAAGTTGTTGTATCTTATTGTATTATTTTAATGTATTATCTTAATTATGAACACACTGGTTTGTAGTGCAAAAAATGTTTACTGCACGTTGTTATTCTCCTCATTATTTACCTATAGCGTTTACATTTACATTTAGTCATTTAGCAGACGCTTTTATCCAAAGCGACTTACAAATGAGGACCATGGAAGCAATCAAAATCAACAACAGAGCAATGATATACAAGTGCTATAACAAGTCACTGTTTGCTTAACGCAGTACACATAGCAAGGTTTTTTTTTAAAATTATGCTGTATAATAAATAAAAAGAAAACAGATAGAATAGAAAAAGAATAGAGCAAGCTAGTGTTAGAGGCCTTTTTTGCTTTTGTTAATTGTATAATAAATAAAAAGAATACTGATAAAATACAAAAAGATTAGAAAAGCTAGTGTTAGTTTTGTTTTTTGTTTTTTTTAAGATTTTATATATAGACTATAGCGGCTAATGAGGCAGAAGTCTCACCCATAGGCTTACTTCCACGTTGAAGAAAAAGGTGGATATGGAGGTGTTTTCTGTCTGCAGACCCCTGGTTTGAGATCAGTCCACATGAAGCAGGTTATTCCCTCACTGGAGCGTTTGTGGGAACATCCAGCTTTGGCAGCCAGTTTAAAAATAAGATGAAGAAGCAGGATGAAATGGACATGCTGTACCTGCAAGGTAACAAATTATGTTACAGGACTGCCTTAAAGTTTATTATTATTTTTAATACCAACTTACAGTGTATATTGTACACTGTGTGCTGATCTGACCTAGAATAAAATACATCAATATTCTCTGTGACATCCGTAGTACTAGCTAATTGTCAAGTAAAAATGAAATACAACGCAGAGTAGGATTAGAAATGTTAAACAAACATTTGAGTTGGTATTCTTTCAACATGAAACTTTATGGCAATTCCATTAACAAGTGGGGGGGGACAAAATTTGTTTCATTTATTTGAAACATTCTGTTTGTTTCATGTTGTGTATTCTGCAGCTATGTGCAGCAGTGCTTTAGCTGTTGAAGAGGAGATCTGGAAATGGATAAAAGGTAAAACTTGAACTGTGAAATTTGAGGATTTAATACAGCATAAAAGTCATTTCATTTTCATTTGATTTTGTCTTTCAGCTCATTTATCACTTAAAATAAAAATAGCATCTGAGAACATGAGGCAAGGTATAGAATTTCAAATTTTTTATATTTTTTTATTTTTTTATTTATTAGTTCCATGTATTCAAATATTTGTTGATCATTTGTGGCCAAGCAAATATTCAAGCTACAAGCTGACAAAATTAAGTGTCATACGTAAGGGATAATCAACGGCTGGCTGTGCATTAAACTATTTAAGTGCATTCAAATTGTTTAATGCACAGCTAGCCGTTGATTATCCCTTACTTATGCCATGGTCATTTGCCAGCATTCACATATTAAAGATGTTAATAATATTTGCGCTGCAATATTTGACAGGAACGATAAAAATGATGGTTATTTTCGTCTGTATTACTATTCAACCGTAACTGTATGTTACTATGGTTACCAATGTTTATAGGAAGCGCATTAATATAGAACGTGATTAAACTGACCTGGAACTACCTGTGCAGTTCAACGAATTTAATCAACACCTGCCAGCCAATCAGAATCGAGTATTCAGACAGACCATGGCATAATCTAAAATGATCAATTATAAAGGTTTCGTTGCACTTGCTAAAAATATATCACCAACCCTGATGTAATATTGTGTGTTTGATTTTTATTTATCTCTTCTTGTGTGGGAACACACCTGCTATTCACTGTAAAAATGAAAAGATTACAATGGAGGAAACCGCCGGTCAATCCCTCAGCAGCCTAAAGGTCAGTGAGGAACTTACAAAGTTTCTTGGCAAATTCTTTTAAAAGGAATGGAAAACTTAAATTCTTTAATATAATACAACCCAATTCATGGAAGCACACATATAATGCAATCCCTTTTTATTATTAACATTTTGACAACACTAAAATCTAGGTTGCTCAAATCTCCTTTATACTGTCTGTTATTTAAAAGGTTTTCCCCAACAATTCAATGTATAATGCAATCAATCCAAAGTATTAATAATGATAATTCATCATCCAATAGTAGTTCATCAGACAATCATGCTTTTACCAAACGAGTCTCCAGTACTCAAGAGGCCAAGGAAAATAAGGGGAGGTGTTAGATTTCATTTTACACCAAAATGTAGACATTTGAAAAATGTCTGTAGCTACAGGTTAAAAATGCTACTGTCCATCTACAGCAGTGGTATTTTAGAGTGAATTAGCATTTGAACGAATGAGCCGAGTGAATGTTTCAATGACACACTTGACATCTACTAGCTAATGGTGGACAAAAACAAAATATCTTTAAACTTTTACTTTACTTAACCCTCATGTACTGTTCAAAAACATTTCAATTTCATTTGATTTTGTCTTTCAGCTCTTTTATCACCTGAAATAAAAATAGCATCTGAGAACATGAGGCAAGGTATAGAATATCTTAGTGTTTTTTTTTTAGTTTTTTTTAAAAACTGTATTAGTTCCATGTATTCAAATATTTGTTGATCATTTGTGGCCAAGAAAATATTCAAGCTACAAGCTGACAAATTAAGTGTTATACGTAAGGGATAATCAACGGCTGGCTGTGCATTAAACTATTTAAGTGCATTCAAATCGTTTAATGCACAGCTAGCCATTGATTATCCCTTACTTATGCCATGGTCATTTGCCAGCATTCACATATTAAAGATGTTAATAATATTTGCGCTGCAATATTTGACCGGAACGATAAAAATGATGGTTATTTTTGTCTGTATTACTATTCAACCATAACTGTATGTTACTATGGTTACCAATGTTTATAGGAAGCGCATTAATATAGAACATGATTAAATTATCTAAATTCGTGATTTATAAAAATAGATAAATAGCGATAGATTTTCCATTTGTGACATTTAAACTTGTATAACTTTTTATAAATTAAATTGTATAACTGTTTTTTACTCCTTTAAAAGGATACCAATCTTAAGTCTGTGCTCTGAAGTATTCAAGTTTTATGACAATTTTAGCCGGAAAAGTCATTTTTATGTCTATGCTCAAAAACTGTGACTTACAGTTAAAAGGCCAACCAGTTTTGTTTTCACAAACTTTGAAATTAAAAAGTTGTTAAACTCATCAAGACACTGACACTAGGAAGCACTTCAGGACTAGAGTTGAGGAGCTCTGAAATACAACAAAGGAATTTGTTGTTATTTTGTATGTATTTCAGTTGCTTTTGAATGAATGCCTATGCGGGTCAAATTGACCCACGAACATCACAAACGTATAATAATTTCTGTATGTACATTTCACAACACATCAGTGTGTTGAAACTGTGTATGCATGTTCGTGACCCTAAATGAGAAAAAGTAACAAAACTTCAAGAAAAACAACATGAGTTAAATAGTATTTCAGATAGATTGAAAAAAGAAATGATAGCTCAACACTTTAGATGACAAAATATTTTTTTCTGTATTGAAATGAGTAGGGAAAAGCTACTTTTTTGCTTCATAGGATAGTAAAAAATAAAAAAAATATAAAAAATATAACCAAGAAATGTTATTATTTTGGGTCTGTAGAGTTGCCTTAGAGCATTAAAATAGGCAGGGTCAAATTGTCCCAGGAACAGTACGAACGTAACAATTTTTTGACATGTCAAAACACATCAGCGTGTTGAAACTTTGCATGCATGTTCATGACCCTAAATGAGGAAATGTCACAAAAGTTCAAGAAAAAAAAACATGTTAACTGATATTTCTGACAACTCAAAAATCAAAACGGGTCACATTGACCCGCAACAGTACATGAGGGTTAAGAGCATTTTCCACTTATCTGTACTATTAGAAACACTTTGCAAAACTTTGAAAGCATAATGTCTTTTTTACTCCGCTACATTTCAGAAAGACCTTCTCCAACCTTTTCCAACAATGAGCCGAAAATTACTCCTTACTTCTCACATAGTGCATGCACTATATCAGGAATTGGCCATTTTGACTACATCCCAAATTCCGAATAAAAAGAAAACTGAAAGAATTTCAAATCACATGAGCCAATATTTTATTCACAATAGAACATAGATAACATAACAAATGTTAAAACTGAGAAAATGTACAATTTTATGCACAAAAAATTAGCTCATTTCAAATTTGATGCCTGCTACAGGTCTCAAAATAGTTGGGACGGGGGCATGTTTATCATGGTGTAGCATCTCCTCTCCTTTTCAAAACAGTCTGAAGACGTCTGGGCATCGAGGTTATGAGTTTCTGGAGTTTTGGTGTTGGAATTTGGTCCCATTCTTGCCTGATATAGGTTTCCAGCTGCTGAAGAGTTCGTGGTCGTCTTTGATGTATTTTTCATTTAATGATGCGCCAAATGTTCTCTATACATGAAAGATCTAGACTGCAGGCAGGCCAATTCAGCACCCGGACTCTTCTACTACGAAGCCATGGTGTTGTAATAGCTGCAGTATGTGGTTTTGCATTGTCCTGCTGAAATACACAAGGCCTTCCCTAAAATAGACGTCATCTGGAGGGGGAGCATATGTTGCTCTAAAACCTTTATATGCCTTTCAGCATTCAAAGTGCCTTCCAAAACATGCAAGCCGCCCATACCGTATGCACTTATGCACCCCCATACCATCAGAGATGCTGGCTTTTAAACTGAACGATGATAACACGCTGGAAGATCTCCCTCCTCTTTAGCCCGGAGGACACGGCGTCCATGATTTCCAACAAGAATGTCAAATTTGGACTCGTCTGACCATAGAACACTTTTCCACTTTGTAACAGTCCATTTTAAATGAGCCTTGGCCCATGGACACGACAGCGCTTCAGGCACTTCCATGTTCACATATGGCTTCCTTTTTGCATGATAGAGCTTTAGTTGGCATCTGCAGATGGCACAGCGTATTGTGTTTACTGACAGTGGTTTTTGGAAGTATTCCTGGGCCCATTTAGTAATGACAATGACAGAATCATGCCGATGAGTGATGCAGTGTCGTCTGAGGGCACGAAGACCACAGGCATCCAAAAAAGGTCTTCGGCCTTGTCCCTTACGCACAGAGATTGCTCCAATTTCTCTGAATCTTTTGATGATATTATACACTGTAAATGATGAGATTTGCAAAGCCTTTGCAATTTGACATTGAGGAATGTTGTTTTTAAAGTATTCCACAATCTTTTTACGCACTCTTTCACAGATTGGAGAGCCTCTCTCTGCCTCTCTAAGAAATCCCTTTTATAGCTAATCATGTTACAGACCTGATGTCAATTAACTTAATTGTTAGATTTTCTCCCAGCTGAATCTTTACAAAATGTCTTGCTTTTTCAGCCCTTTTTTGCCCCCATGCCAATTTTGAGACCTGTAGCAGGCAACAAATTTGAAATTAGCTTATTTAGTGGATAAAAGTGTAAAATTTCTCAGTTTAAACATTTGTTATGTTCTCTGTGTTCTATTGTAAATAACATATTGGCTCATGTGATTTGAAAGTCTTTTAGTTTTCATTTTATTCAAATTTAAAAAAGTCCCAACATTTCCGGAATTCGGGTTGTAAATAACATAGGAACTAAATTTTACTCATTTTAAATAATGTCAAAAGTAATCTTGTGGCCCCCTGCTTGAAAAAGAACTTGTGTAGACTATATATTTATTTGGCAGCATTACTAAACTTTAAAGGTAAAGGCATGTAGCCTTTGTTGAGGCGAGGAGACATTACATTGAAATTAATCTTGCGCACGAGCATATACTGTCGAGACATTTTGCAGTGTGTTCATGTTTGTTCAATGTGTTTCCTTCAAAAGATCCAAACTCCTCATCTATAGACGAATGTTACCAGGTACTCTTGAAACTTGTTGACATGAATCTCGCTGTGTTGAAAGGAGCTGATCCTTCTGCTCTTGATCAATCCATCAGAACAACGCTGACCGGTAAACCTTTTCTAAAGTGTGCTAGAATTTATATAGAGAATATTTGGGGCTAGTTGTCTCACTTACAACAGTGAATATTTCTCAGATTTGGTTCATTTTTGTATCTAAGTTTATGTCTGACAAACAAAAAAATGCTATTCATCAAGTTTGTTCATCACTGTAAGGTTAGATACCATATTTGAACTGATGCAATGAAAACAAGGCTGTGAGGAAAAGATGTCTGGAGTTTTTTTGTTTAGTAAAAGACATTTTTAATGTTTTCTCAGTTCAACATTCACAAAGGTACAACTCCTTGTACGTTATGGCTGTCTCTCACAGACTCATTTTCACATCAAATTAAATGATCTACAGTCCATAGTGGGGCACATTGTCACAGAGGGAACCTGCTTTTATTTTTTTTTTATTTATTATATAATTGTTTTTTGGAATATGAAATACTGTCTAAAATAAAATAGCCATATTTCACATAAAATCTGTATTTAACATCTGTCATTTGTAAGTCTTTTTGGAAAGCATCTGCTGAATGATATCTATTTAATGACTTTTTAGCTCAATTTAAATAGTAAAACAATTATGAAAATCAAATCATAAAACCTCAAAAATAGATAGGGTAACATACCATAATATCATTTGTTCCATCACACTGTTTGGTTCCCCTTCTTTTTACAGATATCTCTGGAGGCCAACGTCATCTGAATTATCCATTAGAAAAACTGAAAGATGATAAAACTGCTGATAAAGAAGCAGCAAAACAGTACATGAAGCAGTACACCATGGACGTATGCAAATATGTCAGTTTGGAGTTCAAGCTCAATTCCTGGCCATTTGGTAGGTTGAACTGTCTCTAACATCAATTCATCCATCTGTTCTCCACAACGTTTGAACCATGAAGGTTCACGGGTATGCTGGAGCCTACAGTCATTTTTAGCAGCTGTATCTGAGATCGCAACTTTGCACATTAGAGTCCATAATCATTCAAAGTACTGTTCATTCTCGAAGCTAAAAAATACACTGATCTGTAGATCCTATTATAAAACATTTTTAATCTGCAAAGAGCCATATAGTCAAGAACACTATACAGCCAAAATAGTTATTGATGAGACCCTAAGAACCATTTACTGAGCCGAAGAACTTTAGAAAATTTATTTTAAAGAATGTATTTGTTTCACAGATATTTTGATCAGCATTTGTAGATGCATTGCTCTGTGGATCTGGGGCAGGAAATATAACTTCCTCCATGACATGACAGGTGAGAACAGACCCGTTTGTTAACTGGCAATTCATTGTGAATAATTAATAGACTCATTTCACGCTGTGATCACTTAGCTTATTCAGTGCCTGCTGCTCTTCTGGAGAGTGAGACGAGAGACTATATAGACGCAGGAGTGTTGCTGAACTCACCGTACTTCTCAGTGCTGAGAAAAGAACGAGACATTGACCTCATCATTTCACTGGATTTCAGTGAAGACGATTCTTTCACGGTATTATATAATATATAATGCACACATTCTCTTATAAAAGTTTATAATACATCCCCTAGAAATGTTAATTCCATTGCTATTTACTCACTTTTACTCAACTTCACCCGTTGTTCTGAACCTATCCACCTTATTCTTCCTGTAAAAATGGGCATTTGTAAATTCTATGGGTCTGGCTTCCGGTGTCATCCGCATCCAGCTATTTTTAGCTGTACAAAACCGCTCGTTTTGCTGCTTGATATTGCAAATTGGTGTATCTTACCATATTATTTTAATGTATTATCTTAATTATGAACACACTGGTTTGTAGTGCAAACAGTTTTACGGTTTACTGCACGTTGTAATTCTCGTTATTTACCTGTAGCGGCTAATGAACCGGAAGTCTCACCCATAGGCTTACTTCCATGTTGAAGAATAAGGTGGACATATAAATTCTTACTTTCTTCTGTTTGTTTTTTCTTCATGGCATTCATAATGATCAATAGACCATAGGCCAATTCCTAAAATGCCCAGAACTTCAAAAACACTGACAGATAATTACAAATGTTGTGTATCATCTGACCAGATAAAAACTAGATAGAAAACCATTTAAACAGATTTCATTTTAACTATATCTCTGTGTGGCATATATCTTCATGAGTTCTGTAATATCTGGATCTTTCCATCTATCAGGATTCCCATTCATCTCAGAGGCCATTTCTTGGCTCATGCGTGATAGAAGTATAGGCTACACAGGGGTAGATTTAAGTGAATAACTTCAATTTCAACAGAAATATCTATCTAAGCCTTTCAGTAAAGTGCTACTGCTATGCTTTTCCACTGCAGACAGTGACGCAAACTGCTGAGACGTGCAAGAAACTGAAGATCCCTTTCCCTGAAGTTAACATTGCCAGTGAAAATGTGAAGAAACCGAAGGGCTTCTATGTGTTCAAAGGCCAAAACACTCCAACCGTGATTCACATCCCTCTGTTTAATGTGGCCAACTGTGGAGGCAAGTTAACATCTTCCAGTCAACTCTTTAATATGTCCCTCCCCCCTTTTTCAAGGGATCATAAGTAATTGGACAGTTGACTCAAAAGCTGTTTCGTGGACAGGCGTGGTCTATTCCTTCATTATTTCTGCATCAATTAAGCAGGTAAAAGGTCTGGAGTTGATTCTAAGTGTGTCGTTTGCATTTGGAAGCTGTTGCTGTGAACCACATCATGCGGTCAAAGGATATCTCCACACAAGGGAAACAGACGATTGTTAGGCTTCAAAAACAAAACAAATCCATCAGAGAGAGAGAGAGCAGGAACATTAGGAGCGGCCAAATCAGCAGTTTGGTACATTCTGAGGAAAAAAAGAGCGCACTGGTGAACTCAGCAACATAAAAATTTCTGGACATCCACGGAGGACAACAGTGATGATGATCGGAGAATCCTCTCCGTGGTAAAGAAAAACCCTTCACAACATCTAGTCAAGAGAAGAACACTCTCCAGGAGGCAGACGTGTCTACAATCAAGAGAAGACTTCACCAGAGCAAATACAGAGGCTTCACCACAAGCTGCAAACAAGGCCAGACTTTGCCAAAAAAACATCTAAAAAAGCCAGACCACTTCTGGAAAAGCATTCTTTGGACGTCTGAAATTAAGATCAACCTGCACCAGAATGACGGGAAGAAAAAACAGCTCATGATCAAAGCACACAGCATCATCTGTGAAGCATGGAGCAGTGTGATCATGAGCTGCATGGCTTCAGTGGCTCTGTGTTACTGGTGTTTACTGATGAAGAGACCGAAGCAGCCGGATCAATTCTGAAGAGTGTAGAGAGATACTCTCTGCACAGATTCAGCCAAATGCAGCAAAGCTGATTGAGCACCGCTTCAGAGTACAAATGGACCATGACTCAAAACATACAGCAAAAGCAACCCAGCAGTCAATCTCCTGATCTCAACCCGATTGAGCTGCATTTCACTCGCTGAAGACAAAACTACAGACAGAAAGAGCCACAAACAAACAACAACTGAAGTCTGCTGCAGTAAAGGCCTGGCAAACCATCACAAAGAAGAAACCCAGTCTCTGCTGATGTCCATGAGTTCAAATGTTATAAAATATGTTTGTAATTCCTAAGCATTTTATGTTACATTTTTGACCCCTTGAATTAAAGCTCAAAGTCTTCAGTTTCATCTTAAAGTGCCCCTATTATGCCTTTTCGAATATTACCTTTCATGCAGTGTGTCATGTAGCTGTATGTGAACATAAACTTTCTGCAAAGTTGTGAAGCTGAAAGTGCACGATATATAAAGTTATTGTCTATCAAAAAAAAAAAAAGAGTCGACTCGCAATCGCCTAAACCAGTCGTCAGGAATTCGAATATTATTCTGTTACAGCTGTACGTCACGAAGTAATACATTTGCATAATGTCTGCCCATGGCTGTCATTCGCACTGTACGCGGTAGACCAATCACAAAGGACTGCGCCATCTGACCAATCACAGCAGGGAGTGCTCACGGAAAGGAGAGGTTTAGAGAGACTGATTCTTCGAACTGCTTCGCACTAGTCATTTACGAATCATTTAGAAATGAAAAATTAAAGCTATTTTTGGAGAAAACTGTTTTTTGACCTTGGATGCATGTAAACCTTTCTCGTGAGTGCGGATCATTAATTCTTCTACAAAGTAATTTAACAGATTGACGCACCAAAACAAAAGAATCAAGTAGCGGAGGAGCGCGGTGCAAACGACGTTGTTGAACATTATGCACAATTCACATTAATTATGAACCTGTATACAGTAGTCCTTAGTAGTTCTCCAGAATATATATAAAATAGTAGTTATTGATTAGCTAATAGTGAACTACCAGTTTCAACTGAGCGCTATTACTTACTAAATCATTAATCAGAGTTTCTTGTTAGGTAATGGTAGTTACTACAATGTTAATAGTGCATTAGTCACTTGTTTCTGTGTAGTTATTCATTAAGAAGGAACAGTATTCTAAAGTGTTACCAAACAACCCTGCTGATTTAAGTGTGTTACTGTTCCATCAGATAAAATCGATGCCTGGAGGAAGAAATATGGCACCACTCAGGTTCCTTACAGTGCTGAGATGATCACTGAACTTATGCAGGTCGCTGGGAAAAATATCGCAATCAACAAAGCCAAACTGCTGGAGCAGATTCGAGTGATCGCGGAGGCAAAATATTCCCAGGCACAAGCACGACAAATTTAAAGTCGGCTTGAAATTCAATCTTTTTTTATTTAATCAGGGACATGCACATTAATAATACATACAATATGTAAAATGCACCAGATTTAGCCAACACTGGCTAATTTTCATCCGTAGTCCTTTCTGCTTTTCTAAATGCATTTTGTTGATTTTTTATCCTCCTAATTTTTAATACAAATGTCTTAACTCGATACACAGGTGAAACAGCAGGCTTCTCTCTGGTGATGCGGGATGTGTGGCATTATATACATGTTTGCACTTTATTTCTGTTTAATATGTTAAAAATATTTCTGCATGTTTCAGTCCGTTTCTTCATTTCTTGATCTTCAATAAGCAATAAATAGCTGATCACTAATAATCAAATCAACAATAACACTGACTGGATTACTACTGATTAAAATACTGTATTACTTTACCACCACATGATTGTAAAGCGCTTTGGGTGTACAGCAATGCACAATAAAGCGCTATATAAATGCAACATTCATTCATTCTGTTACGGAAGGAACAGAGGAAGCGTTCAGATCCATCTGCAAAGCTTTATTCAGAGATGGCAAGGCAAGGCAAGGCAAGTTTATTTATATAGCACATTTCATACACAATGGTAATTCAAAGTGCTTTACATAAAAGGAAGTGAAATAGTCATTATTAAAAATAATAAAAATCACAACAATAAAAACAAAGTGATTTAAAATTGATTTTAAAAGAATTTAAAACATTTAAGAATAGAAAGTGATTATACATAGTGCAATCAGTTCGGACGTAGCACAGTGCTCATTCAACAAATGCACAGCTAAACAGATGAGTTTTGAGTCTGGATTTAAAAGTGGCTAATGTTTTAGCACATCTGATCTCTTCTGGAAGCTGGTTCCAACTGCGGGCAGCATAATAGCTAAAAGCAGACTCCCCTTGTTTTGTGTGAACCCTTGGTATTTCTAACTGACTCGATCCTAATGATCTGAGTGGTCTGTTAGATTTATATTCAGTGAGCATATCTCCAATGTATTTAGGTCCTAGGCCATTTAGAGATTTATAAACGAGTAGAAGTACTTTAAAATCAATCCTAAATGTAACTGGAAGCCAGTGTAAGGACCTGAGGACTGGTGTGATATGCTCAAATTTTCTGGTTCTAGTCAGAATCCTGGCAGCAGCATTCTGGATGAGCTGCAGCTGTCTAATGGTCTTCTTTGGAAGGCCGGTGAGGAGACCATTACAATAATCCACCCTGCTGGTGATAGAGGCATGAACAAGTTTCTCCAAGTCTTGACTGGAAACAAAACATCTAATTCTTGCAATGTTTTTGAGATGATAGTATGCTGATTTAGTTACTGCTTTGACATGACTACTAAAACTAAGGTCTGTCTCCAGAAACACCCCAAGATTTTTGACTTGGTTTTTAGTTGAATGACCCCTAGAGTGAAGGTATGATTCACCTTGAGAACTTCATCTTTGTTTCCAAATGCAATGACTTCAGTTTTCTCCTTATTTAACTGAAGAAAGTTCTGGGACATCCAACAGTTTATTTCATCAATGCATTGGCAGAGGGAGTCAATGGGGCTGTAGTCATTTGGAGATAAGGCTAGGTAAATCTGGGTATCATCAGCATAGCTGTGATAGGCAATTTGGTTCTTCTCATTATTTGACTTAGTGGGAGCATATACAGGCTAAACAAGAGCGGTGCAAGAATTGAGCCTTGTGGGACTCCGCATGTCATGGACGTCCACTTAGACTTATGCTCTCCTATACTCACATAATAACCTCTCCCTTCTAAGTATGACCTGAACCATTTGAGTACCATCCCAGAAAGCCCGATCCAGTTTTCCAGTCTCTCTAGAAGTATGTTATGATCAACAGTGTCAAACGCAGCACTAAGATCTAGTAGTACCAGCACTGATATTTTGCCTGAATCAGAATTGAAGCGAATATCATTTATTATCTTAATGAGTGCTGTCTCTGTGCTGTGATGCGGTCGGAAACCAGATTGAAAATTGTCCAGGTATCCATTTAAGTTTAAGTAGTTGTTCAGCTGATTAAAACTACCTTTTCAATAATCTTACCTATGAACGGAAGATTTGATATTGGTCTATAGTTGTTCAACATTGTGTTATCAAGATTGCGCTTTTTCAGAAGGGGCTTAACAACTGCAGTTTTCAGGAGTTTGGAAAAGTCCCAGAAAGAAGTGAGACGTTCACCACTTCTAAGAGATCTGCTTCTAAACAGTTAAGCACACTTTTGAAAAAGATGTGGGAAGTGTGTCAAGATAGCAGGTTGATGATTTAAGGTGCTGTACTATTTCTTTCAAAATTTTGCAATCAATTGCTTCAAAAACAGACATAGTCACTTCTTTTTGAAATTGCGGTCGAATCTGTGTGACCTCTGCAAAAGTAGATATGCCAATCTCCTTTCTGATATTATTGATCTTCTCAGAAAAGAAGGAAGCAAACTCATTGCATTTACTGTCGGAGAGCATTTCACTGGGAATCTGACTTGGGGGCTTGTCAGTCTCTCCACAGTAGCAAAAGAGTGCGAGAGTTGTTTAAGTTACTGTTTATAAGGTTTGAGAAGTAGGTCTGTCTAGCTGTGGCTAGTTCCACATTGAAAGCATGAAGGCTGTCTTTATAGATGCTATAGTGAATTTCAAGTTTTGTCTTCCGCCACATCCGCTCAGCTTTTCTGCATTGTCTTTTCATACTCTGAGCTGCTGTTGATTTTCTCCATGGTGATTTTTGTCTGCCATTCTTCTTGCAGACCCTTGTCGAACAATATCATCAATAACATTCTTAACTTTTGAGTTAAAAGAATCCAGGAGAAGATCAACAGAGTCTGCAGAAATGCTTGGTGTTAAAGATATAGCCTTCATAAATCGTGCACTAGTGTTCTCGTTAATGCATCTCTTTCTGACAGAGACAGATCTAGATTCAGTGGTAACAAAGATCAATATATCAAAGAAAATACAGAAGTGATCAGATAGGGTTACATCCTTAACAACAATGGATGAAATTTTTAGACCTTTACTGATGAGTAAATCTAGAGTGTGTCCACGATTGTGTGTGGGTTCATGCACATGCTGGATCAGATCAAAAGTGTTTAAAACAGTAATAATTTCTTTTGCAGTTTTGATTTCTGCATTATCTATGTGAATATTAAAATCCCCTGCAATAGTAAAACAGTCAAACTCTGAGGAAATCATTGATAACAGTTCTGTGAACTCTTCAACAAAGGCTGGAGAGTATTTTGGAGGCCTGTAAATAATGATAAACAGAATGCGTGGAGCACCTTTCAGCACAATACCTAGATATTCAAAGGACAAATACTGACCAAATGACACTTGCTTGCATTGATAAACATCTTTAAATAGAGCAGCTACACCTCCACCTCTCCTAACAGTCCTGCAGACACTTGTAAAGTTAAAGTTAGGAGGGGCTGTTTCATTGAGGACTGTTGCACTGCAGCTGTCTTCAAGCCATGTTTCATTTAGAAACATAAAATCCAGGTTGTTTGTGGTTATAAAATCATTGATCAGAAATGATTTATTTTTTAGTGAGCGAATGTTTAAAAATGCTAACTTGATGGAATTACATTTTGTCTCTACAGCAATCTTAGATTGACGCATTACAGGCCGCAGATTAGATGGGTCAGCCGTACGGCTTGAGAAGGCCTTAGACTTTCTATCACGTGATAAAACAGAAATATAAAAAGCTACAGGCACACTGGGTTCCCGCTTGTTCTGTGAACATTTGTGAGTGTTGCTGCTAATATAGCGGGGACCCGACACATATCACTGAGAGCTGTTATCAGTTGTTTTTGGTTCACCTACAGCCGATGGAGGAGGGTTTTGGCCCTGGTGTTGTGGCAGCGGTCGGAGAGCTCTCACAGGAGGAGGAGGGAGAGCTGGGCATGAAGTCTTTGGTGGTTGTGGGGCCCGCCGTTTTTTAGTTGATATCTGGGGGCTTGCAGCGAACGAGTGGGAGAGTTTGGTCCCAGCATACACCAGTTCCTCCATTTTCTGTGAGAAGCTTAGAAGTGGAGATTCTGGAGAGAGGGATAGTGTGTCTGGCGAGCGGGGCTCTGGCTCTGGTGTTTCCGGTGGCTGTGATATGTTGTCCTGGCTTCCCTGGCTGTTTTCCAGATAGTTGTCCTTGGGTGCTGAGTCTTGGAGCTGATGTAGTACGTCACAGTCTGTTTGTGATGAGCTGTGTGGGCAGGGCTCAGCCGGGATAGTCTCTGTGAGGAAAGTTTGTTTTGGCTGCGTGGTGTTATCTGTGTCCTTGTGGGATGTGTCAACCATAAGATGACTCTGAGGCTGACATGAAGTCCTGTGGTCACTCATATTCTGTCCAGGTGTGTGTGTGCCATTGAGGCCGAGTGGATTGGCACACACCACTGAAGGATGACGGAGGGACAAATAGATATTGTCCTTTAGCACTCTCGCACCAAGTTTGTTTGGGTGGAAGCCGTCCAGTTTAAACAGTTGTCTATGTCCCCAGAAAATATTGAAGTTGTCGATGAAGTTGACTACTTTTGTACTGCAGGTTCTTTGTAGCCATGTATTCAGCCCAAGCAGCCGTGAAAACATGTTAGTTCCCTTGCTGGGAGTGGTCCACTGATGAACGACTGAACTTCAAGTCTTTGAATTGTTTCAAAGAGTTCACTGAAATCCTTCTTAAGCAGTTCTGACTGCTCTTTCCGAATATCGTTCTTCCCCACATGGATGATGATTCGATTTGCTGTCTTGTGCTTCATCAGAATGTTCCGAAGTTCCTTGTTCACATCAGAGATGGTTGCTTGAGGAAAGCAGCATGTAGTTGTAGTCCTGCTACTGATGTTTCTGATAATAGAGTCGCCCACTATCAGAGTCCACTATCAGAGATGTGGTCGTTAAACAGGCAAGTTTCTGACAATGCCAAACAGGTATATAGAGGGCAAGGCAAGAGAAGTATCCTAAACAGCCGTGGTCGATCGTCGGCTAACAATATCCAGAGGGTTTAGACAAAAGAGGTAATCCGTAAACATGAGCATAAGTCCGGGCTGGGGCGAACAGTATCCAAACGGCAAGGCAAAGGATAAATCTAAGATACACAGGAAAACAGGCAAGACTATGACTTAGACTAGATTAGGAAAACTAAAGACAGGCTCCGTAGAGTAGCTATCACAGTGACAGATGCTTACCAATCCAAAATCCAAGGCTTATAAAGCGTGTCTGATGGGATTCAGCTGTGTGTCTGTGTAATCAGTGCATTTAGGTGTGTGTGCAATCAGTGTAATGGATGATGGGAAATGTAGTCCAGAGTATAATGTAACAGTCTGTGTAGTGTGAGAGTCCTTGTGGTGACCAGTGTTGGGCTAGTTACTCAAAGAATGTAATATATTACTCATTACTAGTTACTCCTTTCAAAAGTAGTGTTACTTTACTTATTACTTTCTGGCAACAGTAATTAGTTACACTACTAGTTACATTACTTTTTCTTCACGTCCCACAGAATGTGTATCTTCCAGATAAAATTCTTCTAGAATGTTACTAACAACATATTTCTGCCTCATCATTTGACCAAAATCCACATTGGATCGCAGTCAGAAGTTGTCAGAAGTCAGAAGTGTTGTATTCATCTCATTAATTATCAAATCACATGAGTTTGTAAGAAACTGTTTAATTTTCCAAAAATATTTTTATTATATTAATATAATGTACCACATGCTGATCAGAGGATGTAATTCCAGAGTAAAGTAAAGCCACAACTTACACAACAGACCTTTTTTCTTGACAAAATCAATATAATGCGATATTTCTATCTGCTGTATGTAAGCTTTTCCATTTTCCAAGCTTGCCTGCTGCACTGGGGACATCACATGCATGTGCGATGGAATTAATCTAGGAATTATTTGACTGTTAGATTTTAAATCAGCAGGGTTGAGGCATCATAAGTAACAAAGTAACTAAGCTGTTTTATGGAACGTAACTAATATTATTACTGAAATCTTATTAGTAATTAGTTACACTACTAGTTACTGCAAAGAGTAATATTATTACAGTAACTAAATTACTAGAAACTACACTGAACAAAATTATAAACACAACACTTTTGTTTTTGCCCCCATTTTTCATGAACTGAACTCAAAGATCTAAGACTGTACACAAAATGCCTATTTCTCTCAAATATTGTTCACAAATCTGTCTAAATCTGTGTGAGTGAGCACTTCTCCTTTGCCGAGATAATCCATCCACCTCACAGGTGTGGCATATCAAGATGCTGATTAGACAGCATGATTATTGCACAGGTGTGCCTTAGGCTGGTCACAATTAAAGGCCACTCTAAAATGTGCAGTTTTATCACACAGCACAATGCCACAGATGTCGCAAGTTTTGAGGGAGTGTGCAATTGGCATGCTGACTGCAGGAATGTCCACCAGACCTGTTGCCCGTGAATTGAATGTTCATTTCTCTACCATAAGCTGTCTCCAAAGGCGTTTCAGAGAATTTGGCAGTACATCCAACCGGCCTCACAACCGCAGATCACGTGTATCCACACCAGCCCAGGACCTCCACATCCAGCATTTTCACCTCCAAGATCGTCTGAGACCAGCCATCCGGACAGCTGCTGCAACATAACCAAAGAATTTCTACACAAACTGTCAGAAACCGTCTCAGGGAAGCTCATCTGCATGCTCGTCGTCCTCATCGGGGTCTCGACCTGACTGTAGTTCGTCGTCGTAACCGACTTGAGTAGGCAAATGCTCACATTCGATAGCGTCTGGCAGAGGTGTTCTTTCACGGATTAATCCCGGTTTTCACTGTACAGGGCAGATGGCAGACAGCGTGTATGGCGTCGTGTGGGTGAGCGGTTTGCTGATGTCAACGTTGTGGATCGAGTGGCCCATGGTAGGGGTAGGGTTATGGTATGGGCAGGCGTGTGTTATGGACAACGAACACCGGTGCATTTTATTGATGGCATTTTGAATGCACAGAGATACCGTGATGAGATCCTGAGGCAGGTCCATTGTTGTGCCATTCATCCACGACCATCACCTCATGTTGCAGCATGATAATGCACGGCCCCATGTTGCAAGGATCTGTACACAATTCCTGGAAGCTGAAAACATCCCAGTTCTTGCATGGCCAGCATACTCACCGGACATGTCACCCATTGATATGTGTTTGGGATACTCTGGATCGGCGTATACGTATGCGCAACTTCGCGTTTATCATTTTGTTCAGTATAGTTACTGCCCAACACTAGTGGTGACCGGGTGTCCTCTGGTGGTGAGTGAACAGAAGTTCATAGACCTGATTCGTGACACATTCATTCATTCTATTACAATTAATTAATAAACTGTTCTTTTTTTTCTTTTTTTTCATTTGATATCATAGGGCAATCAGTACACATGCCAACCTCTTGCAGAGCACGCTGGAGGCAAACGTCAGCTTGTTTTCCAGTGTAAAAACTGAATCTTGCTAATAAAAAAAAAATCAGCAAAACTCCATGTGCAACTATAGTTGGTTTGGTTTCTAGCCATTTATCAGAAACCTGTGTTCCAGGTTTTTCTTAAAAACTTGTGGGGAGGGGGGGTTTACATCTACTATAAATATTAATTACAAAAAATTCTAAAATTAAAAGCATTATTGTATACAAATAATTAGCTAAATTTATTGCAAAAATAAATATAATATTCCAGCGCTTTTATGACAGATCAACAACCAAATAGTGGAACCATATTGCATGCTGATTCCTTTAAGCGGTGCACTACAAAAAGCAGCTAGAAGCAGGCAGGGGTAGACGGGACACAATTTGAGGCCTGGAAACCTCACACTCATCCAGGCCTATGCCACGTGAAAGTATACATGGTGTAATGAAGGGGGAGCCAAATGAAAGGCTTTAGCACCTGCTTGAATATTATCACTCTATTGAATAAGCGTTATCGGTGGATATCAGATCATAGATATGGGCCAGAAGGGACCTGCTGCACCTACTGGTAGGCTGAGAAGGCTGTTATCATCCATCCACATGGTTAATCACCGCACGCATGTATGAAGGTGAAGTTACCACTGGAGTACCAGCAGGGCCGATCGTTTCCCCAATGCCAACAAGCCGTAGCACATGGACCAAAGACCAGCGAAATAGCGTATTAAAAGATGGATTTAGATGACTTCAGGACACATATACAGGTACCATCTCATAAAATACTCCATTGTTCTGTGTTTATGAATGAAGATATTTATTTATAATTTGCCTATGGTGGGAAAGGGATCATGTAAAAAGTTCACACATTTACCATATTTTTACCATGTAACTGTCGCTTGACCAGGTCATGTGTAGTCGATGCACAGTAACCACAAAGCATACCATGCTTCTCCCACCGTATCCGTAGTTTTACTGTGGTATCTGTAGTTAAAGCACAATAACTTCAATATTTACTATGAGTTTACCTCAGTAACCATAGTTTTACTGTGGTATTTACAGTTAGAGCACAATAACCTCGATACTATGAGTTTTCCTCAGAAAATGTAGTTTTACTGTGGTATTTGTAGTTAAAGCACAATAACCTCGATTCTTACTATGTGTTTACCACAGTAACCGTAGTTTTACTGTGGTATTTATTGTTAAAGCACAATAACCTCGATTACTATGAGCATAACTTTATACCAGCACCATGTTTTTCACATTTGAATGGCAGAGGCTTACGGGCAATGTACTTTAAAATGTTTAATAATAAAACGGGGAAAATACCATCTTTTTTGAACAAAGGTATATCTAAACATGTTAATTGTGCAAACATTTATGACATATGTAAGAGACAGGCTGAAGTTTGGTATTTTACTAAGAGCACTTTTTTCAACACCTTTATACCACCTTTCCATATATGTTTGAAAACTCAGCATTATTTAATTAACATAGCATAAGTAGTTGTCCTGCCAAATTTCTCCTTAAAACTACAATCAGACTTTGATTTACAGCCATTAGAAATGTTTTTTTTTTTTTGCTCTTCCAGGGGACACTACTGGGCCCCTGAGGATGGAAGGGCAGTAAAACGTACACATATCTATTCTTAATATAACAACAAATTGTACTGAGTCACATTTTTTAGATTATATTTTCAAAAACTTGCCAATATGTAAGTTGCAAGTCATAGTTATCTTTGTCGGGTCTCGGGTCTGATCACCTGGGTTTTCTGTCTCTGTGTTCAGATATTGTGTACGTGACTTTGTTTTGACAGCTCGCCACGTGCGCATTTTCAGCGTGATTGTTTCCCCGCCCTCCTTGTTTCTCTGCTTGTTAGCTCATCTTGTTTCACACCGGGTTCTAGTCATCTCATTAGCATTCCCTTTATAGCTCCCTGTGTTACTCTGTCTTTTGTCGGACTGTTTGGTTAGTTTCATTGTTCTGACTGTCTCTAGTTGTATCGTTTACCTGTCCTGTCCTGTCTTGCTCAGTTCAGGCTCCAGTGCTCGTTGCTGCTAGTCAATATTCTGTGCGCTCAGATTCCTGTGGGCTCCCTTGGCTTCCGCCGTTCCTGGGTCTTTGCAGACTCGCTAGTGGATCGCTCTACCTCTCGCTCGGGATAGCGAACAGCCTTGCCGGCTCCGTCTCCTCTGCCGCTGTTGTGGCTTGCTCCAGCCGCTACCATCCACCCAGCTGTGTGTGTAGGAAATCCCACATCCACGCAAGCCATCTGCGGGAGCGCTCCTCGCCTGCTATTGTTATTATTGTCTGCTCAATAAAGCCTCTGTTATTCCCGCATCTGAATCCAGCCTATTCCCTGACAGAACAGTCTGAACAAGATGGATTCAGCGGGATCGGATCCGCTCCGTTCTGCTCTCGTGCAGCAAGGAGTTTTGCTGGGGCAACATGCCACCCAACTCAACGCCACAGCGCAGGAGGTAGACGCTCTCAATGCCCGAGTCGCTGAGCTCCTCACGCGGGTCGATGATCTTCAGCGGGAGGCGGCAAACCGGGGTCCTCCACGCTGTTACTCCTCTGGAGCCCGAACCTCACGCCAATAATCCACCGGTCTATGATGGCGATTCCAATGCCTGCCAAGCTTTTCTCTCCCAGTGTTCACTGGTATTTTCACTGCAGCCTCGACGTTACGCCACTGAAGAGGCAAAGGTTGCTTTCGTCCTCACTCTTCTCTCGGGTCGCGCCCGCGAGTGGGGAATTGCCGTTTGGAGATCGCGGGCTCCCTGCTGTACTACTTTTGCTGCGTTTCGCCAGGAGATGGCGAAGCTGTTTGACCGGTCAGCCCAGGGAGATGAGGCAGCGGCTCGGTTATCGTCGTTGTCTCAAAGGAAGTGCTCTGTTACCGACTATGCCATACAGTTTCAGACTCTAGCGGCGGCTTGTGGCTGGAATGAGGGCGCGCTGCGCGCGCGTTTTCTCGAGGGACTGGATTTTGCCATCTCTGATGAACTGGCTGCTGTGGATCTTCCTCAGGAGCTGGATAACTTGATTAATCTCGCACTCCGTGTGGAGTCCCGTCTCAACCGTCGCCGCCAACGCCGTCTATCCACCACTCCGTGGCGCCACCTGGAGTCCTCTTCACCCGATGCGGCGAGTCCTCAGTCAGCTAAGTTTGAGCCCATGCAACTGGGTCGTCTCCGGCTTACGCCGCAGCAGAGGCAGGGCGCCTGGCTCAAGGATTGTGCCTGTGTTGTGGCAAGGCTGGCCACTGCTGCAGTGCCGTTAAAAGTCAAGGCCCACCAGTGAAGCGGAGAGTCCTGGTGGGCGCCTTCTCCCGTTCAAACTCTCCCGCAACACGCACTCAGCTTCCTTTTCGACTCTCCTTCCAGGGAGGTTCACACTCTGGCCACGCCCTTCTGGATTCGGGGGCTGAGGGAAATTTCCTGGACTCTGCTTCAGCTCAGAAGTGGAACATCCCGACCATTCCCCTGGACAAACCCATTACGGCATGGTCATTAGCGGGCAATCCCCTCACCACTATCACCCACATCACACCATGTGTAAGCCTTTCCCTCTCTGGTAACCACTGTGAACCGATCGAACTGTTAATTATTGACTCCCCTAAGGCCCCGTTAATTTTAGGACATCCTTGGTTGCTGAAACACAACCCTCATATCGATTGGGTCAATAACTCCATTTTAGCCTGGAGTCAGTCTTGTCATGTGTCATGTTTGGGTGCTGCTTTTCCTGCTGTTTCTGTGTCTTGTGTTTCGCAGGTGGATCCCACTGACTTGATCGGCGTCCCGGCGGAGTACCACGATCTTCGTGTGGTTTTCAGTAGGTCCCGGGCCACCTCGCTACCTCCGCATCGCCCCTACGACTGTGCCATAGACCTTCTCCCGGGCATTTCTCCGCCTAAGGGTCGTTTATATTCCCTTTCCGGTCCTGAAAGAGAGGCCATGGACAAGTATATTCGTGAATCACTTCAGGCTGGGCTCATTCGCCATTCCTCCTCTCCCGCCGGTGCGGGGTTTTTCTTCATTCAGAAGAAGGACGGCTCCCTACGCCCTTGTATTGATTACAGAGGTTTGAATGACATTACTGTAAAGAATAGGTACCTCCTACCTCTTATGTCTTCTGCCTTTGAATTGTTGCAGGGAGCCCGGGTCTTCACCAAATTAGACCTCCGTAACGCCTACCATCTGGTGCGTATTCGGGAGGGGGATGAGTGGAAGACGGCATTCAACACCCCCTCGGGACACTACGAATATTTGGTGCTTCCGTTTGGTCTTACCAATGCTCCAGCCGTCTTCCAGGGTCTCGTCAATAGCGTTCTGGGTGACCTGATTAATCAGTTTGTCTTTGTGTATTTGGATGATATTCTGATTTTCTCCCCTTCTCTCCAATTACACACTCAGCACGTTAGACGGGTCCTCCAGCGTCTGTTAGAGAACCATTTGTTCGTCAAGGCGGAGAAGTGCAAATTCCACGCCGAGTCCGTTATGTTCCTTGGCCATATCATCTCTACCAGGGGGATCAAACCAGACCCTGCTAAGATAGAGGCTGTCGCCAAGTGGCCAGTCCCCGACTCCCATAAGGCTCTGCAGCGTTTCCTGGGTTTTGCCAACTTCTACCGGCGCTACATCAGGAACTTTGGTCAGGTCGCTGCACCGCTCACGGCTTTAACCTCCACCAAGGTGTCCTTCAGGTGGAACCAGGATGCTCAGGTAGCCTTTGACACATTAAAGTCCCGTTTTGTCTCTGCACCTGTTCTGTTGGTTCCAGATCCTGAGTCCCAGTTCATTGTCGAGGTTGACGCGTCGGACGCCGGGGTTGGCGCAGTTCTATCTCAGCGCTCCCTCTGTGACGGGAAAGTACATCCATGTGCATTCTTCTCTCGTCGTCTCAGCCCTGCAGAACGTAACTACGACATCGGCAACAGAGAACTGCTGGCGGTGCGATTGGCCTTGGGCGAGTGGCGTCACTGGTTGGAGGGATCAGCGCAGCCCTTCTTGGTCTGGACGGATCACAAGAATCTGGAATACATCCGTTCGGCCAAGAGGCTGAGCTCGCGTCAGGCCCGTTGGGCACTCTTCTTCGGCCGATTTATGGCCACAGCCATATCACCCTGCAGCCCAAGACCGGTTGCCCATGGAAGCTAAGCAGGGCTGAGCCTGGTCAGTACCTGGATGGGAGACCTCCTGGGGAAACTAGGTTGCTGTTGGAAGAGGTGTTAGTGAGGCCAGCAGGGGGTGCTCACCCTGCAGTCTGTGTGGGTCCTAATGCCCCAGTATAGTGACGGGACACTATACTGTAAAAAGCACCGTCTTTCGGATGAGACGTTAAACCGAGGTCCTGACTCTCTGTGGTCATTAAAAATCCCATGACACTCATCGTAAAGAGTAGGGTGTAACCCGGTGTCCTGGCCAAATTCCTCCACTGGCCCTTGTCTATCATGGCTTCCCAATAATCCCCATCCACTTGATTGGCTCTATGACTCTCTCTCCTCTCCACCTGTAGCTGGTGTGTGGTGGCGCACTGGCGCCGTTGTCCTGTGGCTGCCGCCGCATCATCCAAGTGGATGCTGCACACTGGTGGTGGTTGAGGAGAGACCCCCCATGATTGTAAGCGCTTTGGGTGTATTGCAATACACATTAAAGCGCTATATAAATGCCTCATTCATTCATTTAACTTCACCCTCTCGTACCGGCCGGGGTCCAAGAATGTCAAGCCCGATGCCCTCGCGCCTGTTCGGGGCCCCAGAGGGGAGCTGCGGCCAGCCATCCTCCCTGGAGGGGTGGTGGTCGGGGCTCTTTCTTGGGGTGTCGAGCGGCGAGTAGAGGAGGCCGGTCGAGGGGTGCAAGTGCCAGGAGGGTGCCCGACGGGTAGGTTGCCGGTGCCGGCTGCGCTGTGTCCTGAAGTCCTTCAGTGGGGTCACGAGTCCAGGCTGGTCTGCCATCCAGGGATTCGGAGAACGTTGTTTGCCATCCGTCAACGCTTCTGGTGGCCCACACTGGCCGCAGATGTCAGACAGTTCGTGTTGGCCTGCCCCACTTGTGCCCAATGTAAGCCAGTGAATCGCCCTCCTGATGGTCTGCTCCATCCCCTTCCCATCCCTTCCCGTCCATGGTCACATATCGCCCTTGATTTTGTTTCTTGGCTTCCCCCCTCAATAGGTAACACTATGATTCTCACTGTGGTGGATCGCTTTTCTAAGGCAGTTCATTTCATTCCCCTGCCCAAATTGCCCTCCGCCCGGGAGACCGCCCAACTGATGGTGGACCACGTCTTCCGTAGACAGATCGGGGCCTCTGCGAGTCTGTCTTCTGGTTTCCATCCTCAGACCAATGGGCAATGCGAGCGGGCCAACCAGGATCTCGAAAGAATGCTCCGCTGTCTGACATCCAACAATCTGAGTTCCTGGTGCCAACAGCTTTCCTGGATAGAATACGCTCGTAACTCCATTCCAGTGGCGGCTTCAGGTATGTCCCCTTTGAATGCTCTGTGGGTTATAAACTGCCTCTGTTCCCATCACAGGAGCCCGATGCTGCGGTTCCGTCCGCCCTGGCTTTCGTTCAGCGCTGCCGCCGCACCTGGGAGAAAGTCAGGATGGTTTTGGTCCGAACCTCAGGACGAACCAAGGCAGCAGCCGATCGTCGCCGGTCCTCTCCTCCAACCTATGTGTGCGGTCAACGGGTATGGCTTTCTACCAAGGATCTGCCTCTCCGGGCGCCTTCTCGTAGCTGGCGCCCAGATTCATTGGGCCGCACTGCATCACCAAGGTGGTTAATCCGGTGGCTATCAGGCTCAAGCTCCCTCCCACTCTTGGTCGGGTTCACCCTGTGTTTCATGTCTCTAGGGTAAAACCTGTGTTTTCTTCTCCCCTTAATCCTGCCGGCGATCGCCCCGTTCCTCGTCTTGTGGATGGTTCCCCGACCTATACGGTTAGGAGATTGCTCGACGGCGCCGCGGAGAGGCTTTCAGTATCTCGTGGACTGGGAGGGTTATGGTCCAGAGGAGATGCTGGGTGCCGTCCGGGACATTCTGGACCGTTCGTTGATCGAGGACTTCCATCGGCGAGGTAGGCCTCCTCCTGGGGCACCTGGTGGTGCTCCTGGGAGGGGTACTGTCGGGTCTCGGGTCTGATCACCTGGGTTTTCTGTCTCTGTGTTCAGATATTGTGTACGTGACTTTGTTTTGACAGCTCGCCACGTGCGCATTTTCAGCGTGATTGTTTCCCCGCCCTCCTTGTTTCTCTGCTTGTTAGCTCATCTTGTTTCACACGGGTTCTAGTCATCTCATTAGCATTCCCTTTATAGCTCCCTGTGTTACTCTGTCTTTTGTCAGACTGTTTGGTTAGTTTCATTGTTCTGACTGTCTCTAGTTGTATCGTTTACCTGTCCTGTCCTGTCTTGCTCTGTTCAGGCTCCAGTGCTCGTTGCTGCTAGTTAATATTCTGTGCGCTCAGATTCCTGTGGGCTCCCTTGGCTTCCGCCGTTCCTGGGTCTTTGCAGACTCGCTAGTGGATCGCTCTACCTCTCGCTCGGGATAGCGAACAGCCTTGCCGGCTCCGTCTCCTCTGCCGCTGTTGTGGCTTGTTCCAGCCGCTACCATCCACCCAGCTGTGTGTGTAGGAAATCCCACATCCACGCAAGCCATCTGCGGGAGCGCTCCTCGCCTGCTATTGTTATTATTGTCTGCTCAATAAAGCCTCTGTTATTCCCGCATCTGAATCCAGCCTATTCCCTGACAATCTTAGAATAAGAATAGACCCCAAAAAATACACATCAGTGCCTATTTGGAATGGGCTCCATTTATTTCATTGTATCAGGAATAAGAATACAGTGTTGACAGTAAACAAAGACACCAATTTAAAAAGCCAATATATACTGTGACACTTTATTGTACAATCACACAATGCCAATGTGTCACTCAGTAAGACAAGATACAGACAGTGTGTGGTTTATGGTGCAAAAGCCATACAATTATTTGCAATGCAAATAATCACTATAAAAGACCTAATTAGTATCTCTGTTGTGCATGAAGTGCCTGTAGCAATATAGTCCACGCAGTCTCCTCTAATGCATCTTTCAGCATTCCCTTCATAATGGAGTAATTAATATGACCAAATGTTAATGTCTTTAAACAATCATAGTAATTATATGTATTGTTTACAAAATTAAATGGTGTATTTACCAAACACCATCCCTACAGAATATTCACCATACTTTATTATCCAACACCATGTGCAATACTTTACTGGAGGATACAGCATAATGACAGCTAAAGTAGCATATAAAGACATATCCTTTTGCTTGCTTGTCCATGTCCCTATCATAATCTTCTTTTTCCATGTCACAAACAATGTTCAGTTGTTATCCAGCACCCTACAGTACAACTGATGAACAAAAGACATGTGACCAATTCAAATCAAATCACTTTATTGTCACAGTACCATGAACGCAAGTGTACAGGTGGTGAAAGACTTTTTGTGCAAACTGCAGCATGACATTATGGATGACAAGTATTGAATATATATGCAACACATACAGTGGGTACGGAAAGTATTCAGACCCCCTTAAATTTTTCATTCTTTGTTATATTGCAGTCATTTGCTAAAATCATTTAATTTCATTTTTTTCCTCATTAATGTACACACAGCACCCCATATTGACAGAAAAACACAGAATTGTTGACATTTTTGCAGATTTATTAAAAAAGAAAAACTTAAATATCACATGGTCCTAAGTATTCAGACCCTTTGCTGTGACACTCATATATTTAACTCAGGTGCTGTCCATTTCTTCTGATCATTCTTGAGATGGTTCTACACCTTCATTTGAGTCCAGCTGTGTTTGATTATACTGATTGGACTTGATTAGGAAAGCCACACACCTGTCTATATAAGACCTTACAGCTCACAGTGCATGTCAGAGCAAATGAGAATCATGAGGTCAAAGGAACTGCCTGAAGAGCTCAGAGACAGAATTGTGGCAAGGCACAGATCTGGCCAAGGTTACAAAAAATTTCTGCTGCACTTAAGGTTCCTAAGAGCACAGTGGCCTCCATAATCCTTAAATGGAAGGCGTTTGGGACGACCAGAACCCTTCCTAGAGCTGGCCGTCCGGCCAAACTGAGCTATCGGGGAGAAGAGCCTTGGTGAGAGAGGTAAAGAAGAACCCAAAGATCACTGTGGCTGAGCTCCAGAGATGCAGTCGGGAGATGGGAGAAAGTTGTAGAAAGTCAACCATCACTGCAGCCCTCCACCAGTCGGGGCTTTATGGCAGAGTGGCCCGGCGGAAGCCTCTCCTCAGTGCAAGACACGTGAAAGCCCGCATGGAGTTTGAAAAAACACCTGAATAAGATTCTCTGGTCTGATGAGACCAAGATAGAACTTTGGCCTTAATTCTAAGCGGTATGTGTGGAGAAAACCAGGCACTGCTCATCACCTGTCAATACAGTCCCAACAGTGAAGCATGGTGGTGGCAGCATCATGCTGTGGGGTGTTTTCAGCTGCAGGGACAGGACGACTGGCTGCAATCGAGGGAAAGATGAATGCGGCCAAGTACAGGGATATCCTGGACGAAAACCTTCTCCAGAGTGCTCAGGACCTCAGACTGGGCGAAGGTTTACCTTCCAACAAGACAATGACCCTAAGCACACAGCTAAAATAACGAAGGGTGGCTTCACAACAACTCCGTGACTGTTCTTGAATGGCCCAGCCAGAGCCCTGACTTAAACCCAATTGAGCATCTCTGGAGAAACCTAAAATGGCTGTCCACCAACGTTTACCATCCAACCTGACAGAACTGGAGAGGATCTGCAAGGAGGAATGGCAGAGGATCCCCAAATCCAGGTGTGAAAAACTTGTTGCATCTTTCCCAAAAAGACTCATGGCTGTATTAGATCAAAGGGTGCTTCTACTAAATACTGAGCAAAGGGTCTGAATACTTAGGACCATGTGATATTTCAGTTTTCTTTTTAATAAATCTGCAAAAATGTCAACAATTCTGTGTTTTCTGTCAATATGGGGTGCTGTGTGTACATTAATGAGGAAAAAAATTAACTTAAATGATTTTAGCAAATGGCTGCAATATAACAGAGTGAAAAATTTAAGGGGGTCTGAATACTTTCCGTACCCACTGTATGTGTAAGGGACTCAATACAGGTAGAGAACAACATATGGTAAATATTATACTATACAGAGAGCATGAAATGAAAACAATAACACAATTGATTATTGTGATTAAACATAATAATCACGGTACACATATACCTTTGCAGTGCAGTACGGTATGAATTAGTGCAAACAGAATGTCAGGGTGCAGAATAATAGTGAGTCAGGGTTCAGTCAGTGTAAGTGATAGAGTGCAGTGCACTGTGTGTGGTGTTAATAGTACAAGTTTAGTTCAATCTGATTGCCTGGAAAGAACTTGTCTTGCAGTCTGCTGGTGAAGGTTCTGCGATCACATCTTTTGCACGGCGTCATTCATTATAAGGAGACACAAAATGCCTGGTGTTCCCTCCCTGCTTTATAAGTAACATAGTAACACTTTCATGTGTGGACAGTTATTCTCAGAATGTAGACAGCTGTTATTGCTGAGTATTTCTTTTGTGTTGAAACTGGAATCAACAAGATGTGTGAATCATTTGAAAGTGGCTGCTATAATTACAGCTGACCACTAGATGTCACTGGTAGGGTCTGTCTTTGAGGCTTTGACACTTTAAATCTTTTTTGGTACAAATAAAAATGTTATTTATACACACACACACACACACACACACACATATATATATATATATATATATATATATATATATATATATACATATATACATATACATATATTTTCTTCATTACCTTGAACTGATTTCATTTAACCATTATCTCAGCATTAGTGGGCATCACCTTTCAAACACGCACGTAAATAGAAAGAAAAAAAGAAAAGAAAGAAAAACCCTAGTAAAAAGTTCAAGAATTCAACCTTGAAAGGCGACTCTATTGCTGAGTAACGTGACGACAACTGTAACAATAAAAATGAAAATGAAATGTCGTGAGCTGCTTGAATAAAAAATCAATTCAAATGAATGCTAAAATGAAATACAACAGGCATATATTAATTTTGTTTGGTGATTTAATAATTAAAGATTTTTGTGTCTTATTTACAATTCTTTTTAAATATCTCAACATTTATTAAATTATTTTATTTTGAGCATTTGGTCATAAAATATCGCCCCTTAATGGAAAAGATCATTTCTGACACTGTTTAGGGCTTAAAATAATGTGGCTATCAATATATCAAAATAAGTAACGACCAGTTGTGATTTTGCAATATTCTCTATGATTTATGAGTGTTTTACTGTAACAATGTTCACTTAAAATTTGAATGTTAGCATGAATAGTCTTTGGTAAGCTACTGTGCATGAAGTCATTCTCCCTGCAGTGAAAAGATCCTTCTATCAACAAGTTCATCCAGATCAACCTGTTGCACACCACTCAAACTTATTAAAGGTGAGGTGCAGCACCTCCCTCCCCAACACACCCACACATAAGTCTGATCAGTTGTCTTCAAGGGATTTGCATGATTCGTTTACCAGGAAACATAGCATTTACATCACACATCTACGGCAACTGTGAGTATATGTTTTAAAGCTTTATGTAGATGAGGTATTTTCAGCAATAGAAGAGCAATTAACATTTTAATGTCAATATACTTGGCATGTGACAACAGTAGGATGAAG
This sequence comes from Onychostoma macrolepis, assembly GCF_012432095.1. Taxonomy (NCBI): domain Eukaryota; kingdom Metazoa; phylum Chordata; class Actinopteri; order Cypriniformes; family Cyprinidae; genus Onychostoma; species Onychostoma macrolepis. The sequence goes on along the minus strand of NC_081159.1, from coordinate 43,071,268 downwards.
TAATCCAACATTTGTCAGTAATGAGCTATAAAATATGGCCAGTAATTATAACTTGCACACTACCAAAATTGCATAAATAAACAATCATGGTGAAAATTTATTTGAAGGATTCATATTTCAGTGTACAAATGTTTCCATTTTCCCTACATAGAAATCTGTACAATGTTAACTGTTAACTATACTATAGATAATTGTTTGAAACATACTAAGGCTATTTTGATCTATTAATAATAGAGCACAAAGTGCATGACTGCACAAGAAAGTGCGATGAGATGAACTTATCAACTGTAGGTTATCTATTTGGAAAGTAGCCTCAATCAGATCAAGACATGTTTACAGCTTTTGACTTTTAAAGGGGATATCGGATGCTCATTTTCCACAAGTTGGTTTGATTCTTTAGGGTCTCAAAAACCTGCTCTGTTCAAAGCCATCCGTTGTCTTTAAATGCTAAAGTGCTACTGCTCAACCCCACTCTTCCATGGGGCATGTCCACACAAGACATGTGAATTGCTGCCTTGGACTCACAAACAACGATGACGTTTTTGTGGGTGGACTGAGCTGACCTGGTGGCAGAAGATGACAGTTCTGCAGTGGCAGTCTATGAAAGCCATAGAATTAAAGAGTAAAACATTTAATTTCCAGGTTATATCTCACAATTCTACTTTTTTTTTTCTCTCAATTCTGAGAAGAAAAAGCAGAATTGCAAGAAATAAACTCTACATTGCAAGTTATAATGGCTGAATTTGGTGATATGAACTTGTAATTGTGAGGCAAAAAAAAGTTAGAATTTAGAGATTAAAATTCTATATGTTTAAATGACCTATGTAAAATATTATAGGTTTAAATATGATTTCATGCTGTAACTGTAGGTCTAACAGTGGCGCAGAAAAGGGGTATGCAGTATATGCAGAGCATAGAGCCATTTTGCCAAAATCATTCTGTGAAAATCTTCTATAGTAATAAAACGTAATAAATAATCAAAAGCTTAGTTATTAAAACTAATTAATGCAACATTTTTATTCAACAGTTTTTAGCATTTTAATGAGTTCAAAAAATGTATTTATTAAAAACTTATTAAGACGCGGAACGGCCGTATCTCTCGACCACAACAAACGGGAGACTTTTCAGACGCGCACTTCAGCTTGCCCTCGGCGCGCGAGTCAAACAAGCGAGGAAAAGGTAGGCTACAGGAGCCAAATGAGCTTCAGTAGAACAACAGGGAACTGCGGTCTGATGGGATATTGTTATATGCCAGTAAATCAAACTTTAAGCCGTTTTACTGTGCTCACTCTTCAACTGTATGCGAATATGAGACGCACGCTCTATCACTTCATCATAAAAAACCGCACTAGAAACTGCGAGCATCACAGTTGTTATCGCGTATTATACGCGACTTTGGGCTTCTTTTTTTGTAAAGTTGCGGGAAAAAATCCCTGGTTGCGGTTTTTTGGGCTTATTTAAAAAAATATGGTCGCTTGTTAGGGAAATCTGACAAGCAACTTCGTTTCTTTATTTATGTTCGCCGTATTCTCCAGTGCATTGATTGACACTCTGTCTGCTCGCAGTTAATAGCCAACCAGTGCAATAATAGAAGTGCTGTAGCGTAATTTGCCAAATGTTCCGCCCCTCATTGGAGAAAAATGACATTCAAAAAGAAGGTGCGTGACGCTGTAATCCAAGCGATGTACACAGTAAAATCCCCAGTGTTAAATCAACACTGCTCAGAGTGTATTTGGTCCCACTCCAAATAGTGTTAAAGTAACACTGAAGCAGAGTTAAAGCTAATGAGATAATTAAGTGATTAATTAAATGATGATTGAGCATTAGTGATGAACAGCTGTTGTTAACAAGCAGAATCACTGAAGAAAATAGAAACACAAGAACAACAACTGACTTCAGCCACAGCCTTTGATAAAATCAACTGAAATAAAAGACATTCAATCTCTGAAGATCTCAGCAGAGGATTAAACAACTCCACAAACAGCATCACCAGCTTCACTCATTAATAACCAGACTCACTTTATTTCTGTCAGACATCTACAGAAGATCTTATTGAGAATTAACTAAGGTTTAGATGATGTTTTATTGGTCAAAAAATGATGCCACCATCATGGAGGTTGGTGTTTGCTGTAGTTGGGCTCTTGACGCTTGTAGAACTTTTAAATAATTTTGCTTCTAATTAATTGCAATAGTGTTTCACTGCAAACACTTGAACATTGCTGAAACAGAAGCTTGATGTAGCAGATTACACTTTCTGCTTATCAAAGACATGACTAACCAACACAAAGTGGTTTCTGTTGCTTGCTCTTTGATTATTGACTTAAATTCATCAACTAAAAAGCAGCCAAGAAAATATGTAAGCTTATATATAAATAATATCATGTGTTGCTGGATATATAATTATCATATTTCTACAATAATTTTGAGCTCTGTATTAAACATATAGGACCGTAACATTTCAAAAAGTTGAGGAGTTTCAGCTCAAGCTTTTAGACATGGACACTTATCATATGATCCTCAACAGTGGTGACAATAAATATTTATACTGCAGTGCATGGTGGGAGTTTTTACTATGGTGTTACCCAGCATGCATTGCAGCTTGAAGAATTTTGTTGATTGTCACCATTGTTGAGATTCATATGCTGGTTCTTGATGTCTGTGTTTGTCTATACAATACAGTTGTTCAAAAATTTTATGCAGATGGTTTTAAAAGCGTTCACGCTAAAAACTGTTGGCTGCAATGTTTTCTCATACTATAACATCAGCGAGTTAATTGCAAAAATCCAAAAAAAAAAACAAAGCATAAAGTCCGGCCAGTTAACAATGATTGTCTCATCACACAGAAGCATCTACTATGTGCTCAGTGTAAAGCACTGATCTTTCTCCTTTACAACAACATATGCATTGTTGCAAAGAAAAAACTAACACAGAAAGTCAAGTGGCAAGAGCCTAACCAAAGTAAACACTCATCTCCATGATGGTGGCATTGTTTTTGACCAATGAAGCATCAATGTTTAAACCTCTGATAATTTTCAATAAGAGCTTCTGTAGTCATCTGACAGAAATAAAGTCAATAATAAGTGGAGCTGGTGATGCTGTTTGTGGAGTTGTTTAATCATCCTCTGCTGAGACCTTCAGAGATTGAATGTCTTTTATTTCAGTTGATTTTATCAAAGGCTGTGGCTGAAGTGAGTTGTAGTTCTTGTGTTTCTATTTTCTTTCAGTGATTCTGCTTGTTAACAGCAGGTGTTCATCACTAATGCTCAATCAGCACTTAATTAATCACATAATTATCTCATTAGCTTTAACTCTGCTTCAGTGTTACTTTAACACTATTTGGAGTGGGACCAAATACACTCTGAGCAGTGTTGATTTAACACTGGGGATTTTACTGTGTAGACGAGAGGAGAGGGATGACTTTCTTTTAGCCTAATTTTTACAATGTTTTTGTAATGTATTATTTATCACGGGCTGTAATAAAAAACAAGTAGTCATATCCTAATACTGAGTAAATACATTTGGTTCGAATAGCCTGGTATAGCAAGGTGTCTTAAAATGTATTTCTTTTTTAACATTTAAACCACATTATTAGATTACCTTTTGACTTCACGAATACACAAATGACAGCTTAATGATTTTTAAAATCTTTTATATTTTTAATATTATTATATAATATTTTATTTTTAATATAATTATATTATAATTTAATATAATATTTAATATTTTTCTATAATATTTATGTGGCATTTTGTTTTTTTTATGTCATTTATTTGATAGTTATGTATACATTATTTTCTTTTAAATGGAAGAAAAACCTGTTTTTGACCTCAAAATAAAGCACTTTCCCTCTATACATGGCTGTGGGGACGAGCAGTTTTGTGGTGCTTGAAATTCTTTATAATTAAAAATATATATATTGCCACGTTGATGCCTCAAGAAGATGTAATTGTTCAAATAACACATTGTTTCATTTTAAAATATATTTAAAAAAAATTGTAACCAAGTGTTTTTCAAGTGTAATATTTCTGTAAAGGCTAGGGACAGAAAAATTGACATTTCCATAGAACGACCCCTATATATTTTAGGCTATAAATATGTGGCTATGTTACAGCTCTCCTTTGAAGCTCTTGTGCTTTTCTCCTTTTCCATCTCTCCAATCCTATTCTGCTCCTATTCGGTGATTGATATCTTGCTTTTCAGATAAAAGAGTGGTTTCAGTTTAATATGTTGCAGGCTCATTTATTGGTAATAAATAATTGAAAATTAATAATATTGATGATAAAAAATCATCAAAAAAATATTGGGCTTGTTTTGGGCTTGTTTTTGAAGCTGCGGTTGCTTATTTGTCTCGCTAGAGTTGGCAACTGTGGCGAGCATACATCGTCAGTTAAGTCACGAAATTAACAAAATGGCGATTAACATTATTTTCCTTTGTACAGAGCTCAATTTAGGTATGACAAAAGTGCTGCAATGAATTAATTTTGACAACTAATAGAATGTTAGAATAGAATGACTGATAACTTTTTCAGAGTTCATTGATTATATAAAATTCAGTGACGGTTGACTATAGTTATCTGCATGGGTCTATGCAATGATGGAGAACAAGATTTTGGGGGTGTTAAGACCCAGAGCCAAGCTTACTGAGCAATAAAGCTATAGTGAGCCCTTTTATTAAAATACCTGTAGCCTAGGTAATACAAAATATGTCATTCACTCAGTATTACATAATGTAATTCACAGCTATCTCAGTTACAATGAAGTACAAATTAATTGTATTCAGTTGTGTTTTAGGCACTAAAACAGTCCAGTACTTTATAGTGAAATCCATTTCTATGTTGAAATAATGCAGATTTCTGTGCCACCCCAGACTGGTTGCTGCCCCCTTCCTGGCCACCCCTATGAAAACATCCTGGCTCTGCCACTGCCTAAACTCTCAGAAATAAAGGTACAAAAGCTGTCACGGGCAGTACCTTTTCAAAAGTACATGTTTGTACCTAAAGGGTCCGTTTTGGTACCTTAAAGGTACATATTAGTACTTAAAGTGTACATATTTGAACCTAATAGGTACAAAAGGTACCGCCCCAGTGACAACTTTTGTACCTTTATTTCTGAGAGTGTAAGAGGGAAAAGTGATTAATATCAGTTTATTTCTGAGTATCTCTGGGGGTGGGGAGTATCTCTCAAACTCTTGCTACTTCATACTACAATACAAAACAATGCTGAACTTTGATGACTCAGTTTAGATGACTCAGATGTTTACGGCGCCGTTACCATTACACATTACATTTATAAAATGATACCGCAATTTTTGCTTTTTGTCAGCTGTTTTCAAAACAAACAGCAGCATTTTATGTGATTTATTTATTTTATTTTATTTTTCTGTTTTTGACTTAATTGACACAAAAACACAAAATGCTCTCATTGTGTCATGGCAACATCATAAGGTCAATATCTTAGTGTGACGTGATTGACTCGAACTCACTGAGGTTTGAACTCAACCTCATCTGGAATGCGGCTAGATTCTTGGTAAAGTGACGTCACTTTGCATAGGCCCCTCCCACGATTATAGACGGACACTGCTGTTTTAGCATAAATCCGCCCTGAGTAAGCTGTCAACAGTCCGCCATTGTTTCGATGCCAGAGCAGGTGTAGACAAGAATGTCTTCTAAGCGATTGAGGTGTTTTGTTGTTGGATGTAATAATGAACATAGCAGTTGTCATTTACTCCCAACATCTGAGCTGCTGAAGACGCAGTGGATTACTTTTGTTTTTGAAGGGAATGCACCCTCAGATCTACATAAATGTGTTTATGTTTGCACGAATCATTCACGATCCAGCTTCACCTCCAGAAGTGAGTATACGGTTTTTTGCAAATCTCCTTTCCTAATAATGTACTAATAGCAACACGACGAATGTGGCTAAAGTTAACAGTCTCAGAGAAGGGTGAGCAGTTCCTCATTATCATTTAAAGGTACATGCACCGAAACGGGTTGCTGTGAACAGAGTTGTTTTTGACAAGGTAAAAAGGGTGTTGTTTTAAGAAATTTTAACCAAAGAATGTTATAGACTTTTCATGAAGACCCTAAAGAATCATACCAACTTGTGGAAAATAGGCATCCGATATACCCTTTAATAGTTGTCACTGTCACACGATCAATCATAATTCATGCTCAGGAAACATTTCTGATTATTATCAATTATAAAAATGGTTGTGGCTATATATATATATATATATATATATATATATATATATATATATATACTGTATATTCTTCTGACAAGAAAAACTGACTCATGAGTTTATCAAATTATTTTTAGATTTACTTTAATGTTAACTCTATTGTTTTATAGATGAGTGCATCTGAACCCCAGGAAAGGTAATTCTGCATAGATTCTTAGAATGATGGGATAAGAACTGTACTGCATTACTTACACAATTAACATCTGTAAACAAACTGGAAATTTCAGAGGATAAACTATTGAAATAAATTGCAGAATAAATTGTATTCAGATCTAGAATACTTATTTCAAATAGGTGAAGTTAAATTCAGCATTGCTCTGTCTGTCTGTGTCTCTGCTGCAGTGGTGAGGTGAGAATCGGACACTCTCTGAATACGAACGAGGAAGAGTTTGTAGCCAGAAGGAGAAACACTGTTCTACAATGCCTGCAGAAGTTTAACATACGCTGCAGTCAGGTAAAACATCTTATGCTATACTTCATATATCTAACTAGTTATATCAATATGACCTACAAATAATTCTGTGACCAGTGAACAGCAGATGTCAAACATTAGTTTCATTGTCTTGATTGTGAAAAATGCTCCGATTACTAATGCAACCTCGGTTCCCTGAGATAAGGGAACGAATGTTGCGTCGTTTGACGACTATGGGGAAACTCCTGTTTACTCTGATACTGAAGCCTGATTTGTTCACGTTTGTGAACAAGCCGCCAGAATGGGAGGAGCCGGCTATATAATCCAGGTCAGAGCACCATCTCATCAGAATCATTCGACTGAAACAACAGCCAATGATTTGTGTGCAGTTTATAGCATGGCCAGTTCCCTATCGAATGGTCACTCCTGTTGCATTGCAACTATGGGGAACACATCCAGCAGTGCTGCGCTATGAGCAGATGCAGAATTAAGCCTGCTCTACAAGCCCAACACAGCCTAAGCTACAACAGAGACCCGAGTTATAATCTGAGGTCTACTTAACATAACCGTTCCACTCAAAAGGGGGAATGGGTAGATTTAAGCACATAAGATCCACGCCTTAGGGCAGGGATGTCCAAATTATAAAATCGAATGAAGGTAGACTGCGACGACACAACCATACAAATCTCTCCAATAGAGTTCCCACTGAAACAGTGGTTTTGAGTGGCATGGCCCGCAAGTCAGCAGTTTGAAGCGGCTCAAAGGGAGGGCCCTTGAGGGCCCTTAGGACTATAGGCAAGTCCCATGTCGGCACAGTCCTAGGGTGAGGTGGGTTCAGTCTCTGAGCACACCTTAGGAACTTAACGACCAGGTTGTTTCTGCCAATTGATCAGCCAGCCACGAGAGAATGATTCGCCGCGATGGCTGCCACATAAACTTTGAGTGTGGAAGGGGTATGTCCCTTATCCAACAACTCCTGAAGAAAGGTTAGCATGTGGGACACATCACAAGAATTAAGGTCCAGGCTTCGTGCTAAACACCAGTCACAGAAGACTGACTATTTAAGGGCATAGGGACATCTTGTAGACGGAGCTCCAGCCTCTAAAATGGTATTAGTGACTCTCACGGAGAGATGGTTAGACTCCCGTCAAGGGGCCAGACATGAAGGCTCCAAAGCTGCGGCTGGGGGTGCAAAATTTTGCCAAATTCTCCTCAATGGCATTGCCGACAGCAGCTGAATCATCTCTGGAAACCAAGCCTGGTTTCTCCAGAGTGGAACCACAAGAAAGCATTTCATTTCCCTGACCCGCCTGATAACCTGAAGAAGCAGGGTGATCGGAGGGAGGGCATATAAACGGGCCAATTGTGGACCAGAGCATCCCGTTGTCTTGAAAAATAGATTGGGCAGTGATAGTTGTCTTTGGAGGCAAAGAGGTCCACCTCTGCCTTGCCGAAGACCGACCAAATCATTTGAACCGACTGGGGATGTAGTCTCCAATATACATATATACACATATATATATATATATATATATATATATATATATATATATATATATGTATATGTGTATATATATATATATATATATATATATGTCTATATGTGTCTATATGTGTATGTGTGTATATGTATATATATGTATATATGTATATATATATATATATGTATATATATGTATGTATATATATGTATATATATATATATATATATATATATATATATATAGCCAGCAGCTCCTCCCATTCTGGCAGGCTAGAGCACCATTGGTTTGTGCAGCTACACGAACATGAACAAATCAGGCTTCAGTATCAGAGGAAACAGTTTCCTCATAGTCATCAAGTGACACAATGGAAGTGACCGTTTGATAGGGAAATATTTCCTTAGGTTTATGCTGTGAGTGGTGTGTGTGTGTTTCAGGATAAAGTGCCAAACATTGCGTTACTTGGTTCTGGAGGAGGACAAAGAGCCATGGTGGCTTTGCTGGAATCCCTGGTTCAGCTTGATAAAGCGGGTCTTCTGGACTGCATCCTTTATCTGAGCGGAGTCTCTGGATCCACCTGGTACGAACCCTGAGAAACAACAAACACACAGAGATCGAATTGGGTTGAATGTCAAAAATGAGAGCAGTATGTTCTTCTCTGAAGGTGTATGGCCTCCTTATACCAAGAACCAGACTGGTCCACCAAACTAGAGACCGTGAAAGACAAAATCATCGAGAGACTCAGCGGTCCAGGAGTGAGCTGGACAGACAAATTGACCAAACTGAAGAACTATTACATGAAAGACAGTTTCAGCTTGACTGACCTCTGGGCAGTGCTATTTGTCACATCATATGTGAAAGAGGTCTGTAACTATTCATAGCACAACCCACCTTGACTTGTTGAGGGTCATGTTCAGATTTAAAGTGCATGTGTTTTTAGGTCGACCTATAGTGGATTTTATCGTATCGTATCGTATGTCTTTATTGTCATTGTACAAGTACAACGAAATTGAAAAAGCAAACCTTTAAGGTGCAAGAACAATAAAAGAAAAAAAAAGAAAAAAAATTGTTATGGATAACAATAACTAGGTATTATTAGATACATGTATGTATATTGTACATATACTCACACATTTTGGGTGCTTTCACCCGAGTTTGATTGATGTCAAAGTTCAGTACGTTTGGATGATGTGAACGCTGTCTTCTGAACTCGGGTGCGCACCCACGAACCGTACCCGAGCCTGCTTAAAAGGGGTGGCCTGGGGTACAAGTGAACTCCGGAAAGGTTTGCCACTGATAATGAATGCAATCGTACCAAATCATGGAAGTGAACTGCTATTAATGACGTATCATTTGATAAGAATGCGTGTTTGTGTTTCACTTTCCTGATGAGCATGACTGACACACTGCAAGCAGAGAGCTGATTTCTGTTCGCCTTCAGTGTTCTTTAGAGCATTTGCAGTGCATTCTTAAGACAGATGTAAGTGCCCTTATGTACTGAAGCTTTGGAAACAAAACCAACAGTTAAAAAACATAAATATAAAAGTGAAGAGAACAACGCTATCCATTTTGCCGCCTTCTCTTGCACCAGTCGTTACTAAGCAATGGGATAAACCGCTGCTGACTTGATGACGTAAACGAACCACGGTTCGGCCCCAAATAAAATATTAGGCTTGTTTGAGATGAATCGGCATTGTGCAGACCGATCGCCATATGACATCAATGCAGTGAAACATCTCACAATGAAAACATGTACCGGAGCTTGATTAGAATAGTTTTGTCATGTCCACATGATCTATGACGTCCGAAAATTCGTTGTCCCACACAACCACGTGACTGCTTCATATTTTGTTCAAATAACACAAACCCATTTCGCAGGTCTTCAGTAAAAATAAAACTTTACGATAGTACAAACAAACAAAATGATATCATTATATTCTTAGATAATTTCCTGTATCTTTCAGTTTATCAAAGCAATTCTAATAAGTTTATTCCTTTGCCACTTATACAATAAATTTTCTAACGTCACCTTCTTCCAGTACTTTAACCTCTAGCATTTGTCGTTCATTGCTATATGCCCTCTTAATGAAGTAAAGTACCTGGTGGAAACTTCTGCAGAACCTCAAACATCCTGTTGTAAATTCCAGAAACTTGAACACATATTTTGAGTGTCACAAAGCCTTTTCTTTAGGATGGTATCAGTGGAGGAACTGCTGACCGTCTTTGGAGTTCTTGCAGGAAGTCATGAGCGCCATTTTGTACATTCCTCAGAGAACCCCCCTTTCTAAAAGGTTCTGCCAGTGAATCGATCTGAAGAACCCCAAATGTTTCCTCAAGCACCATTTTAATTTTTACATTTACAGCTTGATTTTAAAACTTTACTCAGGACATGTTGAGAAAATGTCATCACTCAAATTTGTTATCGATTGCCCTGGCAGTCTCCACTACAACATGATGCTGTAAAAAAATATGTTCTCTTCAGATTGATGAACAAACACTCACAGATCAGCGGGACCAGCACACTAAAGACCCGTATCCCATTTACGCAGTGATCGACAAGCAATGCAAAAGGCGTGAGGAAGGAGGTTTGTGTTTTTGACTGAAAGAGTTTTAATGTTTGTGACAGCTGTTATATGGTGGTGTTTTTTGTCTGCAGACCCCTGGTTTGAGATCACTCCACATGAAGCAGGTTATTCCCTCACTGGAGCATTTGTGGAAACCTCCAGCTTCGGCAGCCAGTTTGACAACGGCTCAAAGAAAAAACTGCAGCCTGAAATGGACATGCTGTACCTGCAAGGTAACAAATTCTGTTGCGGGACTGCTGTAGCGTGTGGAGAGAGCAGGCAAAGCTGAGGATCTAAGTGCGAAGAGTAGTTTAATAGAGAAACAGATAAACTTTTACAAAAACAGAGGGAACAAGGAACTTCAAACACAAGCATCGACTGACATCGCACAAGTGAAACACTAGGACTATAGGTGCGTTCACACCATATTGTAATTATCATGATTACGAGATACCAACTTGTAAAAAAGCGGTTACGTCCTCGTAAAACTCATTATTACAACTTGTGAACTGAGTTTTTTGAGAGCTACAGCTTGTAACAGCCAACCACCTCGAACTGAAATGTAACCAAGGGAATGATTGAAAAAGTTCAAAAATAATTTTTCCGCATGAAACTTTATGCCAATTGCATTGACATTTAATTGGATTTAATTTGATTTCATTTATTTATATAGCACAAATAAACACAACAGCCATAAAAATAGGAGTAATATGTACACGTTTGCGGACTCCCATTATGACATCCCTTACGAAAAAGAAGTTTATACAGGTGTGCTATTAGTATACTACTTTTAAACTAAAAACAGGAAATTATACTTTGTCTACTTTTTATGTACTTCTCAGAAATGTGCTTTATGTACTTATCAGAAATATAATTAAAATGACAAGTATACTTGACTTATACTTAGAAAAAGTCTAAATTTATTTGAGCTATACTTGTGCTCTGAGAATGTTTTCATTGTTATACGGTAGGGGGCGCTAGTACACATCTTCTGCACAGAATTTCCAAAACAACACAAGTGAAGAAGAAACCGAAACAACAGATGCTTCCACGTGTAATCTAACACGATCATCAGACATAAAACAGCATCAAAATTGTGTAATGTTATGGAATAAAATGTTGACACACGAAGAGGTAATAATGATTGTCAAGCTTTTGGACTCCATCTACGTTTTGATTATCATTCTGAATCCAATTCATAGTCTTTTTTCAGCTTTTTGTTTAAAATGTTGTTTATTTCTTTATCTATTTTTTATTTATGAAACTTACCACATTCAAGTGTTTATAAAAAAAAATGTTTTTGTTTAAAAGTAGATACTCTGTTCTTTCTTTTGATGTTTTGTATGTTCAGATATAACAAAATATATACACATTACTAAATAGGGACACAGTAGTATACTTAAAGTATGATGTAAAGTTCACTTAAAGAAAACTTACGATTGTACTTGCAGTATAAGACTACTAAACTAGTAGTTTACTGAGACCATACTTCAAAGTGTACTAAAAATGCTACAAGTATTTAATTAGTAAACTATCAGTATACCTTTAAGTTCACTTTTAGTATAGTTGCAGTACATACTAAAACATAGGTAAACTAGGTAATAAGAGGTAAACTAGTTGTGTACTCAAAGTTTACTACTGTTATACTTAAAGTATACTTTTATATACTAGAAAGTTTAGTCCCAAGGAGTATTGAAATGAACTGTTTCATGAAGCTGGGGGGCAAAATTTGTTTCATTTATTTGAAATGTTGTGTTTGTTTCATCTTGTGTTTTCTGCAGCTGTGTGTAGCAGTGCTTTAGCTGATGGAGAGGCGACCTGGAAATGGATAAAAGGTACAACTTGAATTGTGAAACTTGAAGATTTAATTCTGCTTAAAAGTCATTTCATTTTCATTTGATTTTGTTTTTCAGCTATTTCAATACCTGAAATAAAATCGGCATTAGACAAAATGAAGCAAGGTATGAAATTTTATTGTTTATTTATTGATTAGTTCCATGTGTTCAAATATTTGTTGATCTATCATTTGTGGCCAAGCAAATGTTCACGCTAAAAGCTGAAAAGTGTCAGACGCAAAAAATATATATTAAAAAGTTCTCTTCATCTCTATCTGTAGCACTTACTAAAAATATATCACTAGCCCTGATGTAACGTTGTTTTGTATGATTGCTTCTGGTTGTGCGGAAACACCTGCTGCTATTCACTGTAAAAATGGAAAGATGACACCGGAGGAAACACCTCGAGAACCACTCAGCAGCCTTTCGTTGAAGGTCAGTGAGGAACTTTCTTGGCAAACTCTTTCAAAAGGAATGAACAACTAAAATTCTTTTATACAATACATTAAAGGTGCCATAGAATGGAAAACTGTATTTACCTTGGCATAGTTGAATAATAACAGTTCTGTACATGGAAATGACATACCGTGAGCCTCAAATACCATTGTTTCCTCCTTGAGTAAATCTCGTGAATCAAAAAGACCATTGAAAAATAGGCGAATCAGAACATAACACCGACTGTGACGTTACAGTGAGAATCACTAATAGTTACGCCCCCAACATTTGCATAAACCCGCCCATGTTCAAGGCCAGAGGCCAGCCTCCAGCCGAACCATCAGAAGTTCCGCAGGTATTGTGAAGAAACAAGCGAGGACAACAGCGAAAATGGCAGATCATGGAAATAAATGTTATGTTCCAGGCTGTGCAGGGGATGTGAAGTGCAGGGATGGGTTGGTGTCTGTATTCAGAAAGGCACGGAAAACAAATAACGCGTTCTAATAAAATAACACGAGCCACTAAAGGGACATGGTTAGCTCCTTGTTAGCGGTAGCCTGTTACATTGCAGTTCAAAAGATTTCACTTACCACATAAACAGAGTAAGGAGAGATGACTGAGGATGATGGCGAATGATTTACAGATCCTGAGCACCACTGACAAGCATCTGATCTTGTAAAATGTGTGGTAAGTAGGCTACTGCCGCTCCATGGTATAAACAGAGTTTATCGTGCATTTGAAAGCAGTTTCAGTGCCCTGCATATTAATAGCGGCTCCCTGATGCCCGCATTTTATATACAGTATAATTACCCAACGATATAACTGCGAGAGAAAGTATTGAAATATATATTTTCCTCACTGTGTTTCCTTCCTGCAGTGTGAGCTACTAAAATGAGCTGCACTGTGAAACAAAAACTTAACGCTAACACCAAACATAAAAAACATCAATAAAGGAGCTGAGGAGAAAACAGCGCTTATATAATGAAACCAACGTAATCAGTGAGTAAAGGAACCGGTGCATACAGATTAGTAACCAAGGAAATAAACTAATGGCGGTAAAACTAGAACCTAGGAACCTAGGTCAAACACCAGAACTAAGGAAAACCAGAACTAAACAGACATACACATGACAGCATCAGTGGAATTTTAGAATAGAGTTTGAATGAATCACCTGAGTGAATGTTTCAATGACTCACTTGACGTCCTTTAGCTAATGGTTGGCAAAAACAAAGTGTCTTTAAACTGTTACTTCACTTAAGAGCAAGTATTTGTACTTTTAGAATCATTTCACGAAATGTTGAAAGCATAACATATTTTTACTCCACTGCATTTCAGTAACACTTCAAAAAGAAATGCACCGTCTTCTAAATCGCTCCTTATTACTTAGAGTGTACCCTTTCAGGCGTTGGCTCTTTTGACAATTTTATATATATCAAGACATTTTGCAGTGTGTTTATGTTTGTTCAATGTGTTTCCACCAATAGATGAATGTTACCAGGAGCTCATGAACCTTGTGGATGCTGATCCTTCTACTCTTGTTGAGGCCACCAGATCAGCGCTGCCCAGTAAACATTTCCAAAAGTGTGCTAGAATTTATATAGACAATATTTGGGGCTATTTGTCACAATTACTGCAATGAATATTTCTCAGGGGTGGTTCATTTTTGTTTTTAAGTTTATTTCTAACAGACAAAAGTTATTCATCACGTTTGTTCATCACTGCAAGGGTAGATAACATTTGAACATATGCAATGACAACAAGGCTGTGATGGAAATATGTCTGAAGTTTTCTGTTGGAGAAATAAATATTTTTACTATTTTATGTTCACAAAGGTAAATGATAGTACAACTACATTTTGTCTGTCTCTCACAGACTTGTTTTCACATCAAATTAAATTGCTGCCTGTAGTGTGGGGCACATTGTCACAGAGGGGACATTCTAAAATGCTTAATGTGAAAAATGCTTAAGGTGGCTTAATGCATTAAGACAGTGTTTTTAAACGACCAAACTCTGTAAGCACGTTATTGATAAATCAAACTGTGCCAGCTCAACATTGTGATGTCTGTCAGCCATCGGCAATGAAAAAAAAGCCATATTTCACATTATATCTGTATTTAACATTTGTCATTTGTAAGTCTCTTTGGAAAGTATCTGCTAAATAATGTAAATTTATATGTAAATGTTATATAATCTATTTAAAGGCTTTTTAGCACATTTTAAATAGTAAAATAATTATGAAAATCAAATCATGAAACCGCAAAAATGGATAGGATAACGAGCCTTAATATCATTCAAACCACTGTTTTGTTGTTGTTTTTGTTTTGGCTAATTGTAAATTATGCTTGTAGATGCACAAACTAGAATAGGAACAAATGACTAATATATATGTCCCTATCTTTTTACAGACCTTTCTGGAGGTCAGAAAACTGCTGATAAGGGGAAAAAAACAGTCAGGTCAGGTCACCTTTATTTATATAGCGCTTTATACAATACAGATTGGGTCGAACAAGCTTTACAGTGTTAAAAAGAAAAGGTGTGTAAATATTGCAAACAAAATTAAATTCTGATATAAAGCAGCTGTAAAAGGAGGACAATAGTGAACAGTACATTTTTCAGTAAAGTCAGTTCATTGTTGATTCCGTAATGTCATCATGCAGCTCAGTTCAGTTCTCTTCAAATAGTGTCTGTGCAATCAAGCACACAATATTGCCAGAAATTAAGTGTCCCCAACTAAGCAAGTCAAAGGCGACAGTGTCAAGGAACCAAAACTCCATCAGTGACAGGATAGAGAAAAAAAAACCTTGGGAGAAACCAGGCTCAATCGGGCAAATACCCCTCTGGCCAAACGAAACCAGCATATCCAGAGTTTGGGCGCTAAACAGGAAAAGGTTCTGCCACCTACTGTTGATTTTGATATTCTAGGTATTTTCAAATGGCCAGAGTTTTGAGAATGCAGCGGATGTGAAGGACTATAGTGCGATAAGAGCTCGCTTAAGTACTGAGGTGCTAAACCATTCAGGGCTTTGTAAGTAATTAGCAAGATTTTAACATCTATGCGATGTTTAATAGGGAGCCAGTGCAGTGTTGACAGAACTGGGCTAATATAGTCATACTTCCTGGTTCTAGTAAGAACTCTAGCTGCTGCATTCTGGACAGTATTCTAGGTTATTACATATAGAAGTTTTTTTTTTTTTCTTTTGCCAGATAATTAACACCTCTGTTTTTTCAGAATTTAGCAGTAAGAAATTACTAGTCATCCATTTTTTATATCAACTATGCATTCTGTTAGTTTTGCAAATTGGTATGTTTCGTCGGGCCCCGAACAAATATAGAGCTGAGTATCATCAGCATAACAGTGAAAGCTAACATCTTGTTTCCTGATGAAATTTCCCAAGGGTAACATGTAGAGCGTGAAAAGCAGCGGTCCTAGTACTGAGCCTTGAGGTACTCCATACTGTACTTGTGATACCATATGATACCTCTTCATTTACGAATGAATTGATGGCAGTCAGATAAGTGTGATTTGAACCATGCCAATGGACAGCCCAGGATTTCTAAATAGCCTAAAATAAGCAGGTATTGGCTGTCTGCGCTGCGCAGATCGATTGTTGTATGACATCAGAATACCGCGAGAGCGATTCCAAAGCATAAGGAGCCAATTGCTCTTCTCTCTATAGATCTCACGATACTTTGATACAGGTCACCTTATATTATAGACTTTACACATAAGATTGCAACTTTACGCACAAGTTTCCATAAAACGTCAAAATACTGTTTATTTTCTGAAATGTAATGAAAACATTGTAATGAAACATTTTTAATCTGCAAAGAACCATGTAGTTAAGAACCCTATAGAATTATTGATAAGACCCTAACAACCATTTACTGAGCTGAAGAACTGAAGAACTTTAATAAACAAATTTTGAAGTGTATTTGTTTCGTTGATCTTTGTAGATGCGTTGCTCAGAGGATCTGGGGCAGGAATTATAACTTCCTCCACAACATGACAGGTGAGAAAAGACCCGTTTGGTAAGTGGAAATACATTGTGAATAATAAATAGACTCACTTCATGCTATGGTTGAGTAGATGAGTCAGTGCCAGCCGCTCTTTTGCAAAAAGAGACAAGAGATTTTATAGACGCCGGACTGTTGATCAACTCACCCTACTTCTCAGTGCTGAGAAAAGAACGAAACATTGACCTCATCATTGCTCTGGATTTCAGCGATGGAGATCCTTTCACGGTATATGCTTATTTAATTCAATATAACGCACACATTGTCTCAAAAAAAGTTAATTTGAAGGAATACATCCCCTAGAAATGTAAATTCTATCACCATTTACTCACCCTCATGTTGTTCTGATCCCATATCTAAACTCTTCCTGCTTCTGTGGAACACAGATGGATTTTTATTTAATAATGATGGCATTCAGAGTTGCCATAACCATAACCTAAAACATAAAGAACTTCAAAAACACAGAAAGATAATTACAAATGCTGTGTATCATCTGAACAGATAAAAACATTTTCATTTTGACTATTGACAGTGAGGAAAATAAGTATTTGAACACCCTGCTATTTTGCAAGTTCTCCCACTTAGAAATCATGGAGGGGTCTGAAATTGTCATCGTAGGTACATGTCCACTGTGAGAGACATAATCTAAAAAAAAAAATCCAGAAATCACAATGTATGATTTTTTAACTATTTATTTGTATGATACAGCTGCAAATAAGTATTTGAACACCTGAGAAAATCAATGTTAATATTTGGTACAGTAGCCTTTGTTTGCAATTACAGAGGTCAAACGTTTCCTGTAGTTTTTCACCAGGTTTGCACACACTGCAGGAGGATTTTGGCCCACTCCTCCACACAGATCTTCTCTAGATCAGTCAGGTTTCTGGCCTGTCGCTGAGAAACACGGAGTTTGAGCTCCCTCAAAGATTCTCTATTGGGTTTAGGTCTGGAGACTGGCTAGGCCACGCCAGAACCTTGATATGCTTCTTACAGAGCCACTCCTTGGTTATCCTGGCTGTGTGCTTGGTCATTGTCATGTTGGAAGACCCAGCCTCGACCCATCTTCAATGCTCTAACTGAGGGAAGGAGGTTGTTCCCAAAATCTCGCAATACATGGCCCCGGTCATCCTCTCCTTAATACAGTGCAGTCGCCCTGTCCCATGTGCAGAAAAACACCCCCAAAGCATGATGCTACCACCCCATGCTTCACAGTAGGGATGGTGTTCTTGGGATGGTACTCATCATTCTTCTTCCTCCAAACACGTTTAGTGGAATTATGACCAAAAGTTCTATTTTGGTCTCATCTGACCACATGACTTTCTCCCATGACTCTGGATCATCCAAATGGTCATTGGCAAACTTAAGTCGGGCCTGGACATGTGCTGGTTTAAGCAGGGGAACCTTCCGTGCCATGCATGATTTCAAACCATGGCGTCTTAGTGTATTACCAACAGTAACCTTGGAAGCGGTGGTCCCAGCTCTTTTCAGGTCATTGACCAGCTCCTCCCGTGTAGTTCTGGGCTGATTTCTCACCTTTCTTAGGATCATTGAGACCCCACGAGGTGAGATCTTGCATGGAGCCCCAGTCCGAGGGAGATTGACAGTCATGTTTAGCTTCTTCCATTTTCTAATGATTGCTCCAACAGTGGACCTTTTTCACCAAGCTGCTTGGCAATTTCCCGTAGCCCTTTCCAGCCTTGTGGAGGTGTACAATTTTGTCTCTAGTGTCTTTGGACAGCTCTTTGGTCTTGGCCATGTTAGTAGTTGGATTCTTACTGATTGTATGGGGTGGACAGGTGTCTTTATGCAGCTAACGACCTTAAACAGGTGCATCTAATTTAGGATAATAAATGGAGTGGAGGTGGACATTTTAAAGGCAGACTAACAGGTCTTTGAGGGTCAGAATTCTAGCTGATAGACAGGTGTTCAAATACTTATTTGCAGCTGTATCATACAAATAAATAGTTAAAAATCATACATTGTGATTTCTGGATTTTTTTTTTTAGATTATGTCTCTTACAGTGGACATGCACCTACGATGACAATTTCAGACCCCTCCATGATTTCTAAGTGGGAGAACTTGCAAAATAGCAGGGTGTTCAAATACTTATTTTCCTCACTGTATATCTTCATGCGTTCTGTAATATCTGGATAGAGCTTTCCATCCATCAGGTTTCCCATTCATCTCAGTGGCAGTTTCTTGGCTGGTACCTGATGAAGTATAGGCTACATAGAATGAAGGGGCAGATTTAAGTGAATAATGTCAGTCTCAATAAAAACCTCTGTCTTTTAATAAAGTGCTACTGCTATACTTTTCCATTGCAGACATTGAGAGAAGCTGCTAAAACGTGCAAGAAACTAAACATCCCTTTCCCTGAAGTCGACGTTCCCAGTAAAGAAGGGAAGAAACCAAAGGATTTTTATGTGTTCAAAGGCCAAAATGCTCCAACCGTGATTCACATCCCTCTGTTTAATGTGGTCAACTGTGGAGGTAAGTGGACCCTTGCCTGTAGTAAATACATTTAGTAAAGTTTACTTTTTCTGCACCATTATTTAACGTCCTCAAAACAGCATGGCTTAACCCATATTGCACTTGTTTGGAATATCTTGGTCTTGTCTCGGTCTCGACCTAATTTGTACTCAGTCTTGGTCTCAGACTAAAAGGACTCTGGATTTTATTTCAAGACCAGTAAAGACCACAACTGCGGGCATATCACTAATAGCTGATGTAAAACTTCCTGCTTCAAATGCAATCAATAACTAATTTGATTTCATTTGATACTGCTGTACCAGTCCGAATTTATTGGGGAATTGTGTCAAAAATTTAACCAAAATTTAAAAAAATGCATGAGTTTAAGTGTATTAAAGTTTAAGTGTATTACTGTTCCATCAGAAAAGCCTGGTGATTGGAGGAAGAAATATGGCATCTTAAAAGGTCCTTACGATGCTGAGATGATCACTGAAGTTATGGAGGTTGCTGGAAAAAACATCTCAAACAACATAGAGAAACTGCTGGAGCAGATCCGTGCAGTCGCTGAAGCTAAATGATTCCAGGCACAAATATGACTATATAACAAGTCGGCAAGAAATTAAAATTCAGTCTGTTTGATAAATGCATCTTGATCTTATTGTAAATGATTCATGCTTTTTTATGCTCCGGTGGAATGGCAGATTCTCTCTGGTGATGCGGGATGTGTGGCATTATAGTTATGTTTGGACTTTATTTCTGTTTATGTTAAAATGTTTCTGCATATTTCAGTCCGTTTCTTCATTGTTTGACATTCATAAGCAATAAAGAGAATTTTTTTTTTTTGCACAAATTCACTTATATGGGTTCCCTTCTTGACATGAGCGCTGTGTGTTTGTATGTGCTTCATAACCGTGCAGCCCAGGGGGCCGGTGTAATAGCCTGGGGCCCGTCATTACTATGTTACTCCACTGATGAGCGCTATCCGATCAGTAGGGTGAGAAGCACTTGGGCTCTGAGCCAGCGTGTACTTGCCACTTAATACTTAGTGCTCCAAATTAGGATGTCAGATTGCTTCCTTTTTCCGCTGCTTGAGGAGAGCGGCTTAGAGGGGCGGATGAGCGAAGGCTAACTGATCCCAGAAAATTGCTGCCGAGACATGCCGGAAACTAAACATCCTTTTCCCTGAAGTAAACATTCCCAGTGAAGACCTTAAGATAATAAAGAAAAAAAAGATCCAGATGCTTTAACTCTGATGATATCATAAGCACGTTCAGAGCGTGGGGACCTTTTTTTTTTCTTTTCTTTTTTTTGCAAAACGTGATCCCTTTGGCGGTATAAGTGCATCAGAGGTTGGTCAAGGCCAAAGCAAGGTCAAGCAAAGCTAAAGTAACAAATAGAACCAACTAATTGATAGGGAGGGAAAAAAAACAAGAACTCAAACACACACACACACTCCATCATCTAACCGGCCAAACACTGCATCCAGCCAAGCCAAATGATCTACCCATGAGTTTGAGTACACTACTACATCATCCAGACACACTTTAGAATCTGGTACTCCTAAAAATACTCTGTTCACAAGTCGCTGGAATGTGGAAGGAGCATTTCACATGCAGAAAGCTATGACAGCGTATCGTAGGATATTATCAGGCATCACGAATGCTGATATTTCTGATGCAAGAGCCACGAGGTGCCAGAGGGACTTGCCAATACCCTTTCAGCAGGTCTAATTTTGTGACTGTGCACTACCAACACAGTCTACATAATCTTCCATCCTCGGAAGTGGGAAGGAGTCTGGCTTGATTACAGCACTGATTTTACCACTGTCAGTACAAAATATATTGGTGGAGTCAGATTTAGGTACCAAAATACATGGTGAGCTCCACAGACTTTGACTAGGCACTGCAAGACCAGTTTCACGATATCACGTTATTTTGGATTTACACAGTAAGGATGTTGCTTAATCGGCTGGCTGTCACCTACATCAATATCATGGCATACTACTGTAGTTTGTGATGGCACATCAGCAAAAAGCTTGGGATATTTACTAGGGTTGTGATGAGACCCTTAGCTCACGAGACAAGACGAGACGAGATTTTTACAGTATTTTTTTTAAATCCGCAATGGTGAAACTCTTATGACTGGAAAAATAGTCTGTCTGCAGGTGCATTTTGAAACTAATCAACTTGTAATGAATGCCATTTCAGTTCTTCATTATGAGTATGAATTATCATATGCAGTAAAAGGCAACAATATACAAGCACT
This sequence comes from Onychostoma macrolepis, assembly GCF_012432095.1. Classification (NCBI taxonomy): domain Eukaryota; kingdom Metazoa; phylum Chordata; class Actinopteri; order Cypriniformes; family Cyprinidae; genus Onychostoma; species Onychostoma macrolepis. Next base: position 43,049,551 of record NC_081159.1, on the reverse strand, counting down.
ATAAAAGGTTTTCCCACAAACACAAGCACAAACCACAAACTGACTGCTTCTGTCCTGTATGAATTCATACAAGTCTCTTCAGACCTTAGAACTGTACATGAATAATAAGCTTTTAGAACTTCTGACCTCCTAATTGAAATCCTTTCCACAAATTGAACATAAAAAACAGTATAAATAACAAAAATAAATCAAGTGCAAACAGAGACCAAAGTTTTTTTTTAAGCACGATACAAAGCAAAGAGATGGTTACAACTACACAGCCCAGCCTAAGATAGCTTTGAAATTTGGAGATATTGCATGTAGCCTAATTTGCACACATCAGGGAGAATTATGAGATAAAATAAGTAAATGTTATGTAAAATGTTATAGGTTCAAATAGCATTTCATGCTGTAACTGTAGAGACAATACAATATGTCTACATATGTGAATATTATGTAAACCTATTATTTAAATCAAATTTATGCTTTAAAAGTAGGATAATCATAGCAGGTTTCATCCATAAAGTTAAACTCTGGGACATAAAAATGGCTGTAGTATAAATTATAATAATAATAAAGAATGTTTAAAAACGCGGTCATGGATGCAATGTGACTAAACCAATTAAGTCTACTTTCCCTGTGCAACCATTTGCTTTACAGCAGACCCCTACCCATTGACAATTGTTGCTAATCTAGGGAGGAATGTTACACTAATTACAAGAAAATTGCACTGAATAATATTTTTCAACATCTCCACCCCTCATGATTGAAGTAGGCTATCTTTTGATCCTCAAATGCAAACTCTGCTTTGCTTCAAGAGAGTAACCATACATTTGTATTGTGTTTTACTTGCTTTTTTAAATATTCATTTATTCTTCATTCACTCATTTATAATCATTTATCATTTAACCATTTTATTATTCCATTTAATCATACAATCATTTATAATAATGAATATAGTTATTTATATATTAATTTCATTGATTCATTAATTGATTAGTCATTTATATTATATTATAGTTTTATATATATATATATATATATATATATATATATATATATATATATATATATATATTATTTTTCCATTGTTGTTTAGTCTGTGTGGTTTCAAGGGCTGTTTGTTTTCATGAATAAGAGACACGAGGGAATGTTTATTGAAACTCAAGGTTTATGGGATGTTGTTGTCAAGCAGTTTGGTATAACATTAGCTGAATTTGAGACGAAGGTCAGACAAAGTCTGAGCATTGAGACATACGCAACTAAAACTATTCAATAAACTCTGCTCCTTTTCACCATCATCACTTCATCTCCTGCTTCTGCTCTTCTCTGGCTTTTTCCTCAGTCAACTTCTTGGCTGATAGAAGGACCAGGAGTCAGCTTGACAGACACATTGTCCCATCTGAAGAAATATATGAAAAAGACATCTTCAGCTCGACTGATGTCTAGGCAGTGATGGCCATCAAAAGTCTGTAAACAGTCATGACTTGCATGATTTCTGATCTCCAAGAGACAATACTGTAGCACTACTGTAACATTGCCTGATTACAAACTATTAGTGGGGTCCAGTAGACCACAAGTCAAATCAAGCAAATGTCTGGTTTTAACATCAGCCCGCTTTTCATTTTCAACCCAAATTTGACGTCTGCCCTAACATTGAACCTTGACATCAAGACATCTTTCAGATGTTAGTTTTACATACATTCTGAATCATAAACATCTTAAAGACATCTACTTGACATCTACACGGAAATGTCCTATAGACATACTGCAGATGAGCAAACACAATACGTCTTGCAGATGTAAATGCAGATGTCAAATAGACATCTCCGAGATGTACGTGTGCTATCAGGGATAAATGTAAAAAAAAATCTGTCAATGATCTGCAATTCTCAGTGCTGAGAAAAGAAAGAAACATTGACCTCATCATTTCCCTGGATATCAGTGAAGGCGATTCTTTTGTGGTATTACACACATTTATAATCTCCCTATACCATAATTCACAAATTATAGGGCTACTCTTGTGCCTTTTTATTTTTTCTAAAAAAAAATCATATCAAGGAACACAAAATTAATACCCGTGGCTCTTGATGATATATTGCCCTATGAAGCAAAACGAACCTGTAATCCAGAGCCTCGGGCAAACCGGTTCTCGAGCGAATCATTCTTTTGAACCGGTTCTTTTTAGTGAACTAGCTGAACCAGATTATCAAATCGGACAGAACCAAGACTGTTCGCGGCTCAAGCAGCAGAGATCTAAAGTTACTCGATCAAAACTCACTTTCAGACGCTTTACAGTCACTCCAACTCAAAACGAGCCAAAAATAGCGGCGTACATAATCCTATGATGAATGAACTCATTCCTGCACTCCAGTTGCTCTGTCACTGAACCGAGGAAACAGTTCGATTCGAACCGATGAACATGCACCACATTAGTTATGAAGGTTTCTCATTGTTTGTGTAAAAAATGTGAACTGATGAAGACAAGTTTATTCATTTAGACATGTAAAAGACCTACGTTTCACATCATTATTGGGTGCTTCAATGATATAACTGCATACAAAGTTTACAGCCGAGATGATCGCTGATCTTATGGAGGTCGCTGGGAAAACATCTCAAACAACAGAAACACTTCTGGAGCAGATTCATGCAGTCATTGAGCAGAAAAGATACAGACGCTAACAAATAAATGAAGTCTAAATACGGACTAAAAAGTTCTGGTAAACTGAAATTATTTTCTGCGTTAAATCAGCATTACTTTATCTGTAAGTGTTTTGTGTGTCAGATGTTATGGACGTTTCTTCATTTGTTTAATGTTCAACATTTTCTGCTGTTTCATTCTGTTTTTAATACACAAAACAACAATAACAGGCATGATTACAACTACATGTATGAAGATATTGTATTACCTTGGTTTTGGTGAAACTATTGTATTGAATGAAATGACCAGAGTCACAGCTGATGTTTCCAGATGTTTTATTGATGTTAATCTGACATGGATATTCATTCAGCAGTTTAATCAAACAGGCCGAAGCCCATGTCCTCATCAGACTCCTCGGACTCCTCCTTGGGCGCCTCCTCTTTGGCCGCAGGAGCTGCAGATTTCACCTCCACAGCCGAAGCAGCAGGAGCTGCAACAGCAGCGAAAGCGCTGGGATCAGCCAGGAAGGCCTTCACCTGCGGAGAGAAACCACGTTACACGTCAGACATGCTTTCAGCTCCAATAAAGGCAGAAAAAGATCTATTAGGACTGTCTGAGACCAAGCGTCCCTGTCTGTTGGGATGAACAGCACTGACATGGACGGCTGGACGCTGGTCACTTTGTGCAGGATTGATCAACAGAACGGCACGGATCAGCCATTTATAACCTAACCCGAAGCAGCAGCACATCAGATCTGAGCTTTACCTTCTCAGCCAAGGGGAAGGAGTAGTCTGTTTCCACGGCGACAGCCAGGACCCTCTTGTATCCGTTGATGATGGTGTGAGGGATGGAGGCAAGCGTCGGGTAGCCGATCTGCAGGCACACACTGGCGATGTTCCTCACACCCTGAGCAGAAGAGATGGACAAGTTACACAGACATCAGGGAATAAACACTTTAAGGCCTGAAAGGGGGATGAAATTAAAATGAAAAAAATAATTTTACATTTCTATTTTATTTAAAATATTGATTAATAAATTTATATTTAGTTAAAACTATTTTTTACATTAAATTAGATTTAAAATATTTAAAACATTTTACTTTATATGATGGGGAAACAAATTAAAATGGGGGGAAAAAAATTATAAAGTATTTTTATTTTAAATACTATATAATCAAGTACATAATTTTGTTTTTTGAATAAGAGCAAATTAAATCAAATTAACAAATTACACTGCTTAAAGGGGTCATCGGATGCCCATATTACACAAGTTGATATGATTCTTTAGGGTCTTAATGAAGAGTCTATAACATACTTTGGTTAACTTCTCAATGGTAGTGTAAAAAACACCTTTACCCTGTAAAAATCAGCTCGGTCTTCAGCGCGCTGATCTAGTCCATGTTTCTTTAAATGCTAGTGAGCTCTGCTGACTCTACCCCTCTCTTCTGTGGAGCGACGAGCAGACCATAGATGCGTGTAATTCCCTATCCGACCGCTCCAGATACATTGACGCGTCAGCCATCTCACATTCACCATAATAAATGAATATTCAAAGATAAACAAGCATAAAACTTGCTGTTGAAGATGCACACGGTGAATGCGCTCAAAGAGTCGCAGACCGTTCCAAAAATGGCAGATGGCTTGCATACCACGGCCCATAGAAAGAGTCCATAATGAGGCATATTTTTATGTTTATGTATATATATATATATATATATATATATAGTAATGCAAATACACATACATCTCTCTCTCTCTATAGAGCATACTAAACTTCAGCCGCGAAACTTGCCAACTAGCACATTATTAGGAAAGGCGCTTTGCAAAGATTCATAAAAACCCTTATAACTCACTTTTTCTGTAGATAAAGCTAGATCACGAATGATTCGGGCAAACAGACGCATTTATGTAGACCGGGGATCTGCGCATTCACGTCAAAGCGAAAGCAACGTTAATCCTCTGCGTCTTCAGCGGCTCAGATGTCAGGAGTAACTAACGACTGCTATATTCATTACTACATCCAACTAAACACTTAAATCGCTTAATCTGAGACATCTTGTCTTCCTCTGCATCGACACAATGGCGGACAGCTCTCAGGGTGGGTCTAAGGTAAGATGGTCTTATCAATCAACTATCGTGGGAGCAGCCTGTACAGAACTACATTATTCTGACAGGAACCTCAGAACAGCCTGATTTGAGAAAGAGGATTTTAAAATAGGGATTTAAAAAAAAAAAAAAAAAAAAAAAAGGGTGGATTTTTATCATTATAGGACGGATGTGTACACACTTCCAACACACATTTGTTCAAACAACTTTAAGTGAATTTTGCATCCGATGACCCCTTTAAAAATCAAAATCATTGTTGAAAATTACTGAAAGATTTTTATTAAAGTTAATTGATTTAATTTTTTTTTATTCTATAAATATGCACAATTTTAATGTTACTTATTTTAGCCCCTACATTATATTTTTGTTTTAATTTTATATTTAAACTATTTAAGAAATCATTTTAAAATTAAAGTGAAACAAATTGAAAAAATAAATAAAAAAGTAAAGAAAATAATTGTCTGAGACCAAGCGTCCCTGTGAGCTGTGGGATGCAAACACACAGGGATAGTAGGAAACAGGTTTATTTGCGCAGGGGGAACGACAAACCAGCACCGCCACAGCTGGTCTATAACTGATCCTGCATCTTTACAAATAAAATCCTCCAAGACCCAAAATTGAGATTTAGCATCATCTTGAGCAGTCATTTCTCTTTCAGGCCAAATCCCAACACAAGAACGAGTAGCATTAACTGAACTGACCTCCAGAAACCTCTTGTGCAGGGCGTCTTCAGTGATGTCCAGAACCTCGGGGCTGTAGACGCTGCCGTTATCATACACCTGCTGGATGATCAGCCCGTAAGAGAAGGGTGAGATGTTCAGCATGTTGAGCAGCGTGGCCTCGCTGGCGCCCACCTTGTCTCCAGGTTTGATCAGCTGAACGTCACTCTGTGGGCAGTACAGGACACTTAGTTTAGTTCATTTGCAATACTAACAAAATAAATTTTAAAGTGTCTGAGACCAAGCGTCCCTGTGAATCGTGGGATGCAAAACACACAGGGATAGTAGGAAACAGGTTTATTTGTGCAGGGGGAACGACAGACCGGCACTGTCACAGCCGGCCCATAACTGATCCTGCACCTCTGGATTCATCAGCATCTGTAGTGACCTGATGCTCGAATCTTTAAACTTGTTGAAAAGATGTTTAAACAGGTCTGTCTGTCTATCTATCTATCTATATATACACACATATATATTAGGGATGGATCACGATTATCAAATATTCGATTAGTTGATTTAATAATAGATTATCAAATGGGCTATGCGATTTTTTGACAATTCTCCATGTTTACGGTGCTGATGTGGTTGTGACACGTTCATGTAACCAGAGGGTGGCGCTGCCAATAGAACACCTACAAGCCATCACAGACAACAGAAGAACACCACTTTGTCTCACGCGTACACTGTAGATTTACGTCAGGATTTAACAGTCAAAACTTTTTCTCAGGCAGCTGATTTCCTTAATCTAGCGCTAGCAGCGGCCCGCCTGTGACAAAATGAACTGGGGCCGAAGGTAGATACACAACTACACCGAGTGCGGAGCTTTCAACCGAGATCTTCCCATAGACAAAAAGCCATCTGACAGCCAGAGGTGTTTTGTAGAGTCGACACGGCTCTGGCCCGTTATCTTCCCACTGATCCCAAGACTGAGCAGAAAGTGCCGCATTTCAGCCGGAATCGGCCCGAATGTGCTTGCTATCTGAGATGTTCATGTTCATTTTTGATGTCCTAGCTTTACGAGCAGTTGATTTATGCTAATCGATGGACTATGTTAATAAGTGCCGTACATTCGGTTATAATATATTATGTTGTTTCAGCACGTTACAAGCACTATATAGCTTCAGTTAAGAGCCTATTCCCTAATGAATTAAGCAGTTTGTTAACATACAGATTGAAAGCGTGAATGGTCTCTCTCGCCCTCTCTCACTGCTAAAGTGAATGATGCATAACTGCTGTCTTGACTAAAATATTAAGACAATAAAACAAATACTTAATTTCTTTAAAAAAAAAAAAAAACATCTTTAAGTTACCAAATTTTTAAAAAGTTTTTTTTCGTTTTTATGTAAAAAATAAATAAAAAAATCTAAATCTTGTCTTTATAATCATTGGAAGCTGAAAGCAGACAATTCTCCTGCTACTTACCAAGATTTCAATGGTTCCTCTGGAGATCTTGGTGGTGATTCCCAAAGCCTGGAAGAAGGAGGTCTTCTCAGGACCGAGCCCGGTGTTCTGAGCCGGGACGGTCACCTCACACGGGGCGATGGCACCGGCACGGGCAGCAGCGGGCACCTACCATCACAGACGACAATAATAGTCACATGAAGAGATGAATTCAAGCCCTGAAGAACCTCAGACATTCACACAGTCACTCAGTGACACTCACTTTGTTTGCCAGCAGCAGATCCCGGACCTCAGTCAGATCCTCCTTGGTGAAGACGAAGCCCACGTTCCCACGGATGTGGGGAAGCAGCCTGCAAAACACGAGAATAAATCAAACATTTACCTGGAGTTCTTTAAAGTTTAGACATGCGGCTAATGCAGTGTGTCTGAGACCAAGCGTCCCTGTGAGTCGTTGGATGCAAAACACACAGGGATAGTAGGAAACAGGTTTATTTGTGCAGGGGGAACGACAAACCGGCACTGTCACAGCCGGCCCATAACTGATCCTGCATCTCTGAATTTATTGCAATTGTAATGACTTGAACTAAAGGAGATTCATGATGCAATCCTGCATCTTAAATTCAACTAATAAATAAAAAAATATTGGCAAAAAGGGCAAAAAAAAAAAAAGGTCTAATCTCTTATCTGATTATGAATCTCCTTTCAAAATGAGATTTTACATTCACTACATGCATGAGCTTAAATGCACTTTAATATAAAAAGCAGTAAAAGCAGCTTTGACTTTATTGGCAATAGACAAAATGTTTTAAATTTAAATGTAAATTCTGCAAAAGAACAAAAATAAAAATAAAAAGGCTCAAATATTCCATTCATGGTCAGTTTTTTTTTCCCCCACAATTTTTCTGTGGCAGTTTAGATGCAGAAAACCGTATCATTCATGCATGTGAAAACTTGCTAAGAATTGTTGTAATGTGGCTGAGATTTAGTCAGGAATCGCGTCTTTGTGGTGTTTGCCAATTAAAGGAAAAGACTTCACATCAAATGGTTGTCAAAAGGATAAAATGCTACAAGATGCATCATTTTGTTAAAAAATGTGATATGATTGAGCTGCAGGGAAGTTTTATCATTTTATAGAGATAGCACACTATAAAGACTTTAAAAGCCTGTGTTTGTCTACTGTGGGTCATCGTTGTGCCCAGGCTGACACGCACCTCTCCAGAGATGGGTTGTTTTCCAGGTGGCCACGGATGGCCTTTCTCATCATGGTGTTTTTGCCCATGAGCACGACGGCCTTGCCCCGCAGGGACAGACGGATGGTCTGCATCTGCTTGGAGCCGACATTGTCAGCGCCCACGATGAAACACTTGGGGAAGTCATCCAGCAATTGCTGCAAACAGAAAAATGTGTCAGACTTCACAACCGGATTGGAATTGTGATTAAACTATGTCTAGAGAGTTTATTACAAGGGTGAGGAAATCGTGCATTTATTGAATAAAGCAAATCTTGAATCAGACTAATGTTTACTCATTTTAAATAACTAAATACGTGTATTAATAATCATTAAGTGTACAGTTTAATAAAAGATACTTGATCCAAGTTTGCTTTTTTTAAAGTTACGTTTTTAAAAACTCGATCAAAATTAGATTTAAGACTTAAGATTTATTAAAGTTAAAAAAAACAAAAAACTATTGATTAACAAAAGATACTGGATCAAAATAAGTTATGACTTAGTTTCAGCAGGGACAAAAAAAAAGGTACGCATTTATTGAACTTAAAAAAAACTAAATACAGAAATATTCAAATCAAACTAATAATAAATGTCATTTTTATATATATATATATATATATATATATATAAACACTTGGCAAAAACAACAACCTTATGGGGTTCATGACTATATTATGTCTGAGACCAAGCGTCCCTGCAAGCCTTGGGATTCAGACAGACAGGGATAGTAGGAAACAGTTTGATTTCAGCAGGGGGAACGACTGACCAGCACGGACACAGCTGGGCTGTAGATGTCCTGCTGTAGTTCATGTTATAAAAGCGTGGAGAACTTACGATGATTTTCAGAAAGTAGTTGGACTTCCACGAGGCCCTGTCTTCCCTGGGCATCTTTGCAGTGCTTCCAAGGATCGGTGAACAGCCGGTTTAAAGACAAGGTTGAAAAATCTGAGGATCACAGGTTGAAAGACATTTAGACAGATTTCTATGAGACACATCTTGCGGGGTATAAAATGTAGTGATGAAGATGGCTTTAAACAAAGACGTAACACCCAAAACTTCACTAAAATGTCACAGATTATGCCAAAATCAAAATAAGCTATAGTTGGAAACATTTTACATGAACCAATAGTGCTTTAATTGTCAACTATTAGCTTTAATTTCCTAATGAAATGTCTGAGACCAAGCGTCCCTGCAAGCCTAGGGATTCAGACAGACAGGGATAGTAGGAAACAGTTTGATGTTAGCAGGGGGAACGACTAACCAGTACTGACACAGCTGGCCTGTAGTTAACCTGCTGTAATTGAATACGTGTAATAATTTAATAACAACAACAATAAATAAAAACATACTATATACAATATTGCATAAAACATGCAGCAAAATAACAGAATATCAATCTACAATGAGAAACTTAAATCAGAAAGTCATTTTACGTCTCGTCTCACATGGCGCACAGGCCTATGCTAACAGGCTAATGCTACCTTTTTCCTCAAACGACCATTATTATGTTTATGTCGAGTGATAATAATATCTGCTAGTGATTCTTAATACATTTATGACGTATTAAGATTTCATATGGTCACAATTATCGTTTAAAAAAAGGAAAGCCGCACAGGGCCACATTACGCCTCACCTCACGGTAGGGACGCGTGAAAGAAAGAGGCCGCTACAGGAAGCGGCAGATTATTAGTACCAGTGGAACATCCAATCAGAATCGAGCGGAGGAGGCGTACCTGTGCGCTGATTGGTCAATACCCAGGTCTCTCACTCTGCTGTTCTTTTGTACCATATATTCAACATAGCAGAGAGAGCCAAAATCATTGTGTAAAAATAATTATAAACACCCTTGACAAAGTAATTTAGTGTTCAGTTTCTCCGTGCGCTCATATATTATCAAATTCCACAAAACGTTAATGATGTCGTGTATAATTGTGACTTTCAGACTTTTCTTTTCAGAATTCTGAGTTTGTATCTCACACCTTTTGCAAGAAAAATGGTCCGAATTGTGACATAAAATGTTACTATTACCTGTGTTATTTGTTTTATTTGGTGGCTGAAAGCTTCCATAATATAGCGAGCTATGGATATAGAGATAAAAAGAAAAATTGACAAAACTCCAATTCTTTGAAATATATATATATATATATAAAAAAGCTTTCTCTTATTTTGTGCACTTCATTTAATAAACATACTATGAATATTGTTGGCTTTGTGAAGAATTGCTTACTATGTTCCTCACTTGTAAGTCTCTTAAGATAAAACCTCTGCTAAATGAATAAATGTTCAGTGATTTTTTTTGTTGGCTTCAAAAATACGTGATTAATTTGTATTACACTTTACGATTTAAATTAATTTACAAAATGAATGCGTCTTATGTAGTCTATGATATTTAAAATAACATATATATTTATTATTATTATTATCATTATTAGAAACTGTGCTCATATTAGTGTTAGTAGTAGGTTGTATTAAGTAACAACCACAATAGAATAAACGAAAACAAATACATAATAATAAAAAATAAAAGTAATAAAACCACATGATAGAAATAAAGTTTAAAAACATTATAATGTTAACAAATAGTAAAACACAGGCTTCTTTTCACAAAAATGAAAATGATTTTTTTTTTTAAAGAATTATAAATACAGTCAGTGAGCAAAAATACATAGCCTAAATAATTACCTTCTTATTTTTTCATGGTCCGTCTGTGAGAGACGCGCCACGAGGCGGCGCGGTGACGTCATCGGCGCGCGCCAGCAGCTCCTGAGCCACATGAGCGGATGATGTAAACAACCGCAGCGCGAGACTCCTCTGCTGTCCGTCTGTCTTTATGAGCGAGATCGGCCCTTCACACTGCCGCGCGTCTCCCGCAGATCATGCCCCGCGACCCCGACCCTCCTCCGGCGAAGAGATTTAAGCCGGGCTCCCCCTTCTTCCGCCTGGATAATAAGAAGCCGGGCATGCTGCTGCCCAGAGCCGGACACGCGCCCTTCGCCGTGGACGCGCAGCGCAAACAGCTGCCCATCTATCAGAGCAGAACCCAGCTCATCAACCAGCTCCGACAGCTGCACAATGTTGTGTTCATCGGTAAGACAACACATACATAACACGTGTTATGATATCTTAACTCGGTGGTTCCCAACACTAGTCCTGGAGGCACCCCAACACTGCACGCTTTGCGTGTCTCTTTAATCAAACACGCCTGATTATCAGCTCGTTAGTAGAGACTCCAAGACCTTAAACTGGTGTGTCAGAGAAAGGAGACATTCAATTCAATTCACTTTATTGTTAAATTTTGGCCTCTGAAGCCAAACGATTAATCGCATCCAACATAAAAGTTTTTGTTTACAAATATATGTATGTGTGCTGTGTATATTTATTATGTATATATAAATACACACACATGAATGTACATATTTCAGAAAAACATGCTTGTTTATATATTAAATATATTTATTTATAATATAGATTATATGAATATAAATGTAGACATGTAAATATTTTCAAAATAAATTGGGTGTTTATACATAAAAATAAATAGCTGACCTTTTAGGATAGTTTTGGGATGGGGTCCCTTATATGAGGATGATCATAATTAGGGTCCGTAAAAGAGTTGAGAGAAAAACAGTCTAAATTATAAATTATAAAATTAAACTTAATTGATTGGTTGCCTAAAATAAACAAATAAAATGCCTAAACTAAATAAGAAACCGAGGATAATAAAAAATAGAAGAAGAAAAAACAGTGTAAAATGTAATAATAAATAAATAATAAAAATAAGATTCTAATACATATAATAATAGTACAGCACTATAAATGAGTAGATGTAATGTAAAATAAACTAAGTATTTTCCAAATAATATTTACAGTATAAATGTATCACAGTGTAAATAGGGTCTTTATACATGAAAATAAGTAGCTGCCTGTACAATGTTAGGATGGAGTTCACAACAATGATCATATTTAATTCATAAGGGCTTCTAGTATAGCTAGTTATGCTTCCTACACCCTGAACCTTACAGGTTGGGATATTTAGATTTTAATTAAGATTTGGTTTAGTCCGTTTATGACTGAACGGTCATACTCAAGTTGTGTTTTTCAGTGTATTTGTGAGGATGTTTTTCAGAAAGCGCACTATAATAGCAGCAGAAGAGCACACAGGTAATGTTTTCCTGTTGCAGGTGAGACGGGCTCAGGTAAAACCACGCAGATCCCGCAGTACCTGTATGAGGCCGGCATCGGCCGGCAGGGCATCATCGCCATCACTCAGCCGCGCCGCGTGGCCGCCATATCGCTGGCAGCACGAGTGGCCGAAGAGAAGAAGGTTCAGCTGGGAAAACTGGTGTGTTTCACGACTGAAGATCACATTAAACTCCACATTCTCCATCTGCATCATCTGAATATCAATGTCAGTATAAGATGCATGTTTTTTCTGTTATTGCTCAGGTGGGCTACACGGTGCGCTTTGAGGACGTCACGTCGTCGGAGACCAAGCTGAAGTTCATGACGGACGGGATGTTGTTGCGGGAGGCGATAGGCGATCCGTTATTACTGCGCTACACCGTGGTGATCCTGGACGAGGCTCACGAGCGCACCGTTCACACAGACGTCCTGTTCGGCGTGGTGAAGGCCGCTCAACGCAAACGCACTCAACAGAACAAAATACCTCTGAAGGTACGAGAGAAGTCGGTTTGTACACATTGACACAAATGTTGCGTTTAATTTATAAGGGCCTCGATATGACATTTTAGTACAGCTAGTTATGCTTCCTGCCTCTGAAGGTACAAGAGAACCTGACCTATCCTTAAGATCAAACTAAGACATTTATTAGAAAAGCTGCAATGATTAATTCACAGTAGTACATATAAATAATTTTTCTTTTCTTTTAATTTTAGTTAAAGTTTTAGTAAATTTGTTTTGCATTTTGCCATTGTTATTAGTTTTCATTTATTTATTTTAATTAAAAAGTCCATATGGTTTGGCTATTATACATTTTTATTTCAGTTTTGTTTGTTGTGAATTTTTCTGATTACTCCGACAAATTAAAAATGTATTGATTTTTATTTTAATATTTTCCATTGTCATTTTAATTTTAGTTTTTTAATTACGTCTATATAGTTTTTAATCATTTTTATTTGTTAAATTTTTTATTTCAGTTTTATTTATTTTAGTTCATCAAGTTAAATTAAATGAAAGTAGAAATGTTGCCATGGCAATCTATAGTTTTCTCTAATATTGTGAATTTTATTGCAAAAATATATATAATTTTATTTATTTTTTTCATTTTAATTTAAGTTTTTTAGTTTTTTTATTTCAATATGTCTATATAGTTGATTATATAATTTTTTTTTTTTTTTTTTTTTTTATAAAAAGTTTTATTCAAGTTTCCTTGAATAAAATAAGCTGAAATAAAGTAAGTTTGAGTTTTAATAAAAGTAAATATTTTTAATACTAAACTACTGAAATTCGTCCAGCCTGAACTGCTTAACATACTGTAGAGACTCCATTCATTCATGTTTTTGTGAAGTTTAAAGAAATTTAGGATTTAAATTTGAAAATCTTTTATAGAATGCTCAGCATTCAAAAATGTAACAGTGATGACATCGATATAATATTTGCATGCTTTACTCTGATTGGTCTGTATTTGGTAATGTGTATTTTCTGTGAATGAATGCTGTTGATCTGTAGGTTGTTGTGATGTCTGCCACCATGGACGTGGATCTGTTCTCTCAGTACTTCAATAAATCGCCGGTTCTGTATCTGGAGGGCCGACAGCATCCCATTCAGATCTACTACACTAAACAGCCTCAATCTGACTATCTGCAGGCAGCGCTCGTCTCCATATTTCAGATTCACCAGGTCTGTCACACACACACACACACACACATAAACACACACACGTATGACAGACTCCAGTGTCATAGACATCTGATCGTGTCTTTGACTTCTAATAATGAGTTGTAATGAGTTGTTCTGTGTCTTTTGGATTGATTGATGTGTGCCTTGTCTTATATTTTCACTCTATTGCTTTTGTTCACAGCAGTTTTTATTTTATTTTATTTTTTAGCTCCAAATTGTTATTGAGTACAAGTCAATTCTGGATTTTTGGTTTTGTTTGAAGTGCAAGATTATTTTCTTAATTTTTTTTCTTATTTTATTAAAAAAAATGAAACTTATTTTCCTAAAAAAAAAAAACAGATACTTATTACCTGTTGAACAATTTTTAAAAAGATATTAATTTTCTAAAAAAAAAAAAAAAAATTTATTTTCCTAAAAAACAAACCTCACCAATACTTATTTTCTTTATAAATGTTACTTATTTAAAAAAAAAAAACTATACTTATTTTCTTAAATAAATAAAAAAACTTAATTTCTTAATTTAAAAGCTTGATTGTCTTTAAAATCTATACATATTTTCTTAAAACATACTTATTTTCCAAAAAAAACAACTTATTTTCTTAAAAAGAACAATAATTGTTCTATTAAAAACAGATTTTCTTTAAAATCTATACTTATTTTCCTAAACATTATACTTATATTATTTGAAAAACGATTAAACATTACTTGTTTTATTTAAAAAATAAATAATAATCTTTAAATAATATATTTTCTGTAAAAATCATTTATTTTCTTAAAAAAAAACAATACTTAAATTCTTTAAAATGCTATTTATGAAAATTATACTTATTTTCTTTAAAAAAATAATAAAACAACGCTTTCCTATTTAAAAAATAAAACTATAGTTGTTTTCTTACAAAATAATGCTTATCTTTACAAGTTACCAATTGTTTTTTGAAAGATTATCCACATCCACATCATCCAAGTGGATGCTGCACACTAGATTGTAAAGCGCTTTGGGTGTATAGCAATACACAATAAAGCGCTATATAAAAAATGCTTCATTCATTATATCTTTTCTCTTAAAACATGATGCTTATTTTCTTACAGGAAGCTCCACCGTCGCATGATATCCTGGTGTTCATGACGGGTCAGGAGGAGATTGAAGCGCTGGCTCGCACCTGTCGGGACATTTCCAAACACCTGCCGGAGAGCTGCGGCCCGATGACGGTCGTCCCGCTCTATGCCTCGCTGCCGCCGGCCCATCAGCTGCGGGTGTTTCAGCCCGCGCCCAAGGTCCCTGCAGCACCAGAGACAATAACACGCGGCACGCTGAACCCGCACTTTTTCTCACCCTGCTGTCTGTGCCTTACAGGGATCCAGGAAGGTGGTTCTCTCCACAAACATCGCGGAAACCTCCATCACCATCTCCGGCATCAAATACGTGATCGACACGGGGATGGTGAAAGCCAAACGCTACAATCCAGGTCAGACTCTCAACCCTCTCAGCCCTCTGAAGCTCACTCGTGTGTAGAATATTACAGAATCAGAACCAGAATCTTTATGGTCATTATAGAAAAAGTGCAACGAAATTATGTGCAATCCTATTCAGTGCAAAAACAGTCTGCCACTCTAAAAACAATTATGCCATGTGCAAAAACATATTTACAGATAAAAATACTAAAATAAATAAATTAAAAGACCAGTGTGTTTATGTATATATGTGACCATGGACCACAAAACCAGTTTTGGAAATTGAGATTTATGCATCATCACGTCAAACTAAATAAATACACTTTCCATTGATGTATGGTTTGTTAGGATCAGACAATATTTGAGATACAACTATTTGAAAATCTGGAATCTGAGGGAGCAAAAATATCTAAATATTGAGAAAATCGTCTTTAAAGTTGTTCAAATGATAGCAATGCATATTACTAAGCAAAAATTAAATTTTAATATATTTACAGTAGGAAACTTACAAAATATCTTCATGGAACATGATCTTTACTTAATATCCTAATGATTTCTGGCATAAAAGAAAAATCGATAATTTTGATGCATACAATGTATTTTTGGCTATTGCTACAAATATACCCGTGCTACTTGAGACTGGTTTTGTGCTCCAGGGTCACACACACATAAATATACTTTAAGCAGCAATATTAACATATACATCACAGTTGAAACAGTTTTGAATACACCACTGTGAATAATTGCAGAGTTTAGATTGAATCAAGGTGGAATATTGCACAAAAGATGCATTTCATTCAGTGTTCATTTACTATTGCAACAGCCCTGGGATATGTGCTGTTTTTCAGTCTGTTTTTTTGCTTTTATTGTCCTGTACTGCTCTTCTGAGGTTAACAGTGTTGTGTTGTTTCAGACAGCGGTCTGGAGGTGTTGGCGGTCCAGCGCGTGTCTAAAGCTCAGGCGTGGCAGCGCTCCGGTCGAGCCGGGAGAGAAGACGCCGGCTCATGTTACCGTCTCTACACTGAAGAGGAGTTTGACAACCTCGCCAACATGACTGTACCTGAGATACAGAGGTACGGCCCACACCGTCTGCAGATTCATCAAGCTGACCATATAAGACCGACATATAGCCGTTCACACAGGATGTGTTCTTGCATTTCATCTGCATGTTTTTTTTCTATTTTAAAAGTGCAAAAAAAGAAACGAGTATTTTATTTAAAAAATTACTTACTTTACACACTTCTTTTTCTTAAAAAAAGTTAGTTTTTCTTATATCTATAATAAAACAATTTATTTTCTTTCTTTATTTTCTTTCATTTATTTTCTCAAAATTAGACTTATTAAAGATACAGCTTTTTTTAAATATACAAATTTTCTTTAGAAAATAATACTGTTTTTCAAACTTTTTTAAGATTGTTTTAAAACATTTTGGTTTTACTTGAGCAAGAAAACTATTTATTTTCATTAAAAAAAAAGACTTAAAAATGCTTAATTAAAGCAATACTTGTTAAAAAAAAAAAAGATGCTTATTTTCTTTAAAAAATCTTATTTTCTTAATGATGCCATATTTTAAACTTATGTAATTTCTTTCTTAAAATTATACTGTTTTTCAAGTTTTTACAATTTTATTTTTAAGGTGGTTTAAAAACATTTAGTTTTTTACTAGTAGTGCAAAAATATACTTATTTTGTTAAAAATACTTATACTTATTATATTAAAAAGCAATCCTTTTTTTAAATTAGAAATCCTTTATTTTGTTAGAAAAAGTATGCTTATTTTCTTTATCATACAATACTAGCTTTCTTAGAAAAAAAAAACTAATTTAAAAGATGCTATTGTTTTAAGTTATGCTTTTTTTCTAAAAAAAAAAAAATAAAATACAGTTTTACAACTTTGTTTTTAATGTGGTGTTTAAAAACAGTGTATCGTGTTTATGTGTATCGAGACATTGCAGTGCATTCTGATCGGTTCTGTTTCATTTCATCTGTCAGTGTTTGAGCACAAGAATGCATCCAGTGTGAACGGCCCTTTAGCCAGACAGATGCAAAGTAAAATGAGTTGTATAAAGCTGTACTTTCACACTGCGAGTCTGCATGTGTTCACTGATGATTTCTCTCTCTCTGCAGGTGTAATCTGGCCAGTGTCCTTCTGCAGCTGCTCGCTCTGGGCGTTCCTGATATCCTCAACTTTGACTTCATGTCCAAACCGTCACCTGGTGAGACTGAGAACAGATCATTATACTGTGTTCAGTATGCCTGTTTAATGTGCGGGTTTATTTAATAGTACGTTGAGCTATGCAGTGTGGTGTTCTATGGTAACACGTATCGTGTGTAGAGTCGCTGCGGACGGCTGTGGAGCAGCTGTGTATCCTCGGCGCCGTCGATAGGAAAGATGATCACGTGTCATTAACGCCGCTGGGCAAGAAAATGGCCTGCTTCCCTCTAGAGCCTCGCTTCTCCAAAGTAAGAGAAACTCGTTGACTTGTCATTTGATAATCTATAGAAAAACAGATCGTTTCACTTTAAAACTTTTGTGGATCAGTGTTATTTTATTATCATTGAGATACTGTTATAATTAATAGTTGAATATCTCAATAGTTGAGATGCTATTTTTAATTAATAGTTTGATTTAGATTTTCTTACAATTTTAATTTGTTAGTTTTAGTAATTTTAGCATTTTTATTTGTTTTAATTTCTTAGGTATGACTATATAATTTTTATTTGGTTTGATAATATATAAAAATATAAATGGCTTCACAATAATATTTTTGTCTAATAGTATTTTGTGTTTTGTATTTTCCATTTTTATTGTAATTTTAGTTAGTTTTTGTAATTGTATTGTGCGTTTTTGTTATTTTTATTAAGTATGTCTATATAGTAGGGATGCACGATATTATCGGACCAATATTGGAATCAGCCGATAATGGCTTTAACTGTAAATATCGGCATCGGCCCGATATGAAAAATTATGCCGATAAGAGGAATACATTAACTCACATGTGCTCAGGGTGTGCTAGCAATTAGCTCACGACAACAGTATGGCTCATTCTTGAAGCAAAGTTTTGTCTGAATGATGATTAGATTGACTGTTTTGGCACGTAAAGCACGCACAGAATGACGCATTCGGTGTATAAACAGTAATAGTACCCCCAGGTCCTAACGACCAAATGTTAAAGAGTTTTAATCTGTAGGTGGCGCTGTTGGCCTACTTCTAATTAAATTAAAAGTAAAATAGCCTACACAAATAACATTCAGACTGTGTTTCTGATAAAGCAGCAATTGATGTCATAAAATAACGAGTATGTTTTGATTTAAAGGTCAGAAGCTATAGCTTACATGAAAAAAAAAATTGCAAACATGACACTTAATTTTATACTGATTTATTCATTAATGTGTAATATGTTTTATTTTTTAAACAAATCATTAGCTCCAAAAGATTTTCTGAATTTTTACAACTCTTTTGATTTAGACCATCTACAAATGTTAAATCTTAAAATAAAATGTTAAGGTTAATTGCATCTTTCTGCTGGAAAAAATATATATAAAATATATAATTTATTTATAGTTATTTTCAAAGCTTCAATGTGCTGTCAAAAAACCTTCATTATTGTTGATTTAATTCTAACAAATAAGTTCTTGTTAAAAACTAACCAAAATTAAAAATATTTTGCTTATAATTTCTGCACAGGAGAGACTTAGTGTTGTTTTGAAAGAAAAGGAAATATATCGTTATCGGCCAAAACGATTTGAAAAATATTGGCATATCAGATATCGGCAAAATCCAATATCGTGCATCCCTACTATATAGTTTTATACATTTTTATTTTATTTAATAATGCATACAAATACAAATTGCTACACTATAACACCTTTGTGTAACTGTTTGCATATATTTGAATTAGTTTTTATTTTTATATTTTAATTTTAGTCATTTTGTTTTGTGATTGTCATTTTTATTACTTTGAATTAGTTTTATTTCACTTGATGTATAAAATGGAAATTGCTTTACTATAACACTTTTGTCTAACAGTATTTCCATATAAATGTATATATTTGTGTAGAGCAGTGTTAGCATTACTGTGTTAATATTATGTTTTATTAATTTTGTATTTTGATTATTTTTAAATACTTATATATTTTCCATTTTCATTTTAGTCAAAGTTTTAGTAATTTTGTTGTTGTTTTTTGACATTTATTAGTTATTACTTTTTTACTTCGATTTTAGTTTTAGTTATTTTAGTACATGTAAACTAAATGAAAATGAGAAATGCTGACTTGACAACTAGCTGAAATAAAATATATATTTTTAAATCTATATTTGAATGATTTCAGTTGGTGTTTATTTGATTTTGGAGGACTGAAGCTGTTGTTTTCTGGCTGTAGTTTGACTGAAAGCGTGTTCTTCTGCGTCTCCACAGACTCTGCTGATCTCTCCTGATTTCTCCTGCGCTGAGGAGGTTCTGACCATCATCTCGCTCCTCTCCGTCGACTCGGTCCTCTACAATCCTCCCGCGCGCAGAGACGACGTCCTCGCGGTCCGCAGGAAGTTCATCTCCAGCGAGGGTGACCACATGACGCTCCTCAACATCTACAGGGCCTTCAAGAAAGTCAGCGGAAACAAGGTACTGACACGAACGTTGCAAAATATGCTAACATCTGTTATGTGAAATAACTTCTTCAGGGCAGTGCTAAATGAAAAACAACATGACATTTCTATGTTTTGTTAAAATGATTAACATTTTCCAGATTCTGCAAGGTGTGTGTACACTTATGAGGACAACTGAACACGAAGAACTGATATTAATGCAGTGCATCATATTTATTGAGTTTGCATGTGAATTTTCTGTTCTGTCTCTGCTTTAGGAAATGTCTGTGTGTTGTGTTTTCACAGGACTGGTGTCGAGAGAACTTTGTGAACAGCAGGAATATGGGGCTGGTGTTGGAGGTTCGAGCTCAGCTCAGAGACATCTGCATCAAGGTACACACACACACACACATGCAGAGAGAAAAACCAAGAGCAAATGCAACTCCTATGAGATTAGCTTGCGTCTGAGAATGTGTTTGTGTAATAGCATTTAGGTAGCTTTCTCTAACAGTTTCTGTAACTGTAATGCATTGCGCAAGCAGCGCCGAAGTCATGGGTTCGAAGGGAATGCATGAAATGAGAAAGTGTATTTCTTCAATGCAATGGAAGTTGCTTTGGATAATGTACAACATGTGTGACATGATGTCAGTTATCACAGAAAATGATTTTATATCATACCTTCATTTGTAAGAAGGGAAAATTACATTTACAGTAATGCACTGAACTTCTATGGGACAAACCAGAATAAATATTAAATATTGAAAGTATAATCATAACACTGTACTTGGCCAATAGACCAGTGTTATTTTAGTATAATGTATAAATATATTTTTGATCAAATTTAGATTTTATTTGTATACATTCTGTTTTTATATTAATTTTAGTTAAATTGAGCAATTTAGTTTTTTATAATTTTTATCAGTTTTTGGTATCATTGATATAGTTTTTGTTAATAATTTAATTAGTTATTTTTAGATTTTCTGTTTTTAAATTGTGTTTTCTTCATTATAGTTTTAAAAATTTAAATCAGTTTATTTTCTGTTTTCATTTTTGTGTGTGTTTGTCATTAATAATTTTTTTGTGTGTGTTTTTGTCATTTTTATTATTTTTTATATGCCTATATAGTTTTTATTAATTTGTTTTTATTAGGTTTATTTTGTTTAGTTTTAGTTGTTTTCGTACACCAAGTTAAACTAAATGAAAAAGGTTTTTTATATATATTTTATTTTAGTTAACATTGATTTTATTTCAAAGAACAAAAAATGGTTTTAATGGTTTCATTTAACTGTTTTAACCACATAAAAATAATAAATCCATAAAAAACGTATTTGTTATTTGAAATAAAGTAAACATTTAACTGAAATAAAATAAATAAACAAATTACAAAATAAAATTTACCAAAAAATAAAAGGAAAAAAATTGCTAATTCAAAATATTAATAAAAAAAAACTATAATAGTATCTCAGTGACATGCAAATGACACTAAATCAGACCAATTAAAAAACCCAGATTAGTGTGCATGATTAAGTGCCTGTGATCTTGTGTTCCTCAGATGAACATGAAGCTGGAATCGTCTCTGTCGGACCTGGCGAACGTGCGGCGCTGTCTGGCTCACGGTTTGTTCATGAACGCGGCAGAGCTGCAACCGGACGGCTCTTACGTGGCTCTGGACACACACCAGCCCGTGGCCATCCATCCCTCATCCGTCCTGTTCCAGGCCAAACCCGCCTGCGTGGTGTTCAACGAGCTCCTGCACACGTCGCGCTGTTACATGAGGGATCTGTGTTTGGTGGACGCCGACTGGCTGCAGGAAGCCGCGCCAGAGTATTTCCGCCGGAAGCTGCGCGCGTCCAAGAGTTAACGCTTTCCAAATGCTGCAGTTTGATGTTTCTGAAGACTGCATGATGGAAAGAAAAAAGCCAAGTGTTCTAACAGTTCATCTACTGATGCATATTGTTAAAAAACGCTTTGCTTTTTTGGATTTGATATGCAACACGTTAGGCAGTTTTTGCCAAAGAGTTTTGCTTTGTTAACTTTTCTAGAAGTGAATGAGTCCTTTCTACTTGCTATAGATCCTAAGATGTCACGCCTGTTTCTAGCTCTTTTACAAACTGCTGAAGTCTGATTGTATGAAATTCAGGTTCGCTACCTCGAATGTCTGCATGTGTTTTTTGTTCAGGTCAATGCATTTGTCATAAAACTTGACTAGTATGTTTAAGATTTGGAGTGTTTTGGGATCAAGTTTACCTCTGAATAATTAATACATATGTGTGAATGAAGCTGGAGATCAGTATTGTGATGTCTGGGTCATATTTCATCTCAAAAAATATATTTTGCATAAAGCAAATTAAGCCTATTGTTAATTTTTAGGCAGGGTTATTGTAGTTAACTAATACTAAAAGCATAGAAAAATAGTTACTTGAAATAAAATATTTAAAGAAAATTAGAAGATAATTTCTCATAGTTTAACTTAATGTACTAAATTAACTAAAACTAAAAAACAATAAATAAAAACTAGTTACTTGAAAACAAAGTAAAGTAAAATATAAAAAACTATATATATATAATTTTTATTTTAGCTAGTTTAATTTCTGATTTAGTTTCATTTGAAGTCCTAAAATAACTAAAACTAAAGTGCAAATAAAAAATAATAAAAGCAATTTATTATTATTATTATTATTATTATTATTATTATTATTATTATTATTACATTAAAAGAACATTTATAAAATACAAAAAATGCACAGCAAAATTACAACAACAAAAATAAATTAAATTAAATTAAATAGAAAAATGTAACAAAACAAATTCATATAATTAATATAAAACATAATAGCATCTCAATGATAATAAAAAAAGTTTAGGATCATTGTGGGATTATTTTCAACACAATTTTCTCCAAAATTTGGGTTATTTAATGCAAAGAACTTTACATGTAAGAAATAATGATATATTGTTTAAATTACGGTAATGAGATGTATGTGAATTATGATGAGAATTTGACCTTTTCAGAAGATTCATCCATGATGTGTTCATGAATAAGGTGTCAGAACTGTTTTCTCTTCTTCTTTTCGTCATTCTCAGTGTTTCTGCACTGATCATATGTACAGACACGTCATTACCGACATGCAGTGCATGCTACGACTCTTTTATACTGGAGCGTGTAAATATTTAATGCGTTTAGCTGGTGATTCACAACCACAAGTGCTTAAACACAGACTGACTTCGGTTCTGTTCAGCTGGATTTGAATGCAGAATTCACCTAAAACCTGAAATAGTTTCGTTTTTTTCTATTAAGTGTAGCATGTTGAGATCACTGTTAGACACTGCATAGATGTTGTGTGATCTGCTGTTCTAAATTCCAGTGCCAATTTTAGAATTCTAGAGTTCTGATCTGATCGATTCAGGAATCATTAGATGACATACAGTATATTAATGTAATGCATGCCACTTTCTAGTATGGGGAACAAAAGCATATCAAATGCACATTAGTTTAACGAATTCTTCTATTTGCTTCACTCTGCAAATCATATCAAAACCATGTGTATTCTTACATGTATATGACGATATATGTATGCGGTGCATGAAATAAGATGGATAAAATGTGATCACTCAGGTTTTTATGGTGCACACGATGTACCAGCAGCGCACATTTTAGTATTAGTATCAAACCTTTCCATTACAGCATGAGCAGAGGAGGCTTTTTGTGATGCAACAGATTTACTCAATGTGACTGATTAAAACTATTTGAATTCAGATGTTTACGCTTTTGCATGTGTATTTTTAATGCTCCGTTAAAATGATGGGGTTTTGAACAAAATAGGAATTCATTTGTAAGAATAAAAAGCCAGAGAAAATTATTTGTGCCTCTTTGTTTACACAAGATATTTTAGAAAAATGACTGAGCATCATTTTAAACAGGGTTATGGTCACATACAAACAAACCAATACTATTTTAGTATCATTGAGATGCTATTACAGTTTATTAATATTTTGAATGTTTTTATTTTTATATTTTAATTTTTGTGATTTTTGCAGGGCTGTTTTTTTTGTTGTTTTATTCTTTTTTATTCCTTTTTTATGAAGTTGAAGTTATTTAGTACAAGTTAAAGTATCTATCTATCTATATCTATATCAGTTAATGTTTATTTTATTTCAAGTAACCTTTTTTTTTTTTTTGGTTGTAGTTTTAGTTAACTATAATCCTGATACAGGTCACTGGTCTGACTCTTTAGAAGTTTGTCATGGGATGAACATAGATATTTACTTGCACGTATTCATATGAAACCGAACAACTATCACGCTGCATGTCATAGGCTCCGCCCAACAGGAAGCCGGCTATTCAGGTCTGTTTAAAAAGCGCATGCTCTGGAATTTGATATACTCCTCTGAGGATTTCCAACCAATTGACCATATGCATGGAGCGCTATTTAGAACTTCCGGATAAAGATAAGCCAGCTCGTAATCTTCCAGTGAAGCTCATTTTATATGTGCTATATATAGGTAGAGACTCTCACAGAAACATCTCCTGCCTCATTCTTATCAGAAACTGAGAAACAAAATAATTGCAACACCATAAATAATGATTGCGGAATTAACATACAGTTTCATGTTATTAAAGAACATATAATTTTATATGCAGAGTCTGGTAATCCCAGGAAAGTACCCACGTAAGTATAACTGTGCATTTAAATGCTGACAAATAAACACTATGGTAACTGTTTAGGCAGTTAGGCTAATCTCTTAAAGGACGTCTTAATGGTATTCTCGATAATCAATATCTTACCTAGGAAGCCATAAACACATTTTTTAAATCTTATTTTAAGGCATTTATTATTTGAATGAATGAATGAATGAAGCATTTATATAGCGCTTTATTGTGTATAGCAATACAATATTGTGTATTGCTATACACCCAAAGCGCTTTACAATCATGGGGGGGGGGGGTCTCTCCTCAACCACCACCACCACCATTTCTCAACTCTATGTGGTAAAATTCCTATTATTAAAGGTTCAGTTTTCATTCATGAAAACAGCATGAAGAAATATGCTGTTGTTACAAGAAATTTTATGTTGTTACAAATTATGTAGGAACAGTAATAGATTCATTTATGACAAGAGTGTGCCAAGAGTCTATGATAAATCTACATCATAACACACACACACACACACACACATATATATATATATATATATATATATATATATATATATATATAATAGTTATAGATCATAAAAAGTGTTGGCAACAATTTACAATAAGGTCTCTTTGGTTAACATTAGTTAATTCATTAACTAACATGAACTAAAAAGGAATACTAACATTAAAAATATTCATTTTATGTTAATTCACAGTACATAAACTAATGTTAAGATACAACTTTAAATTGTAATAATGTATTAATAAATTTTGATCTTAACATGAATTAATATTAATAAATGTTATATAATTATTGTTCACTTATTATTGTATGAACAACATATTTTTACTGTATTTATTTGTGTTAGTAAAAAATTGCTTATGTTAGTTCATGGTACAGTAACTGATGTACATTAACTAGACATTTTAATTAATAATGGAGTAGTCAATTTTGAACTTAATATTAACTAAGATTCATAAATGCTATAAAAAAAATTTGTTCATGTTAACTTACATAATGTTAAAACCTTATTGAGAAGTGTTACAAAAGGTTTATATATTGTTCTCTTTGTGTGTGTGTGTGTGTGTGTGTGTAAGAGAGAGAGAGAGAAAGAGACTAACATTAATAAATGCTATATAATTATTGTTCATGTTAATTAATATAGTTAATGTTAATAACTGAAACCTTATTGAAAGTGTTACCAAAGTACATAAATTTGTGTAATAACAAGGGTATGACATGTATTACAAGGAGAAGGTGACTTTTCAGGACATTACCCCATGTCCCCACTTTTCAAAACGCTTATAAATCACACAGAATGGAGTGTATTGAAAATCTGAAATAGCAGAAAGTCTCCTGTAAGGGGTAGGTTTAGGTGTAGGGTTGGTGTAGGGCAATATCACATACAGTTTGTACAGTATAAAAACCATTACGCCTATGGGATGTCCCCACTTTTCACAAAAACGAACATGTGTGTGTCTTGATGGTTCAGATTAACCCTTTCATTGCTGTATCCCTTAAATCCAAACTGCCAGAGGGTTACTGTAAGGCAGTTTTCCTGATGGCACCAGGGTGGCGTTTGCACTGATGGCTTGGGCCCGCCATCGCTGCTTGCAGCTATATTATATTATTGCAACTATTTTTAGTTCTGTCTGTTCATAATTCCAATCCATGTGGAGGTCAGAGAGCTGAAAGTGCAGTCGTGGATATCATGGTAAATGGATCTTCTCACTGGTATCACATGGTGTAGCTAAAATAAAATTAGGTACTTCCACAAATTCAGGCCTTATAAAACTTCTAAATCAGAGCAGCAAGTCTTAAATTCATAAAGGTACAGCATTAAATGTTGCATGCATTGCAAAAAATGAGTATCTTCCTCAGTATTTTTGTCTTATCTAAATATCTAAACATCCTTAAATCAAGATGCCTGAGATGCAAAATGAACATTAAGTCTTGTTTTCTGAGAAACTGAACAAAATTAAATGAGTTTATGCTCAAAACAAGAACAAACATCTGTCAATGGGGTATGAAACCTTTTCCTTTTAAGTTGAGTATCTTATAGTAAGTTACATACAGTGACCCCAATAAAGATTTGAACACTTACATATAAAATGATTTTGATAACCGGATAATCATATATAAAAAATAAAATAAAAAGATTTATGAGAAGCAAATTTGAAAAACTGAACAAATTAAATGAGTTTACGCTCAAAACAAGAAAAAATATAAATGAAAACTTTTCCTTTTGAATTGCGTATCATATAGTAAGTTACACACAGTGACCCAATAAAGATTTGAACGCTTAAATATAAAATTATTTTGATAACCTGATGATCATGTTAAACATGTTTGCTCATTTTATCTTCTTTAAAACCTTGACAATCACATACTTTCATCTTATTTCCATGTTCAAATGAAAAAGGTGAATATTCAGATGCTTATTAAAAACAAAGAATGCAAAACCACAAAGAGAATTATGCAAATTTATTTATTGTCTTCAATCATAGAAGTTAACACGTTTTCTGATCTCCTTAAGAACATGTAATTTCCTTCAACTGAACACATTTCTTAAGTCAGTGAACGTTTAAAGACGTGACGCCATGTACAGGACCACCCAAATACACACAGACACACACACACACAAGATATTCGCGTCAAAACTGCTGCAGCGCGTCACGTGACCGCAGCGGCGGCGCCTCCAGCTGATCGACGTCACGTGACACCAATATTCAGTGGGTCAGGAAAAAGGCAAAACAGACATTTGGACCACGATCCGGTTTCACTCATCCATCTCCAGTATGTGCGGCCTGAATCTGTAATGCAGAAAAATTAATAAAAAATGCATATTCACAATAATATTATATATAGCATTAATGAATTGTCTGTACTGGTGCTCATGAAAATTGGATCGAGGTTGCATAAAACGGGACTTGGTGCACAAAGAGGGCGGAGGACTTGCATAGACATGTCGCAAGCAACTATCACATGGATGCCCACTAGATAGACATCATTCTCACCTCAAGACATTTTCCTCAGGAGGAAGCGCTCTTGGTTCTCCTGCGTTTTAATTCACTGTTTAGCAGTTTTTCTGCTATTTTTCTCTCGTGTCCGGCTGGGATATGGCGGTTAGTGTTCATTCCGATCTCCTTCTTACTTCTGCCTTTTCCTCCAGCATGGCAGGAATACTCCTCCAGGTTATAATAATCATACTCATCGTAATTGGCTTCCTCAAAAGACACTAATCTGTCGATGTCGGCGGCCATTTCGATTAGAATAAGACGAGCTCTTCACTGCGATTCTCTTCTGTGAGTAAACAACGCTGCTGTCACACGGTTTTCTGAAACATCGCCGTCACGTGGGTTGTAGAACTGCTCGGTGATTGGCGGAGAGTTCCTGCTCGCTTGTGATTGGCTGCGTTTTGGTGAGATCCGTTAATTTAAAGCACTCGTGATTGGCTGAAGGTTGGGCTGTTTTTAGCCGTGCATCCATGCAAAACAAAGCTCACTTCCGCATTTTCCTTCTTTATTTACACAAGTACATTTAAGTTTTACATGTACAAACTTGAAAACAAACAGAGAAATCGCAAAAATGGTCATCGCTTTCCTGTTCAGATTTGCAATTCTGTATGAAATAAACCCAAATTGCTTTTGTTTTGCGCCTATTTCATATTGAATAATGTTCCATAAAAATAAAAAATGCATTTGACATGATTGCCTGACTTTATTTTATATACGTAAGTATAAATCTGTATAAGTATATAAATGTATATTTCATGCTGTTAGCAGATGACGCAATAAACATGCACTTTTGCATGTAAGTTTTTAAAGTGCTCTTGCTGTATTTAAATTGATGTGTATTCATCTATGCTGCGTTTCCATCCAATGGCAAAAACCTCTAAAGTTTATAATGCATATTCTGTCTTCATTTTATACCCGAGACAAACAAAACACACGCAAGTTATATAACTTTTTAACGAGACACAGATCACATGATTACAGAAGGCTGCCAACATGTTAACACCCATTTCTATCCTGCATCTCCAAACTGTTTGCAAGTAAAGGAATTTTCACTGAAGTATATATTTGAAAATGCATCTGTCACAGCATGTTTCGCATTCTTGGTTAAAGACATACTGTTTTTATTATGGACAACAGGAAACTCTAGCAGCACGTATCATATAAAATGCAAGCATGTGTTGCAGCACAAAGACGCCACTATGTGGCAGTGTAGATTCACTGTTTAGTGTAGTATCTTTTATAAATATGTACGTATGCCATTTGAACTAAAGTAGCACTTCAATCTGTTTAATGTCTGTTACATAATATAAAATGCAAAATACAGTACAATTCAGGACTACATACAACATGCAATACAATGCACCTGAATTCAATGTTTGTCAATACAAACAATAAATGAGACATTATATATTATATATTTTAAAATGTATGCATGCATATACATCACGAGTATATATATATACCATGCCTGCATTTTATGTGAACGAAAAAACAATACAAATAGTAATATTGTGAAATATTATTACAATTTAAAATAACTGTTTTCTATGTGAATATATGTTCATATGTAATTTATTCCTGTTATGCAGAGCTGAATTTTTAGCATCATAACTCCAGTCTAAGATGCTGATTTGCTCCTCAAGAAACATTTCTTATCATTAACATTGCTTATTTAGTTAGTCAAAAATATTTCACATTATTACTGTTTTTACTGTATTTATGTATGCATGTATTGTATAACGAATACTACAACTGTCTCTGATAAAATCATGCATAATAGCATGTGTTTATGTCATTCATGTTGTAACCGATAACCCAGAGATAAAATCGATTTAATTCGTAAGACATATTTGGTGTCATAATAAATATAATCAGAACAGAGTACTTACAAATTGTAGTATGTTACTGATTCCAAATTACATGACAAAAAATCCATTACATTACACACTTAATATAATATGATCAGATTAATTTTAGATTACTTTTAACATAACTCGTTTATCACATTGATTTAAATAGGATAATATTGTACCATACTGATATTAAAATGCAAAGAAAATATATTCCATTTTGTTGTTATTAACAACATAAAGCCAATTAAGCATTACATTACGCCAAGGTTTCCCAAACTGGGGTTTGTGAAGGAACTGCATGTGGGTTTGTGAATTTAATGAAAAGCTAATTCATTAAGTCATAAAAATGCAAAATTAAAATAAATAATTTTAAATGAAATTCAATCAAAATAAAACACTTACTAAAAAATGAAATAATTTATTTACCTGCATGTCATAGGCATATTAGAAAGGAATTGAATGCTTTTCACAAGACTATGAGGACGCATTTATAAATAAATAAAAATAGTTGTACTGCCAGGGCGTTTCTAATGCAGCGTTTAGGGGAGTGATGGTAAATTTGACATTGTTCTCTCTTCTGACTGCTGATCAGTCTCTTAATTTTTTCCCCTTTATTGAAAATCATGAAAACACTATCGTGGATTTTTTTTTCTTTTGCTATTTGAGCAAAGGGGAATGTAAAATATATATTTGTGGTATACTCTCTCATTCACTGCTCTCGAAGTTTACCCAGCTATGACGACTTCCTGATAAAACCTGGAAATGTGAAAAAAGCCTATTAGGGAGAATCAATCAATTCTGAATAATTTATTGTTATTGTGTGAATACATGTAATCAAGTAATCAATAAAAAGTAACTGTAGTCTGATTACAAGTATTTCAAAATGTAATTTTGTCTAATTACAAGTACTTACTTGATAACTTACTTAATCAGTTACTACCCAGCTCTGAATATAATATTTTATAATATTAAATATGTGACCCTGGACCACAAAACCAGTCATAAGTAGCATTGGTATATTTGTAGCAATAGCCAACAATACAAACTTAATTTTTGATTATTGATATGCATTGCTATTAACTTCATTTGGACAACTTTAAAAGCGATTTTCTCAATATTTTGATTTTTTTGCACCCTCAGATTCCAGATTTTCAAATAGTTGTATCTCAACCAAATATTGTCCGATCCTAACAAACCATACATCAATGGAATTTCAGAAAATTGGACTGGTTTTGTGGTCCAGGGTCACATATATTATCTTTTCCCATTATATCAATTGTAGCCTATAATTTTGCAACACTGCATTCCTTCTTCAGTCATACTATCATGTGACAGCAATGACACTTTTTTCATCATATTATCATAGCAAAAGCTCTCTCTCTGTGCTTTTATGACATGCGGGTGCGTACTGTGTAATCAGGGTACAATAATAGATAATAGAATCTGTACTATTACAATGGCCCCCACTGACACAAGAATGGCGAGACGCTCGAAGGACACGCCCCCCGGCGATCAGGCCACGCCCCGTCCAAACCAAAATTGTTAGCCACGCCCCCGACGCTGTAACACGTACCGACACTTTTCCACGTCGCGCGCCCAACGGTTGAGGCAGGGGAGGCTGCGCGCGCTCGTGCAAAGGCCGGGAAAAAATGGCGGCGCCCGTCTTGCGAGTGTCCACCCCTCGCTGGGAGCGGATAGTGCGGCTGCTCGTGTGTCTCTCAGGAATCCTGTTATCCCTGTACGCATTCCATGTGGAGAGGGAAAAAACCCGCGACGCCAACTACCGCGCCATGTGCGACCTGAGCAGCTCCATCAGCTGCTCCAAAGTCTTCACGTCCAGGTGAGAGAGAGTGTCAAAACCTAGCGAGTTCCCTAGTTAGACAACGTCT
Source organism: Onychostoma macrolepis (assembly GCF_012432095.1). Classification (NCBI taxonomy): domain Eukaryota; kingdom Metazoa; phylum Chordata; class Actinopteri; order Cypriniformes; family Cyprinidae; genus Onychostoma; species Onychostoma macrolepis. Next base: position 43,018,184 of record NC_081159.1, on the reverse strand, counting down.
ACAGCTGCCGGAGGCGCTTCGCACGTTCAAAAACAAGGGTTTGACCCCTTTTGGATGCTTTAGGACGTTTCAGGGTCGTTCCAGAGTTTGAATGCGCTTTTGACGATCTGGAAGTGCTGTCTAGTTAGGGAGTTCCCTTGGTTTTGACACACAGCCGGAGAGTCGCTCCGGGCCGCTGACTGACTGAAAAGGTGATAAAATAAAATATCCGTCTCACATTTATGTCTTTTCTAGAAACGCCTTTTGGGTTGACACAAATAGAGACATAAATATGAATTAAATGACGTAATTTTAAAGCTGCTTTTGAATGTGGCTTTTGTCTTGTGAACAGAAACACAGTGCGATAGCAGCTAATGCTAACAGTGCTAATGAGTGAATGAGCTCCATAGCAGTGCGCTCAGTGCCGTATACTAATATATTTTCATGTACATTTATTTTCTAATGTGCTGGTCTTGATTGTGGTCTTGAGGTGAAATCAAAGGCACTCATTTATTAGCATCTTCAGCTGACAGCACACCCTTTATGTGAGTACAACAGGCTGTTTCTTACCTGTCAGATTATTTAGTTTTCTTCGTGTTTCGAATATGAAGTTTAACAGACCCTTTAAATGCAGGATCGTTTTATTAATCGTTTTATTGATGTATGAGGCTGAGAGGTGAGCTGGAGAAGGGAATTGATTGAGTTTGATCAGGGTTCAACTTTGTTTTAGTAACCTTTGAGATCAGAGTGATTTGTTTGAGACGTCAGTTCCTGATTTTATTACTGAAGGATCCACCCTTACACATCATCAAACCATTAATGGAGTAATTTAGCAATTATTTTTAATGCTCAAATTATCCTGCTAATATTTAGTTGGTATTTAGAATATATAACACACACACACACACACACGTTTGTTTAAATATATATTCATACACTAATTGTTAATTTAAATGTATATACTTATTGAATATATGTAGTTAATTTAGTGTAATTAATTTAATGTGTGAATGTATTTATTATATATATTTATATGTACACTAAATATGTTAATATATTTAGTAAATGTGTAGTTAATATTAGAATGTATGTGTGTTTTATATATATATATATATATATATGTAGTATATATTACACACATATATACATGCATGTGCAGTTTTATATATTTACATATACACTAAATATATGAAAATATACATATTTTTAACTTGTATTATACACTATATATTAACTAGTGTGTGAAATATATACTCTAAATGTTAATTTTTAAATGTATAAAGCTAGTGAATATATTCAGTTAATTTAGTGTAGTTAATTTATAATAATGTTAACAATAATAATGTAAGTTTGCAGTTTTAAGGTCCAGTTTCTGGATTGCTTTTGTTTATTAAATAACCTCCCTCCCTTGATTCAGCAATAACGAGACCACTTCTTTCATGCAGCTTGTTGTTGAATTAAAGCGCTTGGAGGGAAAAAAGATGTTGATATGGTTTTCAGGGCAATCATGTGAAGTTCACTCACTTTCAGGAGAACTTTAGTTTGATGGAAAACAAATCACATGCTTACTGAGATCTTATCAGCGTAGATCAGCCGTCCTAAGGGATGATTTCTGATATTTTTAATCAATTGTCGCATATTGAGATGACATGATACAGACGGATGTGTCTTGCAGATCTGGTATTAATAGAGTCTCCCACTTTATCTGTGAATCTGTAGGTGTGCCCACTCATCATGAAATAAATAGGATGGCATCCTGTATCATGCTCACTTATGTTATTATTATCATCACGTAGATAAAGAGACCGTGCGTTTGCATGTTTGATTCTATCGAATTGCTTCAGAAAGCTGCTGATTGTGTTGTTTGCTCACAGCAGGCTGTCTGATAAAGCAGGCGGTCTGCAGGGAAAACAGCCAAGCTAAACTCCAGCCGGGTGAAGGTTTTTAAGGAACATTACATAATCAGGCTTAAGGTCTCGCTCTAAAAGGAAAGCAACTTTTATAAGACTTTTCTGTGCAGCCGAACCGACTTCAGATAATCGGACAGCTTGAGGTGATCGAGATCTTTTGCTATGGGTTTTGCCTCTAATTTGGTTGTGAATGGTCTCTCCATTGGGAAACCGCACTGTACTGATCATTGAGTCTCGACTGCACTGCTTTCTAAAGGTTTGTGAAAGATTTCTGAGTGTTTTCCGCCCTGTGGATGTGAGAGATGTTATTCTGTGCTGTAAAACATAAGGGAGTGTTGGTTTGTATATCTCATCTCAATGACTGGAGTTGCCAGACAAACCAAAGATAGTCAAGATTCATGCCAGTCTCTCGTAGCTTGTTTGATATGGTTTCATAATGGTAAAGTATTGTATTCAAAGTTCATATTTAATGTATAGTGAAATTTAAATGCAGCATAGAAAGCTTGAAGAAATGCTGACTCTACAACATAGAAGAAAACAGTATTATTTTGGTGCATGCATTGGTATCAGAAATTGATTTTACTTTAACATTATAGAGAGCAACAGTCTGGTTCTGGAAGTAAATATCCCATTTATTTTCTTCATAAATAGTTTTTATCAATAATGTTTATTGACAGCTCTACAATGAGCACCAACGTCATTCTGTCACACCTGCTGATGTAGAAACCACAAATTAGAGTGATTTTAATATTCAGAAATCATATATTATAAACCAAATTCCCAAGAACTACATTACCCACAATCCTGCACAGAGATTTAACAATCAGTGCATTCGCTGTTAACGTGGCAATGAAAATCAAATTAAAAGCGACCGTCCAATCCCATGGCACATTGCGAGTGATCGAGTTGCTCTTCTTAACTTCTCAACTTTTATGCATATTAATTATATGCTATATATTTGTTGTTTTTATATTGCATGGTTTCATATTATTGCTTTACATTTTTTGAGTGTTCACAGGGCTTGACACTAAGCCTTGACATGTGCTTGTCAGTCATTCACTTGTAAGAGTAAAAAAGTTACTTGTCTGAGGCAAAAAAAAAAAGAAGCCTTTTTTTCTGGCGTAAATGTAATCCATTCTGAAGCAATAGTCTCATCACTGCTCTATGAGGTCTTACTTTAATCTGCACATTTGTGATATTTGCCTTAAACTGATTTCTAGGACACTTTTTAACTTTATGAAGGGCAATATTTTCCTAACCTTACTAAATGTAGCTGTCATCATTTACATGAAATACTTAAATTTTATCAATACATTCAATTAGAATAATTAGACTCTGTATAGTTGTTACCATTCAAATGAAATCAGTATCAGCAAACTTAATCTTTCCACTGCAGAGGAGACACTGAAGCTGCATTGAAAGTGCCATTTAGATGTATTTACTCAGACTGTTTAATGAAGATAAGAGGTTCCATAAATGCATTTACACAGTAAAATTGCAAATGCATAAATAATGTTATTAAAGATTAATGTTTTACTTTTTTTAATATATAAATATGAAATGTTGGAAAAATGCAATGATACTTTCAAATATGAAACCAAACCACCAGTAGGTGGCGGCAAGTCACGGTCTTAATGAGTGAGTCACTGATTCAACCAATTCGTTCAAACGGCTAATTCATTCAATAAATAAAGCAAGTGACTGGCTGTATCCGAAATCGCCCCCTATACCCTCATTCACTATTCCCTACATTAGTCCACTCATGCAGTTCACCTGAAGGAGTGAATGCAAACGAGTGAGTGAATTCGGACACTCGGTGCACCGGAAGGACTGCCGCTTTTGCATAGTTTGCTTGCTGTTTATTAATCATTTGAAACAGGCAGCTCCAGTAATAAGATTGAATGATTTATCTTGAACTCTGTCATGGAAATTATGTATAAACCCTAATAGTCAATTTACAATTAATTTGTACCTTTGTTGTATTACGCCTTGGACGAGCGCTTCTAAAATTAATGAATGGATGATTCAGCTGCAGGCGCCATCTTCTGGTGAGATGCTGGAATTCATTCGGCGCGCGACTCTCGCAGTGCATTATGGGGATTCTCTAGCCGTTGAGTGTACATCTGTTGTACACTCGTTTTTGCGGTGCATTGTGGGATTGAATGAGTGCACTCGAGAACATCCACTATGGTTTCGAACACCACTTAAAATGGCTGTCCACTCAAATAGTGCACTATTTGAGGGTATAGGGGGCGATTTCGGATACAGCCACTGTCTTTATGAATGGCTCATTGAATCATTGACTCACCCGATTCGTTCAAAAATGCTGAATCATTCAGTAACGAAACACCGCTGTGTGTTGCTCGGAGATATGCGACTGTTCTGCTGTGGCTTTGCTTGGAACTATTGTCGTTAGCAAAACCGGGTAAATAATGTGTCTAAAATGTAAGTCAGTTAAATATTAACTACTTGTTTACTGAACTACTGTTGTATAAAATCAATGTCACATTTGCAGTCGTGCTGGTGCTTGGTCGTGTGATTTTGCTTGCCTATATCATATGTTATACAGAATATTTATCTCTCTTTTTGTACCGCAGTATGTTTGTTTATTTGTTTGTGCCGTTGCGCCTATTATTTTTGATTTTTCTGTGAGTCAGATAGACTGCATGAGCCTCAACTGATGCCTTGATACTGTCAATACATTATCCGTTATCAGTCACCGTTTACACTGAAAGTAATAAAATCTGAATCATTCTCACCAAAGTTTTGGTGCTGCCCTAGTTATTGTTTGTTGTTGATGTTTTAATCAGGTTACTTGTCTGGTTGGGCAAGTAAAATTCTCTTTCACTTGCCCCTTCACGAAATCCACTTGTCCCAGACAAGCGTTAAAGGTGCTGTATGTAGGATTGACACCTAGCGGTTGAACTAGGTATTGCAGTCCAAATTCAAAATATTGGAGACGTTTTTTTTCACCCGGTCCCTCCTCCTCAGACTTGACACACACGCAGGTTGCCAGATTAACGACACCAACAGAAATGAGTGCACATGCCAATGAATTAAATTAAATACGCTGTGTTTTGCACCAACTGGCAACCCGCGGTGCCGAAATACAATTGGGTAAACTGGCAGTGGGCGGGTTTCACAAACCATAACAAACACAGACATTCCGGGCCGGAATGCACATTTTCAAAGGAGAATAACTAACTGTAGAATTGTTTTTCAGATAAACAAGTATGTTAACATAGCATGTTTCTTAAATATCTGCAAACACATTATGGTATTTTTATGCTTTAGTAGAGTCAAAATCCTAAATACAGCACCTTTAATGTCAAGCCCTGGTTCATATATATTCTGTTGTTTATTGTTTCATGTATCAATGGTTTTATATTGTGCAGTTGTTCACACATTCATTATCCTTTTAAAATCTGATTTGCATACTTTTGTTTTCTAATCAACATTGTAATGTGGTTCATCTGAGCTGGTTGGTTTAGTTGAAGGCTTTCAACTAGTTAAGGAATCTTTTGAAATGCCTGTGGAGAATGAACGAGGATACATGCTTATTGTTCTAGTTATTCTCTCACGGTGCTGAATGTTGTGAGTGCCATATGTCTCGTGAGGTGTTTCCTGTAAAAGTGGAGAATTTGCATGTCTAGACTTTACTTGCTAGCAAGCGTGAGTCCTTATGTTTTTGTTGTGTTACACTACATTCTTAAAAAAAAAAAAAAAGGTTTCAAATGGAATTTTTCACAGCAACATAACAGAAGAACCATTTTTGGGTTCTGTACCTTTGGTAACCTTTTTATCAATTTGTCTTCGTGCAAAGAACATTTTAATAATCTAAACAACCTTTTTCCACTGTAATGAACCTGTTTTGTACAATGGAAAGTTTATTAAAAGTTCTGTCACTGTTTCAGTTGGGCATTCAAAAGTTAAACAAGCTTTAATAAGAATGCTCATTGGAGTAATAATGCATACTATAAACAATTGACTAACATACATTCTAAAGGAAATGAGTGTTGTGTGTTTGCTTTTATCTGGTACAAGATCTCATTGAAGGAACGCTGTGTTCAGTTTTTCTTGTTTAGACAAACTGCTTCTTCATATTGAACTAGCTAGTGAATTGAATGAACGCATAATTAAGAAAATAGCAATACAAGGACCCGAAGTTGCGATGCAATATTGAATCATGATTGTACTTGCATTATTATTTATGTAGCACACACATGTTTTCTGAGCAGAAATGTTTTCTGAGCAGAAACGCTTTCATTGGGAATGCTGGGACATATGGTGGAGATCGGGCATGACCTCAGGTGTTTGGCAGCATTAGTTCTTTGACAAATCCATTGGCAGGAAGTTATAAAACGGAAACTGCTCTCCAGTGTTGGGTTACACATCTTTTTCCTCTTCAGGGTTAGTTAGTAGAAAAGGTTTCAGGCTTTTCAAACACGTAGAGACTGATGTAGGAATCAGATTCCAGCTCTATATGATCTAGGGCTGCATGATATATCGTTTCAGCATCGATATCGCAATGTGCGCATCCGCGGTAGTCACATCGCATGATGTGCGATGTTTAGTAGGCTACTGATCATTTATACTGATCGTTTTCTTTGCTTGCGCACAGACACCGCGTCTACACCAGACACGACAGCAGTGTTATTTTACATTTGATTATTCGATTTCTGTACCTGAATACTGTTAGACTTGTCTTAAAAATACAAAGCACTGTTTATTTCATTTGTATCTTTGTTCTGTTATATTTATCTATGCTTGTAATTTATTTCCTATGTTGATTTACTCTCCTACAAAATCACCCCAATCTTTTTTTTTCTTTTTCTTTCAGATAGAGCTATTAAAGTCATCTGGTGGGGGTTTTTTTGTTTGTTTTTTTCGTATCACAATATATATCGCAGTTTTTTTCCAATATCGTGCAGCCCTAATATGAACTGTAACTGGCATCCAGTCATTGCGTTCAAGTTTACTCATAACATTATAAATGGTGTTGCAATGGATTGAATGTTTAGCAAATGAACCATAATTTTCCATATAGTTCTATATTTTACTGTTTAATGCTGAAATGTGTCCAGTTTTGTGATTGTCAGCCATAATTAAGCCCCAAAAAATGCAATATGATTTTCCTGCCTTTTAAGATACTTTGTTTTGGCAGATTTCTTTCTTTGCAGAAAATGCATTATGAGCTCTGTCAGTGAAAAAAAAAATGAATCCAAGATGATTGACAAGAGAAATGTTAGTTATATACTTAAAGATGCAATAGGTGATTGTCTTCAGAAACATTTTTTGTTATGCTGGTTGAAATTCTCCTCACATCCCGATAGCAATCATTAAGTTAAGTGGTCTAAATGTATTTATCTGTATTTATATATTCTGTGGAAGGTGTAGGACCAAGAAATGTTCGTCCATTCAAATGCTCGGTCCGAGCATTTTAATTGGCTTTCCTACCTGCCTGTCAACGTATGTATTTGCATTTCTCTGCGCACCTGGTTTGCGCAGACAGGGTCCGTCATCAGCGCTGTATAATATTGTAGACAGAGCGAGAATGGCAGACAAACATCAACAACCCAATCTTCCTTCTTGGTATTGTAGTACTTACTAACTGTACTATAAAGTTTTCTGTAGCCAAGAGGTTCCCAATACCAGTCCTCGCGCCCCCGTCTCTGCATATTTTGCATGTCTCGCTTAGTTAACACACCCAATTCAGATAACCAGCTCATTAGAAGTGAGCTACGTCCATGAACTGTGTTCCCATTGACATGCTCCGTACACAGTGTTCTTTGCTCCCTAACGTTACTCCCTGAGCAGGGAAATCCGTTGAAGTTTACTTCACTTCGGAACATTCATTCACGGATTTGCGCTGCGCAGAGTCTTCACACACAGACTAAACTTACTAGAGAAGTGTTAAATGTGACATAACATACCTCTGTAAATAAATACTATTTAAATTTACGTCTTGCACACTTTAATGCCCTTTGTATGGAACATACATGGAATATATGGAATCATTGCGGGAATATCTGGTGATGTCCACTTCGCAGGGCATTTACGGTCGAATAGAACAAACATCGCACATGATGAGATGCATATGAAATGATGTAGCCTATTGTAGTAAATTTGTCTCTGGTATTCTGGTCTGTGAGCGTATATGCTTGCTGGGGGTGTGGCTTTAGACGGCGATTGCAGGGAGGGTGGGAAGTTGACTTTCAGTGCTATCAGGCTAAATTTAGCATTTTCCAAGATCTCCTACTGCACCTTTAATTTGATATTTTAATACTGAAAAATATCAAATGTTAATGAAATTAACCTGCAGTATTTTATCTATTTATGTGTGCGGTTTATGTATATATGCCGGAATTGGATGTGACTGGAAACCACCACATTTCTCCTTTGTTAGTATAATTTCAAACAATTTGGGTCAGAAATCTCTGTTCGCACTGATAAAAGGAAAACTGTGCTTCTGTCTTGATCATTGTATGATTTGATTTAGGCCAAATATTCTGTCATAATGTGCTTGTATTCCCTCGAGAAACCCACAGCGCCCACACATGATATTAATATTTATTTTTAGTTCCAGTCTCTCATGTTGTTTGATTTCTGCTACTTCACTGTTTCTCTCTGTTTGTGTTTTTATCTTTTCTGTAGATGGGGTCGAGGATTTGGACTGTTGGGATCCATTTTTGGGAACGACAGTGCAGTAAACCAGCCAAACAGTGTCTATGGAATTTTGTTTTATATCTTTCAGCTGTTACTAGGTAAGAACAGCATCAACAGTGCTCTAGACTGCGACCAAAATGGATTTGTGACCATTTTTTGAGAATGTTAAAATTTGACGTGGTCGCATTTGTGCGAGTGCATGGTCTGCGCTGCTTCAAAGCGTCTGCTTCATACAGCGTGCGCTGCAGAGCTGCGGCACATTGTAGCAGGAGTCAGATTTCACCGATCACGTGAAGAGAGGGGCTTTCAGCGCGAGCGCTTCAGGTGTAGAGCCAGGTTTATACTCACCGCGTCAGCACGAGCGCGCAGCGGTCTGAGGGCAATGGAGGATTTGGTTTTCAAACTAAAGTAAAAAACCGCTTCTTAAACCAGAGAAGGTGAACATGCTGGTATTCTTGTAGAAAAAAACATGCAAGTCCTGTCAGCGACAGACAGTTTAGTTGTACTTTGTATTCGTTTTGAAAAGCTTGTTATCTTTGCTGTTTACCTCACGTTATGCTATGGAGGCTTTCCTTAATTTTTTTAATATTATTATTAATATTTGATTTCTCAGTGTCTGCTAAACATTCTGTAACTTATTAGTCGTTATATAATACATCATGTGATGTATCCTATGCCATGCCTCGTCTTATTCGTTTTTGTTAATAAATGTTATGTAGCCTAAGCTAGTTTGTCATTGTAACCTACTGTTTTATTGTTGTTGCGCTTTTTAATTAAGAATAACAATGAATCCATCTTTTGTTTTAGTCTTAAAAAGTGAAAGGTGTATAGATATAAGCAAAACAGACAATTATCTTTTCTTGTAAAACGTGACACCAAGATCGCGAATTTGAAAGTGAAAGCGCACGAAAAAATTCCTGTTCACAAAATTTAAATCACAAATAATACTGATGGAAAAAGAACGGGTTGAATGTTGAACACTTTCGTTACCATATAACTATAAACTATGATAAAAGTTCATCAGCATGCATTTATTAATACCATGTTGTAGCAAAAAAAAAAAAAAAAATTGAGACCAAATTGTGTGCTCATGCGACCAACTGAGAAAGATAGACGCAAAAGTCCGACCAGTGGCAAGAATGAGTCTGTTTTTACAACAACAGGTTCTTTCTATGGATGCATCAGTACAGAAAGTATGGCAGATATAAATATCAATTTATAAAAAGAAAAAAATTCAACTTCCATTTTATTTCCACTTGTGATTTTTCTCAACTGCTTGATTTTCTATATACTACAAGTTAGTTGATCTTAATTATTTTGATTTCATGCATTTTTGTTTTGTTTTTTATCATTTATTTAAAATTGAAAATATTTTAAATTATATTTTTGTGTTTCTCAGTTGAATTATATTTAAAGTTCACATATTTTTTTCTTTGAAAATTCAGTAAACAGGTGATGTTCGCAAAGTCACTGAATAATGGTGTTAAATAATCGTGATCTCGATAAGCTTGATTATGATTTTTGCGTAACACATGAACACACACGGTGTCTACAGCCTCTCAATCTACATGTACTACTGTGGGAATTATGTTAAAACTGTTAGCTGATATCATTTCTGTCTCCATCTAGGTTTATTTGTGAAACATTTGATAGTTCACATTAATTTGTGCAGTGTACAGTGTCTGCCATTAGCCAGAGATGAATATTAACACAGATTATTTCCTGAGACGGATACTGTAAAGGACGTGTGAGCGTGTCCGGTTATAGTAGAAACATTACTCTCTGTAATCTAAAGCGGTCTCACAGGCCTCTGAATTATTACCCTCACTTGTCCTTGTCTGTCATCGCTGACGGCTGAAATCTCTTAGCATTTCAGTGCAATAAGACACAGGTCAAACATTCACAACCTTAGTTTAACCCCATGACTCTCGTGTTTGAGTTTGAGTTACTGCTGTATCAGTTTCTCTTATGTTTGTCATTCCCTTCGTCTGGTTTATTATTGTTAAATAAAACTATACTACATTTTTTTTTTTTTATTTAAATAAAGCTAAAATAAAATATAAATACCGTTATTAGGTGAAAAACAAGCTAAATGAAAATTAGAAACGTTGTCATGGCAACTATTACTAACTGGAAATAAAAATTCCAAAATTCACTAATTCATAAAGAATACTAAAAATTAAACTATGATTAAAATTAAAATAATTACAATATAGTAAATATAATAAGTCAAATACCACAATTAAAACATCCTCACACATTACAGTAATGCAAATTTGGGGAAAAATATGCTTAACTGTCATGAAAATGATGTGGATGATAGTAAAATCTTTTTTTGTTTTTGATGAAAGGTGATACGGAAATAACTACAACCTGAAATGGCATAAATCTTTAATAGTCCTGATAATTCAGCACATTACTTTCGATCCTTATTTCTGTAATGCTGATAAAACAGCCGCATTAATTGGTTTGACTAGTCGACCCATTCCTGCATGCATGTCTGCCTCATAATTTCCCCTTGCGTCGTTTCTCAGCAGTCATGTGGGCTTTGCTGACTCAAGGTCTTCTGCGTGTTTGGCTCTGCTGATCTGTCCTCAGGTTCATTGTGCGTCTAAAACTGGACACAGTCAAGTCTTTCTTCACACTATTGCAGCACATTTGCATAATGCCAGCGTGCAGTTCGCTCTCGGAGTGATGGACGGCTGTACACGTGGAAGCGTTTTGCACTTCTTTATAGACTGTTTTACATTTTACTGTGCAGTTTCTCCGCTAGTTTCCTTATCTATGCGTGAATGAATGAATGGACAGGCTGTTGACTCAGTTACTCAAATGACTCTGGTCTTTCATAAACCTAGTGAGCTGCCTTCTAAGGTGGCCATTTGAAGGCCTTTCCACACTGAGCGTGAGGCAAATTGCCCGTGAATGTTGCTTTCACACCGAGCGCGAAACGAATGCTTGCCTTCTGCTAATTCACGCCTGCACGCTAGGTGGTGCTGACCAGCAATGCATTTTGCAAATGCAAAACCCACTTTAAATCATCATTGAGTGCTTGTAATAACTTCCAATTGTGATCTAAAATGGATTTTGATTCCATAATAGCCAGACATGCACTCTTTGTATGTTTTATAATGGACTGACCGATACCTGCATGTGTCATAAACATCCTTTATTGATTAAAAAAAAAAATGCCATGAGCTGCATAAAAACATATACAGAAAACCTGTCTTCATAATTATAGGTTTATTTGCCTTCATATTTCATGTGTAGAAAAATATTTCTTTTTTTTTATATGTTATTCTGTATAAAGAACATGTGAGAATAGTCTGTTCTTAAATACCAACAATAACAAGAACTCGGCATCCACTCTTCTCTCCTGCGGAAAAAGTCCTCTACTTCTGTGTTTTTACGCTCGTGCTCAATACAGTCTTCTGAGCTTTCAGCACCACCGCGTCGACCTTTTGGGTAACAGCAGTTGCTCTGGCCTTGTGATGTATCGCTCAAATCTTATTGGATGGCCCATGTTTTCGCTTTGTGAAACTGAAAAGATTTATCGGACTGGACGAAAAAAAAAACATTCGCATTTTAAGTGCGTGAATGTTCGCGGTCCATGTGGAAGCATCCATAGGGAAGCTGTTTTATTCCAGCTTGTCATCGCGTCCGAAATTTGTTTCGCATTGAGTGTGGAAAGGCCTTAAGATGGCATTGTTGCACTTCTAATGTGATATGGCTGGATGTGTAATCTGTGTTTTTCTGGATTAAGTTTTCCAAGATACTACTGACAAAATCTTTTTTTCTTTTTTTTTCCCATACACTGGTCAATTTTGAGATTTTGCTTCCATAACTTGACGTCTTTTAAACTAGTGGACATCCAACGTAAACATGCAAAATACACATTTAAGTGTTTATTTAATTACACATAATAAGGTTTTTCCTGAGGTGTTTGTTTACATATCCTTCGCCTTGTTTTATTATTGAACTTCACCTATTTGCATCTGTATATTTCAATTAAAATATGTATCTTTAAAAAGTTTTTTCTCCACTTCAGAAGCACTTATATACACCAAACTTAGTTTTATTCCTATCTATATTCTGGAGGCTTTTATTTTTACTTGTTTATATTTCATTCACACTGATTGATGTAACATTTTATTTCTTAAAAACATTTTTAACAATATGAGACCAGAATTTTGAACCGGAGTTTATCCAATGTTCAGATTTCTATTCTGGGATTTTATGCAAATTAATGCATCTTTAATTACACGATGCCTCGTTTGCAAATTTAAGCATTGCATTTCAGAAAAACTTGTAATGCAAAACAGTTTGTTTAATGTACTGTGATTAATCAACTGGGAAAGTATGGTGATATTTATTAGTTAAAGTCACCCTGTTCACCTTTAATGATTTAATACTTTAACAGTAATAGGACCCTGTGAAATCTGTTTATATATATATATATATACACATAATTCTCTTATCAGCTTCCATTTAATTTAGACGGGGTCTTTAAAGGCCGCACTAGGTTTTGGAACAGATCCCTCCTGTCTAGCCTTGAACCAACAGACACTTGAAGATGTTTTTAATTTCTGAAACCTTTCCATATCACTCGTTTATGTTATTTATCTCCATGACCCAAATCTCAGATAGTTCTGTCCTTGTCTGCACCGTTGTGTGTGTGTGTGATCCGTTTGTCCTGCTCTGCCCTAATGAAATTTCATGACTATGAATAGCAAGACTGTGCCAGCGTGTGTGTTGAATGCCCTCTGTTCTTGAGAAATGCTCCCTTTTCTGAAGGGCTCGAGTGAGTGATGAGTAGGGGAAAGGTCAAGCCTCAAATGTGCCCCCTTACAAACCACGCCCACTTTAAAATGCATAAACTCCATGTCTAAGGCACCTACCTTTTAAAGCAGCATTCTAACTGCAAGTGTAACCTGGATTTGGGACACTGTACATAGGCAGCATCTCTCTGGTATAGAAATAGGACAATATAAGAGTCATTCTACAGTATTCATTGTTTTGCCATTATTCAGTGACGAGTGAATGACAAACAGTGAAGGAGTTGAGTAGGTTTTGCTTGGATTTTCTTGTTATACTCTAGAAAATCTGAATTTCAGAGTGATTTATAATAAGTAATTCTAACTGTTAACTATAACTGTCTAAATCTAATTTGGCTATGATTCAACTGGTAAAGAAATCTATTTTTAATAGGAACAAGAAATAATATTTATTATTTTTTTAAATGAAATAATATTCTGGGCATTATAATTGATCCATAATTGCTGCATTTAAAGTTTTACTAATAAGCATATTTTACTGAACTGTCTTGCTTTTAGATATTAGGCCTACATATTAGACAACCTTAACATTAGATATCTATTATATTGAGAAATTTCATTAAAAGGGTGGTTGACTGGGATTTTTCTAGGCTTGATTGTGTTTATGGAGTGCAGTCTAACATGTTAATGCTTTTGTTTTTAAAAAAACGCATTATTTTTCACATAATTTACCTTAATTGTACACCGCTCTGTCCCTTCTCTGATAAACGTGCCCGATTGAGACCCAGAAAATATTAGTGAAGAGGATCGCGCAGAACCTGTGCAAGCACGGCTTTTAATGGTAGGCCTATGTTTTTTTGTTTGTTGATGTCTCATACTTTTAGATATGCTGTCATTTGTAAATGCTACTATGTTAACTATTAATATACGGTTTCATTCTGATTAAAGCTTTAATACAGTACAGCAACCGCACACGCGTCCATGAATAACACTTCTCATAGCTATGTGAAAATAAGTGTATTCACTGAGCTGATGATCTGAATGAGAGAGAGAGAGATGCAGAGCAGGGCGACGCGAGCAACAGTATGAAGAACCGCTGCTTTAGAACACTGATTTTGAATCTTGTGAATCCATTAAAATCGCTAGAAGACAGAATCGCGATTCATATATGAATAGATTTTTACGTGCACCCCTAGTTTTCTTCCTCTAAAGCAGCGCAGCATGGCCCCACCCCCTTTGCTTTGGGTCCCGGGGGCGGGGTTTATCTGGGTCCGTGACGTATCGGACCCGGGAAGTAACTCGTCGTAGTCCCTACGAGCCGTTTTTGTAGGCATTAAACTGCCAGAATTTTAAATGCATTGAACTTTCAGCTTTGCGACTTTGCAGATATTGTTTATGCTCAAACAGCAACATTACACACTAACTAACGTTAAAAAAGTGAAATCACAATCAACCACCCCTTTAATAGATATTTTTATAAAGGTTTCACCTAGAAAAATCTTGAAAAATATCAAATATTGAACAAAAGGATGAACAATATTCATATAGTTGAATTTTTAATGTTGTAAGAAGTATATTGTTTATTATTATTATACAGTGTTAATAAATAATATTTAAAAAACTAGTTTTTTATGAATATTGCTTTTTTATTGTTGAATGGCACTAAAAGAGTACCATCATCAGTATTCATGTATATTTGATGCAGTTGCTGCATTAGTGAACTCTTGGCAGTGCTGTTGTTGTCGGTTGTTGTTCTTCAGTGAGTGCATTAACCTCTCTCTCACTCTCTCTGTGTGTGTGTGTGTGTGTGTGTGTGTGTGTGTGTGTGTGCACACGTGCAGGTTTGACGGCCAGTGCGATGGCTGCTCTGATTCTCATGACCACCTCCATCGCGTCAGTGATGGGCTCCCTCTACCTGGGCTACATCCTCTACTTTGTCCTTAAGGACTTCTGCGTCATCTGCATCACCACATATGCACTGAACTTCATCCTGTTTGTGCTCAACTACAAGCGACTGGTTTACTTGAACGAGGCCTGGAAGCAGCAGCTCCAAGCCAAGCGGGACTAGACACAAAAAAAAAACAAAAAAACAACAACAAAAGTATAGAAGGATAACAAATCATCCAACACGTGGGGAAAATGTGACCTCTGAAAAATTTGTGACTTGCCACCAGGAGACCTTGCTTCCAAACAAATGTTCATTCTGTTGTGTGTGTGTAAAACGAAACAAAAAATTAAACAAGGAAAGAAAACATGTATCTTTAGGGGCCACAGATCACAGGTTTATTGCATTGCAAGGAAGGAATGGAAAACAGAAACACAAATCTTTGTCCCCTTTGATTTCTCGTTGGTTTTCTTTGTTCCCTGAGATGAAAATGAGGTTTGCGCTTTGATCGATCGAGAGAGAGAGCAGTCAGAAAGCACTTGCGAAACAAACAGAAGAGGGTGTCCTTTCCCTGAGGAGTAAAATAATGGAGAAAACAATGTGAGAAATTCTGTTTACTTGAATCCACTGGGAAAGCCGTTGCTCTTTGGAAGCAGCTGATTCCAGCGGGACTGAATTTAAGGGTTTATAAAGGGTAAACACGAATGATCATGAGGCTAATGTACCGCTCGCAGAGATGATTCCACAAAAACGACGGATTACTATTGAAAACAACAAATAAAGTGTAATTTTTTTATGTTTACAGATTTTTTTTTTTTTTTGGTGTAATTATTTTGGAAGAGGACCACTCATAAACATGGAAGAATGTGAGCTGTATGTGTGTAGATCAGATTTGTCTGTGACTACTTTTTTTTTTTTTATTTGTTTGTTTTGCAGTTCTGTAAATAGCTGCCGCAAAGCAATATTCCAGACTAGTCTGTGTTTTACCGTTGAAACATTAAAAAGTCCCAATCTACGGCATGTCCGTCACTTCCAATGAGTGCTTTCAACAGCGATGGTGCGGGTTATTCTTTGTGCAAGTGTTTTAGCGTTTTACTCATCCTAAGGGGGTCTTGATCCAGATTAAACGCTGCATTTTGTCGTGTTGGAATTACTGTAATTGAGATGAAGTTGTAATGAATTATTTATTTCTCCGTCAGCGCTCATAACACCAAATCGGGGTTTGGTTTTAAAGGAATACTAAGCAAAAAAGAAAAATTGCTCACCTTCAGGCCATCCAAGATGTAGATGAGTTAGTTTCTTCATCAGATTTGGAGGAATGTTGCATTGCATCAGTGTCTCAGCAATGGATGCTCTGCAGTGAATGGGTGCCGTCAGAATGAGAGTCCAAACAGCTGATAAAAACATCACAATAATCCACACCACTCCAGTTCAGCAGTTAATGTCTTGAGAAACCAAAAGCTGCATGTTTGTAAAAATCAAATCCATCAAGACATTTTTATTTTTGAGCTTTTGTCTTCACAAGCTGTTAATTAATGGACTGGAGTGGTGTGGATTGTGATGTTTTTATCAGCTGTTTGGACTCTCATTCTGACGGCACCCATTCACTGCAAAGCATCCATTGCTGAGACACTGATGTAATGCTACACTTGTCCATGAAGAAAGAAACTTATTAATAAACTCATCATTTTGGTAATTCCAACAAATTCAGAATGAAAAGATCACATGGAATGTTTTCAGTGTGTTCCTGGATTTGTCAGACATCAACTTTAGACTACTTTTTTATTGTTGGTTTCATAAGTACGTTAATGTTCCTTATAGAAGTAAACAGAGAGGTTTTGCCCTCTCCCAGGTTTCCATTCTTTGTGGTTGAGTTTTTAGGTTTATATTGTCATTTTGTCACGTTCATCATACTACAGTTTATCATTTTTGTGTTTAGTTGGTGATTTTTCACGTGAATATTTTGAGACGTCACGTGAGCTGCATCTACTGTACTACTGTAATGTAATTTACCCCACTTCTGTTACCCAGAAACCCCTCAACCTGCTGTCGCCTTGACCTTCCCATGAAATGACAAGTACCCACAGCTCTTGATCCCCTTCACCTCTACCTCTCAGTGTTTGTCTAGCTGTTTTGATGTCGAGGGATGCAACAGAAAAGTCAAAACCTGCCAGTTTTAGTTCATCTTTTAAGTTTGTTTGGAGTCAAAATGCATCAGATCTTTCAGTGTATGCGTTTAGATCCACAATATTACTGATAAACTGAAAAATAAAGGGTCATTGATGGTTCCTTAAAGAACCTTTAACATTCCATTCCACTAAAGGTTCTGTATAGTCAGAAGTGTTCTTCACATTAAGAAAAAAGTAATTGAAAGGTTCTTTGGGGAACCAAAAATGTTTCTTCTATGGAATTGCTGCGAAAAAACATTATTTTTAAGAGTTTGTTTTATATCAGCACTTGCACTGTTGTATTAGACATTGAAAGTCATTATTTTGTCAGCTCACAATTCAAACTCAATCTGAATTTACCAACTGTCCAGTCCAGTATTGCACAAGTCAAACTCGTACTCATTTTCTGGTGATGTTGAGCTAATTTCAGTCTTCGAATGGCCATCAGGTGTGCTTTGTGTAGATGATAGGAGCTACTGGAACGTGGAAATGTGATGCGTTGTTGAAGTCAAGAGAAACGAATTGAACTGGTGTAGTGAACATGAAACGGCGTGAATGAAAGCGATTGATCTACAGACTGTTGGTGTCGATTCAGTTTACAAAACATTGAAAAGACGTTGTTTACTGGAAAACATTAGACACGAATCTGTAACTTTGCCCCTCACAGTCTTGCTTTCATTCACAACAGTTTAGAAATGGTTTCTACTCGAACTAAACTCTATTGGTGATGTTAAGTTATTCCTTGAACGGTTGGTTGGTTTAATTTATTGACCTTTCTTTAGTTGATGATGATGCTTTTGTGAAGCACGACTTGTGGTTGCTGTCTTTGTCTGTGTGGCTGAACTCGGATCTTCGTAACACGTTTTCAGCCAAGCTTGCGAACAAATCGAAAGGCGGTCAGAGTTTCGCAGCTCAATTCTACAGGAGTTGATGTGATTTGTACATTAGTTGCTTGTGAGTTCTGTTGGTTTTATATATTTCACACAAACTAATTATGATGACAGAAAGGTAATTTCTCCAATTAAACTCCACATGAAACAGTTTGCAGCCCTTTTTATTTCAGAAATGTGATGTTTCAGAGTGCAACTGGATATTTATTGTGAAAAGGGTCCGATTGTGTAAATATTTTTTATTAACCAATAACCTGGGCAACATGATCTTAAAAGTCGTTTTATGTGTGTATCACGTTTTTCAAGTATTACAAGAAAATTGTAATAATGTGAATTGTTAAAGAGTAGGAAGTTGTTGACTGCAAAAATGATTTTATTACTCAGTATTTTTGTCTTGTTTTCCATAAATAAGACTTAAAGCAACATGACATAAGATGAATTGAATTAAGTTTATTTTTCTGATCCCATTGGCAGATATGTTTCTTGTTTTAAGTGCAAACTCTTTTCATTTTGGTACTTTGTTTAGAAAACAAGACTCATTTTGCTTCTGAAGTAAATATATCTTGATTTAAATGCATCTTGAAATTAAGACAAAATACTCAGTAAGAATCATTTTTTTGCAGTGCATTAAGAAAGTAAATAGTTGGTTTTGACAGATGACATCTAAGGCTTTTTTTTTTTTTTTTGCATATTAAATTTATACCCAATTCAAATGACAAGGAATGACAAGATCCGCCCCAAAATAATGAAAAAGGGTTGCCTTCACAACGTCAAATCCATTAAAAGTGCCTTCTGTATGTCCACTGGGCCTTGGAGTTTGGAGTAACTTTGCAGCCTCGATTCAAACCGGTTTGGTTAAGTCTGTCCGCTTGCCTCTGTATGGGTAAGTTAAGACAGAGATTGGTGACCACTGAAATATCTGCGGTGTTATTGTCTCAAAACCTTTTAAAATGCAAATCCAGATGTCTCAAAGCGGTTTGGTTGTTCCTTCACTCGTCCTGTATTATTTATGATTAGCTTAGACTCATATTTTCTGCAAACACCACTTTTGTCCTGAGAATCGTACAATGTGAATTTCCGATAGTAAATAGCATTGTTTATTTTTTAGTTCTTTTTATTTCCTGATGTAATTACCGGGGCGTCTTGATGACGACGAGCCCCTGTAGATGTACAGACTGTTAACATTCTAGCTATTTTAGTAGATAAACAGACATGAGAAACGGATGGATTGGATATTTCATGTTTGGCCTCGGTTTTTTATTTCCAATCGTACCTTTTTGGGGTATTTTTGTTTGTGGAGAATAAACTGTGTTTCGGTTTGCTTCTGTATTTGCCAAATATAAGTAAAAAATGCTGTATTTTCTTACATGGATGAGGTGTTTGGGAGAAGGACGTCGGAGGAACTCTGTGTCTGGGAATCAGCTGGAGGAGACACCGCAGTGAACATGAACGCGTGTCATTGTTGTGTGGATTTGATCTGCCATTAAAACATTCCCCCAGACCTCTCTGAGCCCTTCTGTCCTTTGACCTCTGACCTCATGAGAGAAACCACTGTCTATATTGTGTTAAGAATTGACATAGGCTGTGTTTGGAATAACATACTACGGTATTACTCCTCACACAGCACTATTTATGAAGTATGCACTATGCAGAATAAAAATGTTTTCAACCACTACAATATGGAAATAACTTTTAGTGTACCTTCTGATTGCACTGCAAAAAAACTAAAGGAATTATTATTATAAATTTTTTTTCTCAGTATTTTCATATTGTTTTCTAGTCTCTTTATCTAGATAAAACAAGAACAAATATCTGGCATTGGGCCCAGAAAGGTCAACTTAATACAAATGGAAAAGTTTTCATTCCCCACTGACAGATATTTGTTCTTTTAAGTATAGGCTTTATTTTGCATCTCCAGTAAATGCATCTTGATTTAAGGATGTTTAGATATTTGTTCTGGAAATTAAGACAAAAATGCACTGCGTGCAACATTTAATGCCACGACTTTATGAATTTAAGACTTTCTGATTCCAATTTAAGGCTGTAATATGTGAAAGGGTGAATTAAGACTTTTTTTTAAAGACCTGCAGAAACTGCTGTGCTGCCAAATCCGAGACATTTTCACACAAAACTGAATTGTGAAAATGCAAAACAATCATTTTTTTCCAAGACGCAACATGCTGAGGTCATGTGACACCAGTGTAGCATACTAGTCTTTGGAACATTTATCACTGCATACTGTTTCACATTTGAACACAACATACATTGTAGAGCTGCACAACTCGGCAGACGTGTCAGTTCCAGCATCTCATTTAGTTCTATTCCAGTCTTTTTGCAGTGTTTTCTTCAGCAGCACTGTAACCAATCATATATGAATGCAATTGCCAATCAAAGCCATTTATATTTAAATCTGTTGACTAATTAGAATGTTCTGCACTGCAAAAGTGATGTTTTTCCTGAGTATTTTTGTCTTGTTTTCCAGTACAAATATCTAAACATTGCATATATTGCAAATATGCATAAGCAGCCTTTTTCTGAGAAACTGATCAAAACTGAGTTATGAAAGTTTTCTTTCATGCTGCCAAGCAGATGTTGTGAATTTGGATATTTAGATTTTCAAATGCGATCAAGTTTTTCAGAAACGGTTCTTATCCTAATGTAGACGTGTAGCTTAAGGAAGTCTATGGAACGAGAGATTCACTTACATTCATTCTTCAATATTCTACAAAAATGTCTCATCCTTGTAATTCTTGTGTAAGCTCACTGTCTTTATATGCTCTTAACAGTGAATATTGCATCATAAGTGACTCTGTCTCACTAGTTTACCAAGTCTTGTGTTGAAGCAGTATTTTTACATCTATCACGGTGTGATGCCTCGTCTCAGACTTCATCCGTCTACTAATTAAACTTTCTTTCTAGACTTCATTCTAAAACTAGCATGCAGTAAAGCGGTCTTCATGGTAACAGTTTACAGCAATGATGCGTCGCAGAACTTTGTGTAATAGAGCACATGCTGTACTAACAGCTGGAGAGTTTCTGGAAATAATTAAGAAAAATAAATGCTTGATTTTGTTTTTGATACTTCAGTAGATGCAAAGTTTAGAACACCACAGGTACAATAACATCATGTTAAATGAAACAAATCCTTCAGTGATAAAGTGCATCTCCTGTTGTCTCTCACATCAAAATCCAGTCACATATTTAAGAACTGTTTTGGCTTTTGTGCTTGATCTGTGCAGATTTCTCTCCTGATTCAGACCAGACTAATTTTTCACTGGAGGAAGCAATATTATGGATTATGGACGCATATTTGAGTTAAAAACGTTTTTGTCTTCTCCAGATGTTAACTGATGGACTGGAGTGGTGTGGATTATTGTGATGTTTTTATCAGCTGTTTGGACTCTCATTCTGACGGCACCCATTCACTGCAGAGCATCCATTGCTGAGCTAAATTTCTCCAAATCTGATGAAGAAACAAACTCATCCTAATCTTGGATGGCTTGAGGATGAGGATATTTTCATTTTTGTGTGAACTGTCCCTTTAACTGTTAACTTAAATGATCATGCTTACTATCTATATCCCATCTTATCCTAGTCAGATGTTTGTCTGCTACCTTTAGTTCTTCTTAAGCACTTTGAGATGTTTAATCTTGTAAAGTTTGGCCTAAATACATCTGAACTGAATGTAGGAAACGGATGAGACGTGCTTAAACATCCAGTGTGTGTTTCAGACAAGAGCTCTGATGACAATAACATGAGCATTAATGAGTCTCAGGTCTGATGTCGTGGAATGTCGTTTATTTCGATGACATCGCTGAGGAATGTCTGGAATGTCCACAAACAAAGGATTCATTCAATTGCTTGTTATGAAGTAATTAAAGTAAAGTACACTCTGCTATCGTACAAAAATCAACACATCACTGGTCACTCACACACACTAACTGAGATGAAACTAAAAACTTTTGTTCATGACTGGAGCCAATTATTACAAGAAGATTAAAATTCATAGGAAATGACTGTATAATAAAAGTACTGCCAGTGAAATACACAGTGGCCTGATGGGTAACGTGGGGATGAATCTCACATAAACGCATCCGGATCACATTTAACCTCAAAAAAAAAAAAAAAAAAACCTTAAATGATATTTATTTATGTATATTTATTTTGACCTCAGGTTCTTGTTTTATTTAATCTGTGTTTTTTTTTCTTTCTCATTTTCAATGATGATCATTGTTAAATTCTCATTAGATGTTTTTTTTTAAACTGTAATGCAATCTTTTTTTTTTTAAATCTAAATCTGCATTAAGGTAGTACAACAAATATTACCATGATATAAAAATAATTTACAGTTTGAATAATATAATTTTTTCCCCCCTCAAGTTCTTGTATTAAATATGGATGTTTTTTCAATTCTCATTATTCTCAATGAGGATCCTTGTAAGATTCTCAGTAGATATTACTGTAATGCAGCTATTTTTAAAATATAAATCTGCATAAAGGCAATACAACAAATATCACCATAATATAAGAATATATGAATAATATAATTATGTTAATGATCCTTATTAGATTCTCATTAGATATGATTTCTGTTATGTAATTATTATTATATAATCTAAACTAAGGAAGTACAACAAATATTACCAAGATATGTAAATACTTTACAATTTAAATGTGTTTTTGCATTACAGTAATGAATTTGAGGAGAAATGTGCCTTAATTGTAATGTAAATTATAATAATGCAGTTGCTGGTCCTAAATTTTTCTTTAAACCAGAATTATCGTCTGTTTATTTCTTTTGAGGTGAAAGATGAGCCAGACACGCTCTTGACAGGTTTCATGAGATTCACTCATCTGAATATCATTGCAAACATTCACAATACAAATTCCAGAGGAAGAGCACCAGAAAAAGGCACATTAAAGGAAAAAAATATTCCTGTTCCAATAGTGTTACTGTGATTTAAAAGCAATTCAAAACATGGACTTCTGCAATCAAAACGATCTAAAAAAATTGAGTGTCTTTACAAAGAACAAACAGCACATGGATTCCTCACACAATCACACCGTTAAGAACAGATCTGTTTCTCCCACAGGTGTGATTGTCATAGTGTAGCACATATAAGGCACTTCCACTTGATAAACAGTCTATTTTGACCTGGTCTTCCTGCACAGGAAGCAGCTAATCCGGCTCACTGGCAGGGATACCTGGCCCAGGTGGGGAGCACACCTGTCTCATTGGCGATCCTCCAGTATCGCTCTCGCAGCAGAAACGCTCCAGGTTTGGGCTGCCGCTGCCGAGTGAAGATTCCCTTCTTATTCCCAACCACTCGAGTGATAGCTGGAGACAGAGAGAGATTAATGCACGATTTCCTTCAAGAAATAGTTCACAGAAATGAAAATGTTCTCACCCTCAGTCCATCCAAGATGTAGATGAGTTAGTTTCTTCATCAGATTTGGAGGAATGTTGCATTGCATCAGTGTCTCAGCAATGGATGCTCTGCAGTGAATGGGTGCCGTCAGAATGAGAGTCCAAACAGCTGATAAAAACATCACAATAATCCACAGCACACAAGTCCATCAGTTAACATCTGGAGAAGACAAAAGCTGAAACATCCATCATTAAGACCTTTTTATATAAAATACACGTCCATAATAACTCTTCCTCCAGTGTTTTCCTCTCACATCAAAATCCAGCCACGTATTTGTTTAGAGCTGTTTTGCTTGTAAACGGTGCTTGATCTGTGCAGATTTCTCTCCTGATTCAGACCAGACTAATTGGAGGAAGTTATTATGGACGCATATTTGAGTTAAAAACATTGATGGATTTGTTTCAGCTTTTGTCTTCTCCAGATGTTAACTGATGGACTGGAGTGGTGTGGATTATTGTGATGTTTTTATCAGCTGTTTGGACTCTCATTCTGACGGCACCCATTCACTGCAGAGCATCCATTGGTAAGCAAGTGATGGAATATTACATTTCTATAAATATGATGAAGAAACACTCATCTACATCTTGGATGGACTGAGGGTGAGCACATCTTCAGCACATTTTCATTTTTGCATGAACTACTACTTTAAACTTCAAAACGATGAGTTTTATCTTTTAATCAGAGCAGAAAATGTGCAAATAAAGTCTGCAGATTCCATACTGGTAACTGAGGATCTGTCTGACATGGTTTCAAACTCTTATCTAAAGCATGCATGAGTGAACAGTATGCTAGTTAATGTGTGCTATATGTTCCAGAAAAACCTGTTGAGAGCAAAGGAAAAGGCTGCGGTTGTTTCCTACTTTGAGCCGTCATGAAGTCGGCAAAGTTCCAGATCAGTTCTCCAATCACAAACTCCTTCCTCTTCTGGTCGAACACGTTGTGGTAGTTCTGCAGGACAGTCTTTTGATACTCCTCTGTGAACATCATGGGTGGATCCTGCAGGACAACAAACACGTCAGGTTCACTTCTTCCCACAGCTGTCAACACTGGGTAAACAAAACTTCAACAGCTGTAAATATTTTCGCCAACCATACTATTTTTTGCCAACTGTACTTAAAACTGCATTACTTGGTTAAAAAATAGATTTTGTATATACACACATATACTTATATATATGTGTGTACTTTTTTATGCTACACAAGAATAGTAAAAACTAGGGCTGTCAACATTAACGCATTAATGCATGCGACTAATCAAAAAAATTTAACACGTTAATATTTTTTTAACACAGATTAATCGTTTGATAAGGTTTGACTCCAACTTCTTCCCATCATCTCAGCGCGGAAGCTTATCTATCATTGTGTGATGAGGGTACAGCACAGTGTTGCCAGGGTAACGGCACAAGTGGTCTATTTTGAAAATACAGTCGCGGGAAAAATTACAGAGCCGTTGGTGTGGTTTTTTGGGCTACTTTTATAATGTACCGCGGCCACCCAAAGTGTATATAGACAAATAAAAATAAAAATAGATCCTTTTACTAATGTGTATTATACTTGAAATGTATCCCTGACAACTTAAGAACGGAGAGGCGGTAACATCACAAACAACGTGAGTTTCAGCAGAGCAGCAGAAATAAACATGACAACAGCCACTATAGATTATATAAGATAATAAACACACGATTACGATAGATATGGTCTGTATGTGATTTTCTTGAGGTGAATGTGTACATCTGAAATGCTAATTTGTGCAGCGATATAAAAGGCTATAAATAGCATATTTTAACAACAGTAAACGAGCAAATTCCACATGTGATCGCAAAAGGAAGTTATTACAAACACTCGATGGTGGTTTGAAGTGAGTTCTGAGTAAAAGTGCACTATTAATCTCATAAATTGTCTTATGTAGCATGATGCTAATGTTAGCTCTAATGCAGCTGCAGAACAGGTCCAATTCTTCTTCATAATGCATTTTGTCATAATACTTCACGTACGGTCGCAAGAAATGTTTTGTTGTATTTATTTAGAAATACTTTTGATAATAGTTGGGTAAATGTATACTGGGATTGAAGCGATGTGGCTTGGTAAACGTTTTATTGCCAGTTTAAAGGCTGATAATGGCTGAATAAAAACAAAAGAATAATGATAAAAGAATAATAAGGATTATGTCTCATAGCTGGCGGAAGTGTGAAAGATTCTGTTTCCTTAAATTAGTTTGTCATGCATTTCTTTTTCAACACATTTACAGGTAAATCCTAGTATTTTAAATTTGTGATTAATCATGATTAATTACAGTCCATGACTGATTAACACGATTACATTTTTTAATCGATTGACAGCACTAGTAAAAACTGAAATTTAACATTGTCACTATGATTAAAAATAGTAAATGATGTTTATCTGATAATGTAACAATGCAAACAGGTTTTCTGTAAGGGGTAGGTTTAGGATTAGAGGATAGAAAATATAGTTTGGTCAGTATAAAAGTAATAGAAGTCTATGGAAAGTCCCCACAATTCACAGAAACTTGTCATGTTTTATGACAAAAGACATGTATTTGCATAATTCCTAGTAATTCAAATGTTAAAATAACACAGGCAGCACATGTAAATAAATGATGCCATTAGTGCCTGCAATTCATTCTTACCTTGTGTATCCAGACACAGGCTAGACATTTACTGAAATTTACATCTAAAATGGGGTCTCGTGACGATTCGTTTCTTGTTTTAGAGTTAAAATGAAGCATTATTAATGGCATCTGTGTGTTTAGGACTCACAGTGTGTAGGCCGGGCACGGCGTCCGCTCCGTACTCGCTCTGGATTATGGGTTTCTGGTATTTGCCGTACCAGTTATCAAACTGAGTGTTGAGCTGAAGATCGATGATCTCTGTGTGACCCGGGTCATGATACCACGAGAAATAGCTGTTCACGCAGATAACGTCCACGTACGGCGCCTGACGACCAGAACACAGCAAATCAGCAAAAACTCCCTCTTCTATTCATACAGTTCAGTTATCAAAACTAAATCAATCTTTTCATATGCACAAAGGTTAGCCAGATAAAACATTACATTTAGAAATCTGAAAGTATCAACAGCCTGTGTAACTGTAGGGGAGGAGAATGATCATGAAATATCTCCAGTGATTATATCCAAAAATACACTGAAAAAAAAATATGTAGAAACAGTTTGAACTTAGAAATTGCTAGTAAATTCACAAATAAAGAAATGGCAGGTAATACATTGGATTAAATGTGAAACTTTGAAGTTGAAAGACAAATAACAAGTGTATTTAAAATATACTTAATATTTGACTTTATTATATTAATATTTGAAATATTTGACACACAACACACACACAAATAAATAAATATTCTGCAAATATAAACCAAAAAAAAAACAATTTAGTGAATTTCACAAATAATTACAAAGAAATGGCATATAACTTAATTAAACATTAAAGTTTGAAGTTAAAAGACAAGTAAAAAGTGTATTAATAATAAATATCGAAATATATAAAAAATCGAAATATTCTTGTGACAAAAGATGCATAATTTATAAGATTTGCATAATTTATCAAACTGAATATATATATATATATATATATATATATATGATATAGATAGATATGTGTTATGTATCTATATTAATGTTACATCTATCTTTCTATGAACTCCAAATATACACTAAAAAATTGTTGTAGAAGCAATTTTCACTCAGAAATTGCTAGTAAATTTCACAAATAATTACAAAAATGGCAAGTAACATTGAATTAAACAAAATTTAGAATATGAAAGTAAATATCTATATATGCATAAAATATAAGTATTCTTGTGACAAAAGATTTGATTTGCATAATTTTTAAGCAATGGTATTTTTTTTATTTTTTTTTTAACAGTTTAGTGCAGACGTGTTTTTAAGTAAACATGAATCTTTTCAGCATGAAGTCACAGAGATTTATTCCTCAGATTTGTTAATATAAAACACTCACTAGAATGAGACCCAACAAGAAGTATGTGTTTTATCTACTACTGAGGGCAGTGTTCAGGGGAGTAATCTAGAGTAAATTTACTGAATGACTGACTGTGTTTGAATGACGCAGATCTACTGTAGATCAAGAAATATAAGATAAGAACTGTTCAAACAGCTGGAATAAAAAGGAAAGTAGATGCAAGGTTGTGAAATGGTTACTTTGCAACACAGAAACTTTTCAAAAATACATGTATAAAATGTAAAAGGCGACGTCTCACCCCTAGATCTCTGGCATAGTTGCTGTCTGTGATGTACGTGACCGGCCGAGAGGAATCCAGAGACTTCGTACGAGACACCAGTGCCCTTCAGAAAAATACAATTTAAGATGTTTTTTTCTGACAATACGAACAAGAATTTAGATATGGTATTTTAAACATTTAAAAAATTTATCTATTTCCAGTTGAAAAACAAGTTTCAGACTGAAAATGTTGACTTTGCCCGTTATTTATGATTACTGTCAAAGGATGTCTTAATTTATCATTTCAATTTGATCAATTAAAATTCCATGACTTTTCCCGGATGTTTATTTTGATTTTATTTAAATGTTTAATTATTATTATTTTGTATATATTTTATTCACTGTATTTTAATTTAACAATTGATTTAATTATTTTATTCATGAATATATTTTTATTTATTAACTTTAAATTACAGCTAAATGGAAATAACAAAAATCAAAAAGAAAAGCACCAAAAAAAAAAAAAAACAACTAAAACTATTAAAATTAATATGTTTTAAGTATTTTCAATAATACTAAAATATACAAATAATACAACTACATAAGTCAATGACAAATAAATTATGACTTTGTTCTTCTGACACAAGAACAAGGTCAAAAACATCTCTATAAGATTTGCAACTATTATTATATTATATTTATTGTTTTTTAATTTAATTTAATTTGTATTAATCATTCTATTTTTCCAGGCCTGGAAACCACAATTTTAACACATCCAGGTTTTCCATAATAACTGGAAAGGGAACAAGAACCTAGTCAGACGTCAGTGATGCAGAAAGAAGGGACATTAACATCATAATGTTTAACATTACGCTATTGCTGTTCTAGCTAGCGTTAATAATTCAAACGGATGTTATTTGCAAATGAATTTCCCATCAAGAGCTGAAGCCGTTGAGACTCAGTGAGTTGTGTATAAATTAGTGCCTGAGATGTTTTGGGTGTTTTGGCCCGTGGCGTGTCTATGATGCTGTGTATGTTAATGAGGCTCAGAGCAGGTGTTTCTACCTGAAGACATTCATTACAGCCGCTGAACAAGACCTGACATATACACATAAACCCCTCATTATGATGCATTATTACTGTCAAAACAGCTTCACATGAACACAGAGTCATGAAAAACAGGATTTTTGCCCTTTTAAACTAAGATTTAAGACGGCATCATAACTGATATTGTGCTACAACAACAGGAGGTCAACGTTTAATCTGTCTTCTCCTCCTTTAGGTGGGAACATGCTGTGATCTGGACCACTGAAGCCATTAAACGAGTCCTTCATATTCAGTTTGACTCACTTGAAGTAGAATCCGGCGGGCTGCATTTCAGACGCCGGCTCATTGGCCACAGACCACATGACCACAGACGGGTGGTTTTTATCACGTCGGACCAGCTCCTCCATGACCGTCAGGTGATGAGCCAGAGAAACATTCCCGAAACTGCGTCTGAGGACGAGACACACACACACACACACACACACACACACACTCTTATTGATTATCTGGATCTAGATATGACCGCCTCGGACCAAAACACTTTCAATAGATTGAGACTAAAAATGAATCAGTGTCAATTCAATACACTGAGATAGTAAATACTGACAATTCATTCTTAACTGAAATTAAATGCTAGAATTATCAATATTTGTATTAAATATTTGGAGGTTAAATAAGCAGGAGGTTGCACCAATATCTCTGAACACACCTCAGTAAATAAACTTTTTAAATCCTGTAGCATATTTTGTCCTATATTCAAATAATAAAATGATTAAAATTAAAATGGAAATAAAAATAAATTAAAGCTATATTTAAATATTACAAATAAAATATTATAAAATTAAAACAATGAAAAATTTTTAACTAACAAATATTGCAAATTAACAGAAATACATTTAAATAATAAAATGGAAACAACAATAAATAAAAAATATATATCAAGAAAAAATCTTAAACTAAAAAGTAAATGAACAAAAATAGAAATTAACTGAAATAAATTTAAATAATAAAATTACTAACACTAAAATGGAAATAAAAATACATTACTATATATACATATATATATATTAATAAAACAAACTTACAAATATTAAACTAAAAAGATATTAAAAATTAACTGAAATACATTTAAATAATAAATTACAAAAAAATATGACAAATTACTCTGCCAGAAATTACAAAAAAATATTATTTTTACTGAAATATGTAAAAATAATAAAATTACTAAAACAAAAAAAACAGGTATATATAAATATTATTAACAAAATTACTCAAATTAAAACTGCAAATACAAAAATAAAAGCAAGTAATAAATACTATAATAGCATATAAATAATACTAAAACAACACTGGTCTGAAGAAACAAGTGACCTGTCAAACGAATCTTGTCAGACATGGATTCATTTCCTACGGGTTTGTAACCTTGAAATCGTTTCAGATTACAAAATAATCAAAAAGGGATGAAACGGGACACTAGACACTGTGTTTCTGTGCCACACTTGGGTAAAACCCCTCAATAAAGGCTGAAGTGTTAGTATCTGCTGGGACGGCGTCTCACATGTCTTTGATTCCCACTCCAGGACACTCGTCTATGATGACGATGCCGTGCCGGTCAGCCATCTGTAGGACCTCCTCGGCGTAGGGATAGTGACTGGTGCGGAACGAGTTCACTCCCATCCACTTCATCAGGTTAAAGTCCTTCACCACCAGAGGCCAGTCGAAGCCTTTCCCTCGGATCTGCCACACAAACCGCGGGTTTCAGTGAGGTGATCAGCACTGAGCTCTGAAACTCTCACAGCAGCTGCGTGAGGATCAGTGTGTGTCTGTGAACTCTGACCCTGAGCAAACATCAGCTATAATAACAGAAGTACAGGAGGATGCGGTTGTGTGGTGGAGCGGTCGAGTTAATAGCTGATATCAGCTGCTTTTACCGATAGTTTGAACATTCTGTCAGCATTTACTCTGTAATCTTGTCGTTTCAAACCCATATGACTTTCTTTCCTCCGTAGCAGAATGTTAACACTGAGCTTAATGATAAAATAAAAGAAGACGATGTGAAGTTCATCCAAGACATCGAACATCCAAGTTTAAGTACTAAAATGACTAAAGCTAAAATTGAAATAAAAATCAGATAAAAATGTATTATCCCCCCTCAAGAAAAGGAATAAAAATGACCAAATCACATAACAAATACACATAAAACTCAAATACTCAAAATATTAATAAATATAAAAGGCATGTGCATATTTATTCAGTCGTATTCAGATCAGAATTAGACATTAGAATTAGAAATGTTGCCTAAAATAAAATAAGTTTAAGTACTCAAATTACAAAAACTAAATTTAATATAAAATAAATTAAAGCTAAAATGAAAACACACACACACACACACACACACACACACACACAAATAAAAACGACAAAAGCATATAACAACATTACAAAAACTTAAAGTAAAATTAAAATGAATAGAAACAAATGCATAAAATAAGCTCAAAATATAAATAAATATAAAAGAAAAGATGGAATTACAAAAAAATGGAAGTTCTAAAATTACTAAAACTAAATCAGAAATAAAATAAATTAAATAAAAAGAGAATAAAAAAAAGACCAAAACTTAAACTAAAATGAAACCTGATAATACATTATATAAAAGCTCAAAATATTATTAATAATAATTAATAGAAATCATGTGCATGTTCACTCTTTTTCTTTTTTTTTTTGCATTGTAATCAGAATTAGAAGAAATTAGAATTAATAATTACCCTTGGCAACTAATTGACATAAAATAAGTTACTGAAATTAAAATAAATTAAAGATGAATTAAAATGCAAAAAAAGAGAAGCAGCAGCAACAGTTACTAAAACATAAACTAAAATTTAAAAGGAAAACTGATAATACATAAAATAAATATTAATAATATAATCAAATTTAATCAAAATATTAATAAAAGTAATGATAATAAAAGAAAACCGTGTCCATGTTCATTCATTTTTTTGCATTGTAATTAGAATAAATTAGAAATGTTGCCTTGGCAACCAACTGAAATAAGTTTAGTTTAATAAAACTTAAATGAAACTTAAATGAAAATGAAAATACTTAAAACAAAATATATACTT
Organism: Onychostoma macrolepis; assembly: GCF_012432095.1. Classification (NCBI taxonomy): domain Eukaryota; kingdom Metazoa; phylum Chordata; class Actinopteri; order Cypriniformes; family Cyprinidae; genus Onychostoma; species Onychostoma macrolepis. The sequence goes on along the minus strand of NC_081159.1, from coordinate 42,986,112 downwards.
TAAAAGAAATATTCATTCAGTGTATGTATTCATTCAGTCGCACTGTAATCGGCACACAAGAGCCCATGCATTTCCTGATGCAGTGAAAATGTGAGATTTCAGAGATCTGATTATTGATTTTCAATGCATAACGCTTCAGTCTGCTCCGCACGCAAAGCTATCATATGATTTCAGACGACTCTGGATATAGCACAGGAGTCTTATGAACTACTTTATGAAACTGTATGCCGTCTTTCTGTAATTTTTGGAGCTTGTCAGCATCCAAACCTCAATTACTTGGAAAAGAGCAGCTTAAATGTTAATCTTTTGCCTTTCACAGAAGAAAGTAAGTCACAGAGGTTTGAACTGATGTGAGGGTGAGTATATAATATTTTCTAGGTATCAGTCAGTCAGTGTTGTGTGTGGTTTTGCTGCCCTCTGGTGTCACTCACGTCTGCGTCCTCGTGTTTGTTGACCCCGTGGAAGTAAAATGGCTTGTTGTTGATGAGAAACTGTGTGCTGGTGACTTTAATGGTGCGAATTCCCACAGGAAGAGTGTAAACGTCCGTCTGTCCGTCCTCCGCTGTCGCCTGAACCTACAAAACCAGATCAGACAGCTGTTCATCAATCCATCGCATTTTAGCATTACATATTTTTATCATTTTATCTACATATACAGTATTTTCAACTGCATGAAAAATGCCATGCAGAAACGTCTGTTAATATTTTGGATTAATGCTGCAAACAAGCAATATATTGAATAAATTTGTTATTTGAAATAAAATAAACATTAACTGAAATAAAACATTAAAATTTTATCTAGTTTAATTTTCATTTAGTTCACCTTATTAACATAACTAAATCTTATATAAAAATTATATGTAGACATATTAACTATATAGACATATTAAGAAAATACAAAACTTAATAAAAATTACTAAAACAGAATGAAAACAGAAAATATACAAATAAAATGAATTCAGTTTATTAATAAAACCTATAATAGTTTCTCAGTGATACTAAAATAACACTGTAACATTATCATTTAGTTTACAAATGATTTGTGTAATAGTACAATACAAATTATTTTTACAAGTGATTTATTTAATAGAATTTTAAATCAATTCACACAGTTTGAACCAGGGGTAATATATAGTTATTACATTTTTGTTATTTGAAATGAAATAAACATTAACTGAAATAAAACAAAATATTAACTTATTTTTTTTCAATGCAACATTTCTCCTTTTCATTTAGGCTACCTTTATGTACTTAAATAACTGAAACGAAATAAAAATAAAAATAAATAAAAGCTATAAATAAAACTAATAAAAATAAAAAACAAAATGACTAAAACTTTAAGAAAATTTAAATCGAAAAGAAAACTAGATTATTAATAAAAACTATAATAGTATCATAATAATACTAAAATAACACTGGTTTAAACTGATTCACAGAAATGAATCTCTGGTGACACTTTACAATAAGGTTTCATTTGTTAACATTACATAACTAAATTAGTTCAGGTGAATACTTGTAGCCCTGTGGAAACTGTTCTCGACACTGACCTCCATGGAGTAAAGGTACGCTGGGTTTTCGTGCATCAGATACGGCCACCACAGGTTTACGTCTGTGACTTTGAGGACTCCTCTCGAGCCGTTGGCCGAAGCCACGCATCTGCCGTCCTGAGCCGAGAGCGTGACCTTCACAGCGGGTTTAGAGCTGCCCAACACGGACACGTTATAACTGACCAGCCCTAAAACACAGGACACACACGTGATCGGATGAGTCGGACTAAATCAACGAACATTTATAATGTTAAGCTCTACAGGCAGCGTCTGTAGGCCTAAAGCAATCATAGAACATAATGTCACTCCGACAAAGTAAAATAACTAAAACATTTATGCATTTAGCAGACGCTTTTATCCAAAGCGACTTACAGTGCATTCAGGCTATAAATTTTGTTGATTTATTTATCAGTATGTGTGTTCCCTGGGAATTGAACCCATGACCTTTTGCACTGCTATCGCAATGCGATACCACTGAGCCACAGGAACACTGCACAGAAGAAACAATGCAAAATATGAATGATTTATATGCAACATTATGCTAAACATGCATTTCATGTGCATAAAAAAGAAGTTGGTGGACTACTTTGACAACAGCCTTTCAATGCAATAAAACACAATACAATACAACTTTACTGTTAACCAAGTTAAAATTTCTCTTTGAGAAGCCAGCAATATAAAAGATGATAAAAGCAGCACAGCACATACACACAATCAATACATACATACATGCATTCAGAGAATGTAACATTTCTCTGATCTGAACATTCAGTACCTTTCTTAATAAACACAAAATATTATATTATTTTTTTCCATAAAAAGAACAAAACCTAGACTGTGAAAAAATGATTTTTCAAAGTTTATTGGATTATTGGAGTACGTTTTATAAGAAAATACTATTTCAGTCTATTTCACTTTGATTTAATGTTTTACTTTCCTTTTCTTTATAGTTATTTGTGAAATTTACCAGCATTTTCTGAGTTAAAAGTATTTATTTTGTGTACTAGGAAAGTTCATGAAGCAACACAATAAATGTTTATTTAAAAATCCCAAAATTATACGTTTTTTTGTTATATACAAATATATATTTGTATATATGTGACCCTGGAGCACAAAACCAGTCTTAAGTCGCTGGGGTATATTTGTAGCAATAGCCAAAAATACATTGTATGGGTCAAAATTATACATTTTTATTTAATGCCAAAAATCATTAGAATATTAAGTAAAGATCATGTTCCATGAAGATATTTCGTAAATTTCTTGCCGTAAATATAATCAAAACCTAATTTTTGATTAGTAATATGCATTGCTAAGAACTTCATTTGGACAACTTTAAAGGTGATTTTCTCAATATTTAGATTTTTTTGCTCCCTCAGATTTTCAAATAGTTGTATCTCAGCCAAATATTGTCCGATCATAACATCAATGGAAACCTTATTTATTCAGCCTTCAGATAATGCATAAATCTCAATTTCGAAAAATTGACACTTAAGACTGGTTTTGTGGTCCAGGGTCACATATTATATACAAAAAACAAGACTTTGAAGGAAGGTCAGTTCACTCAGGAACAAAATCTGACACGAACTGTCTCATAAATGTTATTTCTTGCCCTCAAATAGCATTTAAAGTTGCAATTGTCCAAGCCTGCAGTTAAAAATAAGGTGTATAATGACACATTTCCGGGGAGCTTACCGATGTTATCAGAGAAGGACGTCTCCACTGTGATGTCATCAATGTGCGCCTTCGGTGTGGTGTACAGCAGGACCGATCGGTGTATTCCAGCGTAGTTGAAGAAATCAAAGTTAGTGTTCTGAACGAAGTAGCCAGCCGGGTATCTGAGAGGAAAAGAAGACGGTAAAGACATAAAATGTCTAGGACAAGAGATCATGTGCCTTTTAATAATCTGCTGGTTATAGCCAGTTAAATGATCTGAACGGGACATGGGGCCGCAGGGGAGAGCGAGGGAAATCTGTGCAACTGATTAGACAAAAACAGTGTTTAAAACTTATAATAATAATAAAATATATAGAAATCAGGTTTACATAAACACAAACAAAAATTAGATCAAGATAAATACAGACAAAATTGCTTAAAACAAGAAAATATGTAAGTAAATAAATAATACATCTAACAGAACAGTGCTATAATGAGTAGCCAAAAGTGTAATAATTAACATAGGAGAAACTAAATATTTTCCAAATAATATTTAGACATATTTATAATAGGGGTTGTACACTTATCACTATCGTCGCCTGCTTGGTGCAAAGTATCAATATTTTATTGTATAAATTGCAAATACAAAAATATGAATATTTAGGTACTGAATAATAAAATAATTTGCATACAACATTCTTTGACTGTTTGTCTTTCTATGGACTGATGTGGACAACGTTTTCCTTTGGGGATGTTCTGCAAAAGTTGAATAAATCACAATATGTCATACTCTATCTTAACAAGTTTAAAACTGCAATACTGTTGCACTGTGATCATATTTAATCATTGGGCCTCCCACACCTAATTTATAAATGTTTAGAGTAAAAGTGTAATAATGTTTTTTTTTTCCAAGTAATTAAATAAAATAAAAAAATCTGGGTTACACTTTATTTTAAGGTGCCCCTGTTACAGTGTAATTATACATTCAAGTACTGAGTAATAACTACATGTACTTGGTTAGGGTTTGGCTCACTTGCATGTAATTATGCATAATTGATTGTTATTAATTATAATAGTAAGCACATGTAACAAGGACACCTAAAATAAAGTGTTACCAAAATCTGAATAAAATAATAAATCATTTAAATTTAAATAAATACAAAATTAGATTGAAAATAAATAAATAATACACAGTAAAACAGTACAGTGCAATGAGTAGAAAATTAACTTAAAAAATATATTTTTTTGAGTAATATCAAAACATATTTATATTATATTATATCTTATTACACAGTATAAATACAATTTTAGGATGGGTTTCCTCGCAGGAGAATGATGATATTTGGGGGTCTGTAGCTTCTAAAGTATTGAAAACTCCTTTGTTAACCCGACGTGTTTTCAGTGATTTTAGGGCACATCGATGAGGTCTGACCTGGTGCGGTCGTTCATGTACTGGATGGTTCCCGGTGGAAGTGTCTCAAGAGTTAAAGTGTTGTTCACAGCGATGGTGATTCGACACACACTCCCGCTCGTCTGCCGCAGCACGTCGCTGATGTCCGCCTCAAACGGGAGATGGCCGCCCACGTGCTCGGTCACACTGACCCCGTTCACCCACTGCGACACATGGACACATCACAGATCCTGAGACTGTGACTAATCATGAGTCAAAGACAACCATCTGCATCCCACAGACTTACAAGCACTGAGTAATAGTGAGCGCTTCCCACTCGGAGCACGATCCGCGTTCCCCGGTCCTGGATCCAGCGCGCCGGCACCCATACGTCCTTCTCATACCACACCCAGCCAATGAAATCCCGGATTTTGGCGTCTTGTGTGATGTCATTGTAGCTGGACGGCACCGGCATGTCAATAACAGGCCCCGTCTGGAATAAAAATCACACAATCACAAAAATAAACACCTAAAAACACTTAAAATGCAAAATATGAACGACTGCATCCTTAATATGCAATATCATCTCTAATATAGTCTCTAATTAAACTGGCACCGTTTCTGGGAATATACAACATTTTATTCTGATTACAGCATTTGGTGCTCTTCTTAAAAAAAGAGGATGTTTCTTCTCAAGAAACCTTACAAAACACACATATTGTGCAAGTATCAGTTTATTGTGCAAAAATAACAAAAGACGACAACTGATCAGGGAATGAATGCAAGGATTATGCTTAAATAAATAATAAGACACTAGATTAAAATAACTAGGAAAATGTAATTAAAATAAATTTTAAAAAGTTATTTAAATAATAATAATAAATTGTCTTTATTAATTAATTAATTAATGATATGGTACGTAATCGTAACAGTACAGCATTATAGTAAGTAGAAAACAAATGTAATGTAGTATTATTGGAGTGCTGGGAGTCAATGGGAATTATTATAGAAAACCAGTGTAAAAATGTTCAAATAAATAAGACACTAGATTAAATTAAATGGATTTAATTAACATAAAATGTAATAATAATAATAATAATATGATACACAACCATAACAGTATATGTAAAGCAAATGTAATAAGGTAGCGTTATGGGAGCGCATGGCGAGAAAAAGTATATTAAAAAAAAAATGTACACAATTAAATAAATAAATAACCAAATAAGGTACAAGAATCACTAAATTGAACTCAAATCATTTTTTAAAAATATTTAAACAATAATAAAATATTTCAAGAGTAAATAAATATTATGGTAAAAAAAAAAAAAAACTAACAGTGCAGTACTATATAGCAAGTAGAAAACAAACATTAAATATTAGAGAAAAATTATGAAAAAAAAAAACAAAACCAATTATACATCAATAAACTTAAAAATAAATACGACACTAGATTTGACTAACTACACACATGTATTTTTTAATTAAAATAATAATCATTTTTATATTTATTTTAAATTGAGGATGGGGGTCCGTGGCATCTATAAAAGATTGAAAACCCCTGCTTCTTACAAACTAATTTTATTTCCATATACAGTGGGGTCTAAAGGTCTGAGATTTACTTAAAACCTAAAGTAGACAGAAAAACATTAGGATTAAAACAATTAGAAGTTAATTAATAATTTCTGTCAAGCTCGAGAAGCTCTTTGGAACATCTCAAATTCGACTTTTTACTCAGATAATTGTGCTGATTTGTAATGTAAGCACTCTGCTTGAGATCTCACGTGACCTCCGCCAGAGGACTCTTGTACCACTCCTGCTCGAAGCCGCGGTTCCGCTCCGGGGACAGATCCGCTCTGAAGCTCCACAGGCCGCTCACGTCTTTCACTTCTCTGGAGGGAGACTCTGTGGGAGACAGCATCCCGCCCTGCAGCGCCTGACACACGCTGCACAGAGCGGCCAGAAACACGCGTTTCGCCGCTCGCTCCGCTCCGCTCGAGCCCATCACGCGCTGCTCGACGGTCTGCGTTTACACTGAAGCACTTCCGCTGCGCGCGCGACGCTTCCTCATCTGCCAATACGTCAACAATAACGGGGTGTGCTTTTTACTTATGAACAATTTATGCAAGAATTTTCTTTTCCAGTCCCCCCAAGAGAATATTCCATTGTTTTTGGTGCAATACCTGATTGCACTACACCTTTAGTCAAGTCTGGCCCTAAAGGTACTTTAGACTCTGCTCTTTTTGACAACACTAACTTATTTGTTGACCAAAGACTTCTCAATACCATGTCAAACAAAGACATTCGTTCAAGTATTAATAGATCCCAGATCTCTTTACCTGCTTGTGTGCATTTTTGGAATAACATATTTAGTGATATAGAATAGGAAGACTACTTCTACAAAAATTATTCCTATCTAACAAAGTTGTTGAAGTCTCCCATAATTGCTATCCGTTAAATTACAAACTTGCTAAATTTAACAATAGTATTTCCCACAATTGCTTCTTTTTGCCTTCAGTCTGAAGAAACAATCAATCATTTGTTTTGGGACTGTGTTTATTGTCAAGTGTTCTGGGTTGACTTTTCCAATTTTGTTAAAAAATATTTAACTTCTGTATAACCCCCAAAATTGTGTTTTTGGTTACTCTTTGAGTATGTAAATGTATTATTAATCTATTGCTATTTCTTGCTAAATTGTACATTCATAAATGTAAATTTTCAAAGAAAACTCCTTGTTTTTTTTTTGTTTTTTTTCAGGAAAGATATTTATGTGTATGTAAACTCTTTAGGAAACTCTTAATAATTATATTGCATGTAAGACTCTTTCATGGTGTAAGTCTTATAAGATAACATAGTATGCTTTGGATTATTGTTTGTAACCCTCATTGTCTTTTGTTCTTATTTTGTCTTTGTAATTGTATTTGGTGTTCTTTTACTGCATAATAAAAAAATATTTTTTGTTCGTTCAATAAGCCTCACGTCATGCCCAGCTGCCGACTCTTTTGAAAAAGTTTCATTCGGTTTTTCACCTGTGACATGTTTTATAAGAAGGAATATTTTTTAATTAATCTGCTACTTCCATTAGCTAACTGTAATTGGTAGGCTATAGATCACTGTAAATATAGAGGAAATATTTTTCTTTTCTTTTAAAAGCAGACGTTCAGCAATATCTAAAACAATGCTATGCTTGACTAATAAGAAAGCTGTAAAATGTAAAGTAACTTTATTTTTATCATTTGATTTTATTTCTTGATTTTAATATTATAATTAATTATATGTGACCCTGGACCACAAAACCAGTCATAAGTGTCAATTTTTCGAAACTGAGATTTCTACAAGTTGAATAAATAATATTTCCATTGATGTATGGTTTGTTATGATCGGACAATATTTGGCTGAGATACAACTATTTGGAAATCTGGAATCTGAGGGTGCAAAAAAATCTAAATATTGAGAAAAGTGTCTTTAAAGTTGTCCAAATGAAGTTCTTAGCAATGCATATTACTAATCAAAAATTAAGTTTTGATACAGTCACGGTAGGAAATTTACAAAATATCTTCATGGAACATGATCTTTACTTAATATCCTAATGATTTTTGGCATAAAAGAAAAATCGATTATTTTGACCCATACATTGTATTGTTGGCTATTGCTACAAATATACCTGTGCTGCTTATGACTGCTTTTGTGCTCCAGAGTCACATATTTTAATTTATTCTATTGTACCCTGTCTGTATTTGTAATTCTTAAAAATCAGTCCCTTCAAAAAAAAAAAAAAAAAAAAAAAAAAGTCAACAACAACAATAATAATAATGATGATGATAATAACAATAATAATTGTAAATAAATAATATTATAAATTATTTTACCATGCATATTATTTACACTAGACCTATATGTTATAGGCTATATCGTGGGCTATTCTATGTTATATGTTTATGAAAACAGAAGGACAAAAATAGTGTTTATAAATCAGGGGTTTTAGAGAAGCCTGTATAATATCAGATAAATGATTCAAAAATTGAAATAACCTAAAAAGTCACACTTACTAGTATGTAATATAAAAAACGATCGTGCAGGTGTCGTTTCAACCACGAGGGGGAGACAACATATCACTCAAGATTCATTTTACCCTCAAACACACTGCCAAAGCATCTATATGATATATTTGCAAACGTGCGCACAGAATAAATGATTCATAATGGATTCTTTGGCTACAGAAACTCGTATGCACTTACAATAAAACTAACAAGCTGTAACTTAAGTGTGTTTAAAGTCTCTCAGGTGAGACACAGAAATCAAACAGATGAGATCACCTGCATCTGGAAAATGTAGTATATTGGCAAACTCTGGCCAAAAAGGTCAAACTTAGTCTAATTTGATTTGGATATTCTACTTAACCTGTCAAAATCTGTTTAGATTTGGACCGCAGGTGTGTGTGTTTACATCCCAGTCGCCTCTCTACCGCCCCCCTCAGCGCTGGAGGAAACGCTCGACAGGTGAAGCTCTCTGGAACATTTCAGACCAAATTTGAGGTAAATTCTCAAGTTGCATAATACAGAATATATTGAATGCAATATGGCGGCTCCAGACAGTGCAGATTTGGATGATAAAATACCTGAAAGTGCAAAGAGTACAGAAATAAAACAAATATTGCGATCAATATCAGATCAAATAAAGTGTAAAGCACTCATCTTTGTGTTCTCTTTGAGGTACATTTGTGTTTTTGGCCATTCAAATAAATGCATATTGATGTAACAATATGTTATGCATCTGTAGTTTTGCCTAGTTATTCTTTCTGAAGCAGATTTTTTAAAAAGATAAGGCAATGTTATTTTTATAGCACATTTAATACAAAATAGGGATTCCGAGTGCTTTGCATAAAAAAGGATTTAAAAATAATCATAAAATCAAAACAGATGCATAAGAAATAAATGAAGATCCAACAGTGCTGATAATCTTGATACCGTGATCTCCCTTGATTTTAATGAATGTATAGTAATTTAAACATGCAGAAGTAGTATATTATTGTTTATAGTTTGTGGTAAATCTTGTTTTGCAAGCCTTTAACCTGAAAACTGTGCAAACAATAATTGCATTTACATTGGACCAAGAACACCTAAATGCAGAGAGGTCCGATATGTCAGATGTCCAACATGTTCACTGATACAGAATAAAAAGTGTGGTACAGTACAGACAGATTCAGATCATGTCGTGAGAATGTTTCTGATACACTGGCTACAGAGATGCGGTGTAAACAGCACCATGAAGTGCTAAAAGTGCATTTTAAGCAACTTGACAAGCTGTTCTTCAATCAGGAATGTAGTGGTCTGAGGCGTCTTTATCTCCTGGAAGTGGACAATATTTTCAATGTATTTGTCAAAAGTGTGATTTATTTATTTGGAGCTCATTTCTTTGAGTGGAAATAATTGCTTTCTGTTAAATTCCTTCAGTTTTCTGCTCGTTCGGTTATTAGAGAGTAGAGCGCCCTCTATAGTCATATCAGAGGAACTGCTCGTGATAATTTTCGTTTTCAGTGAGGTCACAACTAATGAAATACTGAGTAAACAATTAAAATGAGCCATCATGTCATGGACAAATCCAGCATTAATTTCCTGTCGTGTTTTCCCAGCAGCGCTCTGTAAAAACAGTCTGTGGTTCTCTGGAGTCCCTCTCACTGTGATGGACTCGAGGGGTCAATTTCCGACATTTTTACCAAGTGATGCTATATGTGTCATAACACATTATATGACACTAGTCCCTATTGTTCTGTTGCTTCTTAAAAACACATATTTCCAGCTTTTTGTTTTGGTTATTTATGGTATTAGAGTGCCTTGGAGTTATGTTTTTTGATGAATTATTAAGCAATCCTGCATCCAAAGAGCAGATTTATGGACTGCATACCCCAGTAGCATTTTTCATATTTTTTTTATTTAGGTAACTGCACATTTTTATCACACAATTCTGACTTTTCTTGCAATTGCAAGTTTGCATCTCACAATTCAGATGTTCTTCTTTTCACAATTCAGACTTGTCAAGGTTATATCTCAAAATTTTGATAAAAAAATAAAAATAGTTGTATTTGCCTTTTAAATGCTTTTAATTTAATGTCTGAAACTATTTTAATTGGTCATGTAATACAGAATATAAATTTATTTGTCATGTACAAATAATCTTAGGACAGAAAACATAATTCGGAGGTTCGTAAACATTGTCTAATTAAAATGGCATTAGAGCACATTTACTTGATAGCCATAGGGTGAAACAGTACAATCAGGATTTAGGAGATTTGCCAGATCTTCACCCCCACTGCCTTTTGCTGTTATTAAAACTACGTAACCATCTATCTAAGTGCTTGAAACACTCATTTTTTGCCTTTCAGGCTGGCCTTACTTTCTGACCCAGTTTCTGTGTGGAAAACTTACTCAGGCTTAAGTTGTTTGTGAAGTTCTGAACATCTAAAAATGTTCGGTCAAAAACACGAGGTCAGTCAGTTGCTGGCAGAGCAGTTTTACTCTTATTTTTCTTATCATACGAGATTATACATTTGATTTTAGTTTATTATAGACTTAAATTTTACATTACTTACATTACTTTTATTTACATGCAAACATTTAACTGTATTAATTTCGCAGATGGTTTTATCCAAACGTTAAAACAAAGCAATTCCTCCTGATCAGACTGTATATCACCTTCCACAACTGAAGCTAATCAGCATGAAATTGACTTATTTTCTCAGTGCATGTTAGTGTTTGCATCAGCTATTGACCTTTTCCAGCAGGCACATATCAGTATTGTTTTCCAAGGTTTCATTCAAACCCAGAAGTGATGAAGGTGTGAATTTACAGCAGGTCTTAAACGATCATTGATTTTATGGGTGACTTTTGATCTTCCTGTCAGAGATTTTATTATTGTCTTAAAACAGGAAAACATTTGAATTGGCCTTCAGTGTTTTGAGTATATTTTATAATCCATAAAGTTTTTAATTTACTTCGCCAGACCTTGTTTTGACTGGTCAGATGACAAATCTGTTCCATCAGAAGAGCGGAGATATCGCAATCAATGACGTTGAGTGTCTGTGTGTGTAAATGAAGATGTTCACCCAAATTTGCTGAGAATGTGCTCACCCTCAGGCCATCCAAAATGTAGGTGAGTTTGTTGCGATGTATCATTGCATCTCTTGCTCACCAATGGATCCTTTGCAGTGAATGGGTGCCGTCAAACAGCTGATAAAAACATCACAATAATCCACAAATAATCCAGTCCATCAGTTAATGTCTTTTAGAAGCCAAAAGAAACAAATCCATCATTAAGACATTTTAACTAAAATAGTCCATAATCCACAATAACGCTTCCTCCAGTGAAAAAGTGCATCTCCTGTTGTCTCACATTTGTTTAGAGCTGTTTTGAACGCTGCTTGATCTGTGCAGATTTATCTCCTGATTCACACCAGAACACTTTTTCACTGGAGGAAGCGTTATTATGGACTCGTATTTTAGTAAAAACATCTTAGTTATGGATTTGTTTCAGCTTTTGTCTTCTCCAGATGTTAACTGATGGACTGGAGTGCTGTGGATTATTGTGATGTTTTTATCAGCTGTTTATCAGCTCATTCTGACGGCACCCATTCACTGCAGAGCATCCACTGGTGAGCTAAATTTCTCCTAATCTGATGACGAAACAAACTCATCCTAATCTTGGATGGCGTGAGGCTTTTTGAATAAAAAGTATAGCTTATTTTGTAAGGTTAAATTAACAAAAATGTATTATTTCTCTCAACCAATCATCTGTCTTTCTGCATTTGCTCAGATGCATCTCTAAAGCATCCTGTTTTCTTCATTGTTAAATTTTATATTGTGTAAACACGTGTTTCTTATCACATCTTCCGCCTGGACGTTTATGAGACCAGGAAGAGAAATCCGTTTCCTTCAGATTTCTATACATCCTTCTTGGAAGATCTTAAAGTCCTTGTCTTCCGTCTGTCGGCGTGCCGCTGTGAGTCTGTGCCATGTCTGTTCTCTGTGACAACATGCTGCTTCTTTTGGACACGTTTATTGAGTTAATCACTTGAAACTCTCTCAGATTTGACTGATGCAGAATGACAGTGTGTGTGTGTGTGTGTTTGTGGATTGACGTAATGAGGGTTGCTTGCGACAGCGTTCTGTCTCTGAGATGAGGATGAAGTGAAGTGCTTCTTGAGGCCTGTCATCGAATCTCAAACGCTCGCTTGTGTCTGAGTCACAGAAGATTAAAACCTCAGCTCGTTCTTCACTCATGCTGCATGCTTTATTAGTTCAAACTAGAAATATATCAAAATAAAAGGGCTTTTTTATATGTGTGTGGCATAAAATATTTGCTCTGTTTAACCTTTTTTGGACACAGTAATTAAATTCAAAATTACATGAAAGCCTGGAGCCTCATTAATGAAAAACAAACAGAATTAATCATTCATAAAGTCATTCTTACATAAATTGTTGCATTATTTACACGGCATTATTCATTCTTCTTGTTTTGTGAATGAGATATTTGATTTTGAGGTTGATTTCTAGAGCACGTTGATAGTGATTTATTTTATTGGTTGCTAGGATGTTGCTATGCTGTTGCTCGGTTTTTCTGAATGGTTGCCATATGGTTGCTCTGGTTCCGATTGTTCAGGTTCTGGGTTGTTGCTAGATGCATGTTTAATGACCCAATCCCAAATGATGGCACAATGAATCTGTGTGTGAATAATGATAAAATCATTCTTGCATAAAATGTTGCATCATTTACATTGCATAAGGGCTGGGCGATGTGGAAAAAAAATGTAATTCGATTTATTTCAGAACATTTGACCGATTCTCAATTTTTTAAAATTTTTAATGGCTCAGTTTTTGAATGGCACCAAGCGATATATTCTACAGATGTTACTAGGGTTTTGCTATGTGATATCTATAGGGTCTTCTGGGTTGTTGCTAGATGCTTTTTAATGGCCATCATCATAATGCTCCAGAGTTGTAAATGGTAGCCAGGGAGTTGCTATGCAGTTGAAAGTCTTTATAATGTTGTTGTATGGTTGCTAAGGTTTCTTTGAATGGTTTCCAAAATGTTGCATTCTAGTGTGTTATTGATCTAGTGTGTTCTGGCTGGTTGCTAGGATTTTGCTATGTCGTTGCTAGGGTCTTCTGGGTTGTTGCTAGGTGCTTTTTTTAATGAAAGCACTAATAATAAAGTTTTCATTAACGAACGACCTTGTTCTGCACACTTGGTTCCGTCTCAGTCTGATGTGTCAGTAGTGACTGATGATCTGCTCAAGGAAAGGAAGTCGTTGGAGGGTTTTTATTTGGCGCGTGTGACCCATTAAGCCCCAGTGTCCTGGCATCAGTGCCAGTATGCTGACGCATCATTCACTGCTTTACTCCGATCATCAGCACACTTGAGTCAGACCCGGCAAGCGCTGGCACTGCAAGTGTAGGATACAAGAACTAGACCTGAAACATTTCTCATGCCCAGTTTTTTTTTTACCTGTACAGTTACAAAAAAGGCCTGATTACTGATCCGCATCCTGGTGGAAATGCACCGGGAGAACGAACGCCCAGTGAGACTCCAGCTGGTGGCAGATTGTGTGTGTAGGCGCAGTTGTGAGAGAAGGAAACGATCTCTTAAGGCCAGTAGTGGCACCTGTGCTGTGCCAGAGCTGCGTGCCAACAGCCCTGCTGCCGTCGCTTCTCTCTCTAAGTCTCTGTCCCTGAGAAATAATGGTGACACTCTTGAAAGACCCCATGAAATCAAAAAGCGAGTTTTTTGAATCTGTTAATTGTTAAAATAATTAAATGTATGGCTTTTATATAGTTTGATGTATAACAAGCAAGATTCAATTAGTTAAAAATATGCATGTAAACAGTAAAAGCATCAGTGTTTATGATTAACGAGCCGTGACGCTCTTGTTCAGTTCTGACGCTTATTGAGCCTGTGCTGTCTAGGGTTAGTATACTTAACTAAAACTAAAACTAGAAGAAATTGAAGCTTTTTTTTTTTTTTTTTGCCACAGATTAATTGCTGCTTTTTATCTCACAAAATAAATCTTTTTATCTCATTTGGACTTTTTGATGTAACTCAAAATTGTTATATAAATTTGCAATTCCTAGAAGAAAATTCTGAATTGTCAGCTTTAAACTTGCAATTGCTAGAATAAAAGTCAGAATTGTGAGAGAAAATGTCGCAGTTATCTCTTTTATAATCTTTATTTCATGGTTGCTAGGGAGCTGCTGTGCAGTTGCATTTTTAAAATAGTTTTTAGAATGTTGCTAGGCACAACTGCAAGAACAAAGGTCAGAATTGTGAGATAAAAAGTTGCAATTACCTCTTTTATTTTTTGGTGGAAAAAAAACAACAACACCACAGACATGTAAACTGACAATTCTGAGAAAAAAAAAATGATCAAAATTGCAAGATATTAACTCACAGTTGTGAGATAAAAATGTGCAGTTACCTTTTTAATTAATTTATTTTGTGGTGGAAACAAGCTTCCATTAAAAATAAAAATAAAATTGTTACTCTAAATAACATAAACTTTAACCAAAATAAAATAACATACTTAAAAACATAAACGTATTTTATTTCAGCTAGTTTCCAAGGCAGCATTTCTCATTTTCATTTACTTTATCTTGATGTACTAAAATAACAAATTAAAATAAAATAAAACTTAAACTAAAATAAATAAAAATGTGAAAAATATAGACATGTTTTATAAACACAAAAACACACAACAAAATTACTAAAACCTTAAAATTAAAATGGAAATTAAAAATATATAAAAATAAAAACAAATTCAAAAAATTTACAAAAATTATAATAGTAAATGATGCTAAAATAATAATAGTACTGTCTGAAATGCATTAGACAAATATATCCTAATATATATTCCTCCAGTCCATTCTGACACTGAGAACAGTGTAGCAGATTGTTTTATACACACACACACACACACACATGCACGCACACACACACACACACACACACACGCACACACACACACACACACTGATGCACCTGAGATGAGCCGCAGCCAGGGTTTATTTGTCTCTTGGTTGATTTTGTGGCTCATTAGAGCAGAAAGAGCAGCACATGAGAAGAACAGGATGACGGGTGACAAATACGACCCCCATATGGAGCCGCCATGTGTTTGAGTGACAAGAGCTTTCCTCCTCGACATCATCATCATCTGTGCTGATGTTTCAGATCTAGAGGAACGTCTGGATGATTGAAATATTCCATTAGTTTTTATCATGTAGGCAGAAAACTATTTGGTTCCGTTCCCAAAACGTGAATGTTGGTTCAGTGAAGTGATTCCCACAGCAATCTGTGAGCGATTTTAAAATCCATTTTAAAATGATGAATGCTTTTCTGCTTTTAGAAACCCATCTATAATATGCTACTTTAAGGGAATAGTTCACTGTAGTGAATGGGTGCCGTCAGAATGAGAGTCCAAACAGCTGATAAAAACATCACAATAATCCACACCACTCCAGTCCATCAGTTAACATCTGGAGAAGACAAAAGCTGAGTTTGTAAGAAACAAATCCAGCATTAAGATGTTTTTAACTTCAAACCGTCGCTTCTGGCTAAAATACGAGTCCATAATCCATATTCCTCCAGTGAAAAAGTGCATCTCCTGTTGTCTCTCACATCAAAATTCACACACATATTAGTTTAAAACTGTTTTGGAATGTTTCTGCTTGTAAACGTTTCAGACACTGTAGAAAGAAATATTATGGATTATGGACTCATAATTTAGCCGGAAGCAACAGTTTGAAGTTAAAAACATCTTAATGCTGGATTTGTCTTCTCCAGATGTGGATTATTGTGATGTTTTTATCAGCTGTTTGGACTCTCATTCTGACGGCACCCATTCACTGCAGAGCATCCACTGGAGAGCAAGTGATGGAATATTACATTTCTTCAGATGTGTTCCCATGAAGAAACATATTTCAGCAAATTTTCATTTTTGGGTAAACTATTTCTTTAAAGAACCTAGAAACCAAAACACTGGTCTGGAGAAACTACAATAATAATGATTTTAAGAGTAAAAGCAGTCTGTTGCTCAAACAGTAATGCATGGCGCTAGCAACACCAAACTCCTGGGTTTCATTCTCAGGGATTGAGTGAACTAGAAAAATGTATATTGCAGTACAAGTCACAGATAAAAGCATCTGCCAAATGCATGAAGGAAAACTCACACATGACATCTTTCTCATGTCACAGTTTTTTCCTTAGAGTGAATGGAGACTATTGCAGATGTTTCTTCTGAGGAAAAGACCCAGTAATCTTACATCTCCTACAGAGTTTCAGTAGAGATTGCATCAGATTCCCCTGTTTGTCCACATTCATAACTCTTGCTGTATTTACATTTATGCATTTGGCAGATGCCTTGCATTGCAATGAAGGTGCAATATACATTTTCTTGCATTCAAACTAATTTCTCCTGAGGGATTTTAGTTGATGCTTTGATCCGTAACTGAGAACTCAATTAAATCTTCTCAGCTATGAAAAATCAACCTCTGAGCATTATAATGAAAGTTTCCCTGGGCAATGCAGGACTGTATCTATGCAGATTGTAGGATAAGTAACAAAATAAAGGGATGAACTCTACATGACATAGACTACATGTCGTGCTCCGCAAACAGCAAGCACTGCATTGCATGCATGCTGTCAGAGATGCTTTAAAAGAGCGAGAAGCATCGTCTCAATCTCATTGACTCCCTATCAGTGTGTGTATGTGTGTGTGGGCGGCTTATGCAAATGCAGCTCTGTTAATGGAAAGCAGAACTAATTGAGTGAAACTGAAGCAGCGGTCCTGAGAGATGCACTGTGAAAGCCTGTTTTGTTTTAGCCTCTTCACACCCTCATCTTCCCTTTGAACAGTTGATTGACAGCAGAGCAGAGGATTATGGGATACCTGATGTAAAATAGTGTTTGTTTTTTTTTACTTTAAGATTGACATTAATATTTAACATTTGATTATTTGATTGTTAATTATTTTTTCCTGTTTTATTTAATATTTTTAGTTTAAGATTGACCTATATATTTATATTTTGTAATTAATATTTAACATTTCATTATTTTATGTTAATTTTTTGTCCAGTATAGGTTTATAGGTTTTTAGTTTAAGACTGACATTGATATTTAACATTTTATTATGTTAAATATTTTTTTGTCCAGTACAGTTTAATTATACATATATATATATATATATATATATATATATATGTAAAATATATAGTTAACATTTTATGTTAGTTATTTATTTATTTTGTCTAGTAGGATTTAAGTTTTTTGACACATTTTATTGACATTTAATTACTTTATGTTAAGTATTTTTGTCTAGTAGTATTTAAGGTTTATATTTAACATTTATTTAGAAATATAATTAATACACAAAAAAAAAAGTAGTATATTGATGGCATGAATAACGGTTGCATTATTTTCTTGAATGCATATTTAAGTAAAAATAAGCCGTTTCAGTGGCTTTTTTCCAGCACGATTTTGTTTACAATCAAAGAAAGACAGAATGAAGGACAAAAGAGGATAAAAGCAGAAAGATGCTGTTGTGTCATTTAGAGATGAGCGAGGACAGGAGAGACTCTGGCAATCCCTCACATTCTCCTTCCTCTGTGCGGAAATGTGACTGATGAATAATTCATTCTGCTGCGGCCGTGAATAATGAATGAGCCCGTGTGATTAAAGAGAGGTATGCTAATTAAGAGAGAGAGTGAGTGTGTGTGTGCTATAAAATTATCAGCCAACACATTCAACAATGTTAATGTCATTAACTCAAGAACATCCCCATTTCTCAAAAAATAAAGAGCTTGTAGAAAACAAGTAGCCTATCAAGTTTCCTAAAAACTTCGTCAACATCATTTGACACTCTTGACTGCAGTAACGGCCACGTCTGCAGGATCAGAAACCCCCGGTTGAGTGCTGAATGAGGAAAACACTTTTCTTTGTTTAGATACTGTTACAAAAAGTTCCTAAAGATACTTGTATAGATGTGCATTTATCACTTTATTGATAAATAAAAAAGCTTCTTCAGATGTTAACTATATGTTTAACACATGTAGTTAAAATTTTATGTTAATTACTTTGTCCAGTATAGGCTTTAAGATTTGTATTTCACGAGTTCGCACTAACATATAATATGATTAAGCAATTAGTAAGCATATTTGGCGTGCTGTCCGAAGGGAGGGCTCTGAGCTCGGGATAGAGCCCGAACCAAGAGAACCTGAAATTAGATTAGAGTGCGGAGTTGGGGTGGAGGCGGGATGCTGGAAAACTGTCATAGAACAGAGGTGAGTTGGCTGTATATACAGGTGCTGGCCATATAATTAGAATATCATCAAAAAGTTGATTTATTTCACTAATTCCATTCAAAAAGTGAAACTTGTATATTATATTCATTCATTACACACAGACTGATATATTTCAAATGTTTATTTCTTTTAATTTTGATGATTAGAGCTTACAGCTCATGAAAGTCAAAAATCAGTATCTCAAAATATTAGAATATTACTTAAGACCAATACAAAGAAAGGATTTTTAGAAATCTTGGCCAACTGAAAAGTATGAAAATGAAAAGTATGAGCATGTACAGCACTCAATACTTAGTTGGGGCTCCTTTTGCCTGAATTACTGCAGCAATGCGGCGTGGCATGGAGTCGATCAGTCTGTGGCACTGCTCAGGTGTTATGAGAGCCCAGGTTGCTCTGATAGTGGCCTTCAGCTCATCTGCATTGTTGGGTCTGGTGTCTCTCATCTTCCTCTTGACAATACCCCATAGATTCTCTATGGGGTTCAGGTCAGCGAGTTTGCTGGCCAATCAAGCACAGTAACACTATGGTCATTGAACCAGCTTTTGGTACCTTTGGCAGTGTGGGCAGGTGCCAAGTCCTGCTGGAAAATGAAATCAGCATCTCCATAAAGCTTGTCAACAGAAGGAAGCATGAAGTGCTCTAAAATTTCCTGGTAGATGGCTGCGTTGACTGTGGACTTCAGAAAACACAGTGGACCAACACCAGCAGATGACATGGCAGCCCAAATCATCACTGACTGTGGAAACTTCACACTGGACTTCAAGCAACATGGATTCTGTGCATCTCCACTCTTCCTTCAGACTCTGGGACCTTGATTTCCAAATGAAATGTAAAATTTACTTTCATCTGAAAAGAGGACTTTGGACCACTGAGCAACAGTCCAGTTCTTTTCTCCACAGCCCAGTTAAGATGCTTCTGACGTTGTCTCTGGTTCAGAAGTGGCTTGGTAGCCCTTTTCCTGAAGACGTCTGAGCGTGGTGACTCTTGATGCACCGACTCCAGCTTCAGTTCTCTCCTTGTGAAGCTCTCCCAAGTGTTTGAATCGGCTTTGCTTGACTGTATTCTCAAGCTTGCGGTCATCCCTGTTGCTTGTGCACCTTTTCCTACCCAAATTCTTCCTTCCAGTCAACTTTGCATTTAATATGCTTTGATACAGCACTCTGTAAACAGCCACACCTTTCAGTAATGACCTTCTGTGACTTACCCTATTTGTGGAGGGCGTCAATGTTCGTCTTCTGGATCATTGCCAAGTCAGCAGTCTTCCCCATTATTGTGGTTTCAAAGAACAAGAGATACCCAGAATTTATACTGTAGGGATGGTCATTTATTCAAACTCAAATGTAAATATTCTAATATTTTGAGATACTGATTTTTGACTTTCATGAGCTGTAAGTTCTAATCATCAAAATTAAAAGAAATAAACATTTGAAATATATCAGTCTGTGTGTAATGAATGAATATAATATACAAGTTTCACTTTTTGAATGGAATTAGTGAAATAAATCAACTTTTTGATGATATTCTAATTATATGACCAGCACCTGTATACACCTGATGTGCTTGTTAAGGTGATTAGGTGACGAGCTCCACCTGGGCCAGACTGATTATCTGATCGCGCTCCTCCTGAACTTTGTTAATAAAACATCATTTATTTTTATTTTTTTCGTTTTAATGCACTTTTTGCTTAACGCTGAAATGTATAATTTGGACATTTCGAAACACCTAAAAAGTAAACATTATTACTTATTTACAACTAAAAAACATGAAATATTTATAAATCTTTTATATCGTAAGAATTTTTGTATAGATGCACTCTTATAATCTTATTGATTAATAATAATAATAATAATAATAATATGTTTAATTTATATAGCGCCTTTCCCAAGCTCAAGGACGCTGTACAAAAGCAGAAACACAATAGACAGTTGATTCACATAATCGTAACAGTCCTTTTACAATCAATTAATCAGTTAAGTGGACAGTAGACAGTTGCCCAGTCACATGTAGAAATTATTGCAGTTGCATATCATGGTACAATTATGTACAGAAAATAGAGGTACAGACATAGTATAAGTAACAACAGAAAAAAAAGTAATGTCAATAAGTAACAAACAAAGAATAGAAAATGCAACAAAATATAAACAAAACGAAAATACTCAGAGAGAATTACAGCTGGTAGTATAGGATGAGAAGAGTGTCTAAAGAACATGATATGACTGATAGTATTGGGTAAACAAGTACGTTTTGAGTTGTGATTTATATACAGAGAGAGAGGTTATTGACCTTAGTGCCAGAGGTATAGAGTTCCATAGTTTAGGTACGATGACGGAAAATGATCTGCCACCCATTGAGGATAGACGAAATCTAGGTACAGTAAGAAGTTCACATCCTAACGATCGAAGTGATCGAGGCGGAACGTAAGGAGACAGTAGATCAGCGAGATAAGGGGAAGCATGGCCATTGAGTGATTTAAAAGTAAGCAGAAGAATTTTGTAAGTAATGCGGGATGATACAGGTAGCCAATGGAGTTTAAATAAGATAGGGGTACTATGAGTAGATCGCTTAGTATGGGTTAATATTCTTGCAGCAATTTTGAATATATTGTAAACGAGAGATAGATTGCAATGGTAATCCGGCAAAAAGAGCATTACAGTAGTCAAGGCGTGATGTAATAAAAGCATGCACTAATGATTCAGCATCTTTTGGAGAAACATATGATCGAAGTTGGGCTAAGCGACGAAGCTGGAAAAATGCAGCTCGGGATAGTTTACTAATGTAAGCATCCAGAGTCAGTGCAGGATCAAGAGTAATGCCTAAATTTCTGACAGTAGCAGATGGAAAAACTGTTGTAGCATCAAGGTTGAAACTGGGAGCATTTACTATATTTTTGTTAGTGAAGGGGGGCCAGTAATTAAAATGTCTGTTTTGTTTAAATTCAAACTGAGAAAATTAGAACTGAGCCAGGCCTTTAGCTCATTAACACAGGTAAATAGTGATGTGGTCTGGTGAATGGAGTCTGAAATCTGAATATCATCAGCATAACAGTGATAATGAAAACCATGACGACGGATGATATGTCCAAGGGGCATGATGTAAGTAATAAATAGTAATGGCCCAAGAACAGAGCCCTGGGGTACACCCTGACTGAGTAAAGTAGTGGGAGATTTATTATTATGCATAGTGATGTAGTATTGTCTATCAGTGAGATAGGAAGAGAACCAAGATAGTGCAGCACCTGAGATGCCTATCTCAGAAAGGCGGGAAAGTAATAACTTGTGACAGACAGTATCAAATGCTGAGCTGAGGTCGAGCAGCAGGAGAATGGAGAGATTACCTGAGTCACCAGAGAGTAACAAATCATTGACAACCTTAACTAAAGTTAAGGGATAGTCGTGGCCTAATGGTTAGGGAGTTGGGTTTGTAACCTGAAGGTTGCCGGTTTGATTCTCGCGCCGGCAGGAATTGAATGTGGGGATTGTGAATGAACAGCACTCTTCAATTAGGCACCAAACCCCTAATTGCTCCCCAGGCGCTGGAGCAATGGCTGCCCACTGCTCCGGGTGTGTGTTCACTGTGTGTGTGTGTGCATTTGTTCACTACTCACTGCTGTATGTGTGCACTTGGATGGGTTAAATGCAGAGCACCAATTTCGAGTATGGGTCACCATACTTGACAATACGTCACGACTTAGCTTAAAGCAGTTTCAGTGCTGTGATGAGAGCGAAAAACAGATTGAAATGCATCGAACTGATCACTGAGAGCTAGAAAAGACTGTAGCTGTTTGGCAACAACTTTTTCCATAATTTTCGAAGGTTTGGTTTTTTAAGAATAGGAGTAACAGCAGCAGTTTTCAGTGAAATCGGAACAGTGGCAGAGATAAAGGACATATTTACTAAGTGTGAGATAAGAGCAGAACCGACATGAAGAAGAATTAGAGTTCTGTATTATCTCAGCGATTAAGGTTGGAGTTGTCAAGGTAAAATTATTTAACAGTTGAACAGATTGAGCTTGCTCACAAGTAGAAGTGGTTGGTTCAGTGCCAAGAGACCCACATAGAGCATCCAGTTTTGTTTGACAGTGGCGCAGGAAAGAGCCACACAAATCATCACATTCATTTTGACTGGGACTATGACTAGGTGGCTGGACTAATTTGTTAACCATGTTAAACAGTGTTTTTGGCCTATTGTTAGCTTTATTGATGATGTCGGAGATATAGGAAGAGCGTGCTGCATTCAAGGCAGTTTTATAATGCCTAATATGTTCTAAATGAAGAAACTAAATGAAATAGCTCCTTGAAATTTATGTAAACGTAAACATTATTGCATATTTACTTAAAAACTTAAAAACATAAGATATTTGTATAGATGTTCTTATTTAAATTTATTGATGAATAGAAAGCGACAATTTTTGAATTTGTAGCAAGTTCAACATTTGATGTTTATAGTCACTGCCGGAGATGAAGATCGCTGAATAAAGGATTGAATTTGAGTCTGTTCCTTGCAATCGTATGGATTCTGAAGATTTAGAACACACAAATAAAATTCACAAGGACTCTTTTGTAAAGTGGGAGGAAAAAATAATTTGATCCCCTGCTGATTTTGTACGTTTGCCCACTGACAAAGAAATGATCAGTCTCTAATTTTAATGGTAGGTTTATTTGAACAGTGAGAGACAGGATAACAACAAAAAAATACAGAAAAACGCATTCAAAAAAGTTATAAATTGATTTACATTTTAAAGAGTGAAATAAGTATTTGATCCCCTATCAATCAGCAATATTTCTGGCTCCCAGGTGTCTTTATACAGGTAAGGATCTGAGATTAGGAGCACTCTCTTAAAGGGAGTCTCAGCTTGTTACCTGTATAAAAGACACCTCTCCACAGAAGCAATCAGTCAATCAGATTCCAAACTCTCCACCATGGCCAAGACCAAAGAGCTGTCCAAGGATGTCAGGGACAAGATTGTAGACCTACACAAGGCTGGAATGGGCTACAAGACCATCGCCAAGCAGCTTGGTGAGAAGGTGACAACAGTTGGTGCGATTATTCGCAAAGAAACACAAAACAACTGTCAATCTCCCTCGGACTGGGGCTCCATGCAAGATCTCACCTCGTGGAGTTTCAGTGGTCATGAGAACGGTGAGGAATCAGCCCAGAACTACACGGGAGGATCTTGTCAATGATCTCAAGGCAGCTGGGACCATAGTCACCAAGAAAACAATTGGTAACACACTACACCGCGAAGGACTGAAATCCTACAGCGCCCGCAAGGTCTCCCTGCTCAAGAAAGCACATGTACAGGCCGTCTGAAGTTTGCCAATGATTCAGAGGAGAACTGGGTGAAAGTGTTGTGGTCAGATGAGACCAAAATCCAGCTCTTTGGCATCAACTCAACTCGCCGTGTTTGGAGGAGGAATGCTGCTATGACCCCAAGAACACCATCCCCACCGTCAAACATGGTGGTGGAAACATTATGCTTTGGGGGTGTTTTTCTGCTGAGGGGACAGGACAACTGCTCCACATCAAAGGGACGATGGACGGGGTCATGTACTGTCAGGGTCAGGGCATTCAAGCCAGCCAGGGCATTGAAAATGGGTCGTGGATGGGTATTCCAGCATGACAATGACCCAAAACACACGGCCAAGGCGAAACGTCTGACCTCTGTGATTGCCAACAAGTACTAAGTCATGTTTTGCGAAGGGGTCAAATACTTATTTGACTCATTAAAATGCAAATCAATTTATAACTTTTTTGAAATGCGTTTTTCTGGATTTTGTTGTTGTTATTCTGTCTCTCACAGTTCTTTGTCAGTGGGCAAACGTACAAAATCAGCAGGGGATCAAATAATTTTTTCCCCCACTGTAAGTCTGTAAAGTTGTTCATATATAATTTACATTTAGATGCTGTCAATACATCAGTATTGTATGATTAGATGCTGTCAATATTGTAATTTTCAGTCTCTATGTAAATGTAAGTACATGTATGTGTGGCAGAACCACATTTTACATAAAAATACATCTGAATACTCATGAGATCATGTTGTATTCAGTCTCTTTATGGCTCAGGTTCACCCTTCACTGTGCATCTGCACAAAATTATTTCTTACCCAGTATTTTTGTCTTGTTTTCCAGTGCAAATATCAATTTGCGATTCATAAATCAAGATATATTTACTTTGAGAAGCAACATGACATTAGATATTAAGTCTTGTTTTCTGAAAATGAAATGAGTTATAATAACTGCCAGGGGGGCAGAAAAATAATCTTGTTTTCCTTTTGAATTAACTTTATTATCCTTGTTTTAAGCAAAAACTTAAACTTACATTTTTGGTGTGTTTTTCAGAAAACTAGCATATCTAATGTCATTTAGCTTTTTTAGTAAATGTATTTTGATTTAAGAATGTTTTTTGTACTGGGAAACAGGTCAAAAATAATAAGTAAGAAAATCATTTGTTTGCAGTGTGTGGGATTTATGCTCCAGCAGGTTATATAAATTATGCATCTAGTAAAATAACAACATCACACGATTGGAGGAATCATTGATGTTTTTCATGTGTGCATTTGTGGGAGCAAGTGTTTTGTTGTGCATGTGTGGGAAGACTATGAATATGTGTGTGTGTGTAGGTGGTAAATAATGTATTTGTGCGAGGACGGGTTTCCTCACGACCGCAGGAGGAAGATAAAAGAGCATCTGCTGTGTGGGTCAATAAATCTACGTCAGGTCTCAGCGTGGGTTTTCTTCTTCAAGTGTTTTCATATCTTTGTATGAATGTGGGTTATTGTTACAGTTTTTGTTTACAATTAGATTAAAGAATTAAATTAGATTACAATTAGTTTTTAAACAGAAACAATAGTCTCTTTATAAATATGTATGTGTGTTTTTCAGAAGCGTTATGTAAGGTGTGTGTCTAAATACAATATGTGATTGTATGTGGGATGTTGATTGCATTGCATTGCATTATGGGAAATAAACCTTTGGACATTTGAGAAACATTTAGAGAAAATGCTGTGGGATGTTGAATTGTGTTTGTATACGTCCTTTAACATATTTTGGAGACATATTTGTACCCAGAAGTGAGCTAAACCTGAGAGAAAAAATAAATAAATAAATAAAACCTTTTGGGCATATCCTCGTTTGCAAAAAAGATATACAAAATGAAGAAAATTAAAGTTGTTGTTTTTTTTGGTAACACTTAAAGCCGTTATGTATGATGCATTATATAATTGTAACCAAAGTTAAAATGTATTATAATATTTAAAAGGTTTATTTGTCGTGTTTTAATGCATTATACTTTCTAAAGGTGTAACAATGAATAGATAAGTATTATAGTGTACTTTAACCGTGGTTATAATTATTTATGAGTTCACAAATTGCATTTGTCACGATCCTCTGGAGCAAGGGAACGAGGAGACAAAATATAGACTTTTATTTATCCAAACGCTAGAACACAGGAGTCGCAGGAGACACGGAACACAGGAAATGACGAATAACATCTGACCCCAGACACAGGGAACACAGGGCTTATAAAAAAGGAGAAAACTAGATAATGAATGACACACCTGAAACCAATGAACTAATAAACCTAAACGAGGACAGGAACAGGAACAAACCAAATATGGGCATGAGAGGGGAAACACAAGACACAGGAAGACAGGACTGACATTACTCCCCTCTCCCGGAAGGCGCATCCCGCGCCTTGCAACATCCAACGGGGGGGGGGCGCTCTGGAGGCCTCTAGGGACCAGGAAACACGACAGACGGCCTTCAGGGCGGCGCCCGTTCCAGGGCCCATGGCGGGTCAGGGAGCTCGGGCGGCCATGGCCAGCCCCCGCCCTCTACGGCTTGCCGTACTCTATGCCGGCGGGCTTGCTTTGGCCGCGGACGGTGGGCTTGCGTGGGCCGCAGGCGGCAATGGGTTTGCGTGGGCTGCAGGCAGCAGCAGGCTTGGGAGAGCTGCGGACGGCAACGTGAATTTCCCCGCGGATGGTGGGCTTGGGAGAGCCACGGACGGCGGGTTTGCTTTCCCCGCGGACGGCGGGCTTGGGAGAGTCGCGGACAGCGGCAACGTTCTGGTTCTGGATCGGGGCTGGACTCTCTCCAGACACCGGAGAATCCCTTCCCTCCAGCTCAGTCCTGTGGTGTCTGGGAGGTCCACGGGGCGATGGTAATTTGCCCCAATCCAGAACAGAGAGTTGATGGTGGCATCCTCCCACGCCGTCGCCATGGCGAGCCTCTAGAATTCCCAGGCAAACTCTACGAAGGGGAGATCTCTGCAGGCTAGGGCTAGACCTCCATCGCCAAGGGATAAAACAAACCAAACCAGAACAACAGAAAAACTCACAAAAATGTGGAAAACAAAACAGGGGAAAACGGCGTAGAGAATCGCAGGAGACACGGAACACAGGAAATTACGAATAACAGCTGACCCCAGACACAAGGAACACAGGGCTTATAAACAAAGGAGAGAACTAGATAATGAATGACACACCTGGAACTAATGAACTAATAAACCTAAACGAGGACAGGAACAGGAACAAACCAAATATGGGCATGAGAGGGGAAACACAAGACACAGGAAGACAGGACTGACATTACTCCCCTCTCCCGGAAGGCGCATCCCGCGCCTTGCAACATCCAACGGGAGGGGGGCGCTCTGGAGGCCTCTAGGGACCAGGAAACACGACAGACGGCCTTCAGGGCGGCGCCCGTTCCAGGGCCCATGGCGGGTCAGGGAGCTCGGGCGGCCATGGCCAGCCCCCGCCCTCTACGGCTTGCCGTACTCTATGCCGGCGGGCTTGCTTTGGCCGCGGACGGTGGGCTTGCGTGGGCCGCAGGCGGCAATGGGTTTGCGTGGGCTGCAGGCAGCAGCAGGCTTGGGAGAGCTGCGGACGGCAACGTGAATTTCCCGCGGATGGTGGGCTTGGGAGAGCCACGGACGGCGGGTTTGCTTTCCCGCGGACGGCGGGCTTGGGAGAGTCGCGGACAGCGGCAACGTTCTGGTTCTGGATCGGGCTGGACTCTCCAGACACCGGAGAATCCCTTCCTCCAGCTCAGTCCTGTGGTGTCTGGGAGGTCCACGGGCGATGGTAATTTGCCCCAATCCAGAACAGAGAGTTGATGGTGGCATCCTCCCACGCCGCCATGGCGAGCCTCTAGAATTCCCAGGCAAACTCTGAAGGGAGATCTCTGCAGGCTAGGGCTAGACCTCCATCGCCAAGGGATAAAACAAACCAAACCAGAACAACAGAAAAACTCACAAAATGTGGAAAACAAAACAGGGGAAAACGGCGAGAGAATCGCAGGAGACACGGAACACAGGAAATTACGAATAACAGCTGACCCCAGACACAAGGAACACAGGGCTTATAAACAAAGGAGAGAACTAGATAATGAATGACACACCTGGAACTAATGAACTAATAAACCTAAACGAGGACAGGAACAGGAACAAACCAAATATGGGCATGAGAGGGGAAACACAAGACACAGGAAGACAGGACTGACATTACTCCCCTCTCCCGGAAGGCGCATCCCGCGCCTTGCAACATCCAACGGGGAGGGGGGGGGGGCGCTCTGGAGGCCTCTAGGGACCAGGAAACACGACAGACGGCCTTCAGGGCGGCGCCCGTTCCAGGGCCCATGGCGGGTCAGGGAGCTCGGGCGGCCATGGCCAGCCCCCGCCCTCTACGGCTTGCCGTACTCTATGCCGGCGGGCTTGCTTTGGCCGCGGACGGTGGGCTTGCGTGGGCCGCAGGCGGCAATGGGTTTGCGTGGGCTGCAGGCAGCAGCAGGCTTGGGAGAGCTGCGGACGGCAACGTGAATTTCCCCGCGGATGGTGGGCTTGGGAGAGCCACGGACGGCGGGTTTGCTTTCCCCGCAGACGGCGGGCTTGGGAGAGCCGCGGACAGCGGCAACGTTCTGGTTCTGGATCGGGGCGGAACTCTCTCCAGACACCGGAGAATCCCTTCCCTCCAGCTCAGTCCTGTGGTGTCTGGGAGGTCCACGGGGCGATGGTAATTTGCCCCAATCCAGAACAGAGAGTTGATGGTGGCATCCTCCCACGCCGTCGCCATGGCGAGCCTCTAGAATTCCCAGGCAAACTCTACGAAGGGGAGATCTCTGCAGGCTAGGGCTAGACCTCCATCGCCAAGGGATAAAACAAACCAAACCAGAACAACAGAAAAACTCACAAAAATGTGGAAAACGGCGTAGAGAGTCGCAGGAGACACGGAACACAGGAAATTACGAATAACAGCTGACCCCAGACACAAGGAACACAGGGCTTATAAACAAAGGAGAAAACTAGATAATGAATGACACACCTGGAACTAATGAACTGATAAACCTAAACGAGAACAGGAACAAACCAAATATGGGCACGAGAGGAGAGGAAACACAAGACACAGGAAGACAGGACTGACAGCATTACATAAGGTTTATTACAAGGTGTGATTAATTCACTAAAACTACATTTATTAATGCATTATATTTAAAAGCTGTAAGTAAAGTGTAATAGTTTTTTTATCCTGTTGTGTTAAAAACTGGGTACTTTTGTTTTTGGTTTTGGAATTGATTTCCATGCAATTTGCCACAATCGACACTATGAAAGACACTAAAGATTAATGCAAAAACAGAAAACTTGTACCTCAAAAATATTTGAGAATTATTCACAAAGTTTCAAGAAGAAATAAATGGTTTAACCAGTATTTCAAAAAAATTTGTGTGGGTCAAACTGACTGAAATACAACAGAAAGGTTAAAATTGTAAAAATACTGAAAGCTTTCTAGGTTTAGGTTAGAGTACTTATAACTATCTGTGTATAAAAACAATAGAAGTCAATGTGATGTCCCCATTTAGAGTAAATGTGTGTGTGTGTGTGTGTGTTGCAGAGGAATGACGCAAACTATTCAGCCTTTCCGCTCTCACACAGTTACCTTTTATACAGACTTACCTTTTAAATCTTTCTCTCTCTTATGTATTTTCCATCACAGCTCTGTCCCATGAGACATGTGCTGTATGAGGAACGACCCCTGCTTCATTATTAAAATATAGAGTGTTTGTTTACTCTTCATTTTATCAGTGAACACTTGCTCTTAAATCTCTTTCATGGTGAAAGGATGAATCACAACGTGTGTGTTTTATGCTAACTAAAACAGCTCAGTTTTATTCAGACTCAAACTGAGCAAAAATATGCAATTCGGTGCAGATGCTGATATTTATGTGATGAAATATCTTGTAATGTAAATCAGTGAGATCTTTATAACATTACAGCAGATACTTACATAATATTATATACATATCAGTGGTCACTCCAATAATATGTCTTAGTAAAATGAGATTGAAATGATCCAAAGACAAAATGCAGTGCAATCCAAAGCTGATTGAGAGATGAAGAAATAATCGCTCCTCAGAAGATGTGAGATGTCTTGGAGGCTTGAGAAGATCATTCCATTCAATTAATTAATTAGGCTAATTAAGTTTTTTTTTTTACTGTGAATGCAAAGAATTCAGTGTTGCTTCTCAAGTAAATGTATACTATTTTAAAGAAACATTTTTGTAATATCAACCTCAAATTCAGAACACAACTTGTTTAGATTTATAGCTTTAATTTTATGCAGTTTTAGAATAAAACATGTTTAGGAAAATATATATTATAAAAAATACAATACATTTATTATTATTATTATTGTGCATTATAATAATAAACTTCTGTAACTTTTTTTTATTTCACATTTTAAACTTGTTTTACCTCAGAAATAATCATCTTTGTCTTCTTTAAAAAGAGACCAAACTTAAGACCCCAAAGCATTCAAGATTTATGACACTTTAAGTTTTATTTTCAGGTCTATGCTCAGGTGAACAGGTAATAAATGGATCATAACTATTGCATAAATCCCCTAAAAAAAAAAAATAAATAAATAAAAAATATATATAGTACATTTATTTAATTGAAATTAAAAAATAATACTAATTTTTTCTACCTCCATGCAGGCGGCACCAGGGGATGAAAAGAAGTCAAAAACGTCTAATCAAGGACTGATGTCATTGTAGTTTTTGCATGTTTCAGTGTTGGATTGTTTTGTGAATCAGTCACAATGTGATGCAGCTTTCCTAAGAAACTCTCACTAAATGATGAGGACGGTTTCAAACCCAAAGCATATTAATTCTCTTGTCTCTATTACAATAATGAGGCTCATTCTCTTAAAATAGACAGTTTCCGGTGGCTTTCAATGGTCTTTGATCTCAAAGCCGGCATCATTGATCTTTCGTTTCTTAAGACAGTCGCTCAGCTGCACAAATAACCTAACACTGACGTTCCCAGAGCCTTTAATGCCGGCTGGATCTCTCACGCTCTCAGCCAAACCTCAACAATGGACATTATACGCAGTGCAGCTTCCTGTATGCAGAGTTTGTTAAGAGCTTGATGTGTTTGCTTGAGATTATGAAATCTAATAATTCAGGATTTGTGACCTGTGAACAGCATCTCTGTCCACTCACAGTTGACGATGCGGGCCAACTTCCTACTTCCTCTTCCTGCTGTGAGCTGGAGGGAGAAACGCGGTTCGTGAAAGTGAGCGATAGACATGTGGTAGAGTTCAGTAGGTTAGAGGTAGAGCGGCATTCTGGGAGCTTTTCACTGAGAGACCTTCATGTTATTTTGCAGTAGATTACGTAATGTGTAATTTTTTTTTAAATTATATGTTGTTTTGTGTTATGTTAAGTTTTTATGTTTCAAATTTATTTTATTTTTTGCTGTTTTGTTGCTTTGTTGTATTTAAAGTTTAGTTTTGTTTTATTGTTTTATTTTTTATGTTTTTTTCTATTTTATTCTTTCATTTTATTCTTTCAGTTGTTTTAAGAAATATTTAACATTTTATGTTTTAATTTGTTTTATGATTGTTTAATTTATGTTTTCAGTTGCTTTATTTTAAGTCATCTTAGGTTTCTTATGTTTTAAGTAGTTTTGTTATGTTATTTTTGTCCTGTTCAAACTGTTTGATATTATGATTTAAGTTGCTTTATGGTTTAAGTTGTTTTATGATGTTTTATGTTAGCTTTTAAGTTGTGTTTTTTATGCTTGTATTTTGTTTTATGTTTGTTTTGTTATTAAGTTTTTTATCTTAAGTCTTAATTTTTATGTTATATTTTAAGTTGTTTTTATGTTTTGTTATTTTAAGTAGTTTTTTTTTTCATGTTTTATGTTATTATTTTAAAGTTGTTTTATGATGTTTTGTTAATTTCTCCCACGGTTTCACATACAGGTGCTGGTCATATAATTAGAATATCATCAAAAAGTTTATTTATTTTACTAATTCCATTCAAAAAGTGAAACTTGTATATTATATTCATTCATTACACACAGACTGATATATTTCAAATGTTTATTTCTTTTAATTTTGATGATTAGAGCTTACAGCTCATGAAAGTCAAAAATCAGTATCTCAAAATATTAGAATATTTACATTTGAGTTTGAATAAATGACCATCCCTACAGTATAAATTCTGGGTATCTCTTGTTCTTTGAAACCACAATAATGGGGAAGACTGCTGACTTGGCAATGATCCAGAAGACGAACATTGACACCCTCCACAAAGAGGGTAAGTCACAGAAGGTCATTACTGAAAGGTGTGGCTGTTTACAGAGTGCTGTATCAAAGCATATTAAATGCAAAGTTGACTGGAAGGAAGAATTTGGGTAGGAAAAGGTGCACAAGCAACAGGGATGACCGCAAGCTTGAGAATACAGTCAAACTAAGCCGATTCAAACACTTGGGAGAGCTTCACAAGGAGAGAACTGAAGCTGGAGTCAGTGCATCAAGAGTCACCACGCTCAGTCGTCTTCAGGAAAAGCGCTACCAAGCCACTTCTGAACCAGAGACAACGTCAGAAGCATCTTACCTGGGCTGTGGAGAAAAAGAACTGGACTGTTGCTCAGTGGTCCAAAGTCCTCTTTTCAGATGAAAGTAAATTTTACATTTCATTTGGAAATCAAGGTCCCAGAGTCTGAAGGAAGAGTGGAGGCACAGAATCCATGTTGCTTGAAGTCCAGTGTGAAGTTTCCACAGTCAGTGATGATTTGGGCTGCCATGTCATCTGCTGGTGTTGGTCCACTGTGTTTTCTGAAGTCCACAGTCAACGCAGCCATCTACCAGGAAATTTTAGAGCACTTCATGCTTCCTTCTGTTGACAAGCTTTATGGAGATGCTGATTTCATTTTCCAGCAGGACTTGGCACCTGCCCACACTGCCAAAGGTACCAAAAGCTGGTTCAATGACCATAGTGTTACTGTGCTTGATTGGCCAGCAAACTCTATGGGGTATTGTCAAGAGGAAGATGAGAGACACCAGACCCAACAATGCAGATGAGCTGAAGGCCACTATCAGAGCAACCTGGGCTCTCATAACACCTGAGCAGTGCCACAGACTGATCGACTCCATGCCACGCCGCATTGCTGCAGTAATTCAGGCAAAAGGAGCCCCAACTAAGTATTGAGTGTTGTACATGCTCATACTTTTCATTTTCATACTTTTCAGTTGGCCAAGATTTCTAAAAATCCTTTCTTTGTATTGGTCTTAAGTAATATTCTAATATTTTGAGATACTGATTTTTGACTTTCATGAGCTGTAAGCTCTAATCATCAAAATTAAAAGAAATAAACATTTGAAATATATCAGTCTGTGTGTAATGAATGAATATAATATACAAGTTTCACTTTTTGAATGGAATTAGTGAAATAAATCAACTTTTTGATGATATTCTAATTATATGACCAGCACCTGTACAAGGCTTAAGCCTAGTTCCAGACTAAAGTGTAAGTCTGAGCTGTTTTAACTGGAAGAAACGTGCACTGACTGATCTTAAAATATATCAGTGCCTCTGTTTTGTCTCAAGATGCACACCAGTAATGTTTTTTCTAAGGCATGTTAATAAAAATGACTTAAATTTCCTAATTGAACAAGGGGCTAATCTAAGCCCTGTCTGTGAAACCGGGCCTCTTAAGTTTTTTTGTGTTTAAGTTGTTACATTTTAAGTTTTACATTTTTATTTTATTTTATGTTTTGTTTTTTTATTATAAGTTGTTTTATGATGTTTTATGTTCATTTTGAATTTGATATTATGCTTTTATATGATATTTTATTGGTTTTGTTAATTTATCTTATGTTTTGTCAAGTATTGTGTTATGGGTTTTTTATTTTTAAGTTTTTTATGATGTTTCATGTTCATTTTAAGTTATTGTTATTACTTCTATATTTTTGTTATTGTCTAAGTCGTTTATCTTATGTTTTAAGTAGTGGTGGGCCGTTATCGGCGTTAACGTGCTGCGTTAACGTGAGACTCTTATCGGCCGATAAAAAAAATATCGCCGTTAATCTATTCTCAAAGTTGGGTTGGGAGCTTGGCCCGCCCCCCCAACGGCACCCCCCGCCCCCCTTGAAGGTCAAGTTGATTTTATTTAATTTTATTTTCTCTATAGCGCCAGACCACAAAAGAAGTCATTCAATGTTACCTTACCTATAGAACAGGTGTATACCTTGTTCTTTTATTAAACAAACTAAATAGCCTTATGTTATTTATCTTATTTACACGACGGCGTGTCATTTATGTCTCTACTTTACATGGTAGCGCTCTCTGTATCGCGCGCACAGCGGAGTTCTGCCCCGGTTCGCGCACACACACACACACACACACACAAACAAACGTAAGCGCACACACAAGTGAGCACACTCCCACTCCTATTTGTAAATATTAAGCCGCAAAACGTCTATTTAAATATGACTTCTGCGTGTCTCTGTGTTAATGTATGGCGCAGACGCGCGGGTTTGTTTACTCATACAGAAACGCGCGACGCTTGCAGTGATATTAAGGTCTGTCATCTCACTAAATGAGGACATAAATACATGAACAACATCTCCAGAACTGCTCTGAGAGTCACTTCATGAGCATTCGAGCGTTTCATTTGAGAAAAACTATCCTCATATCATATACACAGAAATGTAAAGGTATTCAAGGCAACCCGTCAAAATAAAAGTTCGGTTTCACTTGAAGACATTGGGCAGAACGTAATAGACTACTACTACTAAAACTATTAAAACCTTATCTTTAAGGAATAATCATACAATGTCTTCAATGTTATTATCAATATTAAATCCCCTTTATTTTTATGTCGGGAAAAAACGCAAAAGCCTTTAGGTAGGCTACCTTATGTAATTTTAAATTACATAATTTAATTAAATTAATTAGCCTATTAATTACCACGACACCACAAATTACCACCATATTATGTTTGCTTCTTGATGACTGCTAGTTGTTTACTACTAGTAGTGAACTTATTCTGATCTACTTGGCAGAATTCAAATGAGCCATTTTAATCTAGATTAATTCCAAGATTACAGTGAGATTAATCTAGATTAAAAAAATTAATCTATGCCCACCACTAGTTTTAAGTTATTTTATGCTATCATGTTATGTTTTATATTTAGTTTTTTTAAATAAAGTTTTTTTTTGTTATGTGTCATGTTTGTTCTAATATATTTATTTGTCCTGTTGCTTCTTATTTATTATTTTCTCATTTTATTGCTGACTTTTACTTTTCAGTTATTCCTTTTCAGAGTTTTCTGCTTACACAATTAGGCTTGTATTAGGTTTTGCTGTGATAAAGTTCATGTTGAGAACTGTGAAATTTTTCCAGTAAAATAACCTCTAAAATTAAATCATGATATATATTGTTATCATGAAATAAAATTATTTTTACATCTTGAAATAATATTTTGGTTATATCGCCACCCCTCAAGTTATGTCAAGTTTATGTTATGTTTATTGTGTAATGTTGAGAGGATTTGGCTCATGTTTGGTTTGTGTAACAGGGCTGACGAGACGCGAGACGTGCGGATCCAAGTGCAAGCTTTTATTTACAGGCATGGTCATAAATACAGGCAGGGTCGAGCAATGGCAAACAGGTATGGCAGGGACAAGACAGAGTAATCCTAGGGCAAGCAAAGGTCGGTAGACAGCGAACAGTATCCAAAGGGGTTAGGCAAAGAGATAATCCAGGCAAGGGAAATAATCAGAGTCCGAACAGGGAGACAGGGGTAAACACTAGGAACACAGACTAGAAAACAACAAAAAGTTCCGTATCGCACTAGGGGAGTGAAAAACGCAGAATACAGGCTTCCAGACGCTCCACACAGTCTATAATCCAGGAGGGAGGTGGAGCAGAGGCGAAACAGGGGGAGGGATGGAGGGCCAGGTCCATGTGGAAGTGGAGTGGTCTGAGATCGAGGTAGAGCCGACGGGACTTGAGCCCACCAGGGCAGAGCCGACGGGACAGAAGATCTCCACGGCGGTGTAGAAGACCACCAGAGCCAGATAGTGGACCACCACAGCGGAGCAGACGGACCCGAAGACCACCACGGTGGAGCAGATAGAGCAGGAGCCCACCACGATGGATCAGGAACCCACAGCAAAGCCTGGGACCTAGAGAGAACGGAGATACAAGAAGGAGACAGAACATGCACAGACAGGACTGAGGTAGGGAACACAAGTTCATAATTATTTTCCATGGTGGCAACTGAGCAGGTAGGCAGTTCACAGTCAGCCACCATGGCTGGGCCAGATCGGGGCGAGAGTTCAGAGATGGCCTTCTTAGCCATGACAGGACAGAACGTGAGTTCAGGGACAGCCCTTTTGGCTGCGACAGGACAGCACGAGAGTTCAAGGACAGCCCTTCTGGCTGCGACAGGACGAGAGTTCATTGACAGCCTCCATAGCCGTGACAGGACAGGACGAGAGTTCGGGGACAGCCCTTCTGGCTGCGACAGGACAGGCAGAGGATTCACAGATGGCCTCCATAGCCGTGACAGGGCAGGACGAGAGTTCAGGGACAGCCCTTCTGGCTGCGACAGGACAGGCAGAGAATTCACAGGCGGCCTCCATAGCCGTGACAGGACGAGAGTTCATTGACGGCCTCCATAGCCGTGACAGGACAGAACGAGAGTTCACTGACGGCCTCCATAGCCGTGACAGGACAGAACGAGAGTTCACTGACGGCCTCCATAGCCGTGACAGGACAGAACGAGAGTTCAGGGACGGCCTCCTTGGTCGAAATAGGACAGGACGAGGAAGCAAGGACGGCCTCCGTGGCCGTGGCAGAGCAAGACGAGAGTTGGTGAGTGGATACCACTGACACCTCCGGAGGTTCTGCAGCGGTTGCCGCCACCTCTGGAAGTTCTACAGCGGTAACAGTCTCCTCGACCGCAACTTCGGACAGGGGAATATGCAAAAGAACAGGAGAGTTAGAGTAAGTGGGTTTGGGGATACCAGCTGCGCGTGCAGACACCAGCGGTACATCCCTCAAACTAGGATAATGGGAGACTGACCTTGATGATCGGAGTGTGTCAGCCCAGACGTGACGTGACTCTGGCCGGGCAGCGGAGACGTGCTGCTGTGACTCTGGCCGGGCAGCGGAGACGTGCTGCTGTGACTCTGGCCGGGCAGCGGAGACGTGCTGCTGTGACTCTGGCCGGGCAGCGGAGACGTGCTGCTGTGACTCTGGCCGGGCAGCTGTGACTTGAAGCAATTCTGAGAGATGAGCTGAGACAAGGCAAGACTCTGGGAGGTCAGTTGAGACGTGACTCGATTGATGACGACCAACTGTGACTTGACTTGACTCTCTGACATCTACTGTGACTTGACTTGGTTCTTTAAGATCAACTTTGACCTGCCTTGACTCGTGACGATCAACAGCGACTTGACTTAGCTCATGAAGATAAGCTGTGACTTGGCCTCCATTTTGTGAGTTGTGGCCTCCATTTTTGTGAGCGTGCTCTGGTGCGTCCGCCATTACCGTCATAGACGCGGTGTCGCGTTCCACTTCCGCGACACCCACAGTAAATGAAGAGCCAACACACAGAGCATAATCCAAAAACTGACTGAGTGAGGAACGTAGGCCCTCACAAATAAGCTTAGTCTTGAGTGGCTGATTAATGCCATCACAAAAGAAATCGATCAAGACATCATCTGGAAAATCAGAATTATTGGCAACATCTAGATACTCTAGAATAAAGTCTTCGAGTGATCGCATACCCTGCTTGAGGGCTAATAATAGTCTTGCAGTGTACATACCTGGCCAGTATTGTTCCTGAAAGCTGCTGGATC
This sequence comes from Onychostoma macrolepis, assembly GCF_012432095.1. NCBI lineage: Eukaryota > Metazoa > Chordata > Actinopteri > Cypriniformes > Cyprinidae > Onychostoma > Onychostoma macrolepis. Next base: position 42,948,027 of record NC_081159.1, on the reverse strand, counting down.
CTTGTGTGGCCGAGTATTCTGTAACAGGGCTGACGAGACGTGAGACGTGCGGATCCAAGTGCAAGCTTTTATTTACAGGCATGGTCATAAATACAGGCAGGGTCGAGCAATGGCAAACAGGTATGGCAGGGACAAGACAAAGAGTAATCCTAGGGCAAGCAAAGGTCGGTAGACAGCGAACAGTATCCGAAGGGGTTAGGCAGAGAGATAATCCAGGTACAAGAGCGATAATCCAGGCAAGGGAAATAATCAGAGTCCGAACAGGGAGACAGGGGTAAACACTAGGAACACAGACTAGAAAACAACAAAAGTTCTGTATCGCAGCTAACACTAGGGGAGTGAAAAACGCAGAACAATACAGGAACTAAAAAGAAACACGGAATGGCACAGAAAGGGTTAATCCAGGAAACACGGGTAAAAATAATCACAGGTGAACAGGTAATGCAAGACTAGGGTACAGACAAGGGCTCTGTAGAGTAGCTACGGCTAGGGGAGCGGTAAACGCATACAATACTCGGCAACAAGAGAAACAAAGTCCAGGGTTATATAAGGTGTGTGATCAGTGTGTGCGTGGGATCATGTGTGCATGTGATTAGTGCAATGAGTGATTGGTGACAGCTGTGATCAGTGTTGGATGATGGGAAATGAAGTCCAGTGTTATGTATGGTGTGAAGTCCATGTGGTGAGCGAGTGACCTTTGGTGGAGGGTGAATGGAAGTGCAGACTGGATTCGTGACAGTTTGAGTCTTATGCTGAGATCAGCTTACAGGAGACGTGACACAGGTAAAAGAAAATACAAAACAGCAGAAAGATATCCCGTCGCCTCAACACAGTCCAGCTTCAAGACTTTTTAGCATCATATCTGTGCCACATATAAGTAAAAAGTTGTTGAAAAAAATAATAAACATTTTCTTTCTAAAAAGAAATAAGGTATTTATTTTGTCATCTGGAAATTGCATATGCAAAATGAGACAGACAGAACAGGTTTGTTGGTTTTTAAATGTGATTTGAAATCCAGTGGTTTTATTCTGTTGGCAGCTGATAATTCACAACCCAAACACATTGTGTTCAACACAAACCATGTTTATCCTCGCTGCTGTGAACCAGTATTTAATGTCATCTGGGTTGTTATTTTCTTTTACCCTGTGTAGTTTTATTCATGGTTATTGAGGATGAGGGCGTCACATGGCCTGTCCATTTGGTCATCTGTCTAATTTAACCTGTTTACAGACGAATTTACCCAAATACCATAGAGTTTTCTACCAAAGAGACCTCAACAACACTGATATGGATAGTTTTCTCCTCCCTTGCAAATTTTTTGTCCTACCTTTATGTGATTGTATGCTTCAGAACAGATTTGGGTTGCATCGCAGCAGCGGAGCACATCAGTTTAGACCACAGTAGGTTGACATAGATGGTTATGTTCTGCTTTTTTGGAGGTTTGGATTAAGATTAAGATCTATGTGACAAACTGGGTCAGATCTCAGCTCCATCACTTAGTTTTAGTAATTGCTGATGCAATTGTTGACTTTTGGAGCTCTTTTGACTTGGTCTTGTGAGCGACTGGCAACCGCATCATTCTAGAGAGTTCTGCACATCATATTTCTCAAAATCTCAAAAATTGTTTATTTACATCTGAGCAAAGTTACCCCACCAATAAATATAAAAAATAAATTATTGATCTATCTTTGCATGTGTCCTCTTTCCTGCCAAATTTAATCTTTTTTCACAAATTCCATTTCCTTTAATTTTTCTGGATTCCTTTTTATTAGTTTAATGACATTTTTAAAGTTGAAAAGCCTGTCTCAGCTGAATTCATAAAGCTATAAAGTAATTTTGTTGTGTTTTTGTCATTCACTGTAAAAAGTGATAAGTTGACTTAACTTTTAAAAATTGAGTAAACTCGTTGTCTTAAAATTATTAAGTAAATAATAATTAAAAAAAAAAGTAAAGTGAACTTGTGTCACGGATTTACCTGCCTCACCAGCTGTATCACTCTCACCTGACCGCCATCAAGGAATCCTCTGCACCTGTTGCCACCAATCAAGCTCCCTATATGACTGCACTCAATCCGTTCCCTCACTAGGTGCGTTTACATGGAGCATTGTAATCGGTTTAAAAGTCCAATCCGAATGAAAATGCTCCATATAAACACCTCAATCGGAATAAAAATGCCCAAACCGAATGAAATTGTAATCGGTTTGAGAGGGGTGGGATAAACCTTTCTATAAACCGAACAAAATTAAAATCCTGCCATGTAAACACTTTAAACCGATTACTTTGCGTCTACGTCATCACGTCCAGAGGTCGGGTCGTCAGAACGTGAACGTGATGATGTCGGCAACGGTACATTCTGTGATTTGGGGACACCGACACTACAGTAGAGACTGGGTAATAGTGGAGGTATAAAGTTAAAATTTCCATTATACAGTTAAAAACACATTAGAAAGGAGAACGCTTGCTGTGTGACGGACTATCTGCTCTCATGTCCGGAGTGAAAAACAGATCTGAAATGAAGCGCAATTTTCTGCTTTTCAGCTTAGAAACAACACAGTGATGATAGTGAAAGTAGCTCAATGAAAATAAACAACTTGACCAAAAGTTGCCTTTGTCATTTGTATTTGTATAGATGACAGATTCATAATTTCCGATCTGCTTGAATTTATACGTGCTCACGCCATGTTGTACGAAACACGATTGTGATAAAGCAATGCTTCTTTGATTCATTGTTCAGCAACTCTTGGTAAGAAATCGTGTATTTGTTCCATTTAAGTAGGCTACAGTACAACTTTGTAGTATCAGAGTACAATTAATCTCAGAGCTGCATTACAGAGGGGCATATGATTTCTATGATCGCGTTCTGGCCATATGACTGAGCGCTCGAATGAACGCAACGGATTCAAATATTAACCGTTTATTCTAAGCAAGTGCAAACAGATATTAAAAATATTAACGTAAATATGGGCGTTTTTTCCTCTGGTGACTTGTTTTTATTGTCACTGTAGGCTATTAGCATATCCTAAAATCGAAAGCACAGGCACATGTAAACACCATATCGGATTAGATAACGTCTCATGTAAACAGTTCATCGAATCTTTCAATCGGAATGATTTTAATCGGAATGACAAAAAAGTGTACATGTAAACGCACCTACTGTCTGGTCACAAGGTAGCAAGTTATTCTCTGGTTGCTGTCCACCTCTTGCCTCGGATCTGCCGGTCTGCCATTTGCCCACCAAGGAAAGGACGCGGGCCCAGATAAGACTCTTTATACTGCTTCCACTGATGTTTGAGTTACTATTTACATGATCTTTTGATTTGTGAATAAATTACTTCCCTGCACGCCAGAACCCTCTTGTCTGCCTACTTGACCAGAATGTTACAACTTGACAATTCACTTAACTTATTTTTTTTAATGATAATTTACTTTAAAATTAAGGCAACGGGTTTCCTCAATTTTTTTTAAGTTAAGTCAACTCCTCACTTTTTACAGTGTATAAATTAAAATGAGAAATATTTCCTTGGGAACTTGCTGAAATAAAATGTTTTATACACAATTTATATATTTTATACACCGTTCTATGCGCAGTTTTTGAAGGCATAAAACATTAACAATAAAGTAATACTTTAAAAGTACAGAGTGCTGTGGTTTACTGTTACAATTTTAGTTAAAAGCCTTTTGCACAAATTTCCAAGACTTTCCACACTGTACAGTAAATTATATTATATTTTAATGTCTGGATTCCGTGATTCTGTCTGTGTTTTTCACATCATAAAAATCACAGGAGCACATACACCATTCTCCAGCGGATGTATACATCAGTCTGTGTGTTTGGACACATGTATGTTATGTCAAGAGTGCAGAGACCAAACATTCAAAGCAGACCAAACACTGCATTCACTCGAGAGATGTTGTGATGAGGCGCTATAGTTTGGAGATTGACCTCTAACCTTTAGCAAGGACAGTATGGAACGGCACATACAAAGAACACACGGCGTGGAATGTAAATAATGTACATTTACAGGATATTTCACCTCGATGCTCTCTGAGCAATATATACAGAACAATAGATTGCTCTATATTGTGTATTTACTGTGGTGAACTCAGTTGATTGTGTTGTTAAAAGAACTGACACTGGATCAGTCTGTTCTCAGAAACATTGGGACTGTTTCTATAAAAGAGTCTAACAGACTTTCTCTGGTAAAGATCAGATAATTCCTTTTTTATTTTTAGAAGTTTTCCCTTACACGAGCTTGTCAACATATTGCTTATTTTCATATTTTTAGCCATCTTTTAGAATGTTGATATTATCAAGCTGATTTGTGTAATTCCATTGATTAATATTTGCTTATTTACCTTAGAACTAAAAGGCTATTGGCTTTTGTTAATTGTTTTACAAAATATTAAAAAGGACAGAAAGTGATATTGAAAATCTGTTCACTGAAATCAAATTAATTTTTTACCAAGAAAACGTTTAGTTCAGAAATATTTTGGATAAGAGTAAAAAAGAATTGTTCAGAATATTACATTATTATTATTATTATTATTACATTTTAAGAGTATTATTTATTTTGGAACATAAAATCATTTCACTAATTTTGACAAAAATTCAGCTACTTAAACTAAAGAAGTGAAATAATTCACTGCACAATATTTATTTTTTTAAACGACAACAACAAAAATAAATAACAATAAAAAATAAAATAAGAAGCAATACTCTTTCAGTTTTTCTACTTCAAAATCTCATGTTTAATTCAATGTGTTACTTGCTGTTTCTGTCATTTTTAATGAAATTTACTAGTACTTTCTGAGTGAAAATTGTAAAAAAAAAAAAAAAAAAGTACACCAGTGTATTAACCTAATTTCACCATTTTAGCAATGTTTATTATAATTTATTATTATACTATTTATTTATGTTTTGAATTTGCTTTTTTATATATATATTTTTTTTATCGTTAATTTGTTTATTTCAGTTTTAATTTATTATATATTCTATTTCAGTTAATAGCCAAGGCAGTTTTTTTTTTTTAAAGATTAAGTTATCTAATGTTTTATTTATTTTTATTTCAGCTTTGTTTGAAACACAATTTTTAATCCTAATAGTTCATTTAACAATAACAACACAATATATTGCATATAATACAACTAACCACACAGTATACCCTAGCAACTATCTAGCAACCAACCACAAGTGCCACTAATATTTGCTTCGGAAATTAGTACCTAGTGTAATTTTTTATTTATTTATTTTTATTTTTTGGCTTTCATGGACTTGCAGGAGAATGACTCAAGAGCACTGAATGCATTGTTTACTATCTCATCCTATCGCAGTCAACGTTTCCAGACTAATTTCCGCTCTGGTGTTCACTGTAATTGTCACCAAAGAACAGCAATTGTGCCTATGGCTGATTATCAAGGCCATCAGATGTACAGATTGGTTCGGTCGGCTCGATGTTAATCAGGTGAACAAAGGGCACACGTCTGCTGTGAGCGATCGGGGGTTCACAGCGCAGCCGCACAGAAAACAGGAGATTTGTTTCTAACTCCGGGTATAAGAGGCAGCAGGTGCACTGCATTAATTCATGTTTTTGCTGAGGAGCCAAGCCGGTGACCCGGCAGCTCAGCTGTGGTACAGCGACTGTGGCGAAGGGACGTGATGTCTCCGTTCCCTCCTTCAGGGAATGCGGGTTACATACGTAACCGAGACGTTCCCTTTCAGTAAAATAATACAAAACAAAAGATTCTCCACCCAGCCCTCCTGCGGTCACCATCACCCAAAGAGCAGTCTCCTCCATCTCTGGGTCGCCCGTCTCAGGGCCTCTTGCACTTGCGCTTGCCACCAGGTTTAGCGGGGGCCTGGACGGGCTGGGCGTCCTGCCTCCGACCGGCTCCACGACGCTGCCTAGTGGAAGGCTGCTGCGGCTGCATGGGAGCGGGGGCGGCCACAGGGGGGCACCCATGGCGGCGAGTAGGCTGAGGGGCTGCAGCCGGAGTGGAAGCAGCAGGTTTCCTCCGGTGCATGATGTGTTTGATCGCCTCAATCTGCTTCTGTGTTGCCGAGAACTGCTGGGCAAAGCTCTCGACAGCATCGCCGAAGAGGCCGGTCTGCGTTCTCTTTTTCAGGATTCAGGAGCTATACCTTCTCACGCTCCTTCATGTCAGCCAGACACAGTCAGAGATGGCGCTCCTGGACCACTAGTGTGGACATCGCACGACCCAGAGACTGTGCGGTCACCTTCGTCGCTCGAAGCACGAGGTCCGTCGCAGCATGCAGTTCATGTGTAAAACCGCCAGGTCGTGACCACCCTCGTGCAGGTCTTTCAGGGCTTTGGCCTGGAGGACCTGAATTAACGCCATGGTGTGGAGGGCAGAAGCCACCTGCCCACAAGCTCTATAAGCACTGCCAGTTAGACCTGACGAATACTTGCAGGCCCGTGAGGTGAGACAAGGGTTGCATGGCCACAGATCGCTCCACCGAGGGGATGCCTGCGTACCCCAAAGCAGCCCCACCATCGAGGGTGGTGAGGGCGGAACTCCACTTTGAGAAGCCCTCACCGTGATCCTCAAATCACCTTTGACTTCACCGGATGCAGCGCCATCCTGGGTGCCGGGACGAACGCTGGATCGCAGCAGAGGGACTTTTATGCAACTCCAAGATGGTCATGTCCCCACAAGAAGAACATGAACCATCCACGAAAGCTTCCTCAGCATGCTGAATGCCCAGAAACATGAGGCAGCGATCGTAACTGTCCTGAGGCGCCAGGAAATGACCACACCCAGAAACCACACCCAGACATCTTTAAAAAGACGCGGTGTTGCTCTTTTAGAGAAATGCTCTTTTAGTGCTGAAGCACACAGGGGAGATGGCCACTGCACACTCCTGGTGTGGCTGTCAGCACGAACTAGATAGCCACGAGACCGTGACCACCACTGCTGTTGCCGCAAAGTTTGAAAGCAGAGCCGCAGCGCAGGTCATCTTGAACATTTGTTGAAGCTGTTCAGTGACTTGAGGAGAAACGCATCCACTCACCCATGAGGACTAGAGATGGACACACACACACACATGCACACACACACACACACACACACACACATGCACACACACACACACACACACTCACTCACTCCAGTGCAAACTCAGACTTCCAGTACGACACTGCCTGATGAAACAGGTAATCTGTGTTTGCCAGTAACTCACTCACACGGTGGAGATAGTCGGCCAGCTCAGAAATTAAACTTCTGTCATTTGATTACCATCACGTTGTTCTGTATGACTTTCTTTTTTTTTTCTGGTAAAAACAAAGATGAGTTGTTTAACAGAATACATGTTTAACAGCTGCGAACATGACAAAAAAGCACTAAAACATCATAAGCTTGCATACTATATTCCAAATCTTTTGAAGCAATTCAGTATTCACTGCAAAAAATTGTTTTCTTCTGCAGGTTTTTTTATTTTTTTTGTCGTTTTCCAGTATAAATATCTGAGAAGCAGATAAATGATACGAGAAGCAAAGTGACTTAAGATATTGTTTTCTGAAAAAATTTGTAAATGACTGCCTTTGACATGGTTACCACCAGATACTCCTGTCAACCCTACTGCACTCCAGTGGTTCGAGTCTTGCCTCTCAGATAGGTCCTTCAAGGTATCTTGGAGGGGCAAGGTGTCCAAGTCACAACATCTAACTACTGGGGTGCCTCAGGGCTCAGTTCTTGGACCACTTCTCTTCTCTGTCTACATGGCATCACTAGGCTCTGTCATTCAGAAACATGGCTTTTCATATCACTGCTATGCTGATGACACTCAACTCTACCTCTTATTCCATCCTGATGATCCGACGATAGCTGCTCACATCTCAGCTTGTCTAACAGACATTTCTTGCTGGATGAAGGACCATCACCTTCAACTCAACCTTGCCAAGACAGAACTGCTTGTGGTTCCATCAAAACCATTGTTTCATCACAATTTCAATATTCAACCATAACTCCTTCAAAAACAGCCAGAAACCTTGGAGTTATGATTGATGATCAGCTGAATTTCTTAGACCACATTGCTAAAACTAAAAAAAAAAAAAACTAAAAATTTGCTTTATTCAACATCAAGAAGATCAGGCCGTTTCTTTCAGGAACATGCTTCACAACTCCTTGTGCAAGCTCTTGTTCTGTCCAGCCTGGACTATTGCAATGCTCTCCTGGCAGGTCTTCCAGCCAGTTCTATCAAACCTCTACAACTAATCCAGAATGCAGCTACAAGATTAGAAAAGAGCACACATCACACCTCTGCAAGTGAACGTCGCTTTATAGTTCACAAAATCACTTTCACAGACTTTTTCATTAACTGTTTCATCCTGGTGGAATGATCTTCCCAACTCAGTCCGAGCAGTCAGGAAATGGCTAAAAACACATCTCTTCCATCTTTATTTGACCCTCTAACTCTAGCACTCTCTATTCTAATTCTATTCGATCTACTTGTTTTCTTTTTATTTATTAAAAAACTTGACCCTCTAACACTTGTACTCTCTGTTGTATTTCTGTTCTATGTACTTGTTTTCTTTTTATTTATTATTTAAACAAAAACCTTGCTATGTGTACTGCATTAGACTAACCAAGACTTGTCACAGCACTGACATTGTATTGCTCTTTTCTTGGTTTTGATTGCTTCGATTGTCCTCATTTGTAAGTCACTTTGGATAAAAGCATCTGCTAAATGACTACTGTAAATGAAAATGTTATGTAAATACATATAAAACTTAAAGTTGAAACAATATATATTTTTTTACCTTATTGGTGAACATTTTCTTTCCTTTTTTTAAGTGTACTGCTCAGAAAATAAAACTTGTTGTCATTTTGTTTATCAAGTAAATGTGTCTTGAGTTAAGGATATTTAGATATTTTTGCTAGAAAACAAGACAAAAATACTGAGGCAAAAATACTTCTGATGAACTTGTGTGACAAACACACTCATTATTCACTGAGATTCCCTCAAAACTATTATATGATTTCAGACTTGTAATTTTAATTTTGAAGCTTTCATTCTAAAAAAGAAAACATTTGTGAAAAATATCATTTAAAAGTGATGGCAATTTTGCAATATATGTTTTCCTGTTACTTCAACTCAAAATAATATATTCAAAATTAAGGGGGAAACCAGAGTGATGTTTTTAAGTTGAAGGAAATTTCTCCATTTGTGTGAAAGTATATTTTTAGCTGAACTGTAAATATCCCGTTTGAAAGCTCTTTATTGGGGCTTAAGATAAATCTGTGGTTCAGTTTTCGGGCTGATCAGTGATCACAAAGAGAGCGCCGATCAAACGCTACAGTCACAATGATGGGAAGAAACTCCTTAAGACTGAACCAAGGCCTGTGCGAGGCTGTGAGCTTCTGATAAAGCAAAGGGCCTCATACGAGTGTGCCGGACCACAGAGGGCAAACTCAACATCTGTAACCTCTTTGAGAGACTCGTTTTGATATGAAAATAGAGGGAAGTTGCCTCTCTTTATGTTTCTCTTTATCTTTTATCAGAAACAAGCTCTGAAACAATGACAAGGACAAACTAGCATGTGTTCTGTAGGATAATAGTCAGTGATGTTTGTGTCTAAAAGAATATTTCACCCAAAAATTAGAACTCTGTCACTATTCTCTCACCCTTTGTTCAAAATCTATGTGACAAATCCCATTGTCCGCCAAAGTTTTGTGTTGCAAAGTTTGAATATGTGCATAACTGAAGGAGATTTGAGTAAATGAAGAATGTTTAATTTAAGTCAATATTCAGAAAATATTATTAGGATTGTCAGTTTAATAATATATTTTTATTTACAACCCGGATTCCAGAAATGTCGGGAGGTTTTTGAAATTTAAATAAAATGAAAATTAAAAGACTTTCAAATCACATGAGCCAATATTTTATTTACAATAGAACATAGATAACATAACAAATGTTTAAACGGAGAAATTGTACAGTTTTATACACTAAAGGCAGAAGACCTTTGTTGGATGGTCTTCGGGCCCTCAGACGACACTGCATCACTCATCGGCATGATTCTGTCATTGACATTACTAAATGGGCCCAGGAATACTTCCAGAAACTACTGTCGGTAAACACAATCCGCTGTGCCATCTGCAGATGCCAACTAAAGCTCGATTATGCAAAAAGGAAGCCATATGTGAACATGGTCCAGAAGTGCCGTCGTGTCCTGTGGGCCAAGGCTCATTTAAAATGGACTGTTTCAAAGTGGAAAAGTGTTCTATGGACAGACGAGTCCAAATTTGACATTCTTGTTGGAAATCACGGACGCCGTGTCCTCCGGGCTAAAGAGGAGGGAGACCTTCCAGCGTGTTATCAGCGTTCAGTTTAAAAGCCAGCATCTCTGGTATGGGCAGCTTGCATGTTTTGGAAGGCATTATGAATGCTGAAAGGTATATAAAGGTTTTAGAGCAACATATGCTCCCCTCCAGACAACGTGTATTTCAGCAGGACAATGCAAAACCACATACTGCAGCTATTACAACAGCATGGCTTCATAGTAGAAGAGTCTGGGTGCTGAATTGGCCTGCCTGCAGTCCAGATCTTTCACCTATAGAGAACATTTGGCGCATCATTAAATGAAAAATACGTCAAAGACGACCACAAACTCTTCAGCAGCTGGAAACCTATATCAGGCAAGAATGGGACCAAATTCCAACACCAAAACTCCAGAAACCCATAACCTCGATACCCAGACGTCTTCAAACTGTTTTGAAAAGAAGAGAAGATGCTACACCATGGTAAACATGCCCCCGTCCCAACTATTTTGAGACCTGTAGCAGGCATCAAATTTGAAATGAGCTCATTTTGTGCATAAAATTGTAAAATTTCTCAGTTTAAACATTTGTTATGTTATCTATGTTCTATTGTGAATAAAATATTGGCTCATGTGACTTGAAAGTCTTTTAGTTTTAATTTTATTCAAATTTAAAAAATGTCCCAACATTTCTGGAATTCGGGTTGTAATATAATTTTATTGCAGTGTTTTATTAAAATGTTATGATATATTTTTGTTGCATAAATATATTTATGAAATGTTATTTTAAATTGTTGTTTTATATATATATATATATATATATATATATATATAAAATTTATTATTTTTTATTGTATATTTTATATTCTGTAAATTATTTACTCATCTGTCCTAACAACAAAATGTCTTAAATTATTTTCATTGGGGGGTTTATTTGTAGTTTCTAAGATCTCAGATCAGCGTCCTGGTCTCTTTACGATCCTCACAGCAGCGTCAGCAGATGATGGAGATGACGTGAACTAAGTCTGATCTTGCAGTTTTGTGATTGTCTTCAGGTTGTGTTTGCGTCAGCACGGCGTGTCGAGTCCGTTTGCTTGAAGTGCGTCTGGCTTATCAAGCATTTCTGCTTCTTGACCTTAGAAAAGAGCTGCTTGTGGATGTTGCGAACTTTTGATACTGATTCTACAGTTTTGTCTTTGACCTTGTCGACATGTGAAGGATGGTGTGAGTTAAACAACATTTCAAACACTATATGATTTCATTCCATGTTTAATTCAGCAAGTGGCATCTAGTTATAATTCCTGAAATAAATACAGAAAAAAGAATGATAATTGCACTAAAAGTAAAATGACACAGAACTGAATACAGATATACATACATCACTCACGGGAGCTGCATTTAATAACTTAGTCACATTTTATCATCAAATAATATGCATTATTTTAAATGTAGCTGCAACAGTACTTTAAACAGTTATAACGATGCATTAAATTGATAGTCCTAATAATATTGTCTGAAACTTTAATTTTCACTTTATTTAATTATTTAATTTTAGAATTTAATTAAAATAAATTTGTGTTATTTATATTTGTTGTATAATATAAAATACATAACTGTATTTTTAAATGTTTATTAAAAATATTTTATTATTTTTAAATTATTATTTTACAATATATTATATGTATGTTAAACAGACTTTGTAAAAGAATATAATTTGGGTTTGTGAATGTAGGAATGCATGTAGTGCAGCCTGAATGCAATGTAATTTACATCTGCCAAATGTATAAAATAAAAGTAAAAGTTTGTTTGCATCCCATACTAATATAAGATTATAATGCATGAAATAATAATGAAAATAAAAAAATATTAAATAGCAATAGGGCAATGCTTGCACATGTGCTTTTGTCGATGAAATATCTAAATATTTTGATCAGGTTCAGTGTTCTGTTCATTATATCAATAGTAAGTCATTGGGAGACACAGTGTTTCCTGCGAATGAGCCCTTCTTTTGCCCTTTGTCATTCCACAGGAGCCCATATATATATTTAATGCAGTATGTTCATATATATTTATTTATATTTGTATATCATTGTGACAAAGTGCTTTGTTGGCCTGATTCGTGCAGCTGGACGCTCAGAGTGCCTCCCTTTAAAAGTTCCATATCCTAAATAAAACATGCTGTGAAAAACAGAAATAAGACACACTCCCATCTGAAGGTCACACACGTGCCTGAATCTGCTGGATGTAGATTGAAACGCTCTCTGAAAAATACAGCGAGCCGCGAGAAGGTCGATGTGTTTTACACTTTACTGAAAACTGTTTACTGCGGCCTCAAAACGGGTTGAAGTCACACTTAAAAATATATGAACGGCATTGCATTTGTAGGGCCTTGTGTTCTCCACAATGCAGAAAACTCAGACAGAATCATGAAGTCATATGATTGGGAGTCCAGTCATAACTGTATAACACACATTTTGGATGAATAAATTTAAAGGGCTGCACACTTAATCAAACTGCAACATGTACTAGTTTCTGTGAAGAAATACACACAGAAACCCAAATGTCTACACTACAACTTATCAAAATAAAAGTTTGGTTTAACTTGAAGAATTTGTGATAAAATATATAATTATTGTACGGTATAATGTACTTCTCAAAGTAATAATAATAAAAAACTTGAAGATGTAAAGAATTAAAACAGCATTTTTTAAATGAATATCACACAGTTAATTAATGAAAAACAGAATTTGGTAAAAATAAAATAGATTTTGAGAAAAAATAAAACAAATTTCATAGGTGTCACGTGTGTTTCTGTTTTGTTTCCTCATGTCCTTTTTTGGGTTTTCCTGTTCCTGTCCTCATTGTGTTAATTTCAATCCAGCTGTGTTGATTTAATTATCTCGTTTACTCCTTGCATTTAAGCCCTGTGTTTCCCTGAGTGTAGCGTCCGATGTTATGTCATTGCATGTGTGCCGTGTCTCCTACGTTGTGTTCCAGCTATTGTATCATTAAAAGACTGTTTTGTTGAAGAATTCAACCTCGTCTCCTCGTTCCCTTGCTTCAGTGTAACGTGACAGAACAGCGGACCCAATACCAAAAGTAAGTGGTGCTCCGTCTCCGTTTTTTTGAAAGTTTTTTTTTTTGTTTTCCCTTTTTCTCCCTGCGGCGATGGAAATAGCCACTCACTTTTCTGCCCTTGTCCGCTGAGATTTCCCGCTCGTGGAGTATGTGCGGGAGGTCTGCGGACTCGTCGTGAATACGGTGCTGGACGACGTGACTTAATTCTCTGTTCTGGATCGAGGCCAATTACCATTGCCCCATGGACCTCCCAGACACCACTGGACTGAGCTGGAGGGAAGGGATCCTCCGGTGTCTGGAGAGAGTCCAGCCCCGATCCAGAACCAGCCCGCCATCCAGCCCGTCAGCTGTTCTCCAGTCAAGCCCGCCGTCCGCGGCTCCCACAAGCCTGCCACTGTCTCAAGCCCAATGGTCACCCCTAGGAGTATTAGTGGAATTTGAAGGGATGTCTTGGACTTGGAGTCCAGTGTCGGCTCCAGCCCCAGAGCCCGCTCCTCCTGAGCTCCCCCCAGACTCTATCCAGGCATTTAAGGACCTGAATTCCCTGAAAAAAATTTTTTGGGGGGGCCATATCCATGGCCGGACCGAGGGCCAAGGCCAAGTGCCTTCCAGGAGGGGGGGGGAGTTCTGTCACATGTGTTCCTGTTTTATTTCCTCATGTCCTTTTTTGGGTTTTCCTGTTCCTGTCCTCATTGTGTTAACTTGAATCCAGCTTTGTTTGATTTAATTATCTGCATTTAAGTCCTGTGTTTCTCTGAGTGTAGCGTCCACTTTTATGTCATTTTATGTGCTCGGCTTGCTTCAGCGTAACGTGACAATAGGGCTCTAAAAATGTGATTTGTTTAATTTTAATAAATTGTTAAATTGTATGAGTTTCATGATTTTAATTTATTAGACATGCTTTTTAATTACAAAAACTGAAGTTATCCATTAAAATGAAATATAGAAAAACAAAAATGGAAGAGAAGGAAAAATAACATAAACTTAATTTAACCATTCTTAGAATCTAGAAAAATGGAATCTAAGATTAAAAAACAATGAAACAAAACAAAGAAAAACAGAATTTGCAAAAAAAAAAAAAAAAATAGAATTTTCTGAGAAATTTATTTAAAATAAGTAAAATGGATTTCACAGGGCCCCATATTCCATAACAAAATATTAGATAGCATGAGCACACTTTCTAAAAAAACATTAGATAAAAATAAATGAGTTTTGTTTGGAATGCTAAAACCTTAAATTTGGTGTTGAATATGAAGACAGTCTCATGTTCAATAAAAATCACCAAAACAGCAGCACTGATGAAGAAACATCATGCTAAAAGATCCTGCAGAATTTGATTGATGTATTGCAGTGACATTGAGACATTTTTAAGTGAGCAGATTGTGTTATCTAGTGCATATCTAGTGTAGTTTGGGAGACTTTCTTCACTTTGACTCAGTTTGCTGTGAGTGCAAGTCTGTTATTCGAAGTGCCCATCCAAACTTTCAACTTTCCAGATTTGTGCATGTGTGTGAACATTTTGTGCTGCTGCATTCAATCTTTCTGTATGGGGGAGATTTTTAGTTTTTTAGTCATGAAATATTCAAATGTCAGAAATAGTCCCTGAAACTGTAGAGCTGTTTTCAACACTGAGGCCCGTTTCTCCTCAAACACCTCCTCTCTTTCTCCTTCCTCCTCTTTTCTTACATCTCCATGACTTTAAATGGATAATTTACCCCAAAATGTAAATTTTCTTGTAATTTACTCATCCTCAAGTCATCCAAGATGTAGATGAGTTTTTTTCTTCATCAGATTTGTAGAAATGTATCGTCACATCAGTCTCAGCAATGGATGCTCTGCAGTGAATGGGTGCCGTCAGAATGAGAGTCCAAACAGCTAATAAAAACATCACAATAATCCACAGCACTCCAGTCCATCAATTTATGACTTGTGAAGACAAAAGCTGTATGTTCGTAAGAAAAAACTCCAAGACATTGTTAGTTGCAAAATACAAGTCCATAATCCATAATCACGCTGTGAAAAAGTCCCTCTCCTGCTGTCTCCCACATCAAAATCCAGCCACATATTTGTTTAGAGCTGTTTTGGCTTTTAAACGCTTCTTGATCTGTGCAGATTTCTCTCCTGATTCAGACCAGACCGCTTTTTCACAGGAGGATGCGTTAAAATGGATAGAGGACTTAATGGCTTAAAGTTAATTATTGTGATGGATTTGTTTCTTTGGCTTCACATTAACTGATGGACTGGAGTGGTGTGGATTATTGTGATGTTTTTATAAACTGTTTGGACTCTCATTCTGGCGGCACCCATTCACTGCAGAGCATCCACTGTTGAGCAAGTGATGGTATGACACATTTCTATAAATCTGATGAGGAAACAAACTCATCTACATGTATAAATGATGAAAAATGTTTCATTTCGAGTGAAATGTTCCTTGAAACCTGTGGTATCTTCTCTTCCCTATAACAGACCCCCTGGAGGGAGACAAACAAGATCATCTTCATCTTCTCTCAGGACATCATGGGGACAGACGCAGCTGTCAACACACCAGAAAACATGGAGAAACAGAGGTGAGGGCCCTTCACAGGGTTCCCGGGGCCGGGACTGTATTTTGAAATGAAACTTGGCCAGAAGCATAGCAGGAAACAATCGCTTGAGACTGAAGAGACAACAGGCTGATTCACTTTTCAGAGTTTTGTTAAGATCAGTGGCCTGTTAAGCAAGTTGAATTGTAAATAGGTTTAGATTTGCCAAAAATAAGTTCAACCCAGTTTTGTGAGTTCACAACACTCACTATAAATGTTTTCTGTCAATTTTTATTTTGCAAAAAGTATTTTATGAAATTGAAAACTGAGTCGAATGCCAAGAATTAGTGTATGGTTTTGCAGATTTGGTATGTGCTTCTGCTGTTTGAGTGTCAACTTTCAGAAATAGTGACAAGTAAAGATTTTTTGTATAAGCAGTTGAAAAAAAAACAAAAAACTGTAGAACACTAGTATTTTCAGCAGATAAAAATGGTTTTAAGTTATTTCTATCTTTTGCTAGTGTGTCAGTAGGAAATATCAGTTCAGTTTCAATTTCCAAACATTCATTTTGCCATTAATTGTAATAATCCAGTGAGATTTTTGTTTGCACATGGAGTCCACACAAAGATCTGGTCTGTTTTGTCCCAAAAGACAAATTTGCTGGAAAGAAAGAAAAATAAATTTATTGTAGACCCCAAAAAGAAAACTTCATTTATACATTATTTGTTTTATTTGTGTATCATTTTTTTTTACCTTTGAGGATATCACTAAAGGAGTGTGTGCGAGTGTGTGTGTGTGTGTGTGTGTGTGTGTGTGTTGTGGTTTGCTCCTTCATAATTGTGCTGTGTGGACACGCTGGTGTGAAACCGGAGATCTGGTCTAAATCAGCACTGATACACACGCTTCAGTCAGTCAGTCAGGAGGTCAGTCCAGGGTCAAGTCTAACTGAGACGTGTGTGAATGACAGACCCAGATCTTCTGTCCACCTTCCCCTTCATGCTTCACACTGATTTAATGGGACAGTTCTCCCAAAAATAAAAATTCTGTCATCATTTACAGAACCCGTAAGACGTTCTTTATTCTGTGGAACATAAAAAAGATAATTTCAAGAATGCTGGTAACCAAACAGTTTCGGTTCCCATTGTCTTCCCTCATATTTAGGGGCTTTCACACCAGTTATAGAAACTAGCCGTCATGGCCTTTTTTACTGGTTTCATTCACAGTTCACCATCAGAAGCCAGCTGTCAGCGACGTCATTTAAGAGTGACATTCAACAACACCATCAGCTGGAGGATGGAGGACGGAGAAGTGTCTGGACTTGGTCCATCTATTGCTGTTTTCCATGTTCGTGGAGTTAGTATGTAAACTGTGTGCTGCTCACACGGCTTTTTAAAAATGCATTCGGCCAATAAACATACGCTTACATCACTGGTAGTTCCTATTGTCCTGGGTTTGACCTTACTAATTTAGCTAATTTAGTTCTCCCAAAAAGGTGTTCCTATGACTAAAATCAATCCCAGTTCCTGCGGGGTGAACAGGTCAAATAGCAGGCACTTCTGCAATTAGTTATATTAACTATGAAAACCTTCCTCCGGTGCGAAAGCCCCTTTTTATTTGTCCATATAATGAAAGTCAGCAGGAACCGAATCTGTTCATTTACTAGCATTCTTCAAAATGTTTTCTTATGTTTCACAGAATTAAAAAAGGCATGAGAGTGAGTAAATCTTCATTTTTAGGTGGACGATCCCTTTAAAGGAATTCCAGGGATTAAAGAAAAAGAAAGAAAAACCGTAAGAACTAGGATTTATTGTAGAGTAATCCATTTGAAGGCTTCATAAGTATTATGAATTAACATTCACTCTTAATTGCATGCCTAATATGTGAAAACGGCTCTATTAAAGGGGTGGTTTACTGCTTTTTTTCTTTGCTTGATTGTGTTTATGGGGTGCAATATAACATGTCTTCGTGTTTCGTTTGTTAAAAAACGCCTTATTTTTCATATATTTCACCTTTATTGTAAGCCGCTTTCTCCTCTGTCATTTGAACGACCGGTTGACTTCCTGATTCTCTGAAACCACTCCCTCAGAAACAGGCGATGGGCTCAGATTGGTTAGTTGGGCCGGTGTGTTGTGATTGGCTAAACTGCGTACTGCACATTGTCCGGAAACTTCACGCCCATCACCTTCACGGGCGACCGCTGCATGTGCTCCGGTCAAATGTAAATAATGGTGTCAATATTGCCGTATCAGTTTGAGCCAGAATCAGACCCAGAAAGCGGTAATGAAGGTAGTCAAGCAGAACTTCCGCAAGCACGGCTCTTACAAATGTTTCTGAATGAAGTTTGCTGTTGTGATTACATATCAATTTTTGAAGTTTGTCTTATACACACAAAATAGCATCGAACTAACTGGCTACTATAACCAAACAGCGTTGGCTTGTGTTTACATTCTTGATCAAATCAAAAAATTACGTCATAAAGTATACATGGAAAATACATTTACAAAATTAGTACATAATTACAAATTCGGTTCCAAAATGTTTGTACGCGTTTGTCATAGACACACGAAATAGCATTTAACTAACTGGCTACTAAAGCCAGCGTTGGCATTTGTTTACATCCTTGATAAAACTGAAACATTACGTCTGAAATTATACATGCAAATACATTTAAAATGATGAAATCTTACTTACAGGTTGTGGCCCAACAACTGCTGCCTCTGGTTTTAAAGTTGTAACTGCTCCATGTTTTAGTAATAGTTTCTGTGTGAATCCGGCATTGAACTCGTGTAGATTCTGGAAGCTGTCTTCCGTAAAATGCGCAGCACAGAGAGCTAAATTAGGATTGTAATGGTCAGGAACATAATCAAACATAAATTTTAACCATTGTTGACGAACTACAGCATCCGTAGGAAGCCCGAACACAGAAGACCTGACAGCTGGGTGAAAATAACACCGTTTCGACGGCATGGCTACAACTCTCCACTATAACTCTTCCTCTTCGACAAAGCCGCAGAACATGGCCTTGCCCCCTCTTTTGCATGTTCCGGAGGGAGGGGTTGATGGGTTTTTTACGTATGCAACCCGGGAAGTATCTCGTTGTAGTCCCATACGAGTCATTTTTGTAGGCATTAAACTTCCTGATTTTTAAAAGACGATATCTCCGCTTACTTTGAACTTTCAGCACCTCAACTTTGCAGATACTGTTCATGCACCAACAGCAACATTACACACTATTTAAAATGAAAAAAGTGAAATCGCAGTAAACCACCCCTTTAATGATTTTTGTTTTGTCACATTCAGTTATTAATTACATGAATCACGTAATTGCCTATATTTTCATTTCAAAATTTAACGAAACATTTGAGCATCACTGGATATACCTGTCAGCAATTTTTTTGTGTGTGTGTTTTTAAAAGATGTCTCTTCTGCCCACCAAGGCTGCGTTTATTTGATTAAAAATACAGTAAAACATCAATAGCCTACTGTGAAAAAGTATTACAATTTAAAATAAATATTTTCTATGTGAATATATTGTAAACTGTAATTGATTTCTGTGATGCAGCGCTGAATTTTCAGCATCATTACTCCAGTCTTCAGAAATCATTCTAATATGCAGATTTGCTGCTCAACAAACATTTCTGATTATCAACGTTGAAAACAGTTGCGCTGCTCAATATTATTGTGGAAACCGTGATACATTTTCATTGATGAATAGAGAGCATTTATTTGAAATATAAATCTTTTGTAAGATTATAAATGTTTTTACTCACACTTTTGATCAATTTAATGCATTCTTGATGAATAAAAGTATCATTTTCTTCATATTGACTCCAAACTGAACATTTTGACGTGACGTACATGAGAGGGTCTTTGAACTTGTATTTTTCGGTCAGATGAAGAAAGCTGGTTTTGAGCACAAAGGCTCATTTCAGCCCCCAGAATAAAGGGAAACACTTTCATATTTCCTCCTCACTTCCTGTCTTCATGAAGGGCATGCCGCTGTGTGTCTGAGAGGTGTGTTATTGTCCCAGCGCGTGTCGGCTCTGCCATATGCGAGGTATGGAGCGGGATGTCCTGCAGGGAAAAGAGTAAAACAATCCAGCTGCTTTTTCACTGCATGCTTGAAAAGGCTGTGCCCTTGTCTGACTTCTGATTAAACACTCATTTACAATCACAACACTGCTCAAGAGTCGAGAGTCACTACCTGTCAAAAGTTTGGAATAATCAAAAATTGTAATATATTAAAAAAAAGTATCTTCTGCTTTCCAAGGCTACATTTATTCGAACAAAAATACAGTAAAAATAGTGAAATATTATTACAATTTAAAATAACTGCTTTCTATGTGAATATATTGTAAAATGTAATTTATTCCTGAGATCAACGCTGAATTTTCAGCATTCTTCAGTGTCACATGCAGAAATCATTCTGATAGGCTGATTTGCTGCTCAGGAAACATTTGGAAACAGGTGCAAACTACTGTCATTCTTAACTATATAAAATCCATTTTTCCATCACAGTTTTTCACAATAAGTATTAATATTTCCCTCCTAAAGAGAATATCAAAAGAGGCAAATCACACTGATTTCTCACTGATTTCAGTGAGACTTAAAAATGAGATCTTTCAGTTTTGAAAATCCAAAATGGTTGTGGTTTCAGAAGCCATTGTAATGAAAGGTCATTCAGAGGCTGTGTGTGTTTGCCATCCTGAGAAATGTTCATATACTCAGCAAATGTTTTATGTTTATATGAGACAACAGTCACATCTATCAAATATGAATTATATTACTTTTAGTTGTCCATTGAATATTCATTGTGGTCTAAAAAGATCAATTCTTTTGCTCTTTTTGCAAAAACAGTTGTATTTGAGCAAGTATAAGTTAAGTTCCTTTTGTTTAATTTCTGTAGTGCTTTTTAAAATTACAATGTTTTTAAAGCTGCTTGACAGAAAATTGGTCCTAAATGTCTTAAATATCTCTGTGACCACTGGTCAAAATTTTTGGAATAATTACAATTGTTTTTTTTTTTTTTTTTTTTTAAAGAAGTCTCTTCTGCTCACTAAGGCTGCATTTGTTTGTAATGTTCTAAAACAGTAAATTATGAAATATCATTATAATTTAAAATAACTGATTTCTATGTGAATATGTGTTAAACTGTAATTTATTTCTGTGAAGCGCAGCTGTATTTTCAGCATCATTACTGCAGTCTTCAGTGTCACATGATCTTCAGAAATCATTCTAATATGCTGATTTGCTGCTCAACAAACATTTCTGATTATTATCAGTGTGGAAAACAGTTGTGCTGCCCAATATTTTTATGGAAAGCATGATACATTTTATTTTTCAGGATTCTTTGATTAGAAAGTTCAAAAGAAGAGCATTTAGTTGAAATGTTAATTTGTATTATGTCTTTACTGTCACTTTTGATCAATTTAATGCGTCCTTGCTGCATAAAAGTATTAATTTAGTCTCTATAGTGTATATCATGTTACATGAACTGATCTCGCATTCATCCTCTCTTTATTTCACACTGTATGATCTTCATTTATTACTATTCACCACCACAGGAATCACTCATATTTAAATGCTGCAGGACTGAAGTTTGAAGCGTATGTGAGAACTCCAGACAATCTTTTCCAGTTTCTTTGCCGCTTGTCTCTGCGCCTCTGAAAAGAATCGTCTGACGGTTCATCTTCTCAAGAGCCTGTTGGGAAGTTGACAGTGGACTCTTCCTTTCGAGATGTAAATATTTCTGTGAAAAAGGAAGACGTGCTCATTATTCTGCTCCGTCGTTATGAAAATCTCTCTGGCACTCCAACCAAAACACTCCTGACGTGTTTACTTTCCCACCACCCATTCATCTGTGCTACCAAGCCGTGATGGAAACGCGCTCCCGAGGGAGGTTTGTGTGGTTTGTGAAGGCCCGCTCTGGATTCTGCTCTTAATGATGGATTGGTGTCATTGAGTTATTGTCATTGTGGCGTCTTGCATCTTCCTCCGGCTTTTATCCTGTTCAGAAAACACAATCTGGCCGCTGCTCATGGAAGCAGAGCTTTTGGTCTGGGAATGTCAAGAGGCAGTTGCATTAGACAAAAGAACCAGCGTAAAATTAGCATCAGTGGCCAAACCTGCCTGCTGAAACTTTGATTGGGTGCCAGACGCTCTTGCGGAACAGGAAGTTTGATTGGAGCCCATAGTTGAGGGCAGGGTCACGTGAGGTCACGTCACATCCCGAGAAGAGGACAGTGTGTCCTACTCATTTTTAGAAAATGCTGTCATTCTTTATTCACCTTCATATAGTAACTACGCTGTTAAAAAATATGTATGATTAAAAAATGACACAACTTTACCATAAAAAATACAGTAGAAACATATTAGGTTTTATGAATTTAACTAAATATACAGTTTAGAAAACACATAGCCTATTTTATGATATTATATGATAACTGTTGTACTCCCTCCAAAAATAATCACAATAATTATCCACCAAACAAGAATAGTCCCTCAAACAAAAAATAAGACATTTAATTTGAACCTCCATTTATCACTTATTCACCTTCATATAGTAACTACACTCCAAAGAAATTCCATAAAATTAACTTTACCATAAAAAAATACAGTAGCAACATTTTAGGTTTTATGGATTGAACTAAATACAGTTATTAAAAAAAAACCCAAAAAACATATAACTCATTTTATTAACTGATATCACCCCCCCCCCCCCCAAAAAAATCTTAATAATAATCCACCAAACAAAAAACAAACAAACAAAAAAATTCAATTTAACCTTCATTTATCAAATATTCACTTTCATATAATATTATATAGTAATATAGTAACTACATGTGGAAAAAAATCCATGAAATTAATTTTTATAAAATGTATGATAAAAATAACAGAACTTTACCATAAAAATACAGCAGCAACATATTCGATTTTATGGTTTTAACTAAATATACGGTGCAAAAAACAAACATATAATCCCCTCAAAATAACCATAATAATAGCCCCACCCAAAAAATAAAAACAACTTAATTTCTCACTGTAATTACAATGACAAAATGATCAGATTTTCTTTAATTATTAGTTTCTAACAAATGCATCACATGTTGTGTGTATATGTGTTAGTTTTTATTTATTTGTTGTTTGTCAGAGGAGAAACTGGCTGTTTAAAGCAAATTGAATACGGCAGGAAAAATGGAAAAAAAATCTTTGTATAGTTTTATTGTGCTGTTTTCTGTCTCAAATAATTTTTTTTGTAGTTTGACAGTCACTGTCCACATAGTGTGAACTTAAATAAATATAATCTTTTGTAATATATTTTGTGTTGTACAGAATAACGAACGACGAACAGGTTTGGAATGAGTGTTTTTAGCTGAACTGTCCCTTTAAAAGAGTTTGAGTAAACCATGCCCAAATCTGACCATGATAACAGTCTGTGTTTAATGTAATTTAGTCAATAACCAGCATAAATATTGGTTATTAATAAGTGAACAGACATGGTTACGTTTATTGATCAGTCTGTGTGTTATTTGAGCGATTCAGGCTCCTGTTGAAGTTGAGGATCTGAGGTGACCGGAGCTGCCGGGCTTCACTGTCGTGGAGGACATGTTTTCGAAATCCAGCTTCTCGTGTCTGATAGAAGTTCAATCAGAAGCAGCCAAACATGTTGTTCATTTGTTTTGTCCCTCATCCAGGCGGGTTCCTCAGCTGTCTGTTGGCGAATATTCCCGGCAATTGTTTCCCTCAGAATAGTTTCTTAGTTCACGGTGACCGTGATCAATACAGGGACCGGGTGCCCGGGGTGACCCGAGTGACCCGAGTAATACCTGAGACATTCCTCAAGTCATTCCACTGTGATTGTGTTCATGAATTCGGCCGGTTTGGACTTCAGTGAATTAGACATGCTATTTTATTTTATTGCTTGTAATTGAAGACCAGTAAAGTTACATTCACATTCATCAAGAATACAGGGCCAAGGGACAGTTCACATTCTCTTGTTCATAATCTTTCTTTTGTTTTATTCATCCATCCATCCATCCATCCATCCATCCATCCATCCATCCATCCGTTCATGGTTCGTTTGATTGTTCTATCTATCCTTTTATCCATCAATACATCATCCATCGTTCTATTGTTCTATTTATCGTTCTATCATCCATCCATCCATCTGTCCATCAATCTATCCATCTTTTTTCTGTCATTCTATAGTTTCCATCCATAATTTTTGTATTATTCCATCCATTCATCCATCCATCCATCCATATATCCATTTATCCATCATTCTATAGTTTCTATCCATCCATAGATAATTTTTTGTGTTATTCTATTCATCCATCCATCCATCTACCTATCTATTGATGTGTTTTATCTTCAAGTTACCCTAATCATAACCATAAGTTGAAATATCAGTCAAAAATATTTTTCTAAACAAGATATTCAATATTCATTTGTCTGAAAACACGTGCATTCTTTAAACACATGAAGTGTCTTGATAAGTTCAGTTTTCTGCCCTGTAATGATGCCTATGTAGAGCTTGTCTTGTTTTTAAATAGCCAGGAGCCTTTAGTTTACATCCCAGCCATGAACTGTGATTTACTAGCCAATACTAGTCAGTGTCAGCTGGTATTCGTGGGAAGGACATTCTCCTTATAGAGAGTGTTTAATTGGACAAACATTTGTATACACCCCTGTGAACAAGATCATCGTTATTTGTGGCCAGAGATAAACAGTGAACTCTAAATACATTTGCCAGCTAAAAATGTTTATTTTGTCAGCTTTTACTGTGCAAACATTGAAATGGACTTGATAAGGAAGGAAATCCACAAACTCAAAAAGGTTTCAATTTTATTGGACCATTTGAACTGGAAGTTCATTTGAAGTATTTTTACTGAAAAACAAATCAAAGATACAGATTGGGAAGTGGATATTTTGCAGTGAGAGGAATGATGAATGTACCTTGAAAACAATAACAGTGAGTCCAGACCGAGACGGTACATGAGTCTGAGTCTGACTGTCCTACTTCCAGCCACTCTTTGTGCAGCTTTATATAAGTTTTATTTTGGACGGAGTGGGCCGTACCGCAGGCAAAGTAGCTTCCTGTTGATTTTAATTGTTGCATCCTCCTCTGAGCCTTTGCTCTTCAGACCGGCTCCAGATATGAGCTCTGATCTGAGATCAGCTGCGCTCGTGTTCATCACAGCGTGTGCGGACAGAACAGGCCTCAGATCAGGAGTGTGTGTGTGTGTGTGTGTGTGTGATGGCAGGTCTGGTGATGTTGTTTATTTATAAGTCTTGGCACCGTAGCTGTTCGGTTGCTAAGACCAGAATGTCATGTGTGTCAGGTCACCTTCGCTGAGTCGCTGTGTGTGTGTGTGTGTGTGTGTGAGAGCGAGAGCGAGAGAGAGAGAGAGAGCATTTATGCGCTTCTGTTGCTGACACGCGTGGTATGAAGTGTGTGTAAATGAGTGTGAATTATTGTGGAGTCAGTCTGTGGGCAGCTGGCCTCTTCTCTCCTCTCTGCCTGTTTTTATTAGTGTGTTTGCTGAGGCACGCTTTACTAGTACTATCACTTCTGTCTGGATCAAATCACTAACACAGAGCTTTAAACTTCAGTATTACACTTTGGCCACAAACTTTCAGTAGAAGTGGAATTGGAATTGGAATTTATAACAGCAATAGGAATTTACTGAAGTGTTTAAAGCAATTCAATACAGATAATGCATTCTGGGAAATGTGTTCTTCAACCCTGATCCCAAAAAAAAAAAAAAAGATAAGGTGAAATAAGATGAAAAATAAAAACTAAATACAGACCCATGGATGACATTTCAAGCATCTATCCATCCATCATTCAACAATCCATCTATTAACCCATCCATACATCCGTCTATTCATCCAACCATCCATCCATCCATCCATCCATCATCTTGATAGTTTATCCCAAACGTATCCCAAAGTTATCTTGCATTTCTTTGAATTTCAATTAATTTTAATTTATCTAATTTCTTTAGTTCAAATTCAAATAAATTCAAATTCTGCATCCTGTTTGAGACCCAACCACTCAGAACGCTTAAGCAATCACATAGAAACACCCCGACAAGTTTTCTCCAGAAAATATAAAGTTGTGCTGTCTTTATTTTAGTTATTTATCTTTGTACAGACTTTAAAGTTGTCCCATTTTTTTTTTTTTATCACTTTCCTTATCTCTCCTCAGGACCTCTGTCTCACACACACACACACACACACACACACACACAAACACTCTCTCTCTCTCTCTCTCTCTCTCACACACACACACACACACACACACTTGCACACTGTGTCCCCCTGCATCTCACCTTGCATTGTGGTAACAGCTTGATTAAATTTCAGCGATATGGAGCAGAGGTGATAGGAAATCTGCTCCTGCTAGCGCAGTGTCATCAGGAATGCCGCTTGTTCTGCACTTTATCAGCTTTCCTTCACAGTCCACCACAGATCCTCTCTGGGTGAAACGTTTCACACATGCACTGATCCCAGAGCTGTCCCGCGCTCATCCTGACCTGAACTAGACCAAAGAGCAGAAATACTAGTGTTTATAAACAGCTTCTCTAAACAACACAAACCACCTGCCCTTAACATAAATTATATGCTGTACTTTTATTTTTTTTTGTGACATTTTAATTTCATATTTTCTCTTGTTTCAAGCATAAGCCTCACTCAAGTTATTTTTAGTTCTCATTTTCTAACAGCTATTTTTGCATTGAAAGTGAAGTGATGACCTTATTTGCTAACTGATTATTTACTTTTGATTTCAGCTGCTTTATAATTTGGCACAAAACAGATTCAGATGACAGTGCCAGTTCAGATGATGTGCTGAAATAGTTCTTTATCACCATAAAAGCAAATATTGTTGTCTTCAGAGGACATCTTAAAATGGAAACACAGTATCAAGGTCCAAACTGATGAGCACGCTGTGATCATGTCTGCAGGTCACAGGATGATCACGCCAGCATTATTTGGGTTAGTTCTCTCTGCTTTTGTTCAACACTGACGTCTGATCCAATTCACACTCACACTGAATCAGTCGCTCATCTCTGTCAGGTTTGCTCACAGCATGATACTTTTTGATACTGATTTTGTTATCTTTTGGCAGCCCGATCACAAGTGACCTGCAATGTTTGTCCAATATTTAGGTTGTTCACTTGCCAAACACTGAAGGAGGATTTCACAAAAATAAACTGCTCCCATTAGAGAGTTTTGCATGCACACTGTCAAAAAAAAAAAAAAAAAAGTTGTGCCAACTTAAAATTTTAAGGCAACCAGCTTCAACAGATTTTTGAGTTTTCTCAACTTGTCGTTTTAAGTTTATACAACAAAAATTTGAGAATCTCCCACAAAAATAAGTTGAGCAAACGCAAAAATCTGCTGAAGCTGGTTGCCTTAAATTTTTAAGTTGGCTCAGCGTTTTTTTTTTGTTTTTTGTTTTTTTTACAGTGCTGCATTATCTGTGTTGTTTTCATAAAATACACGATTTTTTTCACTAGTTTCAAAAGAATCGTTCACACAAAAATGAAAAATGTGTCCTTACCCTTGGGCCGTAAGTAGGTTAGTTTGTTTCTTCATCAGATTTGGAGAAATGTATCATTGCATCAGTGTCTCAGCAATGGATGCTCTGCAGTGAATGGGTGCCGTCAGAATGAGAGTCCAAACAGCTGATAAAAACATCACAATAATCCACACCACTCCAGTCCATCAGTTAACATCTGGAGAAGACTAAAGCTGTGTTTTTAAGAAACAAATCCACCATTAAGATTTTTTAACTTTAAACAGGCGTTTCCAGCTAAAATCCATAATACGGCTTCCTTCAGTGAAAAAGAGAAATCTCCTGTTGTCTCTCACATCAAAATCCACCAACATATTTGTTTAGGGCTGTTTTGGACTGTTTTGGCTTGTAAACGGTGCTTGATCTGTGCAGATTTCTCTCCTGATTCAGACCAGACCACTTTTTCACTGGAGGAGGCTTTATTATGGATTATGGCATTTTATTTTAGCAGGAAGCAATGGTTTGAAGTTTAAAAACGTCTTAATGATGGATTTGTTTCATTTGTTTCAACTGATGGACTGGAGTGGTGTGGATTATTGTGATATTTTTATCAGCTGTTTGGACTCTCATTCTGACGGCACCCATTCACTGCAGAGCATCCGTTGCTGAGCAAGTGATGCAAATGCTACATTTCTACAAATCTGAAGAAACAAACTCATCTACATCTTGGATGGCCTGAGGACGAGTACATTTTGTGTGACTATTCCTTTAAGTATAAACAAGTTAAAAAACAAGTGAAAAAATCTTCCCATGTAATAAGACAAAATGCACTTATATTCAAAATATGAAAGTCTTAATATCATTTGCAGCATTATTTAGGTTCATTTATCTTGTTTCAAGCCCAAAAAGTCTAATTACAAACTCATTAAGAAGCCAAAAATGGTTGCTTAATGCATTTTGCATGCCACGTATCCAAATTCAGGACATTATAAACGAGTTTTCTCCCACATCAGTCCAGCAGATTGCATCTTTGCTGTGAATTCCTCTGTTACCGATCACTCCTTTTTTAGTCGGTGTGCTTCACTATTATCTGATGGGAAGATTGTTGGTATTTTGATTTTCTTATCTGGAAGAAAATGGACATCTTTGTTTGAGGGTGGGCTGGTCATTATGTCACTTATGACAACCTGGAATTTGTTTGATCATGTGAGCATGTCAAAGGTCAAAGAAAGGCACCTTTACATGTATTAGTCGTCCATCATGTATGCTTCATCTGCTCCACTGAGACCACAGTGGGCCGAGAGCTTGGAAAAGGCCATCTCTGTTTCACCACAAGCCTTTGTGAGCTAAAGTTCTTCCTGTCTTTCTGTCCTATCCATGACAAAAAGGCCTTTGATTGAGAAAATAGAAAGGAAGAAGATCCCAGGAGAGACGGGGGCTTTCTTAGGAGACTTCCAGACCCCAGAAAGGTTCAAAATACGTCAGACCTCTAATGTGAGTCTTCTGTTTGTGTTGTGCATGCAATAATGTGAAAAGAAGCCGTCTTCAGGTTCAGAAAGAGTCTGTAATCTGCAGCGAGCCCACGAGAGGTGAACACTGAAATAAATGAAAAGTGAAATTGGAAGGAGGTTTGATTTAGAAATTTTTTTTTTTTTAGTTGAGTCTTAAGCGAGAAATGTGTAGATTTTCTTACATTAAAATACTCTCACATTTGAGGCTAATATGCCGAAAACAGTAAGAAAGACATTTGTAAATTTAGGTTGATTTCTGTGAAGTTGTAAATAAAGTTTTAAATATTTGTTTTAAAATAAATACTTTATATTTCAGTTTTTCTTCTTTAAAAATTTCATAGAATTCACTGTTATTTGCCATTTCTTTGTAATTATTTGTGAAATAATATCAGTTACTAAGAAATGGCAAGTAACAATTGAAATTTGCAAGTGAAATTTTTAAGTCATAGGATTTACTGAAACAATTTTCACTCATGAAATTGTAAATTTCAAAATCTTTTACAAAGAAACATCATAACATTGAGCTGAACAACAAAGAAAAATTGTTACAAAGTAGCATTGAATTTAATGTGAAATTTTTAAGTATAGAAAGAATGACATACACTGGGATATATGGTATAGGCATTATTGAAAGAGCCCAAAAACTGTGCTTTGGTCAAACTTCTAATATAATGAAACATTTTTATTTCATGCATAAAAATGAATGCATGGCCAATTTTGCATGAATGATTTTGCATAAATATCCAGCAATTTTTAAATGGCCGTCAATGGAGAAAGATGCTTTTGCCCCCTGAAATGATGTAGAAACTTTACCTACAAGCAAGACCAAACCAGCCTAACATTGGCTCCTTATAATATATGATAAATATTCATATGACATTACGGTTTAGGTTGAAGAGAATATGTTTACAGGGCTAAGATGTGCAGGTCATGTACTGTACATTCAGGCTGAATGAGGAGGATAAGCTGTAGGCATTGAGATGGATGGGAAGGTGAACAGATCAATCTCTCAGGTTGAACTCACTGGTTTAACAGATTTACATCATCATGGCAATATAAGTGAAATATTGGATTACAACTTTGCCAACAGACTTCACAGATGCAACCTTGGTAAGATGTTGTATGACTAGTCTCTTGTTAATGTGTGTAATGTTTAAATCTTGCAGCTGTACTTTACAAACTGTATATTCTGACATTTATTGCATTTATAATATTTATTGTCAGTGGTTATAAACAGTATGCTGTGGAAGCTGTTGATGGAGCTGCACTTACATTGAACACAGATGATTCCTTAAAGTAAATAGTAAATCTTTGGGAAAAAGACAAATTCAGAAAGACCACCAACAGTGTTACTGATATATATATATATATATATATATGTATGTGTGTGTGTGTGTGTGTGTGTATATATAAATTTTTTTATTTATTTTTTATTAGAATTTTCAATAAAATATATTATACATATTTTATTTATTTAGTGTCCACAATGTATAAAAACACTCTTAGAAAATAAGGAATAAGAATTTTATTGAAGGTTATAATAAAAAAGGGGGAAAAAAAGAATTGTTGTTAGGAAAAAGCTGTTTCTAATGTGGTTTCTGTCGTTTCTGAGAGTCTTTGGAGAAGCAGTGAACTGTCAGGTTCAGACTGCAGCATTCAGTGTGGGTCAATTAGAAGCGGATTAGATGTTGATACGTGTCGCAGACTGAAGGAATGAAGCTTGTTTATGTGGGAATGTGAGACACGAGCAATTAAATCTCACCTCAGAGACGCTGATAACAGACAGAGATCACCGACCTCTGCCTTATGAAAATATTATCTCACTGTATGCAGTCATTCATGAATGAGGAGTTTTGTGTGGTGGTCTCCGGTGCAATTGCTTTACATTAATATAATGCATATATTTATACCCCATAGCTGTCTGACTGCTTAGTATCATACTTGATTATGAGATGCACATCTGACTGGGTTATGATGCCATTACACTGCTTCATCAAAGGGCTAAAGAGATAAATGCCAGAAATGTAACATTTTATTTTTAAAACTTCTTTTTATATTAAATTTAACATAATTCTTTTTGCAATTAAATTTGAAAATTGCTGCCGAACAGTGGTTTTTTTATTATTTTTATTTAATATTTTAAAGTAGCTTTTAGTTTTATATTTTCAGTTTTACTTTAGTTTAAATTTTAGTATTTTAGTTTGAGCTTTAGTAATTTTGTTATGTGCATTTGTCATTTTTTTTAAATAAAAATATTTCTATATAAAATAGCTTAAATTTATTTTCATTTCAGTTTTATTAATATTAGTATGGAAGCTTGTTTCCGCCATGGAATAAAAAAAAAAAATATATATATATATATATATATATATATTTTTTATATATATATATTTTTTTTTTTTTTTATCTCACAATTATGATATTTTCTCTGAGCTTTTTAAATGTATTGTTTTTAGCTTCCATATTTTAGTACTTTTAACATGTTTTTAATTTTTTTATCTGAATTATTATTTTATTTTAGCATTATTTCAATTACTAAAAACAATTTCACTGGTGCAGAAATGACAGACTTCACCTTTGTCTGAAATACTAAAGAATGACAGAATGCGTGTGATTTAAAAAATGAAATGCAGCCATTTATTATTATACTGAAATGCATTCACTATATCATTAGCAGTTACATCATCATAATATCATCAGTGCATTCTGACAGGTTGACAAAACTGACATTTTCAATGTAAATGAAGATTAAATGTCAATATGCACAGGCAGGAGATGGCGATTCAGTGATGCTTTGCTGTCCAGAGGTCAAATTCATCAATGCTTTCAGCAATAATACACATAACAAACAGCAGCGCTTAACATGAACATACATACATACATACATAGATGTGTAATAAAAACATACATATAGATAATGTTGATGTGCGTTATGAGTACAGACGTTGCACGTTTCCCTGTTTGTAGAGCCTGAACGGCTTTTACAGCAAATACTAATCATCATATTCATTTTCTCCAGCAAGAGCATCAGTGCATCACATTTAGTGTGTCTGAGACCCTCAAAGTTTATAAAACACAAATCATGTGTCCTCACAACAGACTTGAACAGAATCTTTTGGATATACAGTATAAGTTTGTGCACAAGATGCATGACTTCAAGACGTCTACAGCAAGTCCAGATCTGTGTAAATATCATGCCACAGACTGTAAGTGTTGTGAAATTGTAGTTAATTTTAAACAAAATCTTGTCACAGAGAACACACCACTTTCACTTTGACCATCTCTATTAACTAGCAAAGGGTTTTATGTGTCTGTATGAAGCAATGCATGTCTGGGTTAAACTTAGAAATGTAAAAATACTTGGTTCCCTTTTGTTCACACTTGGCACATTTTTAGGGGTCTGAAAACAGTTTGCAAAACTGGACAGGAATATATATATATATTTAATTTTACATATATAGTATAAATGCATGTCTATCACATTATAAATAATTATAAATAATATCATACAGTTTATATAGGCATATATATATATATATATATATATATATACATACACACATATATAAATTGAAATTCTCAGTTCTCGATCAATTGACTTGATTCATTTAAAGCGACTTTGATTCTTTTGAACTCAAGTGTGAAACACGCTATAAAACTGTCAACAGAATTAGTGTAGATGTATTTGTGTGTTTGCTATATCTGGGTTTCTCTCCGATCTATTCTCACGGCTCTGTGACCTTTCACCCTTGACCTCAGTGACCTTTCACCAGTAGAGTGCTGATCATCGCTGTGTGTGTTAGTAATGCACATCTCCAGCACATCAAAGCCTTCATAAATATAGCCCGTGTGTGTGTGTGTGTGTGTGTGTGTGTGTTTGGCAGATGTCTATAACAGATAAAGGTCATGCATTTATTCCCTGTCAGACCTTCACAGTACGTCCGAGCGGCTTTAGTCCAGCTCCTATTGATAGCTATGAACACACGTCTACTGGTCAGATTCTACACTAACTACTCTAGTGTCCTGTAGAAACAGCTTGTTTGTGGTTTTCTTCTGTTGGCCTGTTGATTGGCTGAGAACTCATTGTGTTGACTGTGTGCTGGTTGCGGGTCGGTCTTGCTCTAGTTGGGACGGGACAGGCCGAGCGCTGCGCTGATGGAGGCCAGAATCAGGACGGCACTGGTGACGACCGCTGCTCCGCTGGACCGATAAACCACGCGTCCGATACGCGGCTGAACGGGTCTGAACGTTCCCACCATTGGCTTCCCATCGTGGAACTTCAGGGAGGAAAAAGCCCGGAGCTGTTTGAAGACAGATAATGATCAGAGCTTTATCATGCAGGTTCAAAATGATGACAGATTTTTTGGGGTGAGCTGGCCCTTTAAGTGCTCCTTCTGAAGTCCTAACAGAAAGTAAAAATCCCATTCATTTTCTCCATAGAGGAACTGATTTTAGTCTTTAAAAACAGATCTACTGTGAGCTACAAGGTTGTTATTCAATGGTAGATGCTTTTGTTGAAGCCATCAGTTCGCATTTTTTCAACTTATCTTTTAACGAATTGTGTTTAAAAGCTGAATTTCTGGTGAAAAACTACATTACCCACAATTCTTCAAAATAATATAAATCAAAACAAGCTACTTTTGCCAAAACTACTCTTTAGTGTCTCATTCGGCACTCAATATATATATATTGCTACAATATTAACTTCAAATATGTTGTTTACATATCTGAGTTATTATAGTTAACTAAAACTAAAACCATAAAAAGTGTTTCTACAAATAAAATAAACATTAACTGAAATACAAAATAAAAACATAAACTATTTAATTTCAGCTAGTTGCCGAAGCAACTTTTCTCATTTTAATTTCGTATAACTTGAGATGCTAAAATAACGATAAACTGAAATAAAAAGGAATAAAAATTATATAGACATATTAAAAAACGAATAAAAATGACAAACACACACAACAAAATCACTAAAACATGAAAACAAAAAGATAGCAGAAAAATCTGAAAGTATTTAAAAAAAACAAATATTAATAAAAAACTATAATAGTATTTCAATTATACTAAAACAATGTTTAATATGACAATCAAATTAAAAATGATGTCAACAACTTTAAGTTATTAATTTTATTATTCACAATGCTTCATGGCTTTCTAATTCTCCCATTAAAGATATTAAGTTCACAGTCTTTTATCTTTGTGTTTTTGTATGATTTTCAAAGACCGTTTTGCTTCAAATCAAAGTTTGTTGTGATTCTTACATTTACATTTACATTTAGTCATTTTGCAGACGCTTTTATCCAAAGCGACTTACAATTTGGGGAACACATGAAGCGATTCATCTTGAAGAGGCAATTCGACAAAGGAAGTGCTTGTAACACCAAGTCTCAGGCATTGTTTAAATAAGTACAAGCTAGCAAGGGAAGGAATAAGTAAGGAGAAAGATTTTTTTTTTTTTTTTTTTATGTGTAGGTTGAAGTCAAGTAGTGTCGAAAGAGATGAGTTTTCAGCTGTTGCTTGAAGATTGACATATTCTTATCGTAGCTATGCTCATTCTTACCCCTTTATTGGGGAAATCTTATCAAAGTGAAAATATATTGAAGATATTTAGTCAATATCCAATAGATACTGAATAAAATGTAGCCTCTCATTCACTGACAACCGAATAATCGTCACCTGCACTATTGTATAATTCACTGCGCTATCTAGATTCTGAAGTTTCATTCAAATAAATGATCAAATGCATGCAATGTGCATAAAATGGTTATTTATTTAATATAGCTGACTATAATGGCAAAAGATAGCAATGTAGCAAGGTAAATTAGTTTAAATATGAGTTCATGTGCCGTTTTTGGTCTTCAGGATAATGGTGTGAAGGCAGCTTCAGTCGTACCTGTTCTCTGTCGAGGGGAATGGGGTTTTCAAACAGCGTCCACACCACAGCCTCCGTGCAGCCCGGAGTGGTTAGAGAGCCATCATAACGGTAATAGTTAGTCATGTTGGCTTCAGGAAGAATGAGCTGATTCAGAGAAATCTTACGGAGCGTCGTGTTTCCATCTGCGCAAAAAAAAAAGAGTCATTCAGAAAGTTTTGTTGAACAATGTCTCTTCTGATTAACAAGGCTGCATTTATTTGATCAAAAATACAGTAAATTAAAAAAAAAATATTATTAGAATTTAAAATAGCTGTTTTTTATGTGAATATATTGTAAAATGTAATTTATTTCTGTGATGCGCAGCTGAATTTTCAGCATCATTACTCCAGTCTTCAGTGTCACATGATCTTCAGAAATCATTCTAATATACTGATTTGCTGCTCAAGAAACATTTCTGATTATTATCAATGTTGAAAATAGTTGTGCTGCTCAATATTTTCGTGGAAACAGTCACCCCCTTTTAAACGATAGTGGATTTTCTAGAAATGCATAAAATTATCTCCAGAAATTTCTCGAATATTTCTAGAAATGCACAAAGTTTCCTTTTCATGTTTCCTTTCAGATTTATCATTAGCTATATTTGAAAACATGCAGAATATTAACATAATATTAGGTTTTTCGTCTAGATTTCAGGATTTATTTTTAATTAAAATTGATTAAACTTTTTTTTTTTAGGGACGACAATAATATGTTTATTTTGTATATGTACATACATATGTATATGTATGTTTCTTTATTAGAATTAATTTTTTTAAAAATCATAATTAAAAATGTGTAATTTCTTTGTTAGAAACAGCACTAAGCGGAACAAAATCATGAAAAATAAAGATAACAATTGTTTCCAGATAGTTCTATTGTCCCTCAAGCTCATGACACTGGTTGAGTCATAATCTGGTATATCGTGTCGCTCAAACAAACAGATCAATGTTATGAAAGCGTCAGTGTTTCACTCTTAAGGAAGTCAAACTATGACCAACAAGCTAGTTGAACACTGAATAAATGACACTTCACTCTTAAAGGAATATTCCAGCATATATTCATCTTGATCAGCATGCTTTTGATTAATGCAGACAATGCATTCGCAGTGATTTAAATGAAGTAAAAGAATCAGAGCACCATCAATAGATGTTTAAAATATAAAGGTATCAGAAATGCACATATTCAAACCAAGTCAAAATGATTGTCTGTGTTGATCGACAGCATGTAACGTAAGGAATATTCCTGTAATACTGCAGAAACGTGGTACAGTTTGAGGTGGTTTTCTTACTTGTACTCTGGATGCTGCGCAGGCCATGTGTGAAGAGATCATACTTTCTGTTAGAGCTGCTTGACTCCTGAAAGTTAGAAGCAGTGTTGATTTTTCATTGTACAAACTCAAAATCATCTCTGAGCGAACTAAACAAACTCATATTTCTTGATTTTGAAGCACAGGCATTTCAAACCTCGTAGAAGAATCCCAGCACCGCGATTCCTGAAGGATCTCTGAGTGCATCTTCAAGTCTGTTGTATCTTTGTTTCATGTGCACAATATGCAGCTGGTAAGAGAGTAATATACATAATAATACATATTTTTGTTTATTTGCAAAAAATAATAATTTGGCATAATAATAAAAGTAAAAAAAATATATAAATAAAAGCTCAGCCATAACTAGACACTATTTTTGGAATCAGCGGCACAAAAATAGTAATTAACGAGTATTGGATTTCATTCAGTGAATCTGATGCAGGCTGGTGTTTTTCATTGATATGGTGTTGGTCGCACCTCCATGGGATACTGCTCTCCATCGACGGTGTGTTCAGATCCAGGACCTCCGCTGGTGCCCCAGTGGAGGTGAAACTGCACGGCCTTGTACGTTTCTTCCAGGTTTCCTCCAGACACTGTGGCTGTGATGGGTATACTGACCTGAACTGGTGTGGAAAACACAACATATCAGTCCAGCGTCACACAGAGCAGTTTGTGTCTTCATCAGATTCTGAGAAATGTAGCATTGCATCACTTGCGCAGCAATGGATGCTCTGCAGTGAATGGGTGCCGTCAGAATGAGAGACCATACAGCTGATAAAAACATCACAATAATCCACACCACTCCAGTCCATCAGTTAACATCTGGAGAAGAAAAAAGCTGAAACACATCCATCATCACTCACCTGGACAATAAGAACACTTATGCACGTATGCTGTTTGTTGACTTCAGCTCAGCATTCAACACTGTCATCCCAACCAAGTTAATAGCCAAACTTGGAGACCTGGGCATCAATACCTCAATGTGTAACTGGATTTTGGACTTCCTGACCAACAGACCCCAGAATGTTCGATCAGGATTCACCTGCTCCACATCCATCACACTTAACACTGGTGTACCACAGGGCTGTGTGCTAAGCCCGTTTCTCTACTCCCTCTTCACCTCCGACTGCAAGCCTGTGTATGGATCTAATTCCATCGTCAAGTTTGCAGACGACACCACGGTGATTGGCCTCATCAGTAACAACGATGAGACTGCCTATAGGGAGGAGATCCAGCACCTGGCCACATGGTGCACTGAAAATAACCTGCTCCTCAACACCACCAAAACGAAGGAGCTCATCGTGGACTTCAGGAAGGAGTCAAGAGGCACACGACACCATCCACATCAATGGAATGGCTGTTGAGCGTGTCTCCAGTTTCAAGTTCCTGGGGATCCACATCTTGGCGGACATGTTGTGGAAAACCAACACCTCCAGCCTGGTCAAGAAGGCTCACCCGCGCCTCTTCTTTCTGAGGACACTGAGGAAGAATCAGTTCTCCTCGGCTATCCTGGTGAACTTCTATCGCTGCACAATAGAAAGCATCCTGACCAACTGTGTCACAGTATGGTATGGGAGCTGCTCTGTTGCGGAGCGCAAGGCACTGCAGCGGTGGTGAAAACTGCCCAGCGCATCACAGGGACTCCACTACCTGCCATCGAACACATCCAGAGGAAACGCTGTCTGCATCGAGCTCGCAGCATCCTTAAGGACTCCTCTCACCCAGCCCACAGACTGTTTCTCTCCTGCCCTCCGGCAGGCGTTTCAGGTGCCTCCGGACCAGGACCAGCAGACTAAAGAACAGTTTCTTCCCAGAGCTGTCTCCTTGCTGAACTCTAACCCCGTTGATCCACTTCCTCATATATTATTAACTCTTCTCTCCTACCTCACATCTGCCTTATTTGCACTACTGAATGTAAATTTTATTACAGTAACAACTGTTTACTTTTGTATCTTGCACTACCATACCTAAATTGGACTATGCTCATTTGCACTGCCGACTGTTGTTTACATTATCAATGTTTACATTAACATTTTGCACCGTATGTCTAATTGTAATATGCAATCACTTCCACTGCACTTTTACACCTTGTTTATAGTAATAGTCATCTGTATATATATTATATTGATAGTACATATCACCTGTAAATTCTGTTTATAGTAATAGCCATCTGTATATTTATTCACTATACATATTCACCTGTAAATTCTGTTTATATTAATAACCATCTTTCTATATATATTTATACATATATTCAGTACATATCCTTGTCCTGCACTTATTCAACCATTGTATATACTGCACTTGCTGCTATTGCACTTCTGGTTAGACCTAAACTGCATTTCGTTGCCCTGTACCTGTACTTGTGTAAGGTGTTTTCAACTTTAAACAGTTGTTTCCAGCTAAAATATGAGTCCATAATCCAAAATAACGCAGCGATATTATGGATTATTGACTCGATTTTTAGCCAGAGGCAACAGTTTGAAGCTAAAAACGTCTTAATGATGGATTTGTTTCAGCTTTTGTCTTCTCCAGATGTTAACTGATGGACTGGAGTGGTGTGGATTATTGTGATGTTTTTATCAGCTGTTTGGACTCTCATTCTGACGGCACCCATTCACTGCAGAGCATCCAAGGGATGCAATGCTACATTTCTCCAAATCTGATGAAGAAACAAACTATATTCGCACAACCAAAATATAGAAATATAGAAACTGCTCAATCAAAAGCATTTAATGAGCTCACCAAAGCAGAACAAAACAGACATTTCAAACTACATGCTCTTCATCAGACTAGATTAGTCTTGTCTTCAGCTGCTGTTCTTGTCCAGTTTGCAGTCTTACCCGAGTGGCCATTGTTCTTCATGGTGCTGTCAAATACGGTCTGGTAGCCGGTGAATTTGAAAGGCGTCAGCCGCTCGTCCAGCTTGGTTTTCTTCGTCACTATGTTGATTGGTGACTGTCTGCTCTTCCCACAGTCTGCATGGACTTCACTCCATCGCTCTGGTCCTTAGAGCAACATGGAGAAGTAATGTTAGATTTAGTTTATATACGTGTTAGATAGTTGAGTGATGTGTCTAGAATGGCACATTAAGAAACAGAAAGGTAAGAGGCTCAACTTACCTTTACAGTGAGAGTCACAGCTCACTTGTGTCTGGTAGCACCAGTCTGTGTGAGTATAAAAGATGAGTTAGTAAACGAAAATACTTTATTTAGATATTTTTGCATTAAAGCTTGATTTTCAGCGATTTTATGCTTTGTTTTATTTTATGATCCTTCAGAAATCATTCTAATATGCTGATTAGATATGCAAACATTTCTGATTATTATCAATGTTGAAAAGAGTTGTTCTGCTTCATATTTTAGAGGAAACTGTGATAGACTACCGCAAGTTTGGAGAAAGAAGAAAAAGAAAAAGAACACATTAAATTGTTTAAAAGTGACAGTTCTTACTTCTAAAATGTTAGAAATTATTTCCATTTTCAACATTTAATATGTTTTTCCTATTATTATCAATAATTGAACACCAGTAATAAATGATAGCAATTAAACACCAAATCAGCATATTAGAATGATTTCTGAAGGATCATGTGACACTGAAGACAGATGCTGAAAATTCAGCTTTGCATCACAGGAATAAATTACATTTTAACAGACATTCACACAGAAAATTTTTAATTATTTTTTTAATTGCAATAATATTTCACAATTATACTGTATTTACTGTATTTTTGATCAAATAAATTCACCCTTGGTGAGCAGAACAGACTTCCTTCAAAACATAAAAAAAAAAATTGTGATCATTCCAAACTTAGTGTATTAAACAAGTTATTAATTCTAATGACTTCATTCCATTGACTCGTCCAACAGGAAAACCTCTCCCTGCCGCTCACAATGAGAACAGGCTATATTGAATTGTTATGAGAATTGTTGATGATGACTAAACTATCTTCATATTCTTAACAGAAGTAACTAACGGGATGTTTTGAAGTCTCGCAGGCAACTTCTCAAGAAGTTACTCAGACATGACTGGACTTTGTGACCCCGGGTCTCCTTTTCAGATCCTGTTATTTTGGGAATTAAAGAGAAATGTCACTGATGACCCAAATGTTATTGCTTGGAAACTGCACTCGGTTCTCTTTAGGTTTGCATTTGAGTCTTAGATGTTTCTCCTAAAATTACTTAGGAGAAATAAAAACTCACAAATGAGTCGATTATAGAGTATAGAGCTGTGACATCAACGTGGAGCAGCTTAGATCATTTTATTAGATTATTGAGATCTTTGACTTTTAATTGCAGATGTTGCTGCACATTTGAGACATTGCTGAGATCAAAAATGACTGGATATGAAATTGGTCAGACCTCTTTCAAGAGAAAGTGAGGTTAAAATACGCATCACACAGTTGAGGAAGGCCATTTCTTGACTAATGCAAGTGATATTTCTCTTCCGCAAGAAGTTATTCATTCCTAAATTGATTTGATGACCTTTCATTGCCCTCTTTGTCAGAATGAGCTCATATGATCTTGTATTGACACTGAAGACAAACTATTTATTAAAAGAAAGAATGACAGTAAGATAGTAACTTCATTCTGTGTGCATCTCAATGACTTATTTTTAATATAATGAACAAGATGATCATATTTAATAGATCTGGCTCTGTTAAGTGTGCAATAAAAACATTTTATTTTTAAATGTCCATCTGAATATTTTAATCTGAATATTAGCCAATTTGCATGTTCACATCCATTAAACATTGTAATGACTTATATAGAACAAAAGAGAATTTTGCCCCCCCCCCCAAAAAAATAAATGAAATATCAAGATTAATGTATTAATGCACATAAAAGTTTCATGCATTTGCATTACACAGTTTTAACATAAACTAATAAATTTAATGTGATGCACATTTTCATTTTCATGTCAATCATGCATAAATGAAAGTAGTCAGATTTCTATAATTGTACTAATAAATTGAATAGGTTTTAAATGCATATCAAGTAGTTACAACCCTCATACATTGTTAATACTTTTTAACCTAATGATAAATTTAATTGTTTTCACAACAAACAGATTAATGCTGATTCTAAGCTATTTGAATTAATGCATTTTGAAAATATGATTATTTAAATAGATAGATCAAATAGATACAAATGTTTAATAATAAATTATGCCATGTTTTTTGCCATGTAGGCTATGACTTAGAAATATGCATTAAATTAAGTTTATTAGCTTGTTTGTGTTAAAACTTTGTAATGGAAATTTTGGATGGACATATTAAGTTCAAAAACACTGTTCCTACTTTTTTCTTTGAGTTTGAGTTTGATTCATTTCTTTATTGAAGCGCATTAGTATTTCATTGCTTAGATTGTCCTCATCAAGCGTAAAAGTTCACGGCTTTGGCATCAAACTTGTTTTTAGTCACTTCAGTGTCAATCAAATTTTTCATTTCATGTTTATTAAACTCTTCCCCAATTGTTCACTTATTTTGTTTTGTTCCTTCACAAACAAAGTATTGTTCCCACGTCTCCATCATTAGCTGTTATTCTCTGCCATTCAAATGCCTCTAATACACAGGAATTGCGTTTCTATTGTTTGTTAGCTGGACAGACACAAGTCGAGGGTCCGGCTCTCTATCTCTGAAATCCAATATTTATGAAAAACACACACGCCATTGAAACGAATGGGTCGGGTCGCCTCGTTTTGTTATTTCTAAGTTCAGTCCCACACATGGAGGGCCAGCCAGTGGAAGTGAACATTTTGCAGAGGAAGTGCCAGAGAAATGGCACAGCGGGCAGGTCTTTAGACCTCATCTGCGATGCCGTTTCCTTCTGCGGGCACATGATAATCGGCCTCACAAAGAACGGCATCCTCGCTCCACCTGACGCAGACCTGCCGTCTCCAGAGCCAGATGAAAACTGTTCTCCCCATGAGCCGTCTGGAGCACAAAGCCAGGAATGCCAGGGACGTATGAACCGGCCATCCTTCCTCACCCAGAACCTGTTTATCATCTCCCATTGTGTGCTGCCTGTACCCAGAATGCACATGATCTCATTCACTCAGCCTCTTAGGACGACCATAATAAGTGCAACAGTCACTTCCAGATATAAAAACTTTAGAACATATTATTTGTATAGCAACCGTTTCAGTCCCTCCCCAACCCACAGAAAACAGACTGCCTAA
This sequence comes from Onychostoma macrolepis, assembly GCF_012432095.1. NCBI lineage: Eukaryota > Metazoa > Chordata > Actinopteri > Cypriniformes > Cyprinidae > Onychostoma > Onychostoma macrolepis. The sequence continues at coordinate 42,905,712 of NC_081159.1, read as the reverse complement.
GAAGATATTAAATAAAAGGTTCAATCAATTTATGTATGTATGAATGAATGAATGATACTTTTATTTTGTTATTCTTTTCTTTTTTTTTTTACATTTTATTTTTATATTATTATTTTTTGTTAATCAATGGTATATGCTTTTGTTGAAGCTGTAGGCCTGCATTATTTCCAATTATTTGAGAGAAATTAGAAATGCATTGTGCATTTTGTTTATTGTATATTGCACCGAAAAATAGCAATAGAAATCACTCCAGTTTACCTCAACAGTAGGTATGTGTGCTTTTTAAAGTTTTTTTTGTTGTTGTTTTGTTTTGTTTTTTATGTCAGTCATGCACTTTACATTAGGAATAATTATTTGAATACAGTTTTAAATGAGACACTTTTCATTTTGGTTAAGAAGCTGCACTAAGAAGGAAGCTGCCTGTAGACGGTGAGATTTGCAGTGTTGCATTCTGTTCATTTTCTCTCTCTCTTTATTAGGTTGAGCCAATGTTTCAGCATGCCATTATGCAGTTCTTCAGCATGTAAATATTCCCACTGGCTTCATTAGTACCACTTAAGGTGCCATTTATAAACCATATTGACATTTATTGACCTTTAATTTAGATGCCTGCCATTTAGCAGATGCTTTAATTAAAAGTCATTTACAGTTGACTTCACCTCAGGTTATTCCAGAGGGACTGAAGCCATGATACAGTAAGTGTGTTGATCAAGAGTGCAATGAATCAGCAATGCTTTCTTTAACCTCTTGACTGCTTGACTAATAAATGATGGATAATCAGTTACTAATGCTAAAATGGACCCTGCTGAAAAAAAACAACAATTGAAAATGTAATGGTTTTAACGGTTATAATGGGAATTGTATTGGTTTTAATGGAAACTATAATGGTGTCTACTGGTATGTGATGGATTCTATTGGTGGGATGTTAAATGCCCAAAACATACTACAAAAAGGAATTTTGTAATGGTTTTACTGGAAAAAGCTAATGGTTTATAATGGTATTTTAATGGAACCCATTGGAATTTCTGTGATGGTCTCTATTGGGCTTCTATTGTTGTTTTTTTAGCAGGGGAGATTACAGTCATTGTTTGTTTGTTCTATACAGAACTAGCACTTGAACATGCATCTAAAGTGGCTCTTAAATTGGAGACATACAGCCTTTTGTTGACATTTTATTGACATACAGCTAACCTAGAAAGTATATTTGGACGCTTATGTCACACTTAAAAATATCAGAATGTCATTGCATTAGAAATGATATCCATCAAATGCTACATTATCTTTTCTGTTCGCTAACATCATCATTTTCAAAGTTTTAATCACACTATCAACAAACATAGTCACTGAATACCGACTGTCCTTATTTTCAACACTACATCTATTGTTTTAGCATTTCAAAGCAAACAGGCTTCCTTTTGTCGAGTCATTTTTATTTGTATAGTGCTTTTCTACATTACACGTCATTTCAAAGCAGATTTAGCCTACAGAAAAGGTGGCAATGTTTAAATGAGTTTATATCAATCAATGTATGTATGTTTGAATGAATGAATGAATGAATGAATGATAGTTTTATTATTTTTTATATTTTATTTTTTTATTTTTTGTTCTTTTTTTATTTGTATTTTATTCTCAAAAACAAATGTTTTTATTCTCAAAATCTACCAACCAGAAACAGACTGCTTTAGAAGATATTTAATAAAAGGTTACATTAGATAAACCAACAAATAAAAAGATTTTAAAATATATATATATTTATTATTCAATAACAAATGTTATTTGTAAAGAGACACATTTTTTACAATTTCAGTCTCTCCTCAACCAACCCAAAACAGACTGTCCTAGAAGATGACAAAAAGTTACTATCAAAATAAATAAATAAATAAATCTTAAATAGATTTTTAACGGTAACTTATAACCTACTTTTAGATTCAAGTTTCTTAATCAATGGTATATGCTTTTGTTGAAGCTGTAAGCCTGGGTTATTTCCAATTATTTTCAAAATAATTGTTTAACAGCTGAATTTGTGGGGAAAACTACATTACCCAGGATTCTTCACACAAAATTCCACCAATCAGATGGTCATGGTGAGAAAATTGTGTCAAAAGAAATCCGTTCATGTTTTGATTACTTGTGACCACAGTAAATGCATTTCTGTATGCATACTATAATGAGAGATTGTGTCTGTTGATCAATAAGAACTAGTTTGGCATTAAATGAGCAGGTGTTTTGAAGGTGTTTATTGGTCCATTATCATTAACTGCATCGAGTCTGGAGCGCACATCAGCGGAGAACAATACCTGCCTGTTCGCTGATATGAATTCACAAACAGCCTTTGATCTTTAGAGCTGTGCAAGAAACAAAGTGTGTCACAGTAATATCTCAAAGAGCCAAAGACGCAACACTGCAGATGAACAACGACACAAAAGACAAAGCAAAGAAAATACGGTTTCATGCATGCAAACCAAAACAAATCCTGGTGTGAAACGTAGTCTGCTGTGAGTCACTCCATCACTGTGTGTACGATATATATCATGTGAACAAGGAAATCTGCTTAGACAGAAAGAGAGTTCCCTAATTTAGACAGCAAGGCATTTCGGCAGAACACGCAAACTGCATATTCTTTATGTTTTTGTAAATGTACGCTGTTTGATATTCTACACAACATGATTGCATTTAGGCTGCGGTTTAACACGTTTGCTAAAGTTTAGCTCATATTTATTGCTTTTCACACATTCTCTTCCAAAACTGAGTGAGCTGCACAATGTAAAATAGGAATAAATAACATTACTTTGTTTTGTCAGTTTGGTTTGTTCAGTAGATGCAAAATGCCTTATTTAACCAATAAATTCATCAAGGCAAGGCAAATTTCCCATGCTGCAATGCATGTGTTTGGACAACATTTGGAGGAAGTTCTTTTGATCTTACATGGGTTTTTAAAGGTAGGGTAGACGATGTCAGATTACCTCATGTCTCACTCACTGCTGAGAATCATAACAGTACAAAGCGCATAATATTACAATAATAACATCTTCCATTCTCACTCGTTCTGCAATAATGCAATGGAACGCGGTGATGATGTATGCAAATACATATGTTGATAGGACAGCCTATCGTAGCCCTTGAACTGTGGGATATGATTGGACGAACATTTTATGGTCCTACACCTTCCACAGGCAATATAAATGAATATAAATACATTTAGGCCACTTAACTTAGTGACTGCGATCGGGATGTGAAGTAAGATGACCAGACGTGCCAACTTCCTGGGGACACGTTCTGCACAGGATTTCTAAATTGCCTAAAATAACCAGGTTTTGGTTGTTTGCGCTGCGCAGATCAATCGTTGTATGACATCAAAGTACTTCGAGAGCTATAAAGAGCATAGCAGACAGCTCCATGCTTTCGAATCGCTCCCCTGCGGTACTTTGATGCCATACAACAATCGATTGCTGCAGGGACGAACAACCAACACCTTGTTATTTTAGGCAATTTAGAAATCCTGTGCAGAAGGTGTCCCCAGGAAGTGGCACGCCTGGTCATCTTACTTCACATCCCGATAGCAATCACTAAGTTAAGTGGCCTAAATGTATTTATATTCATATATATTCACCTTAATGTGAAGGGACTTTCAAACAGCATAACAAAAAAGTTTTTGAACCAAATCACCCACCCTGCCTTTAAGATTCAAAGAATTCACATTTCTTAGTATTTATGAACTGTAAATGTCAAAAAAGTTTTTTTTAATTAATAAATACATCTTATTTTATTTTATTTTTACAGTTATTTTTGCAGTGCACCATAGGCAACATTTAAGGCATCTTAAGCTTATGCTGTCTAATAAGAAAACCTGTAACATACTAAGGCAGGATGGTATGTATGCTTTGTGGTTAAAACAATCCCAAAATGCATTTTGACATTTGGTAAAGCAAACATTTAGATTCAAGATCACAGATGCATTTGAGAGAAATTAGAAATGCATTGTGCATTTTGTTTATTGTATATTGCACCGAAAAATAGCAATAGAAATCACTCCAGTTTACCTCAACAGTAGGCTATGTGTGCTTTTTTAAGTTAGGTTTTTTGTTGTTATTGTTTTTTTTATGTCAATCATGCACTTTACATTAGGAATAATTATTTGAATACAGTTTTAAATGAGACACTTTTGATTTTGGTTAAGAAGCTGCACTAAGAAGGAAGCTGCCTGTAGACGGTGAGATTTTGGAGACGGATCAAGATTGCAATGAATCAACAATGCTTTCTTTAACCTCTTGACTGCTTGACTAATAAATGATGGATAATCAGTTACTAATGCTAATATGGAGATTACAGTCATAGTTTATTTGTTCTATACAGAACTAGCACTTGAACATGCATCTAAAGTGGCTCTTAAATTGGAGACATACAGCCTTTTGTTGACATTTTATTGACATACAGCTAACCTAGAAAGTATATTTGGATGCTTAAGTCACACTTAAAATATCAGAATGTCATTGCATTAGAAATGATATCCATCAAATGCTACATTATCTTTTCTGTTCGCTAACATCGTCATTTTCAAAGTTTTAATCACACTATCAACAAACATAGTCACTGAATACCGACTGTCCTTATTTTCAACACTACATCTATTGTTTTAGCATTTCAAAGCAAACAGGCTTCCTTTTGTCGAGTCATTTTTATTTGTATAGTGCTTTTCTACATTACACGTCATTTCAAAGCAGATTTAGCCTACAGAAAAGGTGGCAATGTTTAAATGAGTTTATATCAATCAATGCATGTATGTATGTATGTATGTATGAATGAATGAATGATAGTTTTATTTTTTTATTCTTTTTATTCTTTTACATTTTATTTTTATATTTTTATTTTTTGTTCTTTTTTTATTTATTTTTTATTCTCAAAAACAAATGTTTTTATTCTCAAAATCTACCAACCAGAAACAGACTGCTTTAGAAGATATTAAATAAATAAATAAATAAATGTTTTATTATTTTATTTAAATTTTTTACATTTGATTCCTTTTATTCTTATTTTTTATTCTTAAGAACAAAATAATGTTTGTTTTTTTCTCTCAAGAACTACCAAGCAGAAACAGACTGCCTTAGAAGATATTAAATAAAAGGTTCAATTAATCAATCAATAAATGATTATTATTATTTTTTAAATTCTTCTTTTTATTTATTTCTATTCGCAAGAACAAATGTTTTTATTCTCAAGAACTATCAACCAGAAACAGACCACCTTAGGAGATATAATATAAAAGGTTACATTAGACAAACAAACAAATACAAATATTTTTTTTATAATAATTGTTTTATTATTCAATAACGAATGCTATTTGTAAAGAGACAATTTTTTTTTACAATTTCAGTCTCTCCTCAACCAACCCAAAACAGACTGTCCTAGAAGATGACAAAAGGTTACTATCAAAATAAATAAATAAATAAATCTTAAATAGATTTTTAACGGTAACTTATAACCTACTTTTAGATTCAAGTTTCTTAATCAATGGTATATGCTTTTGTTGAAGCTGTAAGCCTGCATTATTTCCAATTATTTTCAAAATAATTGTTTAACAGCTGAATTTGTGGGGAAAACTACATTACCCAGGATTCTTCACACAAAATTCCACCAATCAGATGGTCATGGTGAGAGAATTGTGTCAAAAGAAATCCAGCCACTCCCGTGAAGCACCGCAAATAATACAATTGAGTCTCACTATGCTGTCAAAATGTACTTCTTTGCATATTGTGCATGTATTTCATAGTTTGTAATGTTGTGATTCATAGCTGGTTGGTTTGGTTCATGGCTTATAATGCTTTAATGAAGACTTTTTAAAAATCCCTGTGAGAAAAATGAATACTTCCAGAACCAATTCTGCTGAAAATGTGGGCAGCAAACGTTCATGCTTTAATTACTTGTGACCACAATAAATACATAAATGCTGCTATGGAGATTACAGTCATTGTTTGTTTGTTCTATACAGAACTAGCACTTGAACATGCATCTAAAGCGGCTCTTAAATTGGAGACATACAGTCTTTTGTTGACATTTTATTGACATACAGCTAACCTAGAAAGTATATTTGGACGCTTAAGTCACACTTAAAAATATCAGAATGTCATTGCATTAGAAATGATATCCATCAAATGCTACATTATCTTTTCTGTTCGCTAACATCATCATTTTCAAAGTTTTAATCACACTATCAACAAACATAGTCACTGAATACCGACTGTCCTTATTTTCAACACTACATCTATTGTTTTAGCATTTCAAAGCAAACAGGCTTCCTTTTGTCGAGTCATTTTTATTTGTATAGTGCTTTTCTACATTACACGTCATTTCAAAGCAGATTTAGCCTACAGAAAAGGTGTGTCAATGTTTAAATGAGTTTATATGATAGAGAACAGGAAATCTAACATCAAAGCAGACCATTGCGTTTTAATGTCTTTAAGCTAGAATCATTTATGTCGATTATTTACAATAACTGACATGCACTTGCTTTGATATTTCGTAATCTACAACTGAGACGTTTTTAAGTGTGACTTCACTGTCTAAATATGTTTTGGCACCGCTGGAATTAATCTGTTAATCATCAAAATGTCTGTCACTGTTTTTGTACGATTCAACAGGCTAAATGTTTCAATAACCAAAAACATGATAAGTTTAGACCTCGTATTTATAGGCTAATAAACCCTGATCGCGAACACTTTATTGTTCATTTATCTGTCCAAATTGTTACTATTTTCGAACGTTTCAATAACCACAAATCGCGGCAAGTTTAGAACCCGTACACTTGGCTATAAATAGTCAACGCATTAGTGGTAACCATAGCAATAGTGTGCTGCTCGAGTACTTTGCGTCCGAAAATCTATTCAAATACTGTAAATATTTATCCCTTTATTGTTTTTTCATACCTATAAATAACAACAAAACCTGACAAATTCAACCCGTCTATTTTTATCAACCGGTAAATAGACCCTCGCAAACAGAAATAACGTTCCTCTTTTTTTGGAGGTAACCATAGCAACAAAGCGCTGCTCGAGAACTTTGCTTCTGAAAACCAAATACTGTAATTGTTTATCACTTAAGTGTTCGTTTACTACTTATCACGTTTTAAAAGGTCTTTTTAAGACTTATGACGTTTTGTTTACGGTACAAAGGGCGCCAAAGGACAAATTCGGTTGCACGTGACGAAATTGAACAGATCACGCACGGAACATTTCTATAGAAAGTCTTGGTGCAGTTGGTAGACTGAGTACAGGTGCAGCTCTAGTCACGAATGATGCCGCTTCAGAGCTTCATCGACCGCATTAAGCTGGCAAACACTCTGGATTTTAGGAGCTCGTCCTACATAACGAACAGGAACGGACCGAGTGTCCTTGAGCAGAAAGAAAGATGCTCCTTCCTCCTTCCTCCAGAAAATGAGGCAGTGCGCAGCGCAAGGTTTATTTTTTTCCCTGACAGACTTTTTTAGGGTTTCGAGGAACGTGCGTCAGATGACACTGAAGGTCCTTCTAAATTTATAAGATTAATAACTCTCTGACAGTCTGCCTAGGTAAGCTAACAATATTTGTGCGACTTACAAAATATGCATAGGCTAAGTAGTCTACAAAAACGTCTTTTGAGTTTAATGAATGGATCATCTTGTGTTCTTAATAAAATTGTGTTTATCGGTCATTAGCTGTGAATATAGTCGAAACTGTAATAAAGATGTTTGAAAAAGCATCATGCTTTTTTCCATTGTGTACTTTTGAAAAGCTTACAACTTGCCGAATTTTTACTGAAATTACTTGTCATTATTGTTAAAACGTTAAATCAGATATGAGTGTTTTGTGCATAAAAGAGAGCAGCTTTTTGGTCTAGAAAAGTTTGTAAATAAAACTGAGAATATTATTTAAATTTCTAGTAGGGTAATAGTGCTACTCAGAAGAGTCGGTCTGTTCACCTTTAAATGATGCACATTAGCTATTAATGAATAGGCTACTAATAAATTTGATATAGATCTGAGGTCATTCAGTAAGTTTAATCTGATCAGTGCGAAATGTCCTTATTGATATATGATCAAATTGATGTTACCTGCAAAGCACTGCAAACTTGTAGATTTGTAGAGTTTGTAAATGAAATTGAATGTGAACGCATAGCCTATATGAAGCACCACTGCAGCAGCATCATTGAGTAGATCATGAATGTGCTGGACTCACCTGCACCGGTGCACGAATGCAGAATCAGTGGCAGAAGATAAGCTGAAAGCAGACACCGCATTGTGAAAGTCCTGTGACTCCTGCAATGAGACTCGACCAAATGTGACCCTTTGAGAGTGTGATCGTCTCTTATATAGTAATATATCTATCAATGGACAGGATGGAGTCTGCTGGCCCCTCCCATCACATTCCTCAATAACATCACACCCGTCTTATCACATATTATAAGCATTATTCTTACTCAGTACTTTATCTATCTATCTAAAAGTCATTTTAATGTCAGATCTGATAATCTCGATAATACATATTATAAGTAGAAAGATGCTTTTCCCCCAAATCAATTTACAGGTTAGATAATAGACAATCCAACTGTACATGGCAGCATATGACCAAAATAAATCGTGCCCAATCTCAAGTCATCTTATTCAAACTTTGTATTTTTACTATTGATTATTTTTCCAAGTTGTAAATCCATTAATCAAAGCATGAATAACCCCCAAAATGGCACTCGTTATTGGATTATTCCAGGTGAAATCCTTAATGATCCCTTCAGTGTTTTTGTTTCAGCGTGTAGGCCTATTTCAGGGAATTAAATGAGGAAAATTCTGTCAGGAAGTAGGAAGTGTTGAATTAGGCTATTGTTATTGTTTTATTTTTATTGCCTCCCATCGTAACACATATTTAATATTCCGTAATCGTGCTGTAAATTGTAAACATATTTATGTTACTCATATACTTTATAGTGTGTATGGGAAGTTATTATATCTTGTATGAAGTTACTTGAGTAAACACCTGCTTTATCCACAGCAGAAATATGCAGAATATTGACCAGCTGAGCGCATTCGTTAATGTGAGTTTGGTGACATCTAATGGCCGGTTCAAAACTGTTCGACTCAAAACGGTTCAAAGTCTATTATCATTATAATCATAATTATACAGCAGTACTACTACTAATATAAGTATTAATGCAATTATTTTTTTATTTACTATTCAGCACAACATGTATTTTTAATTGTTATATTAGACAGCAACTTGTCTTTGAAAAAAAATAGATATATATTTCCCATGTTACAAAAACAGCTTTCTTCCATCTTAGAAACACTGCCAAGTTACGAAACATGTTACCTGTTTCTGATGCAGTTCATGCATTTATGACCTCCAGACTGGACTGTAGTAATGCACTGCTAGGTGCTTGTCCTGCATCTGCAATAAACAAGCTACAGATTGTAAATGCAGCGGCTAGAGTCCTTACCAGGTCAAGCAAATATGATCATATTACCCCAGTTTTACAGACTCTGCACTGGCTACCTATTAAGTTCTGTCAGTTACAAAATATTACTATTTAATTATAAGGCCCTTAATGGTTTATCTCCTGCGTACCTAACTAGTCTTCTACCACGCTACAATCCATCACGCTCCCTAAGGTCGCAAAACTCTGGACTCTTGGTAGTACCTAGGATAGCAAAGTCCACTAAAGGAGGTAGAGCTTTTTCACATTTGGCTCCCAAACTCTGGAATAGCCTTCCTGATAACGTTCGAGGTTCAGACACAGTCTCTGTTTAAATCTAGATTAAACACACATCTCTTTAGCCAAGCATTCACATGCATCTCATAACCTTGTACTTCAGTTACATCTGATCAAACGCATATTATTATTCTTTAGCTTGGATTGAAAACATCATTTTTTTGCTTGGTCGGAACAGCAGCTACACCAATTTTTCTCTGTTTGCTTCTCTGTTTCTGCCACGGGATTGGCATCCTGAGGTAAATTACACAAACTTCAGTCTGGATCCAACCCTTACACAGATCTGAGATGACCAAACACCTGAGAAGAGATGATGCCAACCTCTCAGAAGACCTCGGATGATGCCAACCCTGAACCAACATACAAAACTACCAAAATTTGCTATAAATTTGGTCGCAACATATAATCATTGCAGTTAATAGTGTTCACTGTCTATTTGAATACGTCATTAACTAACTACATGATTTTTACTGTATATTTCTGCCATATGGACATCACCCTTGCATAGTCATCACTGATAAGCTACTCCTAAATATAATGTAGAAACTTTAATTTTCTGTGAAGCTGCTTTGCAACGATTTGTCTTTTGAAAAGCACTATTCAAATATTGAGTTGAATATTTTTATTAGGCTGTCAATTTTCTTCTCACTGATTGTTCAGTAAAGAGTTCTGAGCCATAAACCAAACAAACCAGCCAAGATGAATCATAACTTTAGAGAGGCCTGCTCAATCACGTGATTTGAAGTGGGCGTGTCACTATTTAACTTGTTTCCCGCGGTTTGGTTCCATGAGTAGAATGGATCTTCAAGATCGTGAGAGTTGTACTGACTTCTGAGTTTTACGGAAGTGTTAACATTCGTTTAACAACTTCAGAGCTCATGGTAGGTCTGTTTAGAAATCTTTATTCATGTTTGCTAAAAACCAATGCTAATCAGTTTGTGGAGAAAAAGAGGGATTTTTACCTTTGTACCCGACGCGTATTGTGCTTTTTGTTATTCAATCCGAAAAATCTGTGCCTACAACCGACTAAAATGGCTTTTATTAAGTATAGATTAACACATTTCATTCACATATGCGTTTTACAAAACATTAAAAAGAAGGGTTAAGATCAGGCATGAGGTAGGACCCGCAACGGTCACCCGCGTAAATATCAGAGCAGCTTCCAGCAGCGGAGAGAACTCAGGAGCGGGACGGGCTCGAATCAGACGCCGAGGTTGCGTTATTTCGTCTTGATAGGTGAGTAACGTTGATTTTGTTTTGTTTCACACAACGTCGACTAGTCGGTGCAACCCCTAATCCAGAATATAGGACCAGCGACTAGTCGACTTTAATGTTCTGCCATGACGCTTTAAGCTTGACGTCGACTAGTCGAGGGCGCAACAGTATAAGAAATCTCTGAAGGATTTCCACATTTACGCTCCGTTTCTAAACCGTTAAAATAACAAATAAATGCATACTATGAAAGCGCTCCACAAGACATTTGTGATTATATTACTGGATGCTCGAAATTGAACGGGAGAATGCACGTTTTAAACAGTTTATAGTACAGGTCAGTTAATCGCCATTCTAATATAATGCGCTGCTGCTCTGTAACGCACACACAATAATAATAATAATAATAATAATAATATAGAACATAGGCTACAGACAGTATCTCTTACATCGCGCAGATCGCGTGTGCACAGAATCATTCAGCGTGGAAATGTATTGTCAACACTGTTCTGTGATTTCTCAATAAAATAGCTTAGAAACTGAAAAGTTCAAGGATATATTTCTTAACTAAACCCCACAGCTTCACTACTAGTAGAGAGTCACTGCCAGGTAGAATTAATTCACACACGCAATTGATCTCATTCATATGAATGTAATCTTTACTGTGCTGCTTTATCTGTATCTGATTTAGAACAAGCAGAAATCTGTGAGAAATATAATGACCCAAAGACAAAAGAACTGATAAAAATTAGCTGTTGTAGGAGCAATAGCCATGTGGGCAGCACTGTGTCATATGCCATAGCTGTGCACAAGGTGTTTGTCACAGCTCCAGACTTATTTGTTCATAATGACGTCATCAGCGACTAGTCGACTTCGACTCGACTTTCATCACATAAAAGTCAACTTTGAAAAATCAGAAGTCGTTCAACCCCTATTCTGGATGAGCTGCAGCTGTCTAATGGTCTTCTTTGGAAGGCCGGTGTGGAGACCATTACAATAATCCACCCTGCTGGTGATAGAGGCATGAACAAGTTTCTCCAAGTCTTGACTGGAAACAAAACGTCTAATTCTTGCAATGTTTTTGAGATGATAGTATGCTGATTTAGTTACTGCTTTGGCATGACTACTAAAACTAAGGTCTGTCTCCAGAATCACCCCAAGATTTTTGACCAAGTTTGTCAAGGTATGCATTCACCTTGAGAACTTAATCTTTGATTCCAAATGCAATGACTTCAGTTTTCTCCTTGTTTAACTGAAGAAAGTTCTGGCACATCCAACTGTTAATTTCATCAATGCATTGGCAGAGGGAGTCAATGGGGCTGTAGTCATTTGGAGATAAGGCTAGGTAAATCTGCGTATCATCAACATAGCTTTGATAGGCAATTTGGTTCTTTCTCATTATTTGACTTAGTGGGAGCATATACAGGCTAAACAAGAGCGGTGCAAGAATTGAGCCTTGTGGGACTCCGCATGTCATGGACGTCCACTTAGACTTATGCTCTCCTATACCTGTAAATAATGATAAACAGAATGCGTGGAGCACCTTTCAGCACAATACCTAGGTATTCAAAAGACAAATACTGACCAAATGACACTTGCTTGCATTGATAAACATCTTTAAATAGAGCAGCTACACCTCCACCTCTCCTTACAGTCCTGCTGACTCTTATAAAATTAAAGTTAAGAGGGGCTGTTTCATTGAGGACTGTTGCACTGCAGCTGTCTTCAAGCCATGTTTCATTTAGAAACATAAAATCCAGGTTGTTTGTGGTTATAAAATCATTGATCAGAAATGATTTATTTTTTAGTGAGCGAATGTTTAAAAATGCTAACTTGATGGAATTACATTTTGTCTCTACAGCAATCTTATATTGATGCATAATAGCCTGCAGATTAGATGGGTCAGCCGTACGGCTTGAGAAGGCCTTAGACTTTCTATCACGTGATAAAACAGAGATGGAGAAAGCTACAGGCACACTTGGTTCCCGCTTGTTTGGAAATGTAAGTATTTGGCTTCAATAATTTACATGTTAGAAATGTATGTGTAATAGCATAACCTCTCATAATTATAATATAATGTTTAAATAATTTAATTGTCTTCATAGATCCATTGTAGAAATTGTGAAGAAGACTGCAACTATTTTAATTAAACTATAACACTAATAGCCTCTTATAGGCACACTTGGTTCAATAGCCTATTGAAATGTCACAATTTATGTCGTCCTAATCTTGGCCTGTTTTACAGTAATTTCGAGTAGTTTTAATTTACAGTGCAGTGCAAATGAAGCCATAAAACATTAATTTCAGTTATCCTTTAATCAAATGAGTGTAAAACTAAATTTTTTGGCAAACAAATGGGTTTACCATTAAAATTAAAACATAGAACAAATAGCATATTGTGTGATTATTCTTTTAAACAAAAGTTGTTGTAGTAGTATTAGTAGATAAACCGAACTTTTATTTTGACGGGTTGCCAGGAGGACCGCTTAAGTTTCTGTATAGCCTATGTATATGATATGACGATCGTTTTACTCAAATGAAACGGTCAAATGCTCATGAAGTAACTCTCAGAGCAGTTCTGGGGATGTTGGTCATGTATTTATGTCCTCATTTAGTGAGACGGCAGATGCTGAAAACACCGCGAGCGTCGCGCACTTCACTGTGTGTGTGTGTGTATAATCAAAACCGCGCGTCTGTGCCATTCACATATACAGAGACACGCAGAACATGCAGAATTCATATTTAAATAAGTCTTTTTGCAGCTTAATATTTACAGATAATAGTCCATAGCGCGAGTCGATTTAAGTGTGCTGACCTACTTTTGATTAATTCATCCAAACTTTGACGAACTCCGTGACTCCGTGTTATACAATAAATTCCCTTTATATGACTGGATTCCGCGATTCCGTCTGCGTTTTCCCATCGCGGGAACCATAAATAGATAATATTGAGGTGTTTTGTAACTTCAGTGTAGTGGATTGTGATTTATTGCAACTTGAGCAACATCTGCTGCTGCCTTTGAGAGACAACTGATGCGTGATGATCACTGAAACTGTAGCAAGCGCTTTCAGTGAGAATACCTTAGTCTTCCACATTGATTGGTCTGACTCCTGACTCCCAACAAATCAGTTGCGCGGTGGGCGGAGACTGCTCGAGGCCACAGAGTGGTGAGTTCTGACAGGCTGCATCAGAGCCAAATAGCCGTTTCAAAAGTAAATTAATTTTATCGGCACATCGGTTTTGAAAATGACCGATACCGATAATCATAAAAATGCTTGACATCGGCGCCAATAATCGGTCGACCCCTACACACAACTACAAAATGATGGTTTAGACTGGTTGCTCAAACATTTGTACTGAAGCAGGTTGTTAGTAATTTGTCGCTGCACTGCAGAAGCCACCAACTCGTTTAATTCACTATTTACAAGGTTAATTTTGTTTGGTTGAATTGTTGAAAATGACCGTATCTTGTTATAGAAGAAAATATTGTGCACCCATGGAATTTGGAAGATATCCTTTTTTCTAATGTGTCAATCAAGCAGTGTCTGTCGTCTGCGCTTTGGTCCCATATTCGGACGGTACTAGTTTTACAGGGGGTCGTTAGAGAAATGTGTGTTTCACAGAAGTACTTGGTGATTTTAATCCCGTCCGAATCTGCCATGTCTTTGTTTTTCTCACACAACCTCTGTAATAATTCCAGAGCAAATTACCTACTGTTTTTCAGCAAACTCAGTGATCCTCTGAGAAAACTAATCCCGTCTGAATGCGATGTCTGTGATTGCCGGTGAGATTTTTTTTTCACAACGTGTTTCCTTGTGTGTTTTGGCCAACGTGAATTACCGTAGACGCTCTTACCGCACTCGTGTTTGATTATATTTGCCTCCCGGCAAGGAAAAAAATAAGTAAATAAATTAAAAACAATAATAAAATCAAGAGTCAGATCACGTAAACCATTCAGACTGGCTATTGTAATATCTGCGTCAGGTAAAATTACTCGCGTTCATTTCTGCACTCAATTACATGTTTTAATTACATATGCACCTTTATGAAAATTAAACACGGGTTTACTACAAATAAATAACTAAAGTAAAACTAAAGCAACCACACATTGACATGGTTTTGCTATACTAGCCATATAGTTTCACCATGGTATTTGTAGTAAAACTAATGGTAATCAATCCGAATGACATGCACACATACAGAGCGCGTGACCTCTGAAACGCCCAGATGTACAAAACAGCCCCTCCCACCTCTGTAATAAACACGGAGATGTTAGTCCTGTCCGAATTGGTACATGAAAATCGCAGACGTCAGGTGATAAGAATTGAAACTCAAACGTAGTTTAGAAAACTAGTCCCGTCCGAATAGGGCTATAGTTGCTCATCTTATTCAAACTTGGAGGATGGTTGAATCTGTATGCAAGATCTCCTGTAGGTGGCATACACAGTCTCCCATATTCAATAATAAAGTTCTGCCAATTGGTGGTAGACCCATTCCTCCCTCACAGTGGAGCAGGAGTGGTATTCACTATCTGAAAGACATTTATCATGACTCTGGGCTGTGCTCTTTTCAAGACATTGTGAAACGATTCAATTTGCCAGCCTCTTCTTTTTTCTTTTATCTACAGCTTAGATCGGCCCTCAAAGCATATGGCGTACCTTGGCAACAACCGTTACGTGTGCATCCTTTGTATAAATGAATCGCTGTTCAAGAAAGTAAGTGGTTTGGTGTCTACATTATATAATTTTATTTTGGAAGCCTGCTATTCTAAACTGTCACTGGACAGGACGTGGAGACGTGATTGACCAGACTTGGATCCAGATTTTAACTGGGAGGATGTTTGGGTAAATCTAAAGGAGGCTTCTCGTAATCCTGACCACCAACAGATACATTTTAATTTCATAAACGGAACATATTTAACCCTCGTAAACTCCATTTAATGAAGAGGTTAACTGACCCAAACTGTACCTTGTGTGCTTTGAAGGTTGCAGGTGCTTTTTTACACATGATGTGGGAGTCTCCACCTGTTGCTCAGTTTTGGACTGTGGTAGCATCAAGACTGTCTGATTTGGTTTCAGCAACTATACCTATAATTGTCCCGGTTTTGTTATTGAATAAATTAACAATATTGAATATTAATAATCAGAACAAGTGCATATTACTAGCTGGCCTCACAGCTGCTAAAAAGATGAGCGCATTAAGATGGAAACCTCCTCATTCTCTTTCTGTTAAATGCTGGATTCTCACACATCTGGATGTATTTTTTTTTTTTAGAACTGTCTACTGCTCGAGTAAATGGTGTAAATGAAAACTTGGTTGAGATGATCTCTTCTCTTTACATGTATTTTAATTGGAATTCTTGAATATGTAGTAATTCCCTATGTGTGTGGGTACCCCCTTATTTTATTTTATCTAATTTATTTAATTGATTTTTTTATATTATATAACATAATTATTTTTTAATAACTTAATTGTGTATCAATGCATGGTGTGTATATGTATTTGATATACATGTATATACATTTCCCTTTGGTTGATTGAAATGTTTTGTGATTATGTTGTTGTTTTCTCTATAATAAATATTTGATCATAAAAAAAACAAAAAACATTTGTGTAAGTTGCTGCTAACATAGCGGGGACCCGACACACATCACTGAGAGTATCAGTTGTTTTCTGGGCCTGAAGTCTTTGGTGGTCCGCCGTTTTTTAGTTGATATCTGGGGGCTTGCAGCGAAAGAGTGAGAGAGTTTGGTCCCAGCATACACCAGTTCCTCCATTTTCTGTGAGAAGCTTAGAAGTGGAGATGCTGAAGAGATGGATAATGTGTCTGATGAGCGGGGCTCTGGCTCTGGTGTTTCCGGTGGCTGTGATCTGTTGTCCTGGCTGTTTTCCAGAAAGTTGTCCTTGGGTGCTGAGTCTTGGAGCTGTTGTAGTACGTCACAGTCCGTCTGTGATGAGCTCTTTGGGCAGGGCTCAGCCAGGATGGTTTCCGTGAGCAGAGCTTGTTTTGGCTGCGTGGCATTATCAATGTCCTTGTGGGATGTGTCAACCACATGATGACTCAGAAGCTGATATGAAGTCCTGTGATCACTCATATTCTGTCCAGGTGTGTGTGTGCCATTGAGGCCGAGTGGATTGGCACACACTACTGAAGGATGACGGAGGGAGAAATAGATATTGTCCTTTAGCACTCTCGCACCAAGTTTGTTTGGGTGGAAGCCGTCCAGTTTAAACAGTTGTCTATGGCCCCAGAAAAAATTGAAGTTGTTGATGAAGTTGACTCCTTTTGTACTGCAGGTTCTTTGTAGCCATGTATTCAGCCCAAGCAGCCGTGAAAACATGTTAGTTCCCCTTGCTGGGAGTGGTCCACTGATGAACGACTGAACTTCAAGTCTTTGAAGTGTTTCAAAGAGTTCACTGAAATCCTTCTTAAGCAGTTCTGACTGCTCTTTCCGAATATCGTTCTTCCCCACATGGATGATGATTCGATTTGTAGTCTTGTGCTTCATCAGAATGTTCGAAGTTCCTTGTTCACATCAGAGACGGTTGCTTGAGGAAAGCAGCATGTAGTTGTAGTCCTGCTACTGATGTTTCTGATAGTAGAGTCGCCCACTATCAGAGTCCTGGGCTCGGCTGCGCTCTGAGCTGAGTGCCGCTGTCTGCTCGACCTCGAGCGTCTGTTTGTTAGCTGCCGGCTGATTCGATCCATGTTTTGTCACATTTGGGGATTCGTCACCCACATTCATTAATGCTTCAAATCTGTTCTCAAGATGTATAGGGGGTGGTAGAATACCAGTGTATGCAAGCCTTGTCATAGCCGTATCTGGGGTAGAGGATGCTACCGCAGCAATACGAGATACTCGTGACGATCCGATGTCTCGAGTGCCTTTGGGTCTCGCTCCATTTGTGCCATCGATTAGTCTGTCGATCAATTTCGGCTTGTTCCTCTACACTTGGTATAAACGGTTGAGATTCACTATTCACAAGACTCATCGGCTGTATGCTGAGGGAGTCCGTGATTACGATTTGCTGTGTTCCGCCTGTTTTGGAAGTCCAGCAAGTAACTTTGTTTCAAGAACCACAATCCTTTGTAGAAGTCTGTGGCAGTTCATGCAGGAAGTAGATTCCACGAGGCATTTTCTTTCCTGTCTGGCAGCGGGAGGCAAAGAGTATTCCAGTCCCAAAAAGTCTTTAGTTTGGTGTTTGTGCCAGATCTGTGTTGTTTGAGCACTGTGCTGATCTGCTGAAGTTAAAGTCTTAGAAAAATCTGAGAAAAGTACATAAACGGGGAGCAAATCGCAGGGCAGTAAGCAAGAGCATCTGAACAGTAGAGAATCCGGAAGCGAAGACATTGTAGTATTTTGAAGGAGTTTTTATTTTTTATATTTTCCGTTTCACTATTCACTACACTATTATTTGCGTTATTTTCATTTTTGTTTAGTAAAAGTTACTTGTTAAGTGAGAAATCACTCTCAGTCTTCGGGTTTTGATGCCAGAAGATAGACTTTATTGTCAGAGACAATGAAGCCAAGAAAACACTGCAGAGCAATCTGAAGAGTTTGTGTCTGTACACACTTTTATACAGTTTTTTTCCTCAAGGCGTGTTCATGTTCAATACATTTCATACATTGCCATTATTGTTTATCAACTCTTACCTTTTTTGGCTGTGCCTCCAGTCTGCTTTTAGGAAGTAGACGGGGGGCCTCAACTTCTGCTGAGGGAGATGAGGAGGCCTCATCATATATTTTGTTTAATGTCCAAATAGAGTGTGCAGCTTCACCATATACTGCAGTTTTGTAATGTCTGCACATTACATTCTCATGCAGGCCTCTACATACAGGCAGATACATGATTATAATAGTAGAATAACTTGATACATAAATGGTTATATTCACATTGATTTATACTTGAACAATTCATATTTTGAGCAATAAAAATCTTCCACAGTCTATTAGGTTTTAATTTTTATTTCAGTTATTTATTTTAGTGCATCAACTTGCTCTAAAAATATCTTATTTCATTTTTTTTTTCTTTGTCTACATAACTTGATGTACTAAAAAAATAAAAAGCTAAGCTAAATAAAAATGGGAATGGTTTCCTTGGCAACTAGCAGCAATATTTAAAAAATATATTTGTTTTATTTTATTTCAGTTAACATTTATTTTAAGTAATGAAAAATAATAACCATGATCTCTTTGGTTATAATGATAGAATTCTCCTGAATTAGTGGATGTATATAAACGTGTATGTATATGCAGAGATGGGCACAATTACATCAAAAAAGTATTTAGTTTCAAACACAAGCTCATCAAATGTATTTAATTCAAATACAAGTAATTTGTCATTTGAAAATACAAAAATACAATCAATATTTATACAATCAAGTGCAAGAGACCGTGCCATTACATTTAGATACACGTATAAAGAAAGATAAATGCATCCCCCTCCTTGAACAACTTATAAACAACATACTCTTTAACCCTAACACTACACAATATATTGATCCATATTTCATTTTTTCATGTTTCTTTATCACTCCTTTATCATTTCTTTATAACTATAAGCATGGAATGGCTCAAGCTATTTCACTGTCAACAGTAAAGATTAAATATTGATATTTAGTTGTTAAAGGGCTCTGTAGAATACAGAAACGGTTATTAGTGACACCGGTGGCCGTTAAGTGAACTGTGGTCAGTAACTCATCGCTCATGCTCTTGCATACACTCCACAGTAATGCCAGCGAGCAACGGCCAGTGAGACTCACCGACATCATGTCGACAGATGAGGTTCATTAAAATATCACTGTAATGAGTTTCCCTTGGATTTTACAAACAAAACCACCCGGAGTCATTCACATAATAATTAGTCTACAGGCTTTCATTTTTAATTTTCGTTACATGCTGTTCAGACATCAGCAATAATATTTATTTTAATTTAATTCTTGAAAAATTGTAGTTTTTCTTTAGAAACAAGTAGATATCTTTTGCCAAGTAAGCTAACGTCACTTGTCAGCTAGCAAGTAAAGTTCTAGAGCAGCTTTTTCTTCTGTCCTGTAATAACATTCAGTGAGCAATATCTGATAGTATACATTTTAATACATACTTAGCCAGTTTACACTGAGCACCAAAACAGCTTCTTTCATTTTATTCCAGTTGGAACCATGGACGAATTAAAAAAAAAAAAAAAAAAGGAAATTTTGTCGACTCGCCCTTATGTCATTTCACACCTGTAAGGCCTTCTTTCATCTTTCTTATGAAATCCAAGAACTTTCCCTTCATAGGCGAATCATATGACATGCTGTTGGGTCTGGGTAGTTCTATTAAGTGACATAAGTGCTTTTTTTGCACAAACATGATTTACCACTTTATTTCCAAAAATATTATTCAAACATGTGTTGACGCAAGTCTTCTATGGCATGAACACAACACAAATGCATTTTAATTCTCTCGTGAACACAATGCAGATCAATATTTTCCTAAATAAAGTTGTAAATTATGTTTTATTGTGCAAACAAAGCACTCGCGTTGCTTAATAAAATTGAGGATAAACCACTGAAGTCACATGGAGTACTTTAACGTCGTTCTGGGCTGGGAATGTGTAAGTTGTGTTGGCATCTAGCCAAAAACTATGATGAGCTATAGCTGGCAGTACTATTAACACGGGTGAAGAAAGCGCTTTATTGCCATGTATGTTTACTCGTACAAGGAATTTGTTTTGGTGACAGAAGCTTCCACAGCACAAACAGAATGACAGTGACAAGACACGCATAATAAAAATAGAATAAGTAAATAGGAAATAATATATAATTTTTTGAAAGACCACAATATACAAAATAAAAATTATATGGTATTTGTGTGTACAGGTGTATGTACAAATGCAAGGAAATGTAAATAAGAAGCTTGGCATGTTAAATAAATGCATGTATAAATAGTTTTTTTTTTTTTTGTGTGAGAAGATATATTACCTGAAAAAAAAAAAAAATAACTAGGCCTACTTGATTGTATTTCAAATACAAAATACTGGCTCTCAAAGTATTTAATTACACTTTTTTTTTTTTTTTGTCCAGCAAAATACAAATTACGTATTCAGTAATTAAATACGTATTTCAAATACATTTAATTTAAATACTGCCCATCTCTGTGTGTATATGTAGCCAGTTGATTGTGACTTTATTTTATATAATTTACTTTATTTCAACACAATCAATATAAAATAAAATACTATAAATACATTTTTGAAAGTGTTAACGTCATCAAAACTTGTATTTAATGTTCACCTTTTATAATTGCTAATCATGCTTAGTTTCAATGGTTCCAATTGTTGTAGGTGGGGGTCTTGATTAGTAATATTAGATGATGTTAATATTAGTATTCAAGCTCCACGCATGGTATGATTTTGACCAAATTAAAGGTAAAATGAGTAATCTCAACACAGGACGCAGATGACTGATAAAGACGTATCTTTTTATTTAACCCATGGGATTGAACTTGTACAGTGCATTTCTTTACAACAATTATTCACTAAGTGACAAATTTTAGCCACTATTACAGACCAAATAACTATACATCACATTTCTGGGTTCCTTTTCAATGCATTTAACTCAAAATGTGTCCTTCATCAACACCACGGAGAAGAAAAATAATCCGTCAGACAAAATCAAACCGGTTCTCAGTGTTTTTAACCTCATCAAAGCATCCTCTAGCTATTGTACCACCCAACATGTTAAAGTTACAAATCAGTGAATCCATAATAAAATCAAACACATGGCACTGTTGAGGTTCACCAACATTACAATACACAATCAACGTAGGGCCTGAAGACGCAGACGACGTGAAAAAGAAATCATAGCACTTGTTTTGAACATGTAATGCCGTTGAGAACGTGAGCGGACAGCAGCGAAACGGTCAAACCCTCCAATACAAAAGTCCTTTAAATCGCCACCAGTTTCCAATGATTCACCTGTTTCAGTTTGTCATTTTAATTATCGTCGTTGGTTTGTTCTGATGAAGTCAGAGAAAAGAAACTAGTACACTAGTATTCTGGCTAAAGTAGACGGAGCAGTGCAACATGGCTATAGTTTTACCGTAACGTACACAACAACATACAGCATAAATGTTCAGCTTGCTCAGTTTTTTTTCTTGCTTTTCCTGCTACACACACAACCAGCCAGATGAAACATGAATTTAGGAGTGATTCTGTTTATATATTACTGATATGTTGGAATTTGAGTTTGGCATTTAAAGTCGAGTATTTCACATCAAACGAGTGGCTGAAAAACAAAAATTGCACAAAATTGCCATCAAATCAATGCAAACTGGCAGCTTAAATTCAGTAAATGCACCAGCGAATCCAGTCTCCAGTTTCTGAAAAATCGAAATAAACCAAACAGCCGTACATTCAAACTTCATATCAGCAGACGAACAGCAAGGAAACAGCTGCAGATCTCTCCGTTTTGGTCTCAACCCCCCTCCGTAGTGCACAAAATAATGAGGATACAAAAGTAGAATTTGTCGTTTTTAAATACTGTAGCAGCTTGGTTGGTTTTAAATAGAGAGCCTCTGGATGGATGCATGGCTGAGATTGTCCGATGTGTGTGATGCATAGGGGCCGTGTGGTGATTTCCAGATGAAGAAACGCCTCACTTTGGGCTTTGGAAGCCAAGGATCCTTTGGGTTCTGTTTCTGTCCTCAACCAGAGAAGCTTGGAGTTCACTTGCAGTGATAAAATCGCCCCTCCGTCGCAGACCGCACTCGTGTTTTGGAGTTCATCCGTCCCGTTCCTCATGTGGATCAGTCTCAGAGCCGATCCAGACTCCAGGAGAGCGGCTCTTGCTCTAAAAGACGGGCGTCTGATTGGACGCCGGCGTGTGGCGCGCTGTGATTGGCCGTCTCAGCTGGAGGCGGTGGCGATGGCTTTCTTCAGCTGTTGCGAGCGCAGCTCTCGCGTGCGGGACTCCAGCAGCAGGTCGTGGCAGGTGTTGCACACCAGAACCGGGTCGTACAGCTGCTGGTCTGGGATGGGCAGCTTCAGGTGACAGCAGTCCTTACAAAACACGTTCCCACAGTTCCTACGGGAAATCAGGACAGGATCTCAATCACATGTTCAGTCAAATATAAACTAAACTATCCATCCAATATTTGAATACAATTAACCAACAAACTAATCTAGCACTATAAGTAGTCTTACTATTATCTCGCAAGTCATTTTAACTGAAATAAAATTTAATAAAAAAAAAAATAGAACTATTGAAACATGTAAACCAAGGATGCATTTATAATTTCCTAACATTTCTAAGTTATTAAATATAAGTAAATAGAACGAGTAATAAAATAAGACATTAAAATATAAGTTATAAAAAAAAATTAATAATGATGAATTTACTACTAATGAATAGAAATATTGCCTAAAACTGATAAAAATTAACTAAAACTTAATAGAAATAATTTGAAAAAAACAAAAGCTAACAATGGAGAAAAAAAATATATATATATATGCTCATTTTAAATATGAATAATGCTGTAATTAGTAAAGTCAACAAATCAATCACATTAGTCTATGAATCAAACATTCAACAAACAAACTAATCCGTTACATGCACTGCAAATAGCATTGTTATTCTTAACTTAAACTCATTTTCAGTTATTGAAAAAGCCAAAATAAACCTGTATTCAAATTATTGGAAGTAGAAATGTTGCTCTGGAAAATGGCTAAAACTAAAAATAAAGCAAAATAGAAACATTTAAAAATGACTACTACCTAAATTATAATACTATATAAATAACACTGGCTATAAATCAAATATTCTAGAAATCAGCCAATCACATTAATCTACTACACAAATGCTACTTATTCAATCAAATATTTTATCAATACAGTTTAAAAATCAAATCGCATATTTCAGTTTATTCACTTTTTTTTTTCAATTGATGTTTGTTGAAATCATGTCTGAATTGTCACTGACAAAATGTATAGTAAAATCCAATATACAACCATCAATAACTGGACACTTTGATCGTAAAAACACTGATTACAATTAGATATTTTAATTATCTGTAATCAACTGATGTGATTTCCGTATATTTAACGTTATTTAAAATCTCGGGAGGGAAAAGGTCATAGGATTGTCTGAAAATGGAGTGATATTTAACCGATCTGCTCCTATTTCTCAGGAATCACTGGGCCGCACCTGCAGTGATGGCGTCTCTTGGCAATCCAGAACTCACAGTCGCAGTTGAAGCAGTGAGAGGCCATGTGATCCGGCACCCATCTGGTGACCTGTGCGTCCAGAAACAAGCTGGTTAAACTCTCTAACCATCATCAGCTGTACTGAGCAGCATCAGAGTGAGTGAGTGAGGACGACTGACCTCTGTGTCCTTCCTCTCCACACGGTCCCAGCTGCCCTCGCTGAAGCGGTCCTCGCTGTGATTGGACAAAGAGTCCTCCTCGTCACTGCCGTCAGACTCCCGCAGACACGTCTGGAGGAACAAGAGCGGACGTCAGTCACAGACACAAGAATGGAAACACAAATGCATCTCAAAGGACCAACGACACAGCTGTCAATCTAATACTGCACGGAAACAAGAATTTAAACTGTGTTTTTGCTTTAAACTTCTGCCCAAAACATCACTTCTGTGTTGCAATTCACAAAGTAAATGATTTATCTAGTCGTGAAAGCACAGATTCCACCTGTAATAAATAAAATTGCATATAAAATCACCAGCCTCCTGTGATGCTTGTGATTTCATATGCAAGAGTCAACGAGGGATTTTTAAAATTAAGACATTAAGACATTTATGACTTGCACAATATCATCTCAATCAGATTCTTTCACTTTATTTTTTTTTAAGTAATTGTTTTGGTTAAAAAGTTTGGAATACTTAAGATTTTTTAATGTTTTTGAAACCAGTCTCTCTTGCTTTCAAACGCTGCATTTATAATATACTATCAAAGATATTGCACAAACATTTAAATTGCAATAATATTTAACAATATGAAAGAACTGTTTTCTATTTGAATAATGTAATTTATGCCTGTAATGGCAAAGCTATTAATTAAATTTTAAAATATTTAAATAGACATAAATTACAATAATACTTTGCAGCCTCGGGGACCAGAAGAGACTTCTTTTAAAAATTGTATTCCAAAAAAAATTACATATTCTTATTTTTAAAATGTTTTGAAAATTTCATATATATATATATATATATATACACACACACACACACACACACACACAGTGGGAACGGAGAGTATTCAGACCCCCTTAAATTTTTCACTCTGTTATATTGCAGCCATTTGCTAAAATCATTTAAGTTCATTTTTTTTCCTCAATGTACACACAGCACCTCATATTGACAGAAAAACACAGAATTGTTGACATTTTTGCAGATTTATTAAAGAAAAACTGAAATATCACATGGTCCTAAGTATTCAGACCCTTTGCTGTGACACTCATATATTTAACTCAGGTGCTGTCCATTTCTTCTGATCATTCTTGAGATGGTTCTACACCTTCATTTGAGTCCAGCTGTGTTTGATTATACTGATTGGACTTGATTAGGAAAGCCACACACCTGTCTATATAAGACCTTACAGCTCACAGTGCATGTCAGAGCAAATGAGAATCATGAGGTCAAAGGAACTGCCTGAAGAACTCAGAGACAGAATTGGTTACAAAAAAAATTTCTGCTGCACTTAAGGTTCCTAAGAGCACAGTGGCCTCCATAATCCTTAAATGGAAGACGTTTGGGACGACCAGAACCCTTCCTAGAGCTGGCCGTCCGGCCAAACTGAGCTATCGGGGGAGAAGAGCCTTGGTGAGAGGTAAAGAAGAACCCAAAGATCACTGTGGCTGAGCTCCAGAGATGCAGTCGGGAGATGGGAGAAAGTTGTAGAAAGTCAACCATCACTGCAGCCCTCCACCAGTCGGGGCTTTATGGCAGAGTGGCCCGACGGAAGCCTCTCCTCAGTGCAAGACACGTGAAAGCCCGCATGGAGTTTGAAAAAACACCTGAATAAGATTCTCTGGTCTGATGAGACCAAGATAGAACTTTTTGGCCTTAATTCTAAGCGGTATGTGTGGAGAAAACCAGGCACTGCTCATCACCTGTCCAATACAGTCCCAACAGTGAAGCATGGTGGTGGCAGCATCATGCTGTGGGGTGTTTTCAGCTGCAGGGACAGGACGACTGGTTGCAATCGAGGGAAAGATGAATGCGGCCAAGTACAGGGATATCCTGGACGAAAACCTTCTCCAGAGTGCTCAGGACCTCAGACTGGGCGAAGGTTTACCTTCCAACAAGACAATGACCCTAAGCACACAGCTAAAATAACGAAGGAGTGGCTTCACAACAACTCCGTGACTGTTCTTGAATGGCCCAGCCAGAGCCCTGACTTAAACCCAATTGAGCATCTCTGGAGAGACCTAAAAATGGCTGTCCACCAACGTTTACCATCAACCTGACAGAACTGGAGAGGATCTGCAAGGAGGAATGGCAGAGGATCCCCAAATCCAGGTGTGAAAAACTTGTTGCATCTTTCCCAAAAGACTCATGGCTGTATTAGATCAAAGAGTGCTTCTACTAAATACTGAGCAAAGGGTCTGAATACTTAGGACCATGTGATATTTCAGTTTTCTTTTTAATAAATCTGCAAAAATGTCAACAATTCTGTGTTTTCTGTCAATATGGGGTGCTGTGTGTACATTGAGGAAAAAAATGAACAAATGATTTTAGCAAATGGCTGCAATATAACAAAGTGAAAAATTTAAGGGGTCTGAATACTTTCCGTACACACTGTATATAATTTTTTTTAATCTGTCTATATAGTTTTTATTCATTTTTATGTCAGTTTTAGTTTATTGTAGTATAAACTAAGTGAAAATGTGAAATGTTGCTTTGAAAACTAGCTGAATTTAAATGCATGTACTAGTGTACACATTACAATTATTTTAAAAGTTCTTGTGTGTGTGTATATATATAAGTGCTGTCAATCGATTAAAAAATGTAATCGTGTTAATCAGTCGTGGACTGTAATTAATGATTAATCACAAATTTAAAATACTAGGATTTACCTGTAAATGTGTTGAAAAAGAAATGCATGACAAACTAATTTAAGGAAACAGAGTCTTTCACACTTCCGTCAGCTATGAGACATAATCCTTATTATTCTTTTATCATTATTCTTTTGTTTTTATTCAGCCATTATCAGCCTTTATACTGACAATAAAACGTTTACCAAGCCACATCGCTTCAATCCCAGGATACATTTACCCAAATATTATCAAAACATTTTCTTGCGACCGTACGTGAAGTATTATGACAAAATGCATTATGAAGAATTGGACCTGTTCTGCAGCTGCATTAGAGCTAACATTAGCATCATGCTACATAAGACAATTTATGAGATTAATAGTGCACTTTTACTCAGAACTCACTTCAAACCACCATCGAGTGTTTGTAATAACTTCCTTTTGCGATCACATGTGGAATTTGGTTGTTTACTGTTGTTAAAATATGCTATTTATAGCCTTTTATATTGCTGCACAAATTAGCATTTCAGACGTACACATTCATTTAAAAAAAAAAAATCACATACAGACCATATCTATCGTAATCGTGTGTTTATTATCTTATATAATCTATAGTGGCTGTTGTCATGTTTATTTCGCCTGAAACTCACGTTGTTTGTGATGTTACCGCCTCTCTGTTCTTATGTTGCCAGGGATACATTTCAAGTATAAGACACATTAGTAAAAGGATCTATTTAAATTTTTATTTGTCTATATACACTTTGGGCGCTCGCAGTACATTATAAAAGTAGCCCAAAAAACCGCAAACCATGGCTCTGAAATTTTTCCTGCGACTGTATTTTCAAAATAGCACTTGTGCTGCTATTGTTACCCTGGAAACACTGTGCTGTACCCTCATCACACAATGATAGATAACCTTCCGCGCTGAGATGATGGGAAGAAGTTGGAGTCAAACCTTATCAAGCGATTAATCTGTGTTAAAATATTAACTCGCTAAAATTTTCTGATTAATCACATGCGTTAACGCCTTAACGTTATATATATATATGTGTGTATATGTGAAGAGTTTATTTGCAAAAACAGAAACTCCATTTCTTTACATTTTCAAATATCTTTTATTTTTTATTGTTATAGTATTTTTTGTTAATTTTTTAACCTAATCAAAATACCCAACTGCAGTTTGATTGAGATTAATTGGAATGCAAAATCTGTTTTTGCAAATGAACTTACTATATTTATAATATATTTTTTCTTATTTTTGGACTACATTTTACTTTAAATGTAAAATGAAATAATTTATTAAAATAAAATAATTTTAGATATAGCAGAAATTTTAAAATGATTGACTAAACATGCTGCACACTGGTGGTGGTTGAGGAGAGACCCCCCCCCCACCCCACATGATTGTAAAGTACTTTGGGTGTACAGCAATACACAAAGCGCTATATAAATGCATTATTTATTCATTCATTCATTCATTAAAAATATTAAATCATTAATCCTTCTGAAGTTTAATAAATACAGTAGGCCATATCATAAATTTTATTAAACTGAATGTTGGAGGACCCACAGTGAGCATGCTAAATGTACTGGGATCATAGACTCACTATATCGTCCTCGTAGTCGACGTCGGGTTCGGAGGGCGGCGTGCAGAACTGCTTGCTCTCCAGTTTGAGCTGCAGCTGTCGAACCTGCCGCCTCAGCACCTCCACCTCCTGTTTGTAACTGGCCTCGATCTGCCGCAGCCGCTGTTGCACCGCGTCCACCGCCACCGGCAGGCCGTCGTCGTCCAGGTACGCCGGAGCCGGAGAGCCGCTGGAGGACGGCGAGGAATGGGACGGGAGCAGCTGCCGGAGGGACGGTCCCATTGCTAGCGAAGATGCTGCCGAGGAACAAAGCGCGGCGTAGCTGGAGTTCCTCACCGCAGTGAACCAGCCTGACTGGATGGGGCTTCCAGGAGCGCGCAGGGGGTCTCGGCGGCAACATGGCCCGCCGTTAGCGCTTCCAGCTTGGGCACGGAGGAGCTTGTTCGCCAGGCGGCGGCCGTGATAGCTGCCGTGTTGGATGGCGCCACCGCAGGCCGACTGGACCAGGCCTTGGACGCTGTCCCATTGGGAACCTAGTAGCGATAGCTCCGTCAGCTGGCTTTGGGAAATCAAACGGCGCGCTGCTTTGGCGTAGTCGGCAGGTGGCGGTCGTTCTCTGGCGGGAACCAGTTCGCCGTTTCGGATCGGCGTTTCGAACGGGACATCGGTGGCTTTCCTAGAAGGAGGGATTGCGCTTTGCTCCGTTAGCGTCTCCACTGATGCCTCCATTGGCGCAATGGCTTCAGAGTTCTCAGATCCGCTAGCGTTTTCTACGTGTGCGAAGCCGTTACAAAGAGGAGGTGGAAGAGGAGGTGGATTTGTGTTTTCTGCAGTCCTGATTTCCTGTGGTGAGCTAATTGGGATTTGAGGCGGAGCTTGGTTTGTGACTGGAAGGGGCGGGGCTTGATCTAATGCTAAGGGGTGGGGCAAAGATGGAAGGGGCTGGGTTGTCAAACAAGGCTCTGCCCCTAAATCGTCCTCAGGAGATATTGAAGAGCTGGTTTCCTCACACGCCGGCTCAGCGGCGATCAATCCACCAACAGGCTGGTCCTCGGACGAAGCGGCGCTCTGGATGGCCGCAGGTTGGTTGGACTCCAGCGCCGGACGGCCCTCCTGGCAGTGCTTGTTCAGGTTGGGGTCACTCGAGGTGCGGGTGAGCGTCACGCCGTTCTCACAAGCAGATACCAAGTTGTCCATCGAGCGTGTTTTGGGGAGCCTGAGTGAATTGAAAAACAGTGTTTTACAGTGTGCTTACAGTTCACCACAAGAGGGCAGAAGCTGAACATAAAAGGGATGATGGTTAGCCCTTTATACATACAAGTATACAAGTGTTTATAAAAATGTTTTAATTTAAGTAAGTTTTATTGTTCTGTCTTGTAAAATATTTTACAAACAATAAGGAAAGCAAATGTCATGTTTAATAATAATAAAAAAAAAAAAAGGGAATTTTTTTATAAAAATGCTGACACTTTGGCTAAAAAAAACATTGAAAATATCACCAGGGCAAGTAAGGCAAAATGAACCTTTTATAAAAATTAAATATTATTTAATGTTTTATATAAATTATTAAATATTTTATAAAAACTACTGACAACTTAAAATGTTTGCCAGGGCAAGTAAAGCCAATTTAATGTTTTATAAAAATACTTTTTGTTGAATAATGATACTGACAGTTAAGAAATATTTTTATTTAAAAAAAAAAAATTTTTTTAACTGTCACCAGGCCAATTAAGCTAAATTAATGTTTTCTAAAAATTAAAAAAATATTTAATGTTTATTAAAAAAATATTTAATGCTTTAGAATAACACTGCTTTTTGTTTAATAAATATTGCTATGAACCACTGACTGGATCAGAAGGAAAAAAAGTCCTGCAATCTGTAATTTACTGGCAGCAAGTGTGCTGGAATCTGATTGTAGAGACGGAAATGCATCAAGATATTACTTTCGGGAAAGTTGTTTGGAATGTGGCCAAATAAAGATTTAGTATATGTGCGCAAATGTAATTGTGCAGCATTTTTAGCACTGTAATGAAATGAATGGTCACCTATCGAGGGAGCGAGAGCTGAACTCCTCTCCTCCGGCCGAAGGGCTCAGGTAGATCTCCATGGCATCTTCAGCCGCGGTGCACGGCGAGGACGTCGGCAGATACACGGCCGTCCACAACTGCAGAGCCCGCGTGTGACAGACCGGCTGCAAAACCTGCAGACATCACCACAACAACAGCTCAACATCTGCACAATTAACACTGCATTAAACCAGAGATATCACATAAACAAAACACAATAAATGAGGGAGGGAAAAAAATGTGATTTCTTTTAAACAAGGTTCCCACAGTCATGGAAAACCTTCAAATATCAGATTTTTAAAACTGATTTCTGTTAAACTGATAAAAAGTTATGGAAATTTCTCTGGTAAAAAATATAAACTGTTTTTGTTAATTGGCTGAAATTGCTTTTTTAGAAAAACAAAAATGTTAATTGAGTCTCTTGTTGAAAGCTTATAATTAATCAAAAAGTGCATCAATCTTGTTTAAAGTAATTGTGTGTTTGTGTTCAGACGTGACACAAATCCATGTCTTAAAATAAATGTAGCATATGTATCATATAGTTAATTAAAACCATTAAAAAAACTTTTCCATTACTTAACAAAAATATTAATTTGTATTTTATTTCAGCTAGTTGCCAAGGCAAGATTTATCATTTTTGCTTAGTTTAATATTATGTACAAAAATAACTAAAATTTAAATAAAAATTAAAAACTATATAGACAAATAAAAAAATAACACTGCATTTACTGGGCATTACATAAATAAAACACAACAAACGAGAAAGTTTAATATGTCTTTTAAACAGGGTTCTCACAGTCACAGAAAACCTTTAAATATCGGTGAATTTTAAAATAGCAATTTCCAAACTGGAAAAGACAGAGACTGTAATAAAATCTTAAAAAGATATGGAAATTTCAGTATTAAATGTAAATAGTATTTGTTCAGCTCTAAAACACCTAATGGGCTAAAACCCCTTTTTTAGAGTCTGCAGTCGGAAGTACTTAATTATTTGGATGTGAATGCAGCATAAATCATCTCTGAACCAATCCAAAGGCGTGTGTTATAATGTTTTATGTGTGTTTGTGTTCGGAGGCATACTGACCATATCATGGCAGGGGATGTAGAGGAAGTTCTGGAAGTTCTTGTTGCCGTTGCGCAGGAGCGACCAGACGGAGCAGGTGCGTTTATAGACGTTACGGGCCTCGCGCTCTTTCGCGTTATTGCACAGGAAGGTGCCGTACAGACAGGAGTACGTGTGCTGGACCAGCTTCACCTGGAAACACAACAGAAAAACTGAGTTAATCAGTGTAAAACTGAACAACAACATCTGGATGAGACCTACAGGTCATATAAACTGAGGATTTATCCTTCCTGCATAAGATTTGAATCAGGCATCAGATTTAGGAGTGAAGTATAAATTAATGAAAAGGACAATTAAATGTCAAGGTGCAAGTTAAAATTATATCAAAAAAAGGAAGTATAACTCAATTTCTTAGGCTTATTTGTTCATAAACCAACGTTTCAGCCACCAGGCTTTCTTATTTGTCATCACAATGGAAAATGGACATATATGAGGTCAGCTACAAAAAAAATTAGAACATTCAAATACATTTTAAAGAGTAAAAATTAAAGCAAACCTAATGTTTATTCCAATTTTTTAATGCTTTATAAAAATACTTTTTTTTGTTTGATAAAAATACGGACAAAAAATATTTTGCAAAAAAAGTGTGTTATTTAATATTTTATTAAAAAACATTTAATGCTTTATAAAAACATTTTGCTTTGTGTTTAATAAAACTACTAACGCCTAAAATATTTTGCTAAACATTTTTGAAAATGTCTGTCTTCAGGGCCAGTAAAGCAAACTTAGTTTGATAAAAACAATATATTTCACGTTTTACAAAAATTAATGCTTTATAAAAATACTTTTTGTAAACAATGTTTTTTGTTTTGCTGAAAATATTTTGCTTAAAACCTTTAAAAACACTTAAAAAGCTTTTTGTTTATACTATATGTAACTTACATACATATATATATATATATATCACTCAAATTCATTGGCTTATTTGTTTATTAAAATAACGTTTTGAAACGAAAAATCTGACATGTTGATTGGATAATTAATTATTCAATAAAAACACTGAAATACATTTAAAAAAAAAAGACAGACAGTCATTATTCAGCACAAAAAAAAGGAAGGATTTAAATGACTTTGTTTCAACATCCATAAAAACCACTGAATAATAATTAAAAAACATAATGTACAAGCTATTATAAAAAATAACGTGTTTACTTTTCAATACCCAAATCTTAAGCATTATACTGACACGTATAAATGAAAGCAAAGGCTGCGCACCAGAAAGGCCTCGTTGAACTCGAAGAGGCAGGGGAACTGCTTGAGGAGCTGATGAATGCAGTCCAGCCACTGCAGGAACACGGGACACTGTTCACTCACATCCTCTCCGTTCTCCTGATGACCGCAGCGGTCCGCAAACTTATGACCGTAATCCAGCCACTCCGTCTCCACCAGCACCTGAAAACCCTGCCAGACCCACAGACAGTCAGAGACACGAGGCGTAACGAGCCAAAGTTAACTAGCTCTGACCGGCAAACACAAGGGATTCATTTAACGTTTCTAAAGACAAATTTACACAGCAGAGCTGGTGGCATTTAGATGAATTTACATTTACACCTGCATAAAAGAACTGCCTTTGATACACGGGAAGAGTGTTGCTTTAGTATCAGTGATATACTTCTATAGTTTTTGTTATTTTGAATTAGATTTTATTTTTAGTTTTTTCTGTTTTCACTTGAATTTGTTAAAGTTTTAGTAATTTATTGTTTTTGTCATTTTTTATGTCTATATAGTATTTATTCATTTTCAATTATTAGTTTGTTTATTTAGTTTATGTCAGTACTTTTAAGTGTTGCCCTGCCAACAAATTATATATAAAAATAAATATTTCATTTAACATTTTAATAATTCTATTGTGTTTTTGTCTTTAAACTTTAACTGAAAATTGAGTGTTTAATCTAGTCATTTTAGAGCAGCTTTGACTCGGATGTGTAAAGACATTTTAAAGTTTGAACTGACTGAATTGAACTAAATTAATCTGAATAATGACACTGTCTG
Organism: Onychostoma macrolepis; assembly: GCF_012432095.1. Taxonomy (NCBI): domain Eukaryota; kingdom Metazoa; phylum Chordata; class Actinopteri; order Cypriniformes; family Cyprinidae; genus Onychostoma; species Onychostoma macrolepis. The sequence goes on along the minus strand of NC_081159.1, from coordinate 42,871,971 downwards.
CTTTGAAACAATCTGTATCGAGTAAAGTGCTGTATAAATAACTGTGACTTGACTTAAATTAAACATGCATTTAATATTAATCTCTTTGCTGGCAAGCCCACAGACTGCATTTGGCGAATGCTTTTATCTTTGCATTCAAGGTGCACGTTTAAGTTCATGTCAAACCCATGAGAAAACTAATTGACACAGAGCCGTATGTGGCGGTTCTTCTTCACGTGTACCTCTATGGTCCTGTAGAAGGGATCCAGAAGGATCTTTGCGAGGGCCACGATCTGCGGCGTGCGGTCCCAGCCGTCTGAGCAGTGCACCAGCACTGGACGCCCCTCCCGCTCCACCGCAGAGCACACCAGAGTGGCGGCTTTCAGCATGACGGACAGGTGCTGCAGCCAACGAGTGCTTTCCAGAGCCGAGAGCCAGCTGGAGAGAGCAGACGCACGACTCGGGTTACAAACGTCTGAACAACACCAAAGACACTGCATGTGGAGGAGAGCTGAAAATAACTGCAGATCTATGATCTGGATCACCAAGCAGAATACAAGTGCGCGTTTGCTGGAAAATCAGGAAACACTTTAACCTGAAGCTTTATATATATGATGCATTCTAAAAGTAATTTAATGCATTAATTCTGCATTGCATTGCACCTTATAATGCATTGTATGATCACATTAATAACAGTTATAAGACATATCTTTTCATTGTTACACCTTTAGAAAGTACAATGCATTAAAACAAACAACCGATTTCAGATGTAACAGGGAATCTGCAATTATAATGCATTTTCACTTTGGTTACACTTATTTATGAAAATATATACAATGCATTGCAATGTGCATCATGAATAACTTTTTATACCTAAATAAATTTTATACATTATACATAAAGGCCTCAAGTAAAGCGTTAAAAATAAAAATACATTGACTTCTGAAGTCGTTTTTGTAATGTCTACTCAATGATTCACTCATCATATTTGTAATATCTTTGAATTATCTTTCTCAGCTAATTTTGATATGAGATTAATTGCGCAAAACAATCTGCTAGTTGCGCTTCAGATAAAGCAGCGAAATTGAATCCAAATCAAACCAGAGTCCACTGGAAACAATGTCTCATTTAGTCCTATTTCAACTAATTGATTGAGATCTATTGATATTGGCTATTTTAAGAGCTAATAAATATTACATAATATTATTTTAGTTTTAATATTAATATAATTAATATTAAAATATTATTATTATTATTATTATTATTATTATATGTTTATATCCATTCATTCATATACATACATGTATACACACACACACACACACACACACACACACAGTGGGAACGGAGAGTATTCAGACCCCTTAAATTTTTCACTCTTTGTTATATTGCAGCCATTTGCTAAAATCATTTAAGTAAATTTTTTTTACTCATTAATGTACACACAGCACCTCATATTGACAGAAAAACACAGAATTGTTGACATTTTTGCAGATTTATTAAAAAAGAAAAACTGAAATATCACATGGTCCTAAGTATTCAGACCCTTTGCTGTGACACTCATATATTTAACTCAGGTGCTGTCCATTTCTTCTGATCATCCTTGAGATGGTTCTACACCTTCATTTGAGTCCAGCTGTGTTTGATTATACTGATTGGACTTGATTAGGAAAGCCACACACCTGTCTATATAAGACCTTACAGCTCACAGTGCATGTCAGAGCAAATGAGAATCATGAGGTCAAAGGAACTGCCTGAAGAGCTCAGAGACAGAATTGGTTACAAAAAAATTTCTGCTGCACTTAAGGTTCCTAAGAGCACAGTGGCCTCCATAATCCTTAAATGGAAGACGTTTGGGACGACCAGAACCCTTCCTAGAGCTGGCCGTCCGGCCAAACTGAGCTATCGGGGGAGAAGAGCCTTGGTGAGAGAGGTAAAGAAGAACCCAAAGATCACTGTGGCTGAGCTCCAGAGATGCAGTCGGGAGATGGGAGAAAGTTGTAGAAAGTCAACCATCACTGCAGCCCTCCACCAGTCGGGGCTTTATGGCAGAGTGGCCCGACGGAAGCCTCTCCTCAGTGCAAGACACATGAAAGCCCGCATGGAGTTTGAAAAAAACACCTGAATAAGATTCTCTGGTCTGATGAGACCAAGATAGAACTTTTTGGCCTTAATTCTAAGCGGTATGTGTGGAGAAAACCAGGCACTGCTCATCACCTGTCCAATACAGTCCCAACAGTGAAGCATGGTGGTGGCAGCATCATGCTGTGGGGGTGTTTTTCAGCTGCAGGGACAGGACGACTGGTTGCAATCGAGGGAAAGATGAATGCGGCCAAGTACAGGGATATCCTGGACGAAAACCTTCTCCAGAGTGCTCAGGACCTCAGACTGGGCCAAGGTTTACCTTCCAACAAGACAATGACCCTAAGCACACAGCTAAAATAACGAAGTGGCTTCACAACAACTCCGTGACTGTTCTTGAACGGCCCAGCCAGAGCCCTGCCTTAAACCCAATCGAGCATCTCTGGAGAGACCTAAAAATGGCTGTCCACCAACGTTTACCATCCAACCTGACAGAACTGGAGAGGATCTGCAAGGAGGAATGGCAGAGGATCCCCAAATCCAGGTGTGAAAAACTTGTTGCATCTTTCCCAAAAAGACTCATGGCTGTATGAGATCAAAAGAGTGCTTCTACTAAATACTGAGCAAAGGGTCTGAATACTTAGGACCATGTGATATTTCAGTTTTTCCTTTTTAATAAATCTGCAAAAATGTCAACAATTCTGTGTTTTTCTGTCAATATGGGGTGCTGTGTGTACATTAATGAGGAAAAGAAAATTAACAAATGATTTTAGCAAATGGCTGCAATATAACAAAGAGTGAAAAATTTAAGGGGGTCTGAATACTTTCCGTACCCACTGTAACACACATATATATTATTTTTAAACATAAATAAATATATATGAATTGTTTTAACGTCAGAAGGGAGAATGTATGGAGATTCACTTACTTGCCGGGATCCGGGATCTGACTGCAAACGGCTCTGAGTGACTGAAAGCTGTTTCTGATGGAGTGGATATTGGCCATGCCCATAAACATCACCTCACAGTTGGGATAGTACTCTATAAACACAAATAAACCAGACAGAAACCTGCCTTCAGCCAACAAACAACAACAACAACAAAAAAAAAAACAATAATAATGTCCAACGGCATCCAGAGATTGAGTACACGAGAGCAGCGGTGCTGACCTTCACACTCGCAGCCTCCTCCTTTGGCACGATTTGCCACAGCGGCGGTGTAAGAACGGGCATCCAGAATCAGTAATTTCTGTGCTGCACTGCTGGCATCAGGAGCGGGACAACCCGTCAGAGATGAGTCTGAGGAAAACAGAGTGAGTGCGATTAGAAAAGAACACTAATGTACTGCATACTGCATAGCAGGGTCGAAAATTAATGGGGGATTGGTGTCATTAAAATGAACAAAAATGCCCCCAAATTTATGATAAAGGTGCAAAAAAGGGGCATTCCATCAGTGTCTCAGAAATGGATGCTCTGCAGTGAATGGGTGCTGTCAGAATGAGAGTCCAAACAGCTGATAAAAACATCACAATCCACACCACTCCAGTCCATCAGTTAACATCTGGAGAAGACAAAAACTGCGTATTCATAAGAAACAACTCCATTGTTACAAAGTTTTTAACTTCAAACCGTTGCTTCCAGGTAAAATGTGAATCCATAATCCATCGTTTGAAGTTACAATTGTCTTGATGGATTTGTTTCAATTATCTTCACAAGATGTTGACTGATGGACTGGAGTGGTGTGGATTATTGTGATGTTTTTATCAGCTGTTTGGACTCTCATTCTGACGGCACCCATTCACTGCAGAGCATACATTGCTGAGACACTGATGGAATGCAACATTTCTCCAAATCTGATGAAGAAACAAACTCATTTACATCTTGGATGGCATGAGAGGCCTAAGAATATAAAAAAGAAAAAAAAAAAAAAAGAAAATATTTCCCCTTTAATGGAAAAGCTCATTTCTGACCCAGCTGTATACTATCAAAAATAGTATGAAACAAATGTTTCTAAGCAAATCAGTCACTATACCATATACACAGGTTGTCTAAACAGACATGAACAAAAGTGAAGTGAACCGCTGGTTTGGCGCAGCTTCAATCGTGATCCAATTATGATATTAAGATGCTCTGCAGTGTCTTGAATCGTGACATCTTCACAATCCCAGCCCTACTGCATACAGCAGAAATCAGTATCAGTGTGCCAGAGAGGAGGCGGAGGATGAGATGAGTGACACAACAGAGTTGCTTTAATGCGATGCAAGTGCAGTTATAATTCTTCAGTCTGTCCTGCTGGAAAATCAACGACGGCCGCATGCAGAGGAACTTCTGCCATCACGACCATGACAGCCAATTCATTTACGGCCATTAAGACTTTACAGAGGCCAGCCAAAACTGAGCAGAAGAGTTAAAGATGAGTCTTGACTCAGCAAAAACAGACACGCCTGCATTCAGTGGAACACATTTAATTAATAAGAGTGATTGCATTAAGTAATGAAACGCAGGATAAATGATTATTGGATCAGAACAGAACTACCCTGCTTTGAATAATTTAATTTACTGCATTTTATGAAGAAGATAAGTGAGGTTTATTCATCCAAAACTCTTTACTGTGAGTGTTTAAAATCAAAATACAAAGATTACATACAATAAATATATTAATTTATTAACCAAAATTAATTTTAAGTTATGGTTTTGGCTTCCAGTGGTTCCGTAAAAATTAATTGTGATTATTTTTAAGCATTACACTTTGCAATGATGCTCTCGTTTTATTTTGTGTTATAAATCAAGCATTAAAAATGTATTTATATAATTTTTTTAGCTTTTTTTTTTAAATTTTGACTGAATATTTTGCAAATGAACTCCAAATAATTGAATTTTTAAAAACGAAACTGTGTGAAATGGTTCCAATTCACATCTTAAATATACAAACATATTGAGTTTCAGCTCTAAAAAAAATGCAAGCACTGTTAATGCAATGCAGTTTTGAATAAGCGTATCAGATCTTATTAAAACATAACTATATATTATATAAATTAACTATATACACTATATATTATAAGCACTGTTAATGCAATGCATTTTTTTCAATTACTGAATTAGTTCCTAATGGAAAATAAATAAAACAATTAAAATAAACAAACAAAAATAACTATATAGTGATATAGATCATTATTGCGAAATAAAATTTCTTACACTGTGAAATACGATTTTGGTCAAATTGCTCACCCCTACTTCCAGTAAAAAACAACTACAAAAAAAATAAATAAAATAACATTTCAGAAGAAAACAATCCAGATGATTTTTGACTAATTGACTAAAAAGCAAAATTCCACTAAATATTCCCTTCTTTTTGAAAGGGCTGTGGTGACAAATCAAAACCGGAAGCTGAAGTGTACTGTAAATTTCCCAGATTTAAGGTCGGTTACAGTAAGTAACCTATTTTAGAAAAGTTCAATATATGTGATTCATCACATGACACTTGAATCACATCGCGGCTGTTTGGGAAATTGTTGATTAGCAAGAATCTCTGGTTTGGCCGCTGTGAGACATTGGCGAAAACGTCATCCGCATTATAACCAACCTGACGGTCTTTAAAGGTATACTTCACCCAGAAATGAACATTTATTGTTAATGTGCTCATGTTCAGGCCATCCGAGACGTAGATGAATTTGTTTGTGCAGCAGCACAGTAAAGAAGATTTTTAGCTGAAACTGTGGGCCTTGATTCATAAAATGCAATTCAATGGCTAAAGGCAAAAAAGCATATACAGGCAAGACAAAAATAATATCCACGGCTCCTGATGATATATTGCGGCCTTATGATGTGAATCGATCGTAACTGAATATTACTTATAGCATTATTACCTGTAATCCAGAGCCTCAGACAACAGGGAAGTCTGATTCTTTTTTGCAAACTTGTTCTGTCAGACAGTTAGTTTACTGAACCAGTTCATGACACGACGACGGAACATATACGCAATTATATTATTAAAGCACCCAATAATGACGTGAAATGTGGATGTTTTAAATGTCTAAAGCATATAAAGTGAATAAACTAGTCTTAATCAACTCATCTTTTTTCACATTAACAATGAGAAACCATAAAAACATTCATTTGGTACATATCAGTTTTCAGTCCGAGTTTAATTGTTTCCTCAAATCAGTGACTGTTAGCGGAACTGGAACGCTGAATCAGTTCATTCATCATAGGATCATATACGCCACTATTTTGACTCATTTGTGACCCTGGACCACAAAACCAGTCATAAGTGTCAATTTTTCGAAATTATTTGGCCGAGATACAACTATTTGAAAATCTGGAATCTGAGGATGCAAAAAAATCTAAATACTGAGAAAATTGCCTTTAAAGCTGTGCAAATGAATTCTTAGCAATGCATATTACTAATCAAATTAAATTTTAATATATTTACGGTAAGAAATTTACTAAATATCTTCATGGAACATGATATTTACTTAATATCCTAATGATTTTTGGCATAAAAGAAAAATGGATAATTTTGACCCATACAATTTATTGTTGGCTATTGCTACAAATATACCCCAGCGACTTAAGACTGGTTTTGTGCTCCAGGGTCACATTTCGAGTTGGAGTGACTGTCAGATGTCTGAAAGTGAGTTTTGATTGGTGAACTGATTCAACTAGTTCACCAAAAAGAATCGTTCCCGAACTGAACCGTTTGCCTGATGCTCTGGATTACAGGTAATAATGTTGTAAATAATGTTCAGTTTCTTGCACAGACCAAACATTTCGTTTCATAAGACCTCAATATATCATCAGGAGCCACGGGGATTCATTTTGTCTTGCCTGTATGCTTTTTTGACTCTCAAAGTGACGGTAGCCATTGACTTGCATTGTATGTATCACTAAGGATCAACTAAAAATCTTCTTTACTGTTCGACTGAAGAAAAAAAGTCACCTACATCTTGGATGACCTGAGGGTGAGTAAATTAACAGCACATTTGAATTTTTGGGTGAACCAACACATTTCTGCAAACCATCACAGTTTCATCCGTTAGAGAAGCGTCTGATTGGGAGGATGTTGGCATCGCCCTCGATTCATTAGACGGTGCGGTCACGACTGTAATTAGAGCGCATTTACTCTTCAACTGCGCAAAAAAAAAACTCCTGCCAAATTCCCTCTCGGACAACAGCCTCCGAACTCATTTGCAGGCGCTTGTGGAGGTCAGTCTGCAGTCGAGTCGATGGCACCTCTGTCCGTCTCATTCCCAGCACACACTGGCAGCGTCCGAGAGGAAGCGGCTGTAATTGAGGGTGTTGCAAAGAGTTTCCCATGGCAAACCCCATGATTCTTAGCAATCGGGTCGGCGCAAATGACTTATCTGCCGTCCAACAGTGTAATTGTCTCTATAAGGGTTTACGCTCTGCCTTTGTGGGAAAAAACGAGGGTGAGAATGCATTTTAAGACAGAAACTAATTACAAATGGCATTTCCGCCCTACATGTATGCAGTAATTATCTGACCGAGAGAAAAAAAAAAAAAAAAAAAAAAACACTTTCAAAAGGATTCAATGGTCTAAAACTGGAACTAGAAACGCTAGGATAAAGAGAGAAGCTTGGCTGAAACAATTACAGATTCATCTTTATACTTGCAGCTTTTAATGCATTTTTAAAAAAAATGGATGCATTTGATTTTTCTACAAAGACAAACAGACCCATTTGTCAAGTTCCTTAACCCTTTAGGCGCCAGGGTTTTTTGGAAAAAATGCTGGATTTTGACATCAAAATTTCAAAAGCTTGAGGCTTGAAAGGGCTTAAAGATAGAGATCTACTGTAAATTAGAAAAATGTCGGGCATGACCAAAAGTTTATGTGGGGTGTAAAGACACTCATCTAATTTGCATATTATGACGTCATCAGGGGGCGGCTCTCTTGAATTTCATAACTTATTTGCATGTTTTTTTTTGTCTTTTTATCCTCATTCCAAATGATCAGAAAAGAGGAAACCAACAAAACAGGAGAAAGTACTAAATTATTACTATATAGTAGTAAAACGCATGTGAACAGTAGCCTACTTTTTGATCAGTTCATCAGTAATATTCAGGAAAAAAATAGTTTCAATGTTTGAACTTATTTGCATGTTTTTTTTGTTTTGTTTTGTCTTTTTATCCTCATTCCAAATGATCAGGAAAAGAGGAAATCAACAGTAAAACTATTAGTAACTGTAGTAAATTATTAGTATATTACTGTGCCAAAGTAAAATGCATGTGCCTATTTTTTGATCAGTTGACCAGCTATCTGCCCAATCCAGTTTCTAGGTGACACAGTTTATAGTTTTTGAGAGTATGGTGCCTCTCATTGCATGGCACAGTGCACAGACCTACCCCACACTGACTGCACCTGTACTTTGTCTGCCTGCGGCCCTTAGAGCGTGCGCGATCAGAACAAATGACACAATCTGGCCGATCATCAGCAATGCGGAGCCAGTGGCGCTCAGTTCCCATGAAGAGACGAGAGCATAGTGAGACGCTTTGTGTCATGCCATGCACAAGCCAACAGTTTGCCATGTCTCATGAACACTGGGTCATCTCCTTTACTCAAAGGCAACTCAGTTTGCCTCAGGCACCTAGGCATACCACACATTTTGCAGTTCACTGTCCCACACATACCAGTGTCATTATGTGCCAACTCGTTTGCTATGGCTGGTGATGTGTAGTAACTATCAATGTACACCTCATGCCCTTAACCCTGTGTATTGGGCCATCAGCTGACGAACGATTAGATGGGTGGCACCTAAATCAGCATCAGCATTTTGGCCAGTGTACATGGACCACTGCAAAACATAACCTGAGCTGGCCTCACTCAACACACACACCTTGTAGCCATATTTGTCAGGTTTTTTAGGGTTGTATTGTTTCAAGGTGGACTTTCCCTTGAATGCTATGGTCATTTCATCCAGAGAAAGCTCCTTGAGTGGACCATAAACGGCTGAGAAAAGCAGAATTATCAGGTCAATTACTGGACGCACCTTTAACAGCCTGTCATGACCTGGCTGACCCTCCCACATACTCAGTATTGTTTGTGAAATGGAGGAAAGACAGAATGATCTCAAATCTGTTCCTAGACAATACTTTGCCAAACCCAGGTGTGTAAGTTGGCCAGTAATCCTGCCTTCTCTACCAGCCCCATACACAAATGCAGTGCTAGGAAGGCCTTCATCTCTGAGACAGAGACATCATACCAATGATGAAATCTGGAATTGGGTTTCAGCTGTTGGGAGTTTAGAAACTGATGAGTCTGTTGGTTTCATTTGTAATGAGGTTCCAGAAGTCATCAGTCAGAAAGAGGGACAGAAAGTCTAAGGGTGCAGCACTGGTCAAATCTTTCTCTCCTAGATGACCAACAGGCTCATCAAAGCATTTGATCCAGTCCTGATACACTTCTTCATTTCTCATAAAAACCCAGCCACCATTGTCATCGCTATTTCCAGCCCTATTTAGAGCCAGATCACCCCTGTTGCCTCTACCACATCTCCCGGCTCTCCCACGCACAGCACGGCCATGTCTACCGCGGCCACTCCCACCTCTTTGAGCCACTCTGACTGGATCCAAAGAGCTAGTGCTACTTCCAGCCCTATTTCTCCTACCCCTGCCTCTAGCAACAGCTCTCCTATGGACACTACGACCACGTTCACCCCTGCCACCCCCATCCCCGTTGGGCAAATGGTCAAAATGATCTGTTTGTGCTTCGTGAACACTTGCGCCTTCCTTGGCGGCACCATTGCGCAGCAAAGATGTACCAGGAGAAGCGCGATCATTAGACGGCTGATCGTCATTTCCAAAAGGCAAATATTCCCCTTCAGAGTCAGAATCAGCGAATAACATTTGCAACACATCCTCACGGTACAAATTTTTATTAGCCATTTGGCGATTTTCTCTCACAAATCTCACAATTTACTCAGACGCTCTGAACTGAACTGCTTCCGCATCAATGACACAAACGCTCACTTGCTCTGCTATTTCCTCAAAGACTTTGAACAGGAACATGACGTCATTTAGGTCTAGAATCGAAGTACTACATGTCTGCCATCTAGTGGTAGAGAATACAAAGATATTGCACCATATTAGGATCTACAGCCTATTTTATTAAGTATGACGTCTTGTCGCAATTTTGCGACTTTGGCGCTTAAGAGGGTTAAAATTACCATGCCAGTTAACAAAAATGATCACATACAATAAAGCAGTAAAATTAAATATACAACAATAAAATAAAATTACAACAAAACAATGCATAAAAACTCAAAATAAGAGTTTGGTTTAACTTGAAGAAATTGTGACAGAAATATATGACTGTTGTACAGCAGAATCTAATTCATAAAGTAATAATATAATATAATAATATAATCATATTTTAAGAAATATTACTTTTTCTTCCATGTTTTAAATTTTAACAGTAAACCTCTGGTGTTTTTTTTTTTTGGGCCAAAAAAAAATGTTAAAAAGATTAATTAAATTGTTAGTGTTTTATGCATTCATTTGATTACCACATATTAAATCATGAATACAAAAAAGCTGAATTTCTGAAAAAATTAATTTCACAGGGCCCTCTTACTGTAAACCTTTCAATAAATTATTAAATCGTTAAAGTTTCATGAACCCGATTTATTACATTTTTATAAAAAATTAAATTTTTGTTTGAACAAATTATTGTTAAATTGTATGTCCAGTTTATAATATATAGATAGATAGATAGATAGATAGATAGATAGATCTAAAAAAAACTAAAAACAAAAACTTACCGAAGTCACTGTCGGACGAGTCGGGTCCGTCTCCTCTGGCTCTGCAGGCCCGCAGCCCGGCGTCCAGCTGACAGGCCTTCGCTATGGACGTCACCAGATACTCGTCCTCAGTGTTCCTCCAGCCCCACCAACTGATCTCCGGCTGACTGCAGCGGGCGATGACCGCCCCGTTACGCTGGTGCCTGACGGGAGACACAGCAGAGATCATCAGTCACTGTCAGGAGTGCAGGAGGCCAGGAGACAGACCAGCTGCTTCTCTCACCTGTACACCACCACAGGAATCCTCTTCCAGGACCTGAAGGAGGCCACGCTCTCCAGCTCCTTATCTGTGATCCAGACGGGCACCAGCAGTTTTTGTGGATAACTCGAACACAACCTACAACAACAAGAGTCAGACCTGAAACTCACAGACATACACACAATCAGCACTGAATTAACTAATATTATTACTTGACACCATATCAGCAGCAAAGGCTTTTTTCCACGGCGAAACATACTAGGAATTAATATACAACAATTTAATAGCATGTCGTAAAACCAATAAACCTTACATATCTCAAAATACCAATAAACCCCAATAATTGAATTATATGCAGCAAATTAACAATATTCTTACAACAAATATATTATGAAATACAGTAATTACGTAAACTGTTTGAAACTGAAATGATTAAAAATATAGAATTTTTAAAAAATGCCTTTATACTCAAATAAATAGAATATTAATATATAAATATTGATATCAATATTTATTTATTGAAGACCACATTAGCAGTAAAGGCTCTTTTCATGGCATACGGAATAGCAAAATCATTAAACTTGCATACAAGAAAGTATCTGATCTGGTGTTCTCGCTCTCGCCTCATTCTAGTGTTCAGATCAATCACATCTCTGTCTCACGCCCGCTGTGTCTGTCTCACCCTCAAATGACAAACTCAGTCCAATTATATGCTGACGTCCTCCGTGAGCCTCGATGACTGACCGAGACACACACACACACACACGAGTTTGTCTGATGTGACTCACACTGCGCAGCAGGTTCTGGCTCGCTTTAATTATCCATCTCTACAGCACGTCTCACAACACACAACACTGCTGCATTAGTGCTGAAAACTCAACGCTCTGCACACATATTTAATGGATTTTTGCTATAACGACCTACACGTACAGCAAAGTTAAGTCAAATTAATTTATTTAGCACTCAAAGTAGCTTCACAGCAATAAACAAGAAAATAAATTGCAAAATGAAACAATTACTCAGCTGGAAAGCAGCTCTGCGTAAGCGTGAGTAATCAAATTTAGGTTTTGATTTGAATTTCAGCTTTCAACGATTATGAAAACATGATAATATACCGATTATTGTGCCACATTCCGTTCCTTGATTACTTTATTCAATTTCTATAGTAGGCTATTAGCTGAACATTGTACCGTTAGATTGACTTTCATGAAAAACATAAAAAGTGTTGTGTCGTGTTAATGCATTATTTCATTTCTGTCCATTTGTGTGTTTTATCTGTCCTCTTGTTTGTAATTTTGTTCTTTGATTTTAATTGTATTACTTACTGTTTACTTGTCTTCAATAATTGTTTGAGGGCTTTTTAGTTCATTTTAATTAGTTAACCTAGTATTAGTTTCAAAAAAATTTAAATAATTGTGAAATTTCACTGGTATCTAAAACCTTATTTTCAGTAAAATATATATACATACACACACAGCTATAGAAAAAAAATTAAGAGACCACTTGAAAATTCTCAGTTTCTCTGGATTTACTTGGTATGGGTTTGAGTAAAATGTTAATATTTATTTTATTCTATAAAAAGGTCTGATGACATTTCTTCCAAATTTCAAATAAAAATATTGTCATTTACAGCTTCTTTTGGTAAACTGGTCAAAATAACTTTTTTTGTGATTGAAAATCAGGGTTATTCCACCAAATATTGATTTCTTAACTCTTCTGAGATTAAAACATTGGTATTGTGTTGTCTAAAAATGTATAAATACATGTCTGAAAACATGGCATCTTTTTTATTTTGATCAACTGTCATTTCATGCTCTACTTGATAACATTTTTATTTAAAATTTGGAATAAATGTCATCAGTAGTTTACAGAATAAAACAAAAACGACGTTTTACTCAAACACACCTACAAACCAGAGAAACTGAGAATTTAAGTGGTCTTTTTTTATTATTTTTTATTGTTGTTTCAAATAAAAGAAAAACAATTGATCGTCATAATCGAGCAGCCCTAGACAACAGTGCCATTATTCAGCTCAAATTAGTTCAATGTTAATTCAATTTACCTCAACGACAGAATCAATGTTGCAAAGTTCATCAATAGTAAGTAAAATACTGTAGCAAAACAAATAAGTGAGTTCTGGCTCACGAGTCGCCGTTCAACAGGTTTCAGTAAATTAATGATATCAATTCCATCCATCTATCATCACACTGTTTTCTTACTTGTAGTTGTTGTTGATATCAGACACTCTCCAGGCGTTCTGCATGTCGAACCCCATCCGCTTCACCTCCACCTCCAGCCTGTGCCGCACGTGATCACCTGAGACACACATTTGATAAGCTCCAAATTCTAAATTCTCAGTATAATAAAACTTTGCTGTTAAACCTGTTGCACACAAGCTACTCCATGCCTTCTGTCGTCTGATTGATAGTTACATTTTTTATAGTTTTTTTATCCAGTCAAAGCTCTTTTAGTGTAATTGCATAACCGTCCAACTTCAGCTGCTGCTTCAGTGTCTTTCTGCTGTCAAATCTTGACTGATTTTTATCAAGTAAATGTCAGAAAAACTGTAGTAATTAGGGGTGCAACAGATCTTAGATGATCCGTGATCTGAACGGACCAGTCCCCACGGTTCGGCACACATGTGATTCGCGGATTAACAAAGTTAAGTGAAAATACCCGTTTTGGCAAGTATTCTGGTAAACACAGTAGGTTATGTCCATGTCTTAAGTTAACGTATACAGCTGACTAAGAAGAAACCGAATGTGTGTCAGTATTTAGGTCCGTGCATTTAGTCTTAAAGAGACAGCAGCCTCAAACAACACCACAGTTTTAACAAAGATTAATCTGTATTTAACTTACGCAGTAAGCATTATTGTGTTGTTTTAAACTTAATTATTACATTTCTGCACCTGAATACTACTGTTACTGTCTTTATATAGCCTATAATTGTATGTTGGCTGTACATCTATGCTTGGAATTTGTGCAATTGTTGTATTACTGACTTTAGTAGTTAAGCTAGTGGTTTCTGCTTGGGTATAGAAGTACTTAAAGTAAGCTTTTAGTAATAAATGAAAAGCAAACTTTTTGTTTTTTTTGCTGATCCAAAAAATGATCCGATCCGTGACTCAAAATCTGCAGTATGATCTGAACCGTGAGTTTTGTGATCCGATGCACCACTAGTAGTAATATTTCCAGATGAACACTTACTGGACTGAAGCAGCTCAGCTTTACTTGAGATTTCTTAGAAAAATCAGTGCGTCTCAAATCTGATCATCAGGATCTTTTGAGGAGCGTTTGTTTCAGAAGCTTTACTTTCACTGTTTCTCAGTGAGCCTCCAAAACATCTCACATCTTCTGAGGAGCGTTTATTTCTTCATCTCTCGATCAGCATTGCATTGCGTTATATGTTTGGATAATTTCAATCTCATCTTACTAAGACACATTACTGGAGTGACCATTGATATTATGTAAGGATCTGCTGTACTGTTATAAAGATCTCACTGATTTACATTACAGGCATCAGAATTTCATCATATAAATATCAGCTGTTTTTCCCTCCGTATTCTCACTATATCAGACATGGCTCATCATGAGCCATAAAGCCCTCTTGCTCATGCGTGTGTGTACCTGGTCTGCACAGGTGCAGGTGCTGGTCTTCATCGTCTGTGTTTCCTCCTAAACACCAGGCATGATACGCCAGCGCGAACAGCTCCTCCAGACGCGCCGGATGCGCTATGGCTCTGTTCAAGCGCTTCAGCCACTCCTCACACTGCTTGAACGTCGAGAAATGACACCTGACGCAGAAAACAGTCGCATTCATGCATTTAGCATATGTCAGAAAACAACACGGATTGCAGCGGATTCAGAAAAAGCCATAGAAACATGTGAAGCACAACGAAAACTGAGAAAGACAATTACACTTTACAATAAGCTCTTATAGGTAATGCATTAACTAATGTTAACTATCAACAAGTTACAAGTAACAGCAAGAAGTAGTATCTTAGGTAATAAAAATAAAATAAAATAAAATAAAAACAGTTTTCATTGTTCATGTTGCTCACAGTGCATTAACTAAAGTTACAGACGCAGAATATGGGAACTTTGGCCAACAACAACAACTCATTATTTTTGATAACGAGATGTTATTTCCATAATGTCAACACCAATGTGAGATTTAAACAAGACATCAGGCAACACAACAATGTACAGTAGAAAAGATACAGTACTTCTGAAACCTGGTAAGGAAATTTTTGTGTTAGAGTTTAATTAAATAATCCTATTATGATCTGTGTACAATATCAGCTTAATCGGATTGATATTGATCATTTAAGTCATAAAACTGTCCAATACCAAAACCACCAATTTTGTTGTTAAATAAAATGAGTAATTAAAATGCATACATTTTATTTTCTTATAGAAAAAATATAAAAATAATAGGTATAATTAAAAACTAAAATCCCAATTTCATCATAAGGATAACTTTAAGATGATACAGTTTTTAATCAGCGAGTTTGAGATAAAAATGCAAAAGTTAATAAAAACATAAAATATATTATCTAAAAGTAATTCAAACATGAATATACATTATATATACACCCTAAAAGTTTAATATTAAAGTAGGTATTGTTAATCACTACTTCAGCGTTCTTGAGATTATGATAAAAATGCAAAAGTTAAAATAGTTACAATTAATTAAAATGGATTCATTATATTTACTGGAAAGTTAAAACATTAATTTAAATACCAAAACAACAGGAATGATTATCTAAAAGTAATTAAAAAGTATTATACGTAATATATGCTGACAATGTAATATTAATTAAATTAGAGGATTTAGTTTTCATTAATACTCAAAATACAAATTCTCCAATATTATACTTCAATATAATAATAATAAAAAAACTACAATTCCTTACTTCACACTGCTGACCAGGTGTGTGTGTGTGTGTGTGTGTGTATAAAAGAGTATGTCTTCCGTGTGTCTGACATTAAGAATCTGATTTAACAGAAAATCTTCAAATAAACGGCCCAAAGGTGATGATGTGATAAAACAAGAGATGGGAAACAATAAAGTCAGATTAAAAAAAAATATATAGGGCCTATCTTTCAGGAGGAAGTCAAGGACTGTCTGTGTGTGTGTGTGTGTGTGTGTGTGTGTGTGTGTGTGTATTACCTCACTACTTTGGAGTCTTTGCAGATGATGTGCAGCTGAAACATATCTCTGCTCTCAACACCCTCAATCAGCCTCAGAGGAACCTGTGCACACACACAATCAGCCAATCAGAGAGCAGAAGACCTCATCACATGACTGCATCAACCAATCATGAGCATCTAACTGAAAACATGCAACAATGTAACAGTTTTAAACTGCAGGATAAAGCATGTAATATTGAGAGCATTTACAGATGCCATTAAAAGCTGATTCAAACTGACTTTTGAAATAGTGTTACTGCAAGATATTAATGCCTTTAATATACTGACATCAGTTCTCAATAGTTAAAGTTATTTGAACATGGTCTGCCCTGTTGATTATATAATATATATAATATCATTAAAAATCCATATAATATATTAATAGTATAATTAAATAATAATATTTTTATATACTGACATAAAAGGCATTAATAGGCTCAATAGTTCAAGACTTAAGTGATTTTACCATTGTCCTGTTAATTATTTAATATATATCAACACGCACAATAAAATGTAATATATATATATATAAATAAATAACTTTATATACTGACATAAAATGCATTAATATGCTTAGTAGTTAGTTATTTTTATACTGTCTACACGATTAATTACGTAATATATATCAATATATTCTACATAATATAAAAGTGTAATTTCATATAATATTTCATATATATATATATATATATATATATATATATATATATATATATATATATATATATATATATATATATATATATATATATTTTATTTTTTAAACATTGTCTGTCCTGTTATTTATATAATATATCAATATACTATATAATATAATATAAAATAGTATAATAAAATATATATCTTGAATATTAATGTAACCAGACTACATCAATGTGAGAAACAGAGAGAAACACCAAAACAAACAGTAACGGGGGAAATTACAGACATGAAAAGGAGGGATGAAGAGGTCAAAGGTCAGAGGTGAGGGTGCAGATTACTCACAGAAATCTCACTGTCCACACCAGGATACATCTACAACACCGACACAGGGATGAGGAAGAGGAAGAGAGGGAGAGAGGGTGGAAAAAAAAGAGGGAGATGAAAACGTGACTCAGCGAAACGAGCAAACAAAGAGGAGGATATAAATGGAAGGGTATGAAAAATGCACAAAGATAGAGAGAGAGAGAGAGAGAGAGAGAGAGAGAGAGAAAGAGATCTTTGCTGAAGCTGAGCAAAAAGATCCAGGATCGTTAAAAAAAAAAAAGACTTAAATCTCAGGGTCACATGATGTTGTAATGCAGCTGGGTTAACCGGGTGCCGAGTGCAAGGGATTCTGGGTAACATCATTAAGATTCCAATCTCATGGCTGAAGGAACGTTAGCGGTTAGCATAATGCAGATTATGACAACAAATCTTTTCATTTGTAAAATGAAAAGTTTGTAAAAAAACAAAAACAAAAAAAAAACAGATGTCTGTGCGATCAGAATAAAGCTCATTTATGTTAAAATAACAAATACTGTCATACAGTGACATGCACTGCAAACTAGTTTTATTTTAGTATAATTTGTACACTATTGTAGTATTTATGAATATTAAAATTTTTATGATTATTATTATTACATTTAAATTAAAAGATTTATTTTATTTTGTCAGACAAGCATTGAACATTAGTGTCCTTTTGTTATTATTTATAAACTATTACAGTATTTATTCATTTAAATTAGCCATTTTTATATATTTTCGTTTTTTTAAAGCATTGAACAGTAGTTTTTATTTTATTTTTATACACTATTATAGTATTTATAAATATTTTAAATTAGGGTTTATTTTATATTTTCAGTTTCAATTTTTATTTTGTAAAAGCGATGGGCGTTGAAAATCACTGTTATTTTATTATTATTTATAAACTGTTATAGTATTTATAAATATTTGTATTAGCTTTAATTTTTATAATTTCAGTTATTTTATTTTTATTTTTAGTAATTTTGTTATGTTTGTCATTTTTTTAAAATATATTTCTGTTAGCTTTGTTTTCAGTTTTAATACACCTTAAACCTATTTCAGTTCACTTTTTTTTTTTTTGGTTTTACAATAACAACACCATTAAACACGCAACATCCCTTTAAACATGTCACATTGTTGAGGTGTCAGAGTGATATGGCGATTATCAGGAAGTTTGTGTTTCCTCTGGTGCACGTGAGTCAGGACACTCACAGCGACGACAGACAGGCGTTTGAACCGCAGGAGAAACTATTCATTATCAGCGCAATCAGGGACGTCAAGACTGACGATTTAACAAAGAAACATCGAAAATAAACAACAGGTCAAAGTTCTCCCTTAAGAACCCTAATAAAGCCTCTCCTTTAAGATCAGCACTCCAGACATGAAGAGAGGTGACACAGAAATAGTAGAGCGAGCAGACGGGGTCACACGTATGAGATAAGAGGCTTTCCTCTGCACACTGAAGGAGTGTGACGCTGATGGACATCAACAGTGTTGGGCTAATGGATTACAAGTAACGCGAGTTACATAATCAGATTACTTTAAGTAACTAGTAATAAGTAGCACATTACTTTTAAATTACTTTTTCAAAAAAGTAACACAAGTAACTGTTTTCCCGTTTATTCGCTGACACCTCTCTCATCCCTGTGTTGAGAGAAATCGGGAGTAAGCGCAGAGAATTCCTTCAGCCTGAAACTTATTCATTTCCCTTTTGGTGTGAAAGGGCCCTAATAGGTGGCAAAAATATAACTTCTGGGTTTTGTGTTATTAAAAAACAAATAAGCAAGCCCAGACCAGGTGACAAAAAGTAACACAAATGTAACTATGCATTACTTTCATAAAAAGTAAACCACAATTACCGTATTGACCCGAATATAAGACGATGTTTTTTCCTTGGAAATACATCTGAAAAAACGCATTCGTCTTATATTCAGGGTCTAGACTTTGACATGTCAATAATACACCCACAACAATAGGTGGCGCCAAAAACACATAAAACGAGTGTGCCATGAAATATGTAATGTAATGTGTGTTGTAAAGATCGCGAATGAAAACAAATGAAAAAGAAAAGCTTACAGCAGCATGATCGTGACTGTCATGTTAGCCTGATGGGACCAAACTTCCTCTGTAAGTGATTTTAAAACATAAGACAGTACCCAGATTTGAAGACTACAATAAGATTTCACGTCTACTGATAATAACATTTTGGTAGGCTACTATGAGTTGGATAGCCTAATTGTTATATAATTCAGATGGGCTACCTGTTAGTTCAATGGTATATCAAAATTCATGTCATTGTTGGTAAATTTTACCAGTGTTGGTACATTTTAAAGTATGTTCACTATTGTTGAACATACTTTTAAAAAACAAAAATTAGAATTGGAAAAATATGCAATATGAAAATAATTTAAGAATAAATGTGTTTTACAGAGAGAGAAAAAAAAAAAAACAAGATTTGGTTTTCAAAAAGCCTTTTTCCAACAGGTACATCTGGAAGAAGGGGGGTCGTCTTATAATCAGGGTCGTCTTATATTCGGGACAATACGCTAGTTACTTCTTCATGGAGTTACGCAATAATGTAACGCATCGCTTTTAAAAGTAACTTTCCCCAACACTGGACATCCACGATTCACTCACGAAGCTAGTTACTCAAAAAAAAAAAAAAAAATATATATATATATATATATAGAATGTATGTGTGCGTTTAGGTATATATAATTATTAGGGATGGCCATTTTTTGCAATTTCTTATTTCGATCATCAATAGGTTTCAAAAACGATTAATTGAGAACTCGGGGGGAGGGGCATGGAGATAATGAAAATATCTGAAGACTGTTATGAAAATGAATGTTAAAAATAAAAACATGACATGAAAACATGTCTATGAAAACATGAACACACGATTAGATGTTAGTTTATGATTATGATGGAGCAATGTTATTAAAAAAAGAAGCATCTAAAAAAGAACAGCTGCCTGAGGTGAAGCTGACTTCATGCCAATAAACTGAAACCTGTTCTATGACACTTCCTATGATATTAATCAGATAACATAAACGTAATATTACAACTTGTATCTGCACAAAAGGATGCATATGCCAGTGAAATTTAAGTTACATGCTACAGCAAGAGAGAGAGAGAGCTCCGCCGTGATGCGCTTTCAACAGCGCGCTGAAACACGGGTAGGGACGGAATTTAATATAGATTTCACATCCTATAAAGTACTCATTATAATGCTTATGTCATTAATGTTTATGGCAGATTTGTGCTAAATTTTCATCTACATTATCAAGTGATTCCTAAAATCGCCTGCGTGTTTTCGAAGCCATACGAAGTACGAAAACAACTGTAATTGAAGTATGCCTATTGTTGAACAAATGAGGAAAAATTTATAAAAATCACTGCTGCATTATTATAGGATCAGTATTTTTGAAAAAGAAACATCTAAAAGCAATATGATCATCTCAAATAACTCATTGCATTTGAGCATGAAACTAAACACTGGTAGGCTAATATGCAGCGCATTCAGCATGTAAATAAATGTTAATATCCTAACGCATCCTATATTAGATTAATCAGATATGTATGTAGCTAACCCAGACATCACTACGTGACTTCAAAGCCAAGCTTTTCTCTCTTCTCACGTCTATACTTTGAACCGCATGCTGCTGCAAGCTAAACAATCAGAGCTCAGGGTGCCACCCAAAGGGCTGCTATAACCAATCAGAAATTATTTTTTTCCAAAATCATCGTTTTCATGATCAATCATCGCAGTCACGGCCGAGTACTCGATCGCTGTTGCACATCCCTAATAATTCTTAATATATCTTTCAATATGATGCGTGTATGTATATGTATATATACACATGTATGTATGTATGTATGTATGTATGTATGTATGTATGTATGTATGTATGTATGTATGTATGTATGTATGTATGTATGTATATATATATATATATATATATATATATATATAAAAATATAAGATGTAAATAAGCTATATTCTAATATAATAAAAAAAATGATATATATATATATATATATATATATATATATATATATATATATATATATATATATATATATATATATATATATTTATTTATTTATATATTTATATGCACACATATACACACATTCATATATAAAATATTATTAATGTATTAAATATTATATTAAAATATGATTATATTTATAGATAGATAGATAGATAGATAGATAGGTGTGTGTGTGTGTGTGTGTGTGTGTGTGTGTGTGTGTGTGTGTGTGTGTGTGTATGTGTATATGTGTATATGTGTGTGTGAGAAAGTATTTTATATTTAAATTACGCAAACCACATTTAAAAATAATCTAAACATCAACTTCACTAAAGACCCAACTGGGACGCCAGCAGCAGTTTATGTGCTTGATGTCAGGGAGGCTGTGGGTGGAAAGAAAGAGAAAAAGAGGCCTGTGTGCCAACATGAGCTCACTCTGTGTTCAGACCTCCCAGAGCCATGAGGTCAAGGGCTGCTGAGATCAGAGAAATCTAACCGTGCCCAGAGATCGGCTCTTTCACTGGGATGAGAGGAGACGAGCCCCTCGGCGGGAAACACAAAGACTACAACATCTGGACGACTATCAGAGGAGATGCAGCAGAGTCTAGACTTTAATTCAGGGAGCTAAACTCTCTCGCTCTCTCTTTTTTGTGCTGTTGGTGCTCTTACATTGATGATGGAGTCTTTGAATTTGATGTGAAGCCTGTAGTTGGAGATGGCGATGATGGCATCGTCCGCACGGCCCAGGAACTCCACCCACTCGCCCTGCAGGACAGGGAACGGGACCTGGACAGACCAAAACACAAAAACATGCCACTGAACTGTGTGTGAACACATTTTTTACAAAAAACACTTTTTTTCGTATATTCGTCATCCTTTCATATCAAGATGCGGTAACACTTTATTTCGATAGTCCACTTTAGACATTCTACTAACAGTAAGTAGCTTTGCAACAACATGTCAACTAGCAGTCATTACAGTATTAGTAGACTGTCTGCTTAATATCTTCTATCACTTCATTTTGATGGGTCCACAACATACTGACTATGAGAAACGTTGCAAGTATGTGTCATTGTCAACTTATTCTACTAACCCTAAACCTACCCTACTGAGAGTTAGTAGAGACAGATGAAAATTAATGAGAATTAGTTGACATGTAGCTGACACGTAGTTCCAAAGTTACTTATAGTTAGTAGAATGTCTAAAGTGGACTATCAAAATAAAGTGTAACCCAAAATGCTTGCTACGGATGCAAAAACGCAGAAAATCGATCCTGTTCAGAATTTTATGACGGACAAAGGTTTTGGAGGCAGTGTGTAAACGTGATTGACACAACGTGAGGTCGTATGTCGTATTTATTTTTTAATGTGCAAACATTTCGGACCTTATGTCTGCATGTTTCTGTGTCAATGAATGGCGCGGTTTTGTCTAAAACACAAACTCAGACACATGCGACGCTTGCGCTGTTTTCAGCGTCTGCATCTCAATATATGAGCACATGAACTTCATTTCCAGAGCTGCTCTGAGACTCACGTCAGCGGCTTTACACATTTTCATTTGAGAAAAACTACTGTCAAATACACACTGAAAGTGAAACGGAAAGACCTTCATAACCCGTCAAAATAAAAGTCTGGTTTGACTTGAAGAGATTATGACAGTAATATATTACTATTGTATTCCTAATCTAGTTTTCCAATAAACATGCCACTGCATACTGCAAATACTGCTGCTTTATGATGAATTGCTTATTAACATCTATTGTAAGTCGCTTTGGACAAAAGTGTCTGCTAAATGTAAATTTCTCTTTGCAATATACTTTAAAATGCAAACGTTTTCATTCTCAAGTTTCTCAGTCAGGTTGTTTTTTTTAGTCAACATAACTGCATCCCTTTCGGCCTGTAGTGGTTTGAAATGTGGTTTCTCAGCTTTTTTTAGTCTGAACTATGAGAAACGGTTTCTTCTGTAACTCTGCATCACCCATAATACCCTCAGTGCCAGCGGTTTGTGTGGTTGTCCTGACTCACTGGCTCTCTGTAAACAGGACCAGAAAACCAGGCGGAGCGAGAGAACGAATGCTCTTCAGACTCCAAACACTGGAGCAGTTCAGGCCGTTCTTGAAGACCTTCTCACTACAGAGTAAACAAGGCAGCGTTTGCCTTTCCAGCTTTTTCTGAAGCTGCATTCAGGTTTGCCATGTGTTGCATAAGGCGTAAAGTGTGAGTGTGTCACCAAATGGAATTGAAATGCGTTTGTTTTAGCAGCCTGGCACAATGAAAAAATAATAATAAAATTAACAGGATTATTATAGTGTACTAAATCCATAAAACATTTTTTTTTTAAATCTGAAATACACTTTAATAGAAATAAATAATAATAATAAAAAAAAAAAAAAACTAAACTTATTTTATTTCAGCTGGTTGTCAAGGCAACACTTCTTATTTTCATTTAGTTTATCTCGATGTACTAAAACAACAAACTAAAACTAAATAAAAATTAAGGACAACTATATAGAAATATGAAAAAAAAAACTAAGAAAAATTACAAAAAACAACAATTACTAAAAGTGTAACTGATTAAAATTAACAGAAAATGTAAAAATAAATAAAAGAAGCTGAATAAAAACCAATAGTATCTCAATGATGCTAAAATAACACTGTTTTATATATATATATATATATATATATATATATATATATATATATATATATATATATATATATATATATATATATATATATATATATATATATATATATATATATATATATATATATATATATATATATATATAAATTTCATATTAAATCTATAATTAATTTGCTAACATTAAAGAAATATTAAATTAAATATAAAAAAAATATTTAAATAAATTAATTAAAAATCAATATATAAATACATACAATATTTGTTTTACATAAAACATAAAAACAACATAAAATCAAAATTGATTATTTACTTTAACATGTTTCTGGACTTGTAAATAATTCTTCGTAGCACAATATTCCAATAAAAAAAAAAAAAGGTTTTCAAAATTTCTCATCAAAATGTAGTAAATGGTTCCTCTGAAACTTTTCGGCTGACATCACGAATCTCTTCTATTTTTCAGCCCCTCTTTATCTCCTACTCAATATTTTCTCAAAAAATATTTTCTCAATATTTTCTCTTTATCGCTGCCGTAAAGCCAGAGCACACACCATCATACACAAACTTCACGCTTGTACCAATGCCTTTGACTGCTTCCTATCTAGGGATGGTGAAGCTGTCTCACTCTCAGCGCTGCATGAATCAGTCTCAATGTGGAGGCCAAAAGCAGCACGTCCACATGAGATATTACTCATCAACTTCCTACTGTTACCATCTCTCCACACGTCTGCACTGCAGGTACTGACACAGAGCCTGACAAAGACAGCAAAAGATGAAGACAGACATCTGGGCAAAAGTCTACAGCCTACATAGACAACATCCTCTCCAAAATGAACCACAGAAGTGAATGATTTGGGACGCTCTACATGTGCAGCTATAAAGCTTATTAATACTTACAATCAAACCCTTATGACTGAAATCAAGCCTTATTGGTCTATTACTAAGGTTATTATTATGTGTACAGTGAGGTTTAGACTGCTCTCTGTGTGTAAAACTGTGTGTCAACCTGCGAGATAATAAATGACCCAGCGACTGATAACAGCATGTCAGACAAGCCTGGAGAATATATAGAGAGTCATACAACATCCATCTTTCACGAATTACTGCAAACCTACAGCAGGACGGAGTCATTACACTTAGATTTACAACCAGCCGCTCACATACACACAAGAACAGCTCGTATCTAAGAGATATTTATGGACAATTGCCAGTGTTAAATTGAAAAAGCTGAAATAAAATAAAATTATTAGATTAAAAAAAAATAAATAAAAAAAATACTAATACTAAAAAAAAAAAAAAAATATGACTTGACCCATATTTACATTTCAATACATATTCAGTGGCCTGATTCATAAATTAGGTAAGCAAAGGTTAACCAAACACAATAGAGGTCATTTATATACAGATGTCTTAAAAGTACAGTAACAAAATGAGAGATGGGAGAAAATGGTCAAAAACAGACAAATATGAAAATAAAGATGTAAATGCACATAAAATCGTCAAATAAAAGATTGCTTTTCATCATTTTTCATCAAAATTTAATAACTTGCTCTCTGAAACAACTTTCTCTTTCAGAGGTCATTTATATGCAGAAGTCTTAAAGGTACAGTAGCAAGGAGGATGACGTGACCCTTCGGTGGCAATGCACGCATAGTCCTTCGCTCTGCTCACTTTGTCTGAAATTATATATATCCTGTCAGTAAATTTTGAAGCACTCTTTATTTAGCTTACTGTGAGTGCCCCAGCAGTCAAGGACAGCTGGAAAAGAGAGAGTGGACAATCTCCCATAAAGAAAAAAATTCAAAGACTCCACCATCTGCAGAGAGGATCTCGACGCTGCTATAGCTAACGGTATCAAGCTAGTGCTTAAAGAGAAACAAAGTACTCTCGATTCGGTAGTGGCTTCGACTGTAAGAGAAGCAATAGACTCTGTACTGACTCCAGCACTCTGTGATCTACATTTGGATATACAGACGACCAACGATTCTGTAAAAGAGCTAAAAGCAGAAGTTGCCATCGTGGCGAAACAGACACGTGACCGGGTCGATTCCGTTCAAGCAGCTGCACGTGAGGATAGGAGGACAGTCACAAACTTAAGAAATCAGCTGGAGCAACTCTCCGAAAAAATGACGAACGTTGAGGATAGGAGCAGGAGAAATAACGTACGACTGGTGGGGTTACTGGAGGGGGCGGAAGGCTCCGATACAGCTGGCTTCCTCAGAGCTAATATTTCCAAGTGGATCCCTTCCCTGAAAGGCTGTGACATCGAGATTGACCGGGCCCAGAGCGTGTATGACGGAAGGACAAACTCCGATCGGCCGCGCACTCTCATCTTCCGTGTGCTGAGGTGGCATGACAGATCGGTGATCCTGAGGGGTGCTCAGCAGGCATATCCAGTGAAATATACACAGGACAATGTCACTCTACTATTATTTCCCGACTTTAGTCAAGCCACAACTACCAAGAGAAAGAGCTGTAATCCAGTCTTGAAGAAGATGACAGCACTTGGTCTCCAGCCCTTCCTCACCTATCCGGCGGTAATTAAACTACGGCATAAAGGTGAGCAGATGATGTTCGACTCTCCTCAGAAGGCGGAGGATTTTGTTACTTCACTGTCACTGAAGACGTATTCTGCAGCGCTACAAAGCAGCGGGAAGGCATCGGCTACTGTCTCCATCCTCTCAACTCAATGAGGGAAAATTAACGATGATCCTAACTGCCCTGAAGAGGACAATAACAATGTTGCCATGGACACTTGTTAATTTCTTTTTGGAATCTTGCCCCTGCCCTGTACGTTAGTCCGCTGATTAGTAAATAATAATGATTTATTTCCTTTATTTTTATTTATTATTATTATTATTATTCCTCGGGCTGATGGAGAGCAGGTTCAATCACTACACTTTTGGCTCAGTGGGCCTTTTGGGGACATGTCTTGCGTTGAAGTGGACTGGTCACGCATCAACATTTGTTTCTGTTGTTTATGCAGACCTACACTCTCGGTAATGTGCGGTCTGCTTTGGTTTTTATACACAGTTTTTTTGTCGTTCCTAGTTTTTGCTTTTTTTCTATGCCCTTCAACAGACATCAATACTTTAATTTATTCTGCTTTTCTTTTAAAAGGACTATGCATCTAGGTGGACTGGTATCCAGGATACATACTAATGTTTACATGTCACTGGCAGTATGGCATTGCTTTTGTTTCTCTTCACTTAGACAGAATCTTGGCATTGCGAGCACACAATGCATGTGCTGAATATCTTATCATTGAATGTGAATGGCCTAAATTCTTCTATTAAGCGTACCCGGATATTAGAATAGTTGCGCCGTAAATCGATTTCCTGTGCCCTGATACAAGAGTCTCAGTTAAAACAATGCGATGTGGCATGTTTTCAAAACAAGTATTACAAGCTGGCAGCCTTCTCTTGTGCTCGTAATAAAACTAAGGGGGTGCTTATCTTAGTCGATAGGAAGTTACATTTAGCTATTGAACATACCGGGAATGATGATGAAGGTAGATTTGTTTTTATATGCGGTAAAATACATAATGACAGGTTAGCACTGGTCTCCATTTACTGCCCAAATGAGGCAGACAGTGCATTTTTCACGAATATTTCCAATATATTACTTGAGCAGATTGATTGTCCTTTAGTGATGGTTGGTGATTTTAATGCTGTTTTGGATAAATCTCACCCTGATAATACCGCTAACCCATCCTCTAAGTTATTGAATAAATTTATCACTGAACTTAATGTAATCGATCTTTGGAGAATCCAGAATACTGCATCTAAGGACTAAGACCCTTTTTCTAAAAAGGGTGGAACGTCTGATGGGAGGACCTTTCAAATTTTGTAACACCACACCCTTATGGGATAACTTAAATTTTTTATGTTGAAATCGGCCATTTGTCCAGCCCTCTTGGTCTACATTGGGAAGAAACACATGCTGTGACTTATATATGATATGATTTTTTTAATTTAAAAAAAATTAAAAAGTTGATCACAAAAAAAAGGTACAGTAGCAAAATCAGAGACTGTAAAATGGTTACGAAAAGCTTAACGAGGGATATTTTGCTGCAAGAATCATCGACTTACATTATAAGTGGACTTCAGGGGGAAATAAAATACTCTAGAGTGCAGAATGTGTAGAGAAATACAACATCATGGTGTGTGTGAGTGCTGTAATGCTGATCTATGGAAAACCACATCCATATTTCATGGAGCTGCATGCCAACCAAGTGACACTCGACGTAGCATGAAAGCAGCGAGGCTTCAAAGGATCAGGTGAGCGCTGGGAGAACGACTCCTACTGCTGAACTTCACAGACAGAGCCTGACAGAGTACTCAATGCAGCACGAGTGCGACACACGCAAAGACGTGTAAACCCCACAGCGCAGAAAACACAATAAACAAAGACAGAAGACTGTATGACTCAAAATCAGACTCAAATCCCATAGCAGGAGGATGCTTGCATTAACAATGACTGGATTTTGTGTTTTTTGGCAAAGATAGCCAAGTCATTGTTCCTTTATCTTTAAGTATAAGGACGCAATATACATCATTTATGAGTACAGATTTATAACACAAGGTAAACTGTGCCATTCAATAATTATGCGCACATCTTTGCATTTGCATCCCAGTGCATGCATATGATTATTAAGGACAAGTAATAAAACCTCCTTAAAGGAATCTCTCAAACAAAAATGGAAATGTGCTGAAAACCTACTCATCCTCAGGCCATCCTAGATGTAGAGGAGTTTGTTTCTTCATCAGATTTGTAGAAATGTAGCATTACATCACTTAGTAAGCAATGGATCCTCTGCAGTGAATGGGTGATATTTTAGCAGGTTTGAAATTTAATGATGGATTTGTTTGTTGCAAATACTCAGCTTTTGTCTTCTCAAGATGTTAACCGATGGACTGGAGTGGTGTGGATTACTTATGGATTATTGTGATGTTTTTATCAGCTGTTTGGACTCTCATTCTGATGGCACCCATTCACTACAGAGGATCCATTGGTGAGCAACTGATGTAATGCTACATTTCTCCAAATCTGATGAAGAAAAACTAATTTCTACAAAAGTGAAAAATAAATGACCTGTAATACAGATACTGCATATTCATGAAGCAGGTATTATAGTTGTCTGTGGTTCATGTATAAATCACTGGGGAGACATTAAGAGCTGGTAACTGCCATTCTGCACATAGTGAATCATAAATGATTTGTGTATCTGGGGATATTAACAAGGACGGCACAATCCATTCCCTCCAGCAGGAACAACAAAGAGAAAGTGTGTCAGACAATCTGGGAGCTGCTTCAATATGTCCCAAGATACTTGTTTAAAAGGGAAAAAATAAAAACTCAAAATATGTTACGGTTTTGATTTTTTATAAGTTATTAGCCATTTACACAAATATTTGTAATAAGTCACTGTTTCAACAACCTCTATATAGAAAGATAAAAACAAATACAAAAAACCCAAATATAATAATACAATAATAATAATAATAAGTTAAGTTATCTAAAAATAAAAACAAATAATAAAATAAAATAAAATAATTTCGTTTTCTATTTTATTTCATTTTAATATTTTTGGATTTGTTTTGTTTTAGGTTTTTATTTTCTTTTTTTTTTACACTATGCTACAACATGCTGTTTCTCGGGTGTTTCTGATGGCTGGGTCTATGGGATGGGACTGTTTTCTTCACAACGCTCTACCATCATAGTGGCGAGTTTTATACTGACAAACAAAAAACCTTAATATAAAATGCACTGATAAATTGATTACAGTAAGAGCAAGAACATATTTTAAGAAAGTAAATGAAGCACAAGGACATTAAGCGCTACCTCTAGGTTTGTGCAAAGTCATTGAGTAAGAGTCAATGTCAAGTTCTGGCGCTCTTGTTCCCGTGTCTGGTCTCTGGTGTCACTGCTTTGTCCTTTTGATGAATTTCACTCTTTTCACCTCCATATCTGTTACCCACCGTCTCCTCAGACCTCGCATGTGATTTTCTTCTCACCGCGGTCCAGCACACACATTTCACAGCAGTGTGTGTGTGTGTGTGTGTGTGTGTGTGTGTGTGTGTGTGTGTGTTAACCTGAAACTGACCTGCAGAGCGTCGTCTTCTTTGAGCAGGTCTTTCTGGGGGAACAGGTCCCGGGCCTGAATGTACTCCAGGCTGGGCGGCCCCTCCTCACCCTGAAAACACACACAAAACACACACGCTATTACACATCAACCTCAGATTGATTCCAACTCTGACTGGACGAGCCGTATTTGAATTTGACCTTTGACCGCATGTCAGCGGAATTCTAAAGTTCCTGTCATTGGAATGCTCTGTTGCTTGGCAAATGTAAACAAATTCTAAAGCATGTTTACTTTTTTTTTTTTTTTTTTTTTTTAAAAGACAAGTATTACCATTACAGCTTTTATCATTATCACAGTCATTAGTTATATTAGTGATGTATAATGAAGTCGCTTATTTAAGAATTTTATAGAGTAAATATGCCTTTATACACTGACATTCAGAAACGGATATTAAATTTCAAATATTTTGGGAGGTTATGAGTCATTTACACTATACTATTTGTAATAAGTCACTGATTCAACATCCTCTATAGAGCAAGATGAATAAAATCCACCCCCCCCCCCAAAAAAAAGAAATATTATTTTAAAATCGTATTTAATAACACAATTTAATAAAATGTAATTAAAATTATATAACGCTAAAAAAAGCTAAAAATCTGAACCAATATTTCTGCATTATGTTATGTATTATGTTAGTCGTTTAAACACGCCTCATGCACACGGATGAACAATGGAAACGTGTGTCTCCCATCTGCTGTCATTTCCAGCAGTGACGTAACGGTTCTGCCCCAGTCACAAACTACAATCAGTCAGAGAGACTCATGACTGACAAACAAACAAACAATTAGCAAGAGACGACAGACAACTACAACGACTGTCAGCACGTACCGCATTCAGTGTCTGCTGTGAGTTATGAGCATTTACAGAGTGACTGTTCATGACACAAACGACTAGAGCTCAATGATTAAGGGGGAAGAAAATAGATAGAATCAGATAGAAAGGTAGGACAGAGTTTCCGGTGCGGCAGAAACATCTGATCTCAGGGCTACGTGTTCACAGGCATCTCACAGTGGATTAAACATTGATCTGAAGGGACCTTGAGCCACCGTTCACATCACAGGACGAGGTGAAAGACCTTCGCCTGGCATCAGACTCGCGAGTGAAGAAATCAACCACACCAACGGACGAGAACGCAAGAGCCAGTCCCACACAGAGAACGCTCTCGAATGCAAACTCCACAGCATGCAATAAGAGTTTTGTTTTCAGAAGAAACTGGGAGAGGTTCAGAGACGTCACATTCCAGAGTGAAGAACATCTGAAGACCTCGCTCTGAACTCGGCTCAGTTTGATGATTGAGAAAAGCAGAAGGTTAAACATTACGATAAAACCCTGAACATCAGTGAAAAACACCGCCTCTCTCTCGGTCTCACACACACACACACAGGCCACAGCTGAACACACAGCTTTCGTCATCTCTTTCCATTTCTTCATGCAGCGGTTGGGGCAGAAGTTGCCACACAGGGCCTGTTAAAGCAGCCGCGCGGTGGACTGAGTACAAGCAGCGTTAGCAGCTGGACGAGGTGTTGTGAAGGAAAAAGTAATTGCATTCAAACAAGGATATGAAAAACTTCAGAAAAACATGCACAATAAGACCAACGATATTTATTTAGGATATTAGGCAAAAGTGACCATGAGCAGCATCATGAGACTGGTGCAGTCCAGAGTTATTTTAGTATTAATTTACTAAAATATACTATCTTGGTATATAAATACTAAAATAAAATATACTATTTAAATAAAATGTACTATTAAATAAAATGTACTACCAAAATATACTATTTTAGTATTTATATAATAAAATACATTTATATAATATTATAGTTTTCATTAATATTTTAAATTAGATTTTATTTTTATATTTTTTGTTTTAATTAAAGTTTTAGTAATTTTGTTGTGTTTTTGTCATTTTTTTTAGTTAATAAATACATCTTATGTATTTTTTATACATCATATATTACATGTCTCATAGAAATTAAACATTTTACTACATTTTATAACAGTTTTACTAAATCTTAACATTTTACTCAATTAAAATTTTGAATATGTTTTAGCATCTATATACTATACATTTATATACTCAGTTTTTAATATTTTAAATTTTTTTTTTTTTTTCTCTTCGTTTTAGGAATTTTATTGTCTGTTTTTTTCCCTTTTTGTGTTAAAATAACTTAAAATACAATATATATATACATTTTGAAATATGTCTATATAGTTTAGTGAATTTGCTTATTCGTTTTAATTTATTTAGTCGTAGGCATTTTAGTATTTTAAGTTAAACTAAAAAGAGAGAAATGAGGTTAAATTAAATTTAAATGTGTTTTTTCATATTTTATTTCAAGTAGCTTTTTTTATAGTTTTAATTTTAGCATGTCTGCTTCTCCAGCACGTCTCGTATGTCACTGGCACAGACAGAGACTCTGAAAACAGACACAACACGTCAATCAAGACTCTGAAACGGGTCCAAACCCATAGCAACCCTCGAGGTCAGCTCAAAAGGTCAAAGGTCAGAGCGCACAACAACAGGTGGTGCTGTTGAAACATCAGCGGAAATACCACGTGAAACTTAGTAATGGATAGATAGATATATATATATATATATAAATATAGAAAGGTTACTAAGTTAGTTTGAACTGGAGAGAAATGCATTTAACATGTCAATCATGGAAAGACTGAAATAATGCCATACATGCCTTAAATCTATTAAACAGCCATTGAACCCAGTCTATATTCATAATTACACTTAAAAGTATAAACAGTGTCAAAAAAGTACCAATTAAAATTTTTATTTTTACATTAATCAAATTAATTTTTTTACCGATGCCCTCAATGTTCTGACTATGTGAAACCAGCTTAAGTTATCTGAATATGACTTAAGAGTGTTTGATATTTGAATGTAGTGATTTTAAGACTAATAATCAAGATCAATCATGAACTCTTTTCACACTTGACCTCAGGTTCATCAGTCCCCAGCGATCATTATTATAAAAACACGTTACTGAAGTTCCAAGTCTGTCTAAAAAGGGATTGTTCACCCAAAAATGAGCAAGTTATATTGAATTATGTGTGAAATTCTTAAGTAGGAAGACTGTAAAAGGTACCCCAATAAACTTTATTTACAAAGGCTTTACTGTCTGATCTTTTTGTACCTTGTTGCTAAATTATTGCAACCAAGAGACAGAGCAAATGACCCAGACACACATCGTCCCGCGGACACACTCCTGTCGACCGGCGGCACCCGCAGACAGATGGACAGAGAGAGTGTGTGTGTGTGTGTCTGTGTGTGTGAGAGAGAGAGAGAGTCTAACCTGACTGACACAATAGCAGACGAGCCAGATGTGCCATCACACACACACACACACACACACACTCCAGATGTTTGCAAAACACACAACAGAGACTGACCAGACAGGTTCAATCAGGCCTGTAAACATCACACACAACTGTTTTAGTGACCAATTATTAAACTTATAACATTTGCTCACCCACATCTTGAATATTTGGATACATCCTTGGATATACTATGAAAATCGACAGGGAACATTTGACATAAGTTGATATGCAACATCATAATTGCTGAAATTTTCGGATACCAAAAACACAATATAAATATCGCTTTAGAGTAAAACAGAACAGTGTTCTACAATACAGTGTTTTTAAAATAAGTTTCTGTTGCTCACCAAGGCTGCATTTATTTGATCAGAAATACAGTAAAAACAGTCAAATATTATTACAATTTAAAATGACTGTAAATGTTAAAATGTAACTTATTCCTGTGATCAAAGCTGAATTTTCAGCATCATTACTCCAGTCTTCAGCGTCACATGATCCCTCAGAAATCATTCTAATATACTGATTTGCTGCTCAACAAACATTTCTGATTATTATTAATGTTGAAAACAGTTGTGCTGCACAATATTTTTGTGGAAACTGTGATACATTTTATTTTTCAGGATTCACAGATGAATAGAAAGTTCAGAAGAACAGAATTTATTTGAAATAGAAATATTTCGTAACATTATAAATGTCACTTCTGATCAATTTAATGCATCCTTGCTGAATAAAGTATTTATTTCAAATAAACCGTCCCATCACCAGGCGTCTGCGCAGATGGACGGCCGTGTTTTGGCATGTGTGTCCGTCACGGATGAACAAAGTGACAATAAACCTCAACACCGGTCAAACACACATGACAGCAGGAAATGTGAGCGTCGAGACCGAGGAAGACAGTCACATGTGCAGCTCTTCAGAGGACAAACTACAGCAGAAATCATGATTTAACAACTTCAACTACTGCATCTTCAGAAGGTTACAAAATAACAACAATCTATAAATATTTAAAATGCATCATGATTTTATATCATCTTTGCCAGGTAAACAAGGCAGAGGTCTTTGCTGTGATACTTTGCTAATAAATACTAGTTAATGCTCATATTCATGTTCCACATTGCTTGTAAACTTTTTGAAAATCTCATGTCATTGTGATTCTATGGTGAAATTGAACAGCTTTGCTTGTTTTATTAAAATGTTTCACTAAAAAATTAAAAAACAAAATTATTTTTAAAATATAATAATAATAATAATAATAATAATAATAATAATATTATTATATAAAAGAAATAAAAACATTTAAATAATAAAATAATAATAACCAAAAATAACATTAAATCAAACAATACAATTTCGTATAGTAAAAAAACACTTCTTAGAAAACAGTCTTCCTAACAATGATCAACCCCTAAACTCTAAACACAAAAACAGTGATGTGTTTATGCATATTTAATAAGATATGCATCATTAGTATTTTTTAAAAAGTAATCCAGTCAAAATGTGTGCTTGTGTTGGTTGTAAAGAAAAAAGAGAAAAAAGACCAATGATAAAAGATGAAACTGAATATGACAAATTACATATTCATATGAAATTGAACGCAACATTATCAGTATTAATAAAACAGATATTCTCCCTTTCAGTGTGATAAATAAATCTCCTGCTGAAATCTCTGCTCACACAGCTGTATTAAGACACGCCACCCTCCCAGAATTCCTATGGGTTCACTCCCACAATTCCATGGGGCAGTGTGGCCTGTTGCTATAGCAGCAAGCTTTGGTTGTTCTCATGAAGACACAGAGGTCATGACGCTCGTGTGAGATCAGAGCGAGACGCCCACTGCCATTTACTGAACCTCCATGAGTCAGCTTAAATTATTTCTGTTTGCGTTTACGTCTACGTCTATAATTATCATAGCTCAAAAAGTTTGAAAAGTGAAAAGAGAGTAGAGAAGAGTAAAAGGGCAGAAACAGAGGCAGAACTGCTGGCGAATGGTTTGATATGCAGATTTAATCTGTGTTCCTGCAAAAAATTGAGATGACACAGAAAATGTGCCTCCAGTCAGTCAGGCAGGAAATCTGTCTGCACACGTGACCAGAGCCATCCTGCATCCGACTGACTGGACATGCAATGAAAACTGCTGAATGGCTGAAAAACAGAGGAAGATCTATCAAATTATTACCTAAATAAATAAAGACTTGATTTATATGTTGTGTATCTGCTACATCAGAAAATGCCCTAAATCACTGCTCTCTGTTTGCATGGAATCAAAGTGCTAATTACTGGTGACACTGTAAACCCTGCTCCTGCTAAATCTGTGCGATATATCATCATTAGCAAACCAATGGCTTGTTTATTAAACAACTGCATGAGTTAAAAATGAGCGGTCAGTCAAAAAAAAAGAATCTTGGACTAGTTTCTCTCAGAACTACAGGTAAACCAATTTCAGTCAAAATACCATAAATATTACATTTAGTGTTAGCAAAACAATAATTGCATATAAAAGGCCTTTCCACACTGAGTGCGAAAAAGCGAAACAAATTTCTGACACGATGACGCCCTGGAATAAAACAACAGCTTCCTATGGATGCTTCCACATACGAAAATGCAAATGTTTTTTTTTTCGTCCAGTCCGACGAATCTTTTCAATTTCACAAAGCGAAAACACGGGCCGTCCAATAAGATTTCAGCTAGGATAACTTGACTGGAGGAGCTGTTGTGGCACAAAAGGGTAAGAATGGTGGCGCTGTTTCGAAAACCAGTGTAAACAAACACCGAAGAAGAGTGTCCCGGATAAGAGAAGGGAGTGGATGCGGAGTTCTTGTTATCGTTGGTATTTGAGAACAGATTTATTCTCACATGTTCTTTATACAACATTTCTAATAATTCTCCACTGAATCATGTGATCTGTAACACCATCCGTTTTCTTCCACACACGCGAGTGTTATGAGTCAGAGCACGTTCACTCTCTAGTCTAGATCTTCCGTATAAAAAAAAAAATACACAAAAAAATTTACGCAAATAAAGTGAAACATTTTTATACACATGAATATGAAAGCAAATAGACATGATTATGACGATATATTTTCTGTATGTCTCTTGTATTCAGATCATGGTATTTTTTATAGCAATAAAGGATGACAAATATTAGCAGTGTAGCGTTATTAAACATACAAAAGAATGCATGTGTCTGCTTATTATAGAATCAAAATCAACTAAGTTGGAAGTTATTACAAGCACTCGATGATGGTTTAAAGTGGGTAAGCAAATACATTAATAAATACATACATTTTCAAGTGTAGCTTGATGCTAATTGTAATTCTAATTATATTTTAGAATGTAGCATATTCTTGTAAGCATTATAGCTTGTGTTTCTGGTGTAGAACCAAACTGTTTACCTTAATTTAGATGTTAAATCCACATACGAGATACATATCTGAGGAAAAATGCATAGTGTTTTTTTTTTTTTTTTTAAGTGTGCAGGTGTGAATTAACAGAAGGCGAACATTCGCTCCGCGCTTGATGTGAAAGCACCGTTCGTCGGCGATTCGCATCGTGCCCAGTGTGGAAAGGCCTTTAGGCATGACTTTAAAGTAAATCAACCCAAATAGGTGCACTGAATTTTGTGTAGAATTAAAACAATCAGAAATAGCTGGCAAACGCTTAAATTTTAACAACTTAAACTTAAAATTTGCATGAGTAAATTTCACAAATAACTTAAAATATGAACGTTGCTGCTGTTGTTTATGTAAATAAAAAGATGCAATGTTTTCATTGTTGTAATTTGAAAATGAAATTTAACATGATCTTTCATACTAGCTTTCAATGTATTTTTGTTTTTAAGATTACTGTAATTTCTCTTTCATTTGAAATTTCAGTCATGACAAAAGTGTTATATAACAAAAAGTGTTAAATAAAACAGTTATCATCATGTCAAAAACACAAGTAAAAATAAATAGGCTTGATTACAAATATCGGTTAGCAGCCATATCAACACAAAATTAATCGGTATTGGTTATAAAAATTCAATATTGGTTAATCTATATGAAACACTCCAGGAGAAACAGCAGAGAGATGTGAAACAAATAAATAAATAAATAAATAAATAAATATCGGTTCTGCATATCGGTTATCAGGCATATAAACATGCAAACCATCTGTATTGTGTGGGTTATAAAAATAAAATAAAAAAAAAACAGCATCGGCCAATCTTTACTAAACACTCCAGCAGAGAGATGTGAAACATAAATATCAGTTATTTGTTCGGCTTCGGCCAAGAATTTTAATTTCGGTGCATCCCTAATTCAGAACACTTGAAATATAGTGCTCGAAAACTTTATGGTGCTTTATAATGTTTTCGCGCCTTCCGTGGGGCTCAACAATAACACAATAGTATACGTACAATATCGGTATAACACTTTGTTTGGCCACAATGACACTGGCCAAACAAATAAATATAGTAAACAAAAGGATAAAAACGACAGATCATGTCCATGTTTTTGCCACAAAATTACGCTTTATTATGTACGGAAAGCACATCTTAACTTTACTCTCTCTCTACCGCTCTCTCTACCTCACAGACCTCACATACATAACAGTTTGCACACACACTAACATGCATTGCGCTAATGTTGTTAGCGCTACTCTGACGATTTTATCAGTAAACAACTTAAAAACTACATGACTTCTCACAAGCGAGGTAACAACAACGGCGCTGTTCGTGAACAAAAGGAACTAAGTTTCACTATAACTACAGACATTGCTGCCAAACACTATTGAGAGACGCACAGAGGTAATCTCTCCCTCTCATAACTTACTTATTAACTGTATTAGTCTGTTATCAATGGCTCAAGCCTCCATGCTAGGTTTAAAATGACACTTTGGAATTAGCAATAGAGGTGTTGGATGCAATGCGGAAGAAATAATCCTAATCACAATAGCGATTTAAGCAGAAATACCGGACGAATGCCTTGAAATATATCATCTGATCGATGTCTTGAGGTGTGGCAACCGTAGTATAAGCGGAATAATTGACTTCGGTCCGTTGGATTATTAGAAAAATAATGCACACCCGAGGCTTTGGGTTGTGACCGCATCACCTCGGGTGTGCATTATTTTTCTAATAATCCAACAGACCGAAGTAAATTATTCCTTACACAAAACATCCCTGCTCTAAGAGGAGTAGCAGTCAGAAATTTTAGTCTCAGAATAATAATAATAATAATAATAATAATAACTTTAACAACAACCAATTTCAGTAGGTTGGCTTTCTCAAGCTAACTTAATTACATTAAGATATTCACAAAAAAATAATATCTCGATATTTCGGGGGATTTTATCGATGACAATAATCAGACGATATTTTGCTGTATGTTATTGTGCTGGTACCTTAAGGACTGCCGTGGACAGCTGACTCCTAAAGTTTTTCATATTCAAGTGTTCAAGTTTTTCTTCATATTCTGTGTGGTGGTCAGTTCACACTGATAGAAATTAATCTTTTCCAATAAGTTTAAACTGATTTTTAAATTTTATGGGCATTTTTTACCTTTATAAAACCATTTTCTCTAAAAGTGTCCATTATCTTTTAAGTCAAATTCTTATATTAAATCAGTGAATTAGAATAAGACTACATTTGGGCTGTTACCAAACAAATGATTCATCAACAAAATTCATCTTTGCAATGCAGAGGAAACAGAAGCTGCATCTGAAGAGGCATTTAGATGTATTTACACACATTTTATTATTTAATAAAAGATACTTTAAATGTGAAATTAAAAATACCAGTAGGTGTCAGAAAGTCACAGTTAATTAGTGAGTCATTGCGATTGAACCGAATCATTTAAACGGTTCATGTTGCTCAGAGTGATTTTTCTTGTCGAAATAGAGGAAAAACAGGAAATATGGTGTCTAAAACGTAAGTCTCTTAATTAACTTCTTGTTTATTGAAATGTAAAAAAAAATCAATATCAAATTTGTAATCATGGTAATTTATGGAGAAAAACGGCACTCTTCATGTGAAATAGATGAACTATATGAAGTGGTAAAAATATATACATTTTCTGCCCCCATATCTTGAATGTGTGATCATTCTAAATGCATCTTAATAGACTGAATCATGCAGTGAAAGAACGCACTCTAAATGCGTACACACACTTGTCCAGATTTCACATTATGTATTCGGGCACTCTGAGGGTGTGTTTTGAATGGTTTTTGCAAAATACTCGTTAATGTCAAATCGCACATCTTTAAAACAACAATTACGATATTATCGCAGTCTTCGCAGAGGATATATAATCGCACACCCCTACAGTATGGTTTTAATTGTATTCATTTGTTGCAGCAAGCATAGCAAATTCACAAATATCTAATTCCTACTGCACTCTTTAAATGATAAAAAGGCCACTTTCCACTAAAAAAAACTACTTGTTTATAGGAAGAGAAACTCCTTTTTACGGGAAGAGAAGCTTAAATATTTGTAGTCCAAAGTCTCTCCAGACTGTTAAATAAATGCTGTTAGGTTTTCGTGAGGCTACAGGAAAGAATCTCAATCTCTAATATTCACAGAGAAGAAGCAACGATGAAGCTGGAAATAAGTATAGTTTTACTGCTGTGTGTTTGGGCCACACTGGCACAGGATTTAATGACACCAACATTAGACATTCTTGGAGAACTCAAAAAGATTAAAACCATGGAGGAAAGGTTAAATGCTTTAAATGATGAAGTCAGGGAACTAAGAAGCAAGAATGAAGGTACTGTAAATTATTATTATTTTTATTTGTTTTTGACTGGTCACACTGAAGAGACCAGTTTTCCATTTTTGATAGCATGAAAAGAACCATGAAGGGTTCTTCTTTTCACTTGCTTATCAGTTTCATCTCATCTCATCTTTTTTTTTTTTTTTTTTGCAGAAAGGGCAAAAGTAGCTTTTTCAGCCACACTGTCATCTTCACTGGGCTCCAAATATTTTGGGCCTTATGCAGAAGCAACCACTCTTGTGTATGAAAATGCATTTACCAACATTGGAAATGCTTATGACACTGATACAGGTATTATCCCATTGCACAAAGTAGTTTAACACTTCAACAGTTTTATCATCATCATTAGAAGAATATAAGTTTCTACCATTATCAACAGGAATCTTCACTGCACCAGTAAAAGGAGTTTATTTCTTCAACTTTGTGGTCTTCAATCCTGATGAAGAACCAACCGGTGTGAGACTGCTAAAAAACGGCAATTCTGTGGTTACAGCATCAGATAACCCTCCCGGGCAAGACACTGAGGACACTACGTGCAACTCGGTTAGTCTTATTCTTGAACGAGGGGACAAGATATATCTTCAGCTCATAGAGACCCGTCGTGTCTACACAGATAGTTGGAGACGTAACACCTTCAGTGGACACCTACTTTTTACTATGTGAAGCTTCTGCCCATGTACATTTCTGATGATACAGTATGTTAGTCCAAATGCAGTGCTTTATTCAGATACAACATAAAACTCTTCTGAAACTGTGAAAAAAAAATTTTTTTATAAAAAAAATGCAATGCTTGGCAGAACAACAACAACAAAAGTCCAAATACCAGAGTTTTTTTTAATATAGCCTCCAAAAATCATTCAAATGCATCACCATTTCCACACACTGCTGGGAATTATTGTTTGTGGGTTTTAGATTGTGTTTAATTAATATTCAGACCTGTGTCAATGTCAATATGTTTGTTTGTAGTGTAGACACTTTTGATTCTTTCTTGTCATAAATCATAATCCATGTATAATACATGAATAAAATCATACATTGTTAGTAAAGTATGTTGCTTGCATGACTTAGCATGTTTAAGGGAAATCTTAAGTCTGATCAGCTAGAAAAGATGTAGCAGCCCGAGTCAGACCAGTCTAAAGAACTGACCAAAGTTTGGTGGTTGTAGCTTGAAACTCTAGGAGATACATTTTAAAATTTAGTCATAATCCCAATTCTATTTTATACCCACACACTGATCGATCTGATGGTGATGATCCGCTTCAAGTCGAACAAGTCTAATGATTCAATGGACCATTCATAAAGAACCATTTACTTCACTCCTGAATGAATCAGCCATTTGAACGAATCAAATGAATAAATGTCTCAATGATTCAATCATTAAGACATTTACCACCACCACCTACTGGCATTTTTAGTTTATTATTTAGAGTATAATTTCATTAAAGGGGACCTATTATGCCCCTTTTTACAAGATGTAAAATAAGTCTCTGATGTCCCCAGAGTGTATGTGTTAAGTTTTAGCTCAATATACCCCACAGATAAATTTTTATAGCTTGTTAAAATTGCCACTTTTAGGGTATGAGACAAAACGTGCTGAATTTGAGTATGTTGCTTTAAATGCGAATGAGCTGTTGCTCCCGGAGAAGAGGGCAGAGCTTCAAAAGCACAAGCTCAGGCATTAGCAGTGCTAGCCTTTGCAAATAAACATTCCACTATTAGTACAAACCTGTTATCTTTACAGAAAACATACTCTGTTTCTAAGTCAGTCATCTGATTATACTGTGCATAATAAATTCATGTTTATGAATTACACACACGGGGAGCACGGTGGGATAAAAATAACAACATAGCTGGTCTCATGCAATCACAAACTTTATAAGTCCCACTTATGATTATGAGCTCGACAACTTCAATCGATCGGCTCGCATTGTTTTCATATGCAACTTTTAACTACCACATTGCTATTCACGATCATTCTGATAGCACTTGAAGGCAGCATCAGTGAAAACACACTGAGACAATGATAGCTTTAGCAATTACCCTTACAGAGTGCCAAGAAGCTCTTTCAGAAAGGCAATTTGGAAAACAAACGTGTGATACTTGCTTTGTCTGGAGCTGACGTTCGCGCACGAAACGTTGGAATTGATTCCTAAACATTTAGGGGACGTTACCGATTTTTTCCGGGATATTTCCTTCGAAAATGAAATTTAACCACAGTGTCTTCGGCTCAGATGACGGAAGATTATTGCGACTTCTATGTTCATTAGTGCACCCCAAAACACAACACTTGTAAAGCCTCTTTGGTGCTGACATTGTATATAACTCCAGTAATGGCGGACCGCAGCTTCTCACTCAGTGCTGCTGTGTTACTGCTAATAGGACAGAGAGCGTCACAATCCAATTGATGCCGAATTGCAGCTAATTTGAAAGTGAAAGTAAAACACGCACGGATCATTTACAAGCTATTTAAAACCGAAGGAAAGCGAGGAAAAGAGGGAAAACTCAAACGACCCCCCACCTCGGTGATACTGGTATTTCAGCGCTTCTAAAGCGCCACCTCGTGGCAGAGAGTGAATTTGCATTTCCAATAAGCCTTTCTTGCCGTTTATGGTCAGATCAATGCAAATATCAACTCAACAAACACAGTTGTAAACGAGAAAGAAGTTAATGTGCCTTCTAAAAATCTAAGCAATTAAGACAGTAATATTTATACGTTTTAAATTAACAATTTATATGCTTGATTTATCCCTTTTCATAAAAATGGTCTATAGCCTGAAATGCTGTTGTATAAGATTTTTGTTTTTGTGAAAACCTGTATCTGAACTGTAAATCATGTAATTGTATGGCTCAATACTGTATGTTACCATAGACATTGTCCAACCCTGCTCATACTGTGTTCATTTTACTTGTGCAGCTCTTAAAATGGGTCATAAATTGCCTTAAATTAATTTTTTTAAATTCTGCAGATACCCTGTAAACAGTGCAAGAAGATTCCTTCCTTCCTTCATATGTGTGTATTGAAAATATTTTTGATTGACATTTAAACTCCTATCTGATTTTCTATAATTAAAAAAAAAAAAAAAAAGGTATTTTTAATTTGGGCTAGTTTAATTTTCGGGCTACCAAAATCTGAAGAGTACCTGCCTGAAGGGCTACCAGGGATTTTGAAATTTTGCGAGCCCTGTATTGTCACACCGATTAACCGGTGGGAAAATTTCCTCACTGTCACAACCCTAATATATAGTGATAAGGGTTAATAAGGAATAATAAGGATTATGTCTCAAACCTGGCGGAGGTGTGAAAGGTTCTGTGCATATATGAAAAATCCTCTATAATGACCGCGCTTGTGGCACATCTACATTTGAAAT
The DNA here is from genome assembly GCF_012432095.1 of Onychostoma macrolepis. Lineage (NCBI taxonomy): Eukaryota > Metazoa > Chordata > Actinopteri > Cypriniformes > Cyprinidae > Onychostoma > Onychostoma macrolepis. The sequence continues at coordinate 42,828,448 of NC_081159.1, read as the reverse complement.
AAAGAACCTGAGGGCGCAAGAGACGCGACATGTGAACTTCTCTGCTCTCACAAGACATGCACGGTTCCAATAGCCTATACGCGTGCATTTTCTTTCTCAACTGTTCACATTTACTTAAGAAAAAACCTGGATATTCGCCAGGACGGCCATTTTTGCATAATTGTGTGTGTATTTGGCCACTCACACATCATACATCAATGTATATTGCTGCTAGTAAGATACAATCTCTTTTTTCCCCTAATAAATATTGAAGTAGTGTTTTATTGTTTAACATTTTGAAGTCAGAGCAAAGTACTTCAAATTTTGGATACAATTTTATTTCTAATTTCTTTATAGTTAGGACAGCTGGTGAGGAAGTGTTGCTCTGTCTCCACTTCCCCATGATTACAGTATGGGCAGATGCGGCTCTCTTTGGGCAGCCAGTGCTGTCTATATCTGCCCGTCTCTATAGTGAGATATATGAGCTGTATAGATCTCTCTCTCTCTCTCAATTCAAGACTGTAAAAAAATACAATATTGCCAAAGCTTGAAATATGTGTGGAGAAATATAATAACAATGAAAAGATCAAAATAATATAAGAAAAACATTATAACAATTTAAACTTAAACAGTGTAACAATTTAGAACATGTGTGAACATTTCATCCCACAGTGTTTAACATATAAACACACACAGGCTGAGGGTCACTCTGGAGATATTTTTCTAATTCATATTTTGATTTTATAGTTCGATAGAGTTGTAATTTAATTTGTGTTTTAGTTTCTTGATCCCAATGTTCCAGATATATATTTTTAGATTGTTTGATAATGTGATTTATTTTGATGTTTGGGTGAGAAGCAGTGCTGGTCTGATACTGGTTAGTGTTAGTAGAGTTAGTCAGGTTAGTAAGTCGCAGAACCAGCTGACTTGGGGGACTTTTTTCGGGGTTCAGTTCTTGGGTTTGTTGTGCTTTAAAACGTAGCGATTCTATGGGACTTGATTTTAGATGCATCCAGAATTTGAGGGATCTTTTTTGTATATTTATAATCAATGGGAATCTGCCTAATTCTACCCTGCATGCATTATTGGGTGCTCTTTGTAATTTTAGAATCATTTTGCAGAATTCTGTGTGTAGGGTTTCTGTTGGATGTCTGTCCCATCTAGTGTAGCTTGGATCACTGAGTGGACCCCATACAGCACTACGGGCTGAATTATGCTATAATTTTTTTTACACCAAATAGGAATCGGTAATACAAAATTTTGGAATTTTTTCTTAATGGCATCTAGAGCTCATTCACTGCCATACTGAAACTCCCTGATGCAGTGATGATCAGGCCGAGGTAGGCGTACTGCATTGTGTTCTCTATCTCTCTCTCTCTCATTTAACGATTTCTAATTATTGGGGGGACTAGCCCCCTCAATGTCTATGGTGGCCTTGATCAGACATGAAAATATGTTGTGGCACTATCGTGCAGTCAGTAATGATATGATGTTAGCAAACTTTAGTGATTTTTTTGCAGACATTTCTTTAAATAACATGACCATAAATATGAACACACGATTGAATGTAACATAAAACAAATGATTACTTTTCATTAAAATCTTTATTAATGCCAAATATGCTTACATTTGTGTTTTTTTGTTCGCTCGGGCAGCCATGTTGCCGCTGTTGCCAGTTTATGCTGATAATTCTCATACTTATTAAATGTTCACATTTAAAGAACACAGATAAACTGATGGTGCGGGTGCCACCTCGAAGCTCTTACATTCGCCATCCTTATACTGGCAAACGCGCCATCTGCTCCTCAGATTTCTCTGCCGAAAAAGGCCTCTTGTCGGCAGCGCAAGGGGCTTAGCAGCAGATGAAGCATCTCGTTCCCTACTTCAAGATCATGGGTTACGCATCTAACCCGAGACATTCTCTTTCACAGTTTCACTCAACGCTGTGTAGCTATGACGCAATGGCAATGATATACCAGAAACGCCAAGCTAAAGCACTGCCGTATCTGGCCCGATGATGAACCAGATAGCATCCATGGCTGGCTCAAGTGGACAAGACCCGGGAACCAGGAGCCGTGTCAAGATCCAAATTATAGAACTTGATAAAAGTGTGTGGATAGGACCATCCTGCCGCTACACAAATATCCTCTAGGAAGACTCCACCAAAAAGAGCTTGAGAGGAAGCCACACTCCTGGTGGAATGCACCCGAACGCTGAGAGGTGAAGAAAGACAAAGCACCTCATATGCTAGCAAAATAGCACCCCTAACCCAGTGAGAAATTCTGCACTTCGATGCAACAGGCCCACGGCAGCCAGCACCAAAGCATATTAACAGCTGGGGAGATTTCCTCCAATGGCTAGAGCAGTCCACGAAGATTTTCAAAACTCGGACAGGGCAGACCATGTGAAGTCTCTCATCCTCACCTAAAGCAAAAGGAGGAGGATGGAAAGAGTGAAGGGTAACCACCTGAAAGCGAATTGATGTGGACAAAATCTTGGGTACATAGTAGGGGTGGCACGGTACACAGATGTCACGGTTCGGTACATACCTCGGTTCGGGGGTCACGGTTCGATACGATTTCGGTAAAAATGAAAATACTAAATATTATATACAGGTGCTGGTCATATAATTAGAATATCATCAAAAAGTTGATTTCACTAATTCCATTCAAAAAGGGAAACTTGTATATTATATTCATTCATTACACACAGACTGATATATTTCAAATATATTTAATTTTGATGATTAGAGCTTACAGCTCATGAAAGTCAAAAATCAGTATCTCAAAATATTAGAATATTTACATTTGAGTTTGAATAAATGACCATCCCTACAGTATAAATTATGGGTATCTCTTGTTCTTTGAAACCACAATAATGGGGAAGACTGCTGACTTGGCAATGATCCAGAAGACGGACATTGACACCCTCCACAAAGAGGGTGAGTCACAGAAGGTCATTACTGAAAGGTGTGGCTGTTTACAGAGTGCTGTATCAAAGCATATTAAATGCAAAGTTGACTGGAAGGAAGAATTTGGGTAGGAAAAGGTGCACAAGCAACAGGGATGACCGCAAGCTTGAGAATACAGTCAAGCAAAGCCGATTCAAACACTTGGGAGAGCTTCACAAGGAGAGAACTGAAGCTGGAGTCAGTGCATCAAGAGTCACCACGCTCAGACGTCTTCAAGAAAAGGGCTACCAAGCCACTTCTGAACCAGAGACAACGTCAGAAGCATCTTACCTGGGCTGTGGAGAAAAAGAACTGGACTGTTGCTCAGTGGTCCAAAGTCCTCTTTTCAGATCAAAGTAAATTTTACATTTCATTTGGAAATCAAGGTCCCAGAGTCTGAAGGAAGAGTGGAGATGCACAGAATCCATGTTGCTTGAAGTCCAGTGTGAAGTTTCCACAGTCAGTGATGATTTGGGCTGCCATGTCATCTGCTGGTGTTGGTCCACTGTGTTTTCTGAAGTCCACAGTCAACGCAGCCATCTACCAGGAAATTTTAGAGCACTTCATGCTTCCTTCTGTTGACAAGCTTTATGAAGATGCTGATTTCATTTTCCAGCAGGACTTGGCACCTGCCCACACTGCCAAAGGTACCAAAAGCTGGTTCAATGACCATAGTGTTACTGTGCTTGATTGGCCAGCAAACTCGCCTGACCTGAACCCCATAGAGAATCTGTGGGTTATTGTCAAGAGGAAGATGAGAGACACCAGACCCAACAATGCAGATGAGCTGAAGGCCACTATAAGAGCAACCTGGGCTCTCATAACACCTGAGCAGTGCCACAGACTGATCGACTCCATGCCACACCCCATTGCTGCAGTAATTCAGGCAAAAGGAGCCCCAACTAAGTATTGAGTGCTGTACATGCTCATACTTTTCATTTTCATACTTTTCAGTTGGCCAAGATTTCTAAAAATCCTTTCTTTGTATTGGTCTTAAATAATATTCTAATATTTTGAGATACCGATTTTTGACTTTCATGAGCTGTAAGCTCTAATCATCAAAATTAAAAGAAATAAACATTTGAAATATATCAGTCTGTGTGTAATGAATGAATATAATATACAAGTTTCACTTTTTGAATGGAATTAGTGAAATAAATCAACTTTTTGATGATATTCTAATTATATGACCAGCACCTGTATATAAAATCTGTTTTGTTTTCATTGTGTGTACACACAAATAAAAGCAGACCTTTATACAGTGATTATTAATAAGACAATAAGTGTTTAAAGTTGATTCTGCTGGTATAAGGAAACAGTTGAAGTTATTGCGCCGAGCGCCACACACACACACACACACACACACACACACACACACAACACATCAGTTCCAGCATTACTAACTTGACAGCACAGTTGGTACTCTTATTAAAATAAAATACAGTGAGCCAAACATCAGCACACCCGCCTCTGTGTCACCGCTGGAACGCGACTGAAGTACAAAGCCTATCATTTACTCATGGCATTCGCTGTTCTTCTGCTGGCAGTTATCAAACAGCGCTGCATTACTGCGGGCGCCCCCTTCTGGATTGGGGGGTGAATTGCCTGTATTCGTCGTAAGGCCTCATGCACCGAACCGAGACGCCCGTACCGTGACGGTTTGGTATGAATACATGTACCGTGCCACGTGCCGTGAGAGTCAGAATCCGCTCTGGAACTGACTCCAAGGGCTCAAAAGGAGCTTTCATTAAGCCCTCCAGGACGACTGCCAAGCCCCAAGAAGGAACTCCAAGGGGGCATGCTGGTTTCAGATGCCGAAACCCATGCATAAATGCGGAGAGTCGGAGAACAACCGATGTCTCCCCAGGGGAACTTCATTCAACTCTCTCCAAGCAGCGATGGCCGCGAAAAACTCTCAGGGTAGTAGCAGCAGCTCCCGCTGCAAATGTTTCTTGCAGAAATATAGGGCAGGACTGGGTTCACTGCATGGGCCAAGTACCATGACTCCACTTCCTTCCACTCCGCTTTGTGTACTGCTGTACACCCAAAGCGCTTTACAATCATATGGGGGTCTCTCCTCAACCACCACCAATGTGCAGCATCCACTTGGATGATGCAACAGAAGCCACAGCACAACGGCGCCAGTGCGCTCACCACACATCAGCTACAGGTGGAGAGGAGAGAGTGTGAAACGCATCTATGCCCAGAGATGCTGGGGAACTCAGGGAGAACCAAAGCGGGCATTGGGGCGAAAGGGGTCCCCCTTCACCCTGCCGAACAAGTCCCAAATCTGGTCTACTGTTTGGCGGTTCAGCATCCATCCCCCAATCTGAGCTTCTGTCTCAACAGAAATCCCGCTGCGAGGTTCAAGGCCCCCGGGACGTGAACTGCTCTCAGGGAAATGAGTCTGCCTTGAGACCAAAGAAGAAGACAGCGCACATGCCTGTCTAGGTTGTGTAACCGTGAACCCCCTTAGCGGTTTATGAAATACCACTGCCAAGTTGTCCATCCTGACAATCACGTGACACCCCCTGAGTGAGGGGAGAAAGTGTATCAGTGCCAGAAAGACAGCTCTCAGCTTCTGGCTGTTTATGTGTCAAGAGAGGAACTTTCCTGTCCAAACTCCCCACGCTGGTCTGCCCTTGAAGACCGCGCCCCAGCCCATCAGAGAGGCGTCCGTTGTAACCATTTGGCGATGGTGAATAGCGCCCATACTGACCCCTCTCAGAAGAAAGAGGGGTTCCCACCATATTAAAAGGGCGCGGAAGCAACTGCATGACACCTTTAATGGGTGAAAGGCTGGTCCTGTCGAGCGCATTCTTAAAAAGTTTCATCCACCAAAAGGAACGGACTCATATGAAGCAGCCCCAGGGGAGCACAGGGGAGCCTGCGGCCATGTGGTTCAAGAGCCTGCGACAAGTGCTCACAGAAACATGATGGCCTAGTTTGAAGCAGGCCAAGCATGCATTGAGACTGGAAATCCGGGCAGGAGCAAGATGGGCCTGCATCTGAACGGAATCCAAGTGAACCCCCAAGACAACGGTCTGTTGAGAGGGAGCGAGAACACTCTACTTGGCTTTCATTCTGAGGCCAAAAGACAGAATGTGGCGAAGAAGAACATCCCTCTGGTAACTCACTAATTCCCTGGAGTGGGCTAAAATGAGCCAATCGTCCAGGTAATTGAGTATACGGATACCCTGGAGCCTCAATGGGGCCAGAGCAGCATCCATGCACTTTGTGAATGTCCTTGGTGCCACAGCAAGGCCAAAAGAAAGAACCTTGTACTGGTAAGCCTTTCACCCAAAGTGAAACTTCCTGCTTCACCGAACGACCTGAATATGAAAAATGGCATGCTTCAGGTCAACGGTGACAAACCAGTCTCCCACAGGAATTTGTGACATAATAGCATTCAGCATCAACATCTTACTTCCCTTTGTAAAGGGAGAAATTCTGCAAGTGAAGGTCTAGGTTAGGGCGTAGGCCTCCGTCTTTTGTTGGATGAGAAATTAGTAACTGAAAAGCCGCATTCACCTTCCGCTGGAGGAACCTCCTCTACCGTTCCTTTAAGGACGAGGGAAGATATCACAGAAGCTTCGGAGGCGCTGCTCACTACAGTCATGTGAACCCCTTCGAAGCAGGGGGGGTTGTGACAGAACTGAAGTGTGTAACTGAACTGAACTGTGCATAGAACCCAAGGCGATACCCCTGATAGACGCTTCCAGTCATGAAAGAATTGCAATAGAGGAAGCAGAGTGCTGCAGTCTAGAGAAGTGGTTTTCAATCCTGTCCTGGAGGACCCCCAGCCCTGCACATTTTGTACGTCTCCCTTATCAGACACACCCAATTTAGTTCTTGCAGTATCTGCTAACGAGCTGATGAGTTGAATCAGGTGTGTTAGATCAGGGAGCCATACAAAATGTGCAGGCCTGAGGGTCCTCCAGGACAGGTTTGAAAACCCCTGGTCTAGAGGACATATATGTGTTGGGGTGCCGAGATGGATAACATCATCCACCGCGAAGGAGAGCCTCTGGCGTCCTGATGCGGAATGAGGAAGCCCACAGGGACCGATGTGAGGGCCTGGTTTGTGACTGGTACAGGGTCTGCTGGCTCTGGGAGAGAACTGTACGTGTCTCCTATCACATGAGCAGCAGGTGACAAGGAGCAGGTGGTACAGAGAGAAAGCCTGATGCGTCTCCCATCTCCAACATCGAAAGAGAGTGAGGCTGAACGATTGCTGCACACTGAAACGCGGGCAGAAACGTATGAACGGTCTGGCCCCCCGAAATTTGTCGACCACAGAGTTGACCGCCTCCCCAAACAGCCCTGCCATGCAGCACTTCCCGATAAGGGGGCAGAACATCCAGGAAGGGGCCGAAGATGGCGAGAGGTGATCGTATCCTCGATTGCCGGAATGCCGGTATCCACCTTATTCCTAAACGTGGAAGTAAGCCTATTGGGTGAGACTTCAGTTCATAGCTGCTATAGGGAAATAAGAATAACAACGTGCAGTAAAGTTAGTTAAGTGTTCTTAATTAAGGTAATACACAAAAATAATATAGTAAGACACACCAATTGGAAGCAAATGAGACCGGAAGTAAGACCTATAAAATTTACAAATGACCGCACCCATTTTATGGGAAGAAAAAGGTGGATAGCCCTGCTTCACAGAAACCACTAGGTTGGTGAAGTCAGCGGCTGCCACGTTAGAGAGGCGGGTGGAAAATGGCTGCTTCCAGGATCTGGAGATCTCATGAAGCAGATCGCTGAAAAAGGGCAGCTTTCTTGACGCAGGCCTCGAATTTGGGCCTCATCGAGCTTAGACGACTAGGATTCGTGGGGCTCGTCAGGCCAATCAATAGAGAGCTTATCTGAGGCACGTGTCAGCACTTCTTCATGCTCCGAGTAGGCCGTGAAAGGCCACGTTTCCTGGCCACTAGGTGGGAGAGCGTCGGCTGAAGCAGGCCCTAAATCCTAGGAGTAGGATGCTGCCGTGTACAAAACGTCCTCTAGCCCAAAAATAATAATTTCCCACGCCTCCAGGTTGGACCAAAAAGCTGCGCTCGAACACACTGCACAGACTACAGCCGACTTCAAAGTAAAACGTGCGTTCTGTGCATGCGTGAGAGGAATTAACGGTCTATATCAGCAGCTATCAATAGTATATATTCGTCATTCAAAAGGAGAAACCGAAACAAAGATATACGAGATAAACGCAGATATACAAAACGTAAACAAAGCAGCGCTTGCTTACCATTTTGAATATCAGTAACGTTGAAACTTTAATCATTTTAAGCGGCTCATGTTGTTATGAAAACATTCGTGAATTAGAATGATTGGGAAAGATCATGTAATATTTAAACAGCCTTCTGTCTGTACCGCCTTCATTTACGTGCTTGTTTTCATCACTTTCACTTTAATTTTCGGGCACTGACTCGCTCGCAAAACTAAACATCCAATCAGAGTTCTCACTCTCGACGACAGTCCCGATGCCGGCAAACTGCCACCGATGTGAGCCCGACGAGAGCAGACGAGTGGAACACACCAAACAAACTAGCCCGACCGTCGGCTTGGCGTGTCTTTATCTTTATCTTGATAGTCTTTATCTTGAGATGAAAATGCTTAATAGTCTTAGACACATTTCAGTCATTTGAGTCCTTCATAGTTTTAGTCTATTTTTAGTCGACGAAAAGTCATTGCATTTTTGTTAACTTTTAGTCATTACTTTTAGTCAAACTGCAGTTACCAACATTTATTTTGGTAGCCATTTTATATGTAGTCTTCAAACAAAAATAGTCATTAATTCTTCTCTCTTTAGACCAAGTCAAATTAAGCTTATGAGAAATTTGAATCAAGGATTGAATTTGGAAAAACTGGAATAAATGACAATTTTCATTTTTTGTTAGATATAAAAATTAAACAAATTTTTCAGATACAGTTGGTTTACTTAAGCATAAATTTATTTAGCATCTTTTGTTGGTTAACATTAATGACACAGATAGGTATTTAATTAGGAATGCTGGCCATTTAAGACAATGCATGTAATACTGACAACACATTTAGTTTTCATCCACCTGTTTACATTCACTTAAGCCATAGCCGACTGTATTTACGTGAGATACTCTACACGATAGACATTTGGACTACGCTGTGTGTGTATTTGAAAAATGAGAACTGATCGAAAAGACAGTTAACCTAGATGTATTTTGAATGTCCAGTAGTCCTCAAATAATATTCTAGTCCCGTTTTATTCTTATTCGTAGTCTTGTTAACGAAGACGTGGCATAAATCTCTTCATAGTTTTTATCATCAGATATTAGTTTTAGCTCATCAACGTCTTGTCTTAGTCACAGAAAAAAGGTTCGTTAATGAATTTTTTTGTCGTCGTCTTCGTTGATGAAATTCACACTGCTTTGAGACGGAGGTTTTCACAGAATTTACATTTATAAGCGCCGTAAACCATCTCGTGCGCATGCGGAAAACCCAAATACTTAACACACTTACCGCGTGGGTCGTCACTCGCAATAAAGTGAGAACATGGCGGCTGGCAGTGACAAACTCCATGGCATTTCACCACAAGAACAATGTTCCACAACTGCAGTCACTGAAGTGCAAATGAAGAAAGCTCAACGAAAAACCAGGGCTAAAAATGGCCGCTTCATGAAGACAGAGAAATCTGAGGAGCAGATGGCGTGTTTGCCAGTATAAGGATGGCAACGTAAGAGCAACGACGCGGCGCCCGCGCCATCAGCCAATGTTTTGGCGGGATTTTAGACAGGCTTCAGACAATCGGCACACCGAGATGGCGTTCGCATTGTGTCATAGCTACGCAGCGTCGAGTGAACCCATGGAAGAGAACAATAAATATTGATTCTGAATATCGGTTAACGGCCACATAAACATGCAAATAATCGGTATCGGTTACAAAAATTCAATATCGATTAATCTATATGACACACTCCAGGAGAAACAGCAGACAGATGTAAAAAAATAAATATCGGTTCTGCATATCGGTTATATAAACAAGCAAATAAAATGTACTGTATGGGTTACAAACAAAAAAAATAAAAAAAAAAAATCAACATTGGTCAATCTCTACTAAACACTCCAGCAATAACAGCAGATAGGCTAGATGTAAAACATAAATATCAGTTATTGGGCACATAAACATGCAAATAATCTGTTATTAAAAAAAAAAACAATATTGGTCGATTTATACTAAACACTCCAGCAGAAACAGCAAATAGAAATATGATCATTAAATATTGATTCTGCATATCAGTTATCAGGCAGATAAGCATGCAAATAATTTGTATTGGTTTAAAAAAAAAAAAAAAAAATCAATATCGGTCAATCTCTACTAAACACTCCAGAAAATAGAAATAAAGTAATGAATAAATACTGATTCTGCATTTCGTTATCAGGCACATAAACACAAATAATCTAATATCTGTTCCAGTTCTTTTATTTAAAAAAAAAAGAAAAAAAAAAAAAAAAAAAGTGTATTTCACTGGAGTGGAGGAGAGAGAGGAAAACTTATGTCAGTTAATAGAGACTAATGTCTACAGAGCTCTTGATTTAGCTGAAGAACACTCCTCACTCTTCAGCCACTCATGTAAATGATCCAGCACTTTCTCCATTAAGCAGATGAATGGAGAGCCATTGTTTCCGAGTCCCTGAGGCGTGGAGCCAGCAGAGACTCTCTGAGGACTGAAGTCAGCATGCAACGAGGCCGCGATCAGCCCTTAGAAACGCCCTTCACAGTCCAATCACAGTATACAGTATTCAGGACGACCACATCAACATCTAACTCAAGTATCCTGGAAACAATGTGAGGTCTACACAGGCAGAACTTAATTCATTTACACCAGTGTTGAGTGTGTGCGCATGCAAAGTTGGAATAAAGGAAATCTAGCATGCACTAATCGCACAATTTATGGAAAAAAAAAAAAAAAAAAAATCGAATTGTGATTTTTCTGATAAATATTATGACTGTGATTAAAAAGAAATACAAATGAAATTTGGTAACATTTTAACATTAATGATCCATTTACATTAACATGAACTGACAAAAACATGGTGCTAAAGCATTTATTATGGCACATAATTAAATTTATTAATTAAATATTTGTTAATTAAAATCAAAAGTTGTATGTTTTAATATTAAAATAAACCTGAGCTGACATGAACTAACAATGAACAGTTGAATTTGTATTAATATGCAACTAATTTTACAAATACTTATAAAAGATGAATAAATAATAAATGTATTACTCAATATTAGTAATTAATGCACCAACTAATAATTATATCATAACTATAACTGTCATTATTGGTAATAATAATATAATGGAAATCGTAATATTACGTATAGACACAAGACAAGAGCAATAAATTACAAAGTAGAAATGAAGGGAAAGAGAGAGGGGCGATAGATTTAAGATCAATCTTTCTGATGGGCTCGAGTTTTCAATCAATCACTCAGTGAATCCCACGAGCAATTCATCACATTCTCAATCCTCAACGTACATCCGTGCTCTTTCAATCAGCCAATGGATCGCTTCTGCTGCGTTTGCATTCTAGCTGGGTAAAGGCAGAGACGTTAACGAGGGGAGATTTTACTCTCCTAACGAGGATCGGCTGCAGACGCGCTATAAAAAGCTCAGAGTGACACAGAGATCTTCAAACGGCACACAGACACACCAATGACTCCTTAAGCAAGTTACAGGACAGAAATAGGACAGGAACGAGGCCAAAGACGCAAGAAGAACCCAAACATACGAAAAGTGACGACAAAAGTAGAAAGAAAGAAACAATCAGCCAACGCATTTCAAGAATGCAGGGCAAACCAGTGTTTTTGTTAACGACAACTAAACTATTAAAATTATTTTTGGAAACTGAAAACAAGCTGGAAAAATACATAAAATGTTAGATTTAAAAACCTTTTCTAACAATCAGAAATATTTCAAGTAACTAAAATAAGTTAGTTTAGGTTTAAGTACTAAAATTACTTAAAATGAAGCTGAAATAAAAATAAATTAAAGCTACACAGGAATTAAAAAAAAAAAAAACTGGAAAAATAGAATAAAATAAAAATGACAAACAAAATACACTTAAATTAAACTTAAATTAAAATAAAAACCAAAAATATAAAACAACATCTTATTCTTAGATTTTTAAATTAAAATTATTAAAATCTTATAAATAATAATAAGTTTTAATAGTATATAAATACTGATAAAACAAAATAAAAAGAGGGGGCAAAAATACGCTAAAAACCAAGTTTATTTATTTTATTTTATTTTTCAGGAATTTAAATGATTTCTTTTTATTTGATTTATTAAAATATATTAGCAGTACTTAACATGTAATTAAGTTAATTTATTAATTTTAAATTAATAATTGAATAAGTACTTTATAAAAAATGTTATACATAAAGTACATTTTAGGCACAAAAACATGCTAAAAACCATATTTAATTTATTTTATTTTCAGATAACGGAATTTATTTTATTTAATAATATATATAAATGAACAGCAGTTAATAAAGAAAAACCAGGATAAATTATGAAGTACACTGTAATGAAAAGCAAAACATGTGAAATCAAGATTTTAAAGCACGAAGCATTTACCTACATGCATATAGTACATTTTATACACAAAAAAAACAGTCTAAAGACTGAAGTCAGAAGACATATATTGTAGATATTTGAATTTATTTGACATTTAATTTATATTTTATTATTTCTTATTTTATTTATGACTATATATTGACAGTAGTCAGTAAAAAAAAAAAAAAAAAAGATTATGAATGATATTCTAATGGGAAAAGCAAAAACATGTCCGTGTAGCTATAAATGTTCACCTACATGCATAAGTACATTTTAGGCACAAAAACGAAGCTGAAGACGCGTCAGAAGAGAGCCCATCCCTGCTGTAAGGCGTCACCTTTGGGTAGTTTACAGGAAACACAATGTTCTCGCGTCAAAAGATGCTTAATGAATCTTCGCCAGAGGTCAGCTGACCCTCAGACCAATTATCTTGTCACTTCGAGACAGCGGCACGAAAAATGTCCTGTCGCAGGTTTGGAGTCTCTAGGAACACGGTGATTGAGGACGCTGCGGTTTTTGCCTCGTCATGCTCGATTCCCTCCCCTCTATCCCGTGCTTTACTCATTTGTTTGTCGCCGGTGAGAGAACAGCACACGCTCAAAATAGAGTAACACAAGACCAAGCACTGAGTCTGCACTCGCTAATGCAACAACACGCTCCACAGTAACGCTGCCAGCATCAAATTCACCCACAACGGCTTCGTTTTTTTAAAAACCATGAGAAATGACAAACAAGTTTAAGTACTATTACTAAAAACAACAGAAATGACAAAAGCACACAAAATTATTAAAATAGAAAAAAAAAAAAAATATATATATATATATATACACACACACATATACATACATATATATATATATACATATATAAAATATACATATATATATATATATATATATATATATATATATATATATATATATATATATATATATATATATATATATATATATATATATATATATATATATATATATACACACATATATATATATATATATATATATATATAGAGAGAGAGAGAGAGAGAATAAAAAAATGACCAAAGTTCACAAGAAAATGACTACAAAAATAAAATAAAGCTTTACAGAAAACAAATGCACATAAGTGAAACAACAAAAGTATCATTTTCAGTCATTTAAATAAAACCTAAACAATAAATAATTACATGGAAAAAAAAAAACATTAAATCAGCAATGTATATAAAACAATAAAAATGCAAAAGCACATAAAGACTATAGAAAATATATTTTTTTTTAAAATACAAAAGCAAATAAGCAGAACAAAAAACAAAAAAAAGGTAAATGAAATGAGGATGAAATTTTTTTTAATAATAAACAAAACTAATTAGAAATGTATACAAAAAAGCAAAAACAAAAGCAAAATAAATTAAAACGTGTGAATGACAAATATAATTTGGGAAATTATAAAAATAAAAGCCATTTCAAAATATTAAGAAAAACTACAATACTATATAAATATCACTAAAACACGGTGCTTTATGTCATTTGGTTATTTTCTGTCATATCCCATCATATACTCTCCAGCTCTAGATCTCCATTTGTACTACAGGTACAGGACAGGAGAACAGGAACATGAATGAAATCATTCAAAGAGCTTTTGGGACAGGACAGCTATTGGTTTAATTCATTAAAACAATCATCATCTACTGTAATCCAGCGGGAAGCGCATGAGTTAGATTGACTAGAGATTATTACAGCGATTCAGATTAAAACACGTCCAGACATGCATTCATCTCGTTTCCATGGATACCGCAGGAATTCCGTCTCCGGTTTACTCTTCCCTCATATTCATACTCACAAAAAACGTCTGGGTTAACAGATTATTGAACAGTGCAAACTCAAGTGAGGAGAGCATATGCTGTGGATGCCTGTCAGATTTATTTGATTTGACTGATTTAATTCATTTCAATAGTTTCATTTTCTTCAGATGGGATGCGAAGTACAAAAAGATCCATAATGGGTGCAACAGGCAGCACAACAAGAAATGTAGCTACAGTATTCAACAAAATAATCATCAAAATAAATGAGAAACTTTGTAAATATACAATATTCATATTGAGGTTGAGCAATTAAAATAGACAGGATTGCAATTACCCAATATGTTTGCAAAACAGAAATATATACTTTTGCAATTACAAATAGCAAAAATTTGCCCAATCGCCTCGGGGGGGTGGGGAGGCGGTGGTGTTCCATGCATTTAAGCACTATTACATATTTATTATATATAAAATTATTTATTATTATAAATATTATGACTAAGTAAAGAATACTAAGATGTGTGACCAAAAAATCTTAATTTATTTAATATATTTTTCAGGGAATTTATTTTATTTTTATTTTTTTTATTATGGCTACAGCATTTTTTTAGTTTTCATTTAGCTGAACACCAAAGCCAAAAATTAAGCTTTTTTTTATAATCAATTAATCATTCGTATTTAATAAATCAACACTCAAAAGTTGTATATGATCATTTAAATCGCACATATGGCAGTCTTCATATCAACATTTTAATAATATAATTATGTTTCTACTCCAATTTGTTGTTGAAATATGAACATTTAAACAGCGTCTGAAATAAAAATGTGTCTTCATGACAGATTTATTCAAACACACTGTATGTAGTAGTTTATAAGACTTTCGCTTGGCGAAATTTTAACGCATCAGTAAGTACAGCCATCTAAATCAGCCGAGAAACAATCTATGAAAGCTCAGAGAGGAGAGCAGACGCATGAGGAGGAAGAGAGATGAAGAACAAATGCTTCAGTGGGAAGGGAGTCGCTCGCTCTCTCACTGCTACTGAATATTTCAGGAGCAGGAATATTTGAAAAGATCATCTGCGGCACCAGAGCCCAGCACTGACGAGAACATGCGTGAAACACGGCCGTATGATGAAGATCAGCTCATCTCAAATCAAACACGATCCGCACGAGATCTCAGCATCAGACGCATCCACAGACACCCTTCATCACAGCACCTCAGGAGATCAACACATGCCAATATATTCACAAACCAATCAAAGCACATCCGTTTAGTTCCTTCAGGCGTCCATTATCAGCCTGCATTAGACTAATCAAATATATTATATACTGGAATGAATGTTTACTGTGATTATTAAATCCATTTAATTGTTTACAAAGCATCTTTTATTATATTGATGTCCACTTTGTGTGCCAACAACACCGCCTAAACATAGTTAATACATTAACACACATACATACATACACACACATACACGTATATACACGTATACACACACACACACACACGTATACACACACACACACACGTATACACACACACACTGCGTATACACACACACGTATACACACACACGTATACACACACGTATACACACACACGTATACACACACACGTATACACACACACACGTATACACACACACACACGTATACACACACACACACACACGTATACACACACACACACGTATACACACACATACACACACACACATACACACACACACACACACACACACATACACACACACACACACACACACGTATGTATACACACACACACACGTATGTATACACACACACACACGTATGTATACACACACACGTGTATGTATACACACACACACGTATGTATACACACACACACGTGTATGTATACACACACACACACGTGTATGTATACACACACACACGCGTATGTATACACACACACACACACGTGTATGTATACACACACACACTGCGTGTATGTATACACACACACACACGCGTATGTATACACACACACACACGTGTATGTATACACACACACGCGTGTATGTATACACACACACACGTGTATGTATACACACACACGCGTATGTATACACACACACTGCGTGTATGTATACACACACGTGTATGTATACACACACACGTATGTATACACACACACGTATGTATACACACACACGTATGTATACACACACACGTATGTATACACACTTTTTTTTCCTTTGCATTTTAATAGAAGCTAATTTTAAAGAACTTTGTTGCATGCTTTGTTTTATTATATTTATATTTTATGTTTTTATTTTATTTTATATATTATTAGTTCAACTTATTTTAGTACTTTAACCACACTTATAACCATACTGATCTCCTATACTCCAGTACTTTAACCATAACCCTAACTAAAAAACAAAATAAATAAATAAATATTATATAAATAAATGTGTATAAACCTTGCATATAAAAATAAAATAAACCATGTTCCATAATTTCCACAGAAGTCTCCGGTGTTTATTAACTCACTAAACACTAGGGGTGTAACGGTACACAAATATGACGGTTCGGTACGTACCTCTGTTTTAACGTCACGGTTCGGTATGATTTCAGTACAGAAGGGGGAAAAACTTTTTTTTTTTTTAAATAAACAAACAATAGTTTATTGAACAAGTTGCTCTCTTTAAAATACATTCAGTTATACTTTCAAATTTCTTAGTGATAAAAATCTACCTCAGCTTATGCTTAAAACTATAGGGAGCCCTTTTACATTATAAGGTTACAATTAGGCCTAACAACGTAATCCACGCTTAAATTTAATTACTGTTTATTTTTAAATAGATGATCAACACTCAAAAAAATAAATAAATAAAAATGTATGCAAACATGAAAACTGCACATAAAGCAGTTTTTAAATTAACAATACAATTTCTAGGCTATTTGTTAAAATATATTCAATCACACTAGCTGTTATAGCATGTTTTCATAAATGATTAATTTAAACATACATTAAATAATTAAGACTAACAGGTTTAGTAAAATATAATGAATATATGGTGTAATATTTGGCGAAATGCTCCTCTCTAGGCTTGATTTCTCTAGTGAACTTAACGAGCTGTGGTACACATACGTACTGAAACGAAAGACCCGTAACGAAACGGTTCGGTACAAATACGTGTACCGTTACACCCCTAGTAAGCACACAAGTGTATGCAAATCTAATTCAGTAAATAGTATGTACAATTGATGAGTTTCCACTGGTAATTATGAATGTGCTCTAGTTGAGAGTTATGCATGAGAGACATTTACATCCAGATAACCTGGGAGCGACATTGAAACGATTTCTTTGACATAACGCTGAGGAAACGCTTTCAGACTGCAGGTGTGTTCATCACGTCTCTCCATCTGCCGCGGGATTTACGTGATGAGACGTCACAGCTGTGCGCGCGCGCACACACTCACAACGCACAGGGCTCTCCACATAGAACACCAGCATGCAAAACACACACGTCAACAACACAGAGCTCATATTACTGCTTCATCAGACACCGAGATCACGTCACTGCACGGAAAAATCATTCTTCATTGAATAAGAGCCTTTCACTGCTCTCACTGAGAACAAAACACTCACAGCAGGAGCAAACACACACACAATACAAATACAATTCAGTCTAAAGCAGGTGTATGAGACACGACAAATATCTTACATCACGCATGAGTGATTCAACATATTATATTCATATTAATGTTATTTTTATAGCCATTTTAGGATAGAATTTTATAATTCAGTAAATACTAAACGCATATAACATTTTCAATTTTCTAATTTTCTAATAATTATATTTACTGGAAAATTGACAATGCTTTACATACTAAAAAACAAACAAATATGGTATATGTATAGTTGTGTGGTTTTTTTTTGTTTGTTTGTTTTATAACTATAAATTAAAATTTTCTAAGTTATTTTTGCTGGAAATTTGACAAATGAAATGCTTTACATACTAAAAATTCACCACGTTATTTTTATAGTTATTTATATTATTTGTATAGTTATTTTGTAATAGTTTATAAAATATCACTTTATAGTAGTTACTGTTGCTGGAAATGGGACAAATAAAACATTGTAAGTGCTTTATATGCTAAATATCCATCATACATACTTTTTATAGATATGCTATTTTTATATTATAACAGTACAATATTTTATAATTGTTATTTTTTCTGGAAACTCAACATGAAATTCTTCACGTATTAAAAACCCAACACATTACTTTTATAGTTGCTTGTTATTTTTATAGATACAGTATTTTATAATAGTTTATAAAATATAAACTTTAGAATCAATATTTTTCCTGGAAAGTTGACAAATAGGATGCTTTATTTACTAAATACCTATGTGGAAGTGCCAACATATTTTTACATATTCCAGTTAATTACTTGTTTTGGGCCAAACAACAGTCTGGTACACGTCCCGCTTTGTTGACACTCAAATATAAATAAACCTTACCTAGAAATATAGTTTTACCTAGAAATACATGCTTTCAAAATCTACAATTACTTTTTTTTGGTTTGTCAACTAACTGCTCTTAAGGAAGCTCAGCATAAAAAGGATGATTACAGCCAAGAATGAGCGCATGTTGGAAATAACAGCACTGAATTTAATTCTCTCTCTGTTGTCTATATGCTCATCATAAGTCTTGTGAAGTCGCTTTTATATTGCTGTTCCCTCACTGGGCTGATGCTCAGAAAATGCTCCAGAACGTCCACCGCATGTGGCTTTTAACAAGATTCACTAGTATAAAACAGCCTAAATTCTATTAACATTTACTATATAACCACTAATTCGGTAATAAACATCTAAATTAATACAGCAGGCATTTCATAACAAAAACATCGTTAATAATTCTGATATAACATACCAGTTGAGAAATGCAATAAAATGTGTTTCGTTTGTTTTATTCCAATATTCCAGAGAATATTATTCAGTTAATTGACATTATCCAGTGAATTATTCTTCACTCTTTAGCCTATTAAACAGCTTATAAACCTAATTTAAAATAAAGTATTACATTTCTGCAAAGTTGACATGACTCCCCTGTCCTTTATTTTCTCCATTTGAAAACATTAGACATTCTACATTTATTTTGCTTATTGTTAATATTCGTGTGGCTGCTGATGCTTTTTATAAATAAAATGTATTTATTGTTGTTTTGTATGCAAGGAGGGGGTGATTGTTCTAAATAAAATGGTTTGTCCAGTTCAGTGGTGTTGTAATCTGTGTCAAAAACAGAAGTATAACAGTAAAAAATTATCGGTTCTGCATATCGGTTATCGGGCACATAAACATGCAAATAATTGGCATTGTATCGATTATAAAAAAATAAAATAAAAATGTTAAAAAAAAATCAATATTGGTCAATCACTACTATCCATAAATTGGAAAAGTGTCACACTAATGCATGACATCAACTGCCCACAATCCTTTACAAAAATATATTCCTGATGGACCAATCAGACAATAACAAGGTCACCGTCAAGACCTTCTGACTATAAACACCAAACAATCATCCAAGCACGTCTGCGCTACACACATCCTCATTACCATCAGAAGTGCTGAGTGAGCAGCTGAGACTGTCGTTCACATCAGCCTTACATCCCCACGCTACACTACAGCCATGTGCTCTCAAACTAAAGAGATCAACACCGAACCACAACAACAGAGACACAGAAAACCTCACAGAAATATGGAAACAAACAATACAATATCCCATTATTATTAATAATAATAATAATAATAATAATAATAATAATAATAATAATAATAAACACTGTTGCCATTATTATACTACATAATAAAAAGCAATACAATCATTTTCTTTTTATACTTATACTTTTATTATTAACAATAATGTTTTACTAATATAACAACATAAAATGATTAACAATATCACCACATTTTCTTTATCACACTTATTACATTAATAGGTAAAATATTACACCACAGTAGTAGTAATAATAATAATAATAATAATACTATTATCAATAATAAAATATCAATTGTATGCATATTATACTATTGTATACAATTGATAATTTATTTTCATTACATTCTTATTTTTCTTTTCTATTTCTATTTTAGTATCCTTATTGTTATTTTTATTATTATTTTGTATCTTAAGCTATATAATAATATTAAAAATTTAGCATAATTTCATACTATTATAATGTAACAATGATTGTAACAATTCTACAATATTTTCTGTATATTTATTATCATTAATATTATTTACCAAAATATTATTCTACTATAATAACAATGAGCATATTATACCACTATAATATAATATTATTATAAAATATTTTATTTTTATTGTTTACGGTTTATTGGTTTTATTATTTTGTATATTATGCTACATAATAATACTAATAATAAATTATTATTATTAATATTGCACTATAATATAATATAACACCAAATAACAACGGCTTTTTGTTATCTTCATACAAAGATTTCAAACTTTCAGAATAGAGACAATCTATAAAAAAATAAAACCTAAAGACCTCAAAATATTCCTAATCTGATACTCTTCTGAACTTCTCTCCCACCGTTTGCTCATATATTCCCGGTCGAGTGTCTGAGTGCTGCTGCTGTTGTGTTTATGACAAACACCATCACTCTCCTCACTCTCGCTTTCTCTGTAGAAATAGCACTTCTGTAATTCACACACACACACATCTGTACGGTCACGTGGCGTAAATGGTGCCAACTTAACCCACAGCTGCAGCGTTCTCTCACACACACACACACTTACGAAGCAGTTGAGCATTGAGCAGGAGGCGCGGTTGGTCCGGCTCATGGCGCGGTTGCCCGGGAGACACGCACTCGGATGAGAACCGCTGCAAAACCAGCCGGCAAAACCATCCTTCACCTCCTCGCACACACACACCAATCCGACGCACAATTCCCTGCGCTTCCTGTCGCTCCGAATATTCCAGAACAAAGACGGAGTGGCTGGAGAAAGCAGGACAGGACAGACAGGTTCACCGGCGTCAGCGCACAGAGATCAGAGATGGAGAGAGAGAGAGAGCATTAGACGGGGTATTGCCTGATGCTAAGCTCCACCCTCGTGCACTGCATCCTCTCACGTGCACGCTCTCGCGCTCTCTCTCTCTCTCTCGCTCTCGTTATTCTTGCATTCACCCTTCACCGAGATCTCATCCATGCCAGCCTGCAACCTCAGCAAGACGCCAGCGCTGCACATATCACTGCGTCCATGAGCACAGAAACACCCAGACCATTTCCGGGAAATAAACAACTACTGCATCAGGATCACCAGCTGCACATAATGAACGAGCCACAATGAAGAACAGGGTTATTATAGTTAGCTAAAATGAAAACCACAATAAAATAAAATAAAATAAATGAAATGTTAACTGAAATAAAAATGTAATTTAAAAAAAAAAAAAAACATTTCAGCTATTTGCCGAAGCAACATTTCTTATTTTAATTTGGTTTACCTTGATGTACTAAGATAGATAAAACTGAAATAAAAATGTAGCCTATTAAAAAGGACAAAAAGCAACAAAATAACTAAAACTTTAAATAAAAATGTAAATCAAAACAAAATGCAAAATATTAATAAAAACCGGAATATTACCTTAATGATATTAAATAGGACTGACTCATTCCATGTACACGTCTTAATATATTAAATAAAACTTAACAAATAAAAACAACAAATATATAAAACTCAAAATAAAAATTTATAAAACTACAAAACTAGCCTACTAAAATGACAAAAAAAAACAAAATTACTAAAACTTTAAAAACTAATATATAATTAAACTAATATACACACAAATAATGCATGTATTTATATGCTACATAAAGTTTTGTACTAATATGTATTCATTTTTATGAACACTTTTTATATTTTATGTAATTCATCAAATATTTTATCGTATTATATTGTTGCATTTTATATTTACATTTATGCATTTGGCAGACACTTCTATCCTTTGACTATAACGTATACATTTTAATCAGAAATCGAAACCCATGACCTTGACCTACAGCTGTTTATATTTTAAAACAAAAAATATATTTTTTAATATTCACGTTTTATTTAAAAATGGGTATTAGATTATTTCCTCAATTCAATTATTCGATTATTTTCTCAATGCATCAAATTTAAAAATGCATTAGATATATAAATGAAATCACATGCTCATCAGGTTAATGTTTCCTTGCTGTGAGTTCTGTCTGCTGAAGCGCTGCGATGCTGCATGGCTGCAGTGGGGGACGCATCAGCGAGCTTCAGTCACGACGGGCGAGAGACACTGACACTGACACAGAGCGAGAGAGAGAGAGAGAGAGAGAGAGAGAGAGAGAGAGAGAGAGAGAGAGAGAGAGAGAGAGAGAGAGCGAGAGAGAGAGAGAGGGGATCCGCAGCGGCTCCAGTGACACAGCATTCTTCAGCATCTCCTCCCTCCCTCCCTCGCCGGCTCCATTATAACCTGCTAAGAGACACTCGCTCTGCAGTTTCCCAGCATGCATTGCTGTCTGCATTAAAGGACATGTTGTACCTCGCCGTCCATCTCTAGGAGAGACTCCTAACCGCTTGGAGCATAAAAAACATGCCACGATGTGCTGCTACTCCACATGACGTCATTCCCAGCATGCACAACATTTCATGTCCACCTCACCCCATCCTTTCATGTCGTCACATACTGAATAAAATTTTAAAAATTCACACTTTCAACCACAAGTTGTTTTTCTACCATTGTGCCATCTTAAAGTCAGCAAAAAGGGTACATTTTAAACCAATTTCCCACTTTTAAACATGACATACATTTTTAGGTTATCTTTTACTTGATTTTTTTTATTTGTTTTGTTTTATAATTCTCTTTATTTTCTGAACTGAGGTCACAGAGTTCAAATAGTTCTGCAAATATACTTGAGATATTTTTATATTTACATTTTAAGGACTAAAATGTAAATATAAAGCTTTTAGTTGATTTTTATTGAGAAGCTTGCTCAATGTAAATAAAATATCACATCAAATAAAGTTATTTTTATTTAAAAAAAAAAAAAACACGTTTGTTCAACAAAAGCTCTCTCGGGAATAATGTTTTAATTCATGAACTAAAGAAATACGCAAAGCAAAACTCAGGTCAGCTCAATTGCCTTATATATATATAAATAAGAGATGTATAAATAACCCTTTTTCCCTTCCCGATACCGATTCCGATACCTAGACTCAGGGTATCGGCCGATACCGAGTACTGATCCGATACTGTGTATCTGGTTATACAGCTATACTTACTAGCCCTGTATGAATTGATACAATTATTTTATGGTGCACTTCACCATAGATAGATAGTCTGGCGGTAAACAAAAATATAATATATAATGTTTGGAAAAAGTACACTGTTAACATCAGTCAGTCAAGCATTATAAATATATTATGATAATCAAGTATTATTGATAGAACTTTAGCAATTAGAATTAAAACTTGGTAACCATGTATGAATGCATATTAGTCATTTTAACTGAACTTAGGACTGGTGGTGGTGCTTTTTTGGTCATTCAGTGTTTCTGTAAAATGGGGAAAAACTATCAATAATACTGATAAGATAATAATAATCATACTATGAATTCTGCTAAGAACAATATAAACGCACTAAGGATTAACGAGCTGCTGGATTCATGAATATTAATCACGTTGTCTGCATTGGCTCGAACTGATTTGCTGAAATCAAAACAGGGATGATAATAGGTGAGCGCCAGCCAATGAGATTGACGTTTGCGCATTAGCTCCGCCTACTACCGGAGAACCCGGCAGTTAAACTGAAGAATTCCAAAGGAGCTCCGTTATTTTGACAGAAAAATACAACAAAGAATATAGTTTACATACCATTCGGAATTGACGCGCTACATGTAAAAGACTCTCTCTCTGCGTGTGAGAAAAAAAGCAAAGCGACGGCGAGTTGTCCGCTTCACACTAGCTTCACGCTGCGCATCCATTCAGATGATCTGAAAAATAGATCGCTTGACAGAGCGAAACTCTGAAGCGCTCAGTCAGAGTGTTCGGCGAGTGACAATATATCTGTGCTAAACTTATACATAGACTCCAACTCACACACTGGCGAGTAAAATCTGATTATTAATCAGCCAGTGGCTAATATTAGACATCATTTAGTCGCCCAGGGTGAAGATTTAGTCGCATATGCGAGTGATTTACTGGCAATGTGCTACCACGTTTGTACTTCTCCGCTGCTTTAAATAGTGGTTGCTTCCTGTGTTTGCATTCTGAGCAGCCAAGAAGAATTGATTTCCTATTTGCAGCGTTAAGCAAAGCTAGCGCGCATAACTATAGGTCTTGTCTAAGAAAATGGTATCGGATCGGTACATGGGTTCAAGTACTCGCCGATACCGATGCCAGAATTTTTTGTGGTATCGGTGGAATTTCCGATACTAGTATCGGAATCGGAACAACCCTTATATATATATATATATATATATTTTAGGATAAGACTTGATTTTACTTTCATTTTATTCTCTTATTGTTCTGTTTTTATCTTAAGAAATCTTGCTTTAAAAGGTGCTGTATAAAATAAAATTATTTTAAAAAATAAATAAAAAGAATTACATTTTGCATGTCTTTTTTTTTTTTTCCGCCCTTTCTTTAATTTAAATATTAAAGCAAAAATTCTTATGAATACTGCTTTAATTCATAAATATAAGAAATGCTTCCTACACTACAACAAAAGCATATTTATTTTCCGAACTCAAGTCACAGAGTTTAAATGGTTCTGCAGGTGTTTCACGTATGCATGTCAAAAACAGCACCCAATGTAAATGTAATGAATACAGCTCTGTCGATCACATAAAGCCCCGTCCAGACATGGCCACTGCATTTCTATCTGACAGAACGTGAAGGTGAAGGCCGAGACATTAGTGCGACCGTCTCCTGAACACAGGGAAACTCTCCCGTCGTGAGTCGTGACAGTGAGGAAGAGCACCAGCACATGACAATGAATGACTTAAGCTCTTTATCTAAAGTCACGACTCTCTCTCTCTCTCTCTCTCCTCATACACGGCCAAAATACAGATGCAACATCAGTATCTAACTCTGCAACATGTAAAATGAAATATACATTTTTTAAATAAAACAAAAATACACATTTAAAGTCATTTTAAAACTGTACACTCTTTTAGAAATGAAATATCAAATATATTATACAAATAAAATCTTTCATAAATCAAATACATATATTTACATTTAAAGGGGTCACGAACTGCCTTTTTTATTTTATACTATTCTCTGAGGTCTTTTACAACATTAACAAGATTTATTCATAAGATTTAGACTTGTAAGTAAACATCCACTGCTATGATTGGCTATGAATGTATAAATACTCAGGACATAAAGCGATCTGTAATAACAGACAAAGCAATGATAAAAACAGTTACTCACACTTGTGTGTCGAGACATTGCTGTCGAATCCAATAGTCAGAACAGCGTCGTCTTTTAGTTTCAATCTTTCTGAAAATCCTGTGTCGAATTGTGTCTTGTTTAAAAATGAGTCTGTGGTAAAATTAAGCGAACAAACGACCAGGTTCTTACTGACGCGATCTGGAACTTATTAAAAATAAATTTCATCCAAGGCAAAGAAGGAAGGCAATGTGTTTTTCCATAACTTGGCCCTGCACACCGTCTTGTTATCCTCGGAGTCATCTTTAGCATTTGATTGCTGAGTAAACCTGTGTTCGCCTCTCTCTTTATTTACCTACATGCACAAATCAGTGGGCGGGGCTATAGAGGCAGTGATGTGGAAATAGGCCTTAACCTGATTCTACAGAGGCTGGCTTTAATCGCACTATGATGTCATAGGTGACACATTCCAAAAGCTGTCATTTTAGCAGCTTTCCTTTAATATAAGCTGCTTTTAGATTAACAAGAAAGTTTGGAGTTCTGAAACTTACAGGATGTTTTTATAGTATGACCCCCAAACGACCCCTTATATGTCAAAAGATCAAGGCAATTATGATTTATCAATTCATGACCTCTTTAATACAATGTCAAAAGTGTACAGTCTTTTATTAATTAAACACATACACATAAATACAATAATTATAATTATGCAAAATGTTATAAATTTAATTTAACTATTAAATATTTTCAATTACATGTGTTTAGATAGACTTCTTTTTTTTTCCGTAAATTGTAGTTGCACCTTTAGAAGTGTGCGTTCACACGTGCTGCGTTCACAGAGAACACTGCTAGAGCTGATAGACTGCGATTCACTGCAGACGTGGCCTTATGACTCCAAGACACCTATTTTTAGGAAAGGAGGACACCCTGCTACAGACTAACTACCCCTTCAGCACAACACACACACCTCACGTCTCACTCACACACACACACACACACGTCGCTCCCCTGAAACCAGCTGTGCACGTCACACAAATGCATGACACAGGGCCATAAAGAAGGAAAACCTGCAACAACACCACAAACAGCTCACTCGGTTTAACTACATGAGCCATCAGAACACATTAGTCTACAGCAAACAACCACTCTCATAAGCATTCATCAATATACAACATCATCAAACATTGAGTCATGTCCAACACAGGGTAATACATAACGATAAACCAAGACGACAAGCATCAGATCATTACTGTACTTCCTGACTCCACGTGAGCAGAAAGAGAGAAAAAAAACACAACTATATGTAGAGAAATTTCAGTAGCACTTTATATTACAGTACGTGTACTTCCCTGGTACATTCATGGTAAATATCTTGTACCTACAGGCAAATGAGTGGTAACATAAGGTACTTACCTGAAGTGTATGTACATGGTAACAAATAAGAAACACAGCTGTACATGCATGGTAATTAGTTTGTACATACAGATAAGTGTAGTGCATGTACATGGTAACTAATTAGATACTTTACTGTACTTACTAATGTATATACATGGTAAATATATAGTACTTACAAACAAGTGTGTGTTAATGTTAAATTGCTCTCCACAACAGTGCTTACAAAGTTTGAAGAATTGGTAATTCCTGTGTAATTTTTATGTAAAATGGTGCACTTTTTACAGTCCTATTTCCATATACTTACTATGCAAGTACTGGTGTATGTACCTATTAGTTAATGTACAGAATAAGTTATGCGATACTCAAGTTGGGGGTATAAACATGTACCAAGGTACATATTGAGTAATTGATGGTAGATGGTACATAGTAAGTACAGGTGCATCTCAATAAATTAGAATGTCGTGGAAAAGTTCATTTATTTCAGTAATTCAACTCAAATTGTGAAACTTGTGTATTAAATAAATTCAATGCACACAGACTGAAGTAGTTTAAGTCTTTGGTTCTTTTAATTGTGATGATTTTGGCTCACATTTAACAAAAACCCACCAATTCAATCTCAACAAATTAGACTACTTCATAAGACCAATAAAAAAAAAGATTTTTTGTGAATTGTTGGCCTTCTGGCCTAATTAGTTACCATGTACAGGCACTACCTGTAAGTGACCGTTCTTACCCACACTCGTCTGAATGTACAAACTAATTACCACGCATGTACAGCCATGTTTCTTATCTGTTACCATGTACATACACCTCAGGTAAGTACAAGTGTTTGCCTAAAGCTCCTTGTACCATAAAACAGCTCAGCCCATATTTTTTAGCACTGAAACTGAACCCGTAGATGTTTTTATATGGAGGATGGATACAGGTGAGCTCAGAGCCTGACATCATGCGGGACGGTGTCTGGCCCCACCTTCACACGGCCCATTATTCACAGACAAAAACAAGGTAAAAAGATCCTCATTGCCTTCTGGGAGTGAAAGGGAACGAAATATGACCGAACAGGAACAGACTGTGTAAGACGATTGTTTTCTGGGTGTGTGTGAATGAATGTAGAGACACACAGACACGCCTGCTGGAAAACTCACCTCTCACAACTGATCTGAACTGAACTGGATTGAAGAACGGCTTTTTCCAAATCTGAACTGAACTTGAAATGACTTTGGAAAAAAGATGCAGAATTATAATTCAAATATGAATTTCAAATACGTAGAATTCATTTAGAATGAAAAATTCTACAAAATTCATATTACTGCTGTAAGTATAGTTAACAGTAAATTAAATTTTTATATATGTCACCACATATACTTTACAAATAAATACACTTTACAGAACAGAAGATACTAAACACTAAAATGTATATATTTAAATTTTAATAATCAACTTAACTGAAATTAAATTTAAGATGCTGTGAAACAATCTTGTAAATTAAAAATATTATTAAAAATTATAATAGTAATAATAATAAAAAACAATACGGTTAAAATAACTGATGTGTATTAGGGATACACGATATTATCGGAATCGGCCGATAATGGCTTTGAATGTAAATATCGGCATCGGCCCGATATGAAAAATTATGCCGATGTGTCTTGTAGATAAGAGGAATACATTAACTCACATGTGCTCAGAGTGTGCTAGCAATTAGATCACGTCAACAGTGCATCAGCAGTGTGGCTCATACTTGAAATGAAAGCAAAATGCATACATAATATTTAGACTGTGTTTCTGATTAAATAAAGCAGTAATTGATGCCATAAAATCGTAAATAATTTTATATATGTAAGGGATAATCAACGGCTAGCTGTGCATTAAACGATTTGAATGCACGACTTGGAGGTGAAGAACCGCCCGACGCGCAGCGGAGGAATGCACTTGCCTCCGCGAAGTGCATTCAAATCGTTTAATGCACAGCTAGCCGTTGATTATCCCGTTTATGCCATGGTCATTTGCCAGCATTCACATATTAAAGATGTTAATAATATTTGCGCTGCAATATTTGACCGGAACGATAAAAATGACGGTTATTTTCGTCTGTATTACTAACTGTAACTGTATGTTACTATGGTTACCAATGTTTATAGGAAGCGCATTAATATAGAACGTGATTAAACTGACCTGGAACTACCTGTGCAGTTCAACGAATTTAATCAACACCTGCCAGCCAATCAGAATCCAGTATTCAGACAGACCATGGCATAAACTGATTTATTCATTAATGTGTACTGTGTTATAATTTTTAAACAAATTAGGAGCTCTAAAAGATTTTCAGAACTTTTACAACTCTTTTGCTTTAAACCATTTACAAATGTTAAATCTTAAAATAAAATGTTAAGGTTATCACTGCATCTTTCTGGAAATTTTTTTTTAAATGCAGGAATTAATATACAGTTTATTTATAGTTATTTTCAAATCTTCAATGTACTGACATTATAAAATAACTTTATTATTGTTTATTTAATTCTAACAAATAAGTTCTTGTTAAAAACTAACCAAAATTGAAAATAATTAGCTTATAATTTCTGCACAGGAGAGACTTGGTGTTGTTTCTAAACAATAGGAAATATATCGGTATCGGCATCGGCTATCGGCCAAAATGAGTTGAAAAATATCGGCAAAAATCAAATATCGTTCATCCCTAATGTGTATTATATATATATATCTTTAAAGTCCAAAAAAAATCATCTTCCTGTCATTCCAATTCAAATTACTATTCAACTTCCTGTGTGTCATGGCCAATTCAATTCAAACTCACACTGAAAGGAGTCAAATCATAATTAAGAAACGATAATGTTCCATGAAAATATTTTGTAAATTTCCTAACATAAATATCAAAACTTAATTTTTGATTAATAATATGCATTGCTTAGGACTTCATTTGGACAACTTTGACGGCGATTTTCTCAATATTTAGATTTTTTGCAGATTTTCAAATAGTTGTATCTTGACCAAATATTGTCCTATCCTAACAAACCATACTTAAATGGAAAACTTATTTATTCAGCTTTGATGATGTACAAATCTCAATTTCAAAAAATTTACCCTTATGGTTTTGTGGTCCAGGGTCATATATCAGCTCAGATTCTGAATGGATAAGAATGGAAACATGCAAATCACAATTTCTACAATCAATTTCCTCGAGAGAAAACTCTCAGGAGACTGTAGAAACACTCTTACAACAACAAAAACAGAAGCTGCTTCACCAAATGGGAGTCTCAAGAGAACAACCAATAAGAAAAACAGCCCAAATGATCATATTCAGAACATCTTCACTGGAACATTTTCCAGCCACTTTGCTCCCCAAACAATTAAAGACGCTAATATGAGCCGTGGCCGCAACGGGCCAGTGAGAAGCATTGACTGCGTCCACTCGACCAGAACTCTGGCCATCAGTTCCCATCCAATCACACACCAATTACTTATCACAGCGCTTCTTGCAGAGCTTCTGAAAACTAACGTAAGACTTTACACATATCACTACAGAATATAATAACCAAAAAAAAAAAAAAAAAGTATAATAAACAAATTAAATACACTGGACTTTGCTATTTCCAGCTGCTCATTCAAAAGATGAGAGAAATATAGGAACCAAAATACCAATAATAACAAAATGAGAGATTTTTTTTAAAACCATAAACAAGCCCGAAATATACTGGGACTCTTATGAAATGCCTATGCTTTACTACTTCTAGCTGCTCATTCAAAAACATGAGACATAAAATATGCGTTGTACGATATATCTGTAACATATTATAATATTAAAAAAACCTTAACATAAACATCAATTCATCAAAGGTGCATCATAAGCAATCATTAGGCATAAATGCACAATATTCACTAATTGCAAACTGTTAAATGTGCAACAGCGCCATGTTTTGACTTCGAAATGTGCAGAGCTCACATGTATTTAAATGAATCACAGCCTTTCGAAATTTGTCCAAAAATCTGTACCACATTGACTATTTTTCCATCCTTACATTCAAGACCTCTTAAAAATAAAGACTGTAGTTACACTATTTAAGACTTTGTATGAGCAAATTTAAGTCCCTTTAACAACCCTCTACGGACACATTGGCAATTGAATCGCCATTGACTAGTAAATTTTTTAGTTTACTCGCCAGACTGATATACTGGATGTGTTTATATATGGATATGTATATTATATATATTTTATACACACACACACACACACACACTTACATACAGGGAGTGATTTGTAAAAAAAAACAGGGGGGGGGGGATGCTTTTGAAAATTTTTAATGAAATGTTTTTAATACGACGGAAACTGTATTTAACGTTATCACAGTTTAATAAAAACATTGTACTTTAGGCCTTTTAATTGTAATGATTTCATTTCCACGGTTATTCATACAACGAATAAATTACATAGAGAAAGCGATCAAAGAACACAACGGAGCTTTCTGAAACTCTGAATCAGTACCATTGCGTCGCAAAATGATTCACTGTTTCAAAGCGCTCCAATAGGATCGCGTATCACGAATCATTTGATTTATATTGGGACCCCCCCACCCAAAATATACAAGCTGTACACTCACTACTTTACATTGTAGCAAAGTGTCATTTCTTCAGTGTTGTCACATGAAAAGATATAATAAAATATTTACAAAAATATGAGGGGTGTATTCACTTCTGTGTATATAAGGTTTGTAAAATGGCACAGCTTTTTAAATATCTGAAAGTACACTCAACATCAGTCAGTCAAGCATTATAGTATGATATTATGATAATCAAGTATCATTTAATGATAGAACTTCAATAATTTGAATTAAAACTTGGTAACCATATTTGAATGCATATTAGTCATTTTAACTAAACTTAGGGACTGGTGGTGGTGCTTTTTTTGGTCATTCAGTGTTTCTGTTAAAAAAAAAAAAAAATCAGGGAAAAACTAACAATAATACTGATAAGTAGGGGTGTGCCATCTCATACCACCCACGATAATACCGGTATAAATTTTTACATAATAAAAAGTGTCATATCGCGATATCAATGATATAGCGACGCGATTATTTACTAGGGATGCACCGATTGTTCGGCAGCCGAAAATAAACAAAAAGTCCTAATAAATTGTACTGAACAATGACGTGACGTGATCAAATAGAGGCGCGCACTAATGCAGCAAATATGACTGCAGTGTCAAAGCATTTAAAACTGTCCGAGAAAGACGCAAAAATCATTACAAGCACCGACAGCGAGAGACTGTTTAGTACTGCATCTCATGTCTCCGATGAGAAGAGGAAGGAGTGGTTGTTGCTGGTTACTGTATGATGATTAAAATCGCGGAATGGCCTCAAACAATTAAACACACTGCAGAACGTTGTGTTTTCTAATACACGCATGAATTGCATGTGTTCAAACAGCACTTCAGGAGCTCGAGACGCTGTCTCGTTAGCCAGGGTTCAAAGTCCAAACCGCGAGGGAAATCTGCGCTGAAACTGTGTTACTCGTCAGTTGCTCAGTGACACTTTTATGAATTTTTACAAGGCATGTGACAATGTGATACGTGCATCTTCCCAAATTAGTAAAGAGAATAATTCATAAATCTGCTGCTGTCAGCCAACAAAAAGAAGCACTGATCCAACATTCATAAATGTTAGTATTGTAATTTTACTGTTGATCTGTTAAATAAAATTAAAAAGACAATAATGATAATAATTACAACAGCTCTATTAATAAATGTATTAGAACGTTCACACAGTGTTCAAATTGGGATCTGTAATATTTTCTAATGTCTGAAAAGAATTCCCTTCTGCTCAGCAAGGCTGCATTTATTTGCAAGCCTGATTCAAGAAGGGGGTCTCAAAAATGGCCACAAAATATTATTTCACTAACATTAATTTTAAGTTAAATTGTGCTTTGTTGGTATAATGTCTGCTAGAATGTTGTCTATTTTTCGTCTTCGTAGACGAAATTAACACTGGCCTACACACTAGAGTTTACATTACGTGAAACACATGTGCGCTGCGCATCCATTGAGATGAACTGAAAAACAGCACAGATCGCTTGACGGAGAGAGAAACTCTGAAGCGCTCAGTCAGAGTGTTCGGCGAGTGAAAATATATCCGTGCTTAACTTATACATAGCCTCCAACTCACACACTGGCGAGTAAAATCTGAGAATTTATTAGCCAGTGGCTAATATTAAGCATCATTTAGTCGCCCAGAGTGAAATTTAGTCGCATATGCGAGTGATTTACTGGCAATGTAGAGGGTTGTTTAAGGACTGGCAGAAAGTCAGGAAAAAGTGCGCCTGCAGAGCTCCGGTTCTGGTTTAGTGTAAATAAGATAAGATGGTTTCTGGGAAGAGTTTCTGAGCAGCTGTTGGACGGGCCGCAGTGCAGAGCTGACCCGGCAGTGGTTGATTTACTCTTACGAGGTTTACGAACGGTCCTGAGGAGGACGAGGCACAGGCTGTGCTTTGTTTACAAAGTGTTTAATGGGTGTCGAGGGATGCGTTCATTCGCTCAGAGCGACACATCATCATGGAAAACCCACGGCTTCACACTCTGCTGCTCTCACACCCAGTGTGTCTTAAAGTGTGAATGAAGCTCAAATCAGCAGCACAAAAAACATGCACAAACTGCTGTCACTGTGTTTAAAAACTGGTTCTAAAACAGATTATAAAATAATTCTGATCACATGAATCAACCTTCAGTTTTAAAGTTTTAGTAATTTAGATTTGATATTTTTATTTTTTACCAATAAATGCACCAGTGATATTTTAGTATCACGTGCGTACAATTATACTTTTTAAATAGATTTTGTGTTTACTTTTCTATAATATATTTCTATCTGTTTTCACATTAGTATTAATTTAAGTTTTAGTAATTTTGTCATTTTTGTTAGGTTTTTCTTTTTTTTTTATGTCTGTATAGTTTTTATTATTGCTTTTGTTTTAGTCATTTTAGTACTTCAAGTTAAGCTAAACAAAAATGAGAAACTGTGCCTTGGCAACTAGTTATATTGACATAATTATATTACATATATTACTTTAGTTGATGTTAATTTTATTTCATGCGACAATTTTTTATGGTTTTAGTTAACAATACTTTCTGATAAACTGATAAAAATGAAATGAGTTTATGATTAAAACAAAAACTAATCTCTGCCAATGGGCTCAAAAAAAAACAAACAAATGTAATTCAAAAGAAAAGTTTTCATACCCCACTGACAGATTTGTTCTTGCTCTCATCATAAACACTTCATTTAGATCAATTTATCAGAAAACAAGACTTCTTATCTGATGTCATTCTGCTTCTCAAGTAAATGTATCTTGATTTAAGGAGGTTTAGATATTTGTGCTAGAAAACAAGACAAAAATACTGAGCAAGATATTCTTTTTTTTTTCAGTACATGCAACATGTAATGCCACAACTATGAATTTAAGACTTTCTGCTCCTCTGCTCAAGGCCTTTATTTGTAAATAGGTGACTTAAGACCTGCAGAATCTCTGATTATGTCAAAACATACTAAAACTACAGCCAAACATGGTCTAGATTCCTCTAACGCTGACACTGCTTAGTTAGAGACGATTGTTCATTAAGCCTAAACATTTGGGGAACTGCAGTAAAAAGCCGGCCCCAGAGACTCAAATAACCTTTGCTCAACAGGTCAGGCAATTAACCTCAAACTGGAATTTTGCAGCAAAAGGGTTTCCAATAAAACTCCAAGTCAATAT
The DNA here is from genome assembly GCF_012432095.1 of Onychostoma macrolepis. Lineage (NCBI taxonomy): Eukaryota > Metazoa > Chordata > Actinopteri > Cypriniformes > Cyprinidae > Onychostoma > Onychostoma macrolepis. The sequence continues at coordinate 42,793,555 of NC_081159.1, read as the reverse complement.
ATATGTCAGTGTTTAAGAGGCATCAGCATTCCCCGAGCTTTCTTCAGACATATACATGCAAACATCAAAGATCTTCCCAACATCTGTTCACCGCTGCAAGGTAGTTTTATTGCAAAAGTCCACTCTGGAAGAGCAGAAAGTGAAAAACAGGAAGAGAGCGGAATGCAAACCATCATGACGGTTAATAACACGGGGTCACGACAGACACATGAAGCACAACATGCGATCTAAAGACAGACACGCATCAGTCTCTGATCTGCCAATAATGAAAGGATTGTTTCATAAAGGTGATGGATGTCATCTTGGCTTGCTCTTCCAGCCGGAGGGCATTTCTTTAGCATGCACTGAGCCAAAGAGACCACAGCGCTGAACACACACCGTACACTCAGGGTGGATTATTAGATTTGAAGCACACAAAATGTATCTAACCAAATAAACCGTTGGTTATCCTCAGTCAGCAAAAGCACAGTAAATTATGAAAAGTTGCCTGAATCTCACAAAAACAGCTCTAAAATGTCATATTTCTAACCCAAATCAAAAGAAAAAGCAAGTTATTGCACTGTGACACACTCTAACTCGCCCCAGACTCACCATTTTCTCAGCAGATGTGCTTTGATTTAGTCTCGGCTACAGCTCCGCCAGCTCTCCTCCCCGCGACAGGTCTCACAACTCAGTGACAGCTCACGAGACACGCAACCTGCAAGAAAACAGATCAGAAATCAGCCAATGTCAAAATGTAGTAATGATAACTGTTCACTGAACTTAAACCATTCAACACATAAGCATCAGTGAGGTCGGATGGGGAACAAATTAAATGTCAAAAAGAACTGAAGTCTATTAAAAATAGAAATCTTTTGTAACAATGTAAGTCTTTATCCTTCCTTTTTTATCAATTTAACACATCCTTTGCTGAATAAGAGCATTAATTTCTTTCAAAAAAAATAAAAAATACTGACCCCAAACCTTTTATGCATAAAAGTCTTTGAACAAAGTATCACAGGTTCCAAAACAATATATAAAGTCGCAAAAACTGTTTCAACATTGATAACTCTGCATATTATAATGATTTCTGAAGAATCATGTGACATTGAAGACTGGGGTAATGATGTTGAAAATCCAGCTTTGCGTCACAAAAATAAATTAGATTTTAAAGTATATTAAAAGAGAAAACTATCATTTTAAACTTGAAAATATTTTTTAAAAATTAAAATTTTCTTCTGTATTTTTGCTCAAATAAATGCATCCTTAAAGAGCAGAAACGACGACTTTGAAAAAATAAAACATTACAAACCCCACTGATCCCAAACTTTTGAACAGTGTTGTTTGCAGTGTTGGGGGCAATGCATTACAAGTAACGCAACTTACGTAATCAGATTACTTTTTTCAAGTAACGCATTCATTTTTAATTTACAAGAAAATATCCTGTCTCCTGTTCTCATATTGGGAGAAATCGGAAGTACAGAGGCAAGTACAAATGTGAATGTGCATTAATTCATCCCACTCACAAAAACACAAATTTAGTATTCATCAAAATTAATTAAAACTAGAGGTCGACCGATTCATCGGTTTTGCCGATTAATCGGCACCGATAGTTGATTGCCGCAACTATCGGTTATCGGCAAAAATCCATGCCGATAGTTTTCCGGTTTGCAACCGTTGCTGGAATGGCTGAGAAGGGTCCGCTGGCATTATACAGTACGAGAGCGGCGTCTAGAGGCAGAAATCACTGACAGCACGTGTTGTTTATTTTGACACGTGACACTGCGCGCTGCACAGAGCGGGAAACACCAGACTCGCATTTAAATACAGCCGACAGAAAATCCTGCCACGGAACAGAGCGCCATTCACATAGTTTTCTATTAAATTACATTATATTTGTCCCAAATCATTGTGAATGTACATAATGACTTCACCCTAGGCTACAAATTATGTATTGTGTATTTTTCAGCAAAACATGGTGTGTGTGTGTGTGTGTGTGTGTGTGATTCCTCCGAGTTCTCCTAGACGCAGCGCTGCGCTTTTGCCCCGGTGTGTGACTAACATTTTTTTTTTTATTATTTATTAGATAATTATCAAGTGTTAAAAAAATAGATGCATATAAAGTGTGAGAGTACACATACAATATCCATATGCATGTCATTTTAATGCTATGGCCTTGTGTAGATATTTAAAGATGGCCATCTTTAAGCATGATTGTTGAAATTAAATGATAATACTTAACAATAAGAGTCCATTCGTAGCATTAATGAAAACTGTAGAAGTATTGTTCCTTGTTAGAGTGTGTTCATTTCAACATTCACTCTTAGCAACTAATAGGCTACATTTTTTAAAATGTTAAAGTTTCTTCTTTTAACATTAGCAAACTATGAAATAACTTTAATGATCAATATAGTAAATAATATTAATATTTGTATTCATTTACAATGTATGGTTCAGTAGGTTTTTTTTTTGGTTTTTTTTAAATAGTAAAGCACTAGCTTTTTTCAAGTATCCATTTTGAATATCAGGTTTATCGGTTGATTAATCGGTATCGGCCAGTGTGGTCCAACCTAGCTATCGGTATCGGTAAAATCCACTATCGGTCGACCTCTAATTAAAACAGTGAAATGCAAACTCAGAATATGACGCAAACCTGCAATAATTAAATATGTTGAATAACACAAATGTATCTAATCCCATTTTATTAACCAATGTCTTTGCTGCTGACCTTTGATGATCTAGTTCAACCATACTAATAAGCACAAATGACTTTAGATAAACTAACAATTGTGCTTCATTGGTTTGTTTTTTTTATTGCTGAAGAGTGTTGAACCTCCTTCTCCTGTATTCTACTGTACAGACGTGAATTTACTTTTCCTTCAGCCTGAGGTTTATTCATTACACTTTTTGGTGTGAAAGGGCTTTTACAGTTGCTATAAATAGAACTTCTTATATTAAACAAACAATCAAGCCCTGCTCATATTTAAAAAGTAACGCAAAAGTAACGTAACGCAGTACTTTCCATAAAAAGTAACTAAGTAACGCAATATTGTAATGCATTACTTTTAAAAGTAACTTTCCTCAACACTGGTTGTTTGAATGCGTGTATGTATGCATGTATGTATTAGGGGTCGACCGATATGTGTTTTTCAGGGCCGATGCCAATTATTACAGACCAAGTGGACCAATAACCGATATATTATGTCTGATGTAAAAATGAAAATTAATGTCAAAGTTACGAACAACAAGGGCTCTGACAAAAACTGCCTTCCCTGGTGTTGATTGCACTTCTAACTCTTGTCATCCTCCATGCATCCATCTACAATAAGGGTAATATAAAGAGAGAGTTAAAAGTGGGGCCACTGCATGCTTCATGATTAAGCCTATGAATACTGTACTACAGCTAAACAGCTTGGGGAAATGTAAGTATTTGGCTTCAATAATTTACATGTTAGAAATGTATGTGCAATAGCATAACCTCTCATAATTATAATATAATACGTGTAAATAATTTAATTGTCTTCATAGATCCATTGTAGAAGTTGCAAAGAAGACCGCAACTATTTTAATTAAACTATAACACTAATAGCCTGTTATAGGCACACTTGGTTCAATAGCCTGTTGAAATGTCATAATTCATGTCGTCCTAATCTTGGCCTATGTGACAGTAATTTCGATTAGTTTTAATTTAGAGTGCAGTGCAAATGAAGCCATAAAACATTCATATCAGTTATCTTTTAATCAAGAGTGTTAAACTAAATTTTTTGGCAAACAAACGGTTTTACCATTAAAATTAAAACATGGAAGAAATAGCGTATTGTGTGATTATTCTTTTAAACAAAAGTTGTAATTGTTGTAGTAGTATTAGTAGATAAACCAAACTTTTATTTTGACGGGTTGCCATGAGGACCGCTTAAGTTTCTGTATAGCCTATGTATATGATATGACGATCGTTTTACTCAAATGAAACGGTCAAATGCTCATGAAGTAACTCTCAGAGCAGTTCTGGGGATGTTGTTTATGTATTTATGTCCTCATTTAGTGAGACGGCAGATGCTGAAAACAGTGGCGTGCACAGACCTCCGGAGGGGCAGGGGCAAAATGGGGGTATGGCAAAAATATCACGATTCACAATATTATCACAATTGTCATGTTGGATTTTCTATTTTGCAAGCTGTTTGAGCATTACAGCCAAACTAATTTCCCTATTATAAAGACAAAGCCTTTCAAGGTAACAAAATATAAAAAGGTATGGCGGATATTTAGGCCAAAGTAGGTGAAGATAAAAATCGTTGTCATTATTTTATCTTTGTTATTAAAAAATGAGAGCAAAGATACACATTACAAATACACATAATATACAAATAAAATAAACAGTGTTTTATTTTCAGGTAGTCTACAATAGGTGTATTTAGCAGGAGCATTCAAGAAATTGAATGAACAAATATAAAAATAAAACACTATATAGATTGATTCCTATTAAAGCAACTGTATTAAAGTTTTTCAGTCAAGAGTAGTGAGTGATTTTTCTCTTTGTGTTAGGTGTTTTATTAACATTAAAGGAATAATTCACCCCAAAATTAAAATAGGCTAGTGTTTGATTTTTATACCTTCATTTTCTCACTCAAAAGTTGTTTTAAACCTGAACGAGTTTCTTCTGCTGAAAATAAATGCTATTTTGAAGAATGTGGAAAACCAAACAGTTGCTGGTCTACAGTGACTTCCATAGTATTTTTTTTTTCCTACTGTTAAAGTCAATGTGGACCAGCAACTGTTTGGTTACCCACATTCTTCAAAATATCTTCTTTTGTGTTCAGCACAAGAAAGAAATTAATACAGGTTTGAGACAACATGTGAGTGAGTAAATAATGACAGAATTACAAGTTTAGGGTGAACTATCCCTTTAATTACAGTCGGCAGCATGTTTAGTACTGTCCCTTTAAGACCTGCATGCATCTAATATACAGGCACACATGCGTTTCTCTCAGCTGTTTACCTTCATTTTAGACATAACCAACTGAGTCTATACATAAACCTGGTGTGTTTTGACAGTATTAGCACAAAACATAACTTAGTTCAGTAATCGCTGTTTGACGGGCTTTTTAGAGCACGCGCTTTGGGTGTATGTGCTCAGAAAAGGCGCCCGTCAGAACAGAACACTGAGTGAAACGTTTAACCAGTAAGTCTTTGAAGCAGATGCAGATAATGTACTTTTGGTGACTGCGAATAAGTGCAGTGTCCCGTGAGAGTAACTCTACCGCTGAGTTAACACCGATGTGAATGTATGTGGCGTTGTATAGTATATAGAGACGGCGGCGCCAGAACAGCAGCTGATAGAATGCGCGCTGAAGTACGATACTACGATATTTCTTCAAAAAAGCAAATCGGGGAGACATTTTTATAGTCCACGATCAAAAATCTTCATATCGAACACCCCTACTCTCGGCAGAAATCGCAGACTAGGGGCACCGGACCGCAAGGGCACTTTACCGTCGGACCTCAAAGGGGCAGGGGCTCGAGCCCCACTGCCCCCCCCCCCTTGTGCACGCCACTGGCTGAAAACACCACGAGCGTCGCGCACTTCAAGGTGTGTCTGTATAATCAAAACCACGCGTCTGTGCCATTCACATATACAGAGACACGCAGAACATGCAGAATTCATATTTAAATAAGTCTTTTTGCAGCTTAATATTTACAGATACTAGTCCATAGCGCGAGTCGATTTAAGTGTACGGACCTACTTTTGATTAATTCATCCAAACTTTGACGAACTCCGTGTTATACAGTAAATTCCCTTTATATGACTGGATTCCGCGATTCCGTCTGCGTTTTCCCCATCGCAGAAACCATAAATAGATAATATTGAGGTGTTTTGCAACTTCAGTGTAGTGGATTGTGATTTATTGCAACTTGAGCAACATCTGCTGCTGCCTTTGAGAGACAACTGATGCGTGATGATCACTGAAACTGTAGCAAGCGCTTTCAGTGAGAGAGTACCTTAGTCTTCCACATTGATTGGTCTAACTCGTGACTCCCAACAAATCAGATGCACGGTGGGCGGAGACTGCTCGAGGCCACAGAGTGGTGAGTTCTGACAGGCTGCATCAGAGCCAAATAGCGCGTTTCAAAATTAAATAATTTTATCGGCACATCGGTTTTGAAAATGACCGATAATCATAAAAATGCTTAATATCGGCGCCGATAATCGGTCGACCCCTAGTATGTATGTATGCATGTATGTATGCATGTATGTATGCATGTATGTATGCATGTATGTATGCATGTGTACACACACACACACACACTTTGCTGCAGGATGACAAAATACATGTAAAAAAAAAAAAAGGAAAAAAAAAAAATAGGCTGCAAAATTTGCTACTTGAAAACTAACCTGTTTTGATGCAAGAATGCTTTTTACAAAAATGCGTCCAATTAGTGAACAAAAAAATTATGCTGGGCTTTCTGAAGACCAGTCCAGTTAGCCGAAAAGTTGACCTCAAAAATATGTAGCTTTGCACAACTCTAGTGTTATGTGCATGTATCTTATTTCTGTTATTGCTCATGCAAGCAGCAATGACACACATCAGTGTTGTACAATAAGTGATATTGGTGTTCAGTTCTGCTCCGATCAAAAGTCTCTCAACTCTTTCTCTGGAATGTTCAGAGTTTAATTTTTTTCCTGCTCAGAGTCCAAATACTTGCAAAATTTGATAGAAAAATGCTGAGTCTAAGATATAGTTGAGCAAACAGGTCCAAACACGCACAAATAGGAAAACAAACACGCGCAGGTTATCAGTGCAGTCTGTCACTGTCAGGTGCTCTAAACACAAACACACACACAGAGGAAGTTTATCCAGTGTAAAGCACTGTGTGTTTGTATGTGCTCATGAACACACCCATGGAGTTCCTCCTCACTCCACGCTGCTCTCACCCGCCGAGACGACCTTGATCTCCAGCTACAAGCTGACTAATAGGATGAGCTTTGATTTACAGGAAAAGGAAAGTGAAAACTCCACAGGAGCCAATAGCTCATGGGAGACACACAGATCACCAGCCACGTGCGTACACACTTGTTGACTGGGTTTCCTAACAAAACATCCACTAAAAAAGTATATATATATGTGTGTGTGTGTGTGTGTGTGTGTGTGTGTGTGTGTATATATACACATAAAAATTGTATAAAATGAAAATTATATAATATTTATATACAAATACACATTTACTAGAGATGCACACATATGTATATAAATATTATATAATTTTAATTTATATATGCGTTTTATTTTATCTATTATATTTTTCAGCAATGTATGAATATGCACACTACTACGTACACATATCAATATGTAAATTGTCTTTAAATATACAGTATGGTGGATTTTAATGTAGGACAACCTAATACATGTAAACATACAGTAAAATAAACTATCTGAAAACTAAATGGCTGGGCAAAAAAAAAAATAATAATTTATTGGCAAGACAAGTAAAATTAAATTTAAAAAAAACTCAAGATAAAAATGGTTCACTTTTGTGCCTTTTCAAAAGGGACTAATCTGTACCATTTGGTTACTAATATGCCCTCTTTAGGGGTAAATAAGGTACAAAAGTGTACATTTTGAAAAGGCCCCACCCCAGTGACAGCTTTTCTTTTCTGAGTTTCGCTTCAAACATGACAGCTCTACCTGAATGCAAGAGGGCAGCCTTTGCCCACAACGCAAGGCTGCTGCAGAGACTCATTTGAAACACACCCTCTGATTTTGTTCCACTACTGCAAACACTCACTCAGCACAAACTCTCATGAGACACGTCAAAGATATCACAAATACTTCTCACATTCCGTCTTATGGCATTTAAAAAGAGAAGAGAAGCTGTTTAACTCGCGTCTGAAGCCACATTGTAACATTGAGCGCTGAAACACTGTAACAGTTGCTGAACGTTCTAAACTTCCGAGAGCACTACAAATGTAACGAGCGCAACATTCCACTCGCGCGCAACAGCGTGTCAGTGAATGAAACGCTCATTCTCAGAGACACGACTAAAGAAGTTCAGCTCTTACCTGAGCGCGACTGTCTGTGTGCGTGGACACAAACTCCTGTGCGCTTCACGCCACGATCACGCCTATCCACGCTCACACATAAAGCGCGCGAAGTGGGCGGAGCCTCGGGGCATGTTGTACGTACTACGTGACCGCGCTGCTCTTGAGCGTGTCTCAGCACAGGCATAGCGCGCACGTTTCAATCGCTCTGTGTTCTCTACAAACTTTAAACGCATGTGCGTCCACCCAGCAGTGTATACGAGCATCTGTATCAGTAGCGCACATAACAAAGAAGCGCTCGCTGTGTTTTGTTTGCATGTAACGCCGCCACCCGCGATACAGTTCACTGTCCCAATTATTAGAGTCTCCAGACCCCTCCTGAGACCCTGCTGCTGTCCGTGTGTTTACACTGCACTGGAACGACCTGGAGATAACTGCAAGCGGAAGCCGAAGCCATTTATTGTTTATAAAGGTCATTTACTCATTCATTTAAATTGATGGTTAAAAATAAATAATAATAATTATTACAACTTGGCGAAACCCTACCCGTACCACTCAAATTAGAAAACATTATTATAAGCTAACCGTTGTGAATCGGGCTAAAGTAAGGAGATAGTTTTGAACACTGGCTGGTTATGTACTTGCTCAAATATTAATTATACACTTTATGGGAACCAAAGCTCTATATTTTTCAAATTGGCAAATAAAAAACAAATGAATACTTTAATTTGAAAAGTCCTTTTCTCTTTGGATTACACGACAAAAACAGCTGCTATTTCAATCTAGAAACCACATTTTTTTCTGATCTTTCCATTTGTTCCAGGATGGCTCTTTATAAATTAAAGACTAACATGCAGAAAGCCGACAAAGCTAAAAGACCCTCACACCACTTATATTTATGAATCAATGATAATATGAACATAAATATTCTATATCAGCGTTTATTGTACTTGTCATCTAATCATGTTACACACAAACTTCCCCATAGTTTCCAAGCCTCCAAACACGCCTTTTATGGCAGTAACATGCTGCTGTCACCGAGCAAACACTTTACGACGGGACTTCTGTGAGCATCTCAGGTGTGATGGAGGAAGTGAAAAGAAAGTGAAAGCATGTTTTCTATGTTTAGCCTCCATGAACTTTCCATTCCCCACAAAATTCCTCACAAGTGGGTGGGTCTACCAGTTTCTGCAGCACTTGGAAAACTTTATTTGGTGCCAATATTTCACAGGCTTTTCAACAAGACCGCTAACACAGAGAGCAGTATGCTTTTACGACTGATTCTTTTGGTTAATCTGAACCTTGCATCAGGAGTAACTGTGCATCTGAACCTGAGGAGTTGCCACACACCTCCAGAACAGCAAAGCCTTAGTGTAAACGAAGAGATCCGCATTCCCACAGCCACACCCACACAGGTCCAAACACGCCAGTCCTTATCTGACTTCACACAGCACACACGGAGCTATTCTAGATGCATTTCAGAAATCACTCAACAACTCAAATGATAAGTTTATAGATAGAAATGTGACTTAATACCCCAAAATATGAATCCACAAAACCCTAATGCCCAAAGTTTAGGCTGCTATTACATTTTAATGCACAGAAAGCCCTTTATATTGTGTAAGAAAAATATGAAATGCAATACTACAAAGATTCGGCCAAAGTTGCTGTGACTTATTTCCAATGCAGCTAAATATACATAACACTCAATTAGGCTTGATTGTTGACACTTTGTTGTAAAAAAATTGGGGACCTCTGTTGGTTGTTTCCAGAATTCATTTCAATTTGTATTGTACTATTGCTACACTCTTAAAAACAATGGTTCCACAAAGAACTTTTATCATCAATGGAACCTTAACATTCAAAAAGGTTCTTCAGATTATATTCTTCACACTAAGAAAAAATAGTTGATCACTGAAAGGTTCTTTGGGGAACCAAAACTGATGCTTCTATGGCATTGCTGTGAAAAACCCCTTTTGGAACATTTATTTTTTAAGAGTGTAACTAACACAAATATACAACAACAGATTATGAAACTGGTTGTGTGTGTCCTCAATATACTTTTGTTAAAGAACTTACTACTGCACAGGTCTACTGTAGTAAACTACTGCAAGAAGGTGGAACTGTAACAGCCTGTGGAGTTCAGGAACTGTAAAAAAAAACAAAAAAGTTGAGTTGCTTGAACGGTCTGTGCTTTAGCTCAATCACTGAGAACATCTGGCAACAAAACAAAGCTGTTTTATTCCTGCTGATACATTTATCCAGTGGCCAGGCCTGCGAAATGGAGAAAACTACAACCAACTTCCACACAGCGCTGCACACGCTCCAAACTTCACAAAACCGACATCAAAATCCTCCATGAGGAAAACACTAGATACAATCTAGAATCTGTTTCCAGGTCAAAGCGAAGGGGAACTCAGGTCAACCCACCCATGACCTCGCTGACCTCTAGACACTCATCAAGCTCAATCTCAACTCAAAACACCGAAACAAACACCGCCGTCATCAACAGAGCAAATTCAATACACTGAAATCGTCTGTCTGGGATAATTGGATTTGGTGAGCCTGTGTTTAGCATAGATGACAATCTGATCTCATTTATTTCCCTTCAGATGAAAACTGCATCTGTGCAGGTCTTATGAGCACAAATTGGTGAGAGGGAATTAAAAACCACAGCAGGGCCAATATAAATACATTAAAAACTATGACATTAATGATAAATCAAATCTTTTCAATTTGTTGAGGAGAGATGAGCTACCAACTGGACTTTGGATTTTCTCCTGTCAGAGAATGAAATATGAAGCATGGCATGTAGACATCAGAATTTGTTCACAAGATCTGATTTTTAGACAGACTGTTCAAACTTATATGTGGCTGGGTCTGATTTAACCAGATTACAAACCACTTGGAAAAGTTGGCTGTCAGAATTCATGTTTTTTCTTTTATCAGACAAAATAAAAAGAGAAGAAAAAAGTAAAAATAGTAAAGAAAATGTAAATTTTAGTTTGAGATTTTTGAACAATTAAGGCAATAACGACTTGGTTGGTTGACAACCATCCAGAACACCAAAGCAACGCTCTGCCAACCATGTGACACATAACATTTTTAAATAGCTACAAATTTACCTTTTAAAAGCTGTTGTTTTTTGTGTTTCTAAGCAGAATTGGATTTAAATTCCTCGGCTTGTCACATCAGTATCACTTCTCTATACCAAGAATGGAAAGTTTCACTTCTATATTTTCCTGAAATCTGCTTTGAGGTTCACCTAAAACTCAATAGAAGATATAAGCAAGCTAAACTACGATATAAACAAGCATCTGATCTCGCTCTAGCATAGTAAACCCTTATCTTACATGTCAAAGTTCAATATGCACAATTCTGAAAGAGTTTTATCAATCATCATCTGGTTCACTCTACTTATTCCAGAGATATGAACGAGTAGTTATACACAAACACAACATGTCAAAGTGCAGGAGCGGAGAGGTAAAAGTATTCAAAATATCCGATAAAAAAGCAATAAAACAAACCCGCTGACCTACATTCAAGCATTTGAGACGTGTTCACGTTTGTGTACAAAACATGCCGTTACTCTTAAAGGAACAGTTTACCCTAAAATGAAATTTCGCTGAAAATGTCCTCACTTAGGCCATCCGAGATGTAGATGAGTTTCTTCATCAGATTGGGAGAAATGTAGCATCACATCACTTGCTCACCAATGTGTCCTCTGCAGTGAATGGGTGCCGTCAGAATGAGAGTCCAAACAGCTGATAAAAACATCACAATAATCCACACCACTCCAGTCCATCAGTTAACATCTTGTGAAGCCAAAAGTTGAAACAAATCCATCAACGTTTTTAACTCAAATATGCGTCCATAATCCATAATATTGCTTCCTCCAGTGAAAAATTAGTCTGGTCTGAATCAGGAGAGAAATCTGCACAAGCACTGTTTACAAGCCAAAACAGTTAATATGGGTGGATTTAGATGTGAGAGACAACAGGAGATGGAGTAAGCGTGATTATGGATTATGGACCATAATAACTGGAAGCAACAGTTTGAAGTTATAAACGTCTTAATGATGGATTTGTTTCAGCTTTTGGCTTCACAAGATGTTAACTGATGGACTGGAGTGGTGTGGATTATTGTGATGTTTTCATCAGCTGTTTGGACTCTCATTCTGATGAAACTCACTTTATTCACTTTTTAAATGAAACTGTCGGTCTATTAACACACTTTATCACCACAAAGACACATCTTCAAAACTTCGTAACCAGCTTAAGATTGACTGTTTCCCTTTCACTTAGTCACAAGATAAGCTATGGCACTCATAGCTAGAACGTCAAGCTTTCTAACAGGAGATAATGCTACATTTAAAACTATTATTAAAGAGATCATAAACATACTGTCATGGCTACAGGGACCTGGATTCACAGCGGTGCAGGAGTAGTCATGAGGCTATTTAAAGAGCCATCTGACCTGTAACATGAGAATGAGCCATCAATTAGACATTTCACCTAAAGCACTGGGACGGATCGCTGAGCTTCCCAGGCTGAGGAATGAGAACGGGATCCAGTGGGTTTGAACAGGAGCCAATCACTGGTGCTCACTGGTAGACCCTGCCGATTATAATCAAACGGAAACGGAGCAATTATTCTCCATTAGAGATATGAAAATGCTTTTGCAAACTGCGTTCCATTAGCTGCAGGCCACAAACTGTCTGTTTCATGTGTAACTGAAGAAGGACAAATAAATCCACCAGTAAGGCACAGCAAACACAAGGATTTACACTGAAAGCATTCAGCAGACGCCCTTAACCGGAGCCGTTTACAAAAGAAAAAGTGCTTAAACGTCACGTATGAAACTGTTGTGATCAACAGATGTCAAGCAAGCACTTTAGTATGACATCTGCAAGAAAAATAAATGAATTCAACACAAATTCACTCTCTTATATCTAGTACAGATAATTCTGTTACAGATATAACAAAGCTTGAAGTCAGACCTTTAATTAAAATGACAATATTTACCATGCATGCATGTCTAGCACATTATTTTTCCCTTTTTTACAAAACAAAATTAACAATAATTAAACAATAATTTTAACCAGATAACAAACCAAGTCAGTGGTTAGACTTGTAAAAACTACAAATAATAATAATAAATTATATAACAATATAAGATATATATTATAATGAAATGATGAATATATATATATATATATATATATATATATATAAATAATAATGCAAGAAATGTTATAAATGTAATTTAATAATTTAATTGTAAATAATGCTATGTAATACCAATATTTTTACTATGCATGCATGGCATATGTTTTTTCTTTACTATAGACAAGTCCTATGGGCATCTTACATAACAGCAGCAATTCAGATGTGTGAGGAATATCGAAAACAAAACTAACTTAACCCACCTTACAAAGCCATATACAACATTCAGGAAGATCAAGGCACTTTTATTACACAACGCCTGTGAATTCATTTAAAAAGGCATGTGTGTGTGTGTGTATACTGAAATACTCAATATTTAAATACAGTTCATCAACATACTCTCCAAATGTGACTTTCCAGCAGTTCACCCCAGTCGGTGGTCTTTGATCTGTGTGTGTGTGTGTTTAATATGGGTGGAGGATTTCACAGCCTGTACAACATCCCAGCTGCTCAATACAACCACATACAATCACATGGTCGGCAGAAACCAGACAAAAAACACGCTAACTCATGCGTATTTACTTTATACAACAATCCGCCTAATGTAACCGAAAACACATTAAAGAATAATCAAGTTAAATAAACAGAAAATTAAATATGATCAAGATACTCACTGTGAACGAATCAGCTGACACAACGGTGACTCAGTAGAGCGCACTACTTCCGCATTCACTGGCGATGACCTATGCGCCAGCCAATCATGATAGAGCGTGTCCCTAGAGTTGACCAATGGCGAGGCGGAATCCGCCGCGTACTAGACATCCAACAGCCAATGGAGAGCTACGGTGGGTTAGCGGCTCAAACAACAGGACGGCTGAATGCTGCGAGCACACCCACATGCGAACCAATCAGGGCGAGACTGAAGCGGAGCGGGAGGGGCAGGTTTGAGCCAATAGAAAATCACAGCGCGGCACTAGGGGACCACGTGGTTCACGGCGCGTCGTGCAAGGCTTGGTTTTAAAGAGACGGAGCGCGCGTTATGTGAGACAAAAAGTTTAAAACAAGAACTTGTTGTGCCGACGACAAAATGAAATTGTAGAAAATGTTTGAAAAAGTATTCCTAAATATCATATATTTTAAATAGTCAAGTATTAAACAAGATTTTGATCATTTTGATTGCCAAAAAAATACCATTGTACTTACACTGTATTCCAAAGAATACCATGGTAAAAAGGACCCCAAAATATAATTTCACCCAGGTACCAAGTCTAATAAACAATGGCGACAATATGTATTTATGCACTAGAGCATAAATGATTAATCAGACTCTTCAGCTGAGTGTGTTTAGATCTGAAGTGCTCAGTTTGTCCACCTCAAGGGTCTGGATTTAATCAATTTGTGCAACTGCTCAAGAGGTTTCAAGGGTTTAACTGGTTTATGTCACACTATCACAGCAATAGAGTACAATACAAAGAATACAAAGGACTGCAGATCATGAACACACAACAACATATTGTATTGTGCATTTTGTATATTGAATGTTGCATTGTTTTGTATAATTTATTTATTTAAATTAAGTGAAATTCAAATGTAATGCAAATGAATGTGACTGCAACGATGATGCTTATTTTAATTGCCTTGCAATGCATGTACTATAATACATGATGCTGTACACTTGTAGTTTATCCTTGCAGCAATGGTTGCTGTTCTCTAAACAAGTCCAGCTGATCATTAACAGTGAGCAAACACATCTGAAGAGAAGAGGCCATTGATTATCTGCCTCATTAACACAACGTTAAGACGTGGAGTTCAGCTGATACGGTATCGTGTGGTCTACCTATCCTGATCTAACCTAGCTCACACGTCTTAATAGCTGTGCACATAGAGCTTGGGCTATTTCTGCTCTGGCTTTCGTCTTTAATCACAGATTGGCCTCCTGACATCAGCACTCAGCAAATACTGTAGTGCCGCCCCGACCCCGACCCCAACCCCGTTCAGGAGCCAATACTCCAGCAGTTCCTCCAGCTGGGATCTGATTCATCCTCCGATGAGCTGGAGTAGATCTGAGAAGAACCTGCAGCATCCTTACATTCAGATGATCCTCATATGTTCATCTGCACTGCAAAAAAATGATGTTACTCAGAACTTTTGTCTTGTTTTCCAGTACAAACATTTTTTAAATCAAGAGATATTCAATGAGATGCATAAGATATTAAGTCTTGCTTGCTGAAAAATTATTAAAGTTATGTGGGTTTTTGCTTACAACAACAAAAAAAGGTCAGAAAAATCTTGCTTTCCCTTTTTTTCTGACCCCATTAGCAGATGTTTGTTCTTGTTTTAAGCATAATTTCACTTCATTTTGATAGATTTTTCAGAAAACAAGAATCTCAAGTCACTTTGCATCTCAAGTAAATGTATCTTGATTTAAGGATATTGAGATATTTTTACTGGAAAACAAGACAAAAATATTGAGGCAGAAAATCATTTTCTGCAAAATATACAGAATATACAAAACATACAGAAAATATACAGAATTATATATTACTTATACGATATAAGTAATTGCCACTTTTTAATTAAAAAATATATGACAATATAGTTACTTATATATCATAAGGCATATAATTTTATATTCAACAATACACTTCATAATATATAATTTGTACATAAATGCGATAAAATATGGTACGTATATATTATATAAATATGTGCAATAAAAATATTTTGATATATATGGATTTACCAAGACATCAAATTGTCCAAAACCAATTAAGTATATACCACCACACATATTTTCATATATAAAATGCATAACTATGCAAACAATAAATTCAGTTTATGATTATATATTCAGATTTATGTAAACCCAAGCATTAACTCATGAAATAAAGCTATTATGTAAAAATGTAATGCGTTTTTTGTCTTCATTGCTGTATATATCATAGATGGTCCATGCATATATTGCAGTATGTTGAAAAATATAAGCACTAGCTCCCCCCCAAAAATGGAAATGTAAAAATTTGCCAATATATTCCCATACATTTTTGTTTTGTTGAGCTTTTAGATCAAGATGTTTTTCAAATCATAAGAAACATAGTTTGATTGAAGTGTAACCTGACTAACTTCTGTCATTAATGTAGTACAGAAGGCTGGCTGTTGATTGACAGACTGTAGCCCCGCCCACAGCTAGCCTACTTTAACATCTCTGGGCTTGTTATCAGTGATATGGCTTCTCACCTGTTTTTTTAGTCGTTATGACGAAATGATGGTGAAGTGGGACAAAGGTAGCTCAGTCTTTCAGTGTGCTTACAGACGAGGTCAAAAAACAAGTTTGACCAGAGACTTCCCATTCAGACAGTATTAAACTGTTTCTATAAAGCAAAATGCACCTGCAGCTCTGTCAAAACTAATAATATTCTAGATAACAGTTCTGTTCTGTTAGATGAGCTCAGGTTTCTTCATTTGCTTCATGTTATTTGGAATATCATATTACTGTCCAGTCAGATGATCATTTCTGAAGAACATGCTTTCCTAAGGAACCTGCTTGCATGACGGTTTTTGACAAAATTGCAGAGGGATTCAGTCTAAATCTCTTCTGTGTATTAAAACAGCAATGACAAAAAACAATTTAAATCATATTTTCATGTCAGAAACATGCAATGTCTGGTTAAGAGTTTCTAGAAGCTTCATTATGGTGAATATGTAATGATATAGTGACTCCCTCTAGCGTACAAATCAAAGTACTGCACAATCCCATAATAAATGCACATTTATTCTATGTATGCATATTACTAGGTCATATCTTTGTCATATGCCAGTAGAATAATCCAGAAACATTTTAGCAACTAGAAATATATTCACGATTTAAATTTACCTATATTTTCAGATTTATATATTCAGACTTATGACTATATATACACATGTACTCATGATTTTACATTTACATGTTCAGTTTTGTATCTATATATTCAGATTTACCTCTATACATTCCAATTTATGCTTATATATTCAGAATTATAACTATATTTTCTGATTTAATTCTATACATTCACAACTTACATTTATATAAGTTGAACTTGACAATTCACATAACTTTTTTTTTTAAATTATTATTTACTTAATTTTAAGGCAACGGGTTTCCTCAATTATTTTAAGTTAAGTCAACATCACTGTTTACAGTGTATTCTAATTTACATTTCATATATTCTGATGTACTTTTCTATATTTAGATTTAACAGAAAGAGAATGAGGAGGTTTCCATCTTAATGCGCTCATCTTTTTAGCAGCTGTGAGGCCAGCTAGTAATATGCACTTGTTCTGATTATTAATATTCAATATTGTTAATTTATTCAATAACAAAACCGGGACAATTATAGGTATAGTTGCTGAAACCAAATCAGACAGTCTTGATGCTACCACAGTCCAAAACTGAGCAACAGGTGGAGACTCCCACATCATGTGTAAAAAAGCACCTGCAACCTTCAAAGCACACAAGGTACAGTTTGGGTCAGTTAACCTCTTCATTAAATGGAGTTTACGAGGGGTTAAATATGTTCCGTTTATGAAATTAAAATGTATCTGTTGGTGGTCAGGATTACGAGAAGCCTCCTTTAGATTTACCCAAACATCCTCCCAGTTAAAATCTGGATCCAAGTCTGGTCAATCACGTCTCCACGTCCTGTCCAGTGACAGTTTAGAATAGCAGGCTTCCAAAATAAAATTATATAATGTAGACACCAAACCACTTACTTTCTTGAACAGCGATTCATTTATACAAAGGATGCACACGTAACGGTTGTTGCCAAGGTACGCCATATGCTTTGAGGGCCGATCTAAGCTGTAGATAAAAGAAAAAAGAAGAGGCTGGCAAATCAGTGTTAGTATCATTGATATTATAGTTTTAATAATTTAATATATAATTTAATTATTATATATTTTAATATTTTAAAGTGGATTTTTTTCCCCACTTTAATTTTAGCTAAAGTTTTCCTTTTGTTTTGTGTTTTTGTTATTTTTATTTTTAAAATATGCCTATATAATTTTTATTAATTTATTAGTTTATAGTTTTAGTTGTTTTATTACTTCAAGTTACAAAAACTATATAACTATAAACTATGTCTAAAATAAAATACGTTTTTTAATATTTTATTTCAGCTAACATTTATATCAGATAATGAAAATGTGGTTTTATGGTTTAGTCAACTGCAATAACTAATAACTGAGCTGAACATCCCTCTTGATATTACAATAAAAGTCTCACAGTTTGTATGTTCTGGAATTATGCACTTCTTTAAGCACTCGAGATGTGTCCATCTGATGACCCTCACCTCTGGAAAGCTGTGTGTGTGTGTGTGTGTGTGTGTGTGATATTCCTTACATTAGTACTACCAGTAAATGTTGATCTTGTGGGGACATTTTTTTGGTCCACATGAGGAAAACAGCTTATAAATCATACAGAATGAAGTGTTTTGAAAATCTAAAAATGCATAAAAGTTTAATGTGAGGGGTAGTTTTAGGTGTAGGGCTAGGGTAGTACAGTTTGTACATTAGAAAAACCATTGTGTGAGAGAGAGAGAGAGAGAGGGTGTGTGTGCAGACGCTCTTTTGGCTGGACGAGACTGAAGGGGTGTTTAACCTGAGCTCCATAAAACAGGCCGTGTGTGAAGCTCTTCTGTCCATCAGACCCACCGACATCAACATGGTGAGTGTGTATACATACAAATATACATTTACTATATATCTACATACATTACAAATACACATCAAAATATATTGTCATATGAATTAAAATGCATTAGAAATTGGTACAGTTTCATATATTAACATATACATCTAGCTCATACACATGTGCATGTTTATGTACTATTTGTAATAACGTGTAATACATTTTGGGACATACACATACATGTATATTCATTCTAAATCCTGCCAATGCATGTTGATATTATATAAGTGGTCAATGTACTTATTGTGTTCATACTGTACTGCAAAACACTATTGCTGCTATTGAGGAGGGATACGGGTAAGGTTAGGGACAGGTTCGGTGGTATGGGCAGGTTTAAGGGATGGGTCAACAGTGTAATTATAAATGTAATTACAGAAATTAATTACAGATGTAATTACATATAGGTTTTTAAAAAAATATAAGTACAATGTAAAAACATGCATGTACACAATAAGTGCATTGTACCAAATTATTAATTTAAATGTAAGTACATAGTAGTTAAGGCCACCTAATATAAAGTGGGACCATATAAGTAAATATAAAAGATAAACTTAAAAATTATTTGAAGATTTATACTTGTATCTTAATCTTTGCAGAGAACGTAAAAATATTAAATGAAAAATAATAAATACATCGCCTTATATGACAATATCATACATATGTTATATATTACATTTCCATATGAGACTATAAATTCATGAACTGTATTTTCATTCAATTACAGTAAAATTACAGTTGTGATGCAGAAATGTGTTATATTCAGTTATACTAGGATTTTAGTAACAATAAAAATCTGTGCATATTGGCTGGTCAGAAGTCTTCTGAAGAGACTTTTCTGAATGTTTTTCGAGGTCTATTTCAATCAAGAACAAATGTTTAAATGCATATTTATGATCTCTGTTCTCTTTTTAGACTTCCTACACTGACAAAGGAGAGAAGGTAACATGACTTTATGATTTTAAAGTATACAAAAAAATTTATAAAAAGATGATCATCTCATTTATAAATATTTATTATTTATAATGTGATGTTTGTTTAAAAATCTTCTAATTATGTAACAGCTATTTTTTAAAGTTGTTTATTATTTTTATTTTATTAAACAAAAATAGTTTAAATAGTTTTTTTATTATTATTATTTTGCAGCCAGAGAGAGGGAAATTTTTACATTTTCACCATGTGAAATTCTGGGTGGGAAACGCCAAACAGGTAAGTTAAATCTGTGCATGAAAAGACAGTTATGACAATAGTGAATTATGTGATATACAGTGCTTTGATATTAATTCAGTTTTCAGGAATGATAGTTTTGAACTGCTTTGATGCAAAAGGTTTAAATGAGAGTCTCTGATAAGATATTGGCACTGAATACAAACTTAGTGGCACAATTTAAATGAAACAAAAGTATTTTAGGCCGCTAATATAGTATGTTGCTTATATATTTGATTTGCTAATGTTAGCAGAAGATCAGAGAAGCTTCCAGAGATCCTGAACTAATGCAGATGACGAAGGTTTCTCTGAAGATGAAATCAATAACGTGATCTTAATCTAAGAGTGATGCAATAGCTCATCTCATCTGATCTCGATAGCCTCAGTCAAACAGGTTTACATATTAACACAGTTGACCAATGTGTCGTCATTTTGCACCGCTATTATCTTGTCTTGGTAGGTTTAGAGTTGAAATATTGTTGTGGAAACAATTTAAACTTAGAAACTGTAAATAAATGTAACAATTATTTACAAAAATGTCAAGTAACACTGAATTAAACAATTTAGAATTACAAAGACAAGCTCAAATATATATATATATATATATATATATATATATATATATATATATATATATATATATATATATATATATATATATATATATATATATATATATATATATATATATATATATATATATATACACACACACACACACACACACATTTAAAAAATATACAGGTATTTGAAAATGTATTTTTAAAAAGTTTTCAAAAATATATATATGCTAAAATATATTTAAATAAATATAATTATGTAAGTATATTTTCTATCACTTTGAATATGAATGAACATGAATAAAAACTAGACAAAAAACATTTGGACATTTTGGTATACGAAGGTTGAAACTAAATATATTTTCAATTTCATATTTTCAGTATTTTTAATTGAGCTTCAGAGTTTACAACATATATTTAGCATATATTTAAAATATATTTTGGCCAGATTTTTGTATTTATTTTTGTCATATGAGATAATATTTGTTTTAATTACAACTTCAAAAAGCAATTTATGCAGTGTTGTTTTCAGTTTTTTTGTTTCGTTTTGTTTTTTTCCAGCACAATCAAATTCCTTTTATTCATTTGTTCTAACAGCTATTTGATTTTTTTAGTCTTTTTATTCTTTAGTCTTACAATGGACTTTAAGACATGCAGCAAGCACCTGTTCATGTTGTTATTGCCGTAGGCTGCGGTGTTTTACTGTGATAAGTTTGGCTTCGAGCCGCTGGCGTATAAAGGTCTGGAGACGGGCAGCAGAGAGGTGGTGTCTCACGCCATCAGACAAGACAAGGTGTGTGTGTGTGAATATACTTTAATATACATGAATGCATATACATTAAAATGACTGGAAACAAACCAACTTCTTTAAGAAACTGCTTTGAAATCCAAACCGCACTGATTTCAGAAACACCTCACACAGTCAAATGTACCTGTTTTTTTCCCAGATAATCTTCGTCTTTGAGTCCGCTCTGAACCCTGGGAATGAGGGTATGAACTGTTTCAATTCATCTTAAACATTCTGGTGCAAAGAAAAAAACAGGCCGCATAATATTAATGTGTTAAATAAACCTATTACATTACATTTTGAAAAAAAAAAAAATTCCATTAAAAGATCAAGAAACAATGACAAGTGCTCACCAGCGTCTCTCCACAGAAATGGGCGAGCATCTCGTGAAACATGGAGACGGAGTGAAAGACGTGGCATTTCAAGTGGAGGACTGTGACTTTTTAGTAAAGGTAAATCATATTTAATACTGTCCATATATAATACTGATACTGCACACTATATGTTGTGCAGGGTTTCAGAAGTATGTTACATAATTCACACTAATAATGTTTATAATGTTGCATGATTAATTCAGTGGGGTGTCCAGTTATCATGTCAAAATAAATTTGATTAATTTGCAGAATTTCACACAGACAACTCAGATCCAGCATTTGTTCTCAGTAACACGCAACAATATCACTCTTACTATTCCTGCAGTATATATACAAAATATCAAAGAATGCATCAGATCCACTGGTAGTACTTACTGATGTTTTCCCTCCAGAATGATGTCACTTCCTGATGTCACTGATGCCTTTCCCTAGTTAAACAGATATTACAAGGATTGTTCTCTTTCTATTTTGCTAGAAAGTCTCTTTCTAAATAAACTCAAAAATTGATTTTTTAAAACTTTGGTTTTGTTCAGACTGTCAAAAGTTAAGACATTAACCTAAAGGTAAGACATTTTTACAACAAAATGAAAATGGAAAATTGAACATTTATTTCCAAAATGATAGCTGGATGCAACATGTTTTAAAAATCTTTATAATGCACATATTATTGCACTTTATTATTTTAAAAAACATCATCACATTTTAAAGTTAACAGTAGGATTGATTATTTATTTATTTACCTGCATTACATCAATGATTATGTGAGGGTTAAAATGGGTTTAACTGTCATGAAAAGAATATCAGAATGAAAAAAATCTCAAAAACATGGAAAATTCCTGCATAATGCATATTACACCTTTTCAATAATACACAGGGACTTTTTGTCTTTTGCTTTTGCATTACAGAAAGCAAATTTGAGGGTTAAAATGGACATCACAAAAAACAAAAGCAAAGCAAAACTAAACTAGAAAACATGGAATAAGATGAAAAGAATTATCAATGCATAATGCATTGCACTTTTTATGTAGGCAGTACAGTGTTTTCTATTCAGTTCACAGCCAGTTAGTATTCCATTCTGAACACAATCACCGCCGAGAAAATAACTGCACACACTGAACTGATTTGCCTTGAAGGGACTTTGGAATAAAAGCGTGTCTGTGTTCACAGAAAGCCAAAGAGAGAGGAGCGGTGATCGTCAAAGAGCCGTGGGTCGAGCAGGATTCAGGCGGCAAAATCAAATACGCCGTAATTCGGACGGTAAGTCAGCAAGAGTTTTGCCCAGACACACATACACTTACATTAAATGCTTGAGCTGAAGACGCCATGCTTTGCAGTACGGAGACACGACGCACACGTTTGTGGAGTACATGGGGCCATATAAAGGTCTGTTTCTGCCCGGATACAAAGAGCCGCTGTTCAGAGACCCTCTGTTAGCAAAACTGTGAGTCGTTTTACTGGGAAATTCAGGCCAGAAACATACTGAGATGCAAACGCTTGCCTAATTTATGACATTTCACAACCCAAAAATGCATGCAATTAGGCATAAATAACGTGTTTCAGCTTTCAAAAGCATCAAACTTCTCACAATGGGTTTTCTTTGTCTTGCAAAGGCCGCCGGGACATTTACGCTTCATCGATCACATTGTGGGAAACCAGCCAGATGATAAAATGGTGCCAGTTTCTGACTGGTAAGGGTCACACGTCCAACAAACAAATCAATACGACAAATTCGAGGAAATGTCACTGGCAAATAACGCGATGTCTTTTTCTGCAGGTATCAGAAGTGTCTGTGGTTCCACAGGTTCTGGTCCATCGATGATAAGCAGATCCACACTGAATACAGCGCTCTCAGGTCCATCGTAGTCACAAATTATGAGGAAACCATCAAGATGCCCATTAATGAACCAGCCACGGGGAAAAAGAAATCACAAATCCAGGTTCCTCCAGCAGATTCAGAAATTCTTGCATACATATTTCAGTTTTTTTATTGAATTCTTTAAGGCAGTGAGTCCTAAACTTTTTCCATCAGCCGAAACCCTTACGTAAAATATTCACCCCTGAAATATTTCTAAAATTTAACACCACATTCATGGTTCTCTGATGTTGCTTAACGGTAAAATGACATGCAGGTAAACACATCAGATACTGAATGTTTTTTTTTTATATATGCATACATATTTTTTAAGTTATATATAAACATATACTGCATGACTTGGCCAAAAAAAATTATATTGCAATTATTTTGTAATATATGGTGATTTTAACACCATATATTAACATTATAAACAGTATTATCATTTTTATCAGTGTTTTGAATCATTTTTTATTCAAAATTTCCATTTCATTTTAATTTTATTTAAATTTACTTTTTGCATATTTTTGTCATGTTTAGTATTTTTTTAAAAAAATCTACATAGTTTTTATTCTGAGCAGTTTAGTTATTTTAGTACATTAAGTTAAACTAAATTAAAATTAAATTTGTCCTAGAAATTAGCTGATTTTTTAATGTTGTAAATTTATTTTATTTCAGGTAACATCTATTTTATTTAAACTTTTTATGGTTTTAGTTTTAGTTAATTAGAATAAACTTGATTATAAGTTTTAACTCTTTAAAAACAAAGACATAGATATATTAGGCTACTGTTGTAAATTACAGTTGCATATAAAACAACAATACAACTTATTTTAATAGTTATAAAACAAATGTTATTTTTTGCTATACACTACTGATATTTATGTATTTTCCAGCTTTTAACATTTTAGATATTTTGGCTGAATACTGGTGAAATGCTGTAAACGTCCGTCCATAGAAATGTTGGAAATTATGTGAATGTGTAAATAATATGTGTAAAGTAAATAAAGTGAACCAAGCAACATTAAAATTAGATTAATTATTAACTTTTACATTCCAATTAAAATATTTATGAGCTTTTCATAAACTCACGAACCCCCATGGGATTGTAAAACCCCTATCTATGTCATTTTTGGATGGTAAAATATGGAGACAGTAATTTGGGGACATCTCATTGTAAACAGTGTAACATCCAACACCAGTTGTTTTTAATTTTTATGATGTTTGTTAATTCCACACTAGATAAGCGGCATAATAATTACTAGATGAGTAAATTTTTTAAATGTTGGCTTGACAATTTCTTGTTTGAAAGTTAAAAAAAAAAACATTGAAAAGCTTAAAGAGCAAGTTTGAAGATTTTACTCAGTCGATAAAATGTTATTAACATGTTGCAACACATTGCTAAAACATTTAAGCAAGTTGCTAACATGAATTAATATGCTGCTGGCGTGATTTAGCACATTGCTAACATGTTTTAACATGATTAAACATCGCTAGCATGATTGGCACATTACTAGCATGAATTAGCATGTTGCTAACATGATTTGGCATGTAGTCTTAGGATAGTCATTAAGCTTGGCTAGTGATAGACAGCTTAAATACTTTATATGTGATGTTTGTTCAAAAGTTTTGACCCCCCCTTAATGAAAATCTATGGAATTTTTGAAGATTTGAAAGTCCGTTTAACGAAAACCGTAACTCCGATCAGTTAGAAAAGATACAGCAACCCGAGTCAGACCAATCTTAAGGTCTGACCCAAGTTTGGTGGTTATAGCTCAAAAACTCTAGGAGGAGACACTGACTAAATTTAGTCTCAGAAGAAGCTTAAATAGTAGATCAGTGTTGGCTTTGTCAAGTGAAAAAAAAATTACCACAATTGTGATACACTTCACCTTTTTGCTAAAACATTTGAAATCTATAATAAACATCTGTCTTACCTCCATAATTTCCCCTTGTTGTTTGTAAAGGAGTATATCGACTACAACGGAGGACCTGGAGTGCAGCACATTGCACTAAACACTTCCAACATCATCCAAGCTGTACGGTTCAAAACTCACAGCGCCTCAATACGATTCATTCCTATGAGACTACAATAAAGTCAAATACAAAATCTTGACCTCTTTCCTGATGAATCAGATTGTGAACCTCCGAGCTCGAGGGTTGGAGTTCCTGTCTGTACCTGATAATTACTACGACACCCTACGGCAGAGTCTCAAGACGGCCAAGATCAAGGTGAAGGAGGACCTAAAAACACTGCAGGTCAGAGAAAGCAATATGACAGTACATTCTGTTCAATAAAAGGACACATTTGAATGATTTTTCTAATGCATTTTTCAAATGCATTCGTTCTTTTATCTAATGCAGGAGTTAAAAATCTTAGTAGACTATGACGATAAAGGTTACCTGCTACAGATCTTCACCAAACCCGTGCAGGACAGACCGACGCTCTTCCTGGAGGTCATCCAGAGGAACAACCACTCTGTGAGTCTGTGTTTGACCTCATTCATCCAGGCTTAATATGGAAGCCCGTTTTCGCCACTGAATTTAAAAAAAGGACTTTTTCTCAGAATTGTGAGAACTGTAAGAAAACGGTCTCTCTTTTTTCCCCTCAGAATTGGACTTCATAAATCACAATTGTGAGTTTATATCTCACAATTCTGAGGAAAGAAGTCAAAGTTACAAGGGGGGAAAAAGCCAGAATTGTGAGAAAAAAGGTCACAATTGTGAGAAAAAAGTCTGAATTAAACACACACATTGTTGTTTCTTATGCATTTACACACTCCTGCCATCGAATTGTTGTATAAACGCAATATCACACTCGTAGCCTTGAGATATGGCTGTATATTGGCACGATATATTGATATACGGCCATATTGCACCGCTACTCCTGTGATATTGCTCATATTTATGTGTATATACTGTATATATCAGAGCATATATACTGTCAAACGATTAATCGCATCTAAAATAAAAGTTTTTTTGTTTTGTTTATATATATACATACATATATATGTATATATATATATATATATATATACACACACACACACACACACACACACACACATACATATATATATTTATTGTTTTGTGAATATAGTAAACTTGATATCAGGATCAGGCATAAAATAATGTCATACAGATGAAATATACGAGATCAAATATATAGTCTTTATGGAGGTACAGTAAATACAGTACTGAGTTTGAATCTGAGCTCTGAGAAAACATGTTTGAACAGGCTCATAGTTTTATTAGGGGCTTTTTAAAGCTTGTGAAGTGAAGGAAATGCCTAAAGACAAGACATTTCTATCTGAATCGCACTAAAGGGGGGTTTACTTTCCTCTGTGGTGTTTAAACTGAGAAACAGAGCAAGAAAATGAACCCAATGACACTAACAGATCAAATCCAAAGACTGGTTTGTTGTTAAAGGACAATGAAACTCTAAAACACATTTCTTTTTAGATGTTAGCAGATATATACAGGTTGCACATCCCTGAAAACAATGTTAGTACTCATTATGTTTATTATTGAGGGGAACTTGGTTACTTTTTTTACTTCCAACTTTTCCAGCAAAGTTGGAAGAAACGTCACAAAATGTGAGGTAAATTATATTTTAAAGTTGATTATCGGAGTATGTTTTTGTGGAAAATACTTAGGATTTTCTTCTTCAAAATTTGACGTTTACTTCAAGTTCAATATTACTTGTGTCTTTGTAATTATTTGTGAAATTTACTAGCAATTTTTCAGTGAAGTATATTCTACACCTCAGATGTTGACATGTTTTATCTGGGTCTAATTCTTTGTTTTTTCATTATAAGAGAACCCAGTTAAACCTGTCACTCGGCCATGTCTTCTTATCCACTAGGGTTTTGGAGCTGGAAACTTCAAATCTCTGTTCGAGGCCATTGAGAAAGACCAGGACGCCAGAGGAAACCTCACGATTCTCACACCGGAGAGCCAGGGCGTCCCGAAGGCCTTTTACTAACACACACAACTGCATTAAGGTGATTTACTCTAGCCTCATGCTGGAGTGAAATAATATGACACCATCGATTAAAATGTCCAGGGCAACAATAAAGACATTTAATATAAGAACTGTATATCATTTTCTTATTTGTTCATCTGCCACATCCACTTTCAGAGTCAAATGGAAAAAAAAAACTTTAAATATTTTTCTGCAGAAAATGTAAGTGGTTATTGCCCGTGCTGAGGTGGTCTGGCTTAATATGTTGGTCTCTTGTTAAAGTTAGAATAGTAGTTTATTCAACCACTAATTTAACTTTCAATAAACATTTAATATACTTGCTGAGGAAGTTTGATCGGGTTTGGGTGAACAACCACTATAACTTTTAAAAATTAACAACTTTTGAAGTTGGGAAAACTCTTTTGTTAAAATTTTTTTTTTAAGTAGACTCAAGTTTTTATTTATTTATTTATTGAATATGGCTTGAGTCCCTTCCTTCAGACAAAATAGTTACTACCCATACATAATACAAAGATCCAAAAAAAAAAAAAAGATAGAAGATAAAAAGAAAAAGAAATAGCTAAAACATTAAATTAAAAAAAAGTAAAAACAGGGACCATAATTTTAATCATTACTTACTGTGTGTGTGTGTGTGTGTGTGTATACAATTATATATTAAATCAAATAAAATGAACACCACATTCTCTGTATTTTTATTTCAAAATAATTTATTTGTATATAATCGGAATGATGCCAGGTTTATACATCTATGATGGCAGCTGTACGTTTCATAAAGAATATCATTCCAAAAGTGAGAAAATAACATTTAAAAATTTTTCTCAGACCTGGACAAAAATGGATAAATATATTAGTAAATAAATATATTAGTGACATTAACCATATTGAAATGTTCTATTATATATAAAATACAACACTTTATTTTATAACCGTTTTGTCTTTCTTTCTTTTTTTTTTACACAAAATATTGAACATATACTGGCATATCCCTTGATTTCTGAAGGGATTTAGCTCTATTAAAAAAGGCAGTTTTAACTGATTTTCTGTGGAAAAGAGAGCGTATGAACAATACAGACATAACTGACGACCAACACAAAGGACCGATGGTAGAGAAAATAAAATCATCCTCACTGTTTAGTTTGATTGACGTAGAACTGGTAGCTACATAGTGCTTCGATTGTTTCGCTTTGCGTTCCTTTCTTGAAATCACATGCAGATTTTGTTTTTCCCAAGGCAAAGTGCTGTTTGCATCCTTTCTAGACAAAGCCAAGAGTTTTACATGCGAATCTGTATGAGACAGATGCCAACATGGAAGTGCAAAGCGGATCTTCCGTAATCTGTGGTAGTTGGTAGCAATAGCTGTGTTTACGTACTATCTTGATTTAATTACTAAAATTACTTACAAAATTCACTGCAGCTTAATGAAAATATTGGATAATTCTTATCTTTGGTTGACGAAAAAGTGAACAAATGACTGTCTAGATGCATCCAAGTATCTGAACTTAGGGTTCCCACACAAAGTATTGGAAATACAAGGTCATTTAAAAAACATGATTTCCAGGCCTAAAGAAGCTATGAAAAATAATAACATTTCAGTTAAAATAATTTCTTTCTTTCTCTATTATGCACGGCTTTAAAATCTTTAATAGACTGGAAGTTTCTCTTTCTGAGTCTAATCTCTATAAAATGACTTTAAAATCTTTACGATAACAACTGGAAAAGTCATTGGTCTTAAGGTGTGGGAACCCTGTACTGGGATTTACTAGATTTTGTCTTGCATATATTTTCATTTGGGATTCAGCCTCATTTTGATGAAATGTGACAGTATGAAGCCAAAAAGACTCATGGGAGGTGTTTGTGGTTCAAAGGATCGAGACCTTTGACCAGTTTGACCATTTACTGACAAAAATAAAATAAAAATAAACATTCAGGTGTTTGTCATGGCAAGATTTCCAGTGTTTCCTTTTCTTTAATTAAAGGAATGGTACAGGTTCAGAACTGCATCGGATATTTTTTTTTACAAACTAAAGGAAGGGTTTACTTCCAGCATGTCACATGTTTTAGCTTGTTTTGAACCCAGACCATACCTTTAAAAGGTTGGATTTTACAATATATGACAACAGACACTTCTGGGTAACAGAGTATAACTATGCTTGCAGGCAATGCGCATTGAGTCAACTCAAGTTTTGTGTGTCAGCTGGTATTGCCAGGAACATGACAGCAGGCTACATAAACGTATGTATAAACTTCATGAAGTGTTCATTTCATGGGTTACAGAGGCACTTTTGGTAAGCTTGTATTGCTGGTTGGTTTCTATGAAATGTCGCATCCCTTTAAGGGAACATGAGAGTCACAGAGGTGAAAGCAAAGCATTCTGGGAAATGTAGTCCTTCTCAGCCTGAACATTACAGGCTTAACAGACCAAAATAATGAAACAAAACAAAGCAAAAAATAAAAATAAAAATCTTCACAACTTTCCCTAAATATATTCAGTCAAATCATTCAGTTTTGATGAGCAAAATTAATAAATGAAGACACAAACATTTGTAAATAACAGCTGCCATTTCTGAATTAACAAAACCGAGACCTGAAACCTCAATGAAATGCTCCTTTCCAAGGACAGATGATATAGAGTAAAGTTCCCTATCGCTCCTCTGAGTTAATATCTGTCAGAGGTAACGAGAGGCCAACGCACAAGTACCTTTGAAGTACCGTCTCGCCAACAGGACTTTCTGATTGGTTATCTGAGGTAGTGCTGGAAAACCAGGCCAGACGCTTGTACGTAGCCCAACACATAGTTAAAAAGCTAGAAATGAAATGGAAGAGGCGGGTAGCATCGCAATGACTAGATAGTTAAAAATTAGCCAGTAGGCTCAGTGAACTAATGAAACATACTTTATGCAAGTACGCAAACACAGAAGTAAGTGCACAGCCGATGCATTGCAAGCTCTTGGTTTCGTTGTACATGCTTCGTATCTCAGTCTTCAAGGTATAACAATACCTTCATATTATGTTATTAATCAGGTAGCTGTTGTAAACAGAATTCCGCCATGATAGTAGTTAACCTGAAAGAGAAAAATTACTGTAGAACAAGACCAATTACACTAACGTTGCATTATCAATTGAATCGGTTCTGACACATTTCAGAACACGACAACCAAGCTTGTGTTGATAGAAGCGTCTACGTACTTGCATAAAGGACATACGCCAAGTCTAAGGGTGAATCCCATTTCTCTGTCTTACCCCTTCCCCTTACCCCTTCCCCTTAGTTTTGCGCGTTCACGTGAGAGTAAGGGCTATCCCAATTCTCGTTTTGATCGAGGGGTAGGGCTAAGGGGAAGTGGTAGATACCCCTTAAAACCAAGAATTTTCGCGAGCTTACTTGAAACCAAGGGGTACCCAGAACACACACCAGATCATCAAGTATTCAAGTATTTTCGGCTTAAATAATTTATTTAAAAATTGCGACAGTCTTGTTTTGTGCTCTAGACAGTCCTGTACATATATATTTGCAACCATGTTCTTAATTGAAATTTTTTAAAAATCGCTAGTTTGCTACGCTAACGTTACATTGCTGATTTGCACAACAGTCCCGCAGACTAGCCTTGAATGGACTCCATGCATATCTACAGTTTTAACAAGTTTGTAAAACGATCCAAAGTTTGTGATCAACACTTGTCGGCTCTGGTGATGTAGCAGCCAGCTAGCGACGGTGTATGATGACGTAACCGTAACCAAGTGGTGTCTCATTTCATAGTGGTATGTTTTCACCCCTAGCGCTTACCACTCGGTTTCGAGGGACAAGGGCTAGGGGTAAGACGAAGGGGTAGGGGAAGGGGAAGGGGTAAGACAGAGAAATGGGATTCACCCTAAATCTCAATGGAATACGGAAAGACATGTTTATATCTTGAAGGGTTTTCATGAAGATCACCAAGGAGACTTGTTTCTCAGACTTGTTTATAAGAGAAGATACTTATTGAATCCTGTTTTAAACCAAAGGAAAGGAAGAAACCATACTCAATCTCATGCACATCTTCCAGATCCTTTGATAACTGCCTGAATTAATACCACTTGTTTGTCTATGAAAAGTCGCATTTGGACCGTATTGGGTAAAGTACCAAGAATGACTTGTTCTGGACATTAGAAAGGTGCTAGTAACAGAGCGTCACTACTGAAGAGTACTTTGGAAAACCCATCTAATCGTCAGTGACTGTTGAATTCTTTGCGAGAATGAAATCTGAGGTCTGGAGATTCTGAGTAATTCAGTTTGATATTGCAGAAGATGTTTGGAATTATCCGGAAGACTCAACATGTGAGCGAAAGAGACAGCGAGAGATCGCCGAAGAGTTTTGTCCATTTCGGCTCTTGTGTAGCAGCGTGAGGAGTTTTGGATGAAGAGTTTTCTCAAACACCAGACTCTTCCTCTGACCCTGTGAAGAAAAAAAAAAACATGTTTCCATGTAAAACTCATTCAATTGAAGTAATAGTTAATTCAGTGAAAATCAGCTGTGTTCATTCGGGTTATAACCAGCAATAGAGAATTTTATACACCAACCCCATCACCTTAGTTCCCTCAACAAAAAGACAATAGGGTTTTTCAGTTGGCTTTTGGGCTACCGCAAAAAAATAAGCTTTGTGACAAACAAAAGTTTATGATTCTTATATATAGCATTTTTCTAAAAAAAGCTCAAATTTAGGATATACATGAATTACACCAAGGTTGCATGACTTCAACTTCACCATCACTAAGTTTCCGACACATCATTCAATCTTAAAAATCTACAAGTTGGAAAGTTTGAGTTGGAATAGTATGTGGGAATGTGACTATAAATACAACAAGGCTCTAAAAGTAGACTATTGAGTAGATAAGTTTACCTGTTTGACAAGATGAGTGGTAATAATGGTGTATATTATGTAGTAGAATACAATGTGACAATATCTTGAGCCTGTGGTAATCACAGACTTTATTTCAGGCATTTCACCAAAAAACAACTGACTGCCACACAATGGAACCATAAGTACAAAAATGCAACTCATGATACACTGGGCAACTTTTTTGAGCAACGTTGCTTGGGCACTTTCCTACTGAGAATGGGTAACAAATTTCTATCTAGATACTTTAGATCAGTTGTGGGCCCTGTCTCTCACCTGGTTTCCCGTTGATGGCAACATTAACCAAAGTTGCCCGGCAACATTGCTCAAAAAGTTGCCCCGTGTATCATCAGCCTTATTAGGACTCATTCTAGCAGTCCTCTATAGTGGAGCACTACAGTCAGACATACTCACCCTGACTATTGTGTAGAGTTTGGCAGTACAGACAGATGTCCATGGGAAGTTCATCCCCTGGGCCATGATGGGCCCTACACAGGGGTCTCTCCATTCCAGAAGTGGGTCCCAGGAGCTGAGGCTCTGAATGGGCCTGCTGCACCTGCTTCTGCCACACCACATGTGCCCCACTACAGCACGGCCAGTCGGTCATACCTGTCGAGTCCAAGATCAGGGGCACTGGCAGTAACGTGGGGGCCATGTCTGGCGGAGGTGTGCAGCAGTAGCTTCCTGCTCCCTGTCCGTAGTGGATATGAATGCTACAATCATCCTGAAGGTCCAGGTTTTGATGGAAGTGAACAACCGGCGAAGGCACTTCCAATGGACAGCCAGCTGCTTTCCGACCGGTCGTCCACCCTGGGCCTTTGTGGCAACAGGGTGGGGAGGGAGAGGTTAAAGGAGGAGAGGGAAGGATCACAGAGGCACCTGAGGAGGAAACAGGGTCCGGGTCTCTATCCTCAACCCTCCTTGAACTGAGGTCTGTTATGGGGCAGTGGCAAGACTGGTGCTGTACCTGACACCCGGAGGAGTCTTTATCTTTAGTTACGAGACAAGGCCCGCTTGCTGCCGCGGCTGAGGATGTGGCCCCTTGATCCTCGTCAGAGCCTCGGCCGGGTCCTTTACTGAGTTCCCCGTCCTCGTAATAGTGGTGTCTATGCCTGTGATAGTGAACGTGACTGAACACAGCCACTTGTTGCTGCTGTTCTTCCGGGGAAATGGCACCGGCATCACCGCCGCTTCCACCCCCAGTTCGGTTCACTACCGAGTCCAGGGAACGAGGCCTTTGCGTGGCCTCCATGCTCCCTCTGCGTGGAGCTTTGCCTGGTCCGCAGTAGACAAACGGATCGTAATCGCTGCTGAGAGAGCTACGAAAAGTGGACCAGCTGCCATAGACACCCTGCAGGCTGATGTCCGTACAGTTCAATACAGAGTCACTGGACGAGCCATGGCACGATCCTGAGCTGGAATCGCTGGCCGGTCCGTCTGCAAGGTAACCGCTACGCTCCGTATGGTAACTCCCTCCCGAGCAGCTGCCGTCATCCTGGCGACTGTGCGAGCCTCCTCCACGTGGCAGGTGATGATGAGTTGCATGGTTTGCGGACGATGCCACATGATGCATCCGAGAACCCGAAGCGTTCCGCAAAGGTCCTCCGGGACACCGGTGACACGACCTTCTGGGGGCCGCATAGTGATGCCCCCCCGTGCGACACCCATGCCCGCCTGTCCTGTGCGGATGTCCGTGATGGGCATCCGGAGCCAAGTGGTACACACAGCTAGCACCCAACGGTCTGCTGGGAAAGCAACGGAGAGTACGTGGATGAAGAGGGGGAGAGTTTCCATAGTGGCCCAATTGGGGTAAAGGTCCAGAGGTGTTACGGGAGTAATGATGCCGCAGGGAAAAGGGAACATGGTGCTGGGGATAAGGGTGTTGGTTCGAATAGTGATGGGGAAGGAGGAAGGCTTGACTGTGCTCAGGTGGAGGGGGTGGCATTCGACTTCTTTGGGGCTGACGCGATGCCAGATCTGAACCTAATGGGGGATAGATGGTGAATTTAGTTTAAAAACATTTGGTTCTTGAAAACAACTCTTCTTGAAAATCAAGAACTAGAGTTCAGGGTATTTTCAGGCTTTGGCTCTGAGCAAATGAAATCCTGCTACCAAACCTATATGACCTTCTTCCTTAGAACATTGAAAGACATTTTGAAGAACATTCGGGTCCAAACAACACTAGACCCTTTTATCTTTTATGTTCCACAGAAGAAAGTCACACAGGTTTGGGCATCTTATTAAACTGGATGTGTTCATATTTAGGAAGCATATAATAAAGAAAGAAGAGGAATTTCAATTCAGTGCTGCCTCGGAGGCTCTATAATAATGTTATTGGAGAAATATATATGTACCCTGAGGCTGTTTACCCATGATGTTGTGCATGCACAGTGGGCAGGTACGGTGTTGTAGAAGCCAGGGGTCGACACACTCCTTATGGAACTCATGAGCACAGGAGATGATTCTCAATTCCTGCCAGAGAGACAGAGAAAATGTAATATTGAATGCACCATTGATGTGCCTCAATACAAAAGTGGTCCTTTTCCTGTCTGGGTTTGATGGTTTATCTCGCCCCTCTTCAAAATCATATAATGCTTTTTTGTTCTTTTCGTCTCCTACCTGGCCATCCATGAATTCCTCAAGACAGATGGCACAGATTGGGCTGGAATTGGAGCTGCTGTTTGACCCTGGAGCCCCACGAGAACGCTGGGAGCCAGAGCAACCCTGAGAGCTGTATGTGCGTGTTTCCAACCTGCTGATGGCACGCATGGTCTGCTGGTGCACAGAGTCCTGGGAGTTGAGAAAATATTATTATGAGACTTCTAGAGTGAATTTAAAAGTCAAAACAAAAAGTTATGATCATGCAGAACAGCAGAGGAGTACAACGATGCAACTGAAAAGTTACAATCAAGACTAAAAGTAAACGTAGACTGCATTGGTATATAATGCAGGGGCATCCAACTTCAGTCCTGGAGAGCCACAGTCCCGCAGAGTTTCAAACAAACACCCCTAAACGAGCCAATCAAGGTCCAAGGGTTACTAGAAAGCTACGGGCAGGTGAATTTTTATGAAGTCTGGAGCAAAACTCTGCAGGACTGTGGCTCTTCAGGACCACTCCTGGTATAATATGTGTTGTGTTTTCTTACCCAGGTTCTGTTGGACCTGCAGCGGAAGCGTAGAGCAAAGATCATGATGATGGCCAACACAACCAGAGCCACAGTCAACAGGATGCCAACATCATAGTGAGGCTGTGTACACAACATACGAAGAGTGAAGCTTGAGTGTCCTGTCCTCAAACAACCAAACGATGGATTCTAACCCAATAAACAGCCAGAATGTGCTATCCCAAAAACACTTTAAGTTAAAGCAAATCTTTGACACAAATGAAAGAATTCCCTCTGAAAAGACCAGGATGGTTGGTTACAAAAGCTGTCACTGAGGCAGCACCATTTCTAAAGGTACTAGTATGTACACTTTGGAAACTAATGTTCTTTTAATATATTAATATGCACTCATTAGGGGTAAATAAGGTACAAACTTTAAGTATACCTTTAACAGGATACTGCTCCAGTTACAGTTTTTTTTTAAAAATGTATGTATGTTGACTTTTAGATGTTGTCATCTATTAACTAGCTTAACCAAGGAGACTATCTTGGCCAACCAGCATCTCCAGAGGGACCATACTGGTTGACCAGCCCTACTAGCTAATATTTTCAGGCACATAGGACAGCTATAACTGTGATAATATTGGATCAACATTGTTCCTGTTAAACCAACAGTGCTAACTATATTTCTAAACTATTTTCTAGTTCAAACCCCAACACTTACACTAGGCCTAAACATACTGGTCAGTCAGCTGACCCAACACTACCAGCCATGTAAACTCATGCTGGTTTAAACTGTTGTTTTCAGCAGGAAGACTGAAACAGTAAAGCCTAGAAATTAAACGATATCAATTAAATGTGGATACGATTACTCACCCATTTTTGCGTCTCCATCATGATGTCTATGAACACCATGGCTTCTTCGTTTTTATTAACGAGTCCCATCAGTTCTTCTGCATCTGATGACTTCACCAGCACCACTGGACGAGGCAACGAACCTGAATCACGCAGCTGTGTGTAAAAGACAAACAACAACAAAAAAAAACTTTAGGACAAAGTGTCTAAATATTAAATGGGATGTATGGAATAAAATATATTTTGATCTACATGCCCTAGAAACAAAATATTTTCAAATTCACAATGGTAACAAAACACTTTAGTTACTAGAGTGATTTTTAAAACTGCAATAAGTGGCTTTTATCTGCAATTGTCTTACAAATATAAAATAAAAATATGATAATATAAATATAAAATAAAATAATTTTAAAATAATATTTTTTGATAAAAAAAAAAAAAAATGCAAAATACAATAATTAATAATAAATCAAATATAATAAAAACAATAAAAATAAATGGACTGAAGGACATCCCATGTTCTGAATTGGAGTGATTGTTAAAACCAATAATTTGCTTATAATTTAAAACCAAAAAAAGAATAAAAATATAATAAAAATTATATATAAAAAAAAAAAACTGATTGGAGATCCTGTGTTTTTATTTTTAGATTTAGTGATGTGATAAGTTGCTTTTATCTGCAAGTGTCTTTAAAAAAAAAAAAACAAAAAAAAACAATAAATAATAATAATAAATCAAATAGAATAAAAAAAAAAAAACAATAAAAAATGATTGGAAGAGATTCATGTTAATTTACAATATTCTAAATTATTATAGTGATTGTTGGCTACTGCCTTCCAAAAAAACAAAAACAAAAAACAAAAACAGAATATAATAGAATAACATTAAATAAATAAATAATAGAAAGAAAAGTAAAAAAAACAGCAACAACAAACAAAAAAATACATTGATTGAAGGAGAACCCATGTTAATTTACTATGCTGGCAGAAACTATGGCTACCAAGGTCTATTATTATAAGGGACACACACACATACTGACCTCCTGAGCAGCACCGGGATCATCTGTGATGTCAAAGATGACCGCCTGAGCACCTCTCTGAAGAGCCAGACGAGCCTGAGAGACACAAAGAGACAGAGCTTTAGTTGTGCTGTAGAAATCCCACGAGCCAGCAGATGGCAATCCTAGCACATATGGAGACACTGAATCCGGCCATTATGCAATTCAGCACTGTTTCTGACCCCTGTGAGAGAGAGAGAGTATGTGTTAAAGTGAAAGTCTGCACATTCAATAACTTCTTACCAAATTCCTAAGACATTTTAAGAGACTACGACACTTATAAAGCCAGCAGAGATTGACAAACAATGAAATGCACCTTTTAAATTCATCCAGTTGAAAGGAAGGTCTGTACTCTGTACCAAAGCACACAAGCACTACATTGTTGCCGACAACAAATGATTTATTACTTCAGGTTAGGAGTTTAAGTTTGCTTAAATTAGCAAACAACTAACTAGGTGATAAACATACACATTACTGTGATGAATTATCAGTAGAGTATAAACTCCTAAACGCTTCAGTTCAGACTTCAACACTTTAGAGAAGAAAAACTGAGTTCATATACTACAAAAACACTAGGACTTCCTTCCACTGTGTCAAACCCACCCCGTCTTTGTCAAGATAGATGCGCTTCTTTTGCGACTGGGAGGCAATTCTGCCCAAACAATGACCAATAACTCACTAAAGGTCTATTTCCTGCCCAACTGCTGAGAGTTCAAAGGTCAAAGGTCACAGTATGAGCTGCAGGAAAGTATACTGCTGCGTTTCAGACAATGATCGTGTGTGTGTGTTTAGCTGTGGTAAAGTGATTGAGCGGTTATAATTAGCAGTGCTTGCAAAGTCAAGCATTTCTATTACTGTAAATTAGACTGATTTGAGCAAACCCAAACTCTAATTAAACTTGACAGTGTGTGTCGTCCTGAAGCGTTTGTGCTCCAGACGTGAATGATTACTCAAATCATGTGTGTTGTTGGGAAGTGTGCAATTACTGGGTGATCAGACGCACCATTTTCAACTGCTGGACCAGAAAACAGGTGACAAAAATACCACAGATGCACACTGAAGGAAACTCGTTAAACAAAAGACTGTAATAAATTACCCAGAATGCCACAGAAAGTGCACACAAAATCCTAGCAACATGCTGATAAGTTTTGCATAATTTATCAACGTGATCACAACTTTGCTGAAAAACCTGTTGCACACAATCTACTGCATGCCTTCTGTCGTCTGATTGATAGTTTAGTGTTTATTTTAGCAAGTAAAAGGCCTTTTAGTTTAACTGTACAGCTTGTGCTTCACGTGTCTTTTTGCTGTCAAATCTTTACTGATTTTTAGCAAGTAAACGTCAGAATAATATAGCTTTACTTGATTCTCCATTAATCATTTAAAAATCAGTGCGTCTCAAATCTGATCATCAGGATCTTTTGAGCAGCATTTGCTTCCAGAAGCTTTACTTTCACTGTTTCTCAGTGAGCCTCCAAAACATCTCACATCTTCTGAGGAGCATTTATTTCTTCATCTCTCGATCAGCATTGCATTGCATTGCGTTATATGTTTGGATCATTTCAATCTCATCTTACTAAGACATATTACTGGAGATTTAGAGCGACAACTGGTATTTAGATCATTTTAGGCAAGTATACGCTATACTGTTATAAAGATCTCATTGATTTATAATCAACCAGAATTTCCATCTTGCCTTTTGGCCATATAAATATCAGCATCTGCACCAAAATGCATATTTTTGCTCAGTTTGGGCCTCTGAATTCAATTTAGGTGTTTTTCTCATATTCTCACTATATCAGACAATAAGAGCCAGAAAAGCCTGATGCTCAACAAAACACACATATGCAAATCACCAATCCATGATGTTACAGTAATTACAGCAATAAAACTGAAGTGCATTATGAAATGGTAAAATTCAGCTGATGCTGTGTGACATTTAGTTTCCTCCATAATTGACAGATAAATTATAGATGATAAGAAACTGTGGTAAAAAAGGTAATGCTCTAAATGTAATTCTGGACACAGACTGTGCTGTGTGTTAAAGGTTTAATAATAGCCTCATGGCTGCAGACAGACTCTTCAGAGACAGGAAGTACAATCGCAGACCCGTCATTAGCCTGCTAGCCACACACACACACACACACACACACACAGAGCTAACAGGTTTAACCGAGCATGTGCACGGAAATCATTAGTGTTTTCTATAAGAACCAACAGCGTACAGATTACTGGCTCAGTGTGCGAGAAATTTTGAGAAACTTGTTAAGTGTGAGTTTCATCTGCAGGGTTAATGAGAGGGTTCAGATGTGTGCAGAGTGTAATGCGTCTTACAGAAGTAAGTATGTGTGTGTGTGTGTGTGTGTGTGTGTGTGTGTGAGAGAGAGTCTGTGCTACCTGTCTGCTTTCAGCTGATTGGCCGGATGGAGCAGGAAGAGGCGGAGCAGCAGTGAGCGGTGTGTTTGGGACATAAGCTCATGATAGCTGATGTGTGTATGTGTATTTAGAATAACAAGAACTGACAAGATAGAAGCCAATATAGTTAAAAAATAAAAATTGGTATAAAAAAAGTGTTCAGCTAAAAAAAGCATTTGATTGCATTAGTGCTGTCTACCTTTTCAGCGGCACTGGTTCTAAGTATTTTTCCACATTAACTTTCTTCCCCATAGGTATTTTAAAAGGTGTTTGTTACAGAGTTGAACCAAACCAACCAGCTACAAAGAGAATCCGATTAAAAATTTAGATCTGAAGCAAAAAATGATTGAAAATGATACAAGACTGAACTTAACGGCTTGACAATGACAATTGAATTAAAAACTATAGAGAAATATAAAACTATTGATTCAAAGACATTGATTACATATATCCTTGCGATTCTCTGATTGGTGGAGATTTCACTGCAGAATTGTGGGTAATGCAGTTTTGTTAAACAGTTTTTTACAAAATACCTTGAATTAATGCAAACTGATAGCTTCAACAAAAGCATCTACCATTGATTAACAAACTCTGAGATCACAGTAGGTCTGTCTTTAACAGTTTATAATGTATTGTTAAAAATCTATTTCCCTATGGAGAAAATGAGAGTTCACACTGTTCTTTACTGTACAAGGAAAGCAGACAGTGACCAGAAGCTGTTAAGCACTAAAAGTGACATAAAACTACCATAAATGTATCATAAATATAGTTCATATGTCTCTGAACTCAAATATGGTACATAACTAGTAGTGATGTGCGGATGAGCTAAAACGTCACCCGAATCCGCAGCTTCAAATAAATGATCCACCCGCCAACCGCCCGCACCTATATTTTTGTCTGATTTAGATAACCGCACCCGATCGTCACATTCAGGGTTCATACGGTCACGAAAAACCTGGAAAAGTCATGGAATTTTAAAACGGCAATTTTCAGGCCTGGAACATTTTGGAAAAAATTAATAAAATAATAAAATGATGTTTAA
Source organism: Onychostoma macrolepis (assembly GCF_012432095.1). Lineage (NCBI taxonomy): Eukaryota > Metazoa > Chordata > Actinopteri > Cypriniformes > Cyprinidae > Onychostoma > Onychostoma macrolepis. Next base: position 42,752,548 of record NC_081159.1, on the reverse strand, counting down.
TCAGGTCCTGAATTTCAGTGCGGTATTGCGCATATCTCACATTACTCATTCCCACAGCTTTCGACTTTAAAATGAGGGAAATTCCTGCAAAACATTTATTCAATATAGCGTATAGGTTAGATGAGTAAATAAATTCACACAAACCATCAGATCAAATCAGTCATTTGAAAACAGCGTGAGTGATTCAGCTGTACCACGTCTTCTCTCTTTGACCTTCTCTTCACATCGGCACATCTAGAGCTGAACGCTGCGATACAAGACTTTAGCTCACGTTTCTGTACAGTTGACAAAATTGTCAATTGTTGCATCGTCACAAAAATGTATTATTTGCACATCATGGCACATTAAGCCTCACATTGTCACATCCAAAGCGTGCTCAGCGAGTACCAAATTGAGCAAAGCTTGTTGCGCTTAAGTGGCCAAATATACACAAAATGACGTCAAAATGGTTGTCCTGGCGAGTATCCTCGTAAGCACTGTCGGTTTCGTCTCAAGTTAAATGTAAACAGTTGCTAATAAAGACGCACGTGTATCAGTTGTGCCGTCTGTCATTAATGGTAATCAAACAACAAAAGACACGCTGTAAAAAAAAAAAAAAAAGTTGAGCCAACTTAAAATTTTTAAGCTGGTTGCCTTAAAATTTAAGTTGGCTCAACTTTTGTTGTTTTTTTGTTTTTTTTTTTTACAGCGTGTCTTTTGTTGTTTGATTACCATTAATGACAGACTTGTCGTTTTAAGTTTATACAACAAAAATTTGAGAATCTCCCACAAAAACAAGTTGAGCAAACTCAAAAATCTGCTGAAGTTGGTTGCCTTAAAATTTTAAGTTGGCTCAACTTTTTTTTTTTTTTTACAGTGCAGAAAATCCCTCACTGCTCTTGACTAAATAACGTTTTGCTGAATAACTTTAATATGTTAATTTACAGTTTATTCAATATCTGTAGCCTATTTAACACACGTTCATATTTTAGAAAATGTAGTTAATATTTGCATCATTACTGATTTATCTTATTCACCCGCGACCCACCCGCAAATAATCAGAATGCATTTTTTTATTACCCGACCCGCGGTTATAACCGCCATCCGGGCATCACTAATAACTAGGCATTTCTTTAGTGCTATTTTTTGTCCCTTTTCAAGCCTGACATACTCACAATGAACAGAAAAATACATTGTGAAAAACAGTGCATGGGTTTGGAACATGAGGGTGAGTAAATAATGACAAAATATTTGAGTAAATTATTCATTTAAACAGACATTAAAGGCGGTTGGTGAGATAAAGGTAAAAAATGCATTGAGATCATTATTAGATGCCCCTCCTCATCGTCTCTTTCTTTCCCTTCACTTAATCACTCGACGGTTCATTCGATCGCACTAAACAATCATCCCTCTATCGTCTACATAAATGGATATTTGTTAATTCAGCTTGATCCCTTCTTCTGAGAGCTGTTGGTTTATTTCCAGCCCGCAGGCGAAAGGGAGCCCGTCCAACACCGGAGAGACAAAACCCTCGGATAGATTCCCTCAGATAACCTCCCATGATTAAAGTAAGCCACACACAAAGAATGAAACTCAGTCATCTACTGTAATAACTTCACATTCCTGAAATGATCTACTACAGTAGCCTGACAGTAACGTCTCAGTGGCATACAGACATTAAACAACAATCTCAATATTGGGCCAACTCAATTCAATATTATATTTAAAATTAACATAAGATTATAAAATTGTAAAATTTACATAGTAAAATGTATGTATTTTACATAATACAAATTTATATGTGTGTGTGTGTGTGTGTGTGTGTATGTATATATATATTTATTTATTTTCAAATACAATAATTTATATTAACGGGTACAACTTTTAATTTTAATAATGTATGTCTATATGAAATCTATGTGTGACCCTGGACCACAAAAGCAGTCATAAGCAGCACGGTTATATTTGTAGCAATAGCTAACAATGCATTGTATGGGTCAAAATGATCCATTTTTCTTTTATGCCAAAAATCATTAGGATATTAAGTAAAGATCATGTTCCATGAAGATATTTTGTAAATTTCCTGCTGTAAATATATCAAAACTTAATTTTTGAATAGTAATATGCATTGCTAAGAACTTCATTTGGACAACTTTAAAGGCGATTTTCTCAATATTTTTTTGCACCCTCAGATTCCAGATTTTCAAATAGTTGTGTATGTATAAATCTCAATTTACAAAAACATTGACCCTTATGACTGGTTTTGTGGTCCAGGGTCACATATCTCTATCTGTCTGTCTGTCTGTCTGTCTGTCTGTCGTTTTTATATATATAATTAAATTTAATAGACAATTATGATATACTATAATATATCAAATTAAATATTAAATTAATTGAACTTTTTTTCAGAAGCAGACCCAAAATCAAAGCAGAGCCAAATACTCCATGTAACACTACAGGTAACACTGCATGTTTAAAATCTGGACAGGTTTACAGCGGTGAAGCGTCCACGTGAGCATGATCTGTGACAGGGTAAACTGTGAGTGAGGAGTTTCCAGCGTGTCCACGGACTCTGAGCGCCAGCTTAATTAGCCGCTTCTTCCTGTGCTTTCATTTGCCACATGAAAACATTCCTGTTTTGATCCATATCCTGTTATTCCATAAGACCCGTGAATCCGATCTACCCGAAGAACTGGAGCGCTAATAACCCGGCCTACACAGAAGATCTGCACGCTTTCTCACATCTTCTGTGCTGATCGAGGGAAAATCTGTGGAATGGATTTAAACACGTTAAAGAGAGCTGGAAAGGCAGTTGTTACATCGATTATACCGTGGTAGATGAATTTGCATGGCTGATTTATGCTATTTACATGTGCAACACTGCAAACAACTGACTTTTAACTTAGTATTTTTGTCTTGTTTTCCAGTATACAAACATCTAAACATTCTTAAATCAATACTGTATTTACTTGAGATGCAAAATGCTAAAAGATAACGAGTCTTGTATTCTGAAAAATCTATCAAAATGAAGTGAGATTATACTAAAAAAAAATGTCCAATGAGGTTAGGAAACTCAACTTAATTCAAAGGGAAAATTCAAGTTTATTTTTCTGATCATTGACAGATACTTTTTCTTGTTTTAAGCAATTTTTTTTTTTATTAATGTCATATATTGTAAATGCATTTTGATTTTGAAAAATATAGAGAGAGAGAGAGAGAGAGAGAGGAAGAAACCCACTTTTTGCAGTGTTGCCCATGTAAATAGCATAAATCAGCCATGCAAATTGATGTAACAACTGCTTTTCCAGCTTTCTTTAACATGTTTAAGGAAGAAAAGCTTTCTTTCTTTTTATTTTATTTTGCAGTGAGTGTGCCTCATCTAATCAGATATCATCTGAGTATTTATTTATTTATTACTAAAATGACTCATATCGTGATGCTTGAGTTTGCGGATAGAAGAGGTGGTAGACGTGTTGACAGGACGTACGGTTTTCTCAGGGGATTGTGGGAGTTTTTGCCCAGGTTTGAGAACGAGAGAGAGACCAGAGGGGGGGGATGGAGATGGGAAATGTCTTTTTCATAGCAAGGTGTGACTCCCGTAAGGAGCCTAAGCGGCCTGTATGTGCGCTGCGACGCATGCCTCTGCTTGCTGCTGCCGCAAAAACAACAGGCATGCTCAGAATAAACCTCCGCTCTACTGAGAACATCAGTCATGCATCTGTACGTTAACAAGCTCTAAATGCAGCAGCGTTTCTGGGACTTCTCTGAGTCAGCGTGGCAGACGTTTGACTTTTAGTAAGAGGCGTTTCCTATGAGGTGAGAGAACAACCTTGACAACACAGAAATACAGAGAAACAAATATTACAAAACTAAACAAAATATATATTATAAATAGTCAAATAGTGTTTATAAAACAGAGATTGTTTACAAAACATGTGAGATCTATTAATTCAGAATCTCCTGCAATGTCAAACATAAATATATATATATAATGTCATTTATATATATATTTATTATGTACACTTTTGACAATACATTCATTTATTCATTAAATATATTATATTGTTATTGATTTTTTTAATACATTTATTATGTTTACACTACAAGTTAAAAAGTTTGGGGTCGGTCAGCTTTTTTTTTTTTTTTTAAGAAATTTATATTTTTATTAAACATGGTTGGACTTTCATTTAATCATTTCAAATAAGTGCTGTTCTTCTGAACTTTCTATTCGTCAAAGAATCCTGAAAATAAAAATCTATCATGGTTTCCACAAAAACACTGAACTGTTTTCAACATTGATAATAATCAGAAATGAAATCTTGAGCAGTAAATCAGCATATTAGAATGATTTCTGAAAGATCATGTGACGCTGAAGACTGGAGTAATGATGCTGAAAATTCAGCTGCGCATCACAGCAAAAAAAAAAAATTCAACTTTAACACATTCATACAAGAAATAGTTATATGAAATTGTAATAATGTGTCACTATTTTAATGTATTTTTGATCAAATAAATGCAGCTTTGAAGAACAGAAGAGACTTAAAAACATAAAAAATCTTATAGACCCCAAACTTAAACAGTACTATACTGATTTATATTAAATATATCAAATTTAATATCTAAATATTAAAACCCATCCTATGATAATAAATGCATCCTATGATGTGAGATCTCACTTTAAGTAGCCAAGCACCCAATAAAGTTCATTTCCACTACTTAAATCCACAAAACCCCACTGATTCCAGGATAATTCACAATCCAAACCTCTCCTCCTCACTCTCTCCATCACCACAGGGCTTCACTTGTCTGCGTTTTGCAATCGATTCAGGAATTCCAGCTTTTAAAGTGCTAAGAAGAGAGCAAGAAAGAGAAGAGCGGCGCGGAGGAGCCGGAACGGAGCCCAGGAATCCAGCTTTTATAAGCTGCTCGTTTAATGTGGTTATGAGCGAATCCAGCGCTGTGAAACCAGTGATATCACTCCCACCGCGAGTGTGTGTGTGTGTGTGTGTGTGTATACACACCTGATAGAGCCACCCAAACAGCATCTGTTCTTGCTTTGAACTGAGCTCTCCAACTTAAACACACACATGTATTTGTGAATAAACGAACTGCAGCAGAAGTAAACATCTGTGTACTTGTGTATCTAGAGACGCTCCACAACACTGATCACTTAGCAAAGTCCCTCAGTCATTCACAGGGTTTCCGTAGGTTTGATGAAGGGACATTTAAGACTTTTTAAGGAATAAATTCAATGTAAAAACACCTCAATATAGTCAAAGCAACATTTCAAAGTTTATAAACACAACTTCCAATTGATTTTTTTTTAAATAGCTTTAGTTTTGAATAGATCTGCTTCCAAACACTAGAATTTTGAAATAACTTTTACTATGCTTTCTGATCACACTGCAAAAGATGTTTTTGATGAGTATTTTTGTCTTGTTTTCCAGTACAAATGTCTAAAGATTCATAAATCAAAATACATTTACTCGAGAACCAAAATGGCATCAGTTATTAAGCCTTTTTTCAGAAAAACTAATTAAAATTAAGTGAGTTTACAACTAAAACAAGAAAAAATATCAACCAGTAGGGTAAGAAGAATAATGATCCCACTGGCAGACACTTTTTTTCAAATTTTTAACTTAAACTTCATTTTGATCAATTTTTTTTTAAACAAGACTTAATATCTTGAGTCATTTTGTGTTGCAAGTAAATGCATCTTGATTTAAGGCTGCTTAGATATTTGTACTGAAAAAAACAAAAAAAAAACAAGACAGAAATACTGAGAGAGAAAATCATTGTTCGCAGTGTTGTTTTATAAGAAATTGATCAAAAATGAAGTGAGTTTATGATGACAACAAGAACAAACATCTGCCAACAGAGTCAGAAAAAGGGAAAAAGAGTCAGTTTTCATTCCCTATTGACAGATATTTGTTCTTGGTTTAAGCATAAACTCACTTCATTTTGTTCAAGTTGGTATCTTTATTTTGCATCTGAAGTAAAAGTATCTTGATTTAAGGATGTTTAGATATTTGTACAGGAAAACAAGACAAAAATACAGAGGAAGATTTTTTTGCAGTATAAGATTAAATTAAATAAAATCAAATGAAATCTGAGGCTTTAATTTGTGGAGAGGCAAATTATGACATTTTAAGACCTGAGGAAAGTCTGCATTCATGATTTGACTTCAAGTAGTTATGAGATTTATGATCGGATGAATGTGAACACCAACGATTTCCATCCTCCTCTGTATTGTCTCTATTATTGGAAACCCTCTCAAAAACTCCAAATCAAGCATCAGCCGCTAATTCACAATCACCACATACACTTTTAGTGCAGAAAAACAAGTCAAAGTCCCGATGATGAAAATATTCAAGAATAAAGTCGATATTTTAGAAGACACGTCAGAGTGCTTAGATTCCAAAAACAAGCACTTATATATATATATATATTTGTCATTATTTTAAATAAACAAATGCCAAAGCAAGTGATATTTATTGCAAAGAAAGATGCACAAACGTTTGAATTGCTTTACGTTTGAATAAAGTAGTTATGAAATAATAAGTCAATAGGCAGACCATAAGTAATTGAACAACTGACTCAAGAGCTGTTTCATGGACAGAAGTGGGCTATTCCTTCGTTATTTCTACATCAATTAGAGTTTAAGTGTGCCATTTGCTGATTTATTATGAGTGTTGAAACTATTGTGCTGCTTAATATTGTTTTTGGAACCTGTGATACTTTTTTCTTTGATTATTTGATGAATACAAAGTTAAAAAGAACAATTTATTTAAAAAAAAAATAATAATAATAAAAATTGTGTTATATATACAATGCTATTCAAATGTTTGGGGTCAGTAATTTTTTGCTTTTAAGAAATTAATACTTTTATTCAGGAGGGATGTGTTAAATTAATAAATGTCATAGTAAAGGCTTATATTGTTAGAAAAGTTTTCTATTTTGAACAAATGCTGTTCTTTTTAACTTTGTATTCATCAAAGAACCAAAGATAGAAGTATCACAGGTTCCAAAAAACAATATGAAGCAGCACAACATAATAAATCAGTATATTAGAATGATTTCTGAAGATCATGTGACACTGAAGACTGGAGTAATGGATGCTGAAAATACAGCGCTGCATCACAGAAATAAATTATATTCTATAACCAATATTAGAAATTGCAATAAGATTTCACAATATTACAGCTTTTTCTGTATTTTTGATCGAATAAATACAGCCTTGATGAGCAGAAGAGACTCCCTTAAAAAAAAAATTAATAAATTGTAAATATATATATATATACACACATATACATACATGCATATACATTAGTGGTGGGCCGTTATCGGCGTTAACGTGCTGCGTTAACGTGAGACTCTTATCGGGCGATAAAAAAAAAATATCGCCGTTAATCTATCCTCAAAGTTGGGTTGGGAGCTGGGAGCTGGGTCTATACTATGCAAGCTATGATGACTTTCACCTTGATATTTTAGCGCGGATGTATACCTAGCAGAATTGCACTGTAGGGGGCGAGAACGATCTTCGAACCTGTGTGTATGCGTGCTAACATGGATGCAGCTATGAAGCCGCCGGGTTTGCTTCAGGGAAAATGTATTTTTAAGAAGCTTCCCAATGGAAATCAGCAAGTCATTTCTGTCTCTACGTTACATGGTCGCGCTCTCTGTATCGCGCGCACAGCGGTTCTCACACACACACACACACACGCACAAACAAACACACACACACACACACACAAACAAACACACAAACGTAAGCGCACACACAAGTGAGCACACTCCCACTCCTATTTGTAAATATTAAGCCGCAAAATGTATGGCGCAGACGCGCGGGTTTGTTCACTACTCATACAGAAGCGCGCGTGATATTAACGTCTGTCGTCTCACTAAATGAGGACATAAATGCATGAACAACATCTCCAGAACTGCTCTGAGAGTCACTTCATGAGCATTCGAGCGTTTCATTTGAGAAAAACTATTCTCATATCAATATACACAGAAATTTAAAGGTATTCACGGCAACCCGTCAAAATAAAAGTTTGGTTTCACTTGAAGACATTGGGCAGAACATAATAGGCTACTACTACTAAAACTATTAAAACCTTATCTTTAAGGAATAATCATACAATGTCTTTAATGTTATTATCAATATTAAATTCCTGATGACTGCTAGTTGTTTACTACTAGTAGTGAATTTATTCTGATCTACTTGGCAGAATTCAAATGAGCCATTTTAATCTAGATTAATCTAGATTAATTCCAAGATTACAGTGAGATTAATCTAGATTAAAAAAATTAATCTATGCCCACCACTAATACATATACATATACACATACACACATACACACATATACATACATACACTTCATTTTTTACTAGTCAACATTTTCGCAAAAATTTGTTTGTTTCTCAAAAGAAGTCTCTTACTCAGCAAGGCTGCATTTATTTGTATAAACTATTTAAATGAAATTATTTATAATATCAGTAACATTGTGACATATTATTACAATTTCAAATAGCTGTTTTCTATGTGAATATATTTTACAACTGTAATTTATTTCTGCGATCAAAGCTGTATTTTCAGCATCATTACTCCAGTCTTCAGTGTCACATGATCTTCAGAAATCATTCTAATATGCTGATTTGCTGCTCAAGAAACATTTCTGATTATTATCAATGTTGAAAACAGTTGCACTGCCCAATATGTTTGTGTAAACCGTGATACATTTTATTTTTCAGGATTTTTGATGAATAGAAAGTTCAAAAGAACAGCACTTACTTGAAACAGAAATCTTTTATAGATGTAACTTTATAGATGTCTTTACTGTCACTTTTGATCAACTTAATGAATCCTTACTAAATAAAAGCATCAATTTGTTTAATATTATTTTAAACAGAACACAAACTTTTGAACAGTTAAGACCCCCAATCATTACATTGGGGGTTTTAGGTCTAAATCAGTAGGGTTCAACCTCGCCAAACCGTATCTCCCACTCTGGTGGTCTTCTGAATCCTGGCCTAAACTTTAAACCCAAAGCAAAGCACATTCCCCCCATTCACCCGCTCCGGGCCTGCAGCGATCCCCGTCCTCTGACCCGCTTCTCTCCTGTGTTCACGAGCGCAGGCCCGGGCCGGTCCGCAGAGGTATTTCACAGCCAATTAAACCACGGCTGATCTTCAAACAACACTCTCTGCATCAAAGGCAGAAAAATGACGACAGTAAAATTAATGCAGCAGCGGTGCTGCAGGGCACAGAAGAAACACCGCCGCATTCCCTGCTCGTGTGTGTGTGTGTGTGTGAGAGATACTGAAAAACTCAGGAATCACAAGACCGGCAGGCATTTTAATAGCTGTAATCTAACACTGATTAAAGCTGCACTGAAAAAAAAAACTGTTGTAGAAACCATTCTCACTCAGAAATTTCTAATAAATTTCACAAATGATAACAAAAATAGCATGTAACATTAAATTAAACTTGGAATTTTAGTTAAAAAAAAACGGAAAGAGTATTTTCTAGTAAAAGTACTTTTTTTTTTTCAGTGTACACTACGTAACTTTTTGTGCTTAAAAAAAACAGTTAGTCACTACTAGCCAAGTTATAATTTTTTAACTTACATGATATGAATAGTAATGTGTAAAGTCAGCTAAAAGCATAAAAAATAAATATATTAATAAATATTAAAAAGTTTATTTTTATTTTTTTAAGTTTTTTAAATCATTATCTTCTGCTCATCAAAGCCACATTTATTTGATCCATCTTACAATCAAAACAGTAATATGAAATATATTTTCACAATATTACTGAGAATAGCAGCTTTGCACGATTATTATAGTTTTCAAAGAAAAACAAAAAATATTTAAAAAATGTAATTTTGTTTAACTATGTACTAAAATGATTTTAGATAATTTTTAGAAATGCACAGACATTAAAAACTAAAAGAAAATTAAATTAACAATTACTGAAACTTAAAATTAAAATGGGAAATGTAAATATATTTACATTTACATTTAGCAGACGCTTTTATCCAAAGCAACTTACAGTGCATTCAGGCTATACATTTTTTTTATTTATTTATTTTTTTAATCGGTATGTGTGTTCCCTGGGAATTGAACCCACGACCATTTGCACTGCTAACGCAATGCTCTACCACTGAGCCACAGGAACACTGTGGCTTTCATATACATTTAATCGCAGTGATACTAAAATAACAATGCTGCAGCATTGGCAAAACTTTCTAACATTATTTAAAAATTTTCAAGTCAAAACAACAGCAGCATAATAAGCTACTTACATATTTTACAAATATTGATCTTTTGTTATAGACATTATTCAAGATAGTGCCATATTTAATTTGTGACAGGAATGAAAACGAGGCTGAGAGGAACAGAAATGCAGCTCAATGGATTGGAAGTTCAATGGAAAATCTTTCCAAAAAAAAACTTTCAGCACCCAGAAACTCCATAAAAGAGTAAATGATGTGGTCTAGGATCTTAACACAGTACGAGCTACTGTAAAGACTGGAAGTGTATTCCTCACAGCCTCGTTTTCATCCCTGTTAAATTCAATATAGCGTCTAACCTGTCAGGGAGAGTTTGGATATTCGCACTAATAAAGCGATCATCTGTAATCATGTTCTCAACCGATTCATCCAAACAGAACAGCAGAGCTGAAGCACAACTCACGCAACGACCAAAACAACACGCAAGTAACTTCTGTTTTACACTTCAACCGCTAGAGGGCCAACGTCCCAGCGCAGCTTTAAATGGCAGCGGGTCACTGTGTGCACCAGCATCAGGCTCCTGGAGTTATATTTAGAGCGGCATTCCTCACAGTTCACACACACACACCGCCGACCATCTGACATGAGAAGAAATGAGCGCACCTTCAAGAATGACACGAGAGACAAACATTTTGCATTCCCAGTTTCCAAAAGCATACACGCACTCACACATGTTTAGCTAGCTATCTACACGAGCTACACAGACAACATTTCATTCAAAAAAACATTTCATATTCTGTAATATTACTTTGACTGCACTGCCACTATCAGACGTGATAAAATATGACCTGACTTGATCTGAATAATGTCACTATTGTCTTTGTTACAGCTGATTTACAGCTAAAACTGAATTTGCTTCATAACTGATTCATTTGCAGCATTAATTATGGTTATTTTCCCATTTATTGCTGTAAAGCTGCTTTAAAACAATCTATATTGTGTAAAGTGCTACAGCAATAAATACGACTTGACAAACACTTTTAGATCAGTACTTTTAAGCTGGTTTTGCTTCAGAATACAGATTTTACATTGGAACCCAAGTGATTTAAAGGAGACATACTATGACCCTCTTTACAAGATGTAATACAAGTCTCAGGTGGCCCCAGAATGCATCTGTAAAGTTTCAGCTCAAAATACCCCACAGATCTTTTATTATATCATTTTGAAAATGCCTATTTTGAGTGTAAGCAGAAAAACGCTGAATTAGAGCGTCTCTTTAAATGCAATTTTTTTCCAGAATAGAGCTGATTACAGATCGTACCTGCTATAAAACATCTGTTTCAGTTCTGATTATCATCATGTTTATCGTGCTGAAATCATGCATTTTAAACCATATTAGTTTAAACTTCTGATATAGGGTTTTCTGAGTGCACGCGGACAGAAAGCGGCTGTCACAGGCATGTGAGGACTAAACTAAGCTCTCATTCACACACAAGTTTACATTAAAAACACGCATGAGTTACAAAAACAGTCGGTTATGTCTGTGAAGGTAAACATCTGGGAAATAAATCGCATGCTTATATTAGATCTGTGTGGCAGCAGGCAGCAATATACAGTAAATAAATCAATAAACCCACTGCTCTGTTGTCTCCTTTGAGGCTGGGACTCTAAATAGTGTTCTGTGCTCGTCTGTGCAGCCAAAGACAGAGCATTTGGCATGTTTTACTCAAACTTTCGTCATGGCATTAGAACTGGTACACCGTTGTCGCTTGCGAAATCGAAATGATGGCACCGTGGGTGGAAACGTGCAGATTAAGGGGCGGTAATATTATAATGAGATCCCTTTGCCATGTCACCAAGGGAACGAAATCAGACGCACTCATTGAAGGTGCGCTCATTTCATTTTTTTTTTTTTTGCTTCGTTGGAACAGCAGCTATGCTAATTTCTCTCTATTACCTTCTCTGTTTCTGTAACGAGGAATTACACAAGCTTCAGTCTGGATCCAGCCCTTACAAAGATCTGAGATGACCGAACACTTGAGAAGAGATGATGCCAACCCCCCAGAAGACCTCAGATGATGCCAACCCTGAACCAACAAACACAAAACTACCACATTTTGTTATAAGTTGATCGCAACATAATCATTGCTGTTAATAGTGTTCACTGTCTGTTTGATCACATGACATTATGTAACTACATGATTTTTACCGTACATTTCTGCCATATGGACATCAACTTGAGATAGTCACCACTGATAAGCTACCACTAAATATAATGTAAAGCTGCTTTGAAACGATTTGCATTGTGAAAAGCACTATACAAATAAACTTGAATTGAATATTTTTTAAAATAAAAATTAATAAATGTATGCATATTTCATCTTGTATAAATAAATGTATTAGTTATACTGCCTTTAACTCATATATATATATTTGAGTTAATATACACATATATATATATATACACATACACAGTGGGGCAAAAAAGTATTTAGTCAGCCACAAATAAAAATCCAGAAAATCACATTGTAGGATTTTTAAAGAATTAATTGGTAAATTCCTCGGTAAAATAAGTATTTGGTCACCTACAAACAAGCAAGATTTCTGGCTCTCACAGACCTGTAACTTCTTCTTTAAGAGGCTCCTCTGTCCTCCACTCGTTACCTGTATTAATGGCATCTGTTTGAACTCGTTATCAGTATAAAAGACACCCGTCCACAACCTCAAACAGTCCAACTCCAAACTCCACCATGGCCAAGACCAAAGAGCTGTCAAAGGACACCAGAAACAAAATTGTAGACCTGCACCAGGCTGGGAAGACTGAATCTGCAATTGGTAAGCAGCTTGGTGTGAAGAAATCAACTGTGGGAGCAATTATTAGAAAATGGAAGACATACAAGACCACTGATAATCTCCCTCGATCTGGGGCTCCACGAAGATCTCACCCGTGGGGTCAAAATGATCACAAGAACTGTGAGCAAAATCCCAGAACCACACGGGGGACCTAGTGAATGACCTGCAGAGAGCTGGGACCAAAGTAACAAAGGCCTCAAATCCTGCCGTGCCAGGCGTGTCCCCTGCTTAAGCCAGTACATGTCCAGCCCGTCTGAAGTTTGCTAGAGAGCATTTGGATGATCCAGATGAGGATTGGGAGAATGTCATATGGTCAGATGAAACCAAAATAGAACTTTTGATAAAAACTCAACTTGTCGTGTTTGGAGGAGAAAGAATGCTGAGTTGCATCCAAGAACACCATACCTACTGTGAAGCATGGGGTGGAAACATCATGCTTTGGGGCTGTTTTTCTGCAAAGGGACCAGGACGACTGATCCGTGTAAACGAAAGAATGAATGGGGCCATGTATCGTGAGATTTTGGTGAAAACCTCCTTCCATCAGCAAGGGCATTGAAGATGAAACGTGGCTGGGTCTTTCAGCATGACAATGATCCCAAACACACCGCCTGGCAACGAAGGAGTGGCTTCGTGAAGCATTTCAAGGTCCTGGGTGGCCTAGCCAGTCTCCAGATCTCAACCCCATCGAAAATCTTTGGAGGAGTTGAAAGTCTGTGTTGCCCAGCGACAGCCCCAAAACATTACTGCTCTAGAGGAGATCTGCATGGAGGAATGGGCCAAAATACCAGCAACAGTGTGTGAAGACTTACAGAAAACGTTTGACCTCTGTCATTGCCAACAAAGGGTATATAACAAAGTATTGAGATGAAATTTTGTTATTGACCAAATACTTATTTTCCACCATAATTTGCAAATAAATTCTTTAAAAATCCTACAATGTGATTTTCTGGATTTTTTTCTCATTTTGTCTCTCATAGTTGAGGTATACCTATGATGAAAATTACAGGCCTCTCTCATCTTTTTAAGTGGGAGAACTTGCACAATTGGTGGCTGACTAAATACTTTTTGCCCCACTGTGTGTGTGTGTGTGTGTGTATAACATATATATATATATATATATATTTATAATATACAATAAATATATAATATTTATTCATTGACTGATTGATTGAGTGTTTTGGGGAAGAAAGTAAGTCATGACAGACAGTCATGTGAGTAAATCATGAAAGATTTTTCATTTTTAGGTGAACCTTCCATTCAAAAGCAGACTCTTTTGAACTGGTCAAGAAATTAATATTTTTATTCATCAAGGATGCATTAAACTGCTTAAAAATGACAGTAAAAGCATTTATAATATTACAAATTATTTATATTTTAAATAGAATAGAACTTTCTATTCAAAGTATCCTGAAAAATAAAATGCATGACAGCTTCCAAATATGAAGCAGTGCGACCGTTTTCAATATTGATAATAATGAGAAATGTTTCTTGAGCAGTAAATCAGCATATTGGAATGATATCTGAAGGATCATGTGACACTGAAGACTGGAGTAATGATGCTGAAAATTCAGCGTTGCGTCACAGAAATAAATTACATTTTAAAGGGGTCCTATTATGCTTTTTCACTTTTTGAATTTTAGTCAATTTTGAATTTTGAATTTTGTGTATATTTGGGCATAAAAAACATCTATAAAGTTACAAATCTCAAAGTCCACTCCAAAGTGCATGATTTAGCCAAAAAAACAACAGTAATGACGTTACCACTTTAATATGTCTTGCAATATCCCTGTGTGTAAAGGTTCTGCGTGATCCTCTTGTTCAATATTCTCGGGGTCTGAATTGATATGGCAATATTGATGAACTTGCTGCTTTGGCAAGGGGCGGGGCAGTACTGAAACACCATCTAAGCTGTTCGCCAATCACAACGCACTGGGACAGCTAACCAATCACAACACATTTCGTTTTTCGGAAGGCGGGCCTTCATCAAACCCAGAACTAATCGAGCCGTTTGTGTCAGGCTGGGGAGAAAGGTATTGTAATAATGTAAATTATGAGAAAAATAATGCGATTTTCAAACCACCAAGCATGAGAGCATGTTCTAGTACACCCCCAAAACAAAATCAAGACTTTGTAAAAGAGCATAATAGGACCCCTTTAACATATATTCACACAAAAAACAGCCATTTTAAATGGTAATAATATTTTACAATATTGCTCAATTTACTGTATTTCTAACCAAATAAATGCAGCCTTGTTGAGCAGAAGAGACTTGTTTATTTCTTACTGACCCCAAACATCCATGTTATCATACAGAAATGATCCTAACACAACATAACAATGAGTACTTCATCTGTTTGTCTGTTTATAAGTCTCTGTATTAGAATTCTTCAACTTTAATTAACATATTAACATACACACATATATACAGTACATATATACACATACATACACATATATAAATAAAGTGACCACTCTTATTTTTCCCTGTCCATAGGTGTTTAAAAAAAATTAAATATATATAAATGTGTGTGTGTATATATTATATGTATACTGTATGCGTGTATATATACATATACACACACAAATTTATATATATATAAATTTATATATAAATTTGTGTGTGTATATATATATATATAAATATGTATATATATATACACACACACACATACATATATATATATATTTTTTTAAAAATTTTTAAACACCTATAGACGGGGAAAAATAAGAGTGGTAACTTTTGCTCTGTATTCTTCCAACACCTGTACATCTCAAAAGACAGATTATCTCACACACTTCACACTCCAGTGAGAGAAAGCAGAGAGATATGAGCTTGTTTAGAAGGGAACACAGAGGCAGGAATGCCATCTGATCTGCTTTCATGGTTTTGTTGGTGCTCTACAATCTACAGACTCTAAACAACGGATGTACAATCAGAAGCACGAGCTTGCACGTCTGAAAACCAGCTCTGGATCATCTGTTCGGATCACAGACAGCGACTGGACGTGTGACCCGAGCATGACCCTGTTATGTGTGCGAAGTTTCCAGCAACAGTAAAAAGTAAAAATGTGGATACTAGAGTAATGAGGATAATGCAAATTATTTATAATAGTTAGATGAAAAAAAAAGAACACCCCAAAACATCCAGATGCATTACAGTAATGGGAATTTGGCAGAAAAATGTCACCATAAAATACTACAAAAAAAGGTTTCATTTTGTTTATGCAAAATATTTCTTTAGTGGTGAAATATGACCCGGATATGTTTTCATGATCTCTGTGTAGTTAAAAAAAAGAAAAAAAAAGAAAAAGAAATTATATATTTTTTATCTTATATAAATAAAGGTATTATTTGTTATATTGCCTTTAATTTATACGGATGTTTTTGATTTGTTGATGTCACAAAATACAAAAAAAAAAAAAAAAAATTTTTTTTTAAATGATATTTTAATAATTTTTGTCAACATTGATAATAATAATAAGAAATGTTTCTTGAGCGGCAAATCAGCAGTGACATGTCTATTTTTTTTTTTTTTATAAATTAAAAACGTATTCATTTGATAAATAAAAGTACAAAAAATTATTA
The DNA here is from genome assembly GCF_012432095.1 of Onychostoma macrolepis. NCBI lineage: Eukaryota > Metazoa > Chordata > Actinopteri > Cypriniformes > Cyprinidae > Onychostoma > Onychostoma macrolepis. The sequence continues at coordinate 42,735,895 of NC_081159.1, read as the reverse complement.
ATTTGTAATTACAAAATAAAATAAAAATAATTTTTATTAAAGTGCCCCTATTATGGGTAATGAAAGGTTCATATTTTGGTTTTGGGAGTCTCCAACAACAGGTTGACATGCATGCAAGGTCAAAAAACACATTCATTTTGTTATAATATGCGTTTATTTTTACCTTTACTTGCTCAACGAATCCCAAATGATTTGCTCAAAGATTAATTTTTTCAAACCCCTCCTTAGCGTGACGCTAATCTGCGGTGATTGGTCTCATTTTCATGTCATCATGTTTGTAATGACTGATAAAGCAGTGTTTGTGAGCACAGTGCTGCTGTGTGTACAGCGTTACCGGAGAAACCGCTATTTTTACCGCTCCAAAAGCAGCACCTAGTGGCAAAGAATGAATTTGCATTTTCATTCAGACCAGCTCAAAAAGACCAACAAGTGGGCAGGCAATATGCTAAAGTTTCATGTTGATGTCAACATGAAAGGTCTTGGGATTTGTTTTAAAAACGACTCGTTTCAATGATTCAGAGTCCACGCTTTCTTTTGAGAGACAATAACTTTATACACGGTGCACTTTCAGATTTAAAACTTTGCAGGATGTTTTCATTCACTTAGAGCTGTGTTACACACTGCATGAAAGCTCATTTTCAAAAATCCATAATAGGGGCACTTTGAAATAAAAAATACCTTAGATTTAACCAGTTATGGTTTAAGGAGACCGAACACACACACACACAGCTGCAGAAAGAGGGTATGTAGGCTCTTGTGTTCTCATGTGAGAGGAACCCGTTCAGATGGGAACATCCCATGAAGTGTGTGACAGAGTGGCTAACAACAAGAGAAGAGTTATCGACCTTGAGCTTCAAACATAACAAATGCAGCGCTGGAATCCACAACAACTGTGGGAGCCGTTGCCCAGCAACAAATGGGCCAAAACACACACACACACACACTCTCTCTCTCTCACACACACACACACACACACAAAGACGTGTATGAGTTAAAGAGAGTGGCACAGGCATCTCTCACACACACACACACACACACACACACACACACACACACCCTGACAGCCACTACATAAAAGGCAGACATGCCCACTTCCTGTGCGGCCTATGAATGCATTCCATCTCCAATCAAACTCTCTCCCTGATGATGATGATGATGATGATGAGGGACGTCCTGCATACAAAGCCGCCCATTCTTCTCTCTTTATCACAGACATGATAACATCGGCCCACAAAAAACACCGGAACGAGAGATGATGCAACAGCAACACAAACACGAGGAAAACGCTTTTCTTTAGTGTATAGTGTCTGTCTAACTACAGTTGAAAGACAAGAGCAAGACAGATTATGTTATAGTAGCATTTATTATGCTTAACAGCTCATGTCATTCAAATAATAAAAAGTCACGAAACTTGGACTCATGTGTCTTCATATTTGAATATTGGTTATTATAGTTAACTAAAACCATAAAAAACTAATTTAACTACACAAAATAAACATTAATTGCAATAAAATTGTATATATATATATGGTGCTGTCAAGCGATTAATCGCATTCAAAATAAAAGTTTGTTTACATGTGTATGTGTGCTGTGTATATTTATTGTGTGTGTGTGTGTGTGTGTATATATATATATATATACATACACACGTGTATATATATACGTGTATATATATATATATATATATATACACATACACACGTGTATATATATATATATATATATATATATATATATATATATATATATATATATATATATATATATATATATATATATATATATATATATATATATATACACACGTATATATATATATATATATATATATATATGTATATATATATATATATATATATATATATATATATATACACACACACGTGTATGTATGTACATACATACATACATACATATATATATATATATATATATATATATATATATATATATATATATATATATATACACACGTATATATAAATAAATACATACACACATGCGTTTATATTTCAGAAAAATATGTTATGTTTATATATTAAATATATTTATTCGTAATATAAATTATTTGCATATAAATATGGAAATATTTTCAAAATATATACTGTATGTGTGTATTTATATACATAATAAATATACACAGAACACACATATATTATGCAAACAAAAACATTTGCGATTAATAGTTTGACAGCACTAATATTATGTATGCATGCATGTATGTATGTATATATATATATATATATATGTATATATATATGTATATATATATATATGTATATATATATATATATATATATATATATATATATATATATATATATATATATATATATATATATATATATATATATATATATATATATATATATATATAATACACACATACTGTATATATATTTAAATTCAGCTAGTTTTCAAAGCAACATTTCACATTTTCATTTAGTTTATACTACAATAAACTAAAACTGACATAATGAATAAAAACTATATAGATACATTAAAAAAATAATAAAAATTACAAAACACAATTACTACAACTTTAAGATTAAAATGAAAACAAAAACTAAGCTAAAGACACACCCATATTTGTATTATTTTTATTTTTATTTTTAAATGTTGGAATAATTTTTTGAAAGAAGTCTGCTCACCAAGGTTGCATTTGAGTAAAAATACAGTAAAAACAGTAAAATTGTGAAATATTATTGCTTTTCAAAATAAGTGTATTCTATGTGAATATATTGTAAAATGTGATTTATTTCTGTGATTTAAAGCTGAAATTTTCACCATTATTACTCTAGTCACATGATCTTTCAGAAAAAATTCTAATATGCTGAATATATTTTTATACACTTTGAAGAGTGTGTTAATGAAAGGGCTAGAGATGTTTGATGTATTTACAGGATATATTGTCACTTTCTGAGAGAAACAGCAGATCTCAGCTCATTCACTGGTTTCCTGTGACAGAGGATGCGGCGCTCCATCCATCACGCTTCACACAAACACCCATTCTCTTTAAAGTGCTTCACAGAGAACATATACATGTCCTAAAGCATCTGAAATATGAATATGACCCTGTACAGTCCCTGAAACGACAAAAACACGTCCGACAGACAGAGGAAAACACAACTCTCATGCAGGGCAAACATGTCTCCTTTCTATTTGGATGAAGTTTCAAAGCTGCTAAAGGAACTTTAAGCATGGAAATCAGAACCAGCCAAGAATTCACTGGAAGAAAAAGAACTCGATCCGCACTTCCTGAAATTCCCAACGCTGGAATCAACTTTAATCCAATGCTATCCTGCACACACTTCATGTGACAGCAGCGTAAAATAGGTTTAGATGACAGAAAAAATTGAAAGTATGGTCACACTTTATATTAGCTGGCCTTAACTACTATGCACTTACATAAAAAAAATAAGTACAATGTACTTATTGTGTTCATACTGTATTGCAAAACACTATTGCTGCTATTGAGGAGGGATACGGGTAAGGTTAGGGACAGGTTCGGTGGTATGGGTAGGTTTAAGGGATGGGTAAACAGTGTAATTATAAATGCAATTACAGAAATTAATTACAGATATAATTACATATAGGTATTTTTAAAAATGTAAGTACAATGTAAAAACATTATGTACACAATAAGTGCATTGTACCAAATTATTAATTTAAATGTAAGTACACAGTAGTTAAGGCCACCTAATATAAAGTGGGACCAAAAGTATTTTTATTGAAACTTATAAAAAACACGTTTTTAACATTGTAAAACAACTGTATAATGCATACTGTTACACAAACATAACAATAATAATATTTAGATAAAAAAACAAAACACCTGAAATGGATGACAATTTGGCAGAAAAATGTCAAAATGAAATACAAAAAAGTAATAATGTTAATAATAAAGACAATAATAATAATAATATAAATCAATACATTTTAAAAGGTAAGTTTTAATGAATTTATTTTTTGTACAAAATTAAAAGTACATAATTTAGTATTTTTATTAAAAAAAAAAAAAAAAAAAAAAAGTAAAACAATTGTAGAATAAAGCATACTGATACACAAACATAGTTATTAAGGCTTCATTTTGCCCATGCAAAATATCTATTTTGGTGTGAAATATTACCACTAATATATATATAATTACATTATATTATATAATATACATAACTTTTATTCAAATGTTTAAAAAATACTTTTTGAAATGCTGTAAAACAGGTGTTGTAAAATGCATACTGTTATAAAAACATAATAATCATCAGATGAATAAAAAAAATGGATGCATTACAGTCATGACAATATGGCAAAATAATATGGCATTTTGTTTATGCATAATATTTCTTAAGAGTTTAAATACATTTTACAAAACCCAAACATGTTTTATGACAAATTTTTAAAGTTAAATTTTAATAAAAAATATATTTAATTGCAAAAAAAGTAGCATTTTCAAAACTTGAAATGTTGTGAAACATTTACTGAATAATGCATCCAGTTACACAATGTTTATAAACAGTATTCAGTGTATGATGTATATTTGTGCTCTATCAATATCCAATCATCTCTCAGAGAGTGTGATGACGTACACAGCGTTTCCACTGTATGCCCATGTCAAAGAGCACAAAGAAAGATGAAGTGAGGGAATAAGCCAGTAAAAGACAGAGTTTGAGCTGTGAGAGAAACACAGTCAAAGCGACAGATTTACACGCATGTGTTTGAGGATTTCCCTCTTTAACACACTTCCTGAGCCCCGCGGCTCACGCAAACACAGCGCACACGCATGTGCAAACACGCAACCCCGTCACTAACGAGCACGTGTTAAGAGATGCTCAATGAGAGTTTGACTTCCTCTGAACATGTGCAAGAATACACTTGTCATTTACACGAGTCTCCTTTCAGAGAAAAAGAGCCTAGTATCTCAGATGTGTCTCAAACTGTGCTTTTTTGCAAGACACTTTTTAAACAATTTTGTGTTTAAAATGTCCTTTAAGAAATTAATTAAATTCAGCAATAAAAAAAAAAATCAAGATGTAAACAAGAGTATTTAAATTAATCTTAATATAATCTAACTCTAATATCAATTAAAATACTAAAAAAAAAAAATTAAGATGTAAACTATAGAGTACTTAATTGAATAAATTAATGCATTAAAAAATAATAAAAATGGAGTATCTTTATTAAAACAAAAATAAAATCTAAAAAGCAATTGTAGAATAATGCATACTGTTACACAAACATAATAATATATGCTTTTAAGCTATAAAATATTAAAAAAACAAGATGTAAATTAAGAGTACTTAATTTAATAAATTATTAATATATTAAAATACGACACTAAATTAAAATGATAAAAAACTAAGATGTAAACTAAAAGATTTAAATGAATTAATTATTATTATTAACATATTAAACTAATGTAACTAAATTAAAATGCTAAAACACAAAATGAACATGCAAACTAAGTGTATTTAAATGAATAAATTATAAATATTAAAATAATTGACCTAATATAAATTAAAATGTAAAGAAACATCAAATTAAGTTGTAAAATAAAAAAGTATAGTATAGTATAGTAAAAGGATAATGAATAAACTATTACTATAATAAATAAATCAAACTCTAATATAAATTAAAATGTGAAAAAAACAAATCAAACTATAAACTAAAATCGACAGACGATACGTGTCAAAACATCACAGTGATTAAAAGCTCTTCTCCATCACACACACACACACACACACACTCTTTCTTCACTTCTCCATCTGATTGGTAAGAGCAAACAGGATTAGCTGTGGAGAGGAGGAGTGTTTGATTGAGAAGAGGGGATCTGGGAGGACGGCAGCATGTCGAGGCACGGCTCCTGTCTCTTCCTGCTCGCTCTGACTCACGTTCCCAGCGAAAGACACAGCCAAACACTCGCTCCTTTCATTCGGCATGAAAACAGCGCTTTGCGGATTAAGCTTTGAGCAAATATAAAGTCAGCAGGTCTTTTGGGAGCGTTCGTAATCACAATGAGCTGCAATCCCAGGCTTTTGCCTTTGATGGTTTGGCGTGGACCTTCAGCCCGAGATGCAGGGGATGTTTGGATTGTGTGGGAGACTATGAGCAGTTTTGGGTAAATATTTGGAGCTCTTTTCATACCGCCGGACTAGTCCAGACTGGGACGCTTCGTGAAAGGGACGTACATTATCCACGATACGAGTGTGAAGTCTCTCCTTCTGTATGCTTGTGAAGGAAATCAGCATCTGGATGGAAACTGGCGATAAAGTCCATGATGTCTTCAGACGGGAACATTTGCATTGGATTGATTTGTGATGCAAATGCGGGAAGTTACAGCAGAACCTCTCTGTCACGAGAGTTCAATATGTAACTGCACTGGCAGGGTTATTAACTACAACCATAAAAAACCCATAACTGAAATAAAATAAAATATAAACACATTTCAACTGATATATAATATATCTATAATATAATATTAAAATAATTTAACTGTAATATAAATAATGCCAAAAAATCTAATCAATATGTAAAAAAAAAAAAAGTATATTATATTATGTAAATAAATTATCAACATAATTATTATTAATATAAACTAAATTTAACAGATTGACAGCTAGGAAATTCTAAAATATAAAAGAATTATACAAAAACATTTTAAAAACTTTGATTTTTTTTTTTTTTTATATATTTTATATAAAAGAAGAATCCAATATAACTGAAATGTTTAAATCTAAAATCAAGATGTAAACTAAAAGAATATTTAAATTAATAAATTCTCAATATATTAAAATAAACTAAATCTAACATACAGGTCATATGGACTTACAGTGTTTTTGGTCCTTTTTGGAGATTGACAGTTATAAAAGTATAAAACAGAAAAAATTAATAAAATTAAAACAATATAACTTTAAAAATATATTCCAGCTAGATGGTGTATTACTAATATCTTAAAATAATCAAACTTTAATACAAATTTTAATGCCAAATATATACAGTGAGGAAAATAAGTATTTGAACACCTGAGAAAATCAATGTTAATATTTGGTACAGTAGCCTTTGTTTGCAATTACAGAGGTCAAATGTTTCCTGTAGTTTTTCACCAGGTTTGCACACACTGCAGGAGGGATTTTGGCCCACTCCTCCACACAGATCTTCTCTAGATCAGTCAGGTTTCTGGCCTGTCGCTGAGAAACACAGAGTTTGAGCTCCCTCCAAAGATTCTCTATTGGGTTTAGGTCTGGAGACTGGCTAGGCCACGCCAGAACCTTGATATGCTTCTTACAGAGCCACTCCTTGGTTATCCTGGCTGTGTGCTTCGGGTCATCGTCATGTTGGAAGACCCAGCCTCGACCCATCTTCAATGCTCTAACTGAGGGAAGGAGGTTGTTCCCCAAAATCTCGCAATACATGGCCCCGGTCATCCTCTCCTTAATACAGTGCAGTCGCCCTGTCCCATGTGCAGAAAAACACCCCAAAGCATGATGCTACCACCCCATGCTTCACAGTAGGGATGGTGTTCTTGGGATGGTACTCATCATTCTTCTTCCTCCAAACACGTTTAGTGGAATTATGACCAAAAGTTCTATTTTGGTCTCATCTGACCACATGACTTTCTCCCATGACTCCTCTGGATCATCCAAATGGTCATTGGCAAACTTAAGTCGGGCCTGGACATGTGCTGGTTTAAGCAGGGGAACCTTCCGTGCCATGCATGAACCATGACGTCTTAGTGTATTACCAACAGTAACCTTGGAAGCGGTGGTCCCAGCTCTTTTCAGGTCATTGACCAGCTCCTCCCGTGTAGTTCTGGGCTGATTTCTCACCTTTCTTAGGATCATTGAGACCCCACGAGGTGAGATCTTGCATGGAGCCCCAGTCCGAGGGAGATTGACAGTCATGTTTAGCTTCTTCCATTTTCTAATGATTGCTCCAACAGTGGACCTTTTTCACCAAGCTGCTTGGCAATTTCCCGTAGCCCTTTCCAGCCTTGTGGAGGTGTACAATTTTGTCTCTAGTGTCTTTGGACAGCTCTTTGGTCTTGGCCATGTTAGTAGTTGGATTCTTACTGATTGTATGGGGTGGACAGGTGTCTTTATGCAGCTAACGACCTCAAACATGTGCATCTAATTTAGGATAATAAATGGAGTGGAGGTGGACATTTTAAAGGCAGACTAACAGGTCTTTGAGGGTCAGAATTCTAGCTGATAGACAGGTGTTCAAATACTTATTTGCAGCTGTATCATACAAATAAATAGTTAAAAATCATACATTGTGATTTCTGGATTTTTTTAGATTATGTCTCTCACAGTGGACATGCACCTACGATGACAATTTCAGACCCCTCCATGATTTCTATGTGGGAGAACTTGCAAAATAGCAGGGTGTTCAAATACTTATTTTCCTCACTGTATATACACATACAGGTGCTGGTCATATATATATATCATCAAAAAGTTGATTTATTTCACTAATTCCATTCAAAAAGTGAAACTTGTATATTATATTCATTCATTACACACAGACTGATATATTTCAAATGTTTATTTCTTTTAATTTTGATGATTAGAGCTTACAGCTCATGAAAGTCAAAAATCAGTATCTCAAAATATTAGAATATTACTTAAGACCAATACAAAGAAAGGATTTTTAGAAATCTTGGCCAACTGAAAAGTATGAAAATGAAAAGTATGAGCATGTACAGCACTCAATACTTAGTTGGGGCTCCTTTTGCCTGAATTACTGCAGCAATGCGGCGTGGCATGGAGTCGATCAGTCTGTGGCACTGCTCAGGTGTTATGAGAGCCCAGGTTGCTCTGATAGTGGCCTTCAGCTCATCTGCATTGTTGGGTCTGGTGTCTCTCATCTTCCTCTTGGTTCAGGTCAGGCGAGTTTGCTGGCCAACCAAGCACAGTAACACTATGGTCATTGAACCAGCTTTTGGTACCTTTGGCAGTGTGGGCAGGTGCCAAGTCCTGCTGGAAAATGAAATCAGCATCTCCATAAAGCTTGTCAACAGAAGGAAGCATGAAGTGCTCTAAAATTTCCTGGTAGATGGCTGCATTGACTGTTGAACATCAGAAAACACAGTGGACCAACACCAGCAGATGACATGGCAGCCCAAATCATCACTGACTGTGGAAACGTCACACTGGACTTCAAGCAACATGGATTCTGTGCCTCTCCACTCTTCCTTTAGACTCTGGGACCTTGATTTCCAAATGAAATGTAAAATTTACTTTCATCTGAAAAGAGGACTTTGGACCACTGAGCAACAGTCCAGTTCTTTTTCTCCACAGCCCAGTTAAGATGCTTCTGACGTTGTCTCTGGTTCAGAAGTGGCTTGGTAGCCCTTTTCCTGAAGACGTCTTGAGCGTGGTGACTCATGATGCACTGACTCCAGCTTCAGTTCTCTCCTTGTGAAGCTCTCCCAAGTGTTTGAATCAGCTTTGCTTGACACTATTCTCAAGTTTGCGGTCATCCCTGTTGCTTGTGCACCTTTTCCTACCCAAATTCTTCCTTCCAGTCAACTTTGCATTTAATATGCTTTGATACAGCACTCTGTAAACAGCCACACCTTTCAGTAATGACCTTCTGTGACTTACCCTCTTTGTGGAGGGTGTCAATGTTCGTCTTCAGGATCATTGCCAAGTCAGCAGTCTTCCCCATTATTGTGGTTTCAAAAAACAAGAGATACCCAGAATTTATACTGTAGGTATGGTCATTTATTCAAACTCAAATGTAAATATTTTAATATTTTGAGATACTCATTTTTGACTTTCATGAGCTGTAAGCTCTAATCATCAAAATTAAAAGAAATAAACATTTGAAATATATCAGTCTGTGTGTAATGAATGAATATAATATACAAGTTTCACTTTTTGAATGGAATTAGTGAAATAAATCAACTTTTTGATGATGTTCTAATTATATGACCAGCACCTGTACACACACGCAGTCATGGCCAAAAATACCGGCACCCTTGGTAAATATGATCAAAGGCGACTGAAAAGTAATCTGCATTGTTAATGCTTTTGATCTTTTATTTTAAAAATTCACAAAAATCTAACCTTTCATCGGATAAGAATTTAAAATGGGGGGAAATATCATTATGAAATAAATATTTTTCTCTAATACACATAGGCCACAATTAACAGCACCCTTTTATTCAATACTTTTTGAAACCTCCATTTGCCAGTTTAACAGCTCTAAATGTCCTGATGAGGTCAGAGAACACCTGACAAGAGATCAGAGACCATTCCTTCATCCAGAATCACTCCAGACCCTTTAGATTCACAGCTCCATGTTGGTGCTTCTTCTCTTCAGTTCACTCATGTTCTACAGGGTTCAGGTCAGAGGACTGGAATGGCCAGCAGAAGCTTGGTTTTGTGCTCAGTGACCCAATCTTTGTGTTGTTTTTGAGGTTTGTGTTTGGATTATTGTACGGTTGGAAAATCCAAACATGGCCCATTATAAGATTTATAACAGAGTCAGTCACTTATTGATTTTTTATCTGTTGGTATTTGATAGAATCCATGATGCCATGTGTCTAAACAAGATGTCCAGGACCTCCGGCAGAAATATAGGCCCACAACATCAAAAATACAGCAGTATATTTCATTATACACATGGTGTACTTTTTATCCCTGTGTTCACCAAACCCATCTTGAGTGTTTGCTGCTAAAAAGCTCATATTTTAGTTTCATCTGACCATAGAAGCCAGTCCCATTTGAAGTTCCAGCCGTCTGATAACTGAATATGCTGGAGTTTGTTTTTGGATGAGCGAGGAGAATTTTTCTTGAAACCCTCCCAAACAACATGTGCTGATGTAGGTGCTGTTTGACAATTTTTCTTTTAAGGTTTTCTGACCCCGAGACTCAACTATTTTCTGCAAGTCTCCAGCTGTGGTCCTTGGAGAGTCTTTAGCCGCTCAAACTCTCCTTCTCACCGTGCATTAGGACGATATAGACACACGTCCTCTTCCAGGCAGATTCATAAGATTTTATGTTGATTGGAAATTCTTTATTGCCCTGATGGTGGAAATGGGAATTTTCACTGCTCTAGCTCTTTTCTTAAAGCCACTTCACTAATTTGTGAAGCTCAATTATCTTTTGCTGCACATCAGAAATAAATTCTTTGGTTTTTCTCATTGTGATGGATGATATTTATAGACATTACTATGTCTATTTATATTTCTGTGAAACAGGAAGCCATGGCTGGATAATTTCATGTTCATAATCACCCTGGTAGTGCTCAAAATTGTGAATATGAATGGGAATATACTTCAGAGATATTTTACTCATAAGAATTTCTAGGGGTGCCAATAATTGTGTCCAATGTGCATTTGAGAAAAAGATTTATTTCATAATGATATTTCCCCCCATTTTAAGTTCTTATTATCCAACGAAAGGTTAGATTTTTGTGAATTTTTTAAATAAAATATCAAAAGGATTAACAATGCAGATTAATTTTCACAGCCTTCTTTGATCATAGGTGCCGATATTTTTGGCCATGACTGTATGTATGTATGTATGTAAGTAAATGTAAATGTATATATATATATATATATATATATATATATATATATATATATATATATATATATATATATATATATATATATATATATATATATATATATATATATATAGCGATTAATCGCATCCAAAATAAAAGTTTGTGTACATAACGCGTGTGTACTGTGTATATTTTCTAAAATGTTATGTTTATATATAAAATATATTTATACATAAATTATATGAATATAAATATATACTTGAAAATATTTTCAAAATATATACTGTATGTGTGTCTCTTTATATGTAAAATCAAGATCAAGTAAAGAAATCAAGTAATCTAAAAGGATATTTAAATAAATAATACATAATAAAATTAATTAATTAATTATAAATTCTTATATACAGTGGGGCAAAAAAGTATTTAGTCAGCCACCAATTGTGCAAGTTCTCCCACTTAAAAAGATGAGAGAGGCCTGTAATTTTCATCATAGGTATACCTCAACTATGAGAGACAAAATGATAAAAACAAATCCAGAAAATCACATTGTAGGATTTTTAAAGAATTAATTGGTAAATTCCTCGGTAAAATAAGTATTTGGTCACCTACAAACAAGCAAGATTTCTGGCTCTCACAGACCTGTAACAACAACTTTAAGAGGCTCCTCTGTCCTCCACTCGTTACCTGTATTAATGGCATCTGTTTAAACTCGTTATCAGTATAAAAGACACCCGTCCACAACCTCAAACAGTCCAACTCCAAACTCCACCATGGCCAAGACCAAAGAGCTGTCAAAGGACACCAGAAACAAAATTGTAGACCTGCACCAGGCTGGGAAGACTGAATCTGCAATTGGTAAGCAGCTTGGTGTGAAGAAATCAACTGTGGGAGCAATTATTAGAAAATGGAAGACATACAAGACCACTGATAATCTCCCTCGATCTGGGGCTCCACGCAAGATCTCACCCCGTGGGGTCAAAATGATCACAAGAACTGTGAGCAAAAATCCCAGAACCACACGGGGGGACCTAGTGAATGACCTGCAGAGAGCTGGGACCAAAGTAACAAAGGCCTCAAATCCTGCCGTGCAAGACGTGTCCCCCTGCTTAAGCCAGCACATGTCTGAAGTTTTCTAGAGAGCATTTGGATGATCCAGAAGAGGATTGGGAGAATCAGATGGAACCAAAATAGAACTTTTTGGTAAAAACTCAACTTGTCGTGTTTGGAGGAGAAATAATGCTGAGTTGCATCCAAAGAACACCATACCTACTGTGAAGCATGGGGGCGGAAACATCATGCTTTGGGGCTGTTTTTCTGCAAAGGGACCAGGACGACTGATCCGTGTAAATGAAAGAATGAATGGGGCCATGTATCGTGAGATTTTGAGTGAAAACCTCCTTCCATCAGCAAGGGCATTGAAGATGAAACGTGGCTGGGTCTTTCAGCATGACAATGATCCCAAACACACCGCCCGGGCAATGAAGGAGTGGCTTCGTAAGAAGCATTTCAAGGTCCTGGAGTGGCCTAGCCAGTCTCCAGATCTCAACCCCATCGAAAATCTTTGGAGGGAGTTGAAAGTCCATGTTGCCCAGCGACAGCCCCAAAACATTACTGCTCTAGAGGAGATCTGCATGGAGGAATGGGCCAAAATACCAGCAACAGTGTGTGAAAACCTTGTGAAGACTTACAGAAAACGTTTGACCTCTGTCATTGCCAACAAAGGGTATATAACAAAGTATTGAGATGAAATTTTGTTATTGACCAAATACTTATTTTCCACCATAATTTGCAAATAAATTCTTTAAAAATCCTACAATGTGATTTTCTGGATTTTTTTTTTCTCATTTTGTCTCTCATAGTTGAGGTATACCTATACATATACATACATACATACATATATACATATATACATATATACACAGTGCCCTCCAAAAGTATTGGAACAGTGAGGCCAATTCCTTTCTTTTTGCTGTAGACTGAAAACATTTGGGTTTGACATCAAAAGATTGAATATGAGATTAGAGATTAACATTTCAGCTTTTATCTACAGGCATTTTCATCTGGATCTGATACACAACTTACAAGATATCACCTTTTGTTTGAACCCACCCATTTTTCATGTTACCAAAAGTATTGGAACATGTGACTGACAGGTGTGTTTTGTTGCCCTGGTGTGTCCTATTAATTGATTATTCAAACAATAAATAGCACTGAATGTTTGCGCTCAGTTTCAGATCCATGCAGACTGCATTTATAGTTAGTTAGACGTGTAACCAACATGAAAACCAGAGAGGTGTCTATGGGTGAAAAATGAGCAATTGTGAAGCTGAGAGAAGATGAAAAATCAATCAAACCATTGCAGATGGGTGGGTTCAAACAAAAGGTGATATCTTCTAAGTTGTGTGCCAGATCCAGATGGCCACATGCCACCTGGAAATAAAAGCTGAAATGCTGATCTCTCGTGTCATATTCATCTTTTGATGTCAAACCCAAATGTTTTCAGTCTACAGCAAAAATAAAAGGAATTGGCCTCACTGTTACAATACTTTTGTAGGGCACTGTATGTGTGTGTGTATATGTATATATATGTACGAACTAAACAAAAATATAAAATGGCAGAACACAATGAAATGACTAAATCTTTCAAATGAAAATGAAAAATAAAAAGAAGGCCAATTATGCACATGAATAAAAACTATTACACAATTATGAATATGAATAAAAGCTAGAACAGCATCTCAAAGACTGAAATAAGACAGCTGCACTCTTGGGAAACACGATATGATGTAAACAGTGAAATGATGAGTGTACACACAAACTAAACATTCACAACAATCAGACAACCAAAAGCCCTCAATTCTGCCTGCTCTCATGTGTATTTATACCCATCCAGAACCACTGGAACAGAACGCTTTGTTTTCCTGAGAGTCCTTCAGACGTTCACTAAACAAAGTTGGATCCGCAGCAGTAATCCGTCCAGGCCCATGCCGCTACCAATAGAAAGACATAAACAGCCGCTAAAAGTGAAGAATGGAAGCGGTTTCCTCAGACGGGTTATTAACTCTGATTAACTTGTTGAGACTGTCTGGATGTGTGTGATTGGTGCAGACGGCGTGACGTTCACATGCAGAACCATATTAAACTCTGGAAATCCCTTCAGCTCTGATCTGAACCGTCAGCTGCCTACATCACAAACCTCCACAGAGCCAACAGCACATCAATCCAATCCCAGAATGCACTGTGATGAAATGTCAATTATAAATATATTTTAGTCAGTACTGAAACGTTTCAGTTGCAAAAAGAGATTCAGTTAAAAAAACAGACATCAGGTCTAGACATGAGGCAGCAAACAGGGCAAAAACTCACTAATTTCAATGATTAGATAGATGGACAGAATAACAGATGCACAGACAGAATAAACAACAGATAGAATGACAGAGCGACAGAACGATAGATGGAACAAAAGAGCTGACAGATAGAAAAAAAATGACAGATAGAACAAATGATAGCACGAACAAACGACAGATAGATATAAAGAACAAACGAATTACAGACATGACATGAAATGAATGACAGATTGAACAATTGATAGAACAAACAACAGAATGAATGAACGATAGATGGAACAAACAATAGATAGAACAAACGATAGCATGATAAAATGAATAACAGACAGAATAAACCATAGAATGGTAAAACGAATGATAGAACAAATGACAGAACGAACGATCGATGGATAGAGCAAACAATAGATTGTATGAACAAACAATAGATAGAAAGGGCGATAGACAGAAAAACGATAGAACAAATGATAGAAAGAACAAATGAAAAAATGAACAAATGATAGATAACAAATGATAGATAGTACAAATAATAGAACGAACAATAGAAAGAACAAACGATAGAATGAAAGAAACAATAGAATTATAAAATGAATGACAGATAGAACAAATGATAGAATGAATAAACGATAGATAGAGCAAACAATAGATTGTATGAACAAATGATGGAACAAATGATGGAACAAATGATAGAATGAACGAAAGAGCAAACAACAGAACGGACAAACGATAGATAGAAAGGGCAATAGACAGAAAAACGATAGAACAATAGATAAAACAAATGATAGACGGAACAAATGAAAAAAAATGAATGAATGATAACAAATGATAGATAGAACAAACAATAGAACAAATAAACAATGGTATAAAAAATGAGAATGAGCGATAGCTAGAAAAAAAATGAACAAACGATAGACTTAGCAGAACGAATGACAGATACAACAGATAGAACAAACAATAGAACGAACAAAAAAAAGAATGATAGAACAAATTATAGAACAAACTATAGACAGAATGAATGATACATAGAGCAAAAGATAGATGCAATACAATAGAACAAACAAACAAACAAATGAATGATAGATGGACAGATAGACAGATAGATAGATAGATAGATAGATAGATAGATAGATAGATAGATAGATAGATAGATAGATAGATAGATAGATAGATATACAAGAGAACGGCAGAATGAGATCAAATGATAGAAAGATATATATAACAATAGATCTACTGTCACTTTTGATCAATTTAATGTATCCTTGATGAATAAAAGTGTTCATTTCTTTATAACAAAAAAAAAAAAAAAAAATTATAATCATCTCACTGAGTCCAAACCTAAATTCTGCCACCTCTCATTCCAATTCAAATTCTGTGTGTTGTGGGCAACTGAAGTGAAGTTGACACCGAAAGGATCAGATTCCTGAGCCGTGAGTTCTGCAGACAGGAGACGGTTTGATGTTTTCAGTCTGTGGCATCTCTCACGTCCAGCGCCAGAGTCCTGAGGAAACGGCCCAAAGCTCGAGCCTCCTGCTGGTGTGTCCCGCACCTCCTGCGCTTTCACAGACCATCAGCTCACTCATCCAGATAACATTCGCTGTGCCAACTATTCACTACACAAACTCCTTCCACACTATGATCAGAAGCATGCCCTTCACAAAAATACATGCCATAACAAACTGCTCAAGAGTTTCGGACCTAAGATTCAAAAACATCTCGTCATCACAGCCACACGCTCATTAATGTCATGGTTGATACGGTTCAACTAAAAACATTGAAAAGCATTTTTGTCAACTGAATTCATTCTAAAGTAAAATAATAATATTAATAAAAAAAGCATAAGATGAAAAACTTCTATGATTTATAAAATAAAAAATAAATAAATATTAGATGGAAAAACTTATACTTAAATGAAAATTAAAATGTTGCCTTGGCAACTAACTATAATAAAATACATTTTAGCTGAAATACTAAAATGACTAAAACAGATATCAATTAAAGCTAAATTGTCATATAAAAGTAAAATAACAAAAAATAACAAAAGCACTAACAAAATTACCGAAACTTAACTTTCAATTAAAATGAAAACTGAAAATATACAAATAAATGCCAAAATAGTATTAAGTACTATACTGATTAACATCAGCGCTGTTACTGTTAACTAAAAAGAAAACTATTAAAAATTGTTTTCATTAATTGAAATAAAACTAAACAGAAAAAATATTAAATGAAAAGCTTGCACTTGAAGTGCTAAAATTACTTAAACTAAAACTGATATAGATATAAATGAAAACTAAAAAAATATTTAAAAAAAACTAAAACTGATTAAAAAATAAAAAGCACAAACAATTACTAAAACTGAAATTAAAACGAAAACTAAAACATTATAAATAAAAAAATCTAAATATTAATCAATACTACAAATGACACTAAAACAACACCGATAGACACATAACTCCCACATTTACATATTAACATCTATTTGACAGCAACTTCACCTGCTCTGATGAATGACAGGTTGAACCGCAGCCAATCACAGCAGAGCTCATTTACATGTACAATTCAAGACTCAATCAGCCCGCTTCATTCAAGGGTCAGCGAGAACAGAAAATGACCAAGAAAAACAACATATGATATATGGTTTCTGGTGCACAAAACCTGGACAAACATGATAAGTGAGCTTAAATAAAAATGTGTGTGTATGTGTGTGTGTGTGTGTGTGTGTGTGTGTTTGAGTTCCCCATCGGTCTTACTTTATCCAGCAGCGGCTGGCACTGCGGCACTTTGCTCTCTGGACTCTCGAGTTTGACGATGCTGATGAAGATGGTCTCCTGACGGTCATCTTCACTGGTGTTACACAGAGACAGCGGGTGAGACTGCAGACACACACAGAGAGAGAGAGAGAGAGAGATTCAGAAGTCAAACGTGACTGAGATCCACCACAACATCTGCTCAGTAAATCTCCACACAGATGAGACTCATTTCCCACAGATCAAGCAAATGTTTCATGGATATTTACTTTGTGATTTCAGTCCTGTCAGAATATGATGACATCCTTTTAGAAATGTAAACACATTTCATGTAGAATCTGCTTCATGTGACTCTCCCAGATGAACTAAAGTGGAATCAAATGGAGTCGCACTTCTTTCTGAATACAGCAGCAGCAGCATTACATTCAAATGATACACATGCATGAGTTCATGAAGCTGAAACTTCAGCGTGCAACAGCTCTTTGATGCTCAAGAGGCAACTTCCTTTTCCTACACACGTGGGTGGACATTTGATTAATAGTTCCCTTATCAATGAAAACTAAAAAGATAGAAGTGACATAGAAAGGGGAGAGAGAGAGAGAGAGAGAGAGAGAGAGCTAGGAACTGCATGCCATATGAACAAAATTATTCAAAATAGACATCCCCATCAGAATCTGGACAAAGATTTTGGATAGTGTCATACTGCCTATTGCCCTGTATGGAAGCGAGATCTGGTTCCCAACGAGTAACTACAGTCATAAAGATTGGCACAAACACCCTTCATGTGCACAGAAACATACCTAATAACGCCGTCTCCCCCAAATCTAATCATTAAAAAAAAGTTCTGGATCCACTTAAACTCTAGTTCTGAAGATTCTCTTCATTTTAAAGCAAAAAATGAGTGCCCAAAAAAGTCATCTTTGTGTAATGGTGTCAGATCTGACTAACCAAGCACTCGATATCACCAACCCTGAAAAACATAGAAGAATCAAAGAAATTATGAATGAAGAGAAGGAGACATACACACAGCACTGGAAAGAACAAGCCAAAGACCAAAGTCATCTGCAATGTTTTCTGAAACTCAACAGAGAGTACAGTCCGGCTGACTATCTGGTCTCAGTCAGGAATATAACTCGCAGACATTTACTGACGAAGTACAGACTGAGTGACCACCAGCTGGCCATAGAAATTGGACGACATAAAAAGACGTGGTTACCTAAAGAAGAGCGAATCTGTAACGAATGTAGATCAGGATCAGTTGAGACGGAGAAACACTTCCTCCTCCGCTGTGACAAATACACGTCCTTAAGAGACGCACTGTACTGTCAAATACAGCGGATTATTCCCGAGTTCCAGTCACTCCATGAACATGACAAACTAGGAATATTACTTGAAGGACCCGCTTCCTCTTTGATAGCACAACATATTTATATGCCATAAACTAAAGAGTAAAGAGTGAACACATCTGCATTAGTAGAACCATTAATGTTTATATAAATATATATGATGTATTTTGTTTTGTTTATTTATGGATGTATATTTGTTTGGTTTTTATTCTGCTATGTACAATGCTTTGGCAATATGTATCTAAGTATGTCATGCCAATAAAGCAATATGAACTGAATTGAGAGAGAGAGAAAATGTTGAAACGTTTTTAAAGTGGGCATGCTATAGGCTCATGAATATTAATTAGGTGATTTGTCCAGCATACATACACACATTTTATATATTATGTGCGTGTGTGTGATTATATATATATATATATATATATATACACACATAAAATGTATGCATAAATATACATATAAAGACAAATTAAAATAATTGAATTTAGATAATTAAATAATATATTATATTATTAAATACTACATTTACATAAAAACACAATGAATCATTATTTAAAGTGATTAATTACAATATATAATTATAAAAAGTAATATATATATATATATATATATAAAATTTCACTATAAATATACACAACTGTAGCATTTAGATTAAATGAAATAAAATGTGTGTACACATGTATAATTCAATTATTATATTATTTACTGCACTTAATTTACCATAATTATTTATTATACATTCTATCTATATTACATTTCAATTCAATATATAAATAAATGCATTTTAATAACGAATTAAAATTTAAAATGATAATTTATAATTATTAAATATATAATTAAAATATTCTCTCTCTCTCTCTCTCTCTCTCTATATATATATATATATATATATATATAGAATAAGTATGTATCCTACATTAATGAATATATTAACATATTAATGTATGTCATATCAATTATATGAATAATTTAATTATATAATATAAACTATTAATTAATAGTTGACGAATAGTTGATGAATTAAAAGTAACAATTTAGCTAGATGCTAATTCTTACATGCTTTGCTAACACAAGACGGGGTCTGTAGCAGCCAGGTGGAATTTCATGACCTGACAGTATGTCCTAATACTGGCCTCCAGTCTTAAAACAAACTCAGAAGTGTGAACTTTACCGTCACCAGTGAACTTCTGGTGGGTTGTGAAAGTATGCAAATTGGGACATAACCATGGATGCACTGGACCCTTCCCCAGATAAGCCTCCAGCAGCGGGACGGTTCCCGTGGGATGCTCAGGCTGGCTGTGACCCGCCAGCATCCCTTCATCTCGCTCAACAGAGCGGAAATCCCAGCGTGAAACTGAGCCGTGACATCAGCAGCTGGCAGATCACTGATGTCATCCGCACAGAAGGGCTGGTGCGCGTCAATCAAACCCAGAGATGAGGGAGAAAAACAGAGGAGTGGAGGAGACGTGTGGAAATGACAGAATCCTGCCCTAAAGGTCAGAGGTCAAGCGCTCAGGTCATCTCAGGACGCTCTGTGAGCACTTTCAATAGAGTCAAGTTATCATATACACACATGATTACAGCAGGAAAAATACACACATTATTTTTGAGCGCCTAAGGTGTATTCATGGAAGCCTGTTTCCACCACAGAATAAAACATAGAAAAGGTCATTGTGAAACTTAGACACAATTTGGACTTTTTTTTCCCCCCACCACAGATTAAAAAATGAAAAAGGTAAGTGCAACATTTTCATCTCACAATTCAGACTTTTATCAAAGTTGTGAGAAAAATTTCATGATCATTTCTCCAGTCTTCAGCATCACATGATCCTTCAGAAATCATTCTAATATGCTGCTCAACAAAAATTTCTCATTATTATCAATGTTAAAAACAGTCGTGCTGCTGAATATTTTTGTGGAAACTGTGACATTTTATTTTTCAGGATTATTTCATAAATAGAAAGTCCAAAAGAACAGCATTTACTTGAAACAGAATCTTTTGTAACATTATACAGTAAATGTGTTTACTGTCACTTTCCATATCAATAATGCATCCTTGATGAATAAAAGTACTAATTTCCTAAAAACTACATCTTACTGACTCCAAACGCCTGAGGTCTGAGGAGGCTTGTGTGGCCTTCTTCAGCAGAAAGGAAAAGAGGAGAGCAGTTAAATAACGGCTGGATTCAGTCATTCAGCTCTGTAATCCCACAAAGCTCCTCTCTCACGAATCCTCTCTGAACGAGTCGCTCTCATCAGTTCTCGGCGTAAAGCTAATCATTATCTCTGACCAGCGTAAGCCAGCTCTGTTTACCATCAAGAGACCGTCCGGCGCACTCTATCATCTCCGCTGGGTATTTTCATCTCACAAAGGGGCAGAAATCTAAAAACGGCATCGGTTCCGACCCCAAAAGACACATCTTCATTTGGTTTTTGGAGAAACGGTGGCACACAAACAGATTATTGACAATAGTCCGAGCCGTCCGTACGTCTGTGTTAACCGCAAACCGGCTGGGGATGAGACGGCCCTTCCACCGCTTTGTAGTGGCATATAAAGACATTCCAGCGTCATCTCCACCACAGACAGACGTCTAAAAATACTCATAAATCAAACGGCCTTCAAAACAAACACAGGAGAGGACAGATAATAAAGAGTTGCTGTGGTGAGAAAGTATTTTTGCCCTGTGGAGCTTCTTTCTTCTTCTGCCAGTTACGCAGTTTGTTCATGTTTTGCCAGCTGAGCTCCAGAGCGCTGGTCGCTCTTTTCTATCTCATTTATTTACCATTTTATGCCAAATCAGCACTAAAGTCATCTGCATCAGTCTATGTATACAGTAGTCAACATTTGAAGTGGATCAAAACCTTTCATGACAAAATGCATTTTTGTCTTCGGACACCTTTGATGAACTTTTTTGATCCATTTTAAGTGTTGACTACTGTTTTTTTTAGTAAATCAACTTTTTTATAGTTCAACAATCAAAACTTTGTACATCACAGTATTCAATATTACCCTTTCCAATCAATTACATGTTCAGCCACTAGTCACCATCAATATAACAAAAGAAAAGCATATGGAAATTAAACAGTTGTTAAGGAGTCCTGCTCATCACACCATTTTTATTCTTATTTTTTTTTTATTTTTCTCTCACTTTGCAATCTTCCCAACATGCACTAGTCAATAATCTGTTTATTTATCTGGATTAAAGGAGATATATAACATTACGTTTTCTGAGAATTAAGATTTTTTTCTCACCTCATTAGCAGTCCAAATCAAACAAACACTCTACTGTATGTCTGTGAGTTTATCATTATCATGGATGCATGTGCACACGTGCATTATTAAGATGCATGTGCTTTATTTCAGTCCAGTGGTTGGGTTTTGTGCATGTGTTTGGATATCAGTTCATGCATATGCAGATGTAGAGAATACATAGACCTCCGCCGTAATGTTTACAACATGAACCATAGAGAACATCTGCTCAAGGTGCTCAGACACGAAAGAGAGAGAGATTCTAGCTTTTGCAAATAGACATCTGCTATATGGATTAAGGAGAAATCACTAGAAAGTCAAACGTCTACTGTTGTATTGTGGAACACGGGGAAATGACGAGTGTTAATTACAGAGTCATATATGAACTAGTCAGACAACTGGCTATTAATATTTTGGGAGATGATCATGCCCTAAAGACCAGGAAATGATTGACAAACTACTTTCTTTCTTACTTACTAATGCTAGATTGACAGGGAGGGACAATGTCATTCTTGAGAACAAAAATTTTGGACAAATATTGGACAACAATATATGTATTTGCCCGTACCAACAAGATGATGTCAGCAATATTTGGTCAGTTTTTCCTGAACAGAAATGAAATTTATAAGTTTTTTAAAGCTATTTTAAGTCTCTTCTGCTGACCAAGGCTGCATTTTTAAATCAAAAATACAGTAAAAACAGTAATATTGTGAAATATTTTTACAATTTTAAATAACCATTTTCTATGTGAAAATATTGTAGAATGTAATTTATTCCTGTGATCGCTCCAGTCTTCAGTGTCACATGATCCTTCAGAAATCATTCTAATTTGCTGATTTTCTGCTGAAGAAGCATTTCTGATTATTAGCAATGTTGAATACTGTTGTGCTGCCCAATATTTTTGTGGAAACTGTGGTACATTTATTTTTTTCAGGATTCTTTGATGAATAGAAAGTTCAAAAGAAGAGCTTTTTTTTTAAATTGAAACTTTTGTAACATTATACATGTGACCCTGGACCACAAAACCAGTCATAAGGTTCTTTTTTTTTTGTGTTAAATTGAGATTAATATATTATATGAAAGCTGAATAAAGATTTCCATTGATGTATGGTTTGTTATGATAGGACAATATTTGGCTGAGATACAACTATTTGAAAATCTGGAATCTGAGGGTGCAAAAAAATCTAAATATTGAGAAAATCTCCTTTAAAGTTGTCCAAATGAAGTTGTTAGCAATGAATATTACTAATCAAACATTAAGTTTTGATATATTTACAGCAGGAAATTTACAAAATATCTTCATGGAGCATGATCTTTACTTAATATCCTAATGATTTTTGGTATAAAAGAAAAATGGATAATTCTGACCCAGACAATGTATTGTTGGCTATTACTGTCCAGAGTCACAAATGTCTTTACTGTCACTGTTGATGAAATGCATCCTTGCTGAATAAAAATATGAATTTCTTTATTTTACCGATCACAAACTTTTGAATGGTACTGCAGCAATCAAAACAAGGGAGATGTTGACTTGAAGACATCCTTTATAGAGCCAAAAAAACAACATTAGAACAAGCTAAATAGCACCTGGAGAAAGAGACAAATATGGCTCCAAACGTGATTATTTCTGAAGTCTTTGTAAATACTAAGTCCACGTGGACTACATAGGACAAAGATTCAACCAATCAGCAGATAAATGTATGCCAAATTACTCAAAAGCATTTATTGTGCTGCCCGTTTTTTGCACAATTACATGTTAATTTGCATCTAGCGTTAATTTTGCCTGCTTTCTGTGCCTCCAAACTGACCTGTGAGCCACTCATTGAGAAGCGAACAGGATGAAGTCTGGAAAAATGAGCTGTGAGATGGTTGGCGAGGCTATTAGAACTACAGCACTGTCAAAACAGGAGCGAGCTCAGATTACAGCCGTCGCCCATTGAGACGCACGGAAACCCACACCATAATGAGAGCCGAGAGTCGGATTGTCTGCTGACTCAATGAGAGGGATTAGAAGGTATTGTGGCGGTTTCTGAGAAGAGGAAAGGAGAGGAGACGAGGCAAAATGGAAGCTGATAGAGGCGACTGGGTAACTTCACCTGCAGAAATCGTCAAGACGCTCCTCTCATTGAAACGCTGAAAGAAAAACGCTGAATGAGCCAGTGAATTACAGCCGCAGCGCATCGCAGGCGGAAGAAACAGACTCACGATCGCATACTAGATAATAGATAAGCTGCAGTCAAAATAAGGCAATAACATGACAGCATTACACTGATTTTACCACAGGTATGCACAATATTATTATTATTACTAATAGCTGAATTACTATGTAGATACGTTTTTGTTTCTTCATCAGATTCTGAGAAATGTAGCATTGCATCAGTGTCTCAGCAATGGATGCTCTGCAGTGAATGGGTGCCGTCAGAATCAGAGTCCAAACAGCTGATAAAAGCATCACAATAATCCACACCACTCCAGTCCATCGGTTAACATCTTGAGAAGACAAGATATAAAAACACGTTTTTAGTTCAAATAATTGCTTTTGACTAAAATATGAGTCCTCTATCCATATTATTGCTTTCTCCAGTGAAACCCATTCACTGCAGAGGATCCATTGCTGAGCAAGTGATGGAATGACATTTCTCCAAACCTGATGAAGAAACAAACTCATCTAGATTTTGGATGGCCTGAGGGTGAGCACATTCCAGCAGATTTTCAGGTTTGGGTGAACTATTCCTTTAGAATCGCTAGGGTTTGGAGCAGAGCCGGTGTCATTCCAGACATTAGACTAGTAGGCAAAGACCATGACTGATGAATCAGGGCACAGTGTCAGATGAGTGTGTGATAACACGGGGTCAAAGTTTAACACTGTCACACACAAATCATCCAGCAGAGGGGGTGCACGCGCACACACACACACACACACACACACACACACACACACAGGGTCAATGCAAAGACATGCATTACTGCATGTCATAGTCTCCAAGGGATATTGGGTCGTTACACATGCACGCACACACACACACACACACACACACACACACTTGACATGCACAAAACACACCTGCACCAAACGATCATTACAGCCAATGCAGATACACAAGACATCACACAATATGAGAATTGGGTCATCTTATTTTTTTCCAAGATTAAATTCAACATCTTATGTTAGAGTAAAATAATGAATGGGCCAGATTTAAAAAACATTCTTAAAAATAAAAATATATAAGTTTATATAATACAATACAATTTTAATATTTTTTTCTTATTATTTTTAAACTTAAGAATAAAGTTAAGAATGACCTAATGTTGTCTCTAAAAAGACTACAAACAAAAAATTTAATATTTACTCAGATCAACAATAAAAATTTACAAAATATGGGACCCTTTAATAAATTTATGTTGAGAAAAAAAAGCAGTCCTCTCTCTTTGAAGGTACGAGAAAATAACCTTTATTTTATTTTATATATTTTTTTATTATTATTTATTTAATTTATCCTCTCTTTCTTTCCCAGATTTACATTTTAATGTTTTTGTTACATGACTACTTTTTGTGTATATTTGTGTATCATCATTAATTATTTTTATTTTATTTTATTTGTTATTTTATTTTATATTTTGTGTTGGGATGGGAATTAATAGTTAGAAAAAGAGAAAAAAGGAATGATTTTGGAAGTGCTTTTGTCACTAAACAATTTCTATGTACCTTGTTTTGATCAAAATAAATAAAAAAGAAAGAAAGAAAGTTAAGAATACTAAGAATCTTTTTTCTTGAGACTGTTATAAAAACAAAACTTTAGAATAATTTGAATTTCTGAAAAGAATTTGTATTATTTTACTAATTATGACCATTTTAGCAGCATTTAGCACAAAATAACTATTTAAAATACACAGCGCATTAAAAACGCAATGCTGAGTGTTTTTCAGCCATAACTGCTGTACAATCAGAAGAAAAATAAATGGTTCTTAAAAAATGTGAAAATATCAAAACAATTGATCAACTGCACTTCTTACGAATATCTTAAGAAATCTCTTGATGTCTTTTCATGAGGTAATTATTTCAAATGCATTCTAGCAAAGTTTTTATGATACTGTATCTTGTGCTTTTTTACAGCTACTTTTGTATTTGACCTTTTAATGATTGCACAACTGTCCATAATTATTCATGTTGTGAAATATTTGACATAAATGGACTGTTTTTTGTTTTTTTTAGATGGTTAGGAAAACTGCTCCTAAAGATCAATTTCAGGGTTCATATGTAAGCTGATGTCTAACAGTGTACTCGCTCATATCACGCTCACACAACGGAGGAGAAACAGAGGAATTCCTCCTGTTCCTGTCTTGTTTGTTTCTCTTTCACCGTTTCTCCCTCCGTTGGTCACAAAGGCCATGCAGTCACAGTTTCCTCTCAGATTCACTTTCATCCATCTTTTCCTCTCCGTACAATCAGAGAGACACAGAAAACCTCACGATAAGAGACACGGCATGAAACAGAGACAGCAGCCGTTCAGTATGAAATACTGCCATAGATCTCAAACTCTATTTAGACATCTTCAAATAATTACTTTAATTACATAGTCTTGTTGCATTGCTCTGCCTCCATAATGGAGCACTGGAAAAAAAAAAAAAAAAAAAAATCTGAATTGTGATCCGACTCATCAAAATAAAAAAAAGAGTTAAATTACATTTTCTGTTCAAATCACTTTTTGTTTTTTTAATTTTGAGGTTGGTCACATGACTTGGGATCCATCTCAGACCTGTATTAACTAAGTAAAAAAAAAGAAAAAAAAAAAGATGCATGCTATTTAGACTTAATTATTAAATATGTTATATTTAAATATATTAATTTATTTAATATAGTTTTATTTATTTTAATTTAATTTATACAAATTAAACATAACCATTAAAATAATATACTAACTAAATAAATAGCATAAACATTAAACATGCCTAGACCTTTCCATTGAGCCAAACATTTTCACTGTTCCCCATCTTGTTCATGAAAAGGCAAAATTACACATGCAATTTTAATGAATGTTGAGTAGATTTGTCAAATTGCATGATTTTTCAAGTGAATTCACAAAAAAACAAAAACAGATCTGTGTGGAAAAAATAGAACGAAAATAGAATGAGAAATGAAGTACTCTCCAAACATCTGAAATGTGGAAGCTCTGCAGTTATAATAAGTGTGTGTGTGAGCTAAGGCGGCGGTGTGTCACTGTACTGACGTGTGGGAGTAACAGCAGATCTCTCCTGGGACTCCGTGCGGCCGAGGCCCCATAATCAAACACTGGAATGATGGTAAAGTGCGTCCGTACACAAACGGCCACATCAAAGCCGGCTCTTTTATTGTTGTTTTATTTTGGAGCGTAAACACGACTCGCTCGCACAAACAGACTCCATGGCAACCACCTGACCCCTGACGACCGATCAATTACTGACGCTTAAACAAGCGGACAATTAACAGCTTGAACGGCTAAACTGATTTTGTTTTTATCCCCTCATGGAAATTCCTGAAAAGAAAAAAAAAAAAAAAAAAGGAAAGTGTCTCTTGAAGCAAACAGCAGCAAAACAACTTCAACTTCCAGTCGCTAGTAGTGTTTGCCAAGACAACCATCACTATAACTACTCAGAACTGGGGTTTAAGGTTTGTCCAAATTACTGACACCAAGTCTGTTATTTTAGCATCTTTCAGATACGATTATAGTTTTTATTACTATTTTTTTGTGTCTATATATTTTTTATGACCTTTTATTTCAGTTTTAGTTTATTCACATTTTATAATTACATTAAGAAATAATGTAAAACAGCAATAAATAAAATGAAACGTTCAACAATCCATTTGTGTGCTTGACCTTAATAGCATTTTATACAAAATATATGATGTTAAATGCATTAATAAGTCACTTTGAAATATAAGTTTCATATGGTGGAACAAAAGCAACTCATTTCCCGCAAGTAATTTTTTTGGACTTGAAACTATAAAACACTGTTTTCTAGACATAAATTGACCCAAAAACGTTACTAAAATAAAATTTTAAAAAGTGTCGAACAAATGATACTGGACCTTTTCTCAGAACTAAGGGGCCATTCACACAGAAGGCGTTATTCCAATACGATACTTTTCACTTGTTTTCATATGTAAATGCGCTAAATGGATGTTGCGCTCGCGACTTTTGCAGCATCTCACACATGAGCACCGTGTTTTTAAGTTGCTGTGTCAAGTTAAAAGAACTTCAGCTGTTACATGCAGTGCAGCTCAATGTCAGTTCCAAAACAGTGGGCCAATCAGAAGATCCCAAAGGCGGGGCAAGTGTTGCAAGCTTTTGTTTACAGTAGAAAGTTGGCATGGCAACAGTTTTATTTGACGGTAACATGGTGGAGGAGGTACTGTTATTTCCGTTATTGCACCACGTCTGAAATGTGCATCTCGAGACCCTCGCGTTCTGTGCTGCACTTTTTTTCCTGAGCGCAGAAAACGTGTTTTTAGACACAAAGGCACATTCTGTGTGAACGGCCCCCTTCCTTCATTTTCTTCACTGCACAAACTGTTTGCGCATTTTTCTTTACAATAAATCAAGCTTTCTTTCATATTTTAAATGCAAACACATTCAGCCATTTTAAAGTGTGAGGGTTCAAACACTACTCAAGTATGAAACCTCTTTCTGTTGTAAACATCCGTATGCGTCATTGGATACAGCAACGGAGATATCAAATGTTCCGAGCAGACACACACACACACACACAGATGGGCTCATGGAGAAGTGAGCGTCAGGAATGCTCTCCCAGAGTAAACACTGTTGCGCCACGCTTTGATGTCTGCAGTCTCTCCAGCACTAAATCCTCTTCATCGCTGCCGGGATCCCGACAGACAACAGGAGGAGAAACACACAATTCATTCTTCCTACAGTAACAATCTCACACACAGCCTGTGATACAGTCCCACCTGCCAGTACCATCCCATAATGATCATCACCACTCCATCTATGCTGGAACATTCCAGAACTTGATTCAGGTAAACAGAAGAGTGTGTGAGTGTGTGAGTGTGTGAGTGTGAGTGTGAGTGTGTGTGTGTGTGTGAGTGTGTGCGTGTGAGTGTGTGCGTGTGTGCGTGTGTGCGTGACAGAAACCGAACAATGCTGTTCAACAATGATGTGATCAAACCTTGAAATATTAAAGGTTTGTGTGTGTGTGACCTTGCAGCATTTGAGCTCCACCATGAACACCGTGGCAACATCAGAGAAACACATAAAACACTCTGGACACCCTAGCAACACCCCACCAACCACAGAGTAACACATTAAAGAGTCAGAACACCCTAGCACAGGGGTCATCAAACTTGATCCTGGAGGGCCGGTGTCCTGCAGAGTTTAGCTCCAACTTGCCTCAACACACCTGCCTGGACGTTTCAAGTATAGGCCTACCTAGTAAGACCTTGATTAGCTGCTTCAGGTGTGTTTGATTAGGGTTGGAGCTAAACTTTGCAGGACACCGGCCCTCCAGGACTAGGGCTGAATGATTAATTGCATTTGCAATATGAAAAAACACGATCGATCGGTGTATGACATCAAAGAACGGTGAGAGAAAGCATAAGGAGACGTCCGCTCTCTTATAGCTCTTGCAGTACTTTGATGACAAACACCGATCGGTCCAGCAGCACTGCTTCAAGTCGAACACATCTAAGCAGTCTTCAGAGGAAGCATCAAGTTGGCACGTTACAGTGTCCAAGTCCGCAGTTTGATATTTAGCCCCTGAAATGCGAATCTTACCAGGGAACCCCTCGAAAAAACATGTATTTTACCCCCCGGAATGTGCTTTTTACCGGTGGACCCCCCTCGAAATGCGATTGGGCTAGTTTTGAGTAGCAATTGGGCGGATTTTGTTGTGAAAACCTGGCAACCGTGGCACGCTACACACCGAAATGTTTAAAAGCGTAACTTCATATGAACCGTACTTCAAAACAGCACATGATAATTACTCAAGCAGTAACAGTGTTACGGTGCATTTCATTACTGAAGACTTCACCCTTAAGATAATATAGGCTATATAACAAGGTATTGTTATATACTTATTTAAAGTCTGTCTAAAGTTAACAGACAGTGTTTAAAAAGTGCAATCCCCATATGTTTACATATATATTTATTACAATGACTTTGAATGAATTACTTAAATACTGAGTGTGGTAAAGCAACAGATTTGTACTACTTCTACTTTAGTTTGTGTGATTTGTTACTGACTTTCATATTAATGGTTTACACCAGGCTTATTTGTCAGTGCTTTATGTTGTCATAATAATTATTAGCCTACATGCTTACAAGGCTGGAATTTCAACAAATCAGTCAATATACTACTGTGATTGTAGTTGTTAAATAAAAATGTCATTCATATCAATTCATGCATCACCTAATTTCATCGTAGCATATAGGCCTGGCCTACAGAAAAGAACAATCTATGTGTAATCTATCTAACATTGTGTTGGTCATACTATACAATGATTTATTGCTTGTCTTTGTTGAATAATAAAGAACATAAAGAGCTTTAAAAAATAATTGCATATTTAAATCGCAATATTGGTTAAAAAAAAAAAAAAAAAAAAAAAAAAATCGCAATTAGATTATTTTTTCCCAAAATCGTTCAGCCCTATCCAGGACTGAACTTGGTGACCCCTGCCCTAGCAACACCTTAGCAACCACCCAGAACACCACAGCAACCAGAGTAACACATTAAACACTCTGAACACCCTAACAACACCCCAGCAACCACCCAGAACACCACAGCAACCAGAATAACACATTAAACACTGAACACCCTAGCAACACCACAACAACCATCTAAAACAAAACAGCAACCACAGAGTAACACATTAAACCTTCAGAACAGCATAGAAACACCCCAGCAACCACCCAAAACACCATAGCAACCACCAAACACTTTGAACACCCTAGAAAAAAACCAAGCAACCACTCAGAACACCATGGCAACCACAGAGTAACACATTAAAGGCCCCAAACACTCAAGCAACACCCTAACGACCACCCAGAACACCATATCAACCACAAAATAACACAAACACTCTGAACACCCTAGCAACACCCCAGCAACGACCCAGAACACCACAGCAACCACAGAGTAACACATTAAAGACCCAGAACACGCTAGTAACACCCCAGCAACCACCCAGAAGCAACACCACAACAACAAAAAACAGACTAAAATGCAACTCACTCAAAATTAATCACCACATTTGTGATCATGCTCACACACTAATAGTTAGTTAAACGGCACTGTTGCTCATGTTATATGACTTAACTATCTAAATATAAAAACAAAACCCATACAGGGATTCTTTTGGTCTTGCATTATAGGGGAAATCTAACTGCATTCGAATAGGCTTCATGCAGTCAATGATTTTAGACTTTCAACACGTGTTTTATTTGCTTTTTGCAAAGTGAGTGCAAAGTGAGTGAAACACTCGATAAATGTCAATTGCGATGTTATTGCAGATGATACACTAATTCTCACTTATGCTATTTGGATTAAAAAGCATTCTTCAGCTTTAAAGCCTGTGAATACACTCCCAGAGAGCTGCGGCCGCGCTGGACACACACCGGCTTCAACAGGGCCTCAGTTTTCACAGCCTGAAAGGGGCTGTTTCCAAACAGAGACGCGGCGCCGCCCCCTCAGCGACAGACGGCAGAAAATAAAGCATCGCTCTATCTTCATTTGTGTCACGGGCCACGCTGGCCGGCGTTCCCAAACCCCATCAGAGGCGGAGGGGAAAGTCATCAGCATGAAAATCCCCTCCGCACCCACAGCTCCACATCATTCCGCTTTAAAGTGTATTTTTGACATAATTACAGAAGAGGGCGAAGCGTCTTGAGTCATGATCCGGGCCCGGAACCATCGGCCTCGCCGGCTACAAACACATAAACACAGGCCTGCCTCCCTCAACCATACCACCACCGCCTTCTGCTCGCCATCCAGACGCTTGATGTTTTTCATCCCTCGCTTTTCCTTTTCTCCCCCTCTCGGAGCGATTGGGATGCGAGCGAGGAAAGCGGTCATTTAACGGGCCTCCCGTTCGGCTGCCGTCAAAATAAACATTTAAATTAGGACAGAAACATCAAATCTGGTCATTCCGGCACCAAATTGAGAGAAAAAACATCTTTGGCTAGTTGACAGGATGACTGGTTGACAAACACAATTTAGGAATAGCGTAATGCATGATTTAAATTGTAACAGACAAGGGGAAAAACAAAATGCACTGCAGTGATTTTACCCTCTGCCTGTGGTAAAAATCATTGTAACAGCCTCCTGAGGCTTTGGTAATCAAACACAACAAAATACTCACTGTGAAAAAAATAAAATAAATAAAAAAATTATATATATATATACTTATGTCTTGTATGCACTATACCATTTAGTAAGATTGTATTTTTTTAAAGAAATTAATGCTTTTACTCATTAAATTGATCAAAAGTGAGAGTAAAGGCATTTATAATACACTCTTAAAAAAAAAAAAGGTGCTTCACGATGCCATAGAAGAACCATAAAGTTCCATAAAGAATCTTTAATATCTCAAGAACCTTTCTGTTTCACAAAAGGTTCTTTGTGGTGAAAGGTTCTTCAGATTCTTAAAAGGTAAGAAAGAGATGGTTCTTTAAAGAACCATTGACTGAATGGTTCTTTGTGGAAACAAAAATGGTTCTTCTATGGCATCGCTGTGAAGAACCTTTTAAGCACCTTTATTTTTAAAGGGGTCACATGATGCAATTTCAAGTTTTTCTTTCTCTTTGGAGTGTTACAAGCTGATTGTGCATAGATGAGATCCCTGAAGTTGCAAAGACTAAAGTCTCAAACCCAAAGATATATTCTTTATCAAAGTTAAGACTCTGCCATGCCCTCCAAAAACGGCTCATTCAAACACGCCCCCACATGTCTACGTCACGATGTGGAAATATTTGCGTAACGCCGCCCAAATGTTCACGCAAAGAAAGAAGGCGTGGTTTCAGTAACCGCAGTAGTGTTGATGCAGCCGTGTCAGGGAGACGCTGTGTTTCTATGCGAAAGCAAAAGCACTTTATTTGGCCTTCTGAAAATAGATGCAGTTGGAAAACATTAAGATTACTTACAACAGAACAGAACAACCCAGATGTTATCACAACGCATTTTATGGACGACCGTTTTGTGAACCTAGGAGAGGAGGTAATTCTGACTTTGCTCGGACAATCTGGCGCTTCTGAATCAGCGACTGTGTGTTTTGTTATTAGCTTAAGTATTTGCTATTGACTGTTCAAATGCTGAGTTGTGCGTCGTGTGTGTGTGTGTGTGTGTGTGTGTGTGCAAACACATACAAGCATCATCACTGTGTCTGTCACGTGACTCTGTTCCCCTCTCGGGCTTGAACTGATGGTAAAACTAAGGACATTATTAACTGTCTTTACTTTTATTTTGAAAGCTGAAGCTCGCGATTTTGGAAAGGGGCGTTACATTTCCTACGAGTGCTTGTGGTGTTTGGCCAATCACAATGCACTGTGCCAGTTGGCCAATCAGAGCAGACTGCGCTTGTTGGAAGGAGGGACTTTGTAGAAATCGAAGCGTAGAGGAACTACAATCATGTACAGTATTTGAAAAATAATGTGTTTTTTGAACATTAAAGCATGTCAACATATTCTGTTACACCAAATACACAAAATAATGATCTTTAAAAAAAAAGCATCATATGACCCCTTTAAGAGTATATTACCAAAAAAAAAAAATTAAAAAAAAAAATTAAACAAATGCTGTTCTTTTAAACTTTGTTCATTAAAAGAACCATAAAAATAAAAAATAAAGTACCACAGTTTCCACAAAAATATTGGGCAGCACAACAGTTTTCAACATTGCTAATAATCAGAAATGCTTCTTGAGCATGAAATCAGCATATTAGAATTATTTCTGAAGGATCACGTGACACTGAAGACTGAAGCTGAAAATTCAGCTTTAAATCACGGCAATCAATTACTATTTACTGTATATTCTGTATATTCAAATAGAAAACAATTTTTAAAATTTTAATAATATTTCCCTGTTTTTACTGTACATTTGATCAAATACATGCAGCCTTGGTAAGCAGAAGAGACTTCTTACAAAATTATTTTAGAATTATACCAACCCCAAACTTACTGTATAAATGAAAGAAATTCAGCTTTGCATCGCAGGAATAAATTATATTTTAAAACATGTTACAATAGAAAACAGTTATTTTGAATTGCAATAATATTTCACAATATTACTATTTTTACTGTATTTTAGATCAAATAAATGCAACCTCAGTGACCAGAAGAGACTTTTTTTGGACACCCTGTGAGATTTTCTTCTTTCTTTCAACAGCATCTGGTTATATAATATCATATATTTTGCCTTATTGCTTTAACAAACATCTTATTCTTCCTAGTAGACATTTAAGAAGCATCAATGAGGAAATGCATTATCATACACAAGATTTCAGGCATTCAACATACAGTTTACATATCTTTCTCCTCCTATACTCTGGAATAGGCCAGAGCGACTACATGATTACTATGACTATAAAAAGCTCAGACATATGACAAAACCAGGCCAGGACGCGTTCCAAGGGGCTCCTTAACTCATTTCCTTCTGGCATCTGTATTTCAATCTCCACGTCTTCAAAGAGCTCCTCCAGCGTCCTCTCTCTGGATTTCCACGACTGCTCATGAATCCATTAGAGATTTATCACACGAGGTCATTCCAGGTCATACGTTCGGCCTGAAGAACGCCGCAGTTACTTTCTTCTCATGAACACAACCAAACTTAACATTAACAAGGATCTTCACAGTCAAACATGAGCAACTTAAGGATAAATCAAATATATGACTCATGAACTCTTATTAGGAAATGCCCTGAAAAATGAAAAGCCTAATGTAACTTCTTGGCAGATCTTAAAGGAGCAGTTACTTATCCGTCATCATTCACTCACTCTCATGTCACTCCAAACCCGTATGATTTCCGTTCTGCTGTGAAGCACAGAACGAGTCATTTTCCTGAGCATCATTACCATTTTTTTCCATACAGTAAAAGCAGACAGTATTCTCTTGAGCTCCAAAAATGAGTGTGAATATTCTGCTAAACATCTGCTTTTGCAAAGGACAAAAAAAAAAAAAAAAGATGAAATAAAGATGGTTTCTAATGAAATAAAGAGAAATAAACATAAATAATTAACTAACTAAATGGACACATCAAATAAATAAAAAAACAATTCTTAGTAAGAATAAACAAATAAATAAATCAATAAACAAAAAAGATAAATGACAAAGAGTACATTAATAGACAACTAAATAAAGAAATACATAGACAAAAAATAAACAAAAAAATAAATGACAGTCAAATAAATCAAAAAATAAAAATAAAATAAGGACAATAAATAAAATGACAAATGAATAATAAATGAATAGACAACTAAAAGAAATAAACAGAAAATAAATAAATAAGGACAAAAAGATAAATAAAATAATGACAAATAGCAACAAACAAAAAGATAAGAAATTGATTAAACTAAATTAAACATAAATAATTACAAACTAAATAAACGACACAGGATCATTTTCACCACTAAAGATATTGAGCATGGGGGACAATAACAGAATTAATGCACTTATTTGTATATATATATATATATATATATATATATATATATATATATATATATATATATATATATATATATATATATATATATATATATATATATATATATATATATATATATATATATATATATATATATATATTAGTAATTGTTTGGAGCATCACAAGAGATATCAGTTCAATTTGACCATTTAAAGCCTAGACGCCTGATGTTTTGGTTGCTGTGGATCACGTGCGACTCGCTCTGAGCTCTTTCCACTAGCAGCGTGTTTGAAGAAACCGCAGTACTACTGGAGGAACAGCCTGCCGCTCGAGCCAACGGCAGCACGACTGAAGAACCGCACGCGTCTCCAGGAGAAACCGTGTGTGTAATCGCTCCTCCAGAACCAGGCTCGGTGTCTCAGCATCTTTTCTTTTCCATTCTGCGGCTGAAAGCAGATCAAAGGGATGAGAGCGAGGCGGTCGGGAGGAACAGCTACAGGCTTCGAGTTTCATTTTCAAAACACGCTGGTGGAAAACGCCCCGTCCCGCAGCTGAACCGCCGCCAACCAGAGCGTCAAACCTGACTCAGGCAAAAGCAAACCTCATTAAATCACCAGCACCAGAGACACGGGGTCCAGTGACTCTGACCTCCGACCTCCGACCTGCACCAATCTGAAATCAGAGGAGTGCATCACTTCCTCCACGGGCAGCACTTCTCCTGTCCTGAGGGGACAGACGACAGAGACGCCACGGCTGCAAGACCGATTGTGTCTGTGGACAAAGGGATTTTACCAAGAGACCGAGACAAAGCCTGATTGTGTGTGCAGGTGAATCACTCGAAAGATAGCTACAAATGGCCAGGTCTACAAATCTTACATTTAATGAAAATTATAATAAATGCATCAATAAATGCGTACATTATAATTTTTCTAATTTTATTTTTTATAATATATATTATTGCATATCAAATTTATATTATTTTATGAGGTATAAATAAGTAAATGACAAAGGCATAAATTAAATTAAAGTCTACACAGGATGATTTTCATTAGTGTGTTAAAGTAATATGTTTTTTTCCCCTTCTTTTTGCACTACTGTAATGCAATTAGAGAACAAGTGAGCTTAAAGTAATATAAATGCATAAATTATAAAATCTTTTAAAATGTAAAATTTAAATAAAATTAGTATAAGTTTAAAAAGTATTAAGTAGATTAAACAAACAAACAAAAAATAAATAAATAGGCTGAATTTGAAAAAAAAAATTGCAAAATTTCATTTATGTTAAATGAATAAAATAAATAAATAAATAAATAAATAAATAAAGACTGGATGATTTTCATTAATGTATTAAAGTAATATGTTTTTTTCCCCTTCTTTTTGCACTACTGTAATGCAATTAGGCAGTTAGAGAACAAGTGAGCTTAAATGGACAAGAAAATATCACAATGAAATAAAAAAATGTAATAGTTATAACCTTAATGCAAACATTTCCTTTTTTTCCTACTTTTAATATGAGGTGAAATATGAGCCGCTCATTAATCTTCATGAGATTCACCTGCATGAGTGGTTTTGCACATGATTAATTTTGTGTCACACTTTTGACCTAAAACACCACTGAATCTGAACACACTTGTATCAGATGGACGAGGAAGCATCCGAGAGCAGACGCGTTTGGAAAAACATCCCCGCTTTATGGATCCGGGGTGTTTTTGGTGGTGGGTCACAAAAAAAAAAAAAAAATCCCAGCTCCGTTTCAATGTCTGAGCCTTTGTAGGCATGCCAGGACACAACTACAGATCACACACACACACACACACACCTGCACCAGCGGCTAGAGAGAATGAAAGAGGAAAATCTCTCAGATCAGTAAAACTTCATAGTCAACGCAATAAATCAGTTCAGAGGTGAAACGCTGGCAGTCAAACGGAGCGTATATTTGGTAAAAAAAAAAAAGCCACACTGCCACATGGGTGGCCTACAAAACCCTGATCCACACACACACAAACCACACTGTTAACTCTACATCAGCGACAGACAGCAACTTATGAAAAACAGTCACTTAGTCAACATGAAATCACCATAGACATTGGTTTACATTCATGTTCCTGGTATTACTGTGATTGATTCATCATTTCACGTTATTATAAATGAATGTATTTGTCTTAAAAATCATTTACTCCGCCTCTGAAATGACCTCTCCACCAATCACCTGCCTGCATTCTGACAGGCACCGCCCACTTTTCACATATGAATCAATATCTGTCCTACTACAGCTTGTACTGTAATGTATGATGACAAATAAAGTAGATAAATAAACATAAATAAAGTTGAATAAAACAAAGATAAATTAATAAATAAACAAATGCTTGACAAATTAATAGATAAATATACATATACATACATTAAATACATACATACATGCATGCATATGTATGTATATTATGTATAAATCAATTTCTGCCCAACAAAAGCTTGTATTGTACTCCCCTCATATGGGAACGAACAGACAGCATCTCTGAATCATGCACTAATATTTCACAAGCACACAGTAGGAATGACTCAAAAAGAGATATCAACTAAACAGTGCACATACATTTTATGAAAATTAAATACCTCGGGTCAAAATAAATATCTTGTGATTTTAAGCCATTTTAATTCATTTTAAAAATTGTATTTTCATGTTTCAAAAATGCAGTTGCTTGTGCAAGTAATTTGTCAAATTAACTAAAACTACAAATATAAAAACATTGTTATTTGAAATAAAAGAAACATTTACCTGAAAAAAAGAAGAATTTTCAGCTAATAACTAACATTTTTTTCTATTAATTTAGCTAAAATTGATGTTCAAAAATAACTAAAACTGAAATCAAATTTTATAAAAACTTTAAACAAAAAAAATGAACTACTAAAAATGACAAGTACACAACAAAATTACTAAAACTTTAACTGAATATGTACATACAGTGCCCTCCAAAAGTATTGGAACAGTGAAGACAAAATTGCTCTGTTGGCTGTGGAGTCAAGACATTTGCAAATATGATGAAAAGATGAATATGAGAAAACTACAGAATGTCACATTTTATTATTAGCCGTTTCAACACATACATGTTTTACCAAATAAAAAGAACAGCACTTTTAGAGTTCATCCCACTCATTGATGTGAGCATAAGTATTGGGACAGTTGAACATAAGGCAGATATAAAAGATTAAAAGCTATTGTTTAGTTGCAGATCCCACAGCAGTGAGTCTGTGACCCATAGACATCAGACTCTTGCTCTCATCCTCTCAAATGCTTTTCCCAGCCTTTAATGCAGCCAATTCTAATTGTTGCTTGTTTGGGGAGTTTCTGCCTTTACTCTCCTCTTCAGCTGCTGAAATTCATGTTCAGTCAGATTTAAATCTGGAGATTGATTTGGGCAATCTAAGACTTTCCATTTCTTTGCCCTGATAAACTCCTCGACTGAACCGGCAGGTGTTTTGGGTCACTGTCCTGATGCAATATGAAGCACTTCCCAATGAATCTGGTGGCATTTTCTTGAATATTGGTAGATAAGATGGTTTTGTACCCTTCCAAATTCATTCTGCTACTGTCATCATACATTAAGTCATCAGTAAAGTGGAGAGACAGCCATGCATGCCCATGCCATGACACCACCTCCACCATGCTTTACAGATGAGGCTGTGTGCTTGGGATCATTGCAGTTCCCTTTTTTTCTCCACATTTTTGCTTTCCCATCACTTAGATGAAGGTTCATCTTTGTCTCGTCGGTCCATAAACACTCTTCTGGCTCACCTCAACTCTAATCTTGCCTTTCTATTTCTGGAGCTGGTCAGAGGTTTGTATCTTGCTGTGTAGCATCTGTAATTCTGTGTCAAAGTCTCCTGAGGACAGTAGATTGTCAGAGCATCACCCCAGCTTTCTGGAAGTTGTTGGTGATTTTACAGACACGTCTTTTAAGGTTAATTTTCACAGCTTTTATGATTTGTCTGTCATCAACTACTGTTGTTTTCTCAGCCGATCAGGTAGTTGTTGGTTGCTGGTGTCGCTGATGGTTTCCAAACTCTTGATTTCTCCATGCCCTTTGTTTTTGCTAGAGCTCTATCTGACTTCCTCTTTTCTTTTAGCATCCAAATTGCTTGCTTTTCTCTCAAAGTCAGCTCCCTCGTCTTCATCCTGGTTTGTGTGTGTCATCATCGAATGCAAGATTCAGAATTCAGAAGTAATGGATATAACTGATATGACACATTCCCTGCTTTTAATATATGAAGAATTAATGCAACAGGACACAGCTGATCACTTAGAAAGACCTGCGAGACAACTGTCCCAATACTTATGCTCACATCAGATAGAGGGATGAAACTCTAAAAGTGCTGAACGTCTTAGCTGGTAAAGCATCTATGTGTTGAATCACCCAATAATAAAATGTGACATTCTGTAGTTTTGTCTCATATTCATCTTTTAATCATATTTGTAAATGTCTTGACTCCACAGCCAACAGAGCAATTTTGTCTTTACTGTTCCAATAATTTTGGAGGGCACTGTATGTTAACATGTTATTTTATGTACTAAATATTAGTAAACTGAAAAAAAATAATTAAAAATAAACAGACATTTAAAAAAATAAAAAAACTACTAAAACAAAGTTACTAAAACTTTAAAATGAATGGAAATTGAACATTTGTACCATGTTAAAATATGTAATATTCATATGTACTATGGTTATTTTGATGTACTAAAATAGCTAAAACTGAAATAAATTAATACAAATTACTAAAAAATTACTAAAATTGACAAAAATAAAATTCCTAAAAATTTAACTAAAATTTAATTGAAAATGGAATATATATAGATCAATAAGTCTATTGATAAAACTAATAGCATCTTAATGATACTAAAATAACAGTTGAGTATTTTATTAACCACAAGTATCTTATCTAAATACATCAAGTTATATAAACAAGGAATTAGTTACAGATTAAATCAATTAACATTAAGTAGCTTATCAAAACAAAAGACGGCTTGCCATGAGAGCACTGTAAATCAGATTAATGCAGGCCGGTCACACACTGGTGTGCGGTTCAGCATCAGATCATCTGAACAGTGTGCGTTCATCAAGCGGCGGATAAAACCAGCGCATGCTGCAGAAGAGCTGCTGACAGAGGCATGCTTGACTTGATCACAGGAGATTTATTAGACGAGGTTAACTAAGGGTTAAGTGCCTCACGCTGAGGTTAAGATCACAAGGCACTCATGGGATTTGACCCTATGACCTATTACTCCGTTACAATGACCGACTACTGATGCATGAACAGGCAAAATACAGGCACAAACAGGAAATACTTAAAACATCAAAAAGCGATATTAAAATTAAACAGACAGACTGACAGGGTTTCTGCAGACTTTATAAAAATGTTTTGTTTTTAATAAAAAAAAATTAAACCTGCATCAATAAAATACAGTGTATCCATACAGAACAAACCCATACGATTGCAAAATAAATCATGCTTCTTGATTCTCTTACTTATTTACATAGGCTGGCGCTCATAAAAAAAAAAAAAAAATTACTAAGATTTATTATATCAATACGTACAAATTAGTTGATCAATAATAGATTTTGCTGATACTATAATGTATTTAAAAAAAAAAAAAAAAAAGGTAATAAGAGGTAATGTTATTACCAGTGTTATTTTAGTATCACTGATAGCTTGTTAATATTTTGAATTTGATTTTATTTTTTATATTTTCTGTTTTCCCTTTAATCTTAAAGATTTAATATAGTTTTTTTATAATATTATAAAATATGCCTATATAATGTTGTATACATTTTTATTTATTAGTTTTAGTTCATTTAGATCTAGTTATTTTAGTACTTCAAGTTAAACTCAAAAATGAGAAAATGAAATATATTTTATTTTTATATCTTAATTTATTTCAGTTGACGTTTACTATATTTATAGGAAAAAAGATGGTTATAGTTTTGGATTTATGGTTGTAGTTTTAGTTAACTATAATAACCCATTATTAGAAAAAATATATATTGTGTCACTAAAATACCAATAATAACCAGAAAAGATTCTGTGTGTAATTCAGGACTTTTAATTATAAGAAAGAGCAAAATGCACAAGGACTCTTACTTTGAAATGTCTATGCTTCAGGTCTTCTAGCTGCTCAAACAGATTAGGGAGATAAAATACTCACTTTACAACATATTACAATATAAACACCATAAACATTGTCATAATTCATCCACAGTAGATCATAAGCAATCGTTCGGCACAAATATGCGGTAATCATGGATTACGAACTGCTCTGAAACTTGTGACCCTGTAAAACATGCAAAAGTGCCAAATTTTGACCTTAAACGCGCAGCACTCACATTTATTTAAATCATGTCTTTCTGACGTTTTATAATCACGTTTGCCTGTGTTGTGATTCCTGCTTCCCTGTCCGCAAATTCAAAACCTCTTAAAATTATATTTCAACATATTTAAGAATCTTTTGCCTTAAATTTGGAAAGAAAACTGAATTTAAAGATATTTCAAGACTTTAAAGATCCTGCCTGTTCACAACAACAACAGAACAAGTGCACAAATTGCACACTACAGGCAAAGATAACACATTTTTCATATTTTGTGCATGGATGAGTTGATCACACTAACAGCAGAAACATAAATGGATTCAGTTTTGATTGAATGACATTAATGCTGTGCATGCATCCGACTGGCAGCACATGACTTTTTCCAGATTGACTACAGGCGATGAGAAATGTTGTGTGTGCATCTGCATATGTGTGTGTGTGTGTGTGTGTGTGTGTGTGTGTGTGTATTTTGGCAACTGGACAGGGTTTAGCAGCAGAGGTGCCAGAAACTCATGTTATTCAAAAGGTTATGAAAACATACAGAAGCGTTCCCTGCGGCATTACTGTCCATAAACCAACATGCAACAGTTTACGCAGACAGAATAAACTCTCGTCACACGAGACGTGCTGCTCTGATCGCATTTTCAGTGTAA
This sequence comes from Onychostoma macrolepis, assembly GCF_012432095.1. NCBI lineage: Eukaryota > Metazoa > Chordata > Actinopteri > Cypriniformes > Cyprinidae > Onychostoma > Onychostoma macrolepis. Next base: position 42,693,053 of record NC_081159.1, on the reverse strand, counting down.
TGCGTTTGGCCACGACTACACTCATCTGAGAATAAAGGAAAAAAAGAGAAGAAAAAAACATCTTCATAAACTATAAAAAAACAAGAAATTACATTCCAGTTCAAAAGTTTGGGGTAGGTAAGATTTATACTGTTTGAAAAAATATTAACACCTTTAATCAGGAAACATGCATTAAATTGATCAAAAGTGTAAAAAAAAAAAAAAAAAGCGCTACAAAATATTTATTTCTCAAATAAATGCTGTTCTATTGAACTTTCTAATCAATCTTGAAGAAAATGGATCATGGTTTCCACAAAAATATGAAGCAGCACAACTGTTGTCAACATTGATAATAATCAGAAATGTTTCTTGAGCAGCAAATCAGCATATTAGAATGATTTCTGAAGATCATGTGACGCTGAAGACTGGAGGAATGATGCTGAAAATACAGCTTTGAGCACAGCAATAAATTACATTTTAATAGATATTCACATAGAAAACAGTTTCTTTCAAAAACATTTAAAATTCTCTCTGATACCAAACATTTGAAAGGAAGGAAGGAAGGAAGAAAAGAAAAACTAACAAAAAAAAAAAGAAAGAAAGAAAGCACTAATAAATAAGTAAATAAAAGATCAAATTAACAAAAGGCAGAAAAAAATGAACAAAAAGTGAAGAAAAGAAATAAAGAAAAACAGACAAACAAAAAAGCACTATTAAAGAAAAAGAAAAGCACTAATAAATTAAGTAAATGAAAAATAGTAAATGAAAGGCCAAAAAAATAAGGCAGAAAAAGACAAAAACAAACAAAAGAACAACAGAAACGACATGAAAGAAGTAAAGGACTGCAAGTAAATGACTTTAACGCAGTTAAACTAGTGATCAGAGGTGAAGCTTGAATGAGAGAGACTGGTTAATCTAGTTAACCTGTGAGAGTGTTAGTCAGGTGTGCTGAGACTAGTCCAGTGTTAATGTGTGAGTCAGTAAAGACCCTCAGGTGAGAGTCCTTCATTCCTTCAGCTGTGAGCGTCGCTCAGGACAGCGTGTGCGGTCTTGACAGTCAAGCTGATTAAGTGGGTTTACTCCACACCCCTTCAGCCCACGCTCCGAGTGTTTGGAAAGCAGTGACTCAGCGTCTGGTCTGACCGAAGACGAGGAAGCAGCTCTGGAGAACATGGATAATGTGACGGACTGCTGAAGGAAGTCGACAAGACCTGACAGTAACCAATGAGGCCAAACACCCCATCATCATGGAGACTTCAGGATGGAAAACACCCAGAAACTGTACAGAAGACCCTAACAACCTGATAAACCACCTTAGCAACTGCATAGCAATGCTATTAACACGCATTTCATGAATCGATTCACAAGCTTTTGATTCAATTCAATATCAAGAAGTTTTTTCAGAAGGAAGAAAGGGGGAAAAAAAGGAAGTTTGGATGGAAGGAAGGAAAAGGTTGTTTTGAAGAAAAGAAAGAAAGAAAAGTTAGAAGGAAGAAGGAAGCTTGGAAGTAGGGAAGAAAGGAAAAAGGAAGTTTGAAAGGAAAAAGGAAGTTTGGAAGGATGGAAGAAAGGAAAAAGGAAGTTTGAAAGGAAAAAGGAAGTTTGGAAGGAGGGAAGGATGGAAAAAAGAAGGGAAGAAAGGAAAAAGGAAGTTTGGAAGAATGGAAGAAAAGAAAAAGGAAGTTTGCAAGGAGGGAAGAAAGGAAAAAAGTTTGAAAGGAGGGAAGAAAGGAAAAAGGAAGTTTGGAAGGATGGAAGAAAGGAAAAAGGAAGGTTGAAAGGAAAAATGAAGTTTGGAAGAATGGAAGAAAGGAAAAAGGAAGGTTGAAAGGAAAAATGAAGTTTGGAAGAATGGAAGAAAGGAAAAAGGAAGGTTGGAAGGAGGGAAGGATGGAAGAAAGGAAAAAAGAAGGGAAGAAAGGAAAAAAGAAGGTTGAAAGGATGGAAGAAAGGAAAAAGGAAGTTTGGAAGGAGGGAAGAAAGAACGAAAGAAGGTTTGGAAAGTTAGGAAGAAGTTTGGAAGTAAGGTAGAAAAGACTAAATACGTTCGAAGGAAAGGAAGTTTCGAAGAAAGGAAGAGGAAATTGTTAAGAAAGCAATGACTGCTTCATATATACAGTTGTTTTCACATGAAGGAAAGGAGGAAGGAAGGAAACTTTGAAAAGGGGGAAAAAAAGAGAAGGGAGGGAAGAAAGGAAAGAAAGAATGACGTTTGGATGAAAGGACATTTGGAAGGAAGGAAGGAAGTTTAGAGCTGAGCACCCTAGAAACCTGCTAAAACACCCGAGCAACTGCATATCAACACCTTAACAACCATCTACAACGCTTTAGCGATGACTGCTCCATATACAGCTGGGAGATATTAGGACTGAGCTCTGACATCGAATCTGAATCACAAGCTCTCGTTTACAGGTATATCAGTCAACTAAAGCTGTAAACTGTCAGATGGTAGATTACTGTAATACTAAAGGTTCAAATTAACAAAGGAATCCAAATCTATTTAGATATAATCACTCAAATAAAAGCTCGAGTTGTATATAAACATTTCAATTGCACATAAAGCATCTTCATGAGATCATTATGTTTCTACGCCAATTGGTTGTTGAATTATATTTCGTTAGTTTGGTAAAGCAGATGAAACGTCTTTGATTTGTGAGGGACAGACAGACACAAACCAGAGCAGGTCCTAAAACAGATCCATGACCACAGGGGACAGAGAGAGAGATCAGAGGAGACGAGAGGAGCCGCTGTCCCAGCATGCAACGCCTCTGGGGAATCAAACACGCCGTCTAACACACATCCTCCTCCAACCGGCTCAGTCAGCGTGTCTGTTTCTGACCTCCAGGCACAAGATCACAGCTCAAAATCTTCTTGGAGGTTGTTCATAAACTACACTTAAAATATATATATATATATATATATATATATATATATATATATATATATGCTACTGTTCAAAAACTCAGGGTCAGCAAGATTATCGTTTTGAAAGAAATTAATATTTTTATTCAGCAAGGATGCATTAAATTGATCAAAACTAACAGTAAAGACATTTATAATGATACAAACGACTTCCATTTCAAATAAATGCTCTTCTTTTGAACTCAATATTCAAAGAATCATGAAAAATAAAATGAGTCACAAAAATAATGGGCAGCACAACTGTGTTCAACATTGATAATAATCAGAAATGTTTATTGATCAGCAAATCAGCATATTAGAATGATTTCTGAAGGATCACGTGACACTGAAGACTGCAGTAATGATGCTGAAAATTCAGCTGCGCATCACAGAAATAAATAGCATTTTAACATATTCACATAAAAAGCACTTATTTGAAATTGTAATAATATTTCATTATTTTACTGTATTTTTTGATCAAATAAACGCACCTCGGTGAGCAGAAGAGACTTACCAACCCCAACATTTTGAACAGCAGTGTATTTTCTGCAACAAACCCAAAAGTTTGAATTTAGAGTGGAGTGATTCTAGTAAACAAGTCTATGGGAAGTCTCGCTGGATGAAAGCACCTGCTGCACACTTGAAATGAGAAGTAAAATCCTGCCTTCTGTGTCGCTTTACAAAACTAATTACAGAAGATGCTCTCCGGATATTACTACATGCACAGAAATAGTTGACATAGTTCTGCTGGAACCCCATGGAAAAAACACAGAGTGTCTTGAGGAATGTAAAATTGAAGCCCCAACATCAGAGGAGAAAGAGGAAGTAGAGCAGGGTGCTTTCCACATCTCACACACATCAAAGCAGATCGCTATCCCAGCTGCCACTGTGAGGATGCCACATATGAAACTTCATCTGCATGATCCGTCTCTCTCACACACACACACACACACACACACACAACGACTCTTACAGCAGAAACTACAGCTGCACAACAAGTGTGACACAAAACAGAAGGAAAAATGTTTAGGCCTAAAATGTATTATATTTATGTATTTTATACATAATCATATCTCATTTTTGGACTACACCATTCAAACAACTAAAAAAAAACTAAATCTGATGCATATTTGTGAGTCACAAATTAAACTAGAATGAGATTTATGGAAAGGTACTATTAAAATTTATGCAGTTTTATATATTTATCATCCAATCGATTTATTAAACCATACATTTTCAACTAACTGAATGTTGCTTGTTCCACAGCTAGCCACATTTAAACCACGTTCATACTTTTTACTGATTCAGTTCACAATTAACATTTACACTAATTCTATTAAATATATACACATTTAAAAATATGATTATTTATGCTAATTCTACAGAATTTGAATATATACATTTCGAAAATAGGATTATGCCAATTCTGCATAGATTTTGAAAATGGGATCGTTTATGCCAACTCTAGATAATTTGAATATATACACGGTACAAAACGGATTATGCTAATTTCACATGAATTGAATACACACATTTTGAAAATATGTTCTACAGAATTGAAGTATACACAATTTAAAAAGGAAAAAAAAAAAAGTTAATTACACATTAACTGAATATATGCATTTTGAAAACAGAATTATTAGTGCCAATTCTAGATAATTTGAATATATACACGGTAAAAAACTGATTATGCTAATTTCACATGAATTGAATAAACATATTTTGAAAATATGATTATCTATGCCAGTTCTACAGAATTGAAATATACACAATTTAAAAATAAATAAATAAATAAAGTTAATTCCACATTAACTGAATACATGCATTTTGAAAACAGAATTATTAGTGCTAATTCTACATTAATTGAATATATACATTTTGAAAATAGAATTATGTGTGCTAATTCTAAAGAATTAGAATATATACATTTTAGAACTATGATTTAAATGAAATCAAACCGATGCAAGCACCTAGTAATATCAAACAAAACAACAATACAATAAAAGTAACAATAACAAAAACAGAGATAAAAAAACACTAAATTCACAACGAAACTCAAAACGCACGAAACTAATGTGTCCAAAACGCACATTACATTTGCAATGTCATGTTGACACAAACATTTGAATGAAATTCTATCACACTCTTGACACTTTTTCGTTTCCATCACAAATGCAACATTAAGTGTGCACAACATGCTGGCGGTGCATTTTCCAGCGCTCATATCAGAATGTGTATGATGAGTTAGAGATGCATCAGATTGAGTGTCTGATTACAGCCGGATCTGCCTGAGGACCGAGAGAGTCACAGTCACCTGTCAGCCAAAGAGCCCACAGCAATCATACACACATCACACGCTTTAGAGACACTACAAAACTTTTATTCATATTTTAAAACTCGTTTTTTATTTTTGTATTTTCAGTTTTCATTTTAAATTTTAGTTAAAAGTTTTAGGTCACACTGCTGTTTTTTTTTTTTTTTTTCAGTTAATTTAGTACATGGAGTTAAACTAATTAAAAATTAATTTGAAAAAAGTTACATTTTTTAATAGCATTTCATTTCAATTCAATTTCATTTTATTTCAAGTAACAAACATTTTATGGCTTACATTTTAGTTCAGACTTCCCTCAGTAATTGTTAGCTGTTTTAATGTTACTAAATAGTTTTGTTACTGTAAGACATTTATATGTAAATGAGCACTATTATAATTTCTTTCCATGTGAAATGAGTCAAACAAAACAAACAAACAAAGAAACAAAATATCTTTGCTATAGAAAAGCTTTGGAGTATTTCCACCTTTACTAATCCTACAGTGGGGCATGTTGTCACACTCTACTGCTCAACAAATGCAAAATGTTGTACATATTTTAATTGAGTTCTGACAATAATTTGATCAAGTTAAGTAAAAATGCATTTTTTGCATTTGTGTACTTTGTTTCACAATAGTAACACGATTAAATACAATATTAAAGACTTTTCATCAGAATTAAATATTAAAACTATTAAATCACAAAATTCAAGAAAAAGCAAAAATACAAAACATAATACAGAAAATTGCTTTGGCCAACAGAAATGGATATTAATGGTTTGAGTAAACTATTCTGAAAACATGCCTTATATAAATGTGAAAATCTAACAAAATATTTTTATATCCTGATCACATTCTTAATATCTAACTTGATTATACCCTGTAAAAAAAAAAAAAAAAAAAAAAAAAATCAACGTTAAAAACAGCAGTATTTTTGTGCAAACTGTGACAAATTTTTATTTTTTCAGGATTCTTTGATTAATAGAAAGTTCAAAATAACAGCATTTATTTGAAATAGAAACCTTTACTTTCGATAAATTAAATGTTTTCTTGATAAAAGTATTAAATGACCTCAAACTATTGACCTTGCCTTTTTGCAAAACAATTCCACAAACTTCAACTTAAAAATTTCAGGTAGCAAAACATACATTGCCATGACTTGCTATAATCATATTGCAGCTGAAAATATGGAACAGATATATAATATAAAATGGATATAATTCACAAAATAATCCCAATTCAAGGTGGATCTGAACAGTCTGTTTGAAAGCAACAAATAAAAACAATTCCAGAGAAAACAAGCATGTGTGTATTTGGACTTTTGACTCTAAAGCTCACAGTTCCTGAGATGCAGACCTGCAACAGCTGTGTGTGTGTGTGTGTGTGTGTGTGTGTGTGTGTGTGTGTGTGTACAGGCGAGGGTTTTAACGCTGAACTCGGAGCGTTATCAGCTCAGAAAAGTCCATAAACGTCCTCGCACAACATAAACGTACATTTAATCGTAAAAGTCAACAGCACAAAGCAAACATCTAAAACTGACACGCAGAGCTTTATTAGTCGACTCCAACCAAACCCACGCCTCTTTAATTAAAACCAGCCCTTTGATAACATTACATAAAACAACATTCAACAAACTACTAAATGTAACAGTATATCTGCCTAGAACATCTAGAACAGAGAAATCACATGACCTCTCCTATCTCATTTCCCATGATTCTCTGCGCTGGAAAGCCGTCGGATCAAAGGAAGCAGGTCAGAGGCCGAAGTCGTCGCTCAGAGGACTATTTCAGGACAGAGCTCGTGAACGATAAACACTATAACAGCGACTTCCTGCGCTCCAGTCCGTGTGGATGTCAATGGTTGTTTATAATCGGAAGGTTCATGTTACGACACCACGTCTGTTTATATTGCTCCGTTTATCATCTGAATCATGCAAACAAGCCCTGCGTCTCTGTTATTAGCAAATCTCCAGATCAAAAGACAAAGATGCATTAAAAAGTGACGCAGTCGTTGAAGAGATTTCACCATTTAAAAGCATCTTAATTCTGTTGTTCCTCACATTTACACTACTGTCCAGCAGGTCTCTTCTGCTCATTAAGGCTGCATTTATTTGATGAAAAATACAGTAAAATTGTGAAATATTTATACAATTTCAAAGAACTGTTTTCTACTTGAATACATAGTACAATGTAATTTATTCCCGCGATTCAAAGCTGAATTTTCAGCATCATTACTCCAGTCTTCAATGTCACATGATCCTTCGGAAATCATAATAATATGCTGATTTGCTACTCAAGAAACATTTCTGATTACTACCAGTGTTGAACACAGTTGTATCGCCCAATATTTTTCTGGAAGAAAGAACTGGATTTATTTGAAATGAAAATCTTTTATAACATTATAAATGGCTTTACTGTGTTCATTTCAAAATACATCCAGACTTATGAACAGTAGTGTACTTATCAATCTTGCCTTTTTGTATAAAATCTGACACAAAATGTCCATATTCTAGTCTACACTATTTCATACTGCAAAGTCCTATAATATCCTAAAACCTCATTTTCTGCACTTTATCTATATTTTCATTTGCACCGTCTGCACCACTTGCACCTTCACCATCAGTTATATTTAAATCATGGTTTTTCACTTCTGGTCTCTGTACTTGTACTCTGTGCAGCGACAATAAAGATGAATCTAATCTAATCTAAACAGCTGATGCTAATCATTTTAAAATACTCTGATATGGATGACTTATCAACCTGACCGACATATATCGGCACACACAAAACATGCATCTCCAGTTTAATAAAAATCAGTCTCGCACATTAACATCTCCTGTTGTTACTGTTATCAGAAATAGCTACAAAACGGATTCCCATTTGCAATTAAATACTTTGACTGACACGAAGCAAAAGAGCAGATGAACCATATCCAATAAATAAATCAGTTTCACATCAGTGTAAAAAGATTCATATTATGATTAATCTGATTTAAAAACTAAAAAAGTCAAACTAATATTAGAAAACAGATCATTTAGACTCTACATTCTGCTCAATTAAATGCTATGTTAATTAACCAAATTGTGGCATTTCTCTGTCACTAGATCTGATTGTTACATTATATCTGATATATTGATTTTTTGTAATTCTGCTGTGTGTTTTCATCATTGTATTCATTTTTTAATAAGTTTAAATTAAAGTTTCAGTTCTTTTGGTACTTTACCTTTAATCAAAAATGAGAATTTTTGCCTTGGCAATTATCTAAAAATAAAATTAATAAAACAAAAAAACGCTTTACCTTCTTTTAAGTTCGATTTTATGTTTAATTTCTGCCTTTTTTAGTTTTAGCAATTTTGTTGTTTAAAAATGTCTATACACACACACACACACACATACTGTATGTGTGTGTATTCTTTTTATCGTATATACTTTCTTTTGTTTCTTTGTGGCCTTGGCAACTACCTGAAAGGAAAAAATAAAAAGTAAAAAATTATACATATTAAATTATTATATATTAAACTTATTTTCTTTTTAAATATGTCTACTGTAGTTTTTATTAAGTTTTAGCTATTTTGGCACTTCAATTTAAACTAAACAAAAACGAGTAGTTTTGAATGGGTAACTTTCTCAAAATAAAATAAGACAACTTATTTTATAAATTTTATTTTATTTCAGCCATAATTTTTTTTTCTCTTCAAGTAATACATTTTTTAAGGTTTCAGCTTTTAGTTACTGGACTGTGTTTTTCCTGAAACCTTGTTGTGGACTTCATTGTGAAGGCTGAATGTGAGGGGAAATAAAAGCCTGCTGACAGCAAAGAAAAATAAAGAGAAAGACCTTGCACATACGAGACGGCGATAAGAGATGATGGCTGATAAATCACAAAAGGCTTTTACCTTCAAAAACGCGCCAAGAGCAACAGATGAGAGCGAGATATGAGGGACTGAGAAAGAGAGGCCAGCCGAGTGAGCGCAGATGGATGAAATGAAAGGCGGAGATGAAAGAGGAGAACGCTGCACCTGAGCGTGTTTGACGCTGAAGACCGGCAGGCTTCAATTCCTCTCTGAGCGCCGGTCTCAATGTGTAATCTAGAGCGGTTCAGCTCCACTGATGCTCCTGCGCTGGAGAACACGTCCAGCATCTCCTGCACTGCAGCCTCTGTGTGTGTGTGTGTGTGTGTGTGTGTGTGTGCACGTGACAAATGAGGACATAAATGTGTATAATGACAAGGGTAGACAGGTATTACAAGGAGAAGGTGACATTTTTGAGGACATTACCCCATGTCCCCACTTTTCAAAACGCTTATAAATCACACAGAATGGAGTATATTGAAAATCTGAATAGCAGAAAGTCTCCTGTAAGGGGTAGTGTTAGGTGTAGGGTTGGTGTAGGACAATAACACATACAGTTTGTACAGTATAAAAACCATTACGCCTATGGGATTTCACAAAAATAAACGTACGTGTGTGTGTGCGTGTGCGTTTTTGTGAAAAGTCAGGACATAGATTTGTATAATGACAAAGGTATGACAGGTATTACAAGGTGAAGGTGACATCTCAGGACATTGACCCATGTCCCCACTTTTCAAAACGCTTATAAATCATACAGAATGAGTTTTTTTGGGGGGAAAGTTGAAATGCACAGTCTCCTGTAAGGGGTAGGTTTAGGTGTAGGGTTGGTGTAGGGCAATAGCACATACAGTAAGTACAGTATAAAAACCATTGCGCCTATGGGATGTCCCCACTTTTCACAAAAACGAACGTGTGTGTGTGTGTGTGTGTGTATGCTCAAAACACATTGCCGGTCAAAAGTGTATTTGAAAGTATCTTCTGCTCACCAAGGCTGCATTTATTTGATCAAAAATGCAGTAAAAATAGTGAAATATTATTACAATTTTAAAGAACTGTTTTCTATGTGAATATATTGTAAAATGCAATTTATTCCTGTGATCAAAGCTGGATCATTGCACTAAGCTGGATCATCACTCCAGTCTTCAGCGTCACATGATCCTTCAGAAATCATTCTAATATGCTGATTTGCTGCTTGAGAAGCATTTCTGATTATTATCAGTGTTGAGAACAGTTGTGTTATGAATATTTTTGTGAAAACTGATACATTTTATTTTTTCAGGATTCTTGCATGAACAGAAAGTTCAAAAGAACAGCAATTGTTTGAAATTTAAATCTTTTATAACATTACACACATCTTTACTCTCACTTTTGATCAATTTAATGCATTCTTGCTGAATAAAGAATTAATTTCTTTATTTTATGTTATCTTAAACATTTGCATGGTACAGTACCACGGTTTACACAAAACTATTCATCTGTTCTCAACACTGATAATAATCAAATGTTTCTTGAGCATCAAATCAGCATATTAGAATGATTTCTGAAGGATCATGTGACACTGAAGACTGGAGTAATGATGCTGAAAATACAGCTTTGATCACAGGAGTTACATTACATTCTACAATATATTCACATAGAAAACTTATTTGAAATTGTAATATTATTTCACTATTTCTACTGTTTTATTGTTTTTTTTTATCAAATAAATGCAGCCTTGGTGAGCAGATGAAAAGTAACATTTTCAAAAAAAAAAAACGACCACAATGATTATTCCAAACTTTTTACAATAGTGTACAGGAATTACAACTTCTGGAAATACAGAATTACACACAAAAAAATAAAAAAATAAAATCTAGTTTGCACTTTCAGCCATGTTCATAAATCATGGTTAATATGTAGATTTGTTGAGTGAGTAGTTAAGGTTTATGAGTAGTTTAGTACAGTAGTTGAGGTTGTTAAGGTTTTGTTGAATTATCTTCAGAACCACAAGAAACCTGCAGCCACCGAACGACTCAAATAAGCCAGAAAATATCAGAGAATAATTACACAGATTACAGCTAGGCCTAATTATAAGGGACGCCTGTCAACTGAGCGATTAATCAGTAAAACCAAACACACAGAAGAAGTGACGCACTGCTGGAGGATATGAGTGCGGTTTATGGCTGATTGACATAAAATTACAAGCAGTGACGGAAGGATCCTGCACTGTGACATGCTATAATTCATCTAAAACCATATTATTGAGATGGCATAAATATTTGGACTTTTAAAAATGATGTGTCACACAGCAGGGCCGCTTAAAAAGAACTAGTGAGGACAAAAACGATCATTAAAAATAGCAAAAAGAGGTTTTTTAGATGTATAAAATTAATTCAACTAATTTTAAAAATATATCAATATAAAAATAAAAATAATTATAATAAACTAAATAATGATAAATCTCAAATCTTATTGCTGAATTATTATTATTAAAATATCATACTTCATTATTATAGAATATTATAGAACACACACATATACTGTATATGAAGTTTTTGCAAAAACAGATAACTCAATGTTTTTTACTGTTATCATGTTTTTATTGTGTTAGTTAGCTGTATTTTATTTAATTTATTTTTTTTAACCTAATCAAAATAACCAAACTTCAGTTTGATTGAGATTAATTGGAATGCACAATGAAAAAACATGATATTTGAAAATAGTTAAAAACGGAGTTATCTGTCTTTGCAAATGAACTCTTCATATATTATTATATATACACACACACATACATACCATACATACACACACACACACACACACGTATCAGTTATGAAAAACTTCCCCTTTTACATGAACTTATAATAGTAATAATTCTTAAATTTCAAAATCTTAATGCTGAATTTAAAAAATATATAAATTTCAATATAAAAAAGTAATAATAACAACAACAACCAACAACAAGCTAATAAGTAAATAATTTATTTTCACTTTTTAATTACTTGTATATTATTATTATTATTATTATTATTATTATTATTATTATTATTAAACATACATAAATATTTAAAAATATACGCAAATATAAAAAAGTGAAAAAAAATTTAAATTCTTAAAATCTTAATGCTGAATTAAAAATATATATATAAATAAAATAATAAATACATAAAATATTAATATTAAACAAATATTTGTAAAGATTTTTACTATCAAATGCTCTTATAGATCAAATATACACTTTGCCAAATCAATCAATCAATCAATTCAAATCAAATCAAATCAACAAACAAACAAACCAACAAAGCAAAAAAGCAAGCATGCTAATTTTTTTATCAGACCTTAACGTATATGTCAGCTGCCCTCATAGGTTCTGAACACACTAGACCCTGAGGGGCCAGAATGGGAGATAGCTATGGATAAAATGTCCTGTTTGAGGGGTATCTGATGCTGAATTCATCCTAAACAAACCTCCATTGTCGTCTGGGGTCTGCTCGTGTGTGTCTGTGGCCACCAGGAGGCACGATGATCTCTGAGACAAACATCTTAACTCATCTGTACGCGCTACACTAACTACCCGCTCATTACACTAATGAGTCTGTCATCGGCCGAGCCGTTTCAGTAAAGTGAGTCAGTAATATCTGTGTTAATGACGGGAGACCTTCAAACAGAGCAACAGTGTTACAGACGCTTATCAGAGCATCAGCAGATCAACTCCAAAGCAAACACAAGCAGCCCTCATCGTATGCTCATTTATCTGTCGCTCTTTCATTCCCTCTCCAGCACATCCAGCGCAGCCGGCTGCCAAATTCACCAGATAGTTCTCTGGACAGCTGCGAATAGACGGCCGGATTCAGCCACAATGGATGTTAGTGACACCGAGCCGGCTGTCAGAGACGGAAAACAAGCTAAAACACAACAACAAAACCACAAGTTCAAAACTTTCTCCACCTCTTAAACCACTTTCCCTCGCCGATGACTTTATCAAGGGTAAAATCAGAACCTGTAAAACAACTCATTATAAAAATCATGATTATGATGTCACAACCTCATTAACATATGACCACCCATATTTACATATCACCTACATATACACCTACCTCATGGTCTGATTAACAGAAGAGGAAGCATTAAAAAAAAAACTAAATCTGTGTCAAATGTAGGATGTCAAAAAAAGAAAAGAAAAATAAAGAAATAAAACTGCTTTAAATGTGTAGGATGGTTAAAATAAAATCAAAATAAAATACTTCAAATGTGTAGGATAGGTTAACAAAATAAAATAAAACCGCTTCAAATGTGTAGGATGTGTTTAAAAAAAAAAAATTAAATTAAGTGAAACAAAACAAAATCAAATCAAAAATAATAAAAAAAACTTTGAAAGTAGTAAATAACCTAAATTAAAAAAAAAAAAAAAAAGACATACAGACATTAAATCAACAAATACAACCTCCGCAAGCTTGTCCGTTCCCATGTCAGACTGTTTTTGACCTCTACAAATAACTGCGTTTCCATGAAGAGATCAATAAATCCTCAGTGACTCGTGGAAAAGAGAAAATAGGCATCTATAGTTAAAGTCGAGTCTTCAGAAACTGCTGCGTTTGGACTTAAACATACGGTATAGACAGCCTACAAAAACTATAATTCAGAAAGACAGACAGAAAGAAAACGACAGATATAGAAAGAGTCTGAGACGTGCTTTAGCAGGACGTGGAACAGCACTATCCACGTCCTAAAGGAACAAACACGAGCACATCACAGTTCATTTGCTGACACTTGAGCAGATATATGATGCTATTCAGTAATATAGTAATGAACATGCATGAAATTGTTATCATGGGTGCTTTAAAATACTGTGAATCATTGTAGATACCATATTATAAATTATTTAGATTTTTAGAATGTGTTTTATGTGTATTGCTTTGCAATAAAACAAAAAATTTATAAATATGTAAAATACAATAAAAAAAAATATCAAACAGAACTGCATCAAATGTGATATGTTAATAATTATTATTCATTTTAATATTAATTATTAACTTTGAATAATTCTAGAAATGTTTGGATATTTAGAGTGTTTTAAAAAACACATACACATATATACACATACACATACACATATATACATATATACATATATATATATATATATATATATATATATATATATATATATATACACACAGTATGTATGTATGTATGTATGCATGCATGTATAAGAATGAAATACAATAAAAATATATATTAAGTGTGATACGCTAATAATTATTATTAATAATAATATGAATTGACCATGAATTGTTTCGATTTTTAAAATGTGTTTTTTTTTAATGATTATTTTTAATATGAATTATTAATTATGAATAAATCTGGATACCTTATGAATTTAGTTTTTTTGATTGTTTAAAATGAAATAATTGGGCATTCAATTTAAATGAAGTTTAACCAACTTTTCATGGAGAAGAAAGGAAGTCAAAAAGTATTTACATGTTTTCAAACAGCCATTCAGATTTTTGTATTTGCTATGGTGCTTATCAAACAACACCAAATACTTAAGACTTATTTAGATAAGAGATCTGAAAACATTGATTCTGTATTATTGTTCTTTATATTTGTGATCTTGCTTCATCTGTTTGAAACATTTGTTTACTTTGAACATTTAAAATGCAAGTTCTTTTTGCTAAAAGAAATGCATGTGTTGTCCTCAGGTTCAATATCTTTTTTTCATAAACTTGATTCAATATCATGATAAAAGCTTTAGCAATTATAATCATATGAAAATGATGTCCTCACACGCCTACAGTAGATCAGCAGAAATGAACTTCACATTTAAACAACAGACTTAAACTCACAGCAGTGAACGGGGATCTGTTCTGCTGGCGTTTATTCATAGGACGGAAAAGGCCACATGGCGGAGCGATCAAAGCTCCAGACAGGTGTCTATATTTCTGTACATTTCATTCTGACCTCCTGTTCACACGAGATGAGCCTTCTGTAAATGTCAGTGATTGTGGCTGTTTACCGTGTGATTTCTGAGCTCCATATGGCCTCTGTTTTGCTTTTACGCAGTTGGTCTCTGTTGTCAAGAAGCAGAATGTGTATGTATGTGTGTGTGTGTACATACATTGCATACATACACACACACACATTTCTAGAGTGAAATATTAACTGCCAGCATTCAAAACTCGTCAATGGAAGACCAGCTGTTCCCAACCCCCAACATACACACACACACACACGCGCGCTCAGTCCATTCCAGCTTCCCAAATTCCTCTGCCATCTCCTCTTGTGAGCGTCCAGAAACACACTTTACACAAGAATGCAAACACAGACACGAATACATGACCAACACATTGCAAACGTGACGCGCTGCATACTTAATGTGTTAGGACAAATTCATCCAAAACTAAAAAAAGTGACAACAATGAGAAACTAGGAAGGTTAAATAAAGTAAAAGGATGCTCTCTATTATGTTGAAATATCAAAATCACTCACTGCTCCTTTACCTAAAAGTAAAAATAATATAAAATATTTTAAAAAATCATGTAAATGACAAAAGCACATAAAATTACTAAAACATAAACTAAAATTAAAACTGATAATAAAAAAAATAAGAGCTCATTCAAAATATTAAAGTGCGCTATAATGGTATATAAATAATACTAAAACAACACTGCACTGCTCTTTATTTATTGGGGTTTCCCAATGAAAAGCTAATAATTATTAAGCTGACAAAAAAAGTGCAAACCCCTGACTTAAATGACTGCATCACACAATATGTGTAGGATATGACCAAGTAAATATAAATAAATAATTTAAAAATATATATATATATATAAATATAAATAAAAGGCAAAAAATACAATTCAAATAAAAACCATATACTGTATATACACATACATATTTCACAATTTTTTTCAGAGAACATCAGAGAACCATGAACATGCAAATGTGCCATTCAATTAAATATTAATTCAATAAAGAAATATTCACTTAATTGCAGGAGGGCTTCAAGTAAATATTTTAGGATGTATGTGTTCGGCTGACAAAAAAAAAAAAAAGTTGAAATAGTGATTTTACACAATATGTACATGAATGCAACATGGCAGTGTTTTGATCTCATTTAAGTATTTCTAACTTGTTAATATTTATAAATATTAATATTTTAAAATAGCTTTTTAAATAAAGGAGGGCATTGAAATGCATATTTTTTACTGCTGTAGTATGAAAAACAAATAAACCACTGAAATATTGCAATTATGACAAGCATGGAAGGAACTACTACCTACAAGCCGTCCTGTAGTGCACACTCACTAGTAGGGCTGGGCGATAAATCGATTTTATCGATTAACTCGAATGTGTAGTTCACGTCGATTTGTTTGAATGAAAATCGGTTTTCTCTTTAACATCCGCCGATGCTCCTGTAGTCCCGAATGGGCTCAGCCCTCCCCACGCGTTTGCCATATTAGAGTTTAGTTAGGGTTTCGTGATCACCCCGCAATCCGCCGCATCCCAACGTGTTCGGAAAGAAAATGACGTGTACTGTGGAATGCGGATCCCTTAAAGCAGTGTTGCGCGGCTCACGAGACTCACGCGGCTCGCCAAGCTTTAATTTGTGGCTCACATGCCAGTAAATAATACGATGATATGAGCAATACAGAGGTTTCATAAAAACATTTTTTTTTAAAAACAAGCAGGGCTATAACATAACCCATAAAAAAAAACTCACACCGTGTCTACACTAGTCGTGAGCGTCGCGGTGCGATCAGGGCTTATGATTTCCGCGATGCGGATAACGCGGATGGAATCGTGGAATCTAGTTATAAAAACAGAATGTACTGTATAACGCGGAATGTCATTTGATTTATTCATCCAAACATTGACAAATTCAAAGTAGGTCATTACACTTAAATCAAATCGCGATATGAACTGGTATCTGTAAATGTTAAGCTGCAAAAATACCATTTAAATATGAATCCTGCGTGTCTCCTTATGAATGAATGCACAGACGCGCAGTTTCGTTTACTACTCACACACTGAAGCGCGCAGTGTATCGCCAAATGAGGTCATAAATTCATGAACAACAGTCAGTGTTCTATTACAAATAATACATTTTTTTTTTTTTTTAAATACCCAAAACAGCGGGATTACAAGATGGAAATATAGACTAGAAATATATTTGAACTTGCTCTGCCCTTACGTCCATGACATTGACTCACTGCAGAGAATAAATACAAGATGGGAGGAAAATGTATATTTCTTTCCCTCGAAGTTTCATCATTGGGTGATCATCATACTGTATATAAAATTGAGGGATTCAGGGAGCCGCTATTATGCATTGCAACTGCTTTTGAATGCAGGATCGCTTTTTAGTTTCACTTTCACTTTTGAGATTGGAGATCGCACGTCTGTGTTTATACTTTGGAGCGGCAGTATTTATCACATATTTTACAAGATTAGATGTTTGTTGGTTTTGCTCATGACCTGAAAATCATTCATCATCGTCCTGAGTCATCTCTCCTTACTCTGTTTATGTGGTAAGTGACATTTTATTTACTGTAATGTAACTGTAACAGGCAACCGTTAGTAATCGTTATTCGTTTTCCGTGCCTTTCTGAATACGGATTCATGCTTTGGGTACACCCCCTAACCCCCAAGATGTCATCATCACATCATTTATCAGAACTACCTCCTATCTACTGAATAGCAAGATGTTAAACTTGTGTTTAAAGAAAACTTATCAAAAAGGGTCACATAATTTTGCGTTTTATGTTATGTTATGTTATGTTACATTTTCACTGTTTACAATGGCAGGTCCTGCCATCTTGTCTCTTTGGCTTGTTGTTTCTGATTGCACTTTAACACCAAGGAGGAAATCCAGATCAAATCCCAGAAGGGAAAATCAAAACAAAATAAAGTTAAAACTTGTTTTGAACAATTTCTTTGTCATCTGCAGATTGATTTTAAGTAGGGGGGAAAAAAAACGATTTAAATCGTAAATCGGATTTTTTGTGAAAAAAAAAAAAAAAATCGGGTTTTTTTTTTTTTTTTTTGGCAATATCGCACAGCCCTACTCACTAGGGTAAATAAATGACCCTCCACAGTCCCCGATCACATCTGCTAGTAAAGTCATTGGTCTTACTTGGCAACCCTTGAGAAACTCTGAGAAGAGAGGGAGAATGTGACAAACAGAGATGAGAGATGCTTCAGCTCAGTCACTTATGAGGCTCGTTTCAGTTGCTGCCTATGTAGACAGCAAGGGAGCCATCTAGGGTTTTGTAACAGAGTTTGTGTCCAACTAGGCCAGAACTAGGCCACTTAGCAAAGACTTCAGAATGCTGATTGTGAAGCAAACCACACACACACACACACACACACACACACACACACACAGAGGGTCAAAGACACTTCCCTCAATTACATGCAAACGGTGTCCAGTGTTTCCCACACTCCTTTGCAGAAATTTCCCCTATTCACCCACTCAAATAACACACACCATGTGTGTTGTGATCCAGATCTCTCAGATCCACACAACGCACTTCTAAGTTTCTATTGTTAGGTCCAAGTGACAATAGAATAACAACAAATATAAAAAAAAAAAAAAAGCATTAAATTGATTAAAAGTGACAGTAAAATCATTTATCATCTTACAAAACTTGTCTATTTCTAATAAATGCTGTTCTTTTGAACTTTCTATTCATCTGTGAATCCTGAAAAACAAAATGCATCACAGTTTCCACAAAAATATTAGGCATCACAACTGTTTTCAACATTGATAATAATCAGAAATGTTTGTTGAGCAGCAAATCAGCATATTAGAATGATTTCTGAAGGATCATGTGACGCTGAAGACTGGAGTAATGATGCTGAAAATTCAGCTTTGATCACAGGAATAAGTTACATTTTAACATTCACATAGAAAACAGTTCTTTTAAATTGCAAAAATATTTCATAATGTTTCTTGTTTTTACTATAGTTTTGGTCAAATGTGACCCTGGACCACAACACCAGTCATAAGGGTCAATTTTTTGAAATTGAGATTTATGCATCATCTGAAAGCTGAATAAATAAGACCTCCATTGATGTATGTTTTTTTTTACAATATTTGGCCGAGATACAACTATTTGAAAATCTGGAATCTGAGGGTGCAAAAAAATCTAAATATTAAGAAAATCTCCTTTAAAGTTGTCCAAATTAAGTTCTTAGCAATGTGTACTACGAATCAAAAATGAAGTTTTGATATATTTACGGTAAGAAAATGAAAAAAAATATCTTCATGGAACATGATCTTTACTTAATATCCTACTGATTTTTGGCATAAAAGAAAAAATGGATAATTCTGACCCAGACAATGTATTGTTGGCCATTGCTACACCTGTGCTACTTATGACTGCTTTTGTGCTCCAGGGTCACAAATAAATGCAGCCTTGATGAGCATAAGGGACTTCTTTCAAAAACATTACAAAATCTTACCCCAAATCATTGAGCAGTAGTTTATTTAACATAATATCATGCATTCCATGTTTTGTATAAGTGTCGAATCCTTTCTGCATCTGCAAGGCCTTTATTAACATCCATCCAAATATCTTTACAGAAGTCTGCTATAGTGTAACAGAGACTGAGAGAAAGTGCCAAGCACACTTCAGTCAGTCAGTCAGACAGGTTAAGGCAGCATGTTTGTTTACGCTGCGATGCTCAGCCTCACACAGGTTCAGACATACTTGTTTGTTTACGCTGTCCTGTCATGCCGATTTCAGATAGCGGCTCTAAAAATAATCGTGCTCTGTAAAGAACGGCCCCGAAGTGTTACGAGAGCTTTGATGTTTGAATGACGGCTACGGGAAAGACCTGTCTGCATTCCTGCCCGCTATACGCACGCATATCAAATAACAGCTCCAGCGTGACACGCATTGTCTGCTCATAATGTAGCTGCACTGGGACACGCTCGTGTGTTTATTCTGATACCAGCCTTTGATCTTCTCATCTTGATCTTCCATGCACATTACTCCTCCGTCACGCGTGTCTGCGCTGCATGGAACAAAGGCAACAAGAGGAAACTCAAATATGACATAGCTATTTGGATATTTCAACTGATGCAAGATGGACGACATTCCTTTTTGATTTCTATTTGCATTCATTTTGCATTCAATCTGACAAATTGACATTTTTCAGAAGTCGACGCCCTAATAAAATAACTAAAACATATCTAATAGATATCACCATACTTTCCCAAGTATATTAGGACAACTTTGTATTAAAGTTTTCTGAAATGTTTAAATACGCAATTGCTGCATTGTGCAATTAAACATGCACAAGTTTGTGTAAATGTTCTAGAACATTGTATAAAGCCAGGTTCAAAATTCTTGTTTCGTGTTGTTGACATATTAGAGTTCAAGGTTTTTACTGAGGGGATTTTGGATATATTTTTGCATCACTCCATAAATCAGAAAATACTGTTAGAAAAACATACTTTTTCACCATGCTTTAGGAAAAAATGTTAAATATTTATCAAGAGAACGACATTTCAACAAACCGTTCTATAAAAACTATGAATATAGATAAAAATAAAGCTGTACGTTTTGGTGCATGCAAGTGCTGCTGAAGTGAAGAAACAAACTCATTTTGAGGAAATGGCCTTTAAAGATATGTACTGTAATTGACATCTACAGATGTAAATAGATAAGATAATAATAAAACCAGAAAATTATGTATGAAAAAATCCCTCAGTAAAAACCTTTAGACTTTAAATAACAATAAAGCTGTAAGTTTTGGTGTATAAGTGCTGCTGAAGTGGAGAAACAAACTCATTTTGAGAAAACAGACTTTAAAAATATGAATTGCAATTTAAATCTACAGACGCAAATAGATAAAGTGTATTAAAATAAACACTTAAAAGTGTATTTAGGATGTTTTCGTTCTACTAGACATGTTATGGAAGCAAAATAGACAAAAATCTCAAAATTGACAAAAACATAAAAAGTTGCAAAAAAAACAAACATTGTATGTCATTTTTTGCAATGCATGAATTTCAAACAAGAATCTACGTGGAAAAGAGCATTTGTAAACAGGTAAGCCTTGCTATGGTTGAATATCTTGTTCAAAGTCAAAGTTCATACGTTTCCATCGGTGGAGGAGGGAGCGCAGGCTTAAAATAGCCACTGTAAATGAAGGGCTTGCTCCATTTCTATTTACATTAGATTCGCATTTCAGATCCCAATTCAACAATGAACAATACAGTTCAAAGTTTTCCTATATGATACCGGTGCGCGGCCACGTCGCAGATAAAAGCGTGTGGGGGAAGGTTATGAAAATAAGGCCAGAGCGGAACGTTATACAGGTCAAACGCTCAAAGGACGACGTACATGATAAACACGCTGGCAGCACATCAAACCCCACGCTCTCCAGCTGCTGTGGAGCAATAACAGCCATAAAGACCAGAAAGCAACGTGATAAGCACATAAAACATCAGCGTTGTTTGAAAACTGAAGAATGAGTAAATCAGTGGTTCTCGACCCAGAATTTGCACTGGACGTCATTGTCAACGTGCCTCCAAAAATGTTTATTGCACAAAAGCAAAAAGATTGAACAAACAGCAACATGCAAAATGATTAACATCAGCCTGAAATATGGTCAATTTTGGTCTCTTTATTTGGTTTTATGCATCTGACATTAATGTGAACATGATTGCTATTTATTTTACTATGCATGATTGAAGGAAGTTCTCAAGGCTGCATTTATTTGATCAAAAATACAGTAAAAATAATAATACTGGGAAATATTACAATTTAAAAACGGTTTTCCCTATGAATTAGGGCTGCACCATAAATCGCATGCAATTATGAACGCGATATTGCGTAGCTTGTCAGTGATCTACATCTCTGTGTATTATGCCGCTCCTTCTGAAAGCATGTGATGGAGATTTACTACTAATCACAGAACCGGCTTTACTGACGAGATGCGCATGACAATCGCATGCAATTTATCGTGCAGCCCTACTATGAATATATTTTAAAATGTAATTTATTCTTGTGATCCAAAGCTGAATTTTCAGCATCATTACTCCAGTCTTCAGTATCACATGATCCTTCAGAAGAAGAAGAAGAAGAATTATCATCATCTAATTATTATTAGCTCTCAATTATTAGTAATGGCTCTTTTTATTATGATAAACATTTTTTGTGGAATCGTGTTACATTTTATTTTTCAGGATTTTTTGATGAATACACAGTCCAAGAGAGCAGCATTTCTTTTTATTTATTTATTTTTTAATATAAATCTTTTGTAACATTATAAATGTCTTTACTGTCACTTTTGACCAATTTAATGCATCCTTGCTGAATAAAAGTATTATTTTCTTCAAAACAAATCCTGGTAAAAAAAAAAAAATACTCAGCTGCACAACTGTTTTCAACATTGATAATAATCAGAAATGTTTCTTGAGCAGCAAATCAGCATATTAGAATGATTTCTGAAGGATCATGTGACACTGAAGACTGGAATGCAATGCATTTTATTATTTGCATCAAGTTTTTATTAACCCAAAAAGACCTGCAGCCCACCTTTGGATCGCGACGCACCAGCTGAGAATCACTGGTGTAAATAGTTGGCATGGCAGCGTGGAAAAAGGAGCCCGTGTGACACGGAAAACCATGCAATGCATTTGTACACAAAGCCCCTGTGATAGTCATACTGATATTAATGCGACTCTGGCCGGACAAACAAGCCAAATGCTCAATGCATGTGGCACACAAACGCACATGCACGCACACAAACACAATAGCGAGGCGTTAACCGCCAAGCAGATCTAAACCGCATCCAGTGCATCCAGAAAACTTTCCGTGCGTTTCTAGTTACCTGTGCCGTCTTTCAAAGGCAGCAACTGAAACTCAACCCCTGCCGAAGGGCGTGCCAGCCTCGCTCGCCATCTATTTATTTTTCCAGCCCATAATTTTCTCCCAAAGAGGCCTATATTACAACTGCCTTTGATTTTCCCGCTTTGCAAACTCTCGGGCACGTCAATGATTGTTGGGTTGTGAGAGTGAGCTCTGAAGCCGGACCTGGTCAGCGATCGCTCACTGGTCGGTTAGATGCACTAGTTTATGATTTCTTCCTAAAGGGAGGTTGAAAAGGTCAAAGCGTTAACACTTAACCCTTTCCACTACTGTAACACCTCTTCCTAACACACAGTATCTGAGCTCAGACACACACAGGCTCGTCTGTCTTTCTGGAAATTCCTCCGGTGTCAGGGACGGACCGTCTGTCTCACTTCATACATGAGGCTTCTTTTGTGTTGCATGGATGGAAATCTCTGTCTTTGTGTGAGACGGACGGTGTAACAGATCCACCGGCTGGATCCACTTTCACTGCTCTTAAAGAGACTCGACGTGCCCTGAAAGCACATGACAACGCATGCCAAACTAAACTGCACGTCAGCTACTTTATGAAAGCATTCAGAAGGTGCTGTAGCACGTGGCACTGCAAAATATCGGGAAAAACTAGGAAAATAATGTTGAAAAGGAGCAACAATATTGGGAGCATTATAATAACGAATTATAAACAGTGATGCACAAAATAAATAGAAATAAATTTAAAAAGTTTTAAAAAATAAAATAATTAATATTAGTAATTTAACTTTACAGTTTGCAGAATTAAATGCATTTTTTATTAAATACTCAATTTGTTATTATACAATATAACTGTATAATTTCAATGTACTTTTTACACTGTTTAATATACAATAATCACAATACAGAAATAATAATAAAATCACAATAAAAAAAAATAAAAATATACTCATTTTCAAAAACAATGAAAATGTGGCCTATGACAACCTGGGGGAGAAATGTTTACTTTATGGTTTAATTTTATATTTTTCGTTATTTTTTCCCAAATAGTGTAGTCCTAAAAACATGGGTTGCACTCGGAGAAAAAAAAAAAAAAAATATTTTTCAGCTTTATTATTAATCCTTTTGGAATACATTTTTTCAAGTCATATGGAATTTCCTATATTGTAATTTTTTTACATTTTTTTTTTTACTATTGTGCAGCCCTAAAAAGTTCTAATCTTTATCCAATTTGTTATATTAAAATAAAATAATTTTGTCTTGTTAATTATAAAAATTTCTAAACATCCTTAAAACTAAACAGAAAAGTGAAGTAAGGCAAGGCAAGTTTATTTATATAGCACATTTCATAAACTGTGGTAATTCAAAGTGCTTTACATAAAAGGACGTGAAATAGTAAAAAATAATAAGAATCACAACAATAAAAAAAATAAATAAATAAAAATGTTTTGTTTTTTTTAAATCACAACAATAAAAATTATATAAAAATTGATTTAAAAAGAATTTAAAACAGTTAAGAATAGAAAATGATTAAACATACTGAAATCAGTTCGGACGTAGCATAATAAAAGTCAACGCGAAACCCTGAAAAAAAAGAAGTTATTTAACTTTATTTACATTATTTTGAAGATATTGATTAAAAATGGCATGTTTGCTTGTACCGCAATCAGTCCCATATGAAAGCAGTAGCTCTGTGCAGGACAAAAGGCAGATGGTTAAACAATGTCTCCTCAAAGCGTTGAGCGACACGGTATCCGTTTACCAGCATGTAACAAAGGCGCGTCGCAGCTGCCACTTCAGACGCATTATAGAGCAGATTCACATTCACGCCGACCAGGAAAAACAAACCAGTGAATGCCAAGGTCAACGAGACGGTACAGTGATACGAGCGCAAAAACCCTTTTCCTGCTGGGTGTCCAGTTTTGCATTGCTGGTTAAGCTAGTTAAGAAAACTGCTGTTGACCAGCAAGTATTTTCAGCAGGGCAGAGGAAAAAAAAAAAAAAAATTATATATATATAGATATATAAACACAAACACATACTTTCTTATATTTCTATTTGAATAATCCATTAAAAGTCTAAATATTTATATATAAACATTTAAAAGACTAAAAATAAATATCAAAATGTATATTTGCTTATTTCTATATAAATAAAATATTTAAATAAATATCAATATTTATATTTTATATTTTTATTATATTTGTTTAAATACATTTACATATTTGTTTATATTTTACAAAACAAATATATGTATATGTACTTCTATTTAAATAAATGAATCATTTAAATAAACAAAACAAATATTTATATTATGCTTATTTAAATACAATTTTTATTTATTTATATTTACATAAATGTACTTTTATATTTAAATTAATAAAACGAATAAATAAAATTAAATATACTTAAAATGATTCAAATATTTTTATATTAATATTTAAAAATAAATCATTTTACTGAACAAAAATAAATAAAAATAAACTACTATGAATATTTATTTTTACTTATATTTAAATATACACATTCACAAAGCAGCTTTAAGTACATTCATTTGATCAGTTTGTGTTTTCCCTGAGGTTCGAACTGCATTCGTAGCGTCACGTTGAGCAGAACTGCCTCACTAAAATGCAAACCTCCAACTTCCCCGGCGACTCTCCGGGCCGGGCTGTAAAACGGTTCCTCTAGCCTGCGGCGACACATGCGTCTGTTTGAGCTCATTTCGCATTCAGAGCGAATTATTTCTCCAGGTCACAGATTAAAGCGATAGGCGCTGCTACATTTTCCAAAGAGCCGTCTCTTTCCCCCGTTTGCATGAAAACAGGCTCTGCAATAGTGGCAGGAAATTGAGACCGATCAAAGAGATAAAGCCATTGCGTTGGCCAATAAGAAGCTCCGAAGGTGACTGGATGGTTGGAAGGCGGCCAATGAGGAGGCAGAACGCAGCGGAGAGCAGATAGAGCTCCATTCCAGGAAGGGTTTTCCCCGGAGGTTCTTTATGACTGACTGACTGATTGATGTGTTAAATCAGTGTTCAAAGACACAACTACATGCTCACCCACACTACAGCCAAATGTGTCTATTGTTCATGAATCAAACTCCAGTACGCCTTGGTGACTAATCTCTGACTAACAACACAAACGCATGATAACAAAAACAGAGCAAAAGAAACCAGCGTTTGGGAAACTTCTGCAGATTATGAAGCGCGTTCTGAGTGAACGGCCCTTCATGAAGCAAAATGAGCGATACTGTACATGCACACACTTAAAAGGGGTCATCGGATGCCCATCTTCCACAAGCTGATATGATTCTTTAGGGTCTCAATGAAAAGTCTATAACATACTTTGGTTCACATATCTCAACTGGTAGTAGAGGTCTGCATTCCCGCGGCTGTACTTCAGTACCAAGTCGGTACTAAAAAAAATGAAAACGTCACGGTACCAGGTTTTTTTAAGTACCGGTGGTACCGAGTACCCGGTCAACCCGGTTCTTGACGCGTACGGACCTATGATTTCCGCGATGCAGAAAACGCGGACGGAATCTCGGAATCCAGTTAAAAAAACAGAGTTTACAGTTTAGCACGGAATGTCAAAGTTTGGATGAAATAATCAAAAGTAGGTCGTCACACTTTAATCAAATCGCGACATGGACTAGTATCTGTAAATATTAAGCCGCAAAAGTCGATTCAGATATGAATCCCGCATGTTCTGCGAGTCTCTGTGTGTGTGAATGAATGAATGAATGAATGAATGGCAGAGACGCGCGTTTTTTTTTCTTCTTTTTTTTACACTGAAGCGCATGATTTCAGCATCTGCCGTCTCAATGAAGACATAAATACATAAACAACATCTACAGAACTGCTCTGAGAGTCCCTTCACGAGTATTCTACCGTTCCATTTGAGTAAAACCAGCTTCATATCATATAGCTACACACAGAAATTTAAATGTATTCACGGCAACCCGTCAAAATAAAAGTTTATCTTAAAGACATTGTGCCAAAAATATATTACTATTATTTAGTAGAATGTATGTGATACTATTACTACTGTTGATAAAATATATATATATATATATATATATATATTTTTAAAGAAATAATCACACAATATTTCTTCCATATTTTAATTTTAATAGTAAATCCCTTTATTTACCCAAAAATAAAATGTTTAAATTTCATTAATTAAAAGACAAATTAAATTTGGGTGAAACTTCACTGTTTACTGCTTTTCATACTTTTATTACTTGCGGAAAAACTTGAAACACAATTTAAATAAGTATGAAGAATGGCATTGATTTTTGTAAATTTTATTTTTGTTTGACTATTATTAAAAATAGTGTGTTTTTAATTAGCATGTGGTACCGAAATTGGTACCGAGAA
Organism: Onychostoma macrolepis; assembly: GCF_012432095.1. Taxonomy (NCBI): domain Eukaryota; kingdom Metazoa; phylum Chordata; class Actinopteri; order Cypriniformes; family Cyprinidae; genus Onychostoma; species Onychostoma macrolepis. The sequence continues at coordinate 42,665,820 of NC_081159.1, read as the reverse complement.
CCGTGGATTTTCACTGGTATCGGTACCGAATACTGAAATTTTGGTACCGTGACAACACTACGTGGGACCCGACCAGATTTCTTGCGACGCAGGATTAAATTCCCGAATAAAACGCGGTTGCGGTCGGTAACTCTGGCGCAATTTGAACGGGAGCGGGCGGTTTAACAATATCCCGTTCCCGACGTTTTTTCAGAACAGCATATCTGCGCTTTATTCAAGCACCAGTACAGCCTGCACTCGACTGTTATGCACGCACTGCACGCATGAACCAGTGCTTTGTTTTATTTGCGAGGTCTGCGTGAAGTATGTGCATAACGATGCTCAGAGCAGGCTAACCTACCAGTGAATATACGGCCCGCAGACAGAACAGGCAGGTTGTCGATGAGTGACAGAGCAGAATAAAGATGGAGCAAAGTGTGGATGCGCTGTCCTTAATAATTTTAAATGACAGATGTCGAATTAATTAATTAATTTATTTTATTTTATTTTTTATTTTCTTCCGCAACACGTTTCTTAGGCTACTGGGTTTACAGCAAGATGTTAAATGAATTTTGTGGCTTAAGACACAAAATTCGTTTAACATTTTGCTGTCAATAAAAGACTCTTGACAAGGCGAATAAAATAACAAATACAATTTTTGTGCAGACTATATTTTTATTTGTTAGCCTATCTGTCTTTCTTTCAGTAGAGGAAATTTAAATGTGTGATTCTGGAAACGAGATCTAAATTTAGCGGGAACGGTCGGGTCGGGAAGAAAATTATTCAAAACGGACAGTGGGTGAACAAAGAGTTAATATATCGCGGGAGTGGGACTTAAAAAGCAGTCCCGCGCAGACCTCTAACTGGTAGTGTAAAAAACACCCTTTTTACCCTATCAAAATCAGCTCTGCTTTCAGCAAGCTGTTTTTTAGTCCATGTTGCTTTAAATGCTAATGAGCCCCTGCTGACCCCGCCCCTCTCTTCCGTGAGGTGATGAGCAGACTGTAAACTTCAGCCGTGAAACTGGCTAAAAAGGCGATTTGCAAAGATTCATAAAAATACTCACTTCTTCTGTAGATGAAGCTGGATCATGAAAGATTTGCGCGAACAGACACATTTAGGCAGATCGGGATCGGCGCATTCCCAGTGTCTTCAGCGGCTCAGATGTCGGGAGTAAATGATGACTGCTACGTTCATTATTACATCCAAAAACAAAACGCCTCAACTTAATCGGAGACATTCTTGTCTTCCCCTGCCCCGGAGTCAACACAATGGCGGACGGATTAAAGCTCACTCACAGGGCGGATATAAGTTAAGACGACTTTGTCAATCAACTAATATGGGAGCGGCCTGTGCAGAACTACATCATTCTGACAGGAATCTCAGAAAAGCCTGATTTGAGAAAATAGGGATAAAAATTAAAATAGGGATTTAAAAAAAAAAAAAAAAAACACTGGATGGATTTTTATCATTATAGGATGGATGTGTACAAACACTTCCAACACACATTTATATTCAAATAACTTGTAAAGTGAATTTTGCATGCGATGACCCCTTTCAAAAATAAAATTAAACCGTTCATCCACTGAAAAACCCTGATTTGTTGACCAGAAATGATGGTGAACGTGAACGGACGCATAAACACAAATGCAGCACAATAAAAAATAATCACACTGTAAGCTCAGGCCTTGTAACCAGAAGGACACAAAAATAACAACACTAAAATAATAATCTAAAACAATAAAAATGAAAAAATATTATTTATTTTATAGTTATTTATTGTTTTATACTTAAGATATAATGTATTATATTTATAATTTAAGTTTATATTTATATTTATAATATTTGTAATATTTTATTTTCAGTTTATATTTTAATTTAATTTTATACTTTTTTTTAATCTAAAGAATATAAAAATAAATAAATACAAATAATATAAAATATTTAAAATATACACATTTTAAAAGAAAAGTGACTACAATTACATATAAAAAATTACATTAAATGTAAAAATAAAAAATAATATTAAAAACTAAAAGAAAAAAAAAAAAAACACCATTGTGCATTTGAGCATGTTACTCTAAGCAAGTGTACTGTGAGCTCAGTGCTCAGGGAACGTCAAGAAAAGGAGGGAAAGGAAAAAATTAATGAATAACTTTGGCTGAAGTAAATGTAAGAGATATTAGGGCAAGTAAACAGAGTAAAGTTGTGCTGGCGGCGTCTGAGTCTTTGATCAGCTATCCATTAATAACCAGAGAGCGCAGGTGGGTTATAGGTCACACACCAGCAGCAATATCTGCATGCATTTATGAACTTATTATATATTAGATGTAAATAAGCGTCGATATGAAAGTAGGTAAATGAGGAAGATGGAGGTGCAGCACAATAGCAGCAGTTTTTGGAGCTCCTCCAGGTCGTAATGCAAGTCTTTTGATATTCGCTCGTGTGTGTGTAACAGTTTGGGATTCGGCCAAAATACACATGGCCTGGTAATAGTTAACAGTCAGCAAACACAGAGAAAGAAAGCCTCATATCATACACAATCTGCCATTCATTCGCTTCTGCAAAAAAATAAATAAATAAAAAAATCTGCACGGCAACGGCAACCTAGTTTTATGATTTGTCTGCACCAGTTTATGATGGACTGATATAAAAATATTCATTCGATTCACATAACTGTGCCTGCTCTGTCAATTAACAAGAGTGTTCGTCCTTTGTGTCAATGCCAAAAATGCACAGACAGTCTTGCCAAATGGAGAATAAAGTCACATTTTTGGTGAATTCTGAGTATATATTGTGTAAAACAACAACTATTTTATACACAGTATGGATTCAGCCACTGAAAAAAAACAGATTTGTCATCCCAGATGTGGCATCAAAGTCATGGTGGGACATGAGGGCATAAAGAGCAGCAGCCCCTAACATTTTTTAAATTAAATTAAATTAAATTAAATTAAATTAAATTAAATTAAATTAAATTAAATTAAATTAAATTAAATTAAATTAAATTAAATTAAATTAAATTAAATACCTGGATTATAAGCCCATTTCTATTTGGTATTTAATTTTTTACAAAAGTTATTCAAAAGTGACAAATAAATAAATACAAATTAAATTAAATATGAAAACCATATGAAATAATTATTGACAATTTAAAAAGTAAAATATTAAATATGAAAATAAATATGAAAAATAAAACAAATATAAAAATACAATAAAACAATGAAATAAAATCTAAAATAAAATATAAAAATAAAACAATATAAAATGATAAAATTAAATAAAAATAATTTAAATATAATTGTATAAAAATATGAAAAATAATATAAAATTAAATAAAACAATAATGAAAAATAATATAATATAAAAATAAAACTGTATGAAATAAGAATAATAAGAAAACTAAGACAAAATAAAACAAACAAAAAATATAAAATAACACTAAATAAAACAAAAAAATTGATTTTGAGGTAGGTATATTATAAGTTGTTCTGGATATAGGTATATGCTAAATGACTACAAATATGAAAACAACCTGTTCAGTAAATCTGTTCAGTAAGTCTTTTCTAAGATCCATTCACCATCACTAGAGAAAAGAAAGATGGATGGCTGCTGGATAGATAGCGGGCATAAAGACAATAACTCCCAGTGTTAAGAACAGTTTCGCCACCGTTGAACATACATACACACACACACACGGATGTGGCCAAACATTGCTGAGCTCTTTGAAGCAGCATTCCGAACATGTCCGAACACACGTCGGTCTGCGAACGTACGTCGAATGGAAGGAATGCGAAATCCAGCGCTACTCAACACTAATTGAGCCCCTGCATTAATATAATAAAAGCATGGAATGTTGACATCAAAAGATGAGTTTTTCATCATTAGTGTGATCCGCCAAGCCACTCCCGCCTCTGACACCACAGCAGATCGGGACGGGCAATAAGAAGATTCCAATAAAAAAAGACAACATAAAAACCAGGAAAAAAGCCAAGAGCAAAGCTGAGGGGTTTCTCACACCTGCACAGGCCTCACAAGAGCCTCAGCATCACAGTAAAACATCAACGCTTCGCTCACAACAAGAGTTTCAAAAAGCAATAAAGCCACAAGAAGCTGTTACAGTGATTTTACGAATGCAAGAGATCCTGTGTACGTCACCTGAGAGAAGTCTGCTTGTTTCATTTTGATTAAACATGCCAATGTCAAGCAGTTCGTAAGAATAAATCATATGCATGCACATATGATGAGTTCATAATTAGATCTATAATATGCATTTATAAAATGCATAGGGTTAATTTTCATTTCATGTCGATATAAAAGTGACATGGAGTGTCTAAAAGTCCTTAACTTTGGTAAAAATCAGTTACGCATGGCCCCTATTGGCTTATTGCTTCAAGAAAATGGTAGAAACAATAAAAAGACTGCAAGTGGTTGCTAGGGTGTTCTGGATGGTTGCTAGGGTGTCTTGAGTAGAATCATTTGAGGAATCTTGCATGTCTGTAGCACATACAGTACTGGATAAGTTTCAGTGTTGGGTTATGGGTTTGTTGCAATGCAATAAAATGCAATGCAGTGCAGCACAACACAATGCAGTGAAACGCAATGCAACAATGTAATGTAAATGCAATTTAATGTAATTTCCGACATAGGCTTATGGTTTTGTTTGCATAGAACCATGAAATTAAAATAAATAAATCATTAGATCAAAAAATAATAAATAATTAAAATGAAATAAAAATAAACTAGATAAGGTTCAAACATTATTAACAAAAAACAAAATTAAAATACATACACAATGAGTTTCGTAGGGTTATGGATTTATTTAAAATCACTAATCCGGAGACCCTGAGCAAGCACCATTAATAATTCTTCCAGTAAGTAAGAAAGTTCATTAACCGTACGCCGTTAATTCATGAATACAGTGCACAGGACGTCAGTGGCATGCGTGAGTGAGCTGTGACCTGGTGTTGGTGTGCACGTGTGTAAGGAATGCAGCACCGTCCCGTTGAGGCCATATGCGCTGCACGGCGTTCCAGACAGTCCAAGGTCTTCTGGGAGACATGTCATTATCTGAAGGGAAACCGGCCCAACAAACGCTAACAGGAAAGACTGTGGCACACAAACAGACTCCATTAACACACCAGAGAGAGAAATATCAATGGAGGGAGAGAGAATCTCACCAAACCACTCAACAACATGTGCCAATCAAACTCCAGATCAAAATAAAACATTTAACATTTTTGATTATAGAAATAAAACCAAGCTTATTTCTTTATTTTATTTTTTTTGCATGTTTGAGATTTTTTGCATTAACACGTTGATGAAAGATTTACCCTCTAATTTCTTTTAATGCAATATCAAATTTATTAGCATTTTTTTCCTTTTGATTGTGAGGTGTAATATGACCCAGAACTGTTGTTTTTCTGATATTTCAGCCTATTTATTTATTTTTGCATTTTTGCTTGAATAAAAACAAAGTTGTATTTTTATTTTTTGGTTAAGATTTTGTGGTTATGGGTTTGTTCAACAACAACAACAAAAAAGTTTAATTAAATCTTTTAAATTAACTGGATTAAGGTTCAAAGGTTGGGTTTTGGGTTTAACGATTAAAAAAAAAAAAATAAAGATTAAATAAAAGCTTCAGTCTTAAGGATTATACGTTTGTTCAAATAAAAGTAATAAAACAATGACATTTTGATTAAAGTCAAAAATGTAAAGAAACATGCATGTATGAATTGTTTACATTACCATCGATTATATGCATTCAGAAAATAAAATTATACAAAAATAAAATAATTTCACGTGTAGGGTTATGGGTTTGTTCAAATGAAATATGATATGGTTGTAAGTAATATTTAGGTGTAATATGACCGGTGTTCATGACTTTCATCCAGAGAGGTGCTCACTTTGAGCGAACCTCTTTGCATTCTCATCCTCCGTTGCTTTAAATATCTGCTTTTATTAAAGCCAGAGCTGTTCCCACTCATTCTGAGTGTGCGTGTGTGCGGTTTGAAAGTGCAGTGTGACTCTGAAGCTCACTCAGGCTGATGCAAGCAAGGCCTTGATGTGGAAGAGACTGAAAGAAAGCCAGTTACAGTCACGGATAAAAAAACTACGTGAAAGCAGCTGCATGTTTCACAGGCTCTGTGAAGTGCTCTTTGTGCAGTCAGTCACTGCGGCCCGTCAGGCCCGGCGCACTGGACTTAAAGACCCACACCACAGCTAACTAAACGAAACATGACAGTGCTGCAAAACCTGGCAATATGAAAGCATGCAAAAACATCAGACAGTCACCACTGAGGTGATGCAGTATTGCTTTAGAATACAATGCATGGAAACAGCACCAAATGACGGACATGTGGCGTCAAAACTGCAACAATGAATGCAAAAACACATGCACGGCATTGTAAGACATCAAGTCGCATTAAACTGTCATGAACATTATACTGGCTAGACTGCATGCTTTGCATCAACCCTAACTGCTCACATTATAATCCATGAAGTCATCTACAGTAACAGCACAATAACAACTCCTTCATTTCCCTCATCCATGTCAGACTCGGTAGCAAGTAATGAAAATCAGACTTACACTGCTTCTTGTGTTTGGTGTAAGAAACTTTGATTAACACGGTTTGATAAAAACATTAAAAAATAAATAAATGCAACAAAATCTGAGCTTTTAAAAACATAACATCAGTGGAGAGGAGAGGGTTAATGATGTGGGCAGCTCTGGCTTCTAAACTTCAACTCATCTGAGCAGCAGCGGCCAACAGAGTAACAGTCCTTAAACATTCCTGCAGCAGCGAGCCAAAGCCTTCACATCCAACCAGAGAGAGAGAGAGAGAGAGAGAGAGAGAGAGAGAGAGAGAGAGAGAGAGAGAGAGGCCTGTGTCATGTGGCTCATGCAGCACAGCGGCATTTGGGAGGGAGATTTTCTGTTCCGTTTTTCTCAGTCAGATCAACAGGAGAGAGGAGAGGCTGTTCCACCTGCACCATACGGTCACTCGAATAGTAGCACTATCATCACGATAATTCAGCTGACAATCTAAAATTAGGGAAGATCAAGCATATCTTGATAATGTTAAAAGTTTGGGAACACGACACCCACAACCAATCTTCCCATACTTTTAATAAGATGCTGCAGTTTTCCACAAAAATAAATTCAATGACAGCCAGAAATATTAGTATTGGAATTTTGCAGCTGTAATGTAAAATAAAATAATAGATAAAGTATAAAATTATAATAACAATAATATAAAAATTATAAAATATTATTTTTTAACATATTACCTACTGTTTTAAAAATAAAATACATAGTTTTTATTTAGTAACATTTAAATTATTTTTATATATAACAATTATTATTGTTATTATTTTACACACACACACACATACACACACACACATACACACACACACATATACACACACACATACATACATACATATATATACACACACACATATATACACACACACACACACACACACACACACACACACACACACACACACACATACATACATATATATATATATATATATATATATATATATATAAATAAAATAATAACAATAATAATAAGTTGTTATTATGGTATCAGAAAAACTGTAGTTAGTATCATATATATGTTGAAAATCATCAAAATGAGGAAAAATATAGAGGTATAATTTTTAGTAATTGCCCAGCCCATGAACATTTTCATCAGATGGTGTCATTTGGTGTTGTGATAGATGCATTTTGAAATATTTAGTCAACCCAAAAATTGATCGTGTCATTTAATGGTTTTAAGGCATTTTGGTTTTCTTAAGATGCGAGTGAACCGAATGGGTCTTGAGACGTGTTTTCAGTGGTGTGGATTTTTGACATGCCGTCTTAAGGAGTAGTTCACCCATCATTTTCATTCTCATGTTGTTCCAAAACCATTAGATGTATCATAACATGGAAAAACTGCATGAAGATTCTTCAAAAACTCTCCTGATGTGTTGCACAGAAAAAAACAAGACCTTACGGGTCTGGAATGACTTCAAGAGGAGTTAGTAAACATTTAGATTTTGGGTGGGCTATTTATTCCTAAAGACGGCATGTCAAAAATCCACACCACTGAAGAACACGTCTCAAGACCCATTCGGTTCACTCGCATCTTAAGAAACCAAAATAACATTAAATGACTTCACAAGAACTTCAACTAAATTTTCAGGCACTGATGCACTAAATTCTTTGGAGATGATAAATCACAATGATGGGCCATCGTGGAAAGGGTCCGCTGACAAAAATCTGCTAACAACAGGCTTAAAGCAGTGCTTTAGATAGCTCGTCTGCTCCTCTCAAGCATATGAGTGAAACCACACGTCGCTCTCTGAGGAGTCTTGCTCATGATAGAAGCAGCTCAAAGTCAATAACGAAGGGAAAAACCAGAATCCACACATACTTTCCCTGAGCCGTCTGAATGAGTGTGAAAACAGCAAACGCCATGCAGAAACACCTCCAGACCTCCAGTCTCTCGCACACACAAATGACAAGAGCCGTCTTAAACTCAGCACGTCTCATCTGATTGACTGCATTCATGCAAATATAAAATGCACAGGTTTCTATCAGTCCACCGGGAAACAACATGTATAATAAAAAAAACAAAACAAAAAACAAGATACCTAGAGCTTCCGAGGATGATTTGGATTAAAAGGACATTCACTGCATCAAAACATTATACAATTACCAAATTAAAAGTGTTTTGTTTTAAAATAAAAAATAAAAAAAACAGGGTTGGTTGACATGGCACCATTAATAATTTGTACAGCGAGTAATAAAGTTCATTATATTTTAATTGCTAGTACGCATGAGAACATCAATAAGTATACTGTAGATAATTCTGCTGATGATTGTGTATGTAAAAAAAAATAAATAACTAAAAATATAATAAAATACCTAACTACATAATACTATTATTGTTAGAAATTGCAACAAAATAAAAATAGAAATATAAACTTTTGAACTGCGGGTTTCGTCTGGTCAGAGGAGAACTGGCCCCCGACTGAGCCTGGTTTCTCCCAAGGTTTTTTTCTCCATTCTGTCACAGACGGAGTTTTGGTTCCTTGCCGCTGTCGCCTCCGGCTTGCTCAGTTGGGGACACTTAATTTCTAGCGATTATTGCCGATTTGATTGCACAGATAATATTTAAACTAAACTGAGCTAGACAATGACATCTCTGAATTCAATAATGAAATGCCTTTAACTGAAAATTGAGTGTTTAATCTTATCATTATACATTACTGACACTCTATCTTTCAATTTGATACTGTTAAGTGCTTTGACACAATCTGTATTGTTAAAAGCGCTATATAAATAAAGGTGACAAGTAAGGAAGACTGCACTTTTTGTATATTTAGCATATTCATAATTCATAACTTTATATAGGTATGGCAGTGCCTACGTGTTAGCTAAAACACCAAATTGTTCCATCTGAGTTAATTTAGTAAAAAAAAAGCATGAAGTGTTCACTTGTTCTAGTGTTCAAGTCTAGGTTATTATTTTTTATGACTTTTCTTTTTATCTACTAGATCAGGTGTTTTAGGTGCTTAGAAACAAACAAAAAACAAACAAATACTGACAAGCTGAACTTTTCAGCACAAGAATCCACAAAAACAGTTCTGCTATAATTTGAAGGATTTCAGATAAACAAGCCCTTAATTAGCATGCAAAATTGAATTTAACTGTGATTAACCGGTTTATTAATTGATCAAACCATCACCTCCTGTTGAAGTGGGCAGTTCTTGGCCAGAATAAACTACTTTTCTGGCCTGACTTTAAAGTGAAACGTCTGTCTACAGCATAAATAAAACTGCACATCAGCGTTTTTAATCATTAACAAAAAAAAATAAACATTTTATATTTTAACTTATTTTATTTCTGCTAATTGCCAAGTAAACATTACTTAGTTTCATTTAGTTTACCTAGTTTACCTGTTAAAAATAAATAAATAAATAAAATAAACAACACACCCCAAAATTGCTAAAACAAAAAGAGAAAATTGAAGAAATTACAAAATAAATGAAGAAAATGGAAAATAAACAAAAAAATTCTATCAAAATACTAATCATTACTGAAGTAATACTGAAGCAACATGCTGCACACAGGCTGTGACGGTCGACCTGCATCAAACTGATGTTATTTGAAACAGCACAGAGGTCACAGATCTTTTGACGGACGGCTGCTGGACTCAGTAGGAGAGTTTGGGAAAGCAGGGTTGGCACAAAGCATTGGACAGTCGGCTCTGAGGTCTCGTCTGGCGAGAGGTCAGCTGCGGGACACCGCGCCGCTCTTGGCCGTCTGTACGCTGAGCATGTGATTCTGAGATGCTTAAAGCGTTCACTGTCGGGATCTGCGTGTACAATATGGCTTTTGTTTGAGATCTGAGCCGCTTTGATGTGGAGTAATGGAGGTTAGGAAATGATCACATACATCACTCAATTTCACATAAATGTCTGTGACACAGCTAAAACTGCATTAAAACTTCAATTAAGTTATGAAGGGACTTTTCTCACACACAGCGTGACTCAAACACACAGCAGTGACCTTCTGACCTCCGTTTTCTCCAGAACCTCTATAATAACAAAAAAGAGATGCATGCACTGAAATTATGCACATATCTGCATGCTTAAATGTTTATGGACTTGGTAACACTTTACTATAAGGTCCTCTTAAATTAACAATGGTTAATGCATTACCTTATTAACAATGATAGTTAACTCACTAATGGTCTTTAACTATTTGTTATCTTTGTTAATGTTAGTTAATAAAAAAAAACAAAAACAAAAAACAATTCATGTTCACTCAGGTCTATTAAATAATCATTAAATTTATTTACAATTAGGTTCCATTAGTTAATGTATTAACTAACAAACTAAGAATACATTGGTTACAGTATTTATCTATCTTAATCTCAGTTAATAAAATAACAAAAACGAATTCACGTTCACTTAGGTCAATTAATTAACACTGTAACACTTTTAAAAAAGGCTTAATTTGTTAACATTAGTTAAATATATTAGTTAGTCAGCTAACAATAAATATTATTTTAAAAATAATATAATTAATATTTTTATTTTTTAATAACATATCAAAATAAAAAAATAAAAAAAAGTTACATCTGGTTATACGATAGGTAATGCCATTAGTTAATATTTGCTAATACATTAACATTAGCTTTACAAATACATTTTTTACAGTGTTAATCTTTGTTAAAATTGGTTAAAAAACTAACTTTTCATTGTTAGTTCATGTTAGCCATTAAATATTACAGATATTATTACAGTAAATATTACAATATAACATACAACTTTTGATTTTAATAATGTATCAGTAAATGTAAAATTTAACATCAAGAAAGATTAATAAATGCTTTGGAAGTAGTTTTCATGTCAAATAGTTTGACATTTGCACTGCCAAAGTAAATCGCAAGCACGATAAAAACAGTAAATATAACAAATTAAGATCAAATGTAAATGACAAAGAAATATAATATATTCATTGCTAGTTTGTAAACCAATGGAAGCCTTCACTACGGAGTCATGATGTCAAAGACCACAAACAGAGCAAATATAAGGCCATTCATTTTTAAGAGCCTCCACAAAAAAACTCCACGACAATAAGATTTATATGTTGCTCACAAAAAAAAAAAAAAACCTGTACTTCTTCAGGACATCAATGGGGAAATGTGCTTTTTGGCAGCATAGTGGTGCAATGTAGCCCTACCAGCTAACTAACTAACCAGCCAAACCTTGACCTCACGCTCTCCGCCAAAGCCATGCAATTCCATCCAGAGAAAGCACGCCGTCTGAAACAACAGCTTGAAGAGCGTAAACACCATGGCGCCACTGACAACAGAGGTTTACTAACATCTCAGGAACTAGAATACAGCTCGTTTTTGTCAAAAACTGCTTATATCCAAACAGGTTTACAGCTGCAAGACACCAAATATAGTCATCGTTATGTTGTACCAATTTATGAACCAATCCTGTATACCATACGCACATGGAATGGTAATCTAAGGGGTTCAGTCCCAAAAATATTCCACTAGTGTTGAAAATTCTGGCGGTGGTAAGTTTTTTTTAAATGTTTTTGAAAGAAGCCTCTTCTGCTCACCAAGGATGCATTTATTTGATTAAACATACAAAACAAAAATTATGAAATATATTTACAATTTAAAATAACTGCTTCCCATGTGATTATATTGTAAAACATCATTTATTTCTGTGATGCGCAGCTGTATTTTCAGCATCATTACTCCAGTCTTCAGTGTCACATGATCCTTCAGAAATCACTCTAATATGCAGTTTTGCTGCTTGAGAAACATTTCTGATTGTGCCAATGAATATTTTTGTGGAAACCGTGATGCATTTTATTTTTCAGAATTCACAGACGAATAGAAAGTTGAAAAGAACGGCATTTATTAGAAATCTTTTGTAACATAATAAATGTCTTTAATGTGCATAAAATGAGGGCAGTAGCGCCGCTTGCCTGCATTTCCTTCACTAATCACAGTCTTCCTGTGTCGTTCCTCTACGTTTGATGTATTCTAAATGGAAAAAGTCACATATTATTGTTTACAAAGAACTCCGATTGCACACAGAAAAACACGTCCATTAGAGGAAGCCAATGATGCATGTTATTAATAAAAGCATTAATCGCATAGAGCACGTTAGCGGCTCATGATCAAAGCGCAGAATACACAAATGCACTGACCTCGTGACATATACAAAAGGAACGCACACTATCATATGACGCAATATGATTTTTCCCAGCAGAAACTCACACAAAACCTCAAGCGGAGGGAGAACAGACGCTGTGTGTCAGAAATCAAATCCCCTTTGACATTCAGATGATGTTCATTTTGATGTTTTTATCTCCGAGCGCAGATCCTGATCTCCACCCACAGACCGAACCAATAAAAAACCCAACGGCCCACATCTGAATCTCATCAGTTGAGCTGAAGACTGACAATTATCATTCATTACAGTCGGAGATCCTGAAACACTGCTGGACACACGACGATGAACTCCAGCAAAGCCTGACTGTGGAAAACTGGGAGTGAAATATTACATGCAGATGCTTCTTATACTGGGCTCTGCTGCAAAATGTTGCTTATGCACACCACCATTCAAAAAAAAGATTAGTTTTTTTTCTTTTGGAAACAAATTTACATTTTTATTCAGTAAGGATGCAAGTGACAGTAAAGGCACTTATAAGGTTACAAAACATATCTAATCTCAAATAAATGCTGCTCTTTTCATCACAGAATCCTGCAAACAGTGTATTATTATTAACCGTTTTCAGCATTGTTAATCATCAGAAATATGTCTTGAGCAGCAAATCAGCATATTAGAATGATTTCTGAAGGAACATGAAGACTGGAGTAATGATGCTGAAAATTCAGCTTTGAGCACAGCAATAAATTACATTTTGCTATATATTCACATAAAGAAAACCTGTTACTTAAAATATTTGTCAATTTGACTGTTTTTGCTGTATTTTTGCTCAAATAAATTTGATCTTGGTGAGCAGAAGAGATCTTACTGACCTTTTAAACGGTAGTCTGCATGAAAATATTTAAAGGAATAGTTTAATTGTACATTAAAAATGATTTATTCACCCTCACGTTGTTCCAAACACATATAATGTCATATAATCAAAGTGAATGATGACGGATGTGTCAAAAACATCACAATCAAATATATGAAATAACCAGTGTTGGGAAGGTTACTTTGGAAATGTAATAGGTTACAGATTACAAGTTACCCTACTTAAAATGTAATAAGTAGTGTAACTTTTCAATTACTTTAAAGTAATGTAACTGATTACATTTGATTACTTTTTGAAATTTCAATGTTAATCATTTTGAAACCTGTAAAGCAGGCAGGGTTAACCTTACAGTAGTGCCCAACACTTATTACTGTCAGACTTTCAAAATCCTTCATCACTTGAATGAAGATTGTAATATTTTAATTTTAAAGGAGACATTGGATGCAAAATATCTTCATTACAACCACCCTACAAATCCTTTTTTTAATCCCCCAAAAACCTAAACAGTTATCAAGCCAATATGATGTCATATTGCTCAGGCCCCTCCCACAACCTCTGATGCACTGTCCCATATTAGCATATTTCCACCCTCAGCCTGTTATTTTCTCCGCAGCTGTAGCGACAACGATGTCTTGTAAACAATGCAGGTGTTTTGTTGTTAGATGTAGAAGAATATAAGAGTCCTAATTTTCTCCAGACATCAGTGCCACCGAGGATGCAGTGAATTCGTTTTTGATTTTGATGGTAATGCGCCAACGAATACTCCTAAATTCGTTTATGTCTGCGCAAATCATTTTCTCCTTTGCTTTCTGAATGAGGGACAATTCAAGGCAAGTTTTGTTAAAAAGTTAAAACTCAAGGATGGATCCATTGTTCATGATCCAGTTGCACCTCCAGAAGTAGTAAGTCTCACACTTTATATTTTTTTTTTTTTATTAATAATTTGCGAATCACCTTTGCTCTTCCACGGAAGAGAGGGGCGGGGTTTGCAGAGCTCATTATCATGTAAAGAGATATGCACCGAAATGAATCGCTGTGAACAGAGCTGTTTTTGACAAGGTAAAAAGGGTGTTGTTTTACACGACCACTGAGCCCATTTCAAGAAGACCCTAAAAAACCATACCAACTTGTGGAAAATGGGCATCCGATGTCCCCTTTGAAGCACAGCCACCACAAAATCAGACTTATTTTGGAGATCATTCTGAGGTTAAATACATATTTAAAATCATAATAGTTTAATAGCAATGATACTGTTTTTGAAATCAAATCTTTGCATAGCTATGACAGGAAACACTGGAATCTGACAATGCCTTTAAAAAAAACAGTTAATCTTAAAAAATAAAGCATTTACATAAACCCACATAGGAAATAAAAGAGTTATCAAATAAGCATATTATAAATTCTTGAAACTTTGGGGTTTCATATTTTAGAGCACTCACTGCAATTTATGAAAGAAATCAATTAAATCTGTATGTGGGAGTGTGTGTGAAAAAAATAAAATAAATAAAAAATCAGATGTAACCCCCTTTGTAATCCTTAACATTTTCATAAGTAACTGTAATTTAATTACATGTTTTTTCTCAGTAACTGTAAATTTACTTTTATTTTGTAATTAAATTACGTAATTCCATTACATAGAACTAGTTACTTCCCAACACTGGAAATAACATATCTGGTGTTTACATTTGTTGCAGTGATCCTGTGGTTGCTGTAATCAGGAAATCCTTAACAACCAAAGTTACTGCCTTACTTTATGGTTATATTACATAATCTTCTTCTTAGCCGATGGCTAATATTCTACATTTAGTCATTTAGCAGACGCTTTTATCCAAAGCAACTTACAAATGAGGACATTAGAAGCAATCAAAACCAACAAAAGAGCAACAACATGCAAGTGCTATTACAAAACTTGGTTAGCCTAACGCAGAACACTTAAAAAAAAAAAAAAAAAAGTATTTAAGAAAACGAGTAGATAGAATATAGAAAAAAGAAACCTAGTGTTCTAGTAACTAGAACTAGTACAACTAAGTGCAATCAAAATACAAACGATAATGAAAGTAGAAAACAAACAGATATTAAACAAAATACTTCCTAACAGCAAATAAAACTCTAAACAATAGAAACAGAAATGAGGTATTAAGCCTTTTCTGCCGACTAATCGCTTCTCCATTAGTCAATTATTAGCCTGACAGACACGATCACTATGAATTCGCTTTATGAAAACAAAAGCTGCATTAAAAAAAATAAAAATAAAAATACATGTTTGGAACGATAAATAATGACTGAATGATTCATTTAACTCCCAATTCACTCAAGATTGCACACGTCTAACCTGAAATTGCGGAGCCACAAGGTGTACAGCATGAATAGCTGTACACCATGTAGAACATATAAAGAGTGTGAAACACAAAAAAAACACAAAAAATCATCTGGGATTACATGAACCCACAGTTAAAAATGACCTGGGATAAACAAAAGCCCATTAGCATAAACTGATAATCCAAACTGATGTTTGCTGCGTGTACGGTGTGTGTACAGTGTGTGTAATGCGACGCAGAGCTGATGGAGCCTCTCTAAGAGACTGTTTGCCTGAAAACTCCAGAGGAATGTGTTGTATAACATGCCACTGACAGACACAAATACATCCCAGCATTCCTTTCTCTTCTAATGACTAAAACAAGAGACCGCGGCCCAGTGACTTTAAGAGCTTTGCCATGCATCCCCTCCACTTCAACCCTCCATTACACACACACTTACCTAGCTAACTAAACCAGGACACACACACACACACTACTGTTTGAACATTTGGGGGTCGGTAAGATTTTAAATACTTTTATTCAGCATTAAATTGATCAAAAGGTACATTAATGACATTTACAATGTTACAAAAGTTTTATATTTCAAATAAATGTTCTATTCGTCCTGAAAAGAAATGAAAAACAGCTTCCACAAAAATATTGGGCAGCACAACACTGATAATAATCAGAAATGTTTCTTGAGCAGCAAATCAGCATATTAGAATGATTTGTGACCCTGGACCACAAAACCAGTCATAAAGTGTACATTTTTCAAAATTGAGATTTATACATCTGAAATCTGAATAAATAAGCTTTCCATTGATGTATGGTTTGTTAGGATCAGACAATATTTGGATGAGATACAACTATTTGAAAATCTGGAATCTGAGGGTGCAAAAATGAAAAAATAAAAATACTGAGAAAATCACCTTTAAAGTTGTCTAAATGAAGTTCTTAGCAATGCATATTACTGATCAAAAATGAAGTTTTGATATATTTACAGTAGGAAATTCACTAAATATCTTCACGGAACATGATTTTTACTTAATATCCTAATGATTTTTGGCATAAAATAAAAATGGATAATTTTGACACATTCAATGTATTTTTGGCTATTGCTATAAATATACCCCAGGTTTTGTGGTCCAGGGTCACATTTGTGAAGGATTATGACACACTGAAGACTGTTCAAAAACTTGTTCAAAACCATTAATAACACTTTTGAATAGTATTGTGAACTTTAGACTTGTATTGGTTCTGTTAATAAAAGGCAATTATTCATTCATTTAACATTTAATTTATCTTTGCATTGAAATGTACAAAACAATATAACTGAGTTTGTTTAAAAATATTTAAAAATGTCTTTAAATTTTTATAATTTAAATAAATTTTAATATAACAAGTTTAATTTTTGGCCCTTCATATTCAAAAGTTTGGGCCCCTGCCCCTCTGGGTTAAAACCTACACTTTTCAAAAAAAAAAATAAGTAAGTAATATTAAAAAGACATTAGTGTCTTGGTGGTGCAAGTCAATATTTCTTTCTCTTGCTCTGATGTAGGGATATGATTTGCACAAACAATAAGTACTTCTTAACTTCTTGTCGACTAGAGGTGTGCTGTTACTTTACTGTGCCACTAAGTGATCAGATGCTCTTCACGGGACCAAAAAATAAATAAAAATACAGGTGAAAAAAAAATCCCTCAGATGCACTCTAAAGGAGGAACCAGAGTCACATCTACAGACCAGAAAAATCACAGATACTTTAGAGGCACTCAAATCAGTAAAAAGCCACCCTATATACTCTGCAACTGCATAGCGATGCACTGAAATCTGCTGAGAACACCTTAGCAACACCCTAGCTACCATAAACAGTATTCCAACATTGTTGAAATATATTCACATGCAATGTACAGCTGCATCTCAATAAATTAGAATGTCATGAAAAAGTTCATTTTTTCTTGTAGGTTATTTCAAAAAGTGAAACTTTTATATATTTTAGATTCATTGCATATAAAGTAAAACATTTCAAAAGTTTTTTGTTTTAATTTTGATGATTAGAGCTTACAGCTCATGAAAGTCAAAAATCAGTATCTCAAAATATTAGAATATTTACATTTGAGTTTGAATAAATGACCATCCCTACAGTATAAATTCCGGGTATCTCTTGTTCTTTGAAACCACAATAATGGGGAAGACTGCTGACTTGGCAATGATCCAGAAGACGAACATTGACACCCTCCACAAAGAGGGTAAGTCACAGAAGGTCATTACTGAAAGGTGTGGCTGTTTACAGAGTGCTGTATCAAAGCATATTAAATGCAAAGTTGACTGGAAGGAAGAATTTGGGTAGGAAAAGGTGCACAAGCAACAGGGATGACCGCAAGCTTGAGAATACAGTCAAGCAAAGCCGATTCAAACACTTGGGAGAGCTTCACAAGGAGAGAACTGAAGCTGGAGTCAGTGCATCAAGAGTCACCACGCTCAGACGTCTTCAGGAAAATGGCTACCAAGCCACTTCTGAACCAGAGACAACATCAGAAGCATCTTAACTGGGCTGTGGAGAAAAAGAACTGGACTGTTGCTCAGTGGTCCAAAGTCCTCTTTTCAGATGAAAGTAAATTTTGCATTTCATTTGGAAAGCAAGGTCCCAGAGTCTGAAGGAAGAGTGGAGAGGCACAGAATCCATGTCACTTGAAGTCCAGTGTGAAGTTTCCACAGTCAGTGATGATTTGGGCTGCCATGTCATCTGCTGGTGTTGGTCCACTGTGTTTTCTGAAGTCCACAGTCAACACAGCCATCTACCAGGAAATTTTAGAGCACTTCATGCTTCCTTCTGTTGACAAGCTTTATGGAGATGCTGATTTCATTTTCCAGCAGGACTTGGCACCTGCCCACACTGCCAAAGGTACCAAAAGCTGGTTCAATGACCATAGTGTTACTGTGCTTGATTGGCCAGCAAACTCGCCTGACCTGAACCCCATAGAGAATCTATGGGGTATTGTCAAGAGGAAGATGAGAGACACCAGACCCAACAATGCAGATGAGCTGAAGGCCGATATCAAAGCAACCTGGGCTTCCATACCACCTCAGCAGTGCCACAAACTGATCACCTAAATGCCACGCAGAAATAAATGAACTTTTCCACGACATTCTAATTTGTTGAGATGCACCTGTATATTATGCATGCATCCTAATATTGTGGATACACACAAAACACATGCAGAACTAGACGGGAAAGATGCAGGAGTTGAGAATTTAGCCATTTACTAGAGATGCACTGTACAAAATTAAGTCAAAAATACATAAATAATGTACCTAATATAAAAATATATGTACAAAAATATAATAATTATTATTCTTAAAGCTGCAGACCATAACTTTTTTTTTAAAATATCCAAAATCAATATTTGAGCAAGTACATAGCCAGCGTCGCCTTACTTTAGCCCGATTCACAACGGTTAGCTTATAATAATGTTTTCTTATTTGAGTGGTACGGGTAGGTTTTCACGGGAAATTCGAGGCATGGCACTGCATCATTACATCATGTCTGTAAACATAGAGAAGTTGTTTCCGGCTGCTAGGCTATCGCATGTGAAAATCCTGCAGGTGGTGCATCTTTTAGCCTTTTCTCACAGCAGCTAGAATAATTAAAAGTCAAAAAAATCATTTTGATGGCGGATTGTAATCCAGAAAGGATTATATGAAACGCATGTGAATGACATTAAATTATATTCCAGTTTTAAATGTGCTTCTGATTACAGATAGCCCGGGATTACACAAGATTTGTATTTTAAAGAAAACCAGTTCGAAGGGAGCATAACTTGCTTTTTGGGTTGGAAGAATTTCTTAATATGAAATTCTAAATGGTGCGACAATTAGATATTAGACTGTACAGAAATTGAAATCTACACGCTAATACACACTATACTCATTGTTAATGTTGTTAACATTAATAATTTGAGAATAAAGTAATAATTATAATAATAATAATAATAATAATAATAATAATATGCACGGTTTGATGTGATATGAGCTAATCAATCGTTAGATTAAAATCACCATTGGTAGCGCGATTTATTGTAATGCTTTTTTCCTCAGTTGGTCAGAACAAACGTGGCAGACTTGTTACTTGTTCAGATGGCAATATGTGGTGAAAATTCTTATTTGGGTCATATATTCCAAGTAGTAGGCTAGAATCTGTGATTCCTAAGTACAGTATTCACACCGGCGCGGTGACTGGCAGCCACACATTCACCTCAAAACATTAGATTCATCTGCGCTGGAGCCGTGCCAGAGTACAACCCACGCAATAAAATTAATTCCACAAGGAACTGCAATTCCAGGTTTTCAAACAGAGATGGCGACAAAGAGGCAAAACTTACGTACTGCAGCTTTAAATAATATATTTTATACGTTATTTATTATTATACACAAATGCATTTCAAAATCTCTCATCACTAGTTGACTAGTCTGTCTTAAGGAAGTCCTGTGTAATTAGGCTGGCTTAGCATCTCCTTGTCCACCAGACATGATCAGATTTATTAGCGCTAAATAAATGGTTGCTGAGTGCAGTCCTTCAATATTTCCAAGAAATAAATAGGCTGAACAACAATAACCTTTTATTTCAGAGTTCTCACCAACAACCGCAACAGCACTCAGAGCAAAACGACTGACGGTAATTGAGAGAAATTTACTGTTGAAGCTGGTGAATGCGTTACAGAAGCGCTGCTTTGACGACGGCGGCACTTTGAAAGACGTGAACTTCCACGCATCTTCTCTGAGAGCATTCAGAGCGCTGACAGTTACTGTTAGACAGTGAGCTAAAGCACGACGTCAACACGATAAAACCCTCTCAGAGAAGATGCATCCTTTCCATGCATTCATCCTCTTCAAAAGTACCACCAATTAAAAAAGCCACCGTATTACAACCTCAAACAGAAGCTGCATTACTATGGAGCTGCTGCATGAAGACTACATAAACAAGGCCTATGCATGGAAACTATAAAAGCATGAGGATAAATCACAAAGATCACAGTCGAGGGTTAGTGATTGGAAATTCCCCCTATAAACGATTCAAAGACTCGCTGATAAATATGTAAAGGAACAGACAGACACACCTGCTGATGGAAACACTGAGCTCACTGCTCCTGTCTACAGCAAAAAAAAAAAAAAAAACACTTCAGGCATTAATTGCTCATTTATCTGCAGCAAAAAACAAAAACAAAAAAACATTTCACTGTAGAATCTGGTTAATACATTTAAACAAATATAAGAGACGCTAAAGATTTTGATTAATCTTATGCTTAATTATGGGCTTTCACAGTTGAAACTGTTAACCTGGGGTCATTAACCTGTACTGATATTGATATCATAGAGACTTAGAGATATCTTGACACTGTCGGCCAAACAGACAAACTTAAAAGCCGATGGCGTTAAAAATGCTAAATATCGGCTTTGATGATATCTTGCTTAAAAACTAGTTAACATGCCACAAGAGAACCATTTATTCATATATTATGTCATATGTACAGAATCATACACGTGTCATCTATTTCAAATGAACGCACTTCTAGACAGCAAATAAATAGAAAATTATCTGTGATTGGTCAGTGGTTAAACGGATTAAAACTAGCGGTCAACTGCTATTGATTTTTGGAAGGCTGATATCAATATCTTAAAGAGCAAGGTGGCTGATATATAAGCCTATATAAATAATATTAAATATTTAATTTAAAAATAATAAAAACACAATTGCTGAAATTAAATCTACATTTTACATAATTTACATAATAATATAAAATTAAAAATTTCAACTTCATAAATCCCTAAAACAATCACTTAGCTATTAGCTATTCTCAAAGCCATCAAAATAAAAGTCCCACTCCATGCATATCAGCCAAACAGAAAAACTGTTCAATGCTGATAATTAAAAAATAGCAAATATCAGCCGATATATCAGCCTTGACAATACATCAGAAGACCACTATTGAAACTGGCATGTTAAGATTAAAAATCAATAGATAAAAGCAAACCAAAATGTGTGAAATACTTAGAGTTAAAAGTGACCTTAAAGGGACAGTCCACCCAAAAAAATGAAAATGCTGTCATCGTTTAGGCACCCTCTTGTAATTCCAAAGCTATACGAGTTTCTTTCTTCTATGGAACACAAAAGATGATATTTTGAAGGATGCTTTTTTTGGACATACTATGAAAGTCAATGGAAACATTTGGCAACCCGCATTCTTCTTCAAAATATCTTCTTTTGTGTTCCTCAGTTTTGAAATGACATGAGGACACTCTCTATAACCTGGAGGTAAACAAACATAAACCCACGGTTAAGTGCATATATCACTAGTGCAAAGCCCATTAGAGTGCTAAATGAGGGATTATCATGTTCATAGAGTTTTAATATGGATTTACGCAAGAGTCAACAGAGGATTAATCAGGCTTTTACAGGTAGTTAAGAGTTCAAAGCCACCACAGGCCAATCTTTTGTGAAATCTCCACTCGGGACATGCTACGACACACACTTTAATCGGCTTCATAATGACAGATCCAGAGTCCCTTCTGTTGCTCCAGAAAAAGCTTCCTGTTGCTTTCGTCTTCTTTCAAATCATTGAGAATTCCACAATGACACGAAGGAAACAACAAGCTATTAGTGGGCCATAAAAGCGTGTAATCTGATTGGCCCTGTTTGATTCGAGCAGCGGCGACGGTACCGTGACCCCAATCATGTCCCGCAGCAGCCTGTAACGTCCGCTGGCCTTCAATACAACGTCCTACAAATCGCTAACACTGCTCGCAAATGCGCTGGCACACGCAGGGGCTAATTTTAGGGGGCGAATGATGTTGCAGAAAGCACAGGGAATGTGGTTTGCATTCACTCGCATCGCTGATGTCATTGTTATAAAGTCCAGACGTGTGGTAGTAACTCGTATTGTGCTTCTGTGTTCAGAATGCAAATCAGGACCAGAAACAAACTAATGATCAATTTCAGATTATGCAGAGCAAATGTAATTGCTCAGATGTTGCTCTTTAAAAGCTCAAGACATTTACTCATATACTTCAACAATTCCTGAGGAGAAAAAAAAAGAGAAAAAATTAGTCAATAGTTGATATACAGTAAGTATATAGAGCTCATATTAAACACAGCAACCCAGATTCAGTGTAATTTTAGTATTATTTATATACTATTATAGAGTTTTGAAATATTACAGATTTCTATATTTTGATACTATTATAAAATTGTTTTTTTTTTAAATTTTGTTGTAATGTTTTCATTTTTAATATTTTATTTTTTATTTTATTTTATTTTCAGTAATTTATTTGTTTACTTAAACTTGTCTAACTTGACAGTTAGTTGGCAAGGCAGCATGTCTAAAATTCACTGTCAACATTTCTAAATGTTTCAATATTTCTTTGTCAAGTTTATCTAATATTCTTGTTTCGATTTTATTTAATT
The DNA here is from genome assembly GCF_012432095.1 of Onychostoma macrolepis. Classification (NCBI taxonomy): domain Eukaryota; kingdom Metazoa; phylum Chordata; class Actinopteri; order Cypriniformes; family Cyprinidae; genus Onychostoma; species Onychostoma macrolepis. The sequence goes on along the minus strand of NC_081159.1, from coordinate 42,642,503 downwards.
GTGAAATGTAGCTGTTTCCGAGTGAAAATTGTTTCTACACCAAATTAATGTCAACAGAAACTCAGATCCTGTGTCATTTTAGTTATTATTTATACACTATTATAGAATTTATAAATATTTTAAAATAGGTTATATTATTTAAATACTATTATAGAATTCATTAATATTAAAAACATTTTTAAATATTTTTATATTTTCAGTTTTCATTTTAATTTTGGTAATTTTGATGTGATTTTTTATTTTATTTTATTAAATTGAAAAAAAAAAAATATTCCATACCCTTTTAATTGATTTTTATTTCAGTTTTAGTGTTAGTAATGTTAGTACTTCAGCATAAATTTTATTTCAGTTAGTTGCCAAGGCAGTATTTCTATTGTTTACATATCCGTTATTTCCATATTATTTCAATTAAAGAAAATGATTCTAATAGTTTTGGTTAAGAAAAACATCACTACCCACATTTAAAAAAAAAAAAAATACATTTGTAAATAAACATTTTTTAAAACATTTAATAAAACTTAATTAATTATGTTTTACAAGAAACGTCTTTCTTGTAAACGTTTCTTGTAAATGTTTTTCTACATTTTACATTCAATATGCTACTTGACAAATCTTTGTAATTTCTGGGTCAAAATTGTTTCTTCAGCATTTTTTTTTTTTTCTGCACAGATCATTTGATCTTGGGAGAACCTGACAAGAAATGTTTGCGTTTATGCCTATCTTCTGAAACTCGAGAGGAGACACATGAGAGATTCCTGAGGTCTTTTTATATAAAAGAAACTAAAGAGACTAAAGCAAAAGCTTTCAATTTGCAGGCTGGAAGACAAACATCAACAGGTCGGGACGGACGGCCTGTTATCAGTTTCCAAGAGGGAAATATAGACAGGAAACCCGTCTGAATGAGGGGAGGGGAGGCCTATCGGAAGCGCAGAGTAAACAAGCTCCTTTTTAATCATCTAGACTCGCGTTTTCAACCTAGCGCTTTGATCTCGCACTCCATTAACGCATCCATCCCAGCCTCCCTATCATCCGTCCTCCTGAGAGATCAGACAGGACAGGAGATTATTTAGAAGAAAAGTGGAGAGTTACACGATAGATACGAGGCTGCCAAGACGTCGAGGGCGTTTGCTCGGCTAATTCCAACATCTGCTGTCACGCTCGTCGTAATCCAATAAGCCATTTCTGTGGAGGTCACACCAGAAAAATGAGGTCAGTTTGCAGATCGGCTGATGACAGTAAAGGTTAGGTGAGAGCAGGCTGCTCTCTCCATCAGATCATACATCATGAGTAGTTATTTTTGCTGAAGATGGAATGAAAACATATGCATATACTGTACAAAAATGTACATGTACACATTATCGTTCAAACGTTTGGGGTCTGTAAGACTTTTGTTTTTGAAACAAGTCTCTTCTGCTGAGCAAGGCTGCATTTTATTTGAAAATACAGAGAAAACAGTAATAGTGTGAAACTTTGTTGCAATTTAAAAATATCTGTTTTCTATGTGAATTGTAAAATGTAATTTATTTCTGTTATGCAAAGTTGCATTTTCAATTTTCATTTAAATTTTTGTTTAAGTTTTAGTCATCATTTATTTACTATTTAATTGTTTTTTGTAATTATTTATAATTATGTTGCCAAGGCAGCATTTCTAAAAAATTTTCAACATATCTAATTTTTTTAAAAGTTTTTCCATCTAAAGTTTTTCATTTTAGTTTTATTTCAGTTAAAGTAAATTTTTTTTTAGTAGTTTTAGTTAGCAATGACATCACTACCCATTCTGTTTTTTTTTGTTTTGTTTTGTTTTTTTTTTGCTTTTACTGTAAATTATTTCTTGAAGTTAAAACAAAGGTCACTGAGGTCCGTTTTAAAAGAAAATACGATTTCAGTTTTTCTACTTCAAAATTTTACTTTTAATTCAATGTGTTACTTGCCATTTCTTTGTAATTAATGTGTCATTAATTGTGTCACATGATCCTTCAGAAGTCATTCTAATATGCTGATTTGCATTTTATTTTTCAGGATACTTTGATGAATAGAAAATTCAAAAGAACAGCATTTATTTGAAACAGAAATCTTTTGTAACATTAGAAATGTCTTTACTGTCCCTTTTGATCAACTTGATCAAATTTCTGAAAAAAAAACAGCAATTTCTTCCCCTTTGCAATATAAGCAGAAGAGCAAAATCTCTGCCGAGCTCATTTCACCCATCATGCCACCCAGCACTACACTGCAGGTAAGAGGATCTGATCTTAGATCAGTCGCTTCAGTCAGGGCTCAGTATAACCTGATACGGCTCTTTGTGAGCATTTACAAAGGTTAAGCTGACCTCTCCGCCACAAAGCGCCAAACAAACCGGGAGGGAAGAAGGAAGAAACTAATCTAATAGACTTGGAAGGAAAGTGCGCTCTTTAAACCAGGTTAGCATCGTTTAATTGACCCACCAGAGGATCAAATTGGACCCTCACAGCCACTGCAAGAGTCAAACATTTGGAAATAAATTCATCCCTCAGCAATGGCAGTCCAAAACATATTTGGTCACTTTGTATTAGTTTGTTTCACTTGTAAAGTGTGCTTGTGCGTCTTCTTTAAAACAAATGGTTTGAGGTTTTTAATTTGACGCAATGACATTCTGACATTTAAATATGAAACCTTGTTTGCACCACAAAATTAAAAAATAAATAAAATAAAGGTATGTGAGCTTTTAATCTCACAACTTTGACTTTTTTCTTTGCAATACAGTTGTTTCCGAAACAACTTTTTAAATTGAGACTTTTTATCTTACAATTATGACTTTTTTCCCCCTCACAATTGTCGTTTCCTCAAAGTAAAATAGAAAAAGGTAATTACCACTTTTTTCAAAAAAGTCATAATTGTGAAATATAAACAGTGTTGGGAAAAAAAAAAAAAAAAAAGTTTGATTTGTGAGATAAAGTCGTAACAGCACTTTGGTGGTTTTTTGAAAAGTTTTTATGCTTTACGCTATGCATCTGGATAGTTATGAAAGAAAATCGGTGTGGTAAATGCACTTCATGTCTTGCGTCTTACTGACATACAAATAGTAACTGTGTGTACTGTAATATTAGAATGATAATATATATATAATATAATATATTTTTGGTTTAAAATGGAAAAAGGTACCACTTGTGTCAAATCAAATTGCACATTTGTAATGCAAAATAAACAGAGCACGTATGACCGGCCTCCATTAAAGACCAGTGGCTGCGCCGAGAGGCCTTTTCTCCTTAAATAAAACATTTCCACCATCATCATGTCTGATCTTGTTTTGCTCTGCCTGTGATCCGCCGACCGGCCCAGAAAAGCCAGTCAAATTTGGGTAGCGCCGCTCGCCAACCTGTGGCCTGGAGAAACAACATGCTTAGGAAGATCAAATGGGATGGGAGATGTGTAATTACTGGTGGTTATGAAAACTGGCTGTCATCCTCAACGCGGCGAATTCAGAGCCGCCCGAGGACAGCCGAGGCAGACACGCCTGGAAAAGCACTAATCCAGCACACTTAACTAGAGAGGAAGGCTGTTGCTTCACCTCGCTTACTTTGGAGTCTAATACGGAGGCAAATGAACCATGGACGGTAGGCTAGGGCGATATAGATATATATATATATATATATATATATATATATATATATATTCACCATGCATTTGACTAGAAATATAACTGTGAATATCATAACGATTTAAGTTTGATTCATTTCCGTGAATCAGTTCAAACTCAAATGAATTCAGAACCTGGTGAAACTTTGAAAATCACTGTGGAAAACATGCCTTCATTTTTTTAAATAGATTTCTTTCTGTATTTTACTTAATATATCAAAACATTTTTAATTAAAAAAAAAAAAAATTAAAAGCAAATACATATAAATTTCCAGTTATTTGATGAAAGATAAATAGAAAAAATATAATTTTAGGAAAAACATATCTAGATACAATATTGTAAATATTCTTCCACGTGTGAAAAATGTCGTTGAAAACGTGTCTTGATTTTATTGTCTTTTACTTATTTTAAACATTTTGAGTTTAAATAGAAACATTGAAAAACTAAAAAAATCCAGATCTGAAAGATATTTATTAAAAGATAAAAAAAGAGAAAGAAAAAAGTATATCGTTTTAGTTTTTTAATGTATTGTACTTGTCATATTAAACGTTTTGAATTTAAAAAGCAAACATTTTTAAAAAGTTATAAGCAAAACATAGAAAAAAAAAAAACATTTAGATTTTCTAGAAAAATCTAGAGAGAGAAAAAAAAGTGTTCTTGTGTTCATTTGGTGCAAAACACAATGGAAAACATGTCTTGATTATTTCAACTAGATTTTTTACTATATTTTACTTCTTATATTAAACATTTTGGATTTAAATGGCAACCATGGACCAAAAAGCAAATATATATATCAAATATTGTCAAAAGGCCAAATATAGAGACATAATTGAAGCTTTTTCACCCGGCTCTAGTGCACTCCATAATTTGATGCACAGCATACAAACACGCTATACAGCAGATCACTCGATATCATTCTTCCCATCAGCAGATAAAAGCCGTAATGTTGAATTCATGTGGTCTGGCCAAAGGAAAAAGTGAGGGAAGAAAAGATAGAAACTTCCCCCTACCCCCACCTGCTTCTATCACTTTGTCCCCTAGAGGAAGGGAACATTATGCAGGAGGACAATGCGCCAAAGCAAGCCAGGCCTGTTGCAACAGGTTGGCGCTGCAACAAAAAGCATCTGTCTGTGCGACACGCTCTCCGTACGCAAGAGACTGATGCCCTTCTGTAAATCAGACACACATGCATGCATTACCTTTCTGATAATTAGCTATACTCATAGAAGCGGATGTTTCTTAACCAACGCAAAGCACTCGCTCAAGAACAACTGCCGCCTTCAGCGACTCTAAAGTTCACAAAACAAACAAACACGGGGCTTGAACCTTCAACCTTTGAGTTACAAACCCACAATGTTCTTTTGCATGGGCTTGCAATTACAATTTACATTCTGCATGTAGATACTAGTTACCGGCGGCATGGATAACACCTCAAAACGTTAGTGATTTTGATAAAACAGCCTAGATAAACTCTGAAGAGAGACCAGAATAATCGCTTGAGACTTGAGGGTGGACGCTTGAAATGGTAAGAAACCACCTAGCAACCTCCCACAACACAGCACGGTTTGCACAGGCAGGCACACTTTCTTCAGATAAAGCAAAAATCTAGTTGCAACTTGCAACAGAACAGGGAAGCAAAATGTGTTTTGCCAATAAAATACAACTCCAGAAACACCTTTCTCCGTCCGTGTCTAATGAAGCAGTCATCTTGTAATGTGATCTGCTGTCAAATTCAAATGCAACCTCATCGAGCTGATCACAAACACACGTTGCACTAACAAGAAATCAGTTTTAGTTTATTTTTATAATGCAATAACTCTTTCCCACAGGCATAAAGGCTTTCAAGATCCATTTAGAGTGAGTGCATCCCCTCTGGCTTGATCGGGACGGCTCTCGCAGAGAATCGTAGAACTCACAGCCTTCAAAGCCCGAACATCTGGCAGTATGGCCTCAGAGAACAGACCTAACGCTTTACAACACCACAAATCTATCAGCTCCAATAAGACCCGGGCAGCTCTTGGCTCTCACACAGATGCATTTGATGGCTTCCCAGGTGAGCGATTCTGCATGTGAGACGACAACAGATCTCGAATGAGATGCAACACTAGTGCTGTAGACTTCTACGCCATCAGCAAAGACTGGTGTGCTATTGAACATGCAAAACATCTATAGTGACCACAAGGTTATTAAAAATAATAGCCTGAAATAAACAGAATGGGATTACATTTATTCTGCCAAATGTTTTGGAAGAAGAGTGACAATAAATGCCACTTGCTTTGATCTAACGCAACACATTCAGACAGTTTTAAGTGACCGTCTGCCAGTAAAAGCTTCCAAGAGTTCTTGGTGCTTCTGGTACTACATGACATGGATCGTGGCCCAAATATTTAAAATAATATACCAAAATAAACAGAATGTAATTGCATTTGTTTTGCCAAATAGCAAAAGAGCATGTTTGTGCCGTTTATTTCCAATTAAGGACACTTGCTTTTCATCTTCCATCTAATGCAATGACATTCAAACATTTTTACATTCACTATCTGCAAGTTGAAGCTTCCAAGACCAAAAATGATCTTGTAAAGGATTGTTGGTGTTTCTGGTACTATATGACATGTATTGTTTGTGGCCCAAAAATTTCAAATAATATTCCAAAATAAACAGAACATTAATGCATTTTTAATTTGCTAAATGTTTTTGTTAGAAGAGCAGGCATACGCAGTTTCTTTACGATAATTGCGAATGCATGGACATTCAAACGGTTTTAAGTTGCTAAACTGTCCAAACACTTTTAGAGCATTTGTCTGCCAGTTAAAACCTCCAAAAGCAAAGATGATCATGCAAAGAATTACATGACAAAACATCTACAGTGGCACCAAAATTCAAAATAATAGCTCAAAATAAACTGAACGTGATTGCACTTGTGCTGTTTCTAGACAAAATAAATGACACTTGCTTTGATCTAATATCCAATGCACTGACATTCAGACAGTTTTAAGCATTGCTTAAGAGTCCAAACACATTTTGATGCCAATGTCTGCCAATTAAAGCCTCCAAGAGCGAAGATGCATGAGATACACAGCTGTATTCTCTTACAGATCCCATGTCGTTACCTAGACTCTAAAAAGGGGTTTTCGCAGCGATGCAATAGAACCTCCATTTCAAGAATCTTTCAGTGAACAGTTTCCTGAACCATTTTTTTCCCAGCATAAAGAATATTTTAATAATCTAAAGAACCTTTTGTGGAATGGAAAATTCCACAAAGATGCCAACAAAGAACATCAGTCCAATGCATGACTGAAAGAAACCTGAAAACACCTTCCAGCTCTTACCTGCATCAGTTTCCCTTCAGCATAGCCTGCGCTGCCCCCGGCGAACACCCCTTCTAGGGTGATGGGCTTGCTGGTGGGCTCCTGCTTCAGCAGCGACACCTTGATCGTGGCTCTGGGTGCGGAGCGTTCGGACTCCACGGCAGCGGCTAGTTCCAGGCCCGTGTGGCCCAACGCCACCTGCGAGGCAGCCATGAGCAGCCACGGCCAGAGCCCGGCCAAATGCTGCACAGGAACCCTCATTGTCCTGGCTGCAGCGGCGGGCCCCGGCCATACATTATGCGCTATCCGTCCAATCAGAGCTCAGATAATAGACAGGAAAATCCTTAGAGGTCACTGAAACTGTCCAAAAACCCAGTGGCTTTTAGAGTGGATAGTTTTATAAGCTCTGCAGGGTTGAGATTTGAAGCAAAAGAGTATTACAAGCAATTCAATGGAACTTCAGTTGGGGACTGGCCCGTATCACTGACAGAACGCGATTGACAGAGGGACAGGGTGATTGACAGCGGACAGACTCCTGGAGCGAGCATTGATTTAAACGACAAAAAGAGTTTCATATGATCTCCTAGAGGTCGGATCGATAATATTACAGATTCCCCCGTGGATTCTCGCGCGTCGTGATTGATAACGTGACGTCATAATGACTCCATTATTGTGCGGTGCGCCGCGTCCACTTCAAAGGATTCCAAACATTCCAGAATGTAACAGGTTGTAGCAGAATCACCGTATCCATCAATGCAACAATGTCTCTCAGTTATTCCACTCTGATCAAACACACATCACGATCCCACTGTGAACGCCTGGAAACGTTTCCCATGAGGTCCGACATAAAAATTGCGACGGGAAAAAAAAATTAAAAATTATTATCCAGATAAAACAAGAGCTTTGCGGGAGCGATCGAAAACACTGTCAGGAGAGAGCCGTTTCTGAACACTCGTTTCCATGTTCCTAAATGAATTAAAACTTCACAAACCTGTTCGACTCAGATTAAAATTCCACAGATCCATGTCGAGAAATCCAGACACTTCAAGTGTAGAATCCGCACGCGCTGTCCCGAAGCCTCAGTGTTGTTGATCCGAACAGCAGGAACGCTGGAAAAGTTTAAAGTTGAGAGTGAACGCGAACGCGAGCGCGAGCGTGTGTGTGTACCTGCTGACTGTCAGCGAGGGTGGAGCAGAACTGATCCGACCCATTAAACGCGTGCACACACACTCCCACACTCACACACACACACACTCACACACACACACACACACACACACACAGACACAGACACTCACACTGCGCCCTCTAGCTGACATCACTGGAGAAAAATTACAGAATTACAGAACGATGCTGGATGCCAAAACTGATTTTCTAAACGTGAATATAATCATCAGTATATCTTCATAATAACTGGAACAGATTTCGAGAAATGTAGCACTCCATCAGTGTCTCAGCAATGGATGCTCTGCAGTGAATGGGTGCCGTCAGAATGAGAGTCCAAACAGCTGATAAAAACATCACAATAATCCACACCACTCCAGTCCATCAGTTAACACCTTGAGAAACCAAAAGCTGCATGTCTTTAAAAATCAAATCCATCATTAAGACATTTTTAACTTCAGACCATTGCTTCCAAATAAAATCGAGTCCATAATTCATAATAATAAAGCTTCATCCAGTGAAGGTGAATAACGTTTCTGCAAATTTAGATTTTTGAATGAACTACTCCTTTAAAATCAAAATTAAATGTTGAAAAACTGTACTTTGGATTTGTCTTTTTAAGGATGGCAAACAGAAAGCATTAAACGGAAGTTTTTTTTACAATATTTGTAGTCAAATTGAGTGACTACAATTTGTTGGACAAAAAAGTTAATTAAACTAAATATCAGAGTAACATACTTCAACTGAAAAATATAATTGGGTAGTTGACAAATAAAATTTGGACTGTGTCCTATGGTGTGACATAGCAAACATGTAGAAAAAAAAATGTAGAAAAATGTATCTTCATTCTTAGAGTTACAAATAGCATGAGAGAGGTTTATCTTCAAAGTTAGATTTTTGTTTTACTTTTTTCCATCACACCATAGGACACATTGATACGTCAACTACCCAGTTATATTGCCTCCTAATTTAATGGTGTAATTAACTTTTATTCAAATTATAAATAGGTCATTTTAAAATAAAGTCCAAAATGAGGATTAATACTGGACATTTCTCATGACTTGAGCTGGTTTATAATATAATAATATAACAAATATAATTATCTGAGCAATCAAAAACAACATAAAACAAACAGCATGTTCAGTCTTTATCAGGGATTTCACTTGCTTTGCATTTATTCAAATTCAGAAAAGCTGAAAACAAATCAGTTCAGTCAATGCTATTAAAATCTGACTTTCACTCTTGTGCTACATTTAAAAAAAAAAAAATTATATACTGATTACAAATACTGAAATATATAGGATATAAGATAAATAATATAAGAATATATACAAGATAAATAATATCACATTCACTGTAGATATTTAAAGTGTGTGTATTCAGCATAAATACTATTAAAATTAAAGGCAAAAATGTGAAAAAACAACTTAAAAAAAAACACCAAGCAATATTAACTTAACACTTCTTCAAAACTTTCTTAAATAGTTCATACAATTTTTAAAATTCTGTAAATAACTTACATAACTGATAATAATACTTAAGTTAATAATTAAATAATTAATAGCTTTGTTCTGCTTGTCATTTGCATAGGCTGAAGAATCCTGCCTGTCATCTGTGGATCATAACAACCATAAAGTCATAAAAAATTACAATTTAAAATGATTGTGCAAAAACATAATTCAAGGGTGTGATATAATCTGAAACTGTCCTACCAAGAATAGCTTCTTGCTCTGCTGTCAGTTTCTGATGCTTTCCTGAGTCACTTTCTGATCTGCAGCATCTTCTTTGAGTTGGCTGGCTCCTTGCTTCTCAACATCATGTCCCTCAGACTCCAGTTTGATGTACTGAGCTCCCGCACTGCAGGCCGCTCTCACAGGACTGGATGCCGCAGTGCCTGCCCTGGAGCTCTGAGGACTGTCGGGGTCAGGTTTAGAGGCAGCAGGTAGAGTGCAGAGAGATGGGCTGGAGGTGTGCTGGCCGTTCACAGGGGTGCCCACTCGCACGACGTGGACGTTGGGCAAACCCTGGAACTCATCCACCATCTGGAACACCCTGTCGAGGTTCACGTCGCCCCGCTGAGACTCAGGTGTAACGTGTGCGGGCCAGTTCGTGGTTTGGATGCTGTTGTGATGGTGGCTCAGTGAATAGCTCTGCTAGATTAATGAGAATAAAAATCTTTAAAGTGTTGATATATTATAAAATATATAAGTATTGCAAAACAGAATAAAAATCAATTTGTTTTTATTTGGTCTTTTGAATATATATACAGTATAATAAGCTCTTTGACAAATTTTTTTTTCCTCTTTTGTAAATTGCTATGGATAAAAGTGTCTATCTATCTATCTATCTATCTATCTATCTATCTATCTATCTATCTATCCACACAGTATATAGAGCAACAAAACTAAGTAAAATACTTCAATGTTTACATTCTATGTTCACAAACACACACATATATGTATATATATATATATATGGATTAAAATATACAGGTTTGAGAGATTCCTTCATACACTGTAAAAAAAAAAAGTTGAGCCAACTTAAAATTTGAAGGCAACAAGCTTCAGCAGATTTTTGAGTTTTCTCAACTTGTCATTTTAAGTTTATACAACAAAAATTTGAGAATCTCCCACAAAAATAAGTTGAGCAAACTCAAAAATCTGCTGAAGCTGATAAAAAAAATGTTTTCAAGTTCGCTCAACTTTTTTTTTCTTTTACAGTGTAGTTATTTATGATTAGGACGCATCAGAAATATATGCAACATATGAACTGTGTAATGTTTCTCACCGGGTAATAAGCATAATGTGAATATGGCAGAGCTGTTTGATCTGCACCTGCTCGATCTGCTTCAGTAAAACCAGCAGTGCAACACTGACAAACTACTGGGAGCAAGACAAAGAAACAAATGTTGAACAAAACGTTCATAAGCAAATAGAAACGCAACAGTAACAGGTTTTTGTCAGAAGATTCTTCTGATAAAAGGAGGACGCTGGTGTCTCTGCAAATCTGAGCACAGTTTGAGACACTGTGGAGATCTCTTCTCAAACACTAGAGTGAGTCCTTTTCCTGTGGAATACACTGAAAAGACTATTTGCGACATATTCACATAATATTGCACATTGCTCTTTTTTTAATTAATTTATCTAATGCACTGTAGGATAAAGTAAGTCAGTACCTGGCGAGTAAAGCCCAGGAGGATAGGACAGCTGATGAGGTATATATTTAGGCTCCTGTGGAAACAGAGCACCAGGACCGGACTGGATCCTGTGAGGAGTGTTGTACGGATTGAGGCGGATGACAGAAACCGGGATGCCTTTGTTAGAGTAGAAGGGAGGCACATCACTGTAAGGAAAGATCCAGGAGCGCGGAGGGATCAGGCTTCGGTCAGACCCCATCTGCTGATGGGATACAGAACCAAAGTGCTGATTTGGGTCTGCAAAACCTGAGAAGCAAGTATAAAGGAGCTTTTGAGAAGTTTATAGATCATTGAAAGATTTAAAAAGCTTCAAAAAAAGCCAGTTTTTTGAGGTGACGGTTCTGGCTCTTCTTCCTAAGACAGTCTAGAGGAGTCATTTCATGTTAAGTGTGCATGAGGCCCAGAGTCAAATCCTGATATAAAATACATTTTTATAATGAACCAAGCAAAACTGCAACTGAGCTTATAGAAAAAAAGTGGAATTGACTTGAAAAAAAACTCCAGATAAAAAGAACTATTATTTATAGTAAAACTTAAGCTTTCGCTATAATAATTGTCTTCAGACCCAATTAAATACTTTTTAACTATGAACTAAACCATTTTCACTAAAGACTGACATTTAAATAAATATATATATATATATATATATATATATATATATATAATACATAACTCATTGGTTGTATTGACAAATTAATATTTTTATTAAGTTTTGGTCAGATTTCCCAAAACAGCCTTATGCACACGTCTTTTTGCTGTGAAATATTTACTGATTTTATAAAGTAAATTTTGATATTGTTGGTAATATTTCCAGATGAACACTTACTGGACTGACGCAGCTGAGCTGTACTTGATTATTCATACATCATTTCTTTTTAGAAAAACAAATCAGTGAGTATCATATATGATCATCGTGCTTTTGAGGAGCGTTTATTTCTTCATCTCTCAATCATCGTTGGATTGCATTGCATTATATGTTTGGATCATTTCAATCTCATCTTACTGAGACATATTATTGGAAATATAGAGTGATGACTGATATTTATATCATATCCTCTGTACTGTTATAAAAATCTCATTGATTTACATTATAAGCATCAGAATTTCATCTGACCTTTTGGCCATATATCATAAATCAGCATTAATTGCATATTTTTGCTCAGTTTGGGTCTCTGAATAATAGTAAGGTGATTAGCCACAAAAGCCTGATGTGTCAAATACAGCGCTGGAAAGGTTATTTTGGAAATGTAATAGGTTACAGGTTACACGTTACCCTATTTAAAATGTAATAAGTAGTGTAACTATTTCAGTTACTTTATTAAAGCAATGTAACTGATTACTTTTGATTACTTTTCTAAATTTCTCATGTTTTCAACTTAATAATTTGGTATTATTTAAGCGGGCAGGGTTAACCTTCAAAATCCTTCATCACTTAAATTGAGATTATAATAATTGATTTGAAAGCCACCACAAAATCAGCCTTCAGCACCTCTTTTTACTTTGAGATCGTTCCGAGGTTAAATAAAGATTTAAAATCATAACAAGAAACTGTTTAATAGCTATGATGCTCTTTTTGAGATCAAATAAAGAAAGAAATCTATTAAATCTGTGGGTGTGTGTGTGTGTGTATCCCCCCTTTGTAATCATGGTAACACTTACTATTATAATAACAATAAATTATGCATAATTACATGCAAGCAACCCTAATCCTAACCGTATAGTAAGTACATGTAGTTAATTAATATTATTTAAACGTATAATTACACTGTAATAAGGACACCTTCAAATAAAGTGTAACCCATTTCTTTTGTAATTAAATGACGTAATTCTGTTATTTCCCAACACTGGTCAAATATGATACTCAACATAAAACTTTTGTCTAAAGAAGGTTTTCTGACTATTATTCATAAATCACATGTCTTTTTGAGGACAGCTGTTGTATGTACTACGTTCAATCTAGCGTTTGAAAGTTAAACTGGCCTCTCTTCGCCTCTGTAGTGTTGTGTTGAGACTGCTGATGGTTTCGGCGCGGGGGGCGACAGGTCACCTCCTCTCCGGCCTGCATCTTGGCCTTGTTACTGATTGTGAGCCTCTTCATGTGGACCAGAAGCTCTGGCCGACTCTGTTTGAAGAAGGGATTGTGGAAGTGGTGCAGGTTGCGGCGTCTGTCCTTGAAGGACCTGTCATAGACCTTCCGGAAGCCGTAGAGGTTGAGCTGGCGGATGAAGCTGGTGAAGTTGGTGGTCTTGAACAGTTTAGCGTCTTGTTTGACCGGTGACAGCAGTTCGTCCTCAAACCGCTGCTGGTCGACAATCACACTCTCTCCATTTGGGCTCCAGAAGACCGAGTCGTTTTGGGGATTGTTTATCAAACGCCACAACTTAGCCGGGAAGTTGTTGTAGTTTATGTGTACTCTGAGAAGAGACTTATCATTCTCCACATCCATCATGGTCAAATCAAACAATCAAGCATTTAATGACCTGCAGATGATGGAAATAACATAAACATCACTAAAAGTCAACTTCAACACATTAGTCATTAGTTCATAACTGATACATCTTAGATTGAACAGATCATTAGACATATTCAATAAATATAACATTTGTGATCATAATAGAGCGCAATACCTGTATATCGTCAAAATCTAGGAATCTTTGTTAATGAAAATCGATTAATTAATGTCTTTACGTGTCTTTCACATAACAGCCGTTACTGGAACCGTTATGCGCGTTCACATATAGAACACATTTAAACCGCATCAGAATGAGGCTCACGTGACCTCTAAGCTCGCGTGAGTTAAAAGCGACCTCTGGTGGCTGTTGTGATCAGTACAGTTTGTTTACAGTCACCTTCTAAAATTGTTTCAGAACAAATTTTTGGTTAAAAAAATATTTTGAAACGTCACGGTATATTAAAAAGAGTTTGGGTTTTTATTCATTATTTCCATTCCATTGTGAAGCTATTTTTTTGCACAGTTACTTTACATTTACCCTCTAAAATTGTTTTAGAATAAATTTTGTTTTTTGAACTGTCATGGAATATTTAGGGAAAAAAACATTGTGGAATGAATAGGCTTTGTGTTTCTATTAATTCGATCATTTCCATTCCATTATGAAACTCTTATTTTGCGTTCTTATTGGAATGCAGTAGATAATGCGGCTCACAAACATACCTACAGATTAATTACCCAAATGCAACGTAACGACAGAATTTGAATGACACTAATATTCCACTCAATTATACGATCAAAAATAAATATTCATATCACGGTCGAGCGGCGCGTATCGGTGACGTCATTAAACGGCGCCGAATGTGCGGTTCTGGCTAGCGAACGCCAACAACTCGTTGAAACAGTGGTTGTTTCGAGGCATCTATAAGGATTTTTTGGTGTTTAATTTCAAGCATATTTTATCAAAGCAACAGGAATGTCTCTGGAGACTGTCCCGAAAGATCTGCGTCATTTGAGAGCGTGTCTGCTGTGCTCTCTTGTCAAGGTAAACGAGACACTAATCAAAACAGATGCTTTCATCATTGATATATTTACATATTTAGATACTCGGAGCACAATATTACGTTGGCATACAACTCTATAGACAGGCTTTCTCTGTCGAAATACCATGTTATGAATATAACAATGATTCAATACCAATATGTGTGTTTGTGTTTACACATATTCATGTGAAAACATCATTCTACTTCTTACAGTTATACAATGAACATCATATTATTAAATGCAGGCATTACAGTAACAACCATAGTTTGTCTACTGTGGTAAATATTTGACAGGGAATATCCTTGGAAATCTATTTGACTGATGTCTTCTCTGGTTTCAGACCATTGATCAGTTTGAGTACGACGGATGTGACAACTGTGAATCATACCTGCAGATGAAGGGCAATCGAGAGATGGTTTATGAATGCACAAGCTCTTCTTTTGATGGGTACGTAATGATATTTCTTACAGTTAAAGAGAGAATTCACTCCAGAGTAAATCAGGTCATAATTTACTCTCCCTCGTGTTGGTCTAAACATGTGCGGCTTGCTTGCTTTCTTCCAAAGACTAAAAACAGAGATACTTCTTCACACTTAAAAAGCACCATTACAGTTAAAGTTAATGCATGTCAAAACTCGTTGAATATCCATTTCCAGGCAACTATTCCTTTAAAAAACACACACATGTATGTTGGATTTCATTTGAGCTCTAATGTGTGATGTGTCTTCTTTATAGAGTTATTGCTATGATGAGCCCAGAGGACAGTTGGGTGGCAAAATGGCAAAGAATCGGTGAGTATTTGAGTGCACTTTACCTGTGAGGTGTTCAGGTGGAGTTACTTTGCCTACCTCACGCATTTCTCTCTTTACATTTATTTCTATAACACCTTTACACAATACAGATAGCCACTTCAGGTTAATAAATAGGAAAATATGTTTCATCAATTGTTACACATAAAGCAGATTTCCAGATGGCAATAGTGTCATTATTCAGCTCAGTAACAGCGTGGATGTCTTTCTCAGGTAACTTCAAGCCAGGCGTCTATGCAGTAACGGTAACGGGTCGGTTACCTCCAGGTTAGCGGCAGATTTTGAATGGCTCTCTCATGACTGTAAGTGAAGGACGTTGTGTATTTTCGGAGGTTGATTTTGTGTTCTGTCTCTCAGGTGTGGTGCGAGAGCTGAAGAGCAGAGGTGTCATCTACAGATCCAGAGACACAGCTGTTAAAACATGAAAACATCAGTTTATGGATCACATGCTTGTAAAGCTACACACACAACCAGCTGTTTAGTGACTGCTGTTCTGTTAGCGTCTGTTATTTCATGTAATGTCTTATGAGTTTCCTTTTTTTTGGGTATTTGGATTGATAATGGTTTATGGATAAATGTTTGATTTTATTATTCCGTGTAAATGATTTAAACATGAATAAAAGTTGTATAAACAGCATTTTGTTTTCTGCTCAGCTTGTTTTTATATATATAATATATGTTCAGTAGAATTTCTACAGTTAAAAGGGTCTTACAAAGTCTTATTTCACCCTTCCACAAATAAAGTGCTTTTAAAAATATATTAAATCAGAGCAGAAAGTCATGACATTAAATGTTGCATGCACTGCGAAAAGGAATATCTTCCACTGTTTTCCGATACAAATATCTAAACATCCCTAAATCAAAATATATAACTTCTGAAAGAAAACAAAGATATGAATTCTTGTTTTCTGAGAAACTGAACAAAAGTGAGTTTGTCTAAAATAAAAACAAATACCTGTTAGTTGAACTAAGATTTTTCTGACTCCACTGGCAGATGTGTGTTATTGTAATCGTAAACACTTCATTTTGATCAGTTTCTCAGTAAACAAGACTTGTCAATTTGTAAATGTATCTTGATTTCTGAGACGTTTTCACTGGAAAATAAGACCAAAACCGATGAAGAACATCACTTTTTAGTGTGATCAGAAGTTACAGTAAATGTTATTTCCATATTCTAGTGTTTGGAAGCAGAATTATTCAAACCTTAAGCTGATGTTATTGTAAAATATTTTAAAAAGTATTGGAGATTGTATTTTAATGTTTTTCAGTGTTGCTAATACAACTCGTTGTGTTTCTAAGACATTTATATTTAGAGAACATGTTGATATATTTTATTCCCTAAATTTTCTTTACTTGGTCTTAAAAAGTCTTAAATGCATCTTTATAAAACCAGCAGAAACCCTGTGTAATTGTGAGACGACACCACGAGAGGGAACTGTCGCTCCTCAGAGTCCTGCTGACAGAAATAAAACAGACAAGATTCTCATCATCAGACGTGGATCTCAGAGCTCAGAGCTCAGATTCATTAATGGTGTTTACTAGGACTCTAAACTAATACCTGTAACTCATCCAAGCCGTTTATTCAACAGACATGATGCACTGTTTATTAGGAAAAGTTAACATTTTCTGGACTTGGAGGATGATACAATACCTATTATACATTTAAATATGATACATTTGACTGAAATATTATACTACTGACATATAGTATAACTTTCCCCCAGACACTGGATAATGTTTGTACTTTTTTGGTATTTTATTCCTACACTTGTGGTATTCCTGGTCAAAAATGTCCAGCCTGCAAAAAAAAATAAAAATGCTGCTTTATTATACCAAATAATGGTTTTATCAACTTGTTTTCTTTCAGGTATCACTGGTTGACAAAAGATTGAATTCAAGATTTGATGATAGTAGAGCATTATGAGACAATCAAATTAGGTAAAGGAATTTGAGCCCAGCACATCAAGGGTTAAAGCTGATAAATGACTGAAATACTCCTCATGAGTAAATGTAAGTGAACAAAATTAAGTAGATCTGAATAACTAAACATTTACTCTCATTGTACAGACCGTTTCAAAGCATTTCTTCATTTTCAAATGCTTAGATTGAAATTTAACAAAAAATATTATGTGTATATATGAAATATATAATTCTATATATCATATATCATTTTAAACAGAATTAACTTTTGTATTTTTAGGCATTTATTTTGGCAGGTCCAAATGAAAAATATCACAAGCGATACTCAAAAGAGATTTTAAGGTAGTATAGTTATTTATTACTGTGATATTTACAAAGCCACTGAATATTTTTTTTTTTTAGTGCAAGCAGATGGGACACGAGTGCTTGTTTATTAAGACGTAAATGTATTGTTGTGTCTGCAGGAAATAGTCATGTAATGCAACAAAGTGTCACACTGTTGATCATTTGCACCATAAACACTGCAACTAACCTTTGACGAATATGAGCTTTTTGAAAGTTTCTTTTTTTAATGTCGATGTGGGAAGTGTGCCAGGTGGGCCTGATTTTTCCATGTTTGACAAACACACTTCAGATCTCCATCTCTGTCACGTTTCAGAGGGAAACATCACCTCCTTCACACGAGCAAACAACAGTTACTGACTGACTCACAAACCAGACCTCAGAGTCATTTCAGTCGTTTCACAGCAGCAGCACACTGTCTGAGAAATGCTGCACTCACAAACTTCTTACCAGAAGTATTGTTCACGGTACATTTCTTGATGTTACATGATGTTAAATACACACACACACACACACACACACACACACACACACACACACTTAAGTCACTTCAAAATGTCTGAATGTTACTGCATTAGATCACAAAATATCAAACCAAGACAACACAAGCACATGGTTCAAACAAACCATTAACAAGAGAGGTGGAAACACAATTTCAGCGTTTGAGTGATATATTTGATATCTAATCTTGTGTGATTGTAGTAAACAAACATCACTGTACATGTGACACTAGCAGCAGACAGGAAGTGGTTTGTTAAAACTGAATAAAAATTCTAATTGGAGCTTCAAATGTTACATGTTTGAGACAGACAGAAGTTTGAAAAAGGACTAAATGTCATTTTGAATGTCACCTACTACACATGAGGCATGAACCTCGTCGAGTGTGACTGTAGCTGGGCCTGAATGAGTCATAGTAATTCTATAAGTGATCGGGTTCCGTACGTCACTGCGCTTATCATGGTGTATGATCAAGGTCATTATGAACTGACATGCAAAGCTGAATCAGAAATTGCGTTAGTTTTGAGTGATCTTACTAATGTGCCTTATTATTACAGAGCTCATTTACATAGATGTAGGTTTGAGTGCAAAAAATCTGTGTGAATGTCAACATTTTGACGTATGTTAAATACATTTTAATATATAGAACTTAAATTAAATTCTAAATTATATACAAGATATTATATATACATATCCAATTTTATTTAGGTAGTATATATATATATATATATATATATGTATGTGTGTGTGTGTGTGTGTGTGTGTGTGTGTGTGTGACCTTGGAGCACAAAACCAGTCATTAGGGTCAATTTTTCAAAATTGAGATTTATACATCACCTGAAAACTGAATAATTAATCTTTCCATTGATGTATGGTCTGTTAGGATCGGACAATATTTGGCTGAGATACAACTGTTTGAAAATCTGGAATCTGAGGGAGCAAACAAATCTAAATATTGAGAAAATCGCCTTTAAAACTGTCCGAATAAAGTCTTTAGCAATGCATATTACTAATCAAACATTAAGTTTTTATATATTTACGGTAGGAAAAATATCTTCATGGAACATGATCTTTACTTAATATCCTAATGATTTTTGGCATAAAAGAAAAATCGATAATTTTGACCCATGCAATGCATTTTTGGCCATTGCTACAAATATTACAAAATAATTTGCAAATGTCTTGTTTTTAGCACAAATACTGCTAAATAATTTAATATTATAATATAATAATAAATAATAATATCAAGTTAAAATATATTAATTCACCCATATAAACAATATAGCAAACAAGCTGATCTCACGTCAGTGAGTTATGATGAGGTTCATCACCTATACAAATGAAGAAGAGAAAGTTACTTAAAATGTAGTAAATGAAACTTAAGAGTGAAAGTACAACTCATTAGAACACAGACAGAAATAACTTCAGTGCTCTGAAGAGAAATGACAGACTGAAATAATGCAAAAATAAATAAATGAATGAATGAATTAAAAACAAAAACCATAACAGATACTTCAAATCAATGTTTTGGATTCTTTAAAACACTAAAGCAAATGCTTTTCAAAAGAACTAGTTGAAAATTATTTATCGAATTTATGAAGGTTCTTATATTAGAAACACTTTTGGATTTTAAGATCTCGTTTAGATTTGGGCGCGAAAGCAGGTGATCTCGTCTCCCCTCCTCAGTTTTGAGTTCTGTTGGGTTTAACCACAGATACATAACAGCGGCTCACTATGTAGGCTGTATTTGTGCACTTCAAAGTGTTTCAGGTTTGCACCCGAGTTTACACCCTAAAACATGGTGCAAAAACACACCCACTCATAACAGATCCAGTTCAAAACCAGCAAGTCAGCATATGACCGAAAACCATTTACATACAGCTCACGTATGTTACAAAATCCTAATTATGCAGACTGAATTCTGGCTTAAATTTAATTATACAATGCACTTGTCTTCATGGTCGTATGCTCTTTATTTCTTATGCTTAATTTGTGTGCACATAAAATCTAGTCACGAGCTACTAGAACTTGTTTTTATCATTTAAAACTAACTGAAACTAGCTCAAGCATGAAAATTCTCATGATACACTAAAATGAGTTTAAAAAACAAAGCTGTTTTGTAAGTTTTTAAGCTTGATTGATAATCAAATGAAAGAGATTTGAAGCTCAGATCCACATCAGCTTCCTCTTTTCAAGATCAACTGTTGAGTCTCATGAGTCTCGTCAAACTCAGATTGACCTGATTAAAAGCACGACTCACTTTCTACTGTACAAAAACACCCCTCAGTGCTGTTCAGTCATTTTTGATCTTTTTTTTTTTTTACTTCATCGGAATGTTAGGAAACCTGGTAAAGGTTTTGGTTGTCACTTTAAGTTTATAAAAAAAGGAGTCACACTTCTTGTACTCCTCGTGGTCTAAAATGACCACATTGAAAATGAATGGGAACAAATTTCATCTAGTGGAACCTTTTGGTACTGTGCCCAAACAAAATCTTTTTTTTTTGTGATATCAACTTGTGTAGATTTATGTTTTTGATTTTCATGCAGTTTTAGAGTAAAATGTTTTGGAAAATACATTCAGTTCAGTTCAAGTTTATTTGTATTGCGCTTTTCATGATGCAAATCGCTGCAAAGCAGCTTTAAAGAAAATTAAAGTATCTACATTATATTTAGTAGTAGCTTATCAGTGGTGACTATCTCAAGTTGATGTCCCAAAACGTAATAAGGACATCGATAAAATAGTCCATGGTTAGGGCTGGGAGATAAAACGATAACGATAATTATCCTAATATAATTTTCCTTGATAAAACGATATGAAGAGTTTGATATAATGTTTATGCGCCAAAAGTGGAATTAATCAGTGCTACTCATTTGAAGCGCCACACGCACCATTTATCCTCACGGCTCAAAGTTCAAACAGCAGCGCAGCGAAGTGTTTCCCGCTGATAAGTCTCGGTCACATGACCACTAAACAGCACTGTGAGAGGGACATTCTAAAGTGCTTAGTGTGGCTTAGTGCATTAAAACAGTGTTTTTTAAAAAGCCATTATTTTTTCAGTTTAACTAATTAAAAATATTTAACGCAATTAACGCAGGGGCGGAGCTAGGGTTTGCCACCCCACTCACAACTACTGTTTCGGTCTCTTTTTATTCTTGACAAGAATTGCATTCATTTAGATGTAGAATGTCTTTAGGTCCACATCAAATGGGAGACGTTACAGACGCGCACTTCACTTCGCCTTGTAGCTTGTATCATTTCATATCAAAGCACAAAAGAAACTACGAGCATGCAATGTTGTAGTTATGTCGTCAGTTAAGTCATGAAGTTACCAAAAAGGCAATTTAAGAACATGTCTCTGAAATGGTTTTCAAAACTGTCCTGGAGCAGCCCAGCACTGTCTCCCTCAAAAAAAAAAAATTAAAAAAAATACACACACACACTCGATTCAACTCGTCAGCTCATTAGTAGAGACTTTAAGACCTGAAGTGGGTCTGAAAAGGTGAAGAGAGTTGAGAGAAAATGTGATGCGTGTTCAGCAGCGGCAGCTCTTAAAGCAATAGCAGGCAAATAACCTAATAACCTGCTGCTGTGATGCCTGTTCATCAAAGAACAAAAGAAAAAGAGGAACTCAATAACTTTTGTAGCTTTAAGGATTCATCTACTGTATATTTAATTTAGAATTTAGTGTTTTCACTAAATAATAAACTTTATTCAATTTCTGCATATTTACTACTTGCTGAAGGGCAGGTAGCATGAAATATGACATTATAATGGGTTGAAGATTGTTTAAAGTTCACTTAAATTACAATAATTTTTAAGTTAATAATAAATGTTAAAATTGATAGCTCTCAACTATACTGTAATGCTAAATGGCTATAGTCAATAGTTAAATATTAGGGGGAAAAAACTATTTTCTAGAGACATCAGTAGTGTTGGTATCAGTAATACTGGCCTTCAGTCATAAAAAAAAATGCCATTAAACAAATATTAAAATATACTGTGTTTGTACATTAATTTGAAGATTGAATGTGAAATTATTGCAATATAAAAGTATGTTTTAAAACTTTAATGTTAAGTGGGACTAATCGTGATTAATTTCAGAAAAAAACATGCAATTAATTAGTTATTTTTTAAATTGATTGACAGCACTAATTAATAATAAAGTGTACTATGTACAGACAAGCAGATGAGTCCAGAATAAGAACACAATGCATTTAATTATCTATTAAGCATTTTCCTCTCATAGAAAACCATTATAACCATTAACACTTAACATGGCTTAATGCAAGTGTTGTTAAACACGTTAATTAAGTTTGGTCCTTTAAAAACACTGTTTTAATACATTACGCCATGTTAAGCATTTTTCACGTTAAGCGTTTTCGAAAGTCCCCTGTGAGATCCAGTGTGAAGCGCTCGAATTCAGCGAAGAACACAAATGTCTCAGTGATTAGTAATGACTAGTTTAAAGCTAGACGGAACAGCGCTGACAAACGATAGTCTTTTCAATCAACAAATCGCCATCATTTACCATGGATTTACTGTAGTAGCAACTGCACCATGGTTTTGAGGCAGAAATTTGGGATATTCATATAGAATTTTATTATATTATTACTGTAAGCATACATTAGTAATGGAATATACAGTATTTTTTTGATTAAGCTATAGTGTTTATGCATTAATACTAAATGCATTTACACTACTGTTTTTCAAACAAATTCCTAGAAACCATACAGATACATTTTTACCACAGTTTTAAGGCTTTAACTGTGTAACTATTTGAATAAAACTCAAACAGCCAGAATAATTCAATTCAACCACATAAAAAGCTGTTAAAATTTTTTTACAGATGGTACTGTTTTTGAAAATGAACATACATTTACATCTGCATCCTAACGCAAGCTACTACTGTCAACTCAAGCTATTGTCAAATGTGCATTTCTAAGAGACAAAAAAATTCAATTTTGTTATTATTGAAGCCTGCACTGCAAACTGTGCTGAAGATTCATATCATAGTCAGGATATTCAGAGACAGTCAGGCAACACAAACCTGTTTCATGATTTGAAACAATATCACTCATTAGAACATGCAGAAAATAAGAAATTAAGATATTTATTTTGTTAAGGAAAAATGACTGGAAAAGTGTAAAGAATTCAAAAAAGTGTTTGTCATGTTCTGACAATAAAAAAGTAGTTTAAAACCACAATTAACGGTGTGGGTTCTACAACTTTTAACTTAGGAGCAAAAATCTGCCTTTAAACTTGAAAGAAATAAAGATTTGAAATGTATCAATATCGACTGATATGAAAAATCACCATTTTTTTTGGCCATATTGCCCAGCCCTATGTGACATCAGTTATTTTTGTTTTCTTTGCGCACAAAAAGTATTCTCGTAGCTTCGTAAAATTACGGTTGAACCACTTTATTGTGTTTCTCGACCTGGGAACACTTCAGTTGCATTGCTTTCTATAGAGGGTCAGAGAGTAATTCATGACAGAATGTGTATTTTTGGATGAACTAACCCTTTAAGTCTGTGACCCAAAGTATTTAAGACGTATAACAGTTTAATTTGGAAATTTCATTTTCAGGTTGATGCTTAAGAAGTGAGGAACTGGTTATAAATGACAGAGGTGTAAAGTATTGGAGTAAATGTAACTAGTAATTACTGTACTTGAGTATCTTTTGGGATACTTTGTAGTTGTACTGAGTATCACAGATATTAGCATCTTTTACTCCCTACTTCACTACATTTTTCAACGAGTATCTGTACTCTTTACTCACTACATTTGAGATACACATTACATTTTGCAATGCATCTAGCTTTTCTGCAGCAGTTTATTTCTGCTACAAAAGATGTGATATCACCAACTACAGAGCACTGAAAGTACTATATCTAGTGCGGTTTGTCCATACTCACCCAAACTGGTCAACAAGGCTACTTTATGCTGGGTATACACTAAAAGATTTTTAAAATCTCTCAAGATCTTCAAAATGTGAGAAACCACAAACATGAGGACAAAAAAAATCCCAGATTTAGCCGTTTTGCTCCTATAGTGCGTGGTGTCCTCGGGGTTCCCCCCACACATCAGGGGGTTTTTTTATCGTAAATATTCAACGTGTTGAATATTTAAACTTTTTTTAAATGAAATTTTATTTATTTATTGCAATTTTGAGGTGTTCAGTTTTATTTTGGTTTTAGAAAATAAACGTGATTGTTGTCCTCACAAATCAGCTCTTTCTTGTTTGTGTTGCATGTTCTCTGTGCCTTGTCTTAGACTTTTATATCACTTTCTGTCTCCAGTTTGAATCTTATCTTGTTCAGCTTGTTATCCTCCTGTATATATATATATCGCTAGTGTTTCTTTAGTTCTTTGTGAGTTGTTGAATGTAATGGTTGTCTGTTTGCATGTCATTCTGTTCTTTGTTCCCTTTGGTTTTTGGTTTATTGTTTGTTGTAGTTTTTCCATGAAATGCCTGCACATAGATCCTTGCCTCTGCCTGTTTTCTCCAGCTTCTCCACAACGTTACAGTTTTTGACCGGCATGTCTCTTTGACGAGTGCATCTTTGAGCCTATATTTAGTATAAGTAAAATACTTAAGTACTGTTAAAATCAGACTTTTACTCAAGTTGTTTTGGAATTGGTGACTTGTAACTTGTAGTGGAGTAATTTTCACTGTAAGGTATCTGTACTTTTACTCAAGTATGGTTTTACACCTCTGATAAATGGATCATAACTATTTCATAAATACAATTTGGTATCAAACAAAAATCCAGTGGATTCATTTTCATTGAAAAAAAAACATATTTTTGACCTCTTTTTTGATCTCTATATTGAAAAAAATGTGGTGTAGGATTCACTTTGAAACAATTTTCACTCAGAATGTGCTAGCAAATTTCACAAAAAAATACAAAGAAATGGCAAGTAACATTGAATTTAATGTGGAATTATAATAATCTTTGTTATACTTCAAAAAAGTATTTTTTTTTTAGTGCAGTGATTGCTTGTCAATTATGAATGTGTTTTGTAATGAACAGAATCTTTAATCTATCAATAGATAAAATGACAGTCTGAATCACTCCAGACTAAAACATCACTTATCAAGACAATCAGACCACATTATTAATCATATTATGCTACATCATATCCTCCGGTGAGAGGAAACACACACACATACAGTTGGTCAACAGCAGGATCTCTGTGTTTCAGTCACGCAGTCTTCAGTTTAAAGTCAGAATGACGGCCGTCGTGTGTGACCTCATCATGACACGTCTGCCAGAGCGGCTGCTATTGGCCAGTTCCTTCTATGGCCATATTTGGAGACGTGCGCACTAGTGAGTGCAGATGAATGATTTAATGAATGTGAGTGAACAAAACTCATCTCTTAGTGTGGGTTGTTTGAGCGGTTTTTGCATGAAAAAAAAAAGTGATGTTTAATGTGCATCTTACTTGTTTTGTGTTCTAGCAGGTGGAAATAGTGCATCTGATCACTTAGCAAAGTAACGGCTCACTTGCAAGACACTTGTAAATTATTTTGTAATATTTAGGCTTAAAAAAAGACACTTTATTTAATATTACAAATTATTTTGTAATATTAAATGATTTTGTATTATTCAGGCAAAAAAATAAAAAAATAAAAAATAAATAATTAAAAAAAAGACACTTGCAAATTATTTTGTAATATTAAATGGTTTTGTAATATGCAGGCTAAAAAAAACCTTGCAATTTATTTTGTAATAATTTTTTATTTATTTTTTTTAAATATTCAGGCTAAAAAAACAAAACTTGCAAATTATTTTGCATTATTAAATGATTTTGTAATATTCAGGCTATTCATTTGAATAATTCTTAGATATGTTATATTTGTCTGTACATTTTCTGTAAAGCTGCTATGAAACAGAAAAAGGGTGTCATGCATTTATAACAACTTGACTGATCTTTGCTTTAGTAAACGCCACTAATGAACATTTGAAGTCGTTAATAGACGTTCTCGCTCTCTCTCTCACGCACACAGCGGCTCAGTGTCATATTTTAAAACCAGGGGAAGTAACAAACGGTGACGCCATCGGTTTGCAAAACACTGGTCACTGGTCAGTCTTCTTGAGGACAGTTAAGACGAATGAAGGGAACAAAGACACACGGGAGGAGAGCAAGGGAGGGGAAGCTGGTGCCAAACCAGATAAGGTCTATCAGTTTGGACAGAACAGCCTCGCCGCCAGCCAATCAGCTTCCAGCACGAGCACAGGTCACTTCCTGTTCAGACTGGTCTATACGTTAACCTGTTACATGAGCAACCACAGGTGTGAGAATCACGTTATCTATCAACATAACCACAATAAATCTATAGATTTCAAACCCCTGTGCTTTACAATGCTTGATTTGTTTATATATATAGAAGAAAGTGTAACTTAAACGAATGCATCTAAATAGGCAGCTGTATGCATTAAAATCAACATACAACTCATTTTACTCCCATAATGGGATGTATTTTAGAGGGAAAATGGATGTTCAGCAAGAAAAAAATATTATTTTATCCATCTGGAATTAAATGGATCACGAATAGTTAACTGGCATTAAAGTACTGTTTAAAGTCGGCATAAAACAGTGAATAATTAACTGAGTATTGGCTAACACTAACCAAAACTGTTTTACAAGTGGAGAGAAACATTTATTCTTCATAATAATTTGCACTAATGCACTAAAAATAGGGATTTCATTTTATATTGACACTGAAACACCTAAAAACAGAATCAAGTTTGAGCTATTTTTAATCGCTGAAGGTGGTATTCTGCTTCTATATGGACTCAGTCAAGGAAGAGAAGAAAGCACAAAAGCCACCGTCTGTGCCACAATTAGACTTCAGCAGCCATGAGAAAGTGGCAGCAGACAAACTCTCACTCTCCTCGCACTCGGTTGACTTGTGTTTTCCTCTTCCTCAGCTAAAAGACAAAATAGCTGCTTCTCAGAGCATCTTTCATCAATCTACAGGATCATGATTGTCTTACTGACCTGCATGCTGTGTGGTGTCTAAATATGAAAGTGCTAGATTAAATCGTGACTGATTTCAAATTGCATCCCTTTTTGTGTTTCTCGTTAGCCAATTTCTGGTTTACTAGGTAAACTTCCATTTTCAAAGTCTTAACTAGTGATATTTGCTAGAGGGTTATTAAAGTTACCTAAAACTAAAACCATAAAAAACTTTTTTTTTTTTTTTGTCATTTTAAATAAAATAAACACTATTAAACTGAAATGAAATATAAAAATATTTTATTTAATCTATTTTAGCTATAACTAATAAATAAAACATTAAAATAACTTTACTGTATATGAATTAAAATAATGTATTACAAATGACTTGATATAAACTGAAATAAATATTTTACTTTATATCTCAGCTAAAATAAATGAAATAAAATAAAGTACATATTTTATTAAAAATAAATTCATAAAACTATACAGACATAAAACAACAACAACAAAATTACTAAAAATGTCTTGAATATTCATAAAAAAAGAAATTTACATCTGAACATAATTAAACACACTTAGGCCTATGAACAGCATTGTTTTGTACATTTCAGAGGTTTCAAATTAATATTTTTAATATTTACCTTTTAACATAAAAATATCTTAATATTTAGGTATATTTAATATACACCCAAATATCTACTCTTAAAACAGTATTAATATATATTGAATATTAAATATGTATTCTTTTTAAGCATCACATTCTCAACGCTTTTTCCTCTTTTAAAAGACAAAGGCATTGAAACTGGCGGGTAAATGTGTCATAGTGAAACCAAACGAGACGAGAGTCAACTTCAGATCACATCTCTCTCACCACACCTTTTTCCACTCTGCTTTTTATAATTGTTGAAAAACCATGCGGCTCTGACCTCAAACACACACACACACACACTTTTAAAAAATCCCCGGCTCGGCTCTTGCTGTGTCAGGTTGTCATGGTTGCAAACAGACTTTGAAAGGCTGGTCTGATAATGTGATCTGGGGAATTGAAACCCTGCCGGTGTTCCCTGTATGAAAATAAATGCTCAGGCCTTCAAACCCGAGCTATATTTGATGCCCTTGTTCAGATACAAAGGAGAAAGAGAAGACCGATGTGGTTTATGCTGATTTAAACCTGCAGCATCATGTGCATGTCAATAACCGCTAAAGCGACAGAGCAGACCTTCTGAAAACCACAATGTTCCAATGATCTGGGTTAAAAATCACATTCAGACATTATTCATCTCTCAGTATATTCTCATTAATCCGACTCCTCTTTTCGTCTCGTATGCATGCATGCAATCATCAAAATACATACGACAGCAACGTGCGTGTTATTAAACGCTTTGTAAAGTAAATAGGAGACTACATGCAACTGCTCATCAGACTCAGGCATGCATGCACAGTTCTTTGCAGGTGTTGCACACAGGAAATAACACGCTTGAGTCGCTTTACGCCTCCTTCCTGTGCCTGATCACATCAGATCTGCCTTTCTCCTCTTTTAGTCAACTTTACTTCATTTTAGCACACTTTCAGAACTAGTAACCCAGCTGTTCCACTAATAAACTGAGCGTCCTGATCTGGAATCTGCTTTGAATGCTATCCTGGCATCGTTTCTCCCGCACACTTTCCTCACACATAATCTTGCACCAGCTGATAATTCACTTCCCTCTGATGGGGATTGAAGAGACACGCTTTGGCGTTTCCCCTCGTGTTGCAACTGTTAAGCAATGGGAGAACAAACCAAAAGAGCTCAGGAGAACAGAAAGCATGATAAGGCTGAACGCTGACCGGGAAATAGTCATCTAGCATATTTCTGTTCATTTTAATGTTCATTTCAACCATTTTCCATGAACTTTTGGTGCCCCAATTTTAAATATTTGGTTACATCCTTAAGATGAATCGCTTGTATTTTAAAATGAATCATTTGTATGATGAGATGAATCACTTGTATTTTAAGATGAATCGTTTTTATGTTAAGATGAATCATTTGTATTTGAGATGAATCACTTGTATTTGAGATCCAACACTTGTATTTAAAGTGAATCATTTTTATTCAAAATTCAAAATGAATCATTTGTATTTAGAGATGACTCATTTGTATTTAAACATAAACAACTTGTATTTTAAAATGCATCGCTTGCATTTTACGATGAATTGCTTATATTTTAAGATGCATTGCTTGTATTTTAAAATGCATCACATATTTTAAGATGAATCGCTTATATTTTAAGATGAATCGCTTATATTTTAAGATTAATCACTTGTATTGAAAGATTAATCACTTGTATTCAAAATTCAAAATGAATCATTTGTATTTAGAGATGACTCACTTATATTTAAACATGAATAACTTGTATTTTAAAATGCATCGCTTGTATTATAAGATGCATCGCTTGCATTTTACGATGAATTGCTTATATTTTAAGATGCATCGCTTGTATTTTAAAATGCATCGCTTATATTTTAAGATGAATCGCTTATATTTTAAGATGAATCGCTTATATTTTAAGATGAATCACTTGTATTTAAAGATTAATCACTTGTATTCAAAATTCAAAATGAATCATTTGTATTTAGAGATGAAACATATTTAAACATGAATAACTTGTATTTTAAAATGCAATGCTTGTATTATAAGATGCATCGCTTGCATTTTAAAATGCATCGCTTATATTTTAAGATGAATCGCTTATATTTTAAGATGAATCACTTATATTTTAAGATGAATCACTTATATTTTAAGATGAATCACTTGTATTTAAAGATTAATCACTTGTATTCAAAATTCAAAATGAATCATTTGTATTTAGAGATGACTCACTTATATTTAAACATGAATAACTTGTATTTTAAAATGCATCGCTTGTATTTTAAGATGAATCGCTTGCTTGTATTTTAAGATGAATCGCTTGTATTTTAAAATGCATCGCTTGTATTTTAAGATGAAACGCTTGTATTTTAAGATGCATCTCTTGTATTTTATGATGAATCTCTTGTATTTTAAGATGCATCGCTTGTATTTTAAGATGAAACGCTTGTATTTTAAGATGCATCTCTTGTATTTTATGATGAATCTCTTGTATTTTAAGATGCATCGCTTGTATTTTAAGATGAAACGCTTGTATTTTAAGATGCATCGCTTGTATTTTAAGATGAATCGCTTGTATTTTAAGATGCATCTCTTGTATTTTATGATGAATCTCTTGTATTTTAAGATGCATCTCTTGTATTTTATGATGAATCTCTTGTATTTTAAGATGCATCGCTTGTATTTTAAGATGAATCACTTGTATTTTAAGGTGAATCACTTGTATTTTAAGGTGAATCACTTGTATTTTAAGGTGAATCACTTGTATTTCAGGATGAATCACAAGTATTTTAAGGTGAATCACTTGTATTTCAGGATGAATCACAAGTATTTTAAGGTGAATCACTTGTATTTCAGGATGAATCACAAGTATTTTAAGGTGAATCACTTGTATTTCAGGATGAATCACAAGTATTTTAGGATGAATCACTTGTATTTCAAGATGAATTGCTTGTGTTTTAAGATGTATCACTTGTATTTTAAAATGAATTGTTTGTTGTTTTCCTCATTTCTTTGGATAAAAGTGTCTGCTAAATGTACAAATATATCCTTGAATAGAGCAAAATAGCATATTAGTGAAACCGGCATCAGTGACTGACAATAAAAACCATGCTTTTTACTGTTCCCACTATTTATTCATACTAACTTGCATTAACCAGAATTGAGACTTTTAAAGGGATAGTTCACGCAAAAATTAAAATTTTGTCATTTACTCACCATCAAGTTGCTCCAAACCTGTATGAGTTTCTTTCTTCTGCTGAACATAAAATAAGATATTTTGAAGAATGCTGGTAAACCAAACAGTTGACGGTACCCATTGACTTCCATTGTATTTTTTTCCCACTAGGGACCAACAACATTTTAGTTACCAACATTCTTCAACATATATTTTTATGATCCACAGAAACTACAGGTTTTGAACAACTTCAGTGTGATTAAATGATATTTTTTTTGGATGAACTATCCATTTATGTGAGTTTTTAATATCTATTTATTGAGGTGTCTGTCTCAACTGAAACGGCACCTGTAAAATAAACGCAGAATTTAAAACACGTCACAGCACAGGAAATGCGAAAATGTGAATACTGTATATGCGGACATTAGCATGCGCTTAAATGAGTCGGGGGTCAAAAAGAGCAGCGAATGAAAGAGAGGCGTGAAGCACTGACTGTTATGCCTCTTCCTGTGTGGTTGAGCACCACGTGGTTGGCAGCAGGGTTAAATACGAGCACTTCTCCTGTTTTAGGCCCATTTCTACTTGGGCTGGAGAGGAAGACACCTGAAGAACTCTGCTAAGACCACTGGAGAAGAAGAAAGAGGCAAATATGGCACTACTGGGCTTGATCTACATAGGTATGGATGTAATAGGGCCATAAAAAGTTCTGATGGGTAACGTATGGTTATTGGTTATACTGGGATGCGCAGGAAACAGGAAGCGATTTATTTTGTACATTTTGACTTTTTCTTGTTTCGTCATCAATGCATTTAATGATGTACGACTTTATGTATTAATGTTCTGCATAAATATTTTCAAGTTTTTCACTGTAACGTTTTTGAGCAAATGATCATGTCAGACTCTCCACTGACGCATGTATAACATTTAAAAATTCAAAACATATTTGATCAGTTTCTGGAATGCAATAAATTGTCAATTGTATTTCAGTATTATTTATTAACCGACAATTTGAAGAACAATTTTTAAAAGTAATGTATATGCACCAGTTCCTGTTCAAGAGTGCTAAAAATTGCAATCTTTTTCTATTATTGTAGTTTCTTTCTTCCCCACACTAAACAACAGCAAAACCAAAAAAAAAAAAAATATATTAAATATTTTTTAAATAATAATAAAATGCTCATCTTCTTTTAAAAGAAAAAGCTTACTCATGTTGATCAAAATGGCTGCCGTCTGATGTGAGGAAGATGTTTGTGTCGCCACCACTAGCATTTGCGAATGACGCATTATTCTTTAAGAAAATTTGTACTTTAATCAACTTATTTTCAAAAATTGCTGTATAAACGTTAACATAATTCAACAAAATGCATGTTACAGTATATTTGTCATACATTATGCACCTAATAATTTAGTAAAACATTTCTGTTTTGCATGTCGTATGTTCAAATTGCAATCAGTCAAACTCAGTTTCCTCAAACGTTAAGAGTTTCAAGTCTGTATAGAATTTGGGTGCGGTTCATGAGCTGTGCAGAAGTGGAAATGTGTGTGTGTGTGTTTATGTGAAGGAGGAGTTTGAGATCTTCAGCGTTTCTCCAGATGAGCCGTGGACACCTGGACATTGGGATGTACAGTGCAGTCATCCATAAAGTAGAAAGCACTACTAAACCCCTCGCCACAGTGTAGTGTTTCCTACTTTATGGATGAGTGTACTGTTGGCTGCTGGGAAACTTCACGCTGCTCGACACAGAACGACAGGAAAGAGAGAAAAGAGGAACTGGCTTGGTTTCGTAAAGCCGTGCACGTCTCATGGTGTCAATGCAAGTCCACGTGAGACGGCGGCATGCTTGAAGAAACTAAAGCCAGGTTTCTCTGATTGCTGTAAAATCATTGAAAATGTCTTGTATGATGTATGTAAACTTCAATAAAACAGAAACAAATAAAACACATTTGTCTGAGTCAGGGTCATTATTGATAATGAAAAGTGAAACTAAAATTAAAAAAACATTTTTTTTGTTACCTGAAATAAAATAAATGTTAACTGAAATCAAATAAACACTTTTATTTTATTTATTAAACATAAAAAAGCATTTTTGTTACTTGAAACAAAATAAATGTTAGCTGAAAATAAAAATTAATTTTATTTATTAAACAAACATTTTAATTCCTTTACTAATTTTTTTTTTTCAAAAATATTTCTAATTTTCATTTAGTTTAACTTGACATACTAAAATAACTAAAACTACAGCTAAAAAAAATCAATAATACTAAAAACCATACGGACATGCATAAAAATCCCCCAAAACTACTAAAAATTACAAAAACTTTCCTAAACATTTTAACTGAAATAAAAATAATTTATATTTTTTATTATTAATAAAAACTATATCTATAATATCTATAACATACCTATAATATCTATAATAATATACTAAAATATATAATAATATGCTAGAATCTGAATGATACTCCATCACAACAGAAACTCATTTTATGTGAAAATATACTTTATTTCTGTAAAAAGTCCATATTGCAACAAGTCTTGTCATTCACTTCAAGTAAATCACTACAACTTTCCCCACAAAGCAAGAAGCCTGTGTGACTATCCAAAAACATGGTTTCGGCATGCACAAAAGAAACCCAAAAAATACTGTACCAAAAGAAGCCGTATTTACAGGTGAGTTTCCAAAAAATGCATTACAAAAATGTACAAAAAAACATCCTTCAGGACAGACACAAGAATAGAGTCTCGTTCTGGCTGTATGAAAATATCATACCTCAAATCACAAAAATACACCGAGCTCAGCGCCTCCTTCGCATACGGCCAAACAAAGCTACGTGCAACTACTACGACACATAAATAGAATAAATAAGGCCGAGTATAGATGGAAACCCATCATGCATGCAGTCATTACAAACACAGCTGTAGTAAACTTGAAGTTAAGACTAAACGAGGTCTTATAAGGCTAGTTTTTATTATGGCCTAGGATACGCCTACTTGCAGTAGCGACGGTTACGATGGTAAGATCTGCGGCCTGTGCGTTCCTCAGCTTCACCGTGGCAGGAATCACAGCATGCGTCTGGATTATATAGTGCAGCGAGGGGAAAATCATCTGACTAGTTGATATTAAGGGGCTGTACAGCGCATCACTACCCATGAAATGATCAAGGATACTTGTTTGATGACACACGCAATCTACAAAAATGCTAAAGCACAACTTTCTTTGTATATTCTGTTCTGCCAGTTCGAGAAACGGTCGAATCTTCACCTACTTCCTGTCTGTGAGGACATTTGGGCTCTAGCTCCGCCCCTGCAAATGCCTGGCATTCTGTGATTGGTCGCTGTGGTGATGTGCAGAGCACATCAAGGTTTGGCAAGATTGTGTGGTTTGGACAGTCTCGCCTGAGAAGAGCAAGAGCTGACTTAAGACGCGAAACTGATGAGCGGTTCGACCTGAGAAATGATTTCACGTGAGCCCTGTAAGACCACAAGAACCAGCGGATGACGCTAGAAAAACAAACACATTATACAGCAATGTAAAGTTGAAGGGTGTGTGGTGTTACGCTCACATGCTGTGTCTGTATTATGACGCTCCTAAAACGGAGGAAAAGAAATTAGGAACTAAGCAAGAAGAGTTAAGACAGAGCTCATGCAGAAAGAAGCCAATGTTTCTCTGTTTCGCAAATTATTAATGTCGCTATTGTAGAGTGAGTTCCATGTCGATGAGTTTGAGAAAAGGCGAAGCAGAACTAAATACAAAGTTCATTACGAACGATAAAAGCTTCAGTGCATCATCAGATGCACAATATTACATTTACAGAGAACGATCAACATTTTCCGGTTCTATATGCCGTTTTAGCATGCAAACAACATAAATCATAAAGTTGAAAATGATCATAAATATGTATTGTTGTTGGGTTTTTTTGAGCAAATGCAAGCATAATGTTAAATTGGGGAAAAAAGCGCATAAGAATGAGCACAGAGGTATGGAAGCCCGTTTCCGCAACTGAATTAAAAAAAATAATTGCAAATTTTTATCTCACAATTCTGATCTTTTTTCTCAGAATTGCATGATATAAATTTGTAATTCAGACTTTACATCTCACAATTCTGAGAAATACAGTCATAATTGTGTGATGTAAAGTCATAATTGTGAGTTTCGCAAATAAAATCAGAAGAAAATAGTATTTTTTCCCCTCAGAACTGGACTTTATAACTCACAACTGCAAGTTTATATCTTACAATTCTGAGAAAAGAAGTCAGAATTGGGAGAAACAAGTCAGAACTGCAAGATCAAGGAAAATTCAGAATTGCAAAAAAAAAAAAAAAAGTCACATTTGTGAGTTTACATCACAATTCTGACTTTATTTCTCACAATTTCTAATTTACATATTGCAATTCTGTCTGAATACCTAAAAATTGCAGGTTTATATCTTGCAATTCTGAGGAAAAAGAGTCAGAATTGTGAGATGTGAACTCACATTTGTGAGAAAAAAAGTCGCAATTACCTTTTTTTTATCGAGTGGCACAAATGGGCTTCCACACAGTAGAGTGTAGAATATAATAAAACACTGTTTTCAGTAGAATACAACAATGGTACTAATGAAATAATCTGAAAGTGCAGAAAATATTGTGATATAGATATAAAAAGCTTTCGGCCAGTCGGTGATCATTCAGATTTTCTCCAGTAAAAACAAATGAATTAATATGTAACAATTTGAGTTCAGCTCAGTCTGTACTGGTTTAACTAACCGGTTTGTATTATTCTAGCTTTAACTGGATAACACCAGCAACATAAAATAGGCGAAGAGACACAGTTCTGCAGTCTTGGACCCTACTTGTAGTGCAAAATACTTTTATAGTGACAAAAATTTTTCGTCACACTCCTTCGCTTTATTTTCCAGAATTCCTGGAATAAATATCATGTCAACACATCTCCTCTAAGAGTGCTCTGCCTTTCAGTGGATTATGTTTGTGAACACTAGCAGATGGTTATTCATGTCTAGATGCTGTTACACTGAAGTTAAGCGTTTATTTAGAATATTTTGCTATCTTTTTACTCTTCAAATGAGTATTTTTATAGCTTTTCAACAGGCATGAGCTCTAGTCACAGCTTTAATGGGTTCAAACCCATTTCCCTATTTGCACAAGTATTGCGATTATTTGCTTTTTTGAAAAGAAGAAACAGTCCGACAGACGAAAGCGCTGGTAAATCTGCATCATTATGGCAAAAATCAGAGAATGAGAAAGATTCTCCTATCGGACGGACACACACTCGAACTGACACGACACACGAGAAAAAGTGCAATCTGCAGATCTTCAGGCTCACAGCTATTCCTTCTTGCTGGAGCCCAGCTTTCTGAAGAGCTTCCTGCCCTTGGAGAAGAAACCTTTCTTCTTCTTCTCGGGCAGGGAGGCTTCGGGAAACGGAGGGGTCGCGGGTGGAGACGAGCTCAGGGTTGGTTTCTGATCTGAGTCCGGCTCAGGGTTCGGTTCTGGCCGAGCCGGCGGATTTGGGTCGAGCTGAGAGGAGCTCACGGGATCAAGACGCTCAGACGATTCTGTCTGGCTCACCTGGGAGAAAAACAGAGGAAAGATGAAGGTAGGCAGGTAGTTGAGATTTTAATGCCATGTCAGTAATTGTTTACAAAATAAAATAAATAATATAATATGATTAAAAAAACACAAGCTGTTTAAATGTACATATGATAAAAATTCTAAGACTAAAATTCTAATTCTAAAAATTCTTATTTAAAAAATTCCAGTCCTTAAGAGAGCTAACAGAGAGTTAACTTTCAATTACATAAGAGTTTAAAAAATAAATAAATAAAATAAAAAAGACTAAAATTATGTAAGATGAAGGAGATTTAATACTGCATATATGAAATACTGTATGTATGAAATGGTATTGTGGGAATCCAAAGTAGCAGGAGAAAAAAAAAACAGCAGCAGTTACAAGTCTGAACATCTGACTTTATGATCTTAAATGCTTCGGCTTAAATTACAAAAATTGATAAGGCATGGCTCTCACCATGAGTTTAAAGGGACAGTTCACATAAAAATAAAAATATAAAACAACACTAAACACTAAAACAAAAGTGAATAAATGAAACCTAAAAATAATATAAAAAAACAGTAATAATAATAATAATAAAAAATAAAAATGACAAAAGCATGTAAAATTATTAGAACTAAAACTAGAAATTAAAATGAAACCTGAAAATATGAAAATAAAAGGTAATTCAAAATATTAATAAAAACTATAATAGTATATAATAGTACACATTCTGGATTCAAAATGATTGAATCTCTAAAACTTTACAGTACTTCTTTAGAGTTTTTCTTTGTTATTCTGAGCTTTACTTAAACTGAACACTAAAACCTCACAGGAGAAAATCAGTCATACACGTTTTGAAAAAAGGAAGGCGAGTAAATGAAGAAGCAATTTTTTGGGTACACTAACCCTGCAAAGCATGTGCATTGATTCTAAAATTCATCTTCAGACTCTCAGTGTAATGTTCAGTGTCATTATATCTAGAGACGCTAGAGAGGGTTTGCTGCAGGTCGGGTCAGATCTATGAAACACTTACGGTCACTGTTTAAAGTGAACACCTCTCCTGTGCTTCTGAAAACCATGCAAAAATAAAAACAAACACACATAAGACGACATGCAGAACAAAAGACAGCTGGAGAAACTAATGCTGTTAATCAGTGATGGACAGAACAGAATGAAAAATACATGCAATGATCAACATTAATGCATGCAATAAACACACACACACACACACACACATACCTGTGAATCCCTGCGGCTCTCCGTCACCGTGTGCTCCGTCCGCGCCGCGTCTTCTTCTGTCTCTGGAAAAGCTTGCAGGAAGTTGGACGGCACGAGGCCTTTGTGTCCATTGAGATCCCCCTGAAAACCACACAGAACCATCATGCACTGCTGCTTTGCTCAGTCATTCAGTGTTCATGGCTGTACACGGGGTTTGGAAAAACTGAGCGGTTCTGGGATAGATTTTCATTCCCCTGATCTACATATGTGCATTTGCCCTCCATTTAATAACAACAGCTTAGATAACGATCTTAATCTTAAATAACAATAGCTTTAAACTAGTCTTTCTTCAGTCTTTTTCATAAGTAAACAAGAAAAATGTTATGAAAAATATAATTTGAATAGGTAAGTAATACATTTTTCATTTTTAGGTGAACTATCACTTTAAATTTTGAGCATAGAGCAGCCATTGACATCACTATAAAAAGGACGCAGACACGTGGGGGTATCTTGTAAAATTAAAGGAATAATGAAGGAGACGAATAAAGAAAAAACATTAAAGAACTAGGATTTACAGTAAACTAAAGCAACTAGTGCTGAGACGGAACTTTCAACAAAGCACATAATAGCTGAATAAAATACAATAATTATTTAGTTATTATCTAATTGAACTGTTAATTGAAATAAAGCTGAAATAAAATAAAATGTAAATATTAGATGAAACACTAAGATACAACTAACATATTAAATGAAACCTAAATAGTAATAAAAATGGTAATAATAATACTTGGGTAATAGTAACTAAAGTTACTTTTAAAAGTAATGCATTACAATATTACGTTATTGCATTTGTATTTTTTATGGAAAGTAATGCATGTTATTTTCGTGCTACTTTTTGTCACCTAGGCTGGGCTTTTTTTTAATAACAAAAAAAAGTTTGCCAATATTTTTGGCAACTGTAAAGGCCCTTTTACACCAAAAGTGAAATGATTAAGCCTCAGGCTGAAGGGACTGCCCCTGCTCCTGCACCTCACTCCCAATTTCTCAGTCAATAAATGGGAAAAAAGTAACTTGAAAAGGTAAATATTTCATTGTACATTTAAAAGTAATGTGTTACTTTTGAGTTACTTCTGAAAATGTGACCCTGGACCACAAAACCAGTCACAAGGGTCAATTTTTGAAATTGAGATTTATACATCATCTGAATAAATAAGCTTTCCATTGATGTATGGTTTGTTAGGATCGGACAATATTTGGCTGAGATACAACTATTTGAAAATCTGGAATCTGAGGGTGCAGAAAATATTTTTAAAAAAAATCACCTTTAAAGTTGTCCAAATGAAGTCCTTAGCCATGCATATTACTAATCAAATGGAACATGATCTTTACTTAATATCCTAATGATTTTTGGCATAAAAGAAAAAAATGGATCATTTTGACCCATACAATGTATTGTTGGCTATTGCTACAAATATACCTGTGCTACGTATGACTGCTTTTGTGCTCCAGGGTCACATTTGTAATCTGATTACATTATTTGCATTACTTGTAATGCGTTACCCCCAACACTGGCTCTGACAGATCAGCTCAGATCTCTGCAGCACCGAAATACAATTATTATTAAGCAATTACTTCACAACTTGTATTATTCACCTCGGAAATAACTTGAATGGCAGCACGGTCACAAATGTGTCATTGCACAAAACTCCTACACTGTAAAAAATGCGACTGCACATTTTCCAGTTTACAAAACCTTTTGAGTCTCATATACTAAAAAATGCTATTTTCTTCAAAAAACCCTTGTCAGACCAACAAAATTACCCCAAATGTTGTCCCGACTAGTCAAACACAGTTGACTGAACAAAGAATTTCATATTGTTGAAATGTTAAGGCTTTGTGAGTTCCCAGCATGCATTGCAGCTTGAATAAATTATGCAGTTACTGTTCATTTAAACTTTTTTGTTGTTGTTTTATCGTTATTGTTAGTTATTTGTTGTACTGTGATGTAAAGGGCTCATTTTTTTTTTTTTTACATTTGTTGATTGCCACCGTTCTTCTGGTTAGTGTCTAGTTTTGAGGCCTAGAGTATGTTCAACCACTTTTATCCGTTTTCTGGATATCTCGGTCTTGTAAGTTGTCTTACAAACAAAGACAATATTGTTTACTTATTAGACTAACTTATCCATTAATGTTTGTCATTTGTAAACAAGTAAAATATTTGATAATTTGAGACACATTGGAAAAGCATTACAAGTCATTTTAACTAACAAAAAAGAGACATGTGACTTTACTCAGTGACTTGGGTTGAGTGAACAACTTGGTCCAAAGTTGAGTAAACTCAAAAAAGCTGTGCAGCAAGTTGCCTTGAAATTCTAAGTTAAGTCAACTTTTCATTTACAGTGTATTCTAACAGACAGACAGACATGAAAGAAACTCACATAGTAGAAGCCGTCATCGTCCATGTCACCGAACACATAGATGATGTCGCCCGCGCTGAAGGTCAGTTCAGCCTGGACAAACAGTACATTAAACTCATGCTTTAGACAGCTTACTAGTATAAGGAGCTTTTTTGTCATAGTAATAATGTCACCTCTATGTCTGCATTAGGAGAGCTCTCTCTGGGGTCGTAGTCAAAGATGGCCACCATCCTGCGAGGTCTGGAGCTTCCCATCGGGCCGGCGGAGCGACTGAGGTCTGCAAGTCAAACACAATCTCTTAACGAGCGTCTTTAAAGATGCAGCGCTCAGGGTGAAAATGACACAGAAAGTGCCAGAAAATACATATTTATTTGATATCGAACATTTGATATATTTGTGAAGTCTCTATTATGGGTTTATCAGGTGATGGTTTCGTGTCTCTGCAGACATTACAGAGCTTCAATATGAAGGAAATGCTCTCAACGACCTCAAAACATGAAATGACAATTATATCTAAATCTACTGTGATGGTTGACAGTAAAAACAGCTTGATCTAACACAGTGAACCAACAACTACTTCAGATGTGTTCTAGCATTTTATGTAATATTTACAACAATGTTGCAGATTTTATGAACTTGAGTATTTCAATTAATTGATTTAATTGAAATATGTTTGCTGTGAAATTTTATTGTTAGAAAAAAAGAAAAATCTGCAAAAAATGCCTTAATTATTAAACAAAAGTTTATTTTTGATAATGTCATAAACTTGTATATATACAAGTTTATAACTGTTTTCTATTTGAATATATTGTAAAATGTAATTTATTGCTGTGATCAAAGCTGAAGCATCATTACTCCAGTCTTCAGTGTCATAAGATTCTAATGGCTTCTGAAAATTCAGCTTTGCATCACAGTGATTAATTACACAATAAAACATATTCAAATAGAAAACAGCTGTTTTAAATTGAAATAATATTTCACATTATTACTGCTTTTACTGTAAGCCAGATACATACGCTATGCACGTTTATGAACACTAAACTTCAAGCTATGTAAGCTTGATTTATGCATTATTGTATAATGTTTGACCACAATTCATAACAGTTATCAGTTTCTGGTCCACAAGGGTCATGGCAGAGGAATAGTTTGAAAACAATTTAGCGGAGGAAGTTAATTAAACAGTTAATTAAATGGTTGACGTGTGTGCAGTAGTGTAAGAGAATGAAACTCAATCTATCAGGCTCAGTCTACCTCTATCAAGAATGCATGTAAATTATTTACAACTCATTCTCCATTTGTGTTAAAAAAAAAAACTTCTGGTAAACCTACTGCATGATAAACAGACTGAACAGAAGAAAAAGGCACTTAATGACACTCTTCAAGAGAAACACTGAAAATGACAGAAATCACATGCAAAGTGAAGCAAATCACACAAGACATGAGCACAGCTGTCCAATGAGAGACTGAAAGATCATTAGTGGTTAGTTCAGAGACGAGGGCATGTGGATGCAGATCTCCATGGTAACTGCATGCAGCGCTGCATGAGTACATCAGCATGCAGTTAAACTGTCAGTCACATGCGGCTGGAAACATGAGAGAGAAACGCAGGACGGGACAGGAGGAGCTCAAACCTTGACTGGAGGTGTCCATAGCGGAGGTGTTGTCCCACACCGCGGCCGACTCCACTGGAAAAGGACAGAAGTGGGCGGGGAGGGAAGGGTTAGACACAATCTGATTGGCTGCGTGACCTTGATTGACACTCGGGCTCATTTGGGAAAAAGACAAATCAAACTAAACAAAACCAAATAAAACCAAACAAAATGAGCCACAGCGCTTTGAGGATATGAGTGAAGCGGTTATGAGCCACACACACAAGCACACACACTTCAGGCAGTCAGCTTCAGAGAGGTGGTGAGTTGACCAAAGGGGGTTGTGAGCCCAAACATTAGAAAACACTGATTTAAAGAAATCATTCCAGATTCAATATAAATTTAGGTTTGACAGCATTTGTGACACTGTCACTTAATACAAAATATGTTTATATATCATTATTTATTTATATATTATAAAAAAATTTCAAAAAAGAAAAACAGCATTTGTGGCATAAAGTCAATCACCATAAGTTATTTTATATTATATATAAAATTATGATTATTATTTTA
Organism: Onychostoma macrolepis; assembly: GCF_012432095.1. Lineage (NCBI taxonomy): Eukaryota > Metazoa > Chordata > Actinopteri > Cypriniformes > Cyprinidae > Onychostoma > Onychostoma macrolepis. Next base: position 42,600,041 of record NC_081159.1, on the reverse strand, counting down.
ATACATTATTATTATTCATTTATTTCGAAATAATAGCATTTGTGAAATTGACAATTACCACTTACCACTTATATTATAATTTTAATATATTATTTATTTAGATTTTTTTTTTACATATTATATATAATTATTTTAATATATTATTATTATTATGGTTTGAAAAAATATCATATGTGAAAGTCAATTACTACTTACCACTTACCACTGTTGTTGTTATTTATTTATTTAGTATTTTTCATCTTATTTATCCAAAAAAAAAGAAGAAAAAAAAAGAATTTGTGCAATAATGTCAATTACCACAAAAATATCGGCACCCTTGGTAAATATGACCAAAGAAGGCTGTGAAAATTAATCTGCATTCTTAATCCTTTTGATCTTTTATTGAACAATTCACAAAAATCTAACCTTTCATTGATTAATAAGAATTTAAAATGGGGGGAAAATATCATTATGAAATAAATGTTTTTATCAAATGCACGTTAGACACAATTATTGGCACCCCTATGAATTATTATGAGTAAAATATCTCTAAAGTATATTCCCATTCATATTCACAATTTTGAGCACTCCAGGGTGATTATGAACATTAAATTATCCAGCCATGGCTTCCTGTTTCACAGAAATATAAATATGAGGGAAAACAAAGCCCAAATTCCCTTAATCATCCATCACAATGAGAAAAACCAAAGAATATATTTCTGATGTGCAGCAAAAGATAATTGAGTTTCACAAATTAGTGAAGTGGCTTTAAGAAAAGAGCTAGAGCAGTGAAAATTCCCATTTCCACCATCAGAGCAATAATTAAGAATTTCCAATCAACATAAAATGTCTGGAAGAGGACGTGTGTCTATATCGTCCTAATGCACGGTGAGAAGGAGAGTTTGAGCGGCTAAAGACTCTCCAAGGACCACAGCTGGAGACTTGCAGAAAATAGTTGAGTCTCGGGGTCAGAAAACCTTAAAAGAAAATAGTCAAACAGCACCTACATCAGCACATGTTGTTTGGGAGGGTTTCAAGAAAAATTCTCCTCGCTCATCCAAAAACAAACTCCAGCATATTCAGTTATCAGACACGACTGGAACTTCAAATGGGACTGGCTTCTATGGTCAGATGAAACAAAAAAAATTAGCTTTTTAGCAGCAAACACTCAAGATGGGTTTGGTGAACACAGGGATAAAAAGTACCCCATGTGTATAATGAAATATACTGCTGTATTTTTGATGTTGTGGGCCTATATTTCTGCTGGAGGTCCTGGACATCTTGTTTAGACACATGGCATCATGGATTCTATCAAATACCAACAGATAAAAAATCAATAAGTGACTGACTCTGTTAGAAATCTTATAATGGGCCATGTTTGGATTTTCCAACCGTACAATAATCCAAACACAAACCTCAAAAACAACACAAAAATGGGTCACTGAGCACAAAACCAAGCTTCTGCTGGCCATTCCAGTCCTCTGACCTGAACCCTGTAGAACATGAGTGAACTGAAGAGAAGAAGCAGCAACATGGAGCTGTGAATCTAAAGGGTCTGGAGTGATTCTGGATGAAGGAATGGTCTCTGATCTCTTGTCAGGTGTTCTCTGACCTCATCAAGCATTATAGGAGAACATTTAGAGCTGTTAAACTGGCAAATGGAGGTTTCAAAAACCATTGAATAAAAGGGTGCCGTTAATTGTGGCCAATGTGTATTAGAGAAAAATATTTATTTCATAATGATATTTCCCCCTATTTTAAATTCTTATTATCCAATTAAAGGTTAGATTTTTGTGAATTATTTAAATAAAATATCAAAAGGATTAACAATGCAAATTAATTTTCACATTTTTGGCCATAACTGTAGGCTAATTATTTTTAATTATTAATACTATATCATCATTTAAATAAAAAGAAAAAAGAAAAACAGCACTTGTGGCATAATGTAAATTAATACTATATATTCTATTACTATTATCATTTGTTTTATTTTTAACAGGTTATTTTCGTCTAAAAAAAGAAAAACAGCAGTTAGAGTTAATGCATTTACAATGTAATGCAATTAACATACAGTGAGGAAAATAAGTATTTGAACACCCTGCTATTTTGTAAGTTCTCCCACTTAGAAATCATGGAGGGGTCTGAAATTGTCATCGTAGGTGCATGTCTACTGTGAGAGACATAATCTAAAAAAAAAAAAAATCCAGAAATCACAATGTATGATTTTTTAACTATTTATTTGTATGATACAGCTGCAAATAAGTATTTGAACACCTGAGAAAATCAATGTTAATATTTGGTACAGTAGCCTTTGTTTGCAATTACAGAGGTCAAACGTTTCCTGTAGTTTTTCACCAGGTTTGCACACACTGCAGGAGGGATTTTGGCCCACTCCTCCACACAGATCTTCTCTAGATCAGTCAGGTTTCTGGCCTGTCGCTGAGAAACACGGAGTTTGAGCTCCCTCCAAAGATTCTCTATTGGGTTTAGGTCTGGAGACTGGCTAGGCCACGCCAGAACCTTGATATGCTTCTTACAGAGCCACTCCTTGGTTATCCTGGCTGTGTGCTTGGTCATTGTCATGTTGGAAGACCCAGCCTCGACCCATCTTCAATGCTCTAACTGAGGGAAGGAGATTGTTCCCCAAAATCTCGCAAAACATCCTCTCCTTAATACAGTGCAGTCGCCCTGTCCCATGTGCAGAAAAACACCCCCAAAGCATGATGCTACCACCCCCATGCTTCACAGTAGGGATGGTGTTCTTGGGATGGTACTCATCATTCTTCTTCCTCCAAACACGTTTAGTGGAATTATGACCAAAAGTTATATTTTGGTCTCATCTGACCACATGACTTTCTCCCATGACTCCTCTGGATCATCCAAATGGTCATTGGCAAACTTAAGTCGGGCCTGGACATGTGCTGGTTTAAGCAGGGGAACCTTCCGTGCCATGCATGATTTCAAACCATGACGTCTTAGTGTATTACCAACAGTAACCTTGGAAGCGGTGGTCCCAGCTCTTTTCAGGTCATTGACCAGCTCCTCCCGTGTAGTTCTGGGCTGATTTCTCACCTTTCTTAGGATCATTGAGACCCCACGAGGTGAGATCTTGCATGGAGCCCCAGTCCGAGGGAGATTGACAGTCATGTTTAGCTTCTTCCATTTTCTAATGATTGCTCCAACAGTGGACCTTTTTCACCAAGCTGCTTGGCAATTTCCCGTAGCCCTTTCCAGCCTTGTGGAGGTGTACAATTTTGTCTCTAGTGTCTTTGGACAGCTCTTTGGTCTTGGCCATGTTAGTAGTTGGATTCTTACTGATTGTATGGGGTGGACAGGTGTCTTTATGCAGCTAACGACCTCAAACAGGTGCATCTAATTTAGGATAATAAATGGAGTGGAGGTGGACATTTTAAAGGCAGACTAACAGGTCTTTGAGGGTCAGAATTCTAGCTGATAGACAGGTGTTCAAATACTTATTTGCAGCTGTATCATACAAATAAATAGTTAAAAAAACCATACATTGTGATTTCTGGATTTTTTTTTTTTGATTATGTCTCTCACAGTGGACATGCACCTACGATGACAATTTCAGACCCCTCCATGATTTCTAAGTGGGAGAACTTGCAAAATAGCAGGGTGTTCAAATACTTATTTTCCTCACTGTACATGTTCACCAGAGACTAAGTGTGACTGACTTCGGTTGCATTTCCCAAAAGCATCGTAAGCCAGTGGTTTCTACAATCTACCTAAGCTTATGTTGCTTTTGGAAAATGCAGCCGTGATCTGTAAACATGAAGGTTGATTTCACATGCTATTGCATTTAACATTTTTCCAAAGTGTTCGGCTTTTTAGTGGCCATTCGTGTAATTAATACCGTTTTTCTTCATCCAAACAGCCTTTCCTAGATCAGCAGAAGAGATGTTATGTTTTTATGCATCGTTTTCATTACAATAGCATGCACGGAATCATGCACAATAAGACCAGGAACATTTGTTTGGTAAAAAAAATTGAAATTAAAAGGTTAATTTTGATTTCATGCTGACTGTGGTTCAAAACTAAACCAACGAGACTAAGAACATCTAACGCTCGTGTCCCCCTTTGGTCAGACTTCCTGATGCAGAAGCAGAAAGCTGATGGGAGTGAATTCAGCAAACCAAACGCAGGTGAAATCTCGGAGAGCAGGAGGAGACAGCGAGCGCTGACACACACCTTTCTTGGAGCGTCTAGGTTTCGGCGGTGCAGCGGGACGGCGTGGAAGCTGTGCATGTAAGCGGGCGTCTTTATGAAATTTAAACAGGATACGAGGGGAAAAAAAAAGACAAGTAGCAGACAAGAATGAATGAGAAGCCAAAAGAAAAGCAAAACCTCACAAAACAAGGATCAAGCTGAAAACAAGAATAAGAATAAGCATTAGCATTAGCAATGAGGCACCACAGTGAGAAAGAAAGAGCTGAACCACCACTGCAGCAAAGCATTCTGGGAAACAAGGTCCACTGTCGCTCTTTGAACTGCTTACAGTGACCACAAAAACACACATTACAACAACAGCACTTTGGCACTTTTGTAAAAACAGCAAAGCTTTTTGATCTGAAATTAAACTGCAGACTGTGGAACATAAACCAATGAGAAGTTTGTTTCTGCCACGGGTTAAGTAAAATCAAGCAATTGTGACTTTTCATCTCACAATTTTAGACTTTTCTCTCATAATGCAGAGAGAAAAAAAGCAGACTCATGAGATGCAAGAAAAAAGTCAGAATTTTGAGATAAAAATTCAAAATTGTGAGATATAAACTCAGAATTTGGAGATATAAACTTGTAATAGCAAGGAATTTTGAGATAAAAAAAACTTATAAACAGTGATATATGTCAGACATACAGTGGTGGCCAAAATCACCTCCCAGATCTGAAAATATTGACCCTTTTTGGCCTCCAAAACATGATTTCATTTAATAATGTTTATGAAACATGCAGATGGTTGCTCTGAGCACAACAAATATCAGATGAAGTGAGTCGTACTGTTTTTATCCACTTTTGAGGTCTGGAATTTGAGGGGCCAGTCTATCATTTTCAATGTTCCAGCAGATTCTTTCCGTCGCAGGTAGTTCCAGCAATAGTTCATTTAGGATTCATTGGGTATTGCAATGGTCAATTCAACAAAAACAACTGAAACCTCTTAAATATGTCAAGTGTTCTAACAATTTTGGCCACCACTGTAAACAAAATTGCGAGATATAAATTCATAATTTGCAAGAAAAATGTCAGAATTTTGAGATAACAGAATTGCGAGATATAAACAGAATTGAGATATAAGTTTTGTATATATATATGTTTTGTGTTACAAGTTTTTTGAAATGTTATGTTTAAATATGCAAATTGCACATTATCTAATTAAATATGCAGAAATGTGTATACATTTCCAGGGCAGAAATCTGAATTCAAAATTCTTGCTTCATTTTGTTGACATTTTTAAGGTTTTTACAGAGGAGATCTATTTTATCACTCCATAAATAAAAAAATACTGTCAAAAGCAAGAAAAACATAAATTTTCACCATGTTTTTAGGAATAAAATGTTATGTTATATAAATCAGGTGAATAATAAATAAACAAATCCCCTGTAAATAACTTCGATAGATAAGAATAAAACTGTAAAGTTTGGTGTATATATGTGCTGCTGAAGTGGAGAAAAAAAATACAGCCTATAAAGATATGTACTGTAACTGAAATTTACATACCTAAATAGATAAAGTGTAATAAACACTTAAATGTGTATTTAGGACATTTTCTTTCCACAAGTCTGATCGTAGTCATGTTATTGAACCAAAATCTCAAAAAGCAATGGTTTTACCTTTAGTGTCTTGCCTTAAATGAGAGAAAGACTACTGCATGTATCTCAATGGATTACAAAAAAAAGCACCACATATCACCACCACTTTAAGAACTCGAATTCAAGGGAAACCCAAGTTCCTCAAAGTTGTTAGCTTGAAGCCTATTTTTAAGCTCCTGTCTACAAGCGTGATTCCAGCTATGCTAAATTGTCAGCTGCGGCTGGATTTTTGTGCTTTTTCTTTGAACGATTACAGGGAGTTAAGAGATTTATTTTTATTTTAGAAACATGCTCAAAATATGACCTTAAATAAATGTCAGTCAGACTACAGCTCTGCTCCAAAACCTAGTCAATTGTCTATCTAGACAGCACTTCAAGATCCTGATGTGAAGCCAAGCAGTGACATTATGCTAATGCTTTTTAATGATTACAGCTGATCTCAATAGAGTATGTAATGTAACATATGCTCAGGAATCAAATAAGAACTAAAAGGACATTGCACACACAAATATTTTGGTGAAACATGATATATGTTGGTGTGAAAACTGACAGTGAGATGCAGATGTGCGAGTCTGACGCATGCGCTGATAAACGCACCTATCTTTTCCATTGACGCCTCTGTGGAGAGGAAGCCCTGCATCAGGAGCTGGTCTCTGGTCTCCTCATCATCAACCTGGATCTCTGAAACCATATTACACGGCACATAGCCACGACGGCCACCCACCTCGCCCCGGTAGAAACCATCTGCATCTTTGTCCCCATAAACCTGCAGAGAAGAAACACTGTGAGCAACTTTCTACAGGAACTTCATTAAGCTCTGAAATCATTATGAACAGCAAAGTGATATTTCTTTTGGTATTATTTGCTAATTATAATGAGAGCAATAATGTTTTGCAGGCCGCACTGGAGATGAACATTTTGTAGGCTAATGTGGGTGAGAACTGACAGTTTTCCCCACTTTATCAAATTTCTAAGACCTTTAAATGATCAAAACTTTGTTGAAAAACCTGTTGCACACAATCTACTCCATGCCTTCTGTCTTCTGATTGATAGTTTAGACTATTTTTGCAAGTAAAAGGCCTTTTTGTTAAATGGTACAAGTCCACTTTCAGCCTGGTGCTTCACGTGTCTGTTTGCTGTCAAATCTTTACTGATTTTCAGACAGTAATCATAACTATATAACTTTTATATTGTTAGTAATGTTTCAGGATGAAGGCCTACTGGACTGCTGCAAGTGAAACTTAGATTTATTTGAACATTTTTTTTCATGTTCAAATGCATCAAATCTGATCCTCAGGCTTTTGAAGAATGTTTATTTCTTCATCTCTTAATCATCATTGTATTGCACTGCATTATACGTTTAGATCATTTAAATCTCATCTTACTAAAACATATTATTGGAGATACAGAGTGATGACATTTATATCATTTTTTGTAAGTATCTCCTATACTGTTATAAAGATCTCATTGATTTACAATACATGCATCAGAATATCATACTTTTTGGCCATATCAGCATCTGCCTCTGAATAAAACTGTTTTTCCTTCATTTTCTTATTATATTAGACTATATGAGCCATAAAAGCTGAATGTATCAAACATAATATAAAACATATGCAAACTTAATATAAACTGTTCCATGTGTATTATTGACTACTATTTCACATGTCACACTTTATAGGGTTAAAGACAAATGAATGTGTGAAAATCACAACCTCAAATTCAAGTCATACCTTGATAATCTGGCCTTCTTTAAAGGGAAGCTCTTCTTCAGCAGCATCAGGATTGGGTGACATGACTGCAGGATCATATGGGAAGAGGGCAACAAAGACTCTCACCTCATTTTCTCCAGATGCTCTGGGCTCTGCAACACCAAAGAGCAAACACAAACTTGTCAAGAAATTATTTAATAAGATATATCATGAAACTAACACCTCCATTATTTATGTGGTTGATCTGGACATGTCATGCATGTATCACATTTTGACAAGCTGAAGCTGGAATTCTGAAAAGTTTTGTTACATTTTATGTGACTTCCCATGATGCATGTGAAACACTACAGTTAGTAAACTATTGTTTGTGGTCTCCCCCGCCTGAAAACCATAATGGTGCGGCCCAGGCGTGTCCTTAAGTGAGGTAATCATACTAAAACCTCCTGATCCTAAGCTGCCATGAGCCGCTACAGAAACGTGCGCTCATGAGTCATCTGTACAGAGCGAGAACGACAGGAAGAGAGAAAGAAACACAAATGTCTAATCAGATAATAAAAAAATAAAAAAAACTTTTGTGATTTTAAATAATGTTGTCATGGAAGATTAAAACTAAATAATATAAACAACACTAAACAAAGATCCATATTATATTTAATGAACCAACCCAGTTCTGGTTCTCAGTGTTGATTGGTCAAGCTAATATTTCCCATAATGTGTTGTCATAAAAATAAAAATCACAATTTAGCACCATGTCTCACAATTTAGCAACTGCCCTGAACAATCGATTACTATATGATCTGATAAAAATGCAGTACTGTAAGTCAGAAATGGATGAAAATGTATATTAAATAAGCCTGCATAGATAAAATTACATGTGTAAATAAATGGAAAGCAAACAAATGCCCCAAAACACCACTCATAATTCTCCTGTGCTATTTTTATTGGGCATGCATGCAAGATAAAACTGCTGTTCTGTGCACTGCAGTCTGACAGCAACACTCAAGCATCTGTCAGGGTCATCAGGTCGAAGGTCAGCACTCTGAAGCCATCAAGATCAATTTCCTGTTTCTAGATGGGTTGGAAGAGGGTGGGTATAGGACTACGACAGAGATGTACAATCAGTGGTGCTAATAGGTGTCTGTCATGTTTGTGTTAAGCTCCAGCAGTGAGATGTGCTCATCTCATTAGTGAGGATCAAGACCATCTGTAGCAACAATCAAGGGCAGAGCAAAGAAAAGAGGACATTTCACAACCTCTGTGGGTCATATTTGAAGAAAAAGGGGCTACCTTTGGGAAAACCACCTTGCCCTCAAAGAAAAAAAAAACGATTCAAAATATACTAAATATATATTTTTTTTAATTGTAAAAGTGCAATGGTACTAGGCTACAAAGTATATGTCTGATCACTCAGAAAAGTAACAGCACTCCTCAACAAGCCAGTTCCGAATATATTACATGCCAAACTTTAATACATTGTGTTACAGGTTTGATCAAATCACTAACCCTAAAAATAAGCAGAATAACCCTAATTAGTTTTATTTAAGCATGACAAAAGTCTAGGCTAGATACATGTGTTGGTTTGGTTGAAACTAAGTTTGGAGAAGAACAGTTAAGGGCAGTTTAAAGTTCGGTGGGCAGGACTCTGAAATGGACAAATGAGAGAGAGAAAAGGATGTGATCTAAATAAGAGCTGAACACAGTTCACGTTGAGAGAGAGAGAGAAGGAAGTGAGAGAGTCTCACCTCTATGTAGTCTAATTTCAGAGCGTGGTGATTTTGGAGTGACATCGCACCACATTGCACCTGGATCTGCCAACGAAGCTTCTCTTCCACCTGCCTCCTGGTTTGAGAGAACCAAACAGTTAGATAATGACACGTGGGATACAGCCACGAACATCACAGTAACACTTCAGATTAGTGAACACGTATTCACTATTAACTAAGAGTTTTCCCTCAATAAACTTCTAATTTTGTTTCTAGTAATTATGTTTAGGATTAAGGGATCTAGAATATTGTCAAAAAAATAAGGCATTAATATGTCCTTTATAAATAGTAATAAACAGCTAATGTGTGAGTAAAATGCAGGCTAATAAGCATCTAGTTAATAGTGAATAGTGTTCCCTAACCTAACATGTTAATAACATCAGAGTGGAACAAATGTAACATCACACAATCTGCATGTAATACCACTAATGGACACTAGGGGCCCCAGACTAGAACAACCGCTTAGGAGCCACTTGCTTCTAAAGCCTCCGTTTACACGTTCTTTCAATTGTGACCCATATCCGATTCATGTGTTTACACTTGCCATACAATCTGAAACATCCCGCATGCTTTGTTGTCATTTACCACCTCCACACGTACTTCCTCCCGAGAATAATGTGACCTGTGCTGACAAAACGAGTCAAACTAATTTGAAAAATTACTTATTTTTATTTTCAAATTCTCCATTAAAAGACCTTCAAAATGATGTATGATTTTTTGGAATCAAAAAATGACTGCTACACTCGTTTAAAGTCAATATAGAGTCAGCAAGGTTGATTATGAGAAAGATTAAAGTTTTCCTCCAGTTCTTTTCTGATTAATAATAATAAGGCTACTATATTAATAATCACAATATAGCTGTTTTTTATTTTATCTTTCCTATTATAAATAAGAGCAGATGCAAAAAACAACAACAAAAAAAAAAACAGTATAGGAACAAATAGCCTAAAAAGAAACAAATAATGCATTACCTTTACCATTTTACATCTAAACAAAAGCATTCATATAGCCTATGAAAAACAAATTATCAATTGTAAAAATCACTTCAGTGTGTTCATTACAAATAAATTGATTATTAAAACTACAAAAGCAGTTAAATGAAGTGCTACGAGTGATTCCCTCTTTTCTTTTAGGCTATTGATAGATAACATTGAGACAGATGGCCTACTGTAATGCACGAATCATATAAAGTTACACATCAGATGTTTTTCCCCATCAGTTCCCCAAGCGTTCACTTAAGACAGAACAGATTATGTTAGCGGGAATACTGAAATACTGTAATTCTGTGTATTTATCGGGATCTTCATATGACGGTCAGCGCGAGAAACGAGCAGAGTAAAGGTAATCCTCTTAGAAAATATACAATTAAAGATTGTAGCTCAAAATAGCCCGTGTGCATTTACACTCATTTTGCCAGCATGGGTCCCATATAACATCATTAAACCACAGAGAAGTACCAAATTTTCCTGTTTACACTGTTATAGATCAGATCCAATCTGTGTCACATATGAGCAAAAATCGAATTGGGTCACATTTAACTGACAGTGTAAACGGGGCCTAATAAAACATTTTGTAATTTTAACAAATTACAGAATCAGAACAGTCCATATTAAATGAATTGCCAAGCTAGCATTTGGAACATTTGCTGTACACAATGTTCCTGTCTGCAGCTTACTTTGCTTAGCTTGCTACCTGTTAACCAAAATGCCTGAAACACTGTCAACTATATTCAAGAGCTTCTAACTATGTACAATGGACTGCAATTGCATTGGCCAAACATTAATATCTGTGTTTGTGCACCTTCCTAGGGTATATGAAGAAGGCACATATCAACACGATATGAAGTTCTGGCATCTTAGGCTAATTGCAAATAGATTTGAAATCACTGTTGCAAGCTCTGTTGTACTGAATTAGCAATTAGCCTGGAGCCCTGAAATACACACACAAGTCAAAAAAAGCCATTGCTCAAGCGACATTTGATTCCAGATCAACAGAAGCAGCACTTGGGGTTATTCTTCACTGCAACAGTGGAATTATGGGAACAAAGAGGAGATCCCTGTGCAAGCACAACATACAGTTTCATACAGCACTTCGGTGTTGTCCAGTCTCTACTTTAACTGCTCAAGCAGTCTCTGGACAACCTTGACAATATGTGGGTCAAGAAGCATCCCATTTGTGTCAAGGAAAGGAGATGCACCAGAGCAAGAAAACCTATTGAGCGATAATGCACAGCCACAGTCTTAGAACAGCAATATTCTAACTGAACACTGGGAAGAATAAGACATAGGACAAATGCATAGAGCAGTGCTGCCAGCTACACAACTACAAATATGAAGATGCCTTGACTACAGACTAAGAGAAAGGGTGTAGGGTACACAAGGAGCGAGATGTACACGCTTAAACCTTTTGCATCCACAGTAAAATTAGTATTGGAGAGTCATTGTGCACTTGGTGGAATCCCATATGGCGCAGTAACCGCTGTATGTGGTAAATGAATGCATTTTAAATGTTAGCTCCATGTAGAGTTGGGAATAGAGAACCACTTCTTATTTAAAACTGATGTTTTGTTTTTGTCTTTCAGTTCCATTAACAGTTTTGGAACATTTGCATTCTTCCCGGACAACTTAACATGAAATATACATACAGGAATGCCATAATATTGTCTATTCCAAAAGGATTGTAAATGAAAATGTTAAAGTAGAACTGGAACCTGAATTGCTAAATTCCTTAAGATTGTCATCGTTAACTCCAACAATACCGATTAAGCCAGGGGTTCTCAACTCTGGTCCTCGAGTTCCTCTTTCCTGTAGATTTCAGCTCCAACCTTAATCAAACACACTTGAACCACCTAATAAAGGTCTTCAGGATTACGGACAAGTGAGTTTGATCAGTGTTGGAGCTAAACTCTGCAGGAAAGTGGATATTGAGGGCCAGAGTTGAGACCCCCAGTTCTAAACCTTCAACTATGATACAACAAGTCGGACAAATTAAGCTATAGTGAACCGATAAGTATAGCAACTGATTTGGGTGCAAACTTGGTTATTTTTGCTTTTAGGACGCAAAAGGTTTCAGCCATCTCCTAAAGGGATGGACAGGTTCTCACAGAGAGCTTCTCAAGGGATAGATGGCTGTGGTACAACAGGAGACAGATGGACAGAGGACAACCCACCCATGAGCGGCTGCTTTGGGGCAGCTCTGGCTGGGGTCTGCATGTTGGGGGCAAGTGGTGGTACTCATTGTTACCGCCTTCCACCCACCACTCTGAGCTCATTTGTTCTAATACCACTTCTCCAGGATCAAACAACTGAGGCTCCTCATCGTTATCGGTTCCATACTCTACGTCAATCTCTGTTGAGGTTCCAGTGGGCGACTTCACACGGTGTATGGTCTTGCTAAGTAAATACGGTCCCTGCCCTGTTCCAGAAGTCATCTGGCTACGGAGCAAGGCCTCTCTCCTGAGTCGGTCGCCATGGCCTTTGTGCGGTGTACGACGTGCAGCCACACTTACAGAACTAGGCCCAGCGTACAGGCTACTGTCAGAGTCCAACTCCACCTCCTCCTCATCCAGATAGTTGATGGTGTCCACCGTGTCAGCGTAGTGCACTCTGGGTCTAGTCCTGACTGGCACAGTCCCTTTGTACCTCACTACAGGTGAATCAGATTCCATTTTATGTCCATGATTGTGATGGTGAGGGGAATGCCGACGACCCTCATGTCCACTCTGGCGGCCCTTGCCAGAAGTAGTCCGGCCTGGGGAAAGCCTAGTGTGGGGTTCAGATTCGCTGTTGTCTTCTTCTTCCGTGACTTCTGGGATGCTAAAGAGCTGCTTGTTGTGGTAGGCTTGAGGGGGCAGCTTTATAATCCTCTCCAAAATATCTTCATCGCTGTCAAGTTCCCACATTTCAGACTAGGGTTGTTTTAGAGGAGCATTGGGATTTACCAGAGTAGGAAACGAGCAAGGTGAAAGATAGAGAACATACAGAGGAGGCAAAGGTTTGATTGGTGTCAAAAGTGGAAAATAGAACAAAACAAGGAAAAGAAACAAGAAAATTTAAATGCAACAGAGGAAATATAAGAACAGAAGAATGTAAATGACAAGTATGGCTAACACTGAGTCCCAACAAGTTTCCAATTGTTAGGACAATTACAGCCAATTAGAACCTGCTAGATGTTTAATATATCATTATATTGAGCAGGCTATTGAACCTGTGACATTTCACTGAGAGTATGATTACCTGGTGCAATACCAACAAAAAGTCTTGACACATTGCAATAGGACTCAACTTTTTGTCCAAAGGTTCACTGAGGAACACTACAACATTCATGTGCATGTACATACCCTGCCAGTAGGAGCTGTACTGTAACCTCTGGAGACATCATTAATAGGCTCAGAGTACAGATCTTCTTCCTCTTCTTCCAGTATATCAGACAGATCAGACCGACTGCTCTCCCCGTGGTAGTCTGGGGGAGGGTCCATAAGACCACCAGCATAGACCTGACAGTGTACCACAAAAACAACAACTTCAACACAGTTTTCCGAAACACCAGGACAGGGGTGTCCAATCCTGCTCCTGAAGAATTAAGTTGCAACTTGCCCCAATACACCTGTCTGGAAGTTTCTAGTAATTCCAAACACCTTGATTAGCTGGTTCAAGTGTATTTAACTGAGGTTGGAGCTAAACTTTGTAAAACAGTGGCCCCCCAGGAGCAGGACTGGGCACCCCTGCACTAGGACAACACAATGTTTCAAATAATGAAGGTGTTTCTCTGCTGGATTAAATTAATATATAAAGGAAGGAAGATTAGCTCTGAGGGCAATGGTAAGATAATAAAATAAGTGCAGTCCAAAATGATGACAACTGCACAGGGACAAACAAGGTCTCCAGATTTGGTTTGGAAACTGGCCTTTATTCGAGGTTGAGGTACAGGCTGCAGGAACTCCTCTATGGATACGAGCCTGGTGTTTTCCCTGTCCTCCTCGGGCTCTGACTCAAAAGGTGACGGATTGGGAGGCCTCAGTGGGTGCGTATCTGGGATATCGAGAGGGTCCTTTCCTGGGATATTGATTTTGGGGCAGGTGGAACTGGGTGGTGGTGGTGTGTGAAGTTTGGCACGTGGGTCCTCCAAGAAGTCGGAGAGGGAGGCAACAGGACGCAGGCCTCCTGGGCTGTCTGTCTCTCTGCTTGGGTTCTGCACAGCAGGAGCCACACTGGACTGCGCTAGCACTGATGCAGGTACAACAATAGGTGCAGGTACAGGTGCAGGTATGGGTGCAGACATGGGCACAGGCATGGTTATTGGTGCCGGCACGACTACAGGACCTGTCACTGTCATGGATGCTGGTGTGGGCATGGGTCCTGGTGTGGTCAAGGGAGCAGGTACGGCCATGGATGTTGGTGTAGCAACAGGCACAGGCACGACCACAGGTGCAGGTGTAACCATGGGCGCAGATACACTCACCTGTTGATGGAGATGCTTTATTAGCTTACAAAAATTACTACTCAATCAGATCAATCACAATACTTATTCCAAACCAATTTCCAATATTAAACAGAACCTATACATCCCAGATCTCTGCACACCGACAATATATCTCAGCCAACTCAAGAAAAAAACAATTCTATATTAAGAATGAGGATAGGGTAAAGCAGAAAATTAAGGTTATAACAGAAGGTTACTGGTCCTAAGCCAAAACTGAAAGATCTCAATTTTAGTGAAAAGTCCTGGGTATTTTCTAAACAATAACATGAAATGGGAAGGCTATATTACATGTTTTATGAAGACATACAATAACTTTGTGTGAGGAACAGATCAAAATTTAACATCCACTGCAGTTATAAAATCTCTTTCGTGTTTGAGAATTTTTAAATATGGCACAAAGAGATGCCCCAGGGTTACAAGCAGAGGGCCATTTACAGTGAATAATTGTCTGTGCATTATGCAACACTACTGTTTGCGATCTAGTTATACAGAAAACTGTTATAATACTTTTATGGTACTCTTCATCACTTATGGATCTTGATAGCATAAATCCCCATTAATTTTCATTATATGGAAAAGAGCAGCATGGACATTCTATTAAACATCTCCTTTTGCATTATACAGAATAAAGAAACTGGAACAATACGTGGGTAAACGATGACAACAATTTCATTTTTGGCTCTTGAAGCATATATGCTAATTACTTATTATTTGCACATACAGTAGAGACCAAAACTGTAGACAAGTAGATTTTTAGTTTAAACTTACCATTGAGTTAGTACGTGAGGCACATAGCGACAGTGGCTCCTGTGCTAGTATGGGTGCAGCTGATGTTGGGTTTGCCCAGGCTTCTAGATAGGAAGCAGGAGACAGAGATGCCTCACGAGTGGTTGCATTGGGTGTATTGATGTAGACTCCCCGAACAGGACCAGTGGTATGTTCGTCCAGTGTAGCAGCATGTGGCAGAATGGGCGTTTTGGCAGCAGAGAGAGATGTGGCACAGACAGCAGGATCTGGGTTGGCACTGGCCGTGAGGACACTGACGGTGGCTGGCACAGACTGGCATTGAGGCAATGAGGCACCGGACATGATGGCAGGCAATTTGGCGGGCACATTCACCGGCAATGAGTCCACCGACTCACCAAAAGCTGACATGGTCCGCACGGTGAGCTCACGGGCCGCCTGTAACGTTTGGATCTGAGATGGACCAATCAGAGCGCTGCCTGCTGTGGGTGACGACACCTCTAATACCTGCAGACAGAGGTGAAAGAGTTTTACATGCACATTTATTGTAGAAATTAGGGCTGCATGAATAATCGAAATTGGGGCTGAAATTGCTATTAAATCGTCTGGTTTAGTGCAATTATGAAATCTGTTTGCGATTATGAAAGCTGTTATGCACAGCTTGTCAGTGAAGTACGGCTCTGTGATCAGTAATAAATGCTGCAACACACGTCAAACATCTTTCCAGACATGAGAAGCATTTATGAACCTCTTGTACAACAAAATACCACATTTATTTATTCAGCTACAGCTATAGGGATTTCCTGGAACAAGGTGCTTCACCTTTCTTCTGGGGGGCATATTAGGAGTTTCAGTGCAAGAAGTACCCTCTGGCCTTCGGATGGAGCAGTATTTACTATTGATCACCCTGCTCCACTGACAAGCTGCACATTAAAAACAAACAAACAAAAAAAACGCAGCTTTTGCCTAATCGTGATTGCAGATTCATTTCGATTAATCGTGCAGCTCTAGTTGAAATTATAATATAAAGTAGACTTTTGAGGAGAATTCTCTGGTTCACCTTCTTCTTGTCAGCATAGATGGTGTAGCCAGTGACTCGTACACCATTGGACGTCCCAGCGGCATCTATAGTAACGGGAAGCCAGCTGATCTGAGCTATTCCCGGAGATGGGCCCTGCTCCAACTGCACATCCAGAGGAGCATCAGGAGGACCTGGAGGACAAGGGTAAAGGTCAAACCAAAGGATGTTGAAGTTAACATTTGATCAAAAAGGACTCTTATACTCAGTGTTGGGGAAAGTTACTTTTAAAAGGCGAGGTATGTATTTTTTCAAAAACGCTTTAGAAAACGAGTGGGGGCCGAGTACCAAAACAAACTTGTAGCCAATCAGCAGTAAGGGGCGTGTCTACTCATGATGCGGCGGAGACGGACATTAGCCGAGCGACGACAGAATGATAGAGATGGCAGATAAAAAACAAAATAGCAAAACGTCTGCGGAACAAAATAAGTTTTATACCGTGTCTACACCGGACGCAACAGTTCTGGTGTTGCGCCACAACAGCTAAAGTCTGTCTACAATGGACGCGACAAAGCGACAAAATCATTTGAAGTTTGTCTCAATACGTCATAAATAGAACGCAGCAGCAGTTTACTGTCGGATCCAGTGTAGACAGCATTATTAGTGATTATAATGAGTTCTATAGTATTTTGTCGCAACGTGCCGCTCGCGTCCGGTGTAGCCACCGTGTTACTATAAGGCAAGAAGTAGGACCCGTGTAAATATCGGATCAGCTTTCCAGCGCTGGAGAGAACTCAAGTAGCGTGAAGGCCTGCGATCGGATGCCGAGGTTGCTTTGTTTCTTCTCAATCGGTGAGTAACATTGGTTTTGCTTTGTTTCACAGAACTAATCGTTGCCTGGGTTGCATACGTATGTGTGGGGCGGAGCTATCAAAATAGGGGCGAGACCCTTTTGGGGTAGGGGTGTGTTTGTTTTGGTGATTTCAAATATCAACATTGGCTACCAGAAATCGCTTACCCTATCTTTAAAAGTAATGCATTACAACATTGCGTTACTCCCTAAAAAAAGTAACTAATTACGTTACTAAGTTAAATTTTATAGAAAGTAATGCGTTTCGTTACTTTTGAGTTTTTATATAAAAAAAGTACTTCTTTTACAAATGTAAACCCTTCTTACAACAAAAGTTAAATGAATACGCCTCAGGCTGAAGGAAATGTAAATTCACGTCTGTACAGTAGAGGGCACAGCTCAAACAAATTGCATGAAGAATATGACGCAGGAGAAGAAAGTTGAACACTATTTAGCAATAACAAAAATAAAACACAAATGTGTCAGTTTGCTTAGTATGGTTGTATGGTAGTAGGGCTGCACAATATATTGCATGCGATTGTCATGCGCATCTCGTCAGTAAAGCTGGTTCCGTGATTAGTCGTAAATCTTCATCATCTGCTTTCAGATGGAGCGGCATTTACTACACAGAGCCGTAGTTCACTGACAAGCTATGCAATTTGCACTCATAATCGCAGATGAATCCTTGTGATAATGAACGTGACATTGCGTAGCTTGTCAGTGAACTACGGCTCTGTGTATTAAATGCTGCTCCATCTGAAAGCAGATGATGAAGATTTACAACTAATCACGGAACCAGCTTTACTGATGAGATGCACATGACAATCGCATGCAATATATCGTGTAGCCCTATATGGTAGTATGGTAGTATTGTTTTTATTCATTTTGAGGAATACTGAATCTGGTTTTGTACAGGTGAGATGAGTAAACACATGTTCATATTTAGTCTAGAACTACAGTAAGCATCATGTTCACACAGTGTACACAATGCCTCTGCACTTACTTGTGAATTCTCTCAACACGAGAGCTGTCAGTCAAGACAGTTACTGCCGTTACTTATTCGAAAATGTAACAGACATTTCCTTCTAAATTAAAAAGTAATGTGTTACTTTATTAGTTACTTAAAATAATCTCATTACGTAATGCGTTACCCCCAACACTGCTCTTAATACATGTTCCTAGTCTTGTTGTGAACATCATCAGTGAATCTTTGCATCTCACCTGCCGACAGGGTTGTGAAAGAGGTCACTGCGGTTTTGCGTTCTCGGCACTCCGGCGGTAGCTCCCAGGCTGTGCGGTGCGGCCTGGCCTCCACTTTAACGTTATATTGCATGTTGGGTGTGAGGTTGCTGAGGCACAGTGAATAGCATCCCGCCTTTACCAGCTCACACTCCTCATCGTTCAAAGACACAATGTGCACATAGTTACTGTTGCTAGGCAGCCAGGTTAGGCTGGCCGAGGTAGCCGTTATGCGTTCAACGCGCAGATGTGTCGGCGCCACGCTCACGTCCCGTCCGACTAGGATACTGCAACGCAGCTGATCAGAGTTGCCTCGCTCCGTCAGGCACTGCACCGCAATCCGATACGCCTTCTGCGCCAAATCCAGCCTCTCCAGAACGGCCTTCGTTTGGGTACCAAATGGCACATTGAGTCGCAACTCGTGGTCCACGTAGACGTTATAGCTAAACACAGAACTCCAGCCGGCCGGGACCAGCGGAGACTCCCAGCCAATGATGACACTCTTGGCTAACTGCTTGATTAGCGCTAGCTTGCGGGGGTAAGGCACAGTGTCCACCCCAACCTCCTCTAGATCCAAGTCTAAGCCGTTAGTGAGTGGGACGGCCAGGGCAGGGTTAGCGGGGTTAGCTTTGGCATTGTCACCGGGAGCCGAGGCTGTCGTGGAGGTCTCCGACCTCTCGGAGGCGCTGTGGGCGAAGCGTAAGTGGTGTTGGTGCAGACGCTCACTGCCGCTGTGGAAGCTGCTCTCCTGGAAGGAATTGTGGGACATATCTCCAGCCTGGTGAGGGTGCGAGCTCATGAAGTCATCGTCCGACACGCGCTCCACAAAGTTGGAGGGAACGAGGCCTCTTCTGCCATCCATCAGCTCGCCTACAAAGGGTGACAGAAAGATGGTGTAACACAATAGTGTTAGTTATAGGAAGTGCTGTTGAAGGAAATTTTAACTAGATTTTTAGAAGTTAAGAAGTGAGAATTGAATTAGATTTTTAGATTTTCTGGGCAAAAGTGTGATCAGAAGTACACACACACACACGCATACATATATAATGTACAGTGCCGTGAAAAGGTTGTTGCCCACTTCCTGTATTTAAATTTTTTTGCATATTTGTCACACTTAAAAGATTCAGATCATCAAACAAATTTTAATATTACAAAGATAACCCAAGTAAATACAAAATGCATTTTTGAAATGATTTCATTTATTAAGGGAAAAAAGCTGTCCAAACCTGTCTGGCACTACGTGAAAAAGTAATTGCCCCCTAAATCTAATAACCGGTTGTGTTACCCTTTGCAGCAGCAACAACTGCAATCAAGTATTTGCGATAACTAGTAATGAGTCATTCACATCACTGTGGATACATTTTTTCCCACTCTTCTTTGCAGAATTGTTTTAATTTAGCCACATTGGTGGGTTTTCGAGCATGAATGGACTGTTTAAGGTCATGCCACAGCATCTCAATTGGATTTAAGTCCGGACTTTGACTTGTCCACTCCAAAACCTTACTTTTGTTTTTCTTGAGTCATTCAGAGGTGAACCTGCTGGTGTGTTTGGGATCATTGTCCTGCTGCATAACCCAAGTGCACTTGAGCTTGAGGTCACAAACTGACGGCCGGACATTCTCCTTCAGGATTTTCTGATAGAGTGCAGAATTCATGGTTCCAACAATTATGGCAAGTTGTCCAGGTACAGAAGCTGCAAAGCAGCCCCAGATCATCACACTACCACCACCATGTTTGACTGTTGGTATGATGTTCTTTTTATGAAATGCTGTGTTGGTTTTACGCCAGATGTAACGGGACACGCACCTTCCAAAAAGTTCAACTTTTGTCTCATCAGACCACAGAATATTTGCCCAAAATTCTTGGGGATAATCAAGATATTTTTTTTGGCAGATGTGAGACGAGCCTTTGTGTTATTTTTGGTCAGCAATGGCTTTTGCCTTGGAACTCTCCCATGGATGCCGTTTTTGCCCGGTCACTTTCTTATTGTTGAATCATGAACACTGACCTTAATTGAGGCGAGTGAGGCCTGCAGTTCTTTAGATGTTGTTCTGGGTTCTTTTATGACCTCCTGGACGAGTCGTCGTTGCACTCTTGGAGTAATTTTGGTAGGCCGGCCACTTCTGGGAAGGTTCACCACTGTTACAAGTTTTCTCAATTTGTGGATAATGGCTCTGTCCATGGTTCACTGGAGTGCCAAAGCCTTAGAAATGGCTTTATAACCCTTTCCAGACTGATACATGTCAACGATTTTGTTTCTCATCTGTTCTTGAATTTCCTTAGATCGTGGCATGATGTGTTGCTCTTTAAGCATGCTTCACTTTGTCAGACAGATTCCATTTAAGTGATTTCTTGATTCAACAGGTCAACAGGCAGTAATCAGGCCTGGGTTTAGCTAGTGAAATTTAACTTCGCTTTCTAAAATAATGTGGTTAATCACAGTTCTTTCATGATTTAACAGGAGAGGGCAATTAATTTTTCACGTAGGGCCAGGAAGGTTTGGAAAGCTTTTTTTCCCCTTAATACATAAAGTCATCATTTAAAAACTGCATTTTGTATTTACTTGCATTATCTTTGTGTAATATTAAAATTTGTTTGATGATCTGAAAGTGCAAAAAATAAAAAAATAAAAACAGGAAGGGGGCAAAAACCTTTTCACGCCACTGTATATAGAGTATATATGTTTATATCTATATAAACATATATAAACACATTTGGCATTTATGAAAAAAAAATTACTATTCTTTACATAAATCAATGATTAAAAAAACTAAAAAAAATTAATAAAATATATATTATAAATATAACATTTGTAATGAATATATTTTATTATTCATTACAAAAATCAATGATTTAAAGATGAAAAAGTAAAAACATGAATAAAAATTGTGTTATAAATACTTATTTTCAGCATTTATGAAAAACAATTTTATTATTCATTAAAAATCAATTATTTAAAAAAATTTAATAAAAACATTAGTAAAAATATTATAAATACATATTTTCAGCTTTTATTAAAAAACACTATTACTCATTAAAAATCAATTACTTAAAAAAATGTAAAAATTGTAAACATTAATAAAAAAAATGTTCGAAATCTCAGGCAGATGCTGTCCGCATACTGAATGAGCGCTACAAAAGAAAGCTACAAGCTAAAATGTCTGCTCAATGTTTTTAACTATGATAATTAAAAATAAATACATATTTCTGATAAACTTCTGCGGTCTTGTTTTTATTTTGTGTGTACAGCATCTTTCTGGGAATTTGAACATTACATTTTTTCTATATACTGGTCTCATTTGAGTGCAACAATTCTCTTATTTTTAAATGAAAGAATAATAAAGTATTAAAATGGTATAAAACTATTAAAAAAATTTTAATAAATAAACTCACCCTCATAAAAGCCATCATCATCCATGTCTCCATAGACGTAAATGTACTCTCCTGCTGTGAGGGGCAATTCGACCTCTGGGTTATCATTAGGACCATCATAGGGATTGTAACTGCATTTAGAAAATAAAACCAGCCTCCATTTAAAGTGTGTTATTTGATCGATAATAAAATACTTTCCCAGTTTAATATGCAGAGACAACTGTATCATTCAAGTAAACCATTCACAGGTTGATTTTCTCCATGACACCGTTGATGATCATGGCAGTTTAGCACATGTTGTAAGCTCGTAAGCAGAAATCAATAAATGAAGTTAAATGCTGTTTACCTGTACCGTGCGATGAAGACCTGGAGTTTCGCTGCTCCTTTACTGACCGAGTACGGCGCCGGAGAAACATCAATATCCAGCTCCTCAACTTCACTAGCAGTGTCCACCTGAAACACACACGTCAACACACACGTCAACACACACTCAGAATATTGAACACATAGGATAGTAAAATCAATGGGCTGAAAAACTTTTAATGGAAAGCAGAAACACTTTCCAGATGTTTTGTTGTTGTATTTCCAATCAAACTATGGTATGATTCTAATTACAAAGACGTCTGCATGGACAGATTGCATGATGCCCTCATATTCAAAAACCATGAGCAAAACTCAAAAACATTTGACTAAATCACAAAAAACCAATAACAACTATGCATGCATTGTGCTCATTTATCTCACATTATGCAGCACATGCAGAATGTCCATTTTTCAATAATAATAACAGGTCTGTGGTTGAATAAAGTTGCAGAGTCAGCTGCTGAAATCATCTAAATATAGTGCTGCTGTGAGCATGCAGGCAGTATTTATAGCTCAAGGGTAAAACCCTTTTATGGATAATCACTTACAACTACTACAACCTTCATAATCCAGCAGCACTGCTCAGGATTATCTCACTGAATATCAGCTTTAGACAGCTGCACACGCGCTGAGAGCACCTGCACTCTGACCCGGGAACAGTTTTTAAACTTCACAAATAAAGCTCAAACAAATGCTTCAAGGTAAACTCATTCATGAAATCTAACCCAGACAGAACCAACAAATGACCGGCATTCTAGATGATTCGACATAAAAATAGTGCAAAAAACTGCTCTGCATGTGTCTACATTTGTAACTTCTTTTTTTATTTGTGATGACATTTTGAAGTCCTAGTTCATGTCAAAAAAGGCATGCAGACCCCTGTACTAGACATGGTCTTATAAGCAGTTTTTAAAAAAAATATCATTGCTATTGAAGTAATTATTATATTTTGAATTGCATTTTATTCTCCAGTTTTTATTTTTTATTATATTTTAATTTTAAAATCTGAGTTCTCATTTTGTCATTTTTATCTTCTTTAAATATGTGTATTTACTTATTTATTTATATTTTTGTCTTTTTTTATCATGTCTATTTATTTATTTCATATTATATATAAATTTTTTTTTTTGGTGATTTTTTTGTAATAATAATTTTAAAAAAAATCAAAACGCTTGCTGACCCCTGCACTAGACACATGCACTTTTATTGCAATAGTATACATTTAGTGTTACAGTTTTTTTTGGTTATATTTTGAATTCATTTTTTATAGTTTAAGGTTAACGATAACAACACTAATCCAGCTGTCTAACAAACCTGGCACTGTATATTACAAATATTGGCTCTTTTTGCGTAAACACTGGTAGCTCCTCTCACCTCATGTGTAGGGCTGGCCTTTCGGGGGCTGGCTGGGTGAGATCCAGCAGATTTGGGTGAGAGGTGAGTGGTCTCAGATCTGGGTGGCGTAGGGCTGGACGTGGAGCCGGACTTCACGCTGATGGCAGGCAGCTCTCTGTGTTTGACGGTCGGTGAGCGTTCGGGACGAGACAGTTCAGCTGCATGTGGAGTGGAGCCTGCCCGCAAAACCGCAGCCACATCTAACATGCAACGATTGCAGAGAAATACAACTTAAAATAATGCTGATTGTAAAATGTCCTAAGGATGCACCGATATATCGGCTAATAAAAAGCAATTATCAGCACTATCAGTCAAAGTCTCATCTCTCAAATAATGTCCATTTTATCACAAAATTCAACAATAAATGTTGTTTTAACGTTCTTAAATGAGGCGTGACAGATTTTCATTTTAGTTAAAGAGGCAGTGCAGAGCATGAGTCTCTTACACTTTAATACAAGTTATAGCAAATATACATGAATGAACATCAGAAGGTGTTAAAAGATAAAGTAATCATGTCGTGTATCATGTCTCATAATCGCTCAATCAGTGTTTCAATCGAAAGAAAGACATCAAATAAAACAGCTTGTGAACGATGTCACTTAACGTTGCATTTACCTCAGTAAAGTTATCCAGTGTTCACAGTTCATTAGTTAGTTATAAAAGCACTAGAGGGAAATCTGTCATAAAGACAAGTTTTTATTAAAACTACCTTATGTGCAATTGCATTGTATACAAAAGTTTTTATTTGAATGTGATTATTACATATTAAAATAAATAGCACTGAATATAATAGTTTTGTTGTTAATTTTAACCCCTAATATTATGTACCAAATCAGAAGGCTCTCTATATATTTTACAGCATTAATTCGGAGAGATTTTTTTCCTTTAGGAAAACTAAACTATCGGTATCGGCAGATATCATTCTGAATAATCGGTTATCGTATCGGAAAATTTCGTATGCATCCCTAGTATGTCCTCAATAAGACAGTGAGCTAAACATGCATGTGTGTGCACAGATGTGGGATAATGCTTTGAGCTGCGGTTTACATGAATGTGTTCATGTGTCTAGTCGACCCCTGTGATCTACAGGTTAGAATCAGGGCTGATTAAATGAAAACCATCTGCTTGCATAAGGGTCACAACCCCGTCACTATACGACAACAGTAGAAATCATTCTTTGACCTTCATCTCCTCCCTCTGCTCACATTCATGCATTGTTTGCCTGCTATAAAATGTCATTTTCATTGAGAATTTTCATCTGCAGCTTTAACAGAATTCATTATATTGCAGAGAATTAATTACAAAAAGCAAATAAAAACACAAAAATGCATAGCAGAAACTAAAAAGTGCATGTTAACATTTAAACATGCTGTTATTTGTGTGCTAAACATAATAATGCATCCAGACCTAAAGATCAGAACTATGTTCAGAATGGAGTACTTACAGCAAACAGTACATACTGCATTCAGTTCTACTGTGTAAAAGTAGTACATGAAACAGTGATGCACTATGCCACACTTTGACCGTACTAGGTTGCATGTTTAATTTAGTAAGTAATTATCAATTATCAATTATCATCTTAGAAATATTCAGTTACATTACATTCTAATCCAATTTAATGCAAAAACGTCACTTTTGGCAGTCTGATTAAATAATGAGTCAAAATGTCACAAATGACAGCTGATATTACTTGCATTGTATGATAAATGCTGCTAATTAAAAAAAAAAAAAAATAGATCCTTCAGGAATTTCATGCGTATGAAAATGTTCATTGTGTATTTATACTTCCAGCCATATATTTGGAACAATTACGTATTTTTAACGTTTTTTTTTCTTAAATAAAAAATACAGAAAAAAAGCAATATTGTGAAATGTATTCATATGACAAGAAAGCTGAATTTTTAGTCAGTTTTAATCAGTTATTAATATTAATGGTTCTTATTATAATCAATGTTAAAAACAGTTTTTGCTGCTTAATATTTGTGTGGAAACAGTGAAACTTTTTTTTTTCAGAATTGTATAATGAATATAAAGTTCAAACGGACAGTAATTATTTTATATATTCAGCAAGGATGCATTAAAGTGATCTAAAGACATTTATAATGTTTATAATTCAGCTATTTATAATTCAATCACAGGAATAAATTACATTTTACAATATATTCACATAGAAAATAGTTATTTTAAATTGTAATAATATTTCACTGTTTTTACTGTATTTTGATCAAATAAATGCAGCCTTTGTGAGCCTAAGAGACTTCTTTCAAAAACATTAAAAAAAAAAAATTATTATTACAAACTTCTGGCCAATAGTGTATGTATAAATAAGCATTACTGCAAAATGAATAAGTAATGTAATAAGTAATATACTTGTAAACCATTGTGAACATAGTCAAGCAGCAGCTGTCATTAAGCACAGATCACCATGATGAATTCTGATTGGTCCATCAGAATAAAGCAGCCAATCATATCCTCACAAAGCTGAGAGACATGCAATGTGCTACCAATTGCATAAGTGATCATATGACAAAAACCAAATCATTTTCATATGACAAAAACAAAACCTGTGTTAACAAGGTGAGATCTGCAAACAGTACAACCATCAACACATAGAACATCAACTAAATAACAAAGCGCTTTATTTTATGGTTCAGGATAGGGGTGGGCGTTATGATCGACTGGTTTCTCACGCTATATATTGTCATATCGCCCAGCTCTAGCTCAGGAATGCACATATTAAACTCTTCATGGATGTGACCACTGTCGCCTACTGCTCACCACACGGTCACAGTCCATGTGTTATTCATGCAGGCGGACACGTGACGTCACAGCCTAGAACCAAACTGAATTCAATAGTACCAGGCTCAGAGGCGTCACAGAGGGCTTCATTACCCTCCAAACTCCAGAACGCGATGTCTTCCCATGAGGCATTTGTGCCTGGAAAAAGAGGGGATAATGCAATGCAATCCACTTATGGATCTCAGACACTGTGCTCCAAAACCTAGTGAGCTGCCAACCTAGACATGATAAAACATAATAGGTGTGACCCGACACTAAAGCTGCTCCAAAAGTTAAGCAACAATACTTTTACCTTAAAAGAAAGATTGTTTTGGCTTAATTCTATGGCAACACACTATAGTTTGTACAGAAACCCAGAATGCACAATCACAGAAAAAAAATCAAGAGAAATCTATAATCATGATAGATACACAACCGTTGAAAATTTTGGGGTCGGTAAGATTTTTAAATGTTTTTAAAAAGAACTCTCTTCTGCTTATTTGATATAAAATACAGTAAAGGCTATAGTATTGTGAAATATTACAATTTAAAATAACTGTTTTCTATTGTAATATATTGTAAACTGTAATTTATTTCTGTGAAGCGCAGCTGAATTTTCAGCATCATTTCTTCAGTCTTCAGCGTCACATGATCCTTCAGAAATCATTCTAATATGCTGATTTGCTGCTCAACAAACATTTCTGATTATTATCAATGTTGAAAACAGTTGTGCTGCTGAATATTTTTGTGGAAACACTGATACATTTTTCATATTTTTTCAGTACTCTTTGATGAATAGAAAGTATAAAAGAACAGTATTTATTTGAAACAGAAATCTTTTGTAACATTATACAAGTTTTTACTGTCAGTTTTGATTCATTTAATTCATCCTTGCTGAATAAAAGTATTTCTTTAACAAAAAAAAAAAAAAAAAAAATCACACTGACCCCAAACTTATACCCTATATTGAGTACTGGATATAATATAAATAAATAAAATATATAAAAAAAGTAATTGTTTTGCTGTATATTTTTATTACTGTAATGGGTATGAGCATTATTAACCTAGAAACTAATAATTAGTGCTGGGCAACGATTATTCACGATTAATCGCATCCAAAATAAAAGTTTTTGTTTACATAATATATGTGTGTGTACTGTGTATATTTATTTACTAAGTCTCTGTGCACTTCACATATAAAAGTGTTGCTGAGAGTTTCAAATCATTCACATAACTAGCTGCATTTCATTTAGGATGCTGAGACTGATGCCTGTGTAGACAGTGAGCTCACTAGGCTTTAGGCTACTGTTTTATCTCACATCAATGGACCAATGCACAAGACCAAACTATGTAAACAATCACAACAAACTACTCTGCAAAACACCAACAAAACTGTGGATTGAGGATGTATAACAGCAGCTGGTTTTGCAGCATTTCATCTCTAGGTACAGAGCTAAAAGGAAAACCGCTGC
This sequence comes from Onychostoma macrolepis, assembly GCF_012432095.1. Taxonomy (NCBI): domain Eukaryota; kingdom Metazoa; phylum Chordata; class Actinopteri; order Cypriniformes; family Cyprinidae; genus Onychostoma; species Onychostoma macrolepis. The sequence goes on along the minus strand of NC_081159.1, from coordinate 42,572,050 downwards.
TTTTGTAACAGGAATCAACAAGACAAGAACTCAGTTATTCAAGAATTAATACTTGCACAGCAGTTTCATGTGCTGAAAGAAACAAAACGGCGACAATACTAGAGAATAACAATGACTGCCCACAATTCTTCAATAAACAGCCTCGAACCAAACCAGTCAGCTGTGAAATAAATAAACAGCACTGCAAACTTTGATTTGATGCAAAAACCCTTATTTAAATCTGAAAGAACACAAAAGCATCTGTTGCGTGTCGTGTAATGATCAGTATTTTAGCATACCGGTCTCACCGGACAGGCCGACCCCATTGGTCAGCTGGGTCAGGCTGGTGCTGGACAGCAGGCCGGGGCCCGACAGGTCGATCTTTGAGGCCTGAACCCTGAATTTGTCCAGTTCCTGTGACAGCATCCCGAACTGCTCGCTCTGACTGCGGCATTTCTCCTCCAGCTCCCGAACTTTTGCCTGCACACAGGGTCGACATTAATATGCAGATCTTACTTAATATTAATGAGGTGCATTAATACGTTAAACATATCAGCTTGTCTGATGAGAAAATGCAGATGCTATTAGTCAGCCAAAGCAATATGGTGTGTAGGTTTTCTATCTAGATAATAATATTAACACAACATATATAATATTAATATGCAGTCTTGCAAGTTGCTTTTTATGAAAGCATCATTCTAAGACGATAAAGGTTCATAAACAAAGAAACTTTTTTTTCAAATGTATAATTAAAATCTTACTGATATTTTTTTGTGCCTTTTTTATTTTATTTTGAGAGGACGGTGGAGAGAGGGATCAGCAAAGGACCTCGAGGCGGGATTCGAACTCTGGTCGCTGTGAGCGCAGTTGCGCTATATGTCGACGGACTGACAACAAGGCTATCAGCGCCGACATAATTAAAATCTTAAGTCTGATCAGTAACAGCATATCCCTCCTCAAAATATATGGCTATTTGGCATAATTTTCATTCATTTTAATGGTTCTTACATATGTTAATATTTGTGTTAATGAAACTTACAACCTATAAAATCACAAAAACCTGGTGTGTAGACAACAATATTAATACATTATGTCAGCTGTAATTATATGAAACATGCACAGTCTTTGAAAAAAGCATTTTGCAAGACATATACATTTCTACATATTCATACACGTATATATATGTATGTGTGTGTATATAATTTATCAACCAACAGGTGAAAATTGTAAGTTTGAGGGATAATATCAATGAAAGAAAATTACTCACTGACATTTATTCCTTATTGTTTGGAGTTTGTTCAAATCACAAACTATAAGTGCTAATTATGTATACAGGCTATTTTAGTTCCTACATATGTTAAGATTTGTGTTACTGAACCCTAAAAAACAAACAAACAAACAAAAAAAAATCATAAGCTGTTGTGTAGCTTTTCTAGATAACTACATCAACACACTGAGTCTGCTATAATCACCACATGATATATGCACAATCTTTATAAAAAAGCATCTTGCAACACAATAAAGCTACATAAATAAAGCAGTGAGTAAAATGGAGGTAAACAGGACAAAGGAAAGGGGTTAAAGGCATTTTGCTCAGTGTATAACACAAACATGTAGTAAAAGCATTAAAAACTCAAGTGTTTGTGAGAGTATGGTGAGCTAGTTTCACTTCCGGCTTTGTGGTTCAGTTTCCTGGCACACTGAGAGCACAAGGCTCAAAAACACACACTCACACACACACACACACACACACACACACACACACACACATACACATATTAACTGGCTGACTGTCACTTGTTCAGTCAATGCTCAAACTCTAAAAATAAAGAGTTTCCTGTAAAATTCTCACCTCAAAAGTATGTGTGTCACATACAAGTGTCGCATTTAACGTTAAGACATTACATAGAAAATAGTTAGCAAAATGCATTTGTATATTGCAACAAAAAGCTGATCGGCACCAACTAATAAAACTACACTTTTAGGAGTGTTTCTGTTGTTCCTGTTGCACTTGAGTGCTAAAACCTTGTCTAGTTGAGAAAACCTAAAACAGCTTGCACAACCACACACACAAGCTCTAGAAACTAAAGTAAAAAAGGGGGTTTTGGGCCAAATGCATGTGTTTTGAGCGGGTCTGATACCTGCATGCAGTCCAGTGTATTCTGGTTAGCGGCCACAAAACACAAAGTATAGGACAGAAAGAGAGAGAGGAAACATCATGCATTTCAAAAGCAGTCAGAGCAGATATTAGATTAGATGATTAACGCTGCAGTCCAGGACCTGTTGAACCGCATCACTGTTGAATGCATCTAAAACGTCAAGACTCAAAATGCACAAAAACAGAGTATTAAGTTGTTTTTCAGTTTTGAGGTACTAGAGTAAAATGCTTCATACTATATTTTTCTAGATATATATATAATGCAAGGACAGTCAAGCAAGAAATCTGGGCTGCACACACTCAGAGTAAACCGATCAGGAAGCTGCTCGCAGCATCAAGATCAAGGGTTTGATTCCCACTGATAATGATACAGTGTAAAGGTCAAATGCAATATGAGTTACTTTGGCTAAAATAAAGCTAACTTTGAACATCATATTCAAGAGCTCTCTAAGCAATCTTAATGTTCATTCACACCTTGTTGAAGTAATATTTAATTTTATTGCATTTTAATTTGTTGCATATTGTTTATTTATTTATTACAATTATTTGATTTTATTAAAATTTAAATAGATGTTTTGGCAATATTGTATGTAAAACAACTCAAAGTACTTTAAAAAACAAATTGGACTAGTAGGTAAACAGAGCCCTCTGCAGGTTGCACATACAATCATCAGTGATGCAGTTTAGAGAGAGAAACAGGAAATGCAACACATCAAACAGGAAGTGCACACTCTTTACTCTACCAGCTCTCTGTGCAATACGAGCTGCACCAGATCCTGAGAAAGACACAACTCAGTTAAGCAACACACAAATACACAGTCATTAAAACCCCAAGCATCATAAACAGACATTTTTCTATAATCCACTCATCACAGCTCTTTAGTTAATGTAATTTAAAGGGTTAATTTAACAAGAAACTATCATGATGAAAACAAAAGCAAAGCAATGAGATGTAAAACTCACCTCCAGCATCTGCACGACTCCTTCATGTTCTCTTTTAGCAAATAACTGAGCCTGTGGAAGCAGAGCACACTCTTTAACACAAAATCACATATATAATTGTCTCATCCATCATATTATATATATATATATATATATATATATATATACACACACACACACACACACACACATATATATATATATATACACACAGTCATGGCCAACAATTTCAGCACCCTTGGTAAATATGATCAAAGAAGGCTGTGAAAATTAATCTGCATTGTAAATCCTTTTGATCTTTTATTTAAATTCACAAAAATCTAACCTTTCATTGGATAATAAGAATTTAAAATGGGGGGAAATATCATTATGAAATAAATGTTTTTCTCTAATACACATTGGCCACAATTAACGGCACCCTTTTATTCAATACTTTTTGAAACCTCCATTTGCCAGTTTAACAGCTCTAAATGTTCTCCTATAATGCCTGATGAGGTCAGAGAACACCTGACAAGAGATCAGAGACCATTCCTTCATCCAGAATCACTCCAGACCCTTTAGATTCACAGCTCCATGTTGCTGCTGCTTCTCTTCAGGTCACTCATGTTCTACAGGGTTCAGGTCAGAGGACTGGAATGGCCAGCAGAAGCTTGGTTTTGTGCCCAGTGACCCATTTTTGTGTTGTTTTTGAGGTTTGTGTTTGGATTATTGTACGGTTGGAAGATCCAAACATGGCCCATTATAAGATTTATAACAGAGTCAGTCACTTATTGATTTTTTATCTGTTGGTATTTGATAGAATCCATGATGCCATGTGTCTAAACAAGACGTCCAGGACCTCCAGCAGAAATATAGGCCCACAACATCAAAAATACAGCAGTATATTTCATTGTACACATGGGGTACTTTTTATCCCTGTGTTCACCAAACCCATCTTGAGTGTTTGCTGCTAAAAAGCTAATTTTTTTTGTTTCATCTGACCATAGAAGACAGTCCCATTTGAAGTTCCAGTCGTGTCTGATAACTGAATATGCTGGAGTTTGTTTTTGGATGAGCGAGGAGAATTTTTCTTGAAACCCTCCCAAACAACATGTGCTGATGTAGGTGCTGTTTGACTATTTTCTTTTAAGATTTTCTGACCCCGAGACTCAACTATTTTCTGCAAGTCTCCAGCTGTGGTCCTTGGAGAGTCTTTAGCCACTCAAACTCTCCTTCTCACCGTGCATTAGGACGATATAGACACACGTCCTCTTCCAGACATTTTATGTTGATTGGAAATTCTTAATTATTGCCCTGATGGTGGAAATGTGAATTTTCACTGCTCTAGCTCTTTTCTTAAAGCCACTTCACTAATTCACTTACACTTCACACTTGTGAATATTTAATTAGTAATATGTAATATTTTTGGCCATGACTGTATATATACACAGTATCTCACAGAAGTGAGTACACCCCTCACATTTTTGTAAATATTTTATTATATCTTTTCATGTGACAACACTGAGGAAATTATAGTTTGCTACAATGTAAAGTAGTGAGTGTACAGCTTGTATAACAGTGTAAATTTGCTGTCCCCTCAAAATAACTCAACACACAGCCATTAATGCCTAAACCGCTGGCCACAAAAGTGAGTACACCCTTAAGTGAAAATGTCCAAATCAGGCCCAATTAGCCATTTTCTCTCCCTGGTGTCATGTGACTCGTTAGTGTTACAAGGTCTCAGGTGTGAATGGGGAGCAGGTGTGTTAAATTTGGTGTTATCGCTCTCACTCTCTCATACTGGTCACTGGAAGTTCAACATGGCACCTCATGGCAAATAACTCTCTGAGGATCTGAAAAAAAGAATTGTTGCTCTACATAAAAATGGCGTAGGCTAATAGAAGATTGCCAAGACCCTGAAACTGAGCTGCAGCACGGTGGCCAAGACCATACAGCGGTTTAACAGGACAGGTTCCACTCAGAACAGGCCTCGCCATGGTCGACCAAAGAAGTTGAGTGCACGTGCTCAGCGTCATATCCAGAGGTTGTGTTTTGGAAATAGACAGTTTGCTGAAGACAAGCAGACTAAGAACATGGATTACTGGAACCATGTCATGTGGTCTGATGAGACCAAGATAAACTGGACATTTTCACTTTGGGTTGTACTCACTTTTGTGGCCAGCGGTTTAGACATTAATGGCTGTGTGTTGAGTTATTTTGAGGGGACAGCAAATTTACACTGTTATACAAGCTGTACACTCACTACTTTACATTGTAGCAAAGTGTCATTACTTCAGTGTTATCACATGAAAAGATATAAAATATTTACAAAAATGTGAGGGGTATACTCATATATATATATATATATATATGATGAATCTGATGGAACAACAGTCTATCTGAGTTCAGCTGTGCAACCCATGCATGCTATCAGGAAATTGCTGACAAATATAATAAATAAATATTTACATGAATCTATTCTTATAATAGCAATTCTCATGTTCAGCGGTACAGAATCAATTCTTTTGGAATTTACATTTATTTATTTAGCAGATGCTTTTATCCATAGTGACAAATGAGAAACATAAGCAATTTGTCACAAAATCAACAATAAATAATAAATTAAAGATTTAATAAATACAATTTTATCTTATAATAAATAGTAATTTAATAAAAAATAAATAACTATTTAAATTATACATTTACATGTATTAATATACCAGATGCAATGCCTAACATAAGCAATTTGTCACAGAGCCAACACTATAAATAATAATAAAAATTTGATAATACAATTTTAGCAAATAGTACAAATTGAACACAAAATTGTCACAGTTTATGATGCTGTGACAGCGAGAGGCATGTAAAGACTGAATAATTACTAGAGCCCGACCGATATATCGTTTTGCCGATTTTATCGGCCGATATGTCGCAGATGTATCGGTATCAGCGTATATGCTGCCGATATGAACATAATTTTTTTTACAGAACATATAGACCTTATTCCTGAGTAAACGATGAGCACCGCCATTACGCAGATGAAATGCTTCTAAATTACTTAGTTTGTCCAGCAGAGCGCGCTCCATTGTTTGCTAATGGCGACCCAGGTCACTGTAGTGTAGAGATGCGCGGATGAGCTCAAACTTCACGCGAATCCGCTGCTTTAAATTATCCTCCCGCCACCCACACCTAAATTTGATCCTCACATTACAATGATTCTAATTCTTAGTTTTGCATGACGATATGATGAATGGATATGGTTCATTTTTAACAGCAGACGTTAGATTTGTTCTGTGCATCACTGCACTCGCCTGCGGCGCACAGGAGCTGATCGCGGCAGTCAGTGCTTGTGTTTATATCAGCCGCGCCTTACACAGCATAGTTTGACAGTAACGTTGCAGATTGAAAGGTTAATATCTTTCTGTAGTCCAATAGACGACAGTGCGGTGGTGGCTTGAGTCTGTTGAATGGTGATTTAACGCTACGTTGCCTCCTAGTTGGTGAGACGCAATGCTAATAAATAAATAAACAATGTCCCCGTCTTTTACTCTCACAATGAGCTTATCATACTCGTTTGCTACATTAGTAGGGTCCTATGATTTCCTCGATGCAGAAAACGTAGACGGATGCACGGAATCCAGTCAAAAACGGATACTGTATAACATGGAATTTCATGGAATCTGTCATATTTGTGATCAATAAATAAAAAACATGTCAGTACACTTAAATCAAATCGCAATAGGCCTATAGTGTCTGTGAATATTAAACTGCAAAAATACTATTTAAATACGAATCCTCATGTTCTGCGTGTTCATTTGATTACAGAAATTGTAAAAAAAATATTATTCATTATTATTATTTATTCATTTTAGATGTTTACATTTGGAAAAGCTGTGCTTCCTGCATAAACCCGCCCAAAAACCCAAAATTTTGACTGGTACTGTACTATAATATACACAAAGAATATTATAGTACAGTACCATATTTTTTACTCCAAAAAATCAGTATCGGCCCCAAAAAACCCATATCGGTCAGGCTCTAATAACTACCACATACATCTGCTTTTCTCCTAACATTTTAAAGGAATATTATTGGTTCAATACCAGAATTATCAATAGCATTTGTGGCATAATGTCAATGGAACACTTTCATACAAAACTTTGACACTCTGGTCTAACCAGGCATGATATGTTGACATTATATATGAATATGCAGAAATGTGATTTATCACATAACCCTCGATTACAACCTGTCAACAGATCATCAGGGTTTGCATTCAGGAATATGAAGCACAAACATTAGACTTGTTCCTATATAAATTCCCATTAAAAGCAGAATTACTGTGATAATAACAATGTGAAACTGACCCGCTGGAGTCGCTTGATTTCATCCTGTTTGAACTTGAGGATAGCCAGTGCCTGCTCATGCTCCAATTCCAGCTGCTGCCTGCGCTCGGCGACCTCTCGCATGTGCTGCCATCGCACACACACACACAACACAAATAAACAAACCGTTTACACACCAAACGCAATGTGAACATGTTGAGAAACGGACTGAATGTGAGTGTATCACCTTTAGGACCTGCTCTAGGTTCTCCAGCTTTGCACGGAGTCGCTGGTTCTCCTCCAGAACTGAACTATGCTGAGCGTTCAAAACACAGAGCTGTTCCTTTAGCTCCTCATTTTCAGCCTGCGACTACAGAAACACAGAGTTTACACTGACCTTTAACACCCAGAGGGAGCATTAACACACCATCACTTGCTCATCAATGGATGCTCTGCAGTGAATGGGTGCCGTCAGAATGAGAGTCCAAACAGCTGATGAAAACATCACAAAAATCCACAAGTAATCCACAGTACTCCAATGTTTTTATCAGCTGTTTGGACTCTCATTCTGACGGCACTCATTCACTGCAGAGGATCCACTGGTGAGCAAGTGATGGAATGACACATTTCTATAAATCTGATGAATAAACAAACTTATCTACATCTTGGATGGCTTGAGGGTGAGCACATTTTCGGCAAATTTTCATTTTTAAATTATTTTTAGTCTAAATTTTTTAATTTGACAACGTTTCACCTGGTCGAGCAGCTGAGCCTTTCTCCTGAGGAGTTCTGCCTCCTCCACTAAGTGCTCATTTCTGCTGCGCTCGTCCACTAGCTTGTTCTCCTGTGAACACACACACACACACAGTGTGTTTTTCAGCCTGACATACAGGTGACATGAACTGTAAGCATTAAAATAAAGCAAACACACTCACCAAATCGAGACATCGTTTCTGTCTCTTCCGCACCTCATGCTCAAGTACTTCACATTCTTTCCTCTTCTTGCCCAACTCACTTTCCTGCAGAAACATCAAAGAACATGTTCAGAAACATGGATATCTTCATCAAATGAAAAGAGAACCTCATGACTTTTGCAGTCATTCATAATTACTGAGTAAGGAAAAAATAATTATAATAATAATCATAATATAATAATAATAATAATTATTATTATTATTTAAAAAATAATAATAATTCAGACAAGAACAATATACATTCAAAATTTTACAGCTGAACAACACTAGAAAAATTCCATATCTACTAAAGGATTTTCAATTTTAAACAATTAAAAAAAAAATTAAATGTCTTAAAAATTTAAATTGACTAATATGATTAATAACTATGTACATTATTAATTATTATTAATAATCAAATGATCAATTAGTTTAATAGGCTCAGTGTCAGAGAATTTATTTTTTGGCATTTACTTTCATTCATTTAGCAAACGCTTTTATCCAACATAAGCAATTTGTCACAGAGCCAAAAATAAACAATAATGAACAAATTTAATAAATAAATTTGTAATAAATAATAAATATAATAATGTAATAAATAATAATAATAAATAATATTATTCAAATTATTATTTCAAATAATTTGAAAGACAAATAAAAAAAAAAAAAATTAGAAAAGTGTAATTTCTAAAATATAAAACTGAATATTTCACAGATTAACAAAATTAGAAAATTTCTATATTCATATAAGTTTTTAAGGATTTTTGAAGACTCCCATGACTTTTTAATTTTCCTGATATTTCCAGGTTTTCCATGACGGTGCATATTTATTTGTCCCAGACCCATTTCTTTCATATATTTGTCACAGGCTCCCATGAATTCAGGTATTTTGGAATGGTTTGTTACTTGGAGTGCAGAATACGTGCATATAAAAGAGCATTTGATGTCAGTGTGAATGTACAAACACACACACACACATACATACATATATATATACACATGATTATGTGACTCTTACCAGCAACTGAAGACGCTCTTCTGTGGTCTGCTCTTCCTGGTGGGTGGAGCCTGTGCCCTGTTCGGGCTTCACTTGCGTCCCTGGCTCCTCCCCCTTTGCAGGAGTCTCCTCCCCCTTAACAGGGGCCTCATCTACTACTGCGGGTGGGGTTTCAAACGCAACCTGAAAAAAAAAAAAAAAACGTATAAACTTCAACCAAACATGCAGCAGCAGAGGGTCATGAATGCTTTACCATATGATACTGTATATGCTAATCAGATAATGATCTAATAAGATCAGATGTGCTAAAACATTAGCCACATTTAAATCCAGACTCAAAACTCATCTGTTTAGCTGTGCATTTGTTGAATGAGCACTGTGCTACGTCCGAACTGATTGCACTGTTTTTTTTTAATGTATAATCACTTTCTATTCTTAACTGTTTTAAATTCATTTTAAATAAATTTTTATATAATTTCCTTGTTTTTACAATTTTTTTTATTCCTTGTTTTTATTGGTGTGATTATATATTTTTTTAATTGACTATTTCACTTCCTTTTATGTAAAGCACTTTGAATTACCACTGTGTATGAATTGTGCTATATAAATAAACTTGCCTTGCCTTAATGACAACAAGCTACTGGGTAAAACTCAAAGAAATATTTCACTCAAAAAGACAAAAATCATATTTTGCATTAAAATATTTAAGTACATTTCTTTAAATCAAAAATATCTAATTATCATAATAGAGTTTTGTCCATCTTTTCAGATTCAATTACATTTTTGTATTAAAACGAGGAAAGAATAAATCAATGAAACAAACACTGCCATGATGTATATTTACAATTGTACACTATAAAAAAAGATTTTTGTAAATAAAACAAAGATTATTAACATACATTTTCACAAGAAAACACTATTTCAGTTTTTCAGCTTCAAAATGTCATGTCTAATTCATTGTTACTTGCCATTTCTTTATTATTGTGTGTGAAATTAACCAGCAATTTCTGAAATTTGCTAGTATTTCAGTTAAATTTAAGTAAAAATGGTTTTTACCATTTTTTTTCACAATAGTGAGAAAGATATTTTTCCACATTACAGTACATTACTAATAATTAAGGGATGTGTTGTCAAATTCTTCATGAAAATAATTACAAAGCAAAAAATCTTAATGGTCTTCAAGGGATAGTTCACCCAAAAATGAAAGTGTGATGTTTATCTACTTACCCCCAGGGCATCCAAGATGTAGGTGACTTTGTTTCTTCAGTAGAACACAAACAGAGATTTTTAACTCAAACTGTTGCGGTCTGTCCGTCCTATAATGCAAGTCAATGGGCACACAATCTTTGAGAGTAAAAAAAACATGCACAGACAAATCCAAATGAAACCCTGCGGCTCGTGACGATACATTGACGTCCTAAGACACGAAATGATCGGTTTGTGCGGAAACTGAACAGTATTTTTATCATTTTTTACCTCTAATACACTACTATGTCCAACTGCCCTGAGCGCGTGCACGGCATCCGGTGCGTGACATCTGTATGTGCTCTGGCGTAGTTTATGTAATCTCTGGCGAGCAAACGTAATCTTTTAGATTTAAATCGGTTTGAACAATCAGGATAAGCGCAAGTAATTACCATTTTGATTATAATCAAATACCCGTCATACCCACAATCTCTGTGCACTGTGTAAACAATGAGTGACGTATACGCGCAACAGATCGCTTGCGTAAACTACGCCAGAGCACATACAGACGTCACGCACCGGATGCCGTGCACGCGCTCAGGGAAGTTGGACATAGTAGTGTATTAGAGGTAAAAAATGATAAAAATACTGTTCAGTTTCTCGCACAAACCGATCATTTCGTGTCTTAGGACATCAATGTATCGTCACGAGCCGCAGGGTTTCATTTGGATTTGTCTGTGCATGTTTTTTTTACTCTCAATGATTGTGTGCCCATTGACTTGCATTATAGGACGGACAGACTGCAACGGTTTGAGTTAAAAATATTCGTTTGTGTTTTACTGAAGAAACAAAGTCACCTACATCTTGGATGCCCTGGGGGTAAGCAGATAAACATCACATTTTCATTTTTGGGTGAACTATCCCTTTAAAGTCAACATGAAATGTGAAATGCAATCTTTCAACTTCCATAATATGACCTATTTCTGAGTAAAACTGCATATTTAAAGAAAACATAATAAAAACATGTAGATTTCTTGTTATTAATTACCAGTTATCGAGAGATTCACACTTTACCGTCATTGCATTCATAAAGTCCATTTAGCTAGTTTAGTTGAAAGCACCAGTCATGGGAGAAGTTGACATTTGGTCACAGCTCGTCTTTACTCAGCGGGTTAAGGGTCAAAGGCCTTAGCGGCTAATTTTAGTGACCATACCTACTTATGCTCTAAGTGGAACTATTCCACTGTGGCCAAAGCCATGACCCGGTAACAGGATCAAACAGCCAATGCAGCACAAGCGGACGAGGAGCCGTCCGTCAGCTTCGTCAGCATTCAGACTCATTAACATCTCACACTCTCACTTACTGCCCCACAGACCAAACTTCAGCAGTTATACAAGTCATATTCTACCAAGAGACATAAATAATGAGAGGAATATTAAGTCTGATAGTGATGATGATTCAGCGCTGCTGTCGGTTTCAGGAAGTTAAAATCCCATTCATGCTCACCAAAGAGAAATTGAATAATAAAGCATAAACCTTTCAAAGAAAACCTACCATGGCATGAGCTATTGAAATCAAGCCAGTTGCTTAAAGTTTTAAATGCATGTTTATTTCGCAATGAACTTAAAAATATTGTTCTTTTACTACTTATAGCCCTGCGTTTTTTTTAATTCTGCTGATTTGCAAAAAAGGCCTAATATTACCTAATTTGATGATGCTGAGCTCAGAAATATAAAAAAGTATTTTTTTTTCACAAAATAAGAATTATTTTTATTTTTGTTATTTATTTTAGCTTTAATGCGCTTATCAAATTTTTCAGTTTTAATGATAAAAAGAAGCATTCATAATGTATTATTTTACTTAGAATCTGCAAAGGAGTGGAAAAAATGTTCAAATACTCCATTTAATTACAAAGAACTTTATACAATAAGCAAAATGAACTTTTTCACAAAATCTGTCATTTTCTGTGACTGTGTGGATGCATCTGGATCATGTTTGCATTTTCTCGGACTGAAAATGGGCTGAGAATTGAGCAAATAGTTGTAATCTGCCTCAGATTCAGACAGGAATCTTGTCTTCATCATGTTTTTTTTAAGAAATGAGCATTGGATTTCATTCAGGACGGTGTGCTCAATGAATGATTCATAGGATGAGTTGATCATTCTATCATAAAACACAAGATATTTCATAAAATAATTTTTCTAATTTCTAATGGAGAAAATGAATTGGGAAAACAAGGCTGCTGAAGAAGTGGCTGTTGCTCTGAAATACAAAATCTAAGCAACAGTAACATGCAAAAAAGGTTACATAGCAATGCAAAATGATAAGTCTGCCTAAACCGCTCACAATCAGCAGCGTAAAAACCCTCATCACCTCAAATTCAAGGCTTCTCACATGCTATTCGGCTGAAATCTGAATAACCAAAATGGTTCACATGATGAATTAACCAAGCAGGACTGAGTGACTAATTCTGTCTTCTGTAAATAAAGATGACTGAAATGTGTTTTACGAGAAAATACTATTTCAGTCTTTCTGCTTGATGTTTAATTCAATGTGTTGATTGCCACTTCTTTGTAATCAATTGTGAAATTTACGAAAATTATTTCAACATCAAATTTAGTTCAGTGCAGCAGAGATCTCATTAGCAACTCCTTTTCTAAATGTCAAGAACAGACAATAACGAATAAGCATGAATTTCTTATTTGCAATGCATAAAACTCAATAATTCTGTGTAGTGAATAGAATAACAAATGTTTCACAATTGCACAAATGTTGACAATTTAGCAAATCTGCCAGAAGACATAATATTCTCTAATGATATTCATATCATGTTGATGTCTGATGAAGGTCATGAAGTTGTCTGAAATGTTTATAGTCAAGTCACATTTATTTCTATAGCGCTTTATACAATACAGATTGTTTCAAAGCAGCTTCCCAGTGATAAACAAGAAAATAACATTATTAATGTTCTTCAACTATGAAACAAATATGATTTCTGCTGTAAAGGAGATCTAAAAAGACAACAGTATCATTATTCAGCTCAATTTAGTTGAATGAAGAAATATAAAGAAAGCAAAGTCTATGTTTGTACAGTGAGTGTTGCACTTTTCTTCTAAAGTTGAACCTCTTGACTGAGCATCTGCCTTTTTGTTTTTGTCATTTGAACTTTATAATGCATGAAATGATCTGACGTTTAAAGGAAAGGAGTAAAAGCGCAGGAGTGGCATCTAGCCAGTTGACCAGGCTCACACTCCAGCGTCCCCGAAACACCCGTATAATGACAGATTTGTGCGTGCACTTTTAATTAAACTGTCAGACACATGCAACAGCAATATTTAACATTTGGGAAATGCTGGGTGGAGGTTCAAAAGCACATCTTTAAGGGACAGTTCAGCCAAAAATGAAAATTCTGTCATCATTTGCTCATCCTCAAGTTGTTCCAAACATGGATACATTCTGCTGAAACAGAAGAAGATATTTTGAAGAATGTGTGTAACCAAACAGCTGATGGTTGCCATTGCATTTTTTTTTTTATTTGTAATAGTTCGGTCAAAATACATTAATTAAAGATCATATATTAAAATACACTAATCAAAGATTAATCAATATACATTTTGTATGAAAACCATTAAGCTTCTAAGCTTCTATAGGGGATTTTATCATCACTTCATAAATTGGGAAATACTGTCAACAGTCAGAAATTAATACATTTTCAACATGTTTTTTGAAATAAAATGTTTAAAATGTTTCAGGCGAATGACATATGACAATATATGACTAATAGGCCTATATAGATGTTGAATAAAGCTGGTGTGTGTAAGTGCTGCTGACGTGGAGAAAAACTCATGGCCTTTAAAAAGATGTAAAGGAACTGAAATCTACAGATGCAGTAAGATAAAGTGTAATAAAATTAACACTTAAATGCGTAGTTTTGTTTTCACTAGTCTAAAAGAAGACAGTTATAGAAGCAAAATAGCTTTACATTTGACTAGTGCATGAAAAATAACCAATGATTTGCTTGTAGCCTCTTGCATTAAATAGCTGATGTATGAACGATTCTCATGAACATTGCATTGAAGTTATGAACAGGTCTGTGTTTATGTGCATGTCTGTGTTCATATGATCCCGAAAAGACACCAAACACAACAGTGATAATGCATGTACACAGAGCAACTTATAACTAATATCAATAACCTTATAAATGGCAGTATTCTGTTTTGTGATTATGCAAAATTTTAAACTAGCACCTTGTTTATGTCCTAGTCATCATTGACCACAACATGCTAATTGCTATTGCTAGTCACTGACAGGTCGAATTATGGAGAGGTCTCAGTCTAGAGAGTGCTTTATTAGACAAAAACTTGTACTGAACAAGATGTTCAATACTTTCCATTGTCCTAGAAGTTTAAATGTGCATATCTGAAAAAAGTTTGTCAACTTTTAGTAAAACACTAGCATTTTAGCAGTAAAGCTAACATGAAAAAAACTCTCATTCTGATTATAAGAGATCTGCACAGACAAACAGTTATGAGAGTATTTGTCTTTATTCTAAATTAAATGCAAAACTAACCCTCAAATTACAGACTTTATGGATTAAACTGATTTATATTGAGTCCTCATGCACAGGCCTGCTGGCGGCTAAAGCTAACACATGCTCACCATCCTATTCAGCCGCACCTTTAAGACTGAAAACTCAAAGTCAAATAAACTGATCCGAAACCGAACCTTCAGTTTAAACCTTATTTTATTTGTGTTAAGGCTGTTCGAGCCCATACGCCGGCCTCCATTCGCTATAAGCACATTGCTGTAATCCCCGTGGACTACTGAAACGGGTAACTAGATCAC
Organism: Onychostoma macrolepis; assembly: GCF_012432095.1. Taxonomy (NCBI): domain Eukaryota; kingdom Metazoa; phylum Chordata; class Actinopteri; order Cypriniformes; family Cyprinidae; genus Onychostoma; species Onychostoma macrolepis. Next base: position 42,556,686 of record NC_081159.1, on the reverse strand, counting down.
TTCTTTAAAAAGCACCTTAATGGATTGGCCTGCCTGCCGTTGGTTTGCTTTTATAGCACATGCACATTGACTGTCTTCATGCATTTTGCAACTGTAATCTGTTTGCATATTCAAACCGTCACGTCTGGCTGAGCCGAATTGTTGTAAAACACCAAATTTTGTTATGCATCATCCAAACTAGGCCTAAAAGTGCCTCTTCTGTAGCTATTCTTTCATGCACAATAATGCACATACTTCATGCATGCGAAGACACAACTGTGCAAGTGAGTTCTGAGAAGCTGGAAGGGCCGTAATGAGACGCCAGCGCTTGTTTGCTGATGAGGACAGGTGAGTGTTATAATCGCTCCTGCGCTGACGGCACGCGCACACACACACACACACACACACACTCTTCAATCTCATATAACACATGCATGTTACATCATTACAGCATTCATGCAATTATCACGGCTACAGGACGCTCTCTTCTCTGCAACAGCTCAAAGTATGAACACGTCACTACAGGTAAAAGTGACCTACCCCTGTCCTGTGAGCCGATGGAAAGCAAAGTGTCCGCGTTTGGGACGGCTGCAGGAATCTTTGGTTCGCTTTAGGCTGAAGTCGTACCTACCATCCAAAACCCTCTCAACGCTACCACGGCAACAGCCAGAGGATTATGGGACCGTACCATTCTGCTGTCAAAAGGGATTAGAGCGCACACAACATGGCCCCTTTCTTTCTGTGTGTCGCAAATGACCAGATTACCCTGTACCGCCATTCTCATCCAGGCTTTACAGAGACGGTGAGGACAGCTGAGATTGAAACTTCAAATGGTCAGTAAAGTGAGCGCAACAGACTAGCAGTCAAAAGTTTGGCCATTTCACTAACCTCAAGCATTTAGGTAGAAGCCTTTTGCATTCATACAGTATGCACACAACGTACATATTGATGAGAAAGACTGATGTAATCAACCTGATTAAGACTTACAGGAATAGTTCACCCAAAAATGAAACTTTGCTGAAGATTTACTCACCCTCAGGCCATCCAAGATGTAGATGCATTTGTTTCTTAATCAGATTTGGTGAAGACTTGCTCAGCAACGGATCCTCTGCAGTGAATGGGTGCCGTCAGAATGATCCAAACAGATGATAAAACCTCACAATAATCCACAAGTATGTTTGTAGGAAACAAATCCATCAGTAAGACTTATTAACTTTAAACCATTGCTTCTGGCCAAAATCCATAATTTTGATGAGTCCATAATCCAGTGAAAAAGTCCATCTCCTCTTGTCTCTCACATCAAAATCCAGCTACATATTTGTTTCGAGCTGTTCTGGACTGTTTTGGTGCTTGATCTGTGCAGATTTCTCTCCTGATTCAGACCAGACCACTTTTTCACTACAGGAAGCATTATTATGGATTATGGACTCATATTTTAGCCTAAGGCAGTGGTTTGAAGTTAAAAATGTCATAATGATGGATTTGTTTTTTCCAAAAATGCTGCTTTTGTCTTCTCAAGATGTTAACTGATGGACTGGAGTGGTGTGGATTACTGTTTTATCAGCTGTTTGGACTCTCATTCTGACGGCACCCATTCACTGCAGAGGATCCACTGGTGAGCAACTGATGTGATGCTACATTTCTACAAATCTGATGAAGAAACAGACTCATCTACATCTCGGATGGCCTGAAGGTGAGCACATTTTCACCCATTTTTAGATTAACTATTCGTTTAAAGGTGATCATTTTTGCAACACTGGAAAAAATAAACTGGAAAAGCAGTCATAAATTTAGCTAATTAAACATGTCTACTGCACCTGCTCCACCCCCGACTGTCATAAACAGATAGTCCCAGCCCAAACTCACACCACTGGTTGAGTAAGAGTTGAGTATTAAATTGGTATAAGGGAAAGCATTTTCACACACACACACACACACACACACACATGTTCGTTTTTGTGAAAAGTGGGGACATCCCATAGCCGTAATGGTTTTTATACTGTACTTACTGTATGTGCTATTGCCCTACACCAATCCTACACCTAAACCTACCCCTTACAGGAGACTGTGCATTTCAACTTTCCCCCCAAAAAAACTCATTCTGAGTGATTCATAAGCGTTTTGAAAAGTGGGGACATGGGTCAATGTCCTGAGATGTCACCTTCACCTTGTAATACCTGTCATACCTTTGTCATTATACAAATCTATGTCCTGACTTTTCACAAAACACACACACACACACACACACACACACACACACACACACACAGGTTTCAGTATATGGAGTTGCTCATTAGCTAGTATTACAGATTATGGTGTAGTCCATTACATAAGAGCAGAAACAACATTCATTTGAGTGTAAACACAAAATAAGCCCTGAAAAACCCCACAGGAACAGACAAATCATTACACACACACACACACACACACAATATAATCCGACTCATGACCGGCCGCTTTCACAGAGGTTCAGGAAGAATCCTCTAGATATCCGTTTATATCAATGACACTTCAGAGCACAGAGGAACGGCTGAGAAATAACAGCATTACAACAGTTCACCAGTGGATTGAGAGGATTACGCCACACTGGTCAGTATGATGCAGGCCAGCGGGTTTCAACTGGTTTTGCTTCACAAGAATCACGACTCAGATTTTACACGAGCTGACCAACCACTAAAATGACAAATTACTGTAGAAAATTAAATTATTCTTTTATGTTTAAAAGAATAGTATGTAATATGTAAATAAAATAAAATAAAGCTGACTAAACCTTTATTGGGAAAAATAAAATAAAAAACTATTAAGAGGTAAAATAGCTGAAACATGAGCAACAGTACAAAGAAAATATTTTATATTTTGAAATGATTACGAATAATCAGAAATGTTTAGTCCTCAATAAAAAAGAAAACAATATGATATCTATTTTGACTAAAACTAAAACGCAGCAAACTAAACTCATTTTTGCAAATTTAAAAGAATAAAATTTGACCATAAAACTATACAAATATTTTTTTCTTGAAACAAAATAAACATTGAAATAAAAAAAAAAAAAAAACTATAAACGAGAAAATATTTAAATAAATAAAAATAGCTATAATTTTTTATTTAAATATTTTTTGTTTTTGTTTGTCATTTTCATGTAGTTTAACTGGATGTACTAAACTAACTAAAACTAGAACAAAAATAGGCTAAATAGCCATTAAAAAAACAAAATCTCAAAAACACAAAATTACTAATACTTCAGATAAAATTAAAAGAAAAATGCAAAATTCACAAATAAAAACTACTCCAAAATATTAATAAAAAAAACCCCCAACATCTCAATAATACTAAAATAACACTGCCATTGGCCCATTTAAATGATTAATATTTTTTTGCTAAATAAGGAATAAATAATATATTATATAATATAAGCATTCCTGTGTTGCATCAGAGAGGGAATGTGTTTGATCAGTGTTGGGAAACATGGGCATGTTTTTGCTCTCACCCTGCCGTCTCGGTCCTGTCTCTCTGAAGGGTTGTCTGTCGTGGTGCTGCTTTGGTCTCTGGTGGAGGTGACAGACAGCTGCCTCTGCAGACGCAACACCTCCTTCTGAGACTCCTTCAGGAGACGCTCAAACTCACTGACTCCCACAGGACCCTGAGAGAGAGACGTGATCAATCATCAATCATCAATGACATTCACACACTCACAGCTTTAGGAGCAGTTCACATTAATAGTCCTGCGGTGTGATAAATGAATTTCTGTGCCAGGTTTACACTTCAAATGTATGTCCATGTACTAAAGCATGTGTTCAGTAAATGCTGCCTATGTGCAGTATATGACATCCCCAGCAGGTGGCAACAGAAGTCATAATAATGAAAGTGCATGAGGGAACTGAGAACTGAAATACATGAGCAACTGCACAGAAATCATGCTAGAAATTTAGTAATTATTACAATCAACAAGTTGGTCAGATATTTTAAGTTCTTGATAAAAAAAAAAAAATAAATAATTTTTTTTAAATAATAAGATATAAATCAAATAAAATTATTCTGATGCAAAAATAAATAAATAAATAAAAACTAAAAATAAATGCCAAAATGAAAAATATAATAAAATAAGACTGTAGCAGACTAAAATGCTGAACTAGAATAATGATAAAAAAAATATATATATAGGAACAACAGACCAGGGGTCAGTTGCATAAACATACATACTATGACTGTGCGTCTATCAGTTGGCCAAGAGATAATCAGTGTCACTTTTCTGATTAAAATTGGGCCAATCTACATTTTTGTAAGTGACTTTAAAAAGTTATGAGCAGTCTACATTAGATGGCTAACTTTTTAAGACTAGTCTAAGCAGTTTATGCAACCGGCCCCAGATCTATTGAGATTCTGATGCAAATCAGTAATTCTTTAAGCAACAGTTCTAGTGATGCTTGACTCGGCAAGATGCCGTATGGTTTCAGTGAGGGAGATACCTTCCCCTGTCCCAGCCGTGTCTCCAGCTGTCTGCACTCCTGCTGCAGCGCTGCGATCTGTTTGTCTTTACACAGCAGCGTGTCTGCGTGCTGCGCCAGGTCTCTGGCTCTCTGACGGGCAAACGCACGCTTGTACTGCTCCACAGCGCCCGCTTTCACCGGCATCGGAGTATTTACCTAGAAACAGCAGGAGTATATATAGAAATCACCAACAACAACTACAATCAGTGTTATGAACTACTCCAGCTGTCAATCACAGCATTCCACCAATCAGAAAGGACACAGAAGACACGCCTTCTGATAAACCAGCCAATCACATGCTATTCTTGGATTTGCATTTCAAAAAGGAAATGTCAGTACTTGCAATAAATGCAAGAATGAAGACCAATCACAGTTCACAAATGATGTCATCACTGATTGAATAATTTAAAGGGCCCTTCACACCAAGGACAATAACTAAGTTTTAATAAACGCTGTACTTCGGCAACAATAGTGAAATCCACCACAACTATAACAATAAAAACGTTTTATTATCCCTCTGTGTGGATGAAAATATAGTTATTGCTATAGTTATAGTCTTTACGTATTTATAATTTTGTGTTATTGATGGACTTTAAAAAAACAAAAAATGACAGCTAAAACTATTAAAGCTAAAATCATATTATTATCCTTTGCATTATGTTATAATAATATATATATAAAGTTAATAATTATAATATTATTGAAATAAATAAATTATAATAATGAATACACTGACAGCTAAAATTATTAAAGTCGAAATTATTATTATTATTATTATTGATTTCTACAAGGTTCAAACAGAAAAGCAAATTAAAAAAATAAAAAGCGAAAGAGCTTTAATATAGTGTTGATTGTAAAAATGGGGAAAATCAACTGGAAACAGGTACAAAAAAACCCATTTTAGTTAAAAATGATTTTAGTTATCATTTTAGTAATCCTTTTAGTTATAGTTATATTTTTCTTTAGCTATAATTCTTGGTGTGAATGTTTCCACATTTTTTATTTTATTTTATATTTTTATAACTTTTTCATAAAAAAAAATAAAGATTATAAAAACAGACAATATCTAAAGCTAAAATAATTAATTAATTAATAATAATAATATTATTATTATATTGTAACTGCAAAATAAATAAAACGAGAAACTTTAGTACAATATAATAAAGTCAAGTTGACTTGTTTGGGAAAAATTTGTACAATACTCTGGAAACACTGTAAAACATATCTAAGCATATTATTATCTGAATTATTTAAAACAAACTAAAAGACAGAATCAGCTGAACAAGGAACAAAGGGCATGTGAGAGAGAGACAGGACTGATACAAGCACGTAACAGGTGTTGTCCTGTGAGCGTCAGTCATTACCCATGAGCACCTGGGAGCTGACAGGTGGCCATACAGGTGGACTAGAGTTACAGTGTACCAGACATACAGAGGGGTGAAGGGCGAGGATTCGCTGACCAAACTTTCTCACACACACACACACACGTCATCATTCACTCCTCTACTGCAGTATTGTGTGTAGTTTCGTCTTGTCTTATGTAACCAGTATTGTTTCTCTACATCAAAAGCTCAAAGTCACTGTAAAACAGAAGCTTGTTTAAGAACAGATCTGTAATGTATTTAACTAGTCACAGTCATTCAGAACAAATTCAACAGCAAGAAAAGTCAATAAAAGCTCAATCTGTGGTTTGGCTTTTTATATTCGAGACAAAAGAGAGCACTGAATGAGCCATGAGTGTGTTTGATTAGTAAACACTGGACGGGTTGGTCAGGTCAACTGCTCTATATTGTATCGTTCAGATCAAAAGACGCTAAATGACAGGATTCAATATCCACCAAAAGGAAAAAGGGCAGATAATACCAAATTCAAAAATCCAGTAAAAAAATAAATGAATAGTTCCATCAAAAACATATTTTGCAATCATTTACCCATCGTCTATCGCATTAAAAGTATAAAATCAAATGGAATGTCTTCATATTCAGACTTCTGACAGCACTTTTGCACTGATAACTGAAATGCATTTTAGGCTAATAATCTTAAGTTGATTAATCACAGTAAATTTAGTTGTACTGTTGTGTTGTATTACAAGTTTTCTGAAATGTTATGTGGAAATACTCAAATGAAATAGGCATGATTGAATTAAATATGCACTAGTCTGCATAAACGTTCAGAACAGAAATCTAAACAGTAATTAAAGTCAGGTTCACAATTCATGTTTAATTTGTTGACATATTAGAGTTAAAGTTTTTTACAGGGATGATTTTGCATTTCTCTTTTCATCACTCAATCAATCAGAAAATACTGTCAACAACCAGAAAAAAAAAGCCTACATTTTAACCATGTTTTTGGGTAAAAATACATTACATACATCAGTGGAAATGACATATGAACTCTCTAAAACCCTTGATAGATTGGAATAGAACTGTAAAGTTTAGTCTAAATGTTGCTGAAATGGAGAAAAAAAAAATCTTTAAAGATATGCATTGGAATTTATATCAACTGATGCAAATACATAAAGTGTAATGACATAAACACTTAAATGTACATTTTGAATGTTTTCTTCCCACTAGTCTAAAAGAAGACGTGTTATGGAAGCAAAATAGCCACAAAATGTACCTGTGCATGAAAAAAACAACAGTTTTGCCTGAAGTGTTTTACTTAAAATGCTAAAACTCATGCTGTGGCGCATCAACTCCAGACACTAAATCATGAAGCTGTATAATTGTGCACGCACCACTTTCAGATTGGCTTCCTGTAGTTTCCGTGCTCTCTCCTCCAAACGTTTGGCGATGACGGCAAGTTCGGTGTTCTTCTTCCTCAACCTCTTCACTTTCTCCTCCGTCTCTGGAGAACTGCTCTTCCTCTGACGAAACATGCATATTAAAGAATTAGTATTAGAGAATAAAGAGAGAATCTGAGAGACTGAAAGCAATATCAAATATGTTCAAAGGGGTGAAATATAAACAACAGATTCAGGCCTTATAATGCAGAGTGTGTATTTAAAAATTGGATATTTAAAACAAATCGTGTCACACCAGGACAGTTTGAGAACCGCAAGCAAGCTAAAATGTGATTAAATATGAAACATTATGAAAAATGTAAAGAGAATTTTCCTTGGTCTTTTGAGATAAAATATTTCAATGTGCTACATAGGGGATAAACCAATCATTTCCACAAAATAAACCCAAACGATGAATATTAAGTGCTGCAATGCTATTTTCCAAATACTATAAATAAATACTAGCGCATGCAATATTGATTTGGGCAAAAATGATCGCAAAACCGCACATTTATGAACAGAAAATGTTAATAAAAACTAAATTATGATTAACATTATAAGGAAGTGCCATTTAAAGAGATAGTTCACCCAAAAATGAAAATTAGCCAAAGATTTAGTCACCCTCAGGTCATCCTAGGCGTGTCTGTCATTCCTCTTTCAGAAGAACACATTCAGAGTTATATTCAACATGGTCCTGTCTGTTACAATCTATATAATTGTAGTGAATGGTGCCCCTGTTTCTGAATCTTAAAAAAAAAATACCCATCCATCGCAAACGATGTGTTAGTTTAAGAAAAATGTAGATTCTTAAAACTTTATAAACCGTTTAGTCCAGCTTCCCGTCTCTCGAGCAGGCAGCGAAATGCGCAATGTAAGCTCCGGGAGAAGCGCGCAAAAATCTCAGTCTCCTCTTGCCTTATATCGAAATCCACCGACATTTTTCACTTGAATCTTCGTTTTAATAGTTAGTGACAGGTGTTTTGTTTTCCTTTCTCCTCTGTGCTTCCGTGTTCGTCACTCTCTCCCAGGAGCTTACTCTCGCGAGACTACGCTGACTACGTGAGTTGCGCATTTCGCTGCACCTACGTCATACTCTCAACCGCCTTGTCGGGACCGCGCCTGCTCGAGAGACAGGAAGCTGGACTAAACGGTTTATAAAGTTTTAAGAATCTAAATTTTTCTTAAACTAACACATCGTTTCGCTTCAGAAGTCCTTTATTAACACCCCGGAGACGTGTGGAGTAGTTTTGCGATGGATGGGTACTTTTTTTTTCAGATTCAGAAACAGGGGCACCATTCACTGCAATTATACAGATTGGAACAGACAGGACCATGTTGAATATAACTCCGAATGTGTTCTTCTGAAAGAGGAATGACAGACACGCCTAGGATGACCTGAGGGTGAGTAAATCTTTGGCTAATTTTCATTTTTGGGTGAACTATCCCTTTAAGTATCACTGATATGCTACTATTGTTTTAGCTATTATTTTAGATTTTTTATATTTTCTGTTCGCAATATTGATTTGACCAATTAATGCTTGTATAAGAGAAATTGTTTAAATTATAAGGCATATAAGGTTAGTTTATCACTGATATACTATTATAACTTTTATTATTTTGAATTATTTTAAATTTTCATATTTTGTTTTCACTTATTTTAAAGTAATTAATTTTGTTCTTTTTGTCATTTTGAATATTTTGTCTATAGTTTTTTTTAATTAATGTCTATTTATTAGTTTTAGTTATTGTATTACTTATGTGAAACTAAAAATGAAATGTGAAATATTTTAAATGTTTCATTTGTTTCAAGTAAAAAAAAAAAAAGTTTCAAAAAACTTTGTCATTATGTGTATAAAAATTCTAAAAATGTTCCAATAAAAATTTTACATTTTCAATGAATATACTGAACAAACAAATCAATGATGAAGCCTCACCAGTATCCTGTTCTCCTCTCTGAGAGCGTTGCATGATTTCTCCATCTCCTCCAGCCCCCGCAGCAGCTCCGAGTTCTGCCGCACCAGGAACCCGTAGTCCCTGCCATTCTGAGGAGAGCAAACACACGAGAAGATCAGTTTGAGCGCTAACATGAAGATCTCTAAAGCGTCTGGTGGACAGACACACACTCAATCCGTCCAGCTTAATTCATCATAAACCACTCAAGGCGGTAGTTTAAGTTATTAAAGGGGTGTTTTTAGGTACTAAATCAAGTGGAAAACACTTTATCAGCATACGACAGCCATGATGCTGGTCTTTAGTTCATGGTTTCAGCTTGTCCACTGAAAAACCCAACAAATATGGTTTTAAAAACACCAAATGTGCAATAAATAATTCAGGAACTAATGAGAAATCATCATAAATTTGACCAAAATGTCAGAAATGTGCACACAGTATCCTTCCTGTGATGCAAAGAGCAGAAAATACAGAAAAACAAAGTCATACAGGCCTGCATACAGTGATTTTACCATAGCAAAGTTTTTTTTTGTATTAAACCAAATGGACAAAACTTTAATTGTGGTAATTCTGTATATTGTATCAGCTCTCTAATTAACAGCTTTAGTCTCTCCACTGAAAAACCCACTAAATATGATTAAAAATCACCAATAAACAATAAATAATTCAAGAACTCAGCATTAAACTATGAGAAATTTGACCAAAACGTCAGAAATGCTCCATCAGCGTGTGCTTTTATTCCTCGTTTGCTCTTTATTTCTCATCTTGCAGGACTGACTATCCGCCCGCTGGCGAATCTGAAGGGTGACAGCTTTGATTTCAGCAGAGCGTGTGTTTTGTTCATGTCATGCCAGCTGGAAGTGGTGTCATTTCAGGGTGGAGGGTGTTTTCACTGAATATAAAGCCACACAGAGATGTTTAGCCTCAATGGGAAATGTAAACACAGAGGACTGTACACAGCATACATGATTTTAGCAATGCAATGCATTTTGTAAAAGAAATTAATCCTTTTATTCTGCAAGGACACATTCATTTGATCTGAAATGACAGTAAAGACATTTCTAATGTCACAAAAGATTTCTATCTCAAATAAATGCTGTTCTTTTGGAACTTTTTATTCATAAAAAAAAATAAAAAACCATCACAGTTTCCACAATATTGGGCAGCACAACTGTTTTCAGCTCTGATAATAACTGAGCAGCAAATCAGTATATTAGAATGATTTCTGAAGGATTATGTGACACTGAAGACTGGAGTAATGATGCTGAAAATACAGCTGCGCATCACAGATATAAATAACACTTTACAATATATTCACATTGAAAACAGCTGTTTTAAATTCTAATAATATTTTATATTTTTTACTATATTCTTGATCAAATAAATGCAAGCTTTGTGAGCAGAAGAAAAAATTAAACCGACCTCAAACCTTTGAACGGTAGAGTATAATAAATTGTAATAATAGTACGCTAAGTAATACAATATAAACACAACATTTTGAATTTCAATTATGTACACATTATGCACACAAAATCACACTAGGCAGAACCACTTCTGAGTTCATGGATAAATCGAGTTTGTCTTATTTTATCATCACTGAAAGCAAAAACCATATCACAAAGCATCAAAACTACAGTGCTCCACTTACAATCAACTTCACTCTATGTTGATGCCTTTACAATATACGCACAGCTTCACAGTTCATCTGATTTAGTTCAATCACAACACACTGCCTTTGTTGGTGTCGACTGGGTTTTACTATTGCATCAGATGAAATACAAACCAGCTGCTCATCCTACTGCTGATTCTGACTGTACAGATGCCAATCCAGACGTCTGCTGAGTGCAACAGGGATGCAATCACTCTAGAGTCAATATGCATGATCATATTTCGAGCCAAAGAGACAGACTCCATAAACAACCTGAGAAAAGATGCCATCTTCATCCATAATGCAGGCCTATGCAAGTCATTTAGCAACAGTTCACTCGCAGTTCTGTGAATTCATACATATTAACATGCATAAGACTGCAATGCAGTTCTCCATCCAGGAATAAACGTTGTTCATCTGAGAGAGAAGTCAGTAACAGCATCTGCCGCTCTCTCTTTCTCCTCTAATGACCGAACCCAAACCAGACTACAGCTCAGGTCCTGCTCAAATCTCCTGCCAAACGCGAGAGACTCTGCGTCTAAAGAGACTCGTCTGCTGCCAGGACGTCCAGATGCCAGACGGGCAGGTAGTTCAGCGTCCAGCATTTGGGATCATCATTTTAATTGCTTTGAAAAAATGACCTGCTTTACTACACCAGTTTGGGGCTTAACTGTTACTCTTACATCCGAAATCTTCTTACTTTTAGTTACAGTAACAGGACTGTTGGTCACTATCTATCAGGGCTGCATGTTTGTGGAAAAAGAGATTTTTTTCTGATTAAAAACTGCAATTTAGTGCAATTCAAAAATTAGAATCCAGGTTTGTATGGCTGCATAATTTGGCCAAAATGTTGTGATTATATGATTATAAAGCAATATGACTAATTATTATTATTATTGTTGTTGTTTTTTTATTTTATTTTTATCTCCTCAGTCTAGTTCGAGGTAGTTCTGGTATTTGTTTCTGTTTGTTAATAAGTGAAAAAAAAAAACATTTTTTAAATTACATTTTCTTTTTGGCTGCACAAATCAGAATTATTATTATTATTGTTAATAATAATAATAATAATAATAATAATATTTTACTTTTACTATTTTAATTATTTTTCTTTGTATTTTTTTCCTTACGTAGACCAAGGTAGTTCTGGTATTTGTCTCTGTTTATAATTATTAAGTGGAATAAATAAATAAATTAATAAATTAATTAACTTTTTTAACTACATTTTCTAATGAAATCGCAATATTTGTGATTTGATAATCGCACTAAGCCAAATTATAATTTCAGTTTTATTTTGAATAATTGTGCAGCCCTATTATCTATTACTATTTTACAGCTCCATAAAGGAATAAACTGCATCACATGAATAAATTACATTTTAAAATATATCCAAATACAAAACAGTTATTTTAAACTATAGAAATGTTGCACACTATTTCTGTTTCTACTGTGCTTTAATGTACAGGTGCTGGTCATATAATTAGAATATCATCAAAAAGTTGATTTATTTCACTAATTCCATTCAAAAAGTGAAACTTGTATATTATATTTATTCATTACACACAGACTGATATATTTCAAATGTTTATTTCTTTTAATTTTGATGATTAGAGCTTACAGCTCATGAAAGTCAAAAATCAGTATCTCAAAATATTAGAATATTTACATTTGAGTTTGAATAAATGACCATCCCTACAGTATAAATTCTGGGTATCTCTTGTTCTTTGAAACCACAATAATGGGGAAGACTGCTGACTTGGCAATGATCCAGAAGACGAACATTGACACCCTCCACAAAGAGGGTAAATCACAGAAGGTCATTACTGAAAGGTGTGGCTGTTTACAGAGTGCTGTATCAAAGCATATTAAATGCAAAGTTGACTGGAAGGAAGAATTTGGGTAGGAAAAGGTGCACAAGCAACAGGGATGACCGCAAGCTTGAGAATACAGTCAAGCAAAGCCGATTCAAACACTTGGGAGAGCTTCACAAGGAGAGAACTGAAGCTGGAGTCAGTGCATCAAGAGTCACCACGCCAGACGCCTTCAGGAAAAGGGCTACCAAGCCACTTCTGAACCAGAGACAACGCCAGAAGCATCTTAACTGGGCTGTGGAGAAAAGAACTGGACTGTTGCTCAGTGGTCCAAAGTCCTCTTTTCAGATGAAAGTAAATTTTACATTTCATTTGGAAATCAAGGTCCCAGAGTCTGAAGGAAGAGTGGAGAGGCACAGAATCCATGTTGCTTGAAGTCCAGTGTGAAGTTTCCACAGTCAGTGATGATTTGGGCTGCCATGTCATCTGCTGGTGTTGGTCCACTGTGTTTTCTGAAGTCCACAGTCAACGCAGCCATCTACCAGGAAATTTTAGAGCACTTCATGCTTCCTTCTGTTGACAAGCTTTATGGAGATGCTGATTTCATTTTCCAGCAGGACTTGGCACCTGCCCACACTGCCAAAGGTACCAAAAGCTGGTTCAATGACCATAGTGTTACTGTGCTTGATTGGCCAGCAAACTCGCTTGACCTGAACCCCATAGAGAATCTATGGGGTATTGTCAAGAGGAAGATGAGAGACACCAGACCCAACAATGCAGATGAGCTGAAGGCCACTATCAGAGCAACCTGGGCTCTCATAACACCTGAGCAGTGCCACAGACTGATCGACTCCATGCCACGCCGCATTGCTGCAGTAATTCAGGCAAAAGGAGCCCCAACTAAGTATTGAGTGCTGTACATGCTCATACTTTTCATTTTCATACTTTTCAGTTGGCCAAGATTTCTAAAAATCCTTTCTTTGTATTGGTCTTAAGTAATATTCTAATATTTTGAGATGCTGATTTTTGACTTTCATGAGCTGTAAGCTCTAATCATCAAAATTAAAAGAAATAAACATTTGAAATATATCAGTCTGTGTGTAATGAATGAATATAATATACAAGTTTCACTTTTTGAATGGAATTAGTGAAATAAATCAACTTTTTGATGATATTCTAATTATATGACCAGCACCTGTATATGGCTGTAGTTATTGTATTGCTACTGCAACAACAACAACAACAACAAAAAAGCAACGAAAAAAGTATCAATAAATTGCACTGAATTTCTTCTTAAGGCATATGAAAGGTGAAGGACAGAGGAATTGTGAGGAACAGACTCGAAAATAAATCATTAAATCACCGAAAATCTTGTTTCTTTTTGTATGTAAAGGAGCTGAATGAACATTCTAACTATTTCTTCTTTTGTTTTTCACCAAAAAATAACAATATATGAATTAGAAACAATACAAGACCCCAATAAGAGCCACACCCTCTAAAACCTCCACTGCTGAATTATAATATTCATGAGAGTCATTCTGCAGTCATACAGGTTTGTCATTATCTTAAATACACTTTAAGTAATGTTTAAGAGCGCTGTCAATCATGTGTGAAACCGATCCTGCCGGCACACTTACGCGTGACTCTTATCCGAGCGCTCTTGTCTCTCGGCGGGGCTGTTGGGATATGATTGATGCCTGCTCGTTACAGAGGCATCTGCGCTGGACGGCAGGACCATCCTTTTGTTCTGATTATGGATGGGTCGCGCCGCTCTCCATTAATATTTGCATCTCAGATGCGAAAGGGTCTTGGAGCAAAGCTCATCTCCATTAAAACACAAACCTCCATTAGCAGCATAATGGAGTCGACAGGGGTTCCCCGCGCACAGATGGGCTTTCTGCTCGAAGGAAGAGAAAACACTCGTGCAAGTCCACATCCGGCAGCACTCCCTGAGTCAATTCCCAACAAAATGACTAGATATTTCATCCTAAACTCAAAAAACTGAGGAAATTACATTTTGAGATTAATGTCTGAAATTAATCAAATATAAGGCTTATTTTAGTGCAATGAAAAGTTTTGCATTTTGACATTATTTCCATGACAATTCATTCTAAAATACGGTATTACAGTAATGATAATCTAATGTGAGTAACATTAAGAATGAGAATTACAAAAACTAAATAAATAAAATAATAACAATAATAAAATACAAGCTATAAAATAAATAAATAAAACATCTATGCTTTAGGGAAATTTGTTTAATAGTCCCAAAAATGCTAAAACTTTTAAAGGTTATAAAAGAGGCTTCATTTTCGTATAATATCAGACTGAATGTGATTTATGATTTATAATGTGTATCAGTCAACTGCATTTTGACATTATTTTGATGACAACTCATTCTAAAACAGAATATTACAATAATGTTAATCTAATGAGAATCACATTCAGAAAGAATGAGAAATGAGTTACAAAAAAAAAAAAATAAAATGTCTACGCATCAGGCAAATGCACTTAAATAGTCCTAAAATAATGTAAAATGCAAAAAAATAAATAATGGTTATATATTATTTTATAATAGGCTTTATTTCCTTTATGCAATATAAAATAGAATATTTTTGAATATAACCATATCTTTAGTATCAGAATGAATGTAAGGAAAAAAGTTCTTAATGTAAATTTAATGCTAATTTAATGCTCAATTCTCGTAAAACACAATGATTTATGATTTATAATGTGTATCATTCCATTAGACAGATTTTCAGGTTATACGAGACACAAATGAGAAGGAAAACACTCATTAGCTACATTCCATTAATTTTACACAGATGTCATATATCACACACATACACGCAATCTTGACACACAGGAGTTTGCGCTCTCATTAATGTTTTCCAGTAAATATCTCTTGACGACCTGTTGGAGTGATTATGACAATAATTTGTTAATGTCTTAACTAGCATTTAACTATGACACACACCATATGCTGCTGGATTCTATTCTCTTAAATTAAATTATTTACTTTACATCCCCTGTGAGAAATTAAGTAATGTTCCAACCTTTCAATAACCATCAAGAATGAAAACTTTAATGTTTAAGTTAAAATAGGATGGTTGAAATTAATATCATTATTGTATTTATTATATTACAATTTTAATATCAGATCATGATCATATTTTTATTTATTTATCATTTTTATTACATTATTATTGATTTATTATAACTGAAAATGTACAAGTTTTGCATTGGCATTTCTATCACAATCTAATGAACCTATAAGCTTATTTCCGACACAGAATAAAAATATTAAAAAGTAATTGCGACTTTTTTATCTCACAATTCAGACATTTTTCAGTCTGCTGTTCATAATTCAGAATTCCAAGTTTATAACTTGCACTTAACTCACTTCTGCAGTTTTCACTTCTCGCAATTCTGACTTTTTTTCTCAGGATTCTGACCTTACATCTCGCAATTATTAACCTGCAATTGTGAGGTATAAATTCACAATTCAGAGAAAAAAAGTCAGAAACTGCAATTTATAAATCGAAATTGCTAGTTTACATCTAGGACTTCTTCAAATCAGAATTCTGAGTTTACATCTCGCAATTAATAACTAGCAATTATAAAGAAAGAAGTCAGAAATTGTGAGTTTAAGTCTCGCAAGTCAGGATTTTTTCTAAGAATTCTGAGTTTACACCTTGCAGTTAATAAATCACAATTGCAATTGTAAGGAAAAAAACAAATTGAGAGTTTTTATAATTGCATGTTTACATCTCACAATTCTGACTTTTTTAACAGAATTCTGAGTTTACATCTTGCAAATTAATAACTTATTTTGATTAGGAACTAAGCTCGCAATTCAGAGAAAAAAGTAAGAAATTACGAGTTCTTGCAAAAAGTAAGAAATCTTGCAATTTTGTCCTTTTTCCTCAACTCCAAGTTTACATCTCTCAATGAATAACTTGCAATTGTGAGATATACAGTCATGGCCAAAAATATCGGCACCCTTGGTAAATATGATCAAAGAAGGCTGTGAAAATGAATCTGCATTGTTAATCTTTTTGATCTTTTATTTTAAAAAATTCACAAAAATCTAACCTTTCATTGGTTAATAAGAATTTAAAATGGGGGGAAATATCATTATGAAATAAATGTTTTTCTCAAATACACGTTGGACACAATTATTGGCACCCTTGGAAATTCTTATGAGTAAAATATCTCTGAAGTATATTTCCATTCATATTCACAATTTTGAGCACTACCAGGGTGATTATGAACATGAAACTACCCAGCCATGGCTTCCTGTTTCACAGAAATATAAATATGAGGGAAAACAAAGCCCAAATTCCCTTAATCATCCATCACAATGAGAAAAACCAAAGAATATATTTCTGATGTGCAGCAAAAGATAACTGAGCTTCACAAATTAGTGAAGTGGCTTTAAGAAAAGAGCTAGAGCAGTGAAAATTCCCATTTCCACCATCAGAGCAATAATTAAGAATTTCCAATCAACAGAAAATGTTAGGAAACTGCCTGGAAGAAGACATGTGTCTATATCATCCTAATGCACGGTGAGAAGGAGAGTTTGAGCGGCTAAAGACTATCCAAGGACCACAGCTGGAGAATTGCAGAAAATAGTTGAGTCTCGGGGTCAGAAAACCAAAAAAAAAAAATGGTCAAACAGCACCTACATCACCACATGTTGTTTGGGAGGGTTTCAAGAAAAATTCTCCTCGCTCATCCAAAAACAAACTCCAGCATATTCAGTTATCAGACGGCTGGAACTTCAAATGGGACTGGCTTCTATGGTCAGATGAAACTAAAATATGAGCTTTTTAGCAGCAAACACTCAAGATGGGTTTGGTGAACACAGGGATAAAAAGTACCCCATGTGTACAATGAAATATACTGCTGTATTTTTGATGTTGTGGGCCTATATTTCTGCTGGAGGTCCTGGACATCTTGTTTAGACGCATGGCATCATGGATTCTATCAAATACCAACAGATAAAAAAATCAATAAGTGACTGACTCTGTTAGAAATCTTATAATGGGCCATGTTTGGATCTTCCAACCGTACAATAATCCAAACACAAACCTCAAAAACAACACAAAAATGGGTCACTGAGCACAAAACCAAGCTTCTGCTGGCCATTCCAGTCCTCTGACCTGAACCCTGTAGAACATGAGTGAACTGAAGAGAAGAAGCTGTGAATCTAAAGGGTCTGGAGTGATTCTGGATGAAGGAATGGTCTCTGATCTCTTGTCAGGTGTCTCTAACCTCATCAGGCATTATAGGAGAACATTTAGAGCTGTTAAACTGGCAAATGGAGGTTTCAAAAACCATTGAATAAAAGGGTGCCGTTAATTATGGCCAATGTGTATTAGAGAAAAACATTTATTTCATAATGATATTTCCCCCCATTTTAAATTCTTATTATCCAATGAAAGTTTAGATTTTTGTGTGTTTTTTTTTTTAAATAAAAGATCAAAAGGATTAACAATGCAAATAATTTTTTCCCGTCCTTCTTTGATCACATTTACGAAGGATGCCGATATTTTTGGCCATGACTGTAGCTTGCAATTATGAAAAAAGTCTGAAATTGCAAGTGCATTTCTTGCAATTCTGACTTTGCATCTTGCAATTAGTAACTTGCAGCTGCGAGTTTATGAATCGCAATTGCAAGTTTTTCTCAGAATTTTTTTCAGAAATACTCACTTCAACTTTATTTATTTTAAATGTAATGATTCTGAAACATGAAACAGTTGTTGTTAAAAAACATATTGCCAAGTTTGGGTGAAATATTCCTTTAATCACTGAGGACCGCTGGCTGTCTGCATTTGTTACTGCATTGACAAACACACTGCAGGTGTGGGAAGATTCAGGCGGAGAAAAGACTGTCTGCTGGAGTTCCCATCATGCCCCTCTCTCTCTTCCTCTCTAATCAACGCAGATACAAACAGAGATAATTGAAGGCTGCGTGCCGCTTTCAAACACACGCTGACCTGGCTACGAGTCTGGAGGCGGTTTCCATGGCAATGCCGCTTTTAATCAGCCGTTTTCTGCTAAAGGCCACCGAGTTTGTTACTCTGGGGAAATAACGTTAACAAACACATAGCGAATGAAGCGCAGGTGGCGACCCCTGCATGCGAGGAGAGACACAGGTGGAGCTGTTCTCAGATCAGTGACGACACAATCATCTACACGCAAATGTTTCAGGGCTCTTTTATGAAGTGCGTCGGCCCCTGGGTTACCAGCACAAAGACTCGCCTTTAACAAATTGGGCCGTTTCAGCCAAGAACTCCACGGGAAGTCAATTAATCAGAGCGAACTCAGCAAAGAGAAAAAAGCCCATCTAACAAAGGTCTGCCGGAGTAAATCTGAGCTCGTAATTGTGCCATATTGTGGGCGACTAACTGACCTTGAAAGGAAAAAGATGGAGAAATGCAATGAATTTGAACATTATCATCACGGTTCATTAAATTTATGCATGGAATACATTTTGAACTGGAGAACAGTACATAAATACTACGAAATTAGGCAGTGAACAAATGTTTTAAGTCCGTAAAACTGGTTTGTTAAAACTTTTAATGAGTTAAAGGAATAGTTTGCCTGAATTCTGTCATCATTTACTCATCTTAATGTCATTTCTTCCATTAAACAAATACAGCAAATTAAATCTACGGCAGAAGCATATTTTTCTGTTGCTTTTGCATCCTTTTTGGCGCTTGAAGAGTCAATTCTGTGACAAATTGCTTACACTCCTCTATTGCAAGTCACTTCAGATAAAAACATCTGCTAAATGCATTAATGTAAACGTAAATGAAAGTCCTCATCACTGTCTACATTTATTGTTTCGAAACTGCAGCATGTAAATTCTACTACCCTATGATTTCATTTGAGAAAATCTATCATTGTATCACTTACGCACAGAAACTTCAATATAACTCATTAAAAAAAAGTTTGGTTTAACTTGAAGAAATTGTAACAGAAACACACTATTGTACAGTGGAATGTACTTTTCAAAGTAGTAGTAATAATAATAATAGTAATTATAAATTTAAGGAATATTGACAATCTTTCCTCCATGTTTGCGTTTTAACTGAAAACCTGTGTTGTGCAGTAATTTGTTTGCCAGAAAATAAAAGGCATTGTTTATTCTTAATTTACTGCATATTAAAAGATTTATTGTTCATGTTTTGTGTATTTATTTTATTAATACCATTTTTTGATATTAAATTTGTATAAAATCATAATTAAGTTGTTAAAAAATAAAATGGAACTTATAGGGCTCTACTCTACAAAAGACATACAGTCTTAAATAGTACTGTATAAGTACTGAAATAAAGAGTTGGAAAGACATGACGGATAATGGTGAGTAAATAATGGCATGATTTTCATTTTCAGGTGAATTATCACTCAAAAAAATCTCATAAGTGACTCTACAGTGTCGTTAAACTCCAGCAGAGAGAAGCGAATAATAAGTCCAGAATATGTCAGGACATAAGTTTTGATGTGACAGTCAAACTGTGACATGTCAGAAACACTTGACTAGATACACCGTCTAGAACTGGAGTGGGATTTTTAAACATATTCAGTTTGGGTGAGAGTGAGAGACGGATAAACAGACAGACAGACAGATGACATGTCTAATCATTTTCAAAGCAGCATAAAAACATCCTGACACACACACTCATGAAAGTTGAAGGAATGGAGTGAAAACAGGAAGACAGAGATAAACAGAGAGAGACAAACGAGGATGGCAAGTGCACCTGCTAATTTGTAACTTCTTAAAAACTGTAAATCAAAGCGATACAAAGAATCCATGCAAGAAACATCTGTTGTGAATCTTTACACATCATCGAAGTGGAACATTCATAGAATATCAGAAGTATATACTAGTCTATTTTTGTCTCCAGAAAACAAAAATACGAGAAAAAATTCACAATGTCACATAATGAAACAGAGACTGACTGTGACTAGGGTTATTAATTAACTAAAACTAAAACCAGAAAAATAAACTTTCATTAAAATAAATGTTAACTTGAATAAAATTTTAAAAATAATAAACTGACTTTTTTAAATTCAGCAAGTTGCCAAAATAACATTTGTCACTTAGCCCTGCAATAAAAAGGTTCTATGGATGTTAAAGGGGACATCAGATGCCCCACAAGATGGTATGATTCTTTAGGGTCTTCATGAAAAGTCTATACCATACTTTGGTTAAAATTTCTCAATGGTAGTGTAAAACAACACCCTTTTTACCTCGTCAAAAACAGCTCTGTTCACAGCAAGCCGTTTCAGTGCATGTCTCTTTAAATGATAATGAGGTCTGCTCACCCCGCCCCTCTCTTCCGTGGGGTGATGAGCTGTTCTCATGAGACTGTTAACTTTAGCCGCATTTAGCCGTGGAACTTGCTAACTAGCACATTATTAGGAAAGGCGATTTGCAAAGATTCTGGATCATGAATGATTCGCAAAAACATAGACGCATTAAAAACAAAGGTAATCCTCTGCGTCTTCAACGACTCGGATGTCGGGAGTAAATGATGACTGCTAACACCTCAATTGCTTAGGAGACATTCTTGTCTACACCTGCTCTGGCGTCGAAACAATGGCGGACTGTTTACAGCTAATTTAGGACGGGTATTTGCTAAAACACCAGTGTCAGTTAACAATCGTGGGAGGGACCTGGGTCTGTGTGACATACATCAGGCCAGAATCTGTGAATGGCTTGATTTGAGAAAGGGGTAATAATTTTGAGGGATTTAAAAAAAAGAAATGGGCAGATTTTTATCATTGGTGGTTGTGTACACACACTGCCAACACACATTTATATTCAAACACCATGTAAAAGTGAATTTTGTCTTCACGGAACCATCGAGGCCTATAAAGAACCTTTATTTGTATGAGTGTATCCATACTTCTGGTAAAATAACAGTGCACTTCCCTTCTTAAATTACTGTAAAGTAACGTGACCAAATCTACCTCTCGCAGGACAAACGAAAACAAAGACATCAGCATTTTACCATCAATAAACCCCCAGAGATGAGAAACCACGAGCAGACCGGCTGTTACGAGCAACACAATAATACAACGTGTGTGTGTGTGTGTGTGTGTGTGTGTACCCTACAGAGACATACACACACACACCAGACGTCTGCAAGAGACAAATGTCTAATGCTGTGAGTGTATTACAATGCATGTTTAAAACAGATTGATTAGATCAGTTCAGTATTCAGCAGGGACATTAATAACTGTACTTTCAACTAATGTAATTTTCCTTTCTAAAGAAGAGACCTGGAGAATTAGCGAGTTGTGCTTGCTATGACAAGCATCACTAGTACACTGGATATTTAGGCATTTATTTTGGCATGTCCAACTCAAACGATCACTAAAGTGATATTCAGAGATTATACAGATATTTATTATTGTGATATTTACAAAGCCACTGAATTGTTTTTCAGAGTATGTGCTGTTATTTCTGTAAATGTACAGTTTTCTCCTGCTGGATGAAAAGCAGGTGAACAAAAGCCAAAAGATGCACACTGAAGGAGGGACCTGAGGGATATTTACAAAAACAAGTGCCTAGCAACCACCCTTAATACCCTAGCAACCACACAGAAATCTAACAAGACTCTACTTCTCCTTACGTATTCTTCAGTATATGTAAAAATTGAGTTTAGACTCTTCCTCTGGTAATTGGTCTTCTGAAAAGCCGCATCTCCTGTGTTGATTGACAGGTCTTGTCCTGCTCTTCATCTCTAATGAAAACAAAACATAACCGCTCTCTCCACACCAATAACAAGGGCTAGGAAAGAGACTGTGATTAGAGTTTCATCCTGTTTCCTGAGAGTCCTGACAGCACATGATTGCCTTCTCTAGATAATGGTCATGTTCAGATGAGAGCACTAGTGCACTGCTTACTGCATACTGCGCTGCATGCTCTATACTGCCTATTATGGTAATACTTTACTTAAAGCCTTTATGTATTAATGCATTATAAAGGGTTATTAAAGGGTACAATGCATCATAATTATTCATAATGTGCATTGCTATACATTATATCTTGTTCTAAATATAACCAAATTTAAAATGCATAGTTTAACAATAGTGGTTACAATTATTCATGAGATTGTACAATGCATTATAAGGTGCATTACTAGGCATAATTAATGCATTAAAACTACTTTTATAATGCATTACACAAAGATTTTAAGTAAAGCGTTACCCCTATGATTTTATTTAAAAGTAGTATGTGAAAAAGTATGCAGAGATGAAGGTTTCAAACAGTACTATGCATGCTGAATTAACTCAGCTAGTGGCATCCAGTTTTTAGCTTTCAATATATTAAATATAAATTTTTGGGTATTTTTAATCTAATGTTGTCAAAATAATCTAACTTTTGGCAGTCAGATAAAAAAAGTCAAAAATGAGACTGAAATGGAAATGGTAGCTTAAGTTTTGCAGATTGCATTGTGGTCTACAGTTTTCCTAACAGTGAGCTCTGGTCCTACACTGCACATTTTGGCAAATACAGCAGTTCATCCAGGTATTTAATGCATAGTATTGAGTTAGGGTTTTTGGGGGCAATTTCCATTGCGATTTTAAATGCATTAAAAAAAAAAAAACTCCAGGTTTGGTGAATATATATCAATATGACTTCTAAAAATTATTGACACTACTACAAATACTACTACTACTACTACTACTACTACTACTATTATTATTATTATTATTATTAAATTAAATTTATAAAACAGAACTATAATATTTTACTGTAAAATAAATATTGAGTATTTAAGATATAAAAATAAAATATTGTAATACAATAATTTTATAATAATTACAAAAATATAAAACAAAACCAACAATAATAATTCTTCTATTTACTGGTAGTAAAAATATGAAATATTACTACTGCAATATTTTACTGTAAAAAAAAATATTTAAGAAAAATATAATATTTTAATAAAATATATAACAATAATATGAATTATTATTATTAGTAGCAAATTAAATATTTTTTAAAAATGAAACTACTATTGTAATATTTTCCAGTAAAATAAAAAGTAGGAAAATACAAGGAAAATAAAAATAAAAATAAAATAAATGTATTTTACTGTACAATTGTAAAATTACAATAGTAATATTTTTGGTGGTCTTGAATTATTCCTTTTCAAATGTTCAACAATCAAGCTTTTATTTTCAGGGAAAACTTCAAGAAGCCCTTAAAGCTTCTCGTGTCAACAGCAGTTGGTTTATAAGCGCTTCATATCCAGATTTAAATGTTATTTTGATGAAATCGTGCAGCGCTGGTATAAGCAGTGTGACACTGATATTTCAAACACAGCCGGCGGCTGCTCTATACAGCAAAACACTGAAGGTCACATGGCTCAGCCTTCACTAGCACTTGTGTTTCGGACAAAACAGTGCTTGACATTTACAATCAGAAACGTCTACACAAAATTACTGACCTTTTTCTTGGAGCAATGCAAAGAGTCAACGGTATAAAACGCAATCAGATGTGGTCACGCTGGATTGAGTTCAGTGTGTATTATTAAAATACTCTATTATGAGTCAAAAAACTGAATATCAGCATCTCTGCAGGTCTGTGAGTAACACCGTCAGGTGCTTTAGCTAAAGACTGCTGGAGCGACATTAAACACAATGTGCGTTCGAGAAGTCGCTCATTAAATACGCGCTGGGGGTCCATTAACTCCACGAGAAGGAGCTTTAGTTAACCTAACATTCAATAATAAACTCAATGCTGATATATGACTGACAGCTCAGAGACGCTGCTGTGTACGGCTGTGATAAGAGCGTCTGCGTCCTAAAATATACTCCAGTAAGCAGACAATAAAGCTCATTATATTCATCCCTTCTCCCGTCTCATTCAATCAAACACAATCATACATCCTGTGATTCGTTTCCATTAAAAAGAAAACGGGTCGCATTTGTCTAAAGTGTCAGAATATAAATTAGAATTGGATATTAGTGTCTGTGGCGCAAAAACCTGCTTCTGTGAACAATCACCGCATCTGCATAACAATGAGACGCCGCTCATGTTTTGATCCACCATCATCATCATGGAATTTATTTTTAAATTCCAAAAATTCTCCCTCAAGGGAATTCCTGTTATACTAAGAATTCCATATCCCCACTGTCAGAATGCTTTGGAATGCAGGGAAATTTCATTTCACCATCTAAATTGGATCTGGATGTGCGTCGTCCGGCTTTGGAGTGGATGTGATGGGTGAGATGTGATTTCTGACCTGAGCAGAGGGAAAAGCCTTCGGCACTATGCAATAATCGTCTTAAAAATGGCGACTGTCTGGACTGAGAAGAATTTAATTTAGGAGAAACCTTCACCTGGTTTAAAAAGAGCTTCCAGAAACATCCACAATTGTAGTGATAAGGAAATAATGCAAGAAATCACAAGCAAGAACCCTGATCTGGCTGGAAATGTTATTAAAATGGCAGCCGGCAAGAAGTTCAAGATACAAACGGTCTGTGCGCAGATTTGCAGCGAAAGATTACAGAGGAGGAAATGGGGAGCAAGGAAATGGGGAGTTGCTGATATTGTGGTCTATAACTCCTCCCTGAACTTCCCGTTGCCCTGTATCTTGCGCTCTCATTGGCTGTAGGTCATCACCGATGTATTTTTCAGTCAGAACTCATTTCACACAGCTGGATTGTGAATCGCCGACAGGTTCAGATATTTAGCATGCCAAATATTTCACGGGCATCGGCAACGCGTCAGCGATGATCTCAGATCGTGTCTTTGATAATTCACACTACGTGAATGTCACTTACATGAACGATTTGCCTCCAAAATCGGGGCTAAAATCATCAATTCTAAATAAATAAAATGAAATAAAATAATATTTATCTTTGATAAGTCGCCTGACGACTTGCTGTTTCAATTGAAAATTAAATATTGAAAACTGAAATTGAAAAACTGAAATGAACAGGTGACATAAAATCAACAACTATTGGCAATCCAATACAAACACACAACTAATTTTTAGTTAAAAAGTACTCCTTACTATCAGGCTAAATTCACTGCATGCAACCTAGAGTCAAAAGGGACTGCATTAATATTCTTTGCTGCCTTTCATCTGACTTCAAATGGATGCGTATCTGTGCTCAGCTCCCCTCAAAGCAGTCCTTCGAGTTCCTGAAGTTTTAGCGGTTTAAGTGTTTTTTCTTCTTGCTGCCTGAGCACCATGTGCTCTTTGATTCAGAGCTCATTCTCTCAGAGTCAGAGCTGCGAGTCTGTATTTGGAGCAGGAGAAGAACCGGCTTCCTGTGACCTACATCCACACAATAAGCCATGCCATCATATTTTCCACACTTGTGCAGTGAATAGAAGTCATTAAGTTCTGTGTGTCTGTAAAACAGATCATATTCTACACTTTTGGAGCATTTTATTATTCTACTCCACTTCTATCAAGGTCTTCTTGCACCAACAGCAAGCTGAATTTAGTTTGTAATAACCATTTTTTCCCCATTTTTCTGACAAAGAGCTTGTCATATGTTAATGTTGATGCCACAAACACATGCAAAATCAAGCTATTGTTCGCTCATCTACTTTGTGAATCTGTGTGTGAGGAGCTTTAGTATTTTATATAATGCTTACTCATTCACCTCATGAGGAAAACACTGAGTGTGTTGACTGATTCAGGAAGGGCTATAGCAGCCGGTCGAGAGGAGGTAAAGCAACCTGAAAACTACTGCATGTCCTCATTCATACTTCACTAGTGTTTCATTCGTCATAGTTGGGTAAACTTCTACAGCGATGAATGGAAACTACAACAAATGTGTTCCCATTTGTTCCAACAGCAAAAGAAATCTGCAATAGAATTCCTATGACCTTCCAAAAGAGGAAATGGAAAATATAAAAAACTTTGTTAGATTTGCAATGTTAATAGCTGTGGAAATGTGTCATTCTGTGAAAAAGGGTCATTGTTTTCATTAGTTGAAATAAAGCTAAAAGAAAAACAACAACAACAAAAACTAAAAAAATGTTAAGAACTAAGAATAAAATGTAAATATTAGATCAAAAACTTTGAGAAATGTTGCCTCAGCAACTAACTGAAATAAAATAAGTCAAGGTTGAAGTACTAAAATTACTATATAAACAAAGTAAAAGAGAGAAAAAGCCAATTCAAAATATTAATAAACAATACAATAGTATATAATTAATACTAAAATAACATTTAGGCTATTTTCTTAATCTGTATTTTTGTCTAGTTTTCTATTAAGACAATCCCCTAAAACAAGATCATTTTGCTTGAGTAAATGCTGTAAAGTAAGACATTGTTGAATTTTTAATAATAATTTTTACCACACTAGCAAATTGTTTTGTTTTAATTTAATCTCACCAAATTTTGTTAGATTTTTGCATAAAAAAAACTATAGAAATATAGACATTTCATTAGATTTGCTTAGATTTTTTATTAATATCTAATA
Organism: Onychostoma macrolepis; assembly: GCF_012432095.1. Lineage (NCBI taxonomy): Eukaryota > Metazoa > Chordata > Actinopteri > Cypriniformes > Cyprinidae > Onychostoma > Onychostoma macrolepis. Next base: position 42,529,560 of record NC_081159.1, on the reverse strand, counting down.
CAAGTAAATTCATCTCTCCAGACTCATCGAAATGTGGTGCTCATATGGGAGACGTAGGTTTGAATCTGACTGGAACAGAAACAGAATCATAAATATAGTCCATATGGCATCTGCACAATGGAACAGAGCAGCCAGAACATTCTGCGCAACATCTGATATTTTGGCCTACAGAAGTCAACAAGAAGTAGTCAGGAACAAACTCTTACTTTGTCTTCATCTACAATGTCATACTTTTAGCATATGATCCACATCTGCAAGATTAATTTACAAAAACTGCAAGTGTGAATCTACAGTCTGCTTGGAAACTGCACCTTTATTTAGCTCACGTCTGTCTGCGGAGCTGAACAAAGCCAGACACGCTCTCACACACCCACCGCCGGTATGATTAAACACTCCCACTTCGCATGATCTTCACATCAGCACATATTACAAAGAATAAGATTATAATATTGACCGCTTTACCACATGCTTTCATGTCTCCTCTGAGCTGTTATTAACGCCTGTGCATTTAATTGAAAACAGACTCAAAATCTAATCCTAAATGAGCAGCATACGGGAAAGATAATAAAAAAAAAACAACCCAAAAAGCCCCTGAGGATGAGGACGAGGTCCTCTCTGATCCCTTTACAAGGAGAAACACAATAGCTCTGTTCCCTAGCATACTGTCAGCGTACCCTCTATGAACATACTAGCAAGTATTTGCATAATGTTTTTAAATTTACACACAATTTATTACATATTATATTCCATAAATATGTATGTGTGTGTGTATTATATATAGTTCAAGAAGATAACATTCGTACGTAAATACATTTGTACGTAAATATTTAATGATAGAACTTTAATCATTAGAAATGGGCAACCATTTATGAATGAAAATGTAGAAATGCATTTATATTTGAGACTTTTACTATTTCTGTAAAATACCACATTTACATTTATTAATTTATCAGAATAGTACTACTGCTGCTACTACTACTAATAACAGTAATAACACACATTGAGATTTACCAAAACTAACTTTGACAACAGAGTTTGATGTTGAAATGTTGCTAAACTGCAGGGTTATTAAAGTGAACTAAAGTAAAAAATAAAAAGGACAATGTAAAAAAACAAATTGTTACTTTAAATACAATAAAATAAAAATAACTGAAAATAAAATAAAATACAGAAAACTTATTTGAGCTATTTTTTGATGCACTAAAATAACTAAAACTGAAATTAAAAATAATAAAAATTATACAGGCAAAAAAACAACAACTAAAAATTACAAAAACCCCCAAAATTACTAAATATTTAACAGTGCAATATAAAATGCATAATAAAGAACATGAAAAACACACGTGCACGCAAATTTTGGGCAAAATAGTATATTACCATCAATGTTTTTTGATACTGAATGAAATACAACTATTTATTTGGAAATATGTTGCCTTAAAATGCTGTACTATGTTTTGGAAAAGAGCGATAAAAACAAAATGAAACCTGTGCAATATTGAGGCAGAGGTTACGGCGGCACTGAGGGTGATAATATGAGCCTCAACCCCCCAAACTCATATATAAGTCATGAAGAGAGCCCCTTAAGTGCCGTTTGCTTCCCTCACGTGATTTGTCGCGGATACCTGACGGTGATGGATTGGTGTGTGTTGGGGGTTTCATGAGAAAGTATGCAGACATCAGCAACACTAAAATCACCTCAGGTTTCTCCATCCAGTTTCATCCATTTTTTACAGCACACACGCTAACGTTTCTATCCGTCACTGGCATTTACCCACATGCCTTCTAACTGTTGTCTGCTCCAGGCGGTTTGCATTGAAGAGGGTAAACTGGACAAGGCCCCAGGTGCACATTATCTGCGTTGACACACACACACTTAAAAAAAGGTCTCGACTGCCACTGTATAGCTGAAGATGTTGATAAGTCGTCACAGAAATCCTCCGCTGCAGGTCAAACTCATCTTTGCCCTTGAATCTAGAAGACAACGAGAATTTGCAGGCATTCTGTCCACGTACACATGCAATGGTAGATTTATATACAAGAGCGATTAGTTGACTAGTCATTCGTGCAATTTTAAATATATGTAGTTTGCATGTGGCTAGAATGAAGAAAACGGCAAACAAAAGACAAATGTGACCCTGGACCACAAAACCTTAAGTGTCAATTTTTCGAAATTGAGATTTATACATCATTTGAAAGCTGAATAAGCTTTCCATTGATGTATGGGTTGTTAGGATCGGACAATATTTGGCACAACTATTGGTACAACTATTTGAAAATCTGGAATCTGAGGGTGCAAAAAAATCAAAATATTGAGAAAATCACCTTTAAAGTTGTCCAAATGAAGTTCTTAGCAATGCATATTACTAATCAAAAATGCCGTTTTGATATATTTACAGTAGTACATTTACAAAATATCTTAATGGAATATGATCTTTACTTAATATACTAATGATTTTTGGCATAAAAGGAAAATCGATAATTTTGACCCATACAGTGTATTTTTGGTTATCGCTACAAATATACCCCAGCGACTTAAGACTGTTTTTGTGGTCCAGGGTCACAAATACCATTCCTTTGCTCACATTTATTGATTGAATTAGTCAACAGCCACTTCTGTTCTGCAAGGGAAATGAGTTTCTGTATCTCGGCATTTACGGCACATCAATGATAAGCTGCAGTTTGGGACTAAAGGTCTCTTTGGTGCTAACAAAGTGTTTTGGTTATTGACTAGCAGCATCAAACTGAGAATTTATCCATCTGCAGCCTCTGTAGTAAATCCTCAGCAAGCCAAGCACTCAGTGCAGAAATTAACCAAACGGCAAATCAATTCAGGCCTGACATTTCAAAAGAGCAGAATAATAAAAAAAATTTAAAATAAGAATAAATATTCTTTATTTTATTCATACAGCATTTGGGGTTGGAAAGATTTCATGTTAAGAAGCCTTTTCTGCTCACAAAGGCTGCATTTATTTGATCAAAAACACCGTAAAAACGATAAAATTGTGAAATACTATTACAATTCTAAATAAGTGTTTTTCATGTGTAGCCTATATATTATAAAATGTAATTTATTCCTATGATGCAAAGTTGAATTTTCAGCATCATTAATCCAGTCTTCAGAAATCATTCTAATATGCTGATTTGCTGCTTAGGAAACATTTGGATGAATGGAAAGTTTAAAAGAACAGCATTTATTTTGAAATAGAAATCTTTTATAACATTATAAATATTTTTGCTGCCACTTTTGGGCAATTTAATGCATCCTTGCTGATTAACAGCATTAACCTTTATAAAAAAAAAACACACACACAAACAAAAGGAACTACTGGTGTGGCTATTGAAATGCTCCAAACCAGCGCCTGACTGTAAACGGGGTTCATTTTCATGAGGTTTCCCCTCTGAGCCCTTAAAACCTTGTTGTAGTCCATGTTATGATAATGAAGCATGACACCATCAGTGAGGAATAATTCAAAAGCAGCGAACACAGCAGATCTTCAATGCAATTATTAGCCCTGTCCTTGCCTCATACTGCTCGTAATCACATGCTAATATAAAGCAAATACCAGGGTCACTGCTTAAATAATGACCAACATATAGGCTGACTTCAGCACACAACTTCTCACACACACACACACACACACACAGTTCAACAAACAGTTGTTTTCTTTTCTCAGTATGGTTGCTTAATGTGTACTAGAGTTTGGAGAGATTTCAGATCAATCAAACTCTGACATCTCAACAGTTTATATATTCAACATTACACTTTTATCCAAACCGACTTGCATTGCATTCAACACTTTTAAAAATAAAGATTCCAAAAGTGGTTTTTCACAGTGAAGCCATAGAAGAACCATTTAGCTTCCCAGTGAACAGTTCTTAAAAAAAAAAAAATCATTTTTCTAAATGTGAAGAAAATTGCAACAATCTAAAGAACCCTTTTCCACTATAAAGAACCTTTTGTGCAATGGAAACATTCCATTGATGTTAAAAGGTTCTTCATGGGGCCATCAACGGCAGAACCTTTGAAGAATTAAGGTATACAAGATACACCTTTTACCAGTTCAAAACTACAATATTTTACGCAAATCACATACTAATGATAAAATGTGAATTTAAAAAAAAAACTTCACTGAGGTAGATGTTTTTATTCAGTAAGAGGACATGTGCATGAGCTATGATGGAAACATTTACTGAATTGATCACTAGACGCACAAACAAAAACCATGCAAATTTGTCTAAAATATTGACAAAAACCTTGCTAATTTATTCACAATTTGTTTTTTATCCTGATGAAAACATACTACTGTTCAAAAGTTTGGGGTCAGTAACTTTTTTTTTAAAGAAATGAGTAGTTATTCAGCAGCGATGCAATAAATTGATCAAAAGTGACAGTAAAGACGTTTTTAATGTTACAAAAGATTTCCAATTCAAATAATTGCTGTTATTCTGAATTTTATATTAATCAAAGAACACTGAAAAATAAAATGTATCACAGTTTCCACAAAAATATGAAGCAGCACAATTGTTTCAACATTGATAATAATCAGAAATGTTTCTTGAGCAGCAAATCAGCATATTAGAATGATTTCTGAAGGATCATGTGACACTGAAGACTGGAGGAATTATGCTGAAAATTCAGCTTTTCATCACAGAAATAAATTACATTTTAAAATATTTTTATATTTTAAATTGTAATAATATTTCACACCATGTTTACAGTATTTTTGATCAAAACCCCTGTCATTTATCCTCTTGGTTTTACAACAAACTCACACTATCACAGATGTACAACACACATACAAAAATCATAATCACAAGACTTCATCATAATCATAAACTGCATAGAAATCTCCAACAACTAACTCCAAATAATTGCTGCTTCAACACAATTACAGAGCGCAGCTGTGACTCCTGTGTTAGATATCAAGCATGCAAAAGACACAGTCATCAGATTATTGCATGTATTTCACAGCGGGTCAATAATTGGGTCTAGTTTCTTGTTTAAGAACGGGGGTTGCATTTGCCGTCTAATCCCATCACCCCCAAACGGGCCCAGACCCCGACCGCTTCAAACGCACATAAGCCCTTAATCTCGTCATGTGTTTCATACAGCACTACAAACTCCACGCCTGACATCGCCTCACATTGAGAGGCTAATATCACTTTCACAGCAGGATACGGAAGATATTTATGGAAGTGGCCAAAAGCATCAAGACACACACATACTGTAATTCACTATAAAGAGAAATGAAATCAATCATGTTGAGAAATACACTGTGCATTAAAATAAACTGCACATTATAATCAATCATTAAACTATGGAAGCTTGTTTCTGCCATGAGATGAAGTCAAAAGGTAATTGCAACTTTTTATCTTCTGATTTTTTCTCGCAAATGTGAGTTTATATCTCACAATACATACTTTTTTCATCACAATTTTGAGAAAAAAGTCAGAATTGTAAGATATAAATCCAAAATTGCATGATGCAGACTTGCAATTCTGAGGAAAAATGTCAAAGTTGCAATTACCGTTTTTATTTTTTATTCTGTGGCAGAAAAAAAAAAAAGAATTGTGAGACGGAAACTCATTTAAAACAGTCGGAATTGTAAGATTGTAATAAGAAAGAAAAATTGCGAGAAAGAAATTCTCAGTTAGTTTACATCTTGCAATTCCGTTTTCTTGTTTCCGCCAAATAAATATAAAAAAATAAAAGACAATTGTGACTTTTTGATATTTTTTTCTCAGACTTGCAAGTCTATATCATGTAATTCTGAGTTTATATCTCAAAATTCGGAATTTCTCTCAAAATTGTGATATAAACTCCAAATCAGAAACATGTTAACAAGATCAGTCGTGATTTCATGTTGAGACAAAGGTAATGACAGTTTATGAACTTAAACTTCAACAACTATACTACACTACAACAAATCTCAAAATGATGTAATGATATGACTCATTTAAACAAAGTATGGGAAGTTATATTCTCAATACAATCATGGTTAAAGCATGTCATGCAGCAGAACACAAGCTTAAATGCCTTATTTTCATAAAACAGTTGGTCACACTTTATTTTAAGGTCCAATTCTCGCTATTAACAATCTGTTAACTATGACTTTTGTCTCAATAAACTCTTAATTTGCTTATTAATAGTTAGTAAGGTAGTTGTTAAGTTTAGGTATTGGGTAGGATTAGAGACATAGAATATGTGCTTTATAATAGGGCTGCACAATATTGGAAAAAACTCACATTGCGATATTTTGTTTTTCAGCGATATAGAGGTGCATCTCAATAAATTAGAATGTCGTGGAAAAGTTCATTTATTTCAGTAATTCAACTCAAATTGTGAAACTCGTGTATTAAATAAATTCAATGCACACAGACTGAAGTAGTTTAAGTCTTTGGTTCTTTTAATTGTGATGATTTTGGCTCACATTTAACAAAAACCCACCAATTCACTATCTCAACAATACACTAAATAAAAAAAACATTGTTGGAATTGTCGGCCTTCTGGAAAGTATGTTCATTTACTGTATATGTACTCAATACTTGGTAGGGGCTCCTTTTGCTTTAATTACTGCCTCAATTTGGCGTGGCATGGAGGTGATCAGTTTGTGGCGCTGCTGAGGTGGTATGGAAGCCCAGGTTTCTTTGACAGTGGCCTTCAGCTCATCTGCATTTTTTGGTCTCTTGTTTCTCATTTTCCTCTTGACAATACATCATAGATTCTCTCTGGGGTTCAGGTCTGGTGAGTTTGCTAGCCAATCAAGCACACCAACGCCATGGTCATTTAACCAACTTTTGGTGATTTTGGCAGTGTGGGCAGGTGCCAGATCCTGCTGGAAAATGAAATCAGCATCTTTAAAAAGCTGGTCAGCAGAAGGATGCATGAAGTGCTCCAAAATTTATTGGTAAACGGGTGCAGTGACTTTGGTTTTCAAAAAACACAGTGGACCAACACCAGCAGATGACATTGCACCCCAAATCATCACAAACTGTGAAAACTTAACACTGGAAGTTCAATTCCTTCAATTCCTGCCGGTGCGAGAATCGAACCAGCAACCTTCAGGTTACAAGCCCGACTCCCTAACCATTAGGCCACAACTTCCCCGTAAAAAAAGGGCAAACGCTACCCGTAGTCGGCAGTGTTAACATTAACATTCATGACACAGAAAGCAGGAACATTAAACTGCTGTGAACCAATATACTGTTACACATCCATTATCTTTCTCAGTTGTTTACCTTCACCTTAGACATAAGCAACTGTGTTCACAAGGATACTTGCAGAGTCATGCATTTTGATATAGTTGTGAACAGAATTCAGTGTTCACGTGGATCTGCGTGGCTCTCACCATGTCTACACCGGACGCAAGCGGTGCGACAAAATATTATAGAACCCATTATATTACATTACATTACATTACATTTAGCAGACGCTTTTATCCAAAGCGACTTACATTGCATTCAAGTTACAGTTTTTACATATTATTAGCTCTTGCTTTCCCTGGGAATCAAACCCATGATCTTGGCGTTGCTAGCGCCATGCTCTACTATTTGAGCTACAGGAAAGCGCTAGCTTTCAGACAGCATTATATGATGCTGTCTGACTACACTGAGTGCGGCGCGGCACAACAAATACCAGACAGTAAATGTTAATGCCTCATTTATGACATACTGACACAAAGTTCAAATGATGTGTAACAGTCGCTTTGTGACATCCAGTATAGACACGGTGTCTGTGTGTGAGCAAAGACAATGATCAGTATAAATATAACGATCAGTAGACTAAACAAACATCACACATGTTCCAGAGGTAAAAATCCCTTAATTTTCTCCATAGAAAATTGATGTTTAACCTCCTAGGTTATAAAATCAATGGTATATGCTTTTATTGAAGTCATAAGTTTGCTTTATTTCAACTTATTTTCTAAATAATCATGTTTAACAGCAGAATTTGTGGTGTAAAACTTACCCATAATTCTGCCAAGAGAACTAACAAATCCGAGGGCTATAAATATGAAATAACCATTTATAATTTAAATACCTAAATATTTGTAAATATATGCATCAATATATGCATCTCAAAATCTTTAAATTAATAGTTCTATATTTCTTTTGCATTCTATATTTCTATATTACTTCATGAGATTGTAGTTCTTTCCCTCAGCAAAGTTATTAAGTCTTGTATCTTTGTCATTTTGTCTGATTTTCAAATACTTTTTTTTTTTTCTAATCAAAGTGTGTGGCTTATAACTCATTAACAAAGATATTAAAATACCTATGGGGAAACAAATTAATGGAAGAAACACTTCTAAAACAAACTTCACAGAAAAGTGGGCGGACACTTTTATACCCCATTAAAACATTATTATAAACAAATTCATAAAGTGTCAACCTTCCACTAGAAGATCTAGTCCTTACAGTCAGGGATTCCCACAGACAGATGGATCCTCAATATGTGCAGACACACATTCAGTGCATTACGCTTATGCAGCAGACCCCAAATGAACCATAATAAAATAAAACTGCATAAATGGCTCCATTAACACAGCGGGGTGTCATCTTCTCTCAACGGATCAGCTGACCTTGTGTCTGAAACACCCACAGAGCTGTCAAAACATGCCGTCCGCTCCATCACAGTCAAGCGATAACAGCGCTGCTCTTCAACCGCTGATGCATTTACATTCATAATGCTCAATCTGTCCTCCAACACTGTTTGAGGGATTGATGGATACAACCGTGATTTGATTATTTAACAAAACGTATCAATGATGCAATACAAACTGACAGATTCCGGAAAAGGTATAATGTCTGAACTTTCTCTCCCATTTAGCAAACAGTTGGAGAATTTGATCATTTTCCACTAAGAGTAAATCGATGCTGTATGTGCACAACTGGATAAGGATGCATTTTTGTAGATGCTTTCCAAGTAGTAAAAGAACAATACAGACTCAATATAAAGGACTGTCCCTCATCATCTCCAGAGCAGAGAGACAGAGACAGAAAAGCCTAGAGGCCTTCAAATTCCACTGCCAGTTTTAATTACACACACAAGGGAAAGTGATTTCCATTTCCCAGCAGACAGGCATGTGTTCTTCAGCTGCAGTACATCAGAGAACAGCATATTAATTCATCTGTTCTATTCAAATGCATTTCATGGTGCAACTCACAATGGCTCTTTCATCATGTCAGGAGTGAATTACTGTGTTTCTAACCAGTGTCTCCAACCTCCAACTCAGTACTACTGTTGTAACAAGAGTAACATTACAGCAGGGCAATACTAACACCAGTGAAACACGCACACATACACACAAAATGAATGTTTTTCCAAGTAATTAGTAATTAGAAATTTAAAAAAAAAAACACAAATAAATCAAACTGAAATTCAAAATACCTAAATTATATTATAAATGGAGCAAACTCTATCATCAAACAGCATGTGTGATGTTTATTAAAAAAAAAAAAAACACAAAAGAACAAAATACAGTACAAATACATTTACTAATATTCACAACTTACACACTACTCAAAACAGACTAGCCACATTTCTGCTAGAGGTTACAGTCATTTTTGCGAGAGGTGTACTCCAATATTTTTGTCACCAAGCGTTTGACCAAAGGCACTAAATTGAGTCATCAGAAAGGATCCCAACCCAATCAGTGACCATCTGCATCCTCCTCGCGTCTTTGACTGGTGAAATTCCCACTGAGAAGTTGATTATTGGCGATTACCTGCATGTGTCTGTCACCCAAACATCCCAGCGGGACGAGGGTGAACACAGTCAATACAGATGTGTGTCTGTCTCAGCGCATTGTGAGCAATGTTTACAGAATACTAATGCATTGTGGGAGCCCCAGCAGCACAGTCTGGACTGATGAGGGGTTAAACGAGCCGCTAATGAGCCACATCAGAGAGAGAGAGAGAGAGAGAGAGAGAGAGAGAGAGAGAGAGAGAGAAAGAGAGAGAGAGAGAGGGGACAGAATGAGACAAAGGCATGAGGTGTTTTCACATATTCAGTATTTTTCTCTTAAAAACAGCTCTGGAAATTTGCTAAGATGCTGTAATGTGTCAGTTATGAAGCATAACATAAGAACAATGTAACAGCTGGTTATGCCTTTAATGTAAATCAATGAGATCTTTATAACTGTATCAAATACTTACATAAAATGATATAAATATCAGTCATCACTCTATATCTCAATAATATGTCTTAGAAAGGTGATTAAATGCTTAGTTTGTTGATCAAAACATAGAATGCAATGCAATCCAATGATGATTGAGAGATGAACAAACGTTCATCGAAAGCCTGATGATCAGATTTGATTCACACTGATTTTTCGAAAAAATATATACGATAATCAAGTAAAGCGAAGCTGCTTCAATTCAGTAAGTGTTCATCTGTAAATATTACTATCAAAATCAAAGTTACTCCTACATTTATGTTATAAAAATCAGTAAAGATTTGACAGCAAAAAGACACGTGAAGCACCAGCTGATGGTGGACGTTTGTACAATTAAACTTTTACTTGATAAAAAAAAAAGTATATAAACTATCTAAACTATAAATCAGACGACAGAAGGCATGGAGTAGATTGTGTGCAACAAGTTTTGATCATGTTCATCATTTAGACGCCCTATAAATGTTATATACAAATATGATACAAAGGGATTTATAGGGTTAAAACTAAACCAGGTCAGCAGATCTGATCTGCTCTGGTAAGATCTCTAGTCCCATCACATGATCTCACTGCGGCCATATTAGATCAGATCAATGCGAGACCTCATCAACTTCCACCCCATCACCCACCAATCAGCTTTAATTAGCCACAATGGAGCTGACCAGTGACATCTGATGATGTTAAATTAAGGGTGTATTCACACCTGTCTTGTTTGGTTCGATTGAAACGAACTCAAGTTCGTTTCCCCCTTTGGTGCGGACCTTTTTGGCAGGTGTGAATACAGCAATCGCACTCGGGTGTGCACCAAACTACCATACCGAGACCCAGCTGAAGAGGTGGTCTCGGTCCGCTTCCAAACGAACTCTGGTACGGTTCATTTAAGGTGTGAATATGAACCGGCCTCGATCCGACCCAATTGCAGAAAGCACACTCAGAAACACATAGCTCGCGCATATAGTGCTGTTGTTTGCATTTCAATCGCTTAAATCACTTGTTTTTAAACCGCAATGCTTAAAAACGCGTGCAAATGATGAGTTTTCGTGAGATATTTGAATTATTTATTAATAAACTAGTGTTTTATGAGTCAGTGTCACAAAGATGAAGTTAAAAATCCTGACTCCCCATCTGCTCATTGGACGTTTTTGAGTTTTTGTTTCAGATATGAATTATTACGCTTTGTAGTAATTCAAAGCTTTCATTTTTTTTGAAGCGCTCCTGTTCAAGACTATTAGTTTTCTTTATTTTAGAGATGTACAACATTTTCTTGATATTGTGAGTGCACACAAATAAAAAGAGACCCTTTACAGTTCAGAACTATGTATTATTCTTACCTTTATGAGCAACAATTACGGCGTATTTAATTTGTTTCCAACGATGTCCTGAAACGCGCTTCAGCTTCCACTCTCCGCACAAACGACTGGATATGCACCTAATAGCGCACATTTATCTAGGTTAAATGTTTAAAGTAATATTGTGATACCCTTTTAAGTATTTTATATCTATTTTATTTTCGGCAAGTCGTAATTACAACATCATATTACATTGTCTCATATGATGCTCATAAGTTTCTTCATATTGCCTTAGTATCTGATAACACCAAATCAGTAAAAGAATAAAAATTGCATCTAAAAAAAATCATCTCCATGATTAGCCTGTTTTTGCGCTTCCTGTTTTCTGTGCTTGAGAATTTCTGTCCAATGAATGAATGACCTTGGCACACGTGTGGTTTTGTTTACAATTTCTGGTTTACTTGTAAAAAGGGCAGTGTGAAAGCGAACCGCACCAAACAAAGAAAATCAACATTGTATTTGGTCCGGACCAAAGCAAGTGAACTAGCGGACTTTCCTGGTGTGAATACACCCCAAGACTCCAGCACACCAGTCTATATACTTGTGTAGTATATACTACACACAGCCTATGATTAAAAAAAAAAAAAAAAAAAAGGCATTTAATTTCATATGCTGCATTGCACTGTGGTGCTTGTCATTTGTTTTTTTGCATTTTTGTTGTTGTTGTTGTAAAATGCCTTACTTTTAACTAGAATATTGGGAGTCAAGAATTTTATGATTGTCGCATATTGTGCTGTTACTAAACTGAATTGAATCAACACTGAACTTGAGCTGAATAATGACACCAAGCTGAATAATTGTCTTCTGTTGAATGACTTTATAGTTAAAGTTGAGTTTGTTTCATAATTGATGAACTTTGCAACACTGGCACACTTATTAAACTGAACGGATTCAACATTGATTTAAATCAAGCTGAATAATGATTGTCTTCTGTAGAGATTCTTTATTGCTGAAGTTTAATGTGTTTCATAATTTTAAAACATTGTTTAAAACATGTTTATTACTAAAAAGGTGCTTTGAAACGGTCTGTACTGCAAGTATAAAATGCTTTTAAAAAAAGTTGACCGTGTACAAGGCCTAAAATTGCTATATGAACAAACAATCGGTAGTTAAACTGATATAAGTCTCACAAACCTTATTGGATGTTGCAATGTAGGTTATCTGAATATGTCAGGAATACACATTACAAAAATAGCAGTACGGTTGTGAAGGATTTCAAACACACCCAAGGACACGGCAGCTGCTGGGAGACCTTGACACTAAAGTCAGCGAGATGGTCTGCGTCTGACCAGAATTAATATCCAAGGACGGTCAGAGACAGGGCACATTTTTCAGAGGACGTGATCTGTCGTTGATCCTGTTTTCCTAATGTTATTCATTGTTCGATATGAATGTGTGTGTGTGTTGGTCAGGGTCTTCTGTCTAGAAAGGGTACTGAAGGCTTCTGTAAAGGTCAGAGTTCAAAAATAAAGTAAATGAGAGTGACAAACACAAAAGGTCAGCTGATCCATCATCAACACGCCCCCTTCACAGCCGCACCATAAGACACGCCCCTTCCACAAATATAATTAAAGGAACAGTCCAGGTTCACAAGTCAAGCTCTAGAGAGAGCATGTGACATGCTGTTAATCAGCACAAAAAATCATTTCAATTTCTCATTTTATTAAAAGGTGGCAAAAGACAGTACAAATACTAAATTTTAAAAATATAGCCACAAAACCTAACATTATATGCTCACATGAGACTAACGGGATAGAATCACTGCCAGTACAAACCTTGTAGATTTTGCATGATATATGCAAAAAAAAAGAGACTGTTACAAAGACAAACATATGGGTTAAAAACAAAAAAAAAAAACATAAAAAATATTTTTTTAAATAAACTTGAAATAAAGTAAATGTTTACTGAAAAAGAGAATATTTAAATATATAAATACATATTTTACTTCAGCTATAGTAGGTAAGGCAAAGTTTCTTGCTGTCATTACTTGATATACTAAAATTTTATAAATGTACTAAATAATAAATTTAACAAAAATTTGTTTTAAGGCAAGTTTAATTATATAGCACATTTAATACACAAAGGTAATTCAAAATGCTGTACATAAAAAGGTTATATATAAAATAATCATAAAATAATTACAACAAATGCATTAGAAATAGAAATAAAGTGTAATAAATACATATAATAAAATGGTTAAAAATGGAATGCATTAAAACAATTAAGAATAAAACTTAAATAAAAAATAATAAAACTAATGTGGCAAGAGAAGCAAACGACAGACACAGTGGGTGTGGTGTCAGGCCTAGGAGAGACCTTTATTAAACAGAAATATGTCCAAAAACGTCCAGAATAAACAGGGGATCTGGTGTCCTCGTCGTGCTGGGAGTACCGTGAAGGAGGGGCAGTGTTCGAGAAGGAAGGGTCCAGGTAAGGGGCGGAGTCCGGTGGCCACACGTACTCCCCCTCCCGGGTCCGGGGCGCGAAGGGGCAGCGACAGCTGCGTCCTCCTTGGCCCATGACACTTCCAGGAGATTAAACGGCCCAGCATCCTGGCCCGACAGTCGTCTCACGGGTGCGGTACTCGTCCGAACCACGGGTCCGGGAGCTCGTCATTTTGGCGGCGTTTGATTCCTCTACGCTCCCTTCCTGGACCCACGAGGACACCAGCATGCATGCACGGGGAAGAGATCGGTCTCCCGAGGAGAGGCGCGCTCGGCATTTAAACAGCGGCGGTGATGAGCTCCATTCGGTTCAGGTGCGCCTCATCACACGCCGCCAGCCCTCGCTGTTTCAGCGCCCCTCCTCTCTCACACACCCTCTCCCGTCGGGAGCCTGGTGAAAGGTGGCGAATAAGGGACGGGGTGATGCTGATAATAAGGGTGAGGCAGCCGACTCGTCACACTATATAGACATTTAAAAAATACTAAATGACAAAACAGAAAAAAAAATAAAAAATGTTAACTAAAATTAAAATGAAAACAAAATGCAAACAAAAATTTACATTTACATTTAATCATTTAGCAGATGCTTTTATCCAAAGCGACGTACAAATGAGGTACAAACGACGTACAAAAATTCAAGATATTAATAAAAACTACAATTGCATCTCAATAAACTAAAATAACACAAAATTCATCTGCCAAAATAAAAGTTCCACCACTAACAGTATGATCTAGGCAACATTACTGATTAAAAACACAATTTTTGTATAGATTTAATGAGTGCTTAAAGAACAACAGGAGCATAAAATTGTTGGAAATCCCAAATGCTCATTTAAACACAAGCTTCTCACTGTAGCTTACAAAGACAATTGCTTACAGTTTTCAGTCACTGCACTTAAAATATAAGATAAAAATATAAGCACACTTTAATTCAATAATTCAGTACTTTGTGCTGAACGTCAGTCAGAGCTCAGGTGTCGTTCCATGAATTCCCTAAAATGAAATAATGAAGCAAACACACTGGAAATGCAGGACAAGTTCTGAAAAGACAACAGATTCAGAAGCTGCACACCTCCCACGAGAGGGTGAACGGATCCGATAACAGGCTTTATCTGTGTTCACATTCTATGCCTACACACTGAAGTCGACATCAAATCAAAACTGCCTCTATTTGCATTCTTAATAAAACCAGGAACGTGTTTTGTGAATGATTTAATCACTGCATAACATTCTGAAGGTGGATGCGGTCATCATGATTTTTATCAAAATGCAATAGTTGCTTCATGTTCTTTAGGCTGACATCTAGACTGCACAACATATTAGTTAATATTAAGCAACAGCCAAACAGCTATTCAGTCACTGTTTTAAGCAGCTGTCGTAGGTAATGCTGCCTTTTTGAAATCTTGTCACTAGTTAACAGTAATTTAATGCCGGTTAATAAGTAAATACACAGCAATACTAGCAAATTATGATGCAAAAGAAAAAGAAAAAGAAGCAGCATCTTTGGGATACGTGAAGATGCTCTGAAGGATGAATGAGACTCCTCAAAAGTGTTAGAAAGAATGTGACAAAGAACTAGCTATTTGGATCCGTTTGGTATAAAATCTTGGTTCGGCTATGGGATAAAAAAAATAAATAAAAAAATAAAAAAATAAGGTAATTGCACCTTTTTTCCCCGTGCAATTCTGACTTTATATCTTGCAATTCTGACTTTTTTCTCAGAATTCTGAGTACAACTCTTTATCTCTTGTACTTCTGTTTGTTTGTTTGTTTGTTTTTTTCACCACGGAATTAAAAAATAAAAATGGTAACTATAACTTTTTATCTCACAATTCTTACTTTATATTTTGCAATTCTGACTTTTTTCTTGCAATTCTGACTTTTTATCTCACAATTCTGACTTTTTGTTTCTTGCAATTCCGAATTCTCTCACAAGAACCACAAGAACAAGTCAGAAAGTCGCCATTACCTTTTTTTTCATCCCATGGAGGAAACTAGCTTTCATATTCACTCAATAAGCTCAGTGCCGTTTCATTCCCTCATGCTGTTCAAAGCATTTCCACCCATCAAATGTGATGTTTCCAACCAAACAAAAATATCATGTCAGACATTTCAGCCGCCTGGATGATAGAAAAGAGAGAAAGAGAGACAGCACAGCGAGGCGTCGTTAATATTCATACAGCTGCATTCTGATGCGACACATGAATAAATAAATAATGCTGCCAGTCTTTTCATCTTTTCTGAAAAGTATTAGGCTGTGTGAATTGTACAATAATGAGATGAGCTCATAGTGTATGAGTGTGTGTGAGTGCACTAGGGTATCAGCAACTATCCTGTGTTATGATACAATACACATAGCAACACTTATGCATCAATGCATCATAATGTCATAATTGGATTATGACTGGAACTGCACCAAAAATGTAAGCGAGCCTCAGAGCGACCACAATATTTAGCATAAAGCAAATGAGGGCTATTTTAGGATGGTTATGATTAGTTTTTTGCATTGTGAAATTATGTTCATGACTTTTCCTCCTAAATTATAATTACTATAATGCAAAGAAATAAATTAATTAAATAGATGATTAATAGTTAAATTAATAAAAACGCCCAGTGATGAGAAATGTATTATTATTTTTAAATAAAATAAGCCATTAAATAAAATTTTAAACAAAATAAATTTAAATAAATTCAGTATAAATACTACAAAAATAAATAAAAATCATCCAGTGATGAGACATTATCAGGATGCAATTATATTTTATAATTTATAAACTTTTTCACAGAGTATTGAAAATGAGAATATAATAATGATACTGTACTTTTGAAGGAAAACTTGCTCAATTTTTATAAAAATAAATGTCACAGTCATAATAGTTCCAAAAGTAGTCATTGCCCTTATTCCAAATATAATTGTGTATTTTTTTATACACTATTGATATTTTTAATATCACTAATTATTTCTGAATATTTGTAATATTTTTAATTGTTTTATTTTCTTGTTAATTTCATTTTAATTCGAGTTAAAGGTTTAGCAATTTGGTCATTTTTATTATTATTTTTTAAATGCCAATATAGTTTTTATTTTATTATTATTATTTTTATTTAAGTTTTAGTTATTTTAGTTGAATTGCCTTTTTTCAAATAGCAGAAATATATTTTTGCTATTTTATATTATTTTAGTTAAAGTTTAATTTGATTGGAGGTATTTTTTACGGTTTTAGTTTTAGTTAACTATATCAACCCTGGTTCTTGACATGTCTAGTTCATCAGAATTCTCTTTGTTTTGCTCTGGATGTGTTTTTAAAGCGTTCTTGGAGGAGATATTTGGATTCCATTTCAATCCGATGGAAATGTTTCCTTTATTTGTCATCCAGTGCGTTCCCAAACGGGACAGTGATGGACTGGTCTGCAGTCAGAATCAGCTGACAAGCGTTCTTTCAAAGCACATCAGAGCGCCGGGTGTGATCGCTCGGGTCACGCTCACATCTGCTTTGACAGTTCAGCTCCCAAAGTCCCAAAAGCCCCTTTGAGGGGGATCAGAAACAGGGGTAACCGCGATCCTTCGGGTTTGTGTGTGTGTGCGGCTGTGGAAGCCACTAAGCTTTGATTGACACGACTCGCTGCCAAACTGAACACACTCACAGCAGCACACAGCTCTGACTGACAGCACAGCAGAACCAGAGAGTGAAAATAACACACACACACACCTGGATGAAAGCAGGGAGCTGTGAAGCATCGCTCCACTTTTCTCACTACTGTCATGCTAGAGAACTGGGTCAGTGCAGTTCCTCACTGCAGCAGAGAAGCAGCAGAAAAAAAAAAAAAAACACTACACAGACACAAACGTAACAATAAACCAGGCTACATTCGGATATGAAACACCCCACTTTCACCATCCAAAAAATTACATCAGTTTGAACGTAAAATAGGATGAGAACAGTGCTACATGTTGACATAAGGGTAGGATCACCAGCTCCAAAACCAGAGTACACTGGACAGTTTGACATCAATAATTATTAGCTCATTTACACTGTAAAAAAGGACACGATCAATAGATTTTCCATTAGTTCAACTCATCAAAAAAATTTCAGTTAAACAGTTAAAAATTACAGCCAAGAAACTCGTAGTCTCGAGAAAATTACAGTCAAGAAACCCAATGCCTTAGGTATTACTAGACGGCATATTGATACATGTATATTTTACAACTTATAGCTGCATACTAAATTAAAGTTATATAGGCCGAATGGTAATATACCAATCTACCTGAACTGATATTAAAACCTGCTTTGTACCTTCACAATAATACATGTGGAAAAACAGAAACCCGTGTGGTGAATCATCATTAGTGTCCATAAAATACTGAGGATAAAAATAAGAATATATAAATCTATTTAAATAAAATATAATCATACGTGATTATCCTTATACAGTTTTTCACAGGGAAATTATGGAAATTCATAGCTTCTACATACAAAAACGTACAGTATTTTTTAGTAAATTAGTTTTTTTTTTTTTTAAACATGTCTACACAGTTTTTGTTAAGATTTAAGTTTGAGTTATTTTGGTTCTTAAGTTTAAACTAAACGAAAATGAGTTTTTCACCGTGAAATAAAAACAAAAAAACACGGAAAATAAGCTTTTTTAAAATGTCTACAGTACATAATTTTTAATTAGGTTTCAGTTTTTTTGTTTTACTTCCAAAAAGTATTTTACAGTGAATTTTACAGTTTTTTACTGTAGCATGTTTTACAGTCTTCTTCTGTAAAAATTGAACTTTTTTACAGTTATACTTTTTTCAAATGTAATTCATCACTTGTGAAAAAGAAATCAGCTAAATGTTAATTCATAGTTTTTTTTACATAACTTAAACATGCCACATTAAAAGAGACACAGGTTGAAAGACTGAGGCCATTTAGTTTTAGCTAAAAACCAGGACAAACGCCTCAAATATCTGTGTAAAGGATCTCTTGTCATGTAATGTCCCACAGCACAGACCAAAATAGCAAGAAACTGCCTATAATAATGTGAGCAGAAACTCAATACGACCTTAAGCACGACTCATTACCAACCATCGTCCTGTTCAGATGTCAAATGACATTGTCCTGAACTAAACTCAGCCTGATCCATGAGAAAACGGCTCATCTAGGGTGAAAATGAAGATAATGGAGAAGGATAGGACTATTTGCTGGTTTTACAGTGGTTATTTGTTCTCTGGCTCTAAACTGAGCTGAAAACGTCCAGCTGTCAAGATCACTCAAGTGCTCTTTGAAAGAAAACCTCTTTCTTGTCGTGTCAGACTGAAGGAGCATCTACTAGTTTTGGAAAAGCTGAAATCAATCTTCTCCGAGAGCTCCAGCAGAGAAGCACAGTATGGAGGAGAACAGAGAATCCGGATCGATATATAACGGGGTCAAATCTCCTTCAAAACCCCCTCTCTCACACACGCACACACACACACAGTCTCCCAGAGGTGTCTTACAGCTCAGTGCTATTAATCAGATAACATGATTGCTCATGTTCTCAAAGAGATCTATCCATTCTGATATTATTGATATTTTACGACAGCAAAAGACACTAAAGAAGATTTGCCAGAATTACAAGTTATAACAGGCTTTTATCATTGCAAACAGGATGTGTTTTTTAAATAAAAGATATTTGTGCACTATGTGACTGAAGAACATGCGCAGGTCATATTTTACTTCTAAAACTAAACAAAGAAATAAAGAATATTTTATATTAAAAAATGAAGCCTATTTTTAGGACATCACATTAATGCAATATGGAAAAGAAAAAAAAAAAAAAAAAAAAGAAAAATAGCATATTAACATCACAACCAGTGATATACTATTATAGTTTATGTTAATATTCTGAATTTTAATTTTTATATTTTGTTTTAATTTTAGTAAATATTTTGATTTTGTGTGTGTGTGTGCTGTCTTTTTTTTTTTTTATTTTAATATGTCTATAGATTTCATTACGGATTTGTTAATTTAGTTTATTTAGTTTTAGTTATTTTACTACTTTAACATACTAAACAAAACTGAGAAATATATTCTGCCTACTAGCAGGAAAAAAAGGTTTAAAAAAAAGAAAATCAATTTATTTAATTACATTTTATTAATTCTATTTTATGGTTTTGGTTTTAGGTAACAATAATAACCCTGATCACAACCACATGCTCATTAACATTTACATATACCTTTAAGACTTCTGTATTGGCTTTGACAAACTTATTTGAATATGCATGTGCAAGTAATAGCATATAAATCAGCATTATACAACATAGAAAATGAAAATATATTATTTAAAAAACAATTATATAGGTAAAATCTTAGGACCTAATTATTGTAAAAATTCTAATAAATTATTCAATTGTTAAAGAATATACAAGTGCGCGCACACACACACACACACTTTAAAGGTACAGCAGCAAAAACAGCCTGCATGGAAAAGGATCATGAAGAACTAAAGTATGGCTGAGTTTGAAGGAAAGAAGCTTTGAATAATCATATAAACAACAACAAAAAAAGCTCAAAATTGCAGGATAAATGTGTTTTAAGTGTGACACTGGAGGTCACAGTGGTGGAGGCTGCAGTGTGAGACGGGATTGTAGATGTCAGATCTGCTCTCAGTCAGAGATTTACTGTGCGAAAGTGTCACCTTGGCCACCCCGTGCAGACAGCGGGTGTTTGGCAATCTGACAGATGCTGTGTGTGTCGACGTGTGAGTGAGTGTGTGTGTGTGTGTGTGTGTGTGTGTGTGTGTGTTTAGAGATGTTCCGATACCCTTTTTCCATTCCCGATACCGATTCCGATACCTAGGCTCAGGGTATCGGCCGATACCGAGTACTGATCCGATACCTGGGTGTGTATCTGGTTATACAGTTGTATGTACTACTAGACCTGTATGAACTGATACAATTATTTTAGGGTGTGCTTCACCATATATAGATAGATAGATAGATAGATAGATAGATAGATAGTCTGGCGAGTAATTTTAACTGAATTTAGGACTGCTAATCGTCGTTTGCGCATTAGCTCCGCCAGAATGCCAGAATTTTTTGTGGTATCGGTGGAATTTTCGATACTAGTATCAGAATCGGAACAACCCTATGTGTGTTTCATGCCTGGTCTGATCTAGCATACGTTTAACAAGCAAATGTCTTACAAATCTGCACAGCCCTCTTCTACAGACAAATACTCAACAGAAGACAACTGGCAGTGATGCATGTTTCACACAAAAATAACATGCGCTGCTGAAAATCACTAGTTCCAATCTGATGGGAAGGGAGTTCCATGATGCGGAAAAATCAGACGGAATCACAGAATCCAGTCATAAAAAATGGAATTTGCTGTATAACTTGGAATGTCAGGGAATTTGTCAAATTTTAGATGAATACTGGGATTCATTTCACAAACATTCCACTATTTCATTTGATAAAAACAATCAGACTGAACACAGAAACGGACAGGTCTTCACTACAAACCTTCAAAATGAAAGTTCGGTTTAACTATATAAAGTTACTAATTAACAAGTCGGTTTAACTAAATGAATTATTATTGTATAGTAAAATTCACTTCTCAAACAAATACAATTATTAAAACTCAATTTTTAAGGAACATCACAATTTTACTTGAATGTTTTAAAGAGTAAGCATCTGTTGTGCAGCACTTTTTTGCCAAAAATATTAAATAAATTGTTACATTTTAATTTGATTACATTTTAAAAGATTAAATTGCTAGTGTTTTTAATTACATTTTTATGCCTTTATTTGATTGCCACTGTTTTTTTGTAAATTTGTATTAAATCATTAATCCAGAAAAAAAAAACTTATGGCATAATTATTGTAAAAAAACTATAATAAATTATTAAATTGTTAAAGATTTAGGAACTGTAAACCATTAAAAAGGAATCCAGAAAAAAAAAAAACAAAGCACAGAGTTTGATAAAAAAAAAAAAAATAAAAACAGAAAATAGGAAAAAAATGTAATGTATTTCATAGGGCCTTAATTTAATTTTTAATAAACTTTTAATAAAAAAAGAAAAAAAGTTTCATTCATTTCATTTTAATTAAGTAGATATGCTTTTCGATTACTAAAATTTAACTGAAATGGAACCCACAAAAATCAGATGGTCTTTTATTTATATGTGAAGAGAGTCATGAACTACCAACATTGCGTCCTTGAATAACTCCCTGAACTTCAGGTTACTCTAATGGTATAGTATCTGAAATAAGTGCACTCACTTTAGATCTGCTAAATGAACTACACCCTAATCAATTTGATAGGTGCTTTGTCTGTCATCCAAAAACTGATTCAGCCCATGACAAATGGGACACACAGCCAAAGATAACATTGTTAACATCAGCCTTTTAAGCAAAACGGATACGGTGAAGAAATGTGAGAGGAATAAAACGGGATGTGAGGGATGGAGCGACAAAAGGAGAAATAGCAGACTCAGCATGTAATAAAGTGAGAGATTTAAAGGAGAAGACAGCAAACATGGAGAGGGGGATTTCTTCAGAGACCGCCCGTCTGTGCAGGAAGAAGATTAATAGTCTGAAGACAAAACAAAATACGGTGAGAGAGAGAAAACATATGCGTTTTGTTCACACGAGTCCTGGGGCGTAATATTAGATATTCTTACAGCCTCATAACATCATATCAACCCTCTTAAAACACGCTTTTAAATAACCAGCAAACTCCATTTCACTACAATAGATGAACTTATTCATACTGTCAGAAACATTCAAGAGCCACAATTAAATCTGCTAACATGGCCTGCATCAATGATGCTGTTTTTCTGTGATTTTCCATTAACGCTTTACAGCAACAGATTCAGAAGGTTTACATTCATGCATTTAGCAAAGTGACTTGCATTGCATCCAAAATACATGCATTTCTATCAGTTCTTGCAGTTCCTGGGAAAAACTGTGTGAATTCAAAAGGATTCAAATCAGCGCGTATTTTAAGTTCAGTCCTACGATATCAGTATTGATCTGCCTGTTCAACAAAAGGTGGAAGTGAATCTTCATTCCTATGGAGATTAAATACTGAAACGAATAATATAATGGTCAACGAGTCAATGCCCACAATGAATCAACCTTTTATTGAATCATAAGGATAGATTTTATTTTCAAGTGAATCTGCTCGGAATTTCAGTGCAGATTAAATGCAGCCTGTTCTAAAACACAATGTTTTCTTCAATGTTTATACATTTAACACTTCTGTGCTTATATGTTAAGCAGAATGCATGACAAGGCAGATAGTAGCCAGGTGGTCAAGCTCCAAAAATGACAAAAACAAATGATGCAAAACCACCATAAAAGTTGCTCATGCAACTGTTCACTATACTCATGGTCTTCTAATAGCATCCAACAGTGTTGTGCAAAGAACAGGGCCAAATGCATGCTTTTGCTGAAAATTGCTTTAGCTGAAAATTTTTTTTTTGTGTGTGTTGAAATCTGATGCCTTTAATACATGCATAAAAACATTTATTTACATGTATTCAAAAACACAACAGAAGGACAATAGACACATTGGTTCTGATGTCTGTTATGAATGTGCAGAACAACGCAACGAAGACTTAAATCCTGAACATGCAAATTATCCAGGAGAAATGAGTATTTGATTAAAAAAAGATTTTAAAAAAAGTCTGAACTTATTCATTTGCATACAGTCAGAAACTTCACAATACCAAAGAAGAAGAACATGCACATAAACTTCAGTGGCTCACAGACAAACCTAACATTATGTTGCTTTAGAAGACATTTTAATCGGGCTGTTGGTCTTTTTTGGAGCTTGAAATGACACTGCAACAAAGCTACATGTACATGCTAATCACATACTGCTAAACATCTAAAAATCAGCAGGGATGAGGAAATGAAGACAGAATGATCTATTATCTATTCAATTCACTGCTAATGAACAAAAAAATACAAATTGTATCGGAGGAGCAAACAATAACCATCAAGAAACTAGTGGTTTTCAGTAAGAAGTGAACTAACATTCGAAGGAAACTCCTACACAGAAAACACCACCAAATTAGTAGGTACACATGAGAATAACAAAGAACGCAGCATCAAATAGCAGGTGTAGATCCACACTGGACTGAGACAGGATGATAATATGGACGTCCTCTGAAAGGCCTTTTAAATACCAGACAGTGTCTGAACCGTGTCTGCCCCCTGCAGGGCTGGAGAGCATGTCACGAATCGGTCAGGACGATATAAGGGCACCACACCACATCCCTGCCACCAATTCAATCATGCATGAGCCAAAATCCATCTTCCTATTCATCCATCCATCCATCCATCCCAGCTTCCCATGGGATCACCTCTAACTGAGCTCACGCTCCTCCCTCTCAGGGTCCCAATCTTCCTCTCAACCCTCATTTCTATTTCTAGCCCTGGAGCTCCAGCCTTTAGAATTTGTAGCCCTTTAAAAGAATAGTTCAATAGTTCATTTTCTTAAACAAGACCTATAGTTATGCCCGCTAGCTTTGCTTAATGCTGCAAATCGGAAATCAATTCTTTTTCGCCGCTCAGAATGCAAACACAGGGAAGAAGAAATACAAACGTGCTAGCACAATGCCAGTAAATCACTCGCATATGCGACTAAATCTTCACTCTGGGCGACTAAATGATGTCTAATATTAGCCACTGGCTAATAAGTGCTCAGATTTTACTCGCCAGTGTGTGAGTTGGAGGCTATGTATAAGTTTAGCACAGATATATTGTCACTCACTGAACACTCTCAGCGCTTCAGAGTTTCTCTCTCCGTCAAGCGATCTATTTTTCAGATCATCTGAATGAATGTGCAGCGCAGCTGTATTTGACGTACCGTAAGCTCTAGTGTGAAACGCACGACTCGCCGTCGCTTTGCTTTTTTCTCACACGCAAAGAGAGAGAGAGAGCGCTAGAGTGTCTTACATGTAGCTTGTCAATTCTGCATGGTATGTAAACGATATTCTTTGTTGTATTTTCTTGTCAAAATAATGTAGTTCCTTTGGAATTCTTCAGCTTTTAAGAACTGCTGGGTTCTCCAGTAGTAGGCAGACCTAATGCACAAACTACAACCTCATTGTATCAGTTCATACAGGTCTAGTAGTACATACAGCTGTATAACCAGATACACACCCAGGTATCGGATCAGTACTCAGTATCGGCCGATACCCTGAGCCTTGGTATCGGAATCGGTATCGGGAAGGGAAAAAGAGTATCGGAACATCTCTAAACACAAATAGAGGATTTTTGAAGAATGACACTGCAAATCGATCACATCTATCAAGCTTCAAATGCCACAAAAAAGGATGATAAAAGTAATGCATATGACTTGGACTACTTTTATGATTTTTATTTACTGTATGGTTTGTATTTGAAAAGATATGAGGGTGAGTAAATGAGAAAAAAAAAATTGGTGAACTATTTCTTTAATTGGAAACATTTACTAATTTTTCAATGCACAGGAAAACACTAATCTTTCAGACTTTTGAGAACTTGACCACAAACACAGCACAACTAAGCTCTATTCACTAACAAAGAACAGAGAAAGTGGTTGTGTTAGTGCACTGATTTTTCACTTAACCAGTGACTCGTTTTGAAGAAATCCTCACCCTCAGGCCATCTGAGATATAGATGGCATTGTTTCTTCATCAGATTTGGAGAAATGCAACATTCTATCACTTGCTCACAATGAATGTTCTGCAGTGAATGGGTGCCGTCAGAATGAGAGTCCAAACAGCTGATAAAAACATCACAATAATCCACAAGTAATCCACACCACTCCAGTCCATCAGTTAATGTCTTAAGAGGACAAAAGCTGTGTGTTTGTAAAGAAAACAAATCCCTCCAGTGAAAAAGGCCACCTGCTGTTGTCGCTCACATCACAATCCAGCCACACGTGTTTAGAGCCATTTTGGACTGTTTTGGCTTGTAAACAGTGCAGATTTCTCACCTGATTCAGACCAGACCACTTTTTCAGTGGAGGATTATGGATTACATCCACTATTAGTATTCCATCACTTGCTCAGCAATGAATGCTCTGCGGTGAATGGGTGCCGTCAGAATGAGAGTTCAAACAGCTGATAAAAACATCACAATAATCCACAAGTAATCCACACCACTCCAGTCCATCAGTTAACATCTTGAGAAGACAAAAGCTGCATGTTTGTAAGAAACAAATCCATCATAAAGACAAATCAAATCCACCATTCACTGCAGAGGATCCATTGGTGAGCAAGCGATGTGATGCTACATTTCTCCAAATCTGGTCAAGAATCAAACTCATCTAGCCTACATCTTGGATGACCTGAGGGTGAGCACATTTTCAGCTAATTTTCATTTCTGGACGAACTATTCCTTTAACTGCAAAGATGCAAAGAGCTCAAATTAAATAAATCTTGACCTCAAAGAATCTTGAGGTGTATTGCTGGACATGAAACAGTCAGACTCTTCAGAGTTTTGGAACAGAAACCTTATGCACTGACCTGCACAGTCATGCATCCACACATACAGCTTAGAGACATCACTCTGAACCTAAAGAGATGTTTAAATATTTAATGCACACTTGACCAACTGTGATGCAAGCACAAAAGACACCAATGTGAAGTCTGTGAGCATGTTCACAACAATCGGTATGACTTCAGCTGAATAGCAATAACCCTGTGTGTGCATATCTATCTTTAAACTGTTTAAAAAAAAAAAAAAAAAAAAAAAAAACTGTAGCCTCCCAAGCTACTCAATTTAAAGTAGTTAAACAACAGTCAAGTTAATCTTTAGAAAGTAGCAATATGGGGGAAATATAAATAGGTAACACTTTACATAAAGCCTTTATACATATATATTGCATTATAGAAGTAGTTTCAATGCATTAATTATGCCTTGTAATGCACCTTATAATGCATTTTCTGATCTCATGAATAATTGTATTCCATTTATAATACTAATCTATTCAGTGTTACACCATTGGAAACGAAATTAAGTATTAAAACACCAAATATTATAATATTACTATGCATTTTAACTTTGGTTACAATTATTTATTAAAATATATAATGCATTATCATACTTCATGATGATGCATTTCCATTTAATGCATTATAAAGGCTTTAAATGCTACCATATAGATTTGAGACACTAGCATTTAAATACTTTACTAATAAAAACCCAGTGTGAATCATTTTTAACTGAATTGGTGCATGAATCATCCTAATGAACATATGCAATAAGATTAATCATTGAATTATTCAGCTCGCTGAATACAGTGCAAAATACCACGTGACAAAAGTCAGTGATGCCATGTTTTGTCATGCTATGCTGCTACTTGCAGCTCATTACTGGAGTCCAGTTAAGCACTACTAGATTAACTAGTTGCTGCCCTACATAAGAAAAGAGCACACATGTGCAGGTCAAGGTCACTTAAACCACGCCTTCACACCTTCAGAATGATCACTGAGGTCAGTAACAGGAACAAGACAATCTGCAGTGCTGCTATTGATTTTCAATGAGGCCGCATTAAGTGAATCCTGCGCTGTCCCACATTGAGTCTGCAGCAGCAGCAGCGGTGGTGAATATGGGTTGAGGTCACTCGCTGCGTCTGAATTTAGCTGCTGTCAAACACATTGCAGACAAGATGCATGCATCAAACTGACAGTTCAGTAAACACTTACTATTTTGCATGTGTTTGGGATTCACACGATTGATTTCTGAATGTGTTCTGATTCGACTAGACCTTGAACTCTGACACTGAACAGCAAATGAATAGAGTAACAACCAGGTGAAATACTACAGGGATTTTCACACCTGGTTTAACCCTGAATAATGGAAAGATTTAACCCTGGGTCAAGCCACGTTTTACATGTTAAAAGTGGGTTAGTACTGCTTTTAACCCTTGGAAAAAGTGTGAAAATGCCGCACTACAGAGAGTTCCAGAACAGTCAACCAATCATTAACTGCATAGATGCTTTCCTCATTAAATATTCATGAGCTTAGTACAGAAACTTTCACACAGTGGGTTTATGTGGGTTTCCACATAAACACATATATTGCATAATCAATGCACATTATACTTGCACAATTACTTATTAACAGGGTTTACAGATGCACAATGTGAAATCTCAAACCTAAATACTCAAGATTAATTGCTAATAAAGGATATCAGTATTAACAGAGTGAAATATGGAACAAGGTAATACTACATTAATCAAGGGTTAAAATGATTGAATGGCCTAAAAAAAGAACAGTGTGAAATATGGAGCAAGGTAATGCAATATTATATTAATCAATCAAGGTTTAAAAAAAGACTAAATGGCCTAAAAAAGAATAGATGATATCAAATGCATCCAGCTGGTTGTATAATAGAAAGACTATAAGAGGCCCTCAAAATCTGCACACAGAAACCATATTTTTGAACAGCAAAACACACCTTTCCGAAGCCTCCCGCCTCACATCCGTTAAGCCCTTCGTAGAGAGAATGATGCCGTTTGCACAGAACGGCGGACGGCACCGTCACGCTGCTGTTTCCATTAGTCGTGGTGGAGGATCCCAGGTTCATCCCGCTCAATGCATCTGATGCTAACGCTCGCTCCTCTGGCTTCGCTCTGTCGGGATGCCCGGGTCCAGCTGGAGACTCAGGTTCACCACTACTCATCTCCGGCGTGGGTGAACCGTGCTGAGGTGGTTCGGGGGGGTCTGGCCTAGTACATAAGTCATACATTACTCCGTTTATGAGCGCAAAGACGGGTTTTCAAGGATGTCTCGAGAAGGGTATGTTCGCAACTAAAGACATGGAGGAAAAACAACACTTTTTTTAATCTTCCAAGCCTTGAAGAAACGCTTCATCAAAAGCTCTTCTGGTCCAGCTTGTAAATGCACAGCAATAAGACGCTTATCAACGACCCAAAACAATTCATTAATGCAAGTGAAAATGCAAAAAAGCAGCACAGCTGTTGCAAATTCTTAAAGAGACATTACCAAGCTCAAGTACCTCAAATCAAGTGCATCGCTCTCAAAATAACTCCCCCATTACATAAAACACAGAAATGTCAATGTTTTGTAAAAAAAAAAAATGCATTTCCAGTACAAAATGAAATCCTAGATGGAGAGACGAAGCTCTGATGATGTTTAGCCCCAGTGTGTTGCCGTCATCCATATATTGCTCGACCTCCTCCTGCTGTTGATACAAAAGACTCAACGACTGAGAAAAAGAGACAACCGTTTTGTATAAAAACCAGTTTGAAGCCAACGCAGAAGGTGACGTCTTATTTTCTAACAGGTCTCTTAATTTCCTCTCTCTCCACGGACTGGATTTGCACTCGGCTCATTGCGCCTTCCTCTCATCCTTATCATCTCCTCAGCTCAGATGTGCCAGTTCATGAAGGAGCGATCCTGGTTTTCAGTGATGCTTCAGCAGTCACGCTGGATCTCGGTGCTCTGCCTAAATGTGTGTTTGGTAAGATAACAACATTAAGATGAAGAGGAGGAGAGCGTGTGGCTGAGCGAGCAAGCGAGGGAGAGGGAGGGAGAGATGGGGGGGGGGGTCCTCCAATCACACTCAAGCAGGCTCTGGGAGGGAGCCAATCCCGGTGGCGGAGCAGGATGGTTTCCATGGAGATGACGCTGGAATGATGTCGCTCTATTGATCGTCAAAGAGGCAGCGCTGCTCGACGGAAAGGACCAAAGGACGGCCACACGCGCTTTCTCCAATATTAGCATTGAGAGACAAAGGTAGTGATGACGTACAGTGTCTGGAATGTGGAATCAAACAGGAGAGTGTGGAAATATAGAAATACACAACCGCAAAGCATTATTACTAGGGATTCTGTCACTGAAATCAACACTGACCCTGTTTACTCTATTAATGCATGCTGCTGGTCTTACAGTGAACTATTTACCAAGTGCAAGTCTTCAAAATCTTAAATTAAACAATTGGTTCTGCCTCAGAAAAGACTGATGTCAGTATTAGTTAATGTTAACCATTGATCAATCAGCTGTTCAGTCATTGGTAGTTGATATTCTGCTGTTTAAGTAATGACACCTTTAAGATCTTGCCAATAGAAATGGTAACACTTTACAATAAGGTTAAATTAGTTAACTACATTAGTTAACATGAAATACTAATGAAAATCTAAGGCATTTAGTAATCTTAGTTAATGGTAATTTCAACAATTACAGGTGCATCTCAATAAATTAGAATGTCTTGGAAAAAGTTCATTCATTTCAGTAATTCAACTCAAATTGTGAAACTCGTGTATTAAATAAATTCAATGCACACAGACTGAAGTAGTTTAAGTCTTTGGTTCTTTTAATTGTGATGATTTTGGCTCACATTTAGCAAAAACCCACCAATTCACTATCTCAACAAATTAGAATATGGTGACATGCCAATCAGCTAATCAACTCAAAACACCTGCAAAGGATTCCTGAGCCTTCAAAATGGTCTCTGTTTGGTTCACTAGGCTACACAATCATGGGGAAGACTGCTGATCTGACAGTTGTCCAGAAGACAATCACTGACACCCTTCACAAGGAGGGTAAGTCACAAACATTGACTACGTTTACATGGACATCAGTAATCTAATTATTTACCTTATTCTGAATAAGACAATATTATGATTAAGGTGTTTACATGAGTTGCTTTTAGAATAAGCCTTTCATGTTCCCGTTTTACATGTTAGAGTACATAGATCGATTAATGGCATGCGTCATTATGTCACCACGCGACGCTATCCGACGTCTCCTCCAGAATTTCACATATAAACATATAGTTCGTCTTCGTGATGATGCCATATACAGTTTTGGGTGTTTCATTTTTAATTTTATGAAAGCTTCAAGTCCAGTTAATTATTTGTTCATGCATACAGACAATGGTGGTGTTGAAGCTCTTTTATTTGCCGTCAAAAGGTTGAGCACTGCCGTGTGTATCCTGTCGCAAAATGCGGCGAAAAGTCCTGCACGATGGTAATAATGTGATTAAGGTGTTTACATGTCTGTACTGCACTTCAATAATGCGACTAAAATAGGAATACTCCACGTCTTAATTCGATTTGTGTTTACTTCGATTATGACTTTAGCCGGATTAAGGTCATCAAAAATCTCTGTTTACATGGTAGACTCTTAATCAGAGTACTGTCTTAATCGTATTAAAATCGGAGTATTGATGTCCATGTAAATGTAGTCATTCATTGCCAAAGAAGCTGGCTGTTCACAGAGTGCTGTATCCAAGCATGTTAACAGAAAGTTGAGTGGAAGGAAAAAGTGTGGAAGAAAAAGATGCACAACCAACCGAGAGAACCCAGCCTTATGAGGATTGTCAAGCAAAATCGATTCAAGAATTTGGATGAACTTCACAAGGAATGGACTGAGGCTGGGGTCAAGGCATTAAGAGCCACCACATACAGACGTGTCGAGGAATTTGGCTACAGTTGTCGTATTCCTCTTGTTAAGCCACTCCTGAACCACAGACAACGTCAGAGGCATCTTAGAAGAGGTCCAAAGTCCAGTGGTCCAAAGTCCTCTTTTCAGATGAGAGCAAGTTTTGTATTTCATTTGGAAACCAAGGTCCTAGAGTCTGGAGGAAGGGTGGAGAAGCTCATAGCCCAAGTTGCTTGAAGTCCAGTGTTAAGTTTCCACAGTCTGTGATGATTTGGGGTGCAATGTCATCTGCTGGTGTTGGTCCATTGTGTTTTTTGAAAACCAAAGTCACTGCACCCGTTTACCAAGAAATTTTGGAGCACTTCATGCATCCTTCTGCTGACCAGCTTTTTAAAGATGCTGATTTCATTTTCCAGCAGGATTTGGCACCTGCCCACACTGCCAAAAGCACCAAAAGTTGGTTAAATGACCATGGCGTTGGTGTGCTTGATTGGCCAGCAAACTCACCAGACCTGAACCCCAGAGAGAATCTATGATGTATTGTCAAGAGGAAAATGAGAAACAAGAGACCAAAAAATGCAGATGAGCTGAAGGCCACTGTCAAAGAAACCTGGGCTTCCATAAAACTGATCACCTCCATGCCACGCCGAATTGAGGCAGTAATTAAAGCAAAAGGAGCCACTACTAAGTATTGAGTACATACACAGTAAATGAACATACTTTCCAGAAGGCCAACAATTCACTAAAAATGTTTTTTTTATTGGTCTTATGAAGTGTTCTAATTTGTTGAGATAACTAACGTTATCAAAGATGAATAAATACTGTAAGAAATGTACTGCTTATGGTTAGTTAATGTTAGGTAATACATTAACCAATGATAACTAATGGGACATTATTGTAAAGTGTTACTATCTAGTAAAGGTTACAGCCATAATAGCTAATAATAGATGAAAAATGTGGGGAAAATACAGACCAGGGTTATTATCGTTAACTAGAACTAAAAATATTAAAACAATATAAAAAATATTGTTTAAATATAAAAAAAAAGTGTTGTTAATTGAAATTAAGCTGAAATACAATAAAATAATATAAATACTAGATGAAAAACATTATGAAAAATGGCTACTAACTGAAATAAAAATTAAACTGAAATAAAATAAATTAAACCTAAATAGTAATGTTTACAAAAAATAATAATAAAAATAATTACTACACTGAATTTAAAACTTTACAAAATAAAAAAGTGAATCAAATTTTTTGATTAAAAACTGCAATAGCAAATAATAATAACAGTAATAATAGTAATAGCAAATTATACATGCACCAATATAGGTGCACCATTCAGGGTTATTAGTTAACTAAAACTGAAATTAAACTTAAAACCATTAAAAAAATTAAAAAATGTTTGTTCCTTCAAATAAAATAAATATTATATAAGCTAAAATTATTCAGACACCAGATAAAATTTGTAATATATATATATATATATATATATATATATATATATATATATATATATATATATAAATGTATCTGGTGTCTGAATAAATATATATTTATTTATTTTTTACTAGTGGGTGCAGGACACTATAGTTCATTCATATAAGTGAGGATAGCAAAATAAAGTAAACTGTGACATATCATACCCAAAAATTCTTCATTCAGTAGACTACCAGTGAAACTGATTAAAATTTCGGACCAAAAATTATTCATACACTTTGACGGACCATGTTTTGCTTAAGTGCTTTTCTTTAATTGCTAATGCAACCTTTTTACACCACAGACTAAACAAAATTAAGCATTGTTTGGTAACTGGTTGGTATTATCTAATTGTGTTGTGCATATATATATAAAAAAAAAATTCTCTCATTTCAACTAGTTGCCAAGACAACATTTATTTTTAATTTAGTTTAACTTGTACTAAGTACTAAAATAACTAAAACGGACATAAAAGCTATATAGCCACGTACATAAAAAACAAAACAAAAAAACAACTATAAGTGACAAACACAAAACAAAATATTAAAACTTATTATATTTAATTAAATTATATTTAACTAAAATTAAAATGAAAACAGAAAATCTAAAAATAAGAACCGATTCAAAATATTAATAAAAACTATAATTATAATTAAGGAAGTCAAGTAATTTGATGACAGACAGACAAATACATAGCAGATAAAGCGCAGTGAAAACCCCAGCGGTTTTAAATCTAATTATCCTGCAATGCTATCCACCTCTGTGGAGTTCAACTGGCTCGCTCTCATATGGAAAAACGCTGCGCTAATTGCCTCTCCACTGAGCAAACACACACAGAGATAGAGTGTAACCCTCGCGGGGAGGAGAACCCGACTCGGGCCGATGAAAACCCCCCGCGCGTGTGTGTCTGAGGTAAAACACGCGCTCCATTAACATCTCATTAGACGCTAGGTCTTCACACAAAGAGACACAATTTCATGGGGTAGTTGCGGTTCTCATGGCTGCCTCATCAATTACTACAGGTTTATTTTCAGATGGATTTTACTGCTCGGGATGTACATCTCATGCAATGAAAAAATATTGAGGGAATTAATTAGACGTCCCAACTGATCGCAATTTCTTTTAAGTTTTTGAAACCGTTTTCCTAATTGAAGTTCAGGCGCAGAACAACATGAAAGATGGACTCGTCCTAATTTAGATCTTCAATGCAAAACCAAGAGCAAAAGCACAGGCAGCAGAGGTTTTGCTTTTCTTTTACAATATATAAATGAGATTTATCATCAGCATCTTGGCTTAAGCAGGGAGGAAAATGAGATCAGTAGTGAATGTTTGCCAAATAGTCTAAACAAGCTGACTCATGTACCATACAGAGATAAACATATGAAAAAATATAATACATATAAAAATATATAATACATATAACTTTTTCCACATAATTACAGTGCACTCACATAAGGCAAGGCAAGGGAAATTTTATTTATAGAGCACAAGTTTAACACAACTGTAGTTGATCCAAAGTGCTTTACAATAAAAATAACAATTTAAAAGAAAAAGGAAGGGGAGACAACAGGAAATAAAACAAGTATCAAAAACAATTAAAGTGTAATTTCATAAAACTCCAATTAAACTATTCAAAGTACCTACACAACATCACTCAAATGCTAAAGAGTAAAAATAAGTCTTTAAGCTAGATTTAAAAGCATCCAATGATGGAGGAGCTCTGATGAGGCAATATACTATTTAGCAAATCTCAACTGCTTGATTGCATGTTTGGTCACATAATGTATATTATCGCACAGCAGTAATCTGATAAATATGACTATAAGGCATGAAGATATTGGGATTTTATAAACACTGACACTAGGGATGCTCATTTTAACCGGTTAACCGTTAACCGAAAAAAACTGACCGATTATTACAATCAGTTAAACAGTTTAAAAAGTCATTTATTTATTTTTTTCAGTAGACCTAATTTATAAAAAATATTTTAAAAGGTTTGGCATGGTTAAAATACGCTACGCGTATAAAAATTGCGTTTTAGACAAAAAAAAAAAAAAACATAAGTCGCGTATAAGTCGCATTTTACCATTTAATTCAGAAATAGGCCTAATCCCGATGCATTCATTCATTATAATAAACACTGTAAACATAGCTAGGCTATTTTAGTTCCCCTCACTCCAAAACAAAACCTTTTTTGAGATTCCTTTTTGAGACCGTTTTTACGTATCTTACCGCACGCTTCGCCGCAGTTTCAAAGAGAAATGTCCACTGAGTGGCACTAAAATAAAAATGTCTGCCGTTTCCTTTTGCGCAGCACAAAAATTAACCGAAGTTCTGAGCATATCATTGCTCTTGTGTTCATTTTGATTGCTTCCATTGTCATTTCTAAGTCACTTTGGATAAAAGCATCTGCTAAATGACTAAATGTGTTGTTTTTTTTTGTGTTTTTGACATTTTTATTGGGGTATTTTTAATGACTATAAGGTTTTTATTAATGTTTAGCTATATGTGTGTGTGTGTGTGTGTGTGTGTGTGTGTGTGTGTGTGTGTGTGTGTGTGTGTGTGTGTGTGTGTGTGTTTTCTTGATCCTTAAAACTTTACTTCAAAGACCCAATGTTACACTGTGGAAAAAAAGATGAGAATGAATGAGGCAAAAACAGAGTAAGATGATAAGATCCCATGAACCAATTCATGAAACCAAAAACTAGATGACAAACTCACAAAAGAGACATGAAGTTCAGAAGCAGGTCTTCCAGACACACAGCGGCTTTATTTTCTCCAGCATGAAAAAGCTTGAGACACATGAATGCTCCGTCAGGTCTTTGTTATGTAGTGAACGTGCGTCTGCCTCTGTCACACTGTTGTTTGGGTTGATCTCAAGCTAATATCAATAATTCAGAGCTGCTCTGTGTAACCTCGCACCAGTTTTTGGAAGGAAATGGAGGGGGTGAGTGACCCAGTTATGCCAAAAACAGACCCCAGCGACTCTATTAGCTCAAAATAAAACATAAGCAACACACTACCTCAAAACAACAATCTCTGTCACTACATTTCAGTGACAACCAAAATGTATGTGGTTGGAAGTAGGGGTGGGCGATACTGACCAAAAATATTGATAACACAAAGTAGACTTGTGCTGGTGAATTGGCTCCAAACCTACATAACCTAACAGTAACCTACTCATGAATATTTAATCAAATGTATCATTGTGTGAAAGAGATCTGTGAGGGACAAAGGAAAAGGAAAAACATATCTGAATCTAATACAAACTACAGAAATTAACACTTTTATTCAGCAGTGATGCATGAAATTGATCAAAAGTGACAGTAATGACATTTATAATGTTACAAAAGATTTCGATTTCAAATGAATGCTGCTCTTTTGAACTTTCTATTCAAAGAATCTTGAAAAATCAAATGAATCATCGTTTCCACAAAAATATGAAGTAACAACCGTTTTCAACATTGATCATAATCAGAAATGTTTCTCGAGCAGCAAATCAGCATATTAGAATGATTTCTGAAGGATCATGTGACACTGAAGACTGGAGTAACAATGCTGAAAATTTTGCTTTGAATCACAGGAATAAATTACATTTTGCAATATATTCAAATGAAAAACAGTTATTTCAAACTGTAATAATTTTTCACAATTTTCCTGTTTTCACTGTATTTTAATCAAAGTAATGCAATCTTAGTGAGCAGAGAAGATTCTTTCCAAAATATTTTTAAAAAAATCTTACCAGTATCTTGAACAGTAGTGTATATTTCTTAAAATAAACACATACCCACACACCACATGTCTGTGGCTTCTTATATCCCACCAGCTGCACTGCATACCTATAATACCATAGTATATTCAAAGCTATTTAGAGTCTTTCTTATACAGATCAGATTATAACATAATGCTGTCTATGTCATACGATATTAATCACGCTGCTGTTGCAATGCAAATACGTGTACACAAGATGCTAAATGCAAGAACACAATGCTAAACTGACACAAATCACAAATGAATTGTTATTTGTTTTGATCTGGTCATTCACACTGAGATTCGCAGCATATCGCACATATCTTATGTGTAATATCATACCACTACTTTTAATAGAAGCGGAATACAGCATGCATACAAAATATTAAAGCATGCACAATTAAATATATGCATGCTTACTTTATGAAAATATGAAATATTCAAATGAGCTACTACATTCGTTAAAAGTGCAATCAATGCACTAAACCTGACCTTTCATTTTCATGATCCAGATGAGATATTAGATCTTATGACAAAAATTTGATTGTTGTTTTCCCACAAAAATGGATAAAATTCTTAATTAAATGCTGAATTAAACATTGTGAGGTCAAGTGACAACATGAAGCATACTACTGTTTCGAATGTTTATCATTGCTTATTGCATGCTACTTCACATGCTATTTCTCTAAACAGTAGGCAGTATACAATCAGAGACATTAGTGATCAAAAATGATCTAATTAACCATCAACTGTCTCCTGTAATGTAATTCACTTGTGTGGCTGCGTCCTTCAGTTTCTCTGGCAGACGTGCCATTAACAGTTTCAAATTAAATCACTATAAACTTCCAACTCATTTAAACAGTCGTTCAGTCGATCGCTCACTCCCACAAACACAGACACAAATATACACATTATCCTAATGAATTCATTAGTAGCTGATTATGTTTACTGCAAGAACTGGAACTGCAAGAAACACTGAAGGACTCAAATGAAGTCACCTACATATTAAAAACAGAAATTAGTGGTCTGATCTGTGCAAAGCCTCGTCATAAAACTTAAACACAAAAGCTATCAAGCAAGACTTCAGAGCGATAACACAAAGCATTTCTGACCTCAGTTTTCATGCAGATATCCGAGTCATTACTGTTTCACCTCACTGGAGCCACTGCAGTTTGCTTCCAGGTCAGAAAGGTCAGTGGACAACATGGTTAACATGGATTTGCACTTCTTACAAAGCTCAGGAACCAGCACCCTTCAGAGGACATCAGAGATTTATTCAACACTGAAAGCTCTACTGGCCAAACTCTTACAGACAATAATTCATAAACTGATGCACTAGTACAGTAGGTATGGAAGTAATAAAACGTGATAAAAAAATCAAAAATGTAATTGCAACTCTTTTACTTTTTCCTCAGTATTGCATAGTTACAATATCTCACATTTCTGAGTTTATATCTTGCAAATCTTAGTTTTGAAAAAAAAAACAGAAATGTGAGATATAAACTCTGTAAAATGTGTAAATTGTGAGAAAGTCACAATTTCGTTTTTTATTATCTTTTATCCTATGGAAACAAACCTCCATAAGTAAGGGTTCTCAACTTTATTTATGATCCCACCTCAATATTTCTCTAAATTACCACAACTTCATTTTTTAACAAATAGCCTATTTAAAGCAAAAACATTAAAACTGAATATTAAAAATGCTGCCTTGTCAACTAAGTGAAATTAAATAAGTTAAATAAAAATAAATCAAAGCTAATTAGAAATATTACATAAAACTAATAAAATTGACAAAAGCAACTAAATTACTAAAACTTTAATTGAAAATAGAAACTAAAATTAATCAAAAATATTAATCAATACTAAATGATACTAAAATACAGAAATGGCAACTCTTTGCTCTCAAATTTTTACACAATAATTATACTTTTGTTTATTAGAGCTATTAGAGGCTAACAGATGTCTTTCTGATTCGTATGACTGTGCATTTGCAATCAGATATCAAATCTCTAGACCTGAAATGTGCACACAATCAGGATTATATAAGATGAAAACAAATAAATTGAGCTAAATCATTGTTATATAGCCTGTGAGTGAGGTAATCAAGCCAAGTGAGAATTAGATGCAGAAAGAATTGGTGCTTTCATTGAACCAAGATCCCATAATCCAGAGCTTAAACATCATAAGAGCCCTTGCAAAACTGTTCAGTGCATAAACACAACGCCAATGTCCAAAGGTTCAACTTTTAGCCACTATCCGTTTCTCTCCAAGCACAGGGCACAAAAAACATCAATTCTGAGGACTGAACAACACAGTTTAGTCTGCGGTTTCACAGTGGCAGTAGACTGTTATTCTCTGTACTTCTGAATTATTCATAGCACCAGCAGACCACACTCACTCACTCCTCATGGTTTGCATTAGACAATAAAACCTTTTTTTTTTTTTTTTACATATTCTGAAGACTCTAAACTTCGGTGAACTTTAAAACAATGTGCATGAGCAAAAGCAATAGTGATGCATGCCTTAGCAAAGAAACTACTGATGAAAACTATCGGTCACAAAAAAATGTTTTCTTCCTCTATTAAAACATCAATGGAGAAAGCAATATTAAAGATAATAGACGCAATGGTTTGACATTAAAAATATCCTAAAGATGGATTTGTTTTTTTACAAACACAGTTTTGTTTTCTCAAGATGTTAACTGATGGACTGGAGTGGTGTAGATTATTGTGATGTTTTTATCAGCTGTTTGGACTCATTCTGACGGCACCCATTCACTGCAGAGCATCCATTTGTGAGCACTGATGCAGTGCTACATTTCTCCAAATCTGATGAAGAAGCAAACTCATCTACATCTTGGATGGCCTGAGGGTGAGGACAATTTCAGCTAATTTTCATTTTTGGGTGAACTATTTCTTTAAAAACCAAGGGGAACGTTAAAGAATCTGGTAACTAAAAAGTAGCATGTTGGCTGAAATGCAGTAAAGGTGACGTGACTGTTTAGGGAACACTTCCTGACTGATTGCGTTCACTGTCACAATCGATCACATCTAAAGAAGGTTAAAGACTCAGCAGCTCTGCTGAAATGTGCCAAGTGATTCTTTTTAAGAGGTGCCTTTATACGCTGAATCTAATTCCAGATTCTGCAAGCAAGAGCCAAACTGCATCAATTAAGGACACAACCTTACAAGCTTTGATAAACTAACTCACTTGCACACAAACAATTTGTGGTTCAAAAACACAAAATACACTAGCAAACATTTGGAGTCAGTAATATTTAAAAATAAATAAATAAATTAATTAATGTTTGTTTTTTAATTCAGAAAAGATGCATTAAATTGATCAAAAGTGACAGTAAAGACATTTTTAATTATAATATAAAGATTTATTTTTCCCCCAAAAAATGCTGTTTTTTAACTTTCAATTCAAAGAATTTTAAAAAAATAACGTCAAACTTTTAAATGTAGAGAGAGAGAGAGGGAGCGAGAGAGCGAGTGACAGTGAGTGAGTGAATGTATGTGTGTATGTATGTATATGTATATGCATATGTATAGATAGATAGATAGATATGTTGTGAATGTATGTGGGGAATGTATACCTTTCTCCTTGCAAGACGACTTCCCAGGGTATTTGGATTCCATTTTCTTTGCTTGTCTATTGAATCCAAATAAAAATATAAAGTGTGTGTGTGTGTGTGCGTGTGCGTGTGTGTGTGCGTGTGCGTGTGTGTGTAAAACCAAACCAAAACAATACTGAGCATATTTAGTTTTCAGGAATTGCAATAATTGGATTATCCAACTTAGCTGGATAAATTTCAAGCTTGGTTAATTGAACAAAACCCATGTTTATCATGGAACTAAGCAAGTGAACCCAGAAAAATCTACCCAAGTATGCAAACATGCAAATACTGCATTTTCAACCCCTGACCTAAATGAACTGATTTGTGTTATGATAGCAGGGGAAAAAGAAAACTGAGAGCAATGCAGAAAGTGCAAACCATCTTTGCATTGTGTAAAAAATATGGCACATTTCTGAACACAACAATGGATGAAATCCAGCTTGAGTACTAAGAAGAACATTCAGGGCAGCCCTGAAGAAGAAAACAACAAAAATCCAGTTCTTACCAAATCATCCATATTGTCCTCTGAACATCTGGATGGTGAGCACTTCTCCAATCCCTCATCAGATGAACACGGCTCAGGTAAATCCTCTAGAAGATCTCCATCCTCGGTTGGAGATGAGCTGAGAGGAGACGTTTCGCAATCCTGCTTCTTTTTCTTCTTCATGGGTTGAGAAGAATCGCTTCGGGACGTCTGGGATAGCGAACGAGACCGGAATAGAGCGAGTTTTCCTTCCTTAAAGGATTCCGGGTGGTTTTGGCCTCGAGGGAGCAGATGCACACAACTCTTCGACCTTGGTCTGGATCGTGTCACCACGCGGGACGTCCCGCTATGGGCTTCCAGTAGATGGCACAGGAAGTAGCTCTTCTCTAATTCCACTTCCTGTTGGAGACGCTGAAGGACAGCGACCTGCCGTCCATCTGACTGAGCAAGCAGCGTCTTTAAGAGTTCTTCAAGTTTGCGATACGCCGCCCCGTTGCCTTTACATCCAAGTTTGAGACCTTGAAATGCAGATCCACCCGCGATCTCATCCGCTAGCTGACGATGCACTTCTTGGGTTTGCCTGAGCGTCAAATTCTCTGTACGTTTCAACTCCTGACTCCGCCAGCGTAACAGACGCCGGACCTCCGCCGCACGCTCCCGGCCCAGAGCTTCCTGCTGCCTCAGCAGCTCCAGCGTCTTCTGCTGCTCGTGTCGGTAGGTCAGCTCCCTCAGCGCTCGCTCCCGCTCCTCGCGTGCCTCCTCCCGTTGCCTCCGCAGCTCCAGAGAGAAGCGCCGGTGGGCCTGATGGTTGCGGCTGCGCTCCACCTCTAACACCGCGCGGAGACGCTCCACGTCCCGCCACGGCTCGGAGCCGGAATCACGCTTGCAGCTGCAGCGCTTCTTGAAGGAGAGAATCGGGGGGTTATCACAGTTTTCGCCCATGATGGTGTTAATGGTGGACACACAGAAGTAGCATGCAGGTGGGATGAAAATGACGATGTCATACAGCAGACAGCATGCACACACAATCCAACATGCCAACTGAAAAGAGCAGAGATGAAAGATTATCAGCATGGCGACAGAAAGATTCAGACAGCTGTTACGCAGTGTTGGGGAAAGTTACTTTTAAAAGTAATGCATTACAATATTGCGCTACTCCCTAAAAAAAGTAACTAATAATGTTACTTAGTTACTTAATTATTGCAGGTTTGTATCATATTCTGCGTTTGCTTTTCACAGTATTTATTCATTTTGAGGAATACTGAATCTGTGTTGCTGCAAGTGAGATGAGTAAATGCATGTTGAAAGTAGGCAAAGTAGCCTAATTGGTGTTACTTATTTGAAGCATCTGAGTATTTGAAGTGACTCAGATATTTTCTTGTACATTTAAAAGTAATGCATTACTTTACTAGTTACTTGAAACAGTAATCTGATTACGTAACTCGCGTTACGTGTAATGTGTTTCCCCCCAACACTGCTGTTATGATCACATGCACCATCTTTGCAAACAAACTGATACACAATGCAATCAGTCACTGAAGAGCTCAGGAAATATGGTGCATTCAAGTCAAGAAGTCAGAAAGATCGTATTTATGCATATGAACTAGAATGACCATACGTTGTCTTTTTCCCAGCCAAGATATCAACATTTTTAGGGTTGTGGCTTTGTTTTGCTATAGACGGTCTCTCCACAGTCCTCATTATATGCATGTGAATTTGCATTGCTTTGATCGTTCTCTCTAGATTCCGCCTTCTCGCATGTCGTCATTACCTTCAGCAAATGTGAAAACAATAGGAAAACCAAGCCAAAACCTGGACATTATAGGCAATTTAGAAATCCCAGCAAGGACATATCCAGGAAAAAAGGACTTATGATCACCCTACATAAGTTGCATGTACAAAATATGACAGTAGTGTACAATTACGAT
Source organism: Onychostoma macrolepis (assembly GCF_012432095.1). Classification (NCBI taxonomy): domain Eukaryota; kingdom Metazoa; phylum Chordata; class Actinopteri; order Cypriniformes; family Cyprinidae; genus Onychostoma; species Onychostoma macrolepis. The sequence goes on along the minus strand of NC_081159.1, from coordinate 42,486,958 downwards.
AGAATATAACAATCCAGTTTAGTTCAAATTTAATTAAAAAAAAAAAAAAAAGTAAAAAAAAAAAACTGAAAAATTGTATAAATGTAAAAAAATAATATATTGATATAAAAATATATAAAAACATGTATTTTTTCATATATTGCATAGGACTTTTTTTTTGTGTGTGTGTGTAGAAAAACATCTGACATTGCTCTGACCAAAGTGACAGCTCCCGATGTTGCAATTACAGCTTCCCAACTGCTAAATACGAACTTTCAAGAAGAATGCACCAATACTGCACTTGTTTGAACAAGCAAAACTAAACATGCTAAATAAATAATAAAAACTCTGACAGTCAAAAGTTTGAACACACCCTGTAATAATTAATTTCAAAGTTTTATAATAATAATAAAGTCTATAAAATAACACAAATGTAAATATGGTAATGATGTAGTGATCAAAACGTGATGCAAATGACAACTTAAACAGTTTTTATTTGCAGCAAAATGTATTTGTTTATAAACCTATTTCAAATATTTAAGCATAAACCTGTATATTAAAGGGTTTTGAGTGTGTCAAAACTTTTGACTGGTTGTGTAAGAGACAGGAGAACTTTTCTGTAAATATATTTATTTGGCGTCATGAAGGCATATTCCAACACAACTGACAACTCGTTTCCTTTTACACACACACACACACACACAAAAAGATGTTAAACATGAGAATGTAACATGCATGCTGAATCTCACCTATATATCACAGAAAACACCAAAACCACTGTCCCTCAGAAATCTGCAGAGAAAACGCGGTAAATGTTATTGGTTTGATTGTTTACGACGCACAACACAATGATACAGTAGCACGCAGTCACAATGATACAATGACAAAAACGCGATGATACAAAGATACAAAAGCACTACTCTCTGATACAATGTATCGTGTGTCCCTAAAACAAAACATTTAAGTGTCATGCTACAGTAAAAGTCTCTTCTCAGACGCGTGTCAATATCTCCGCAGATGCTTTAATGAGAGAATAAACAAGCGGGATATAAACACTGACCTTCCTCCTCGAGAAAACTTCAAGATGCGCTTCATATACTGCTCGGTTCCACTGGAAACCTCCGAAAGACGCGTTTAAACTCGCATTAATCCTCTAGAAACCGCGTCAGCGCGATATTACTCGTTGTTTGCTGTTGTCGATGTAAACGCGTCTTAAGCACCAGTTGCTTCAGTGCACCACATCACCAATGTCCGGCTGCGGCTCTGGACATCAGAGATTCACTGAGGACACAGCGACCGCTGCTGGACACCCGGCGACAGTACAACACTCGTATTTACATGCTTGACTATTTAATCATTTTAGGGAATTTGTTTAAAGAATTTTTTTTATTTTATTTTATTTTTTCTATTTTAAGGGGCTGATAATAATTCAATATTTTATAATTTAGTGTAACTTTATTTAAAAGTGTTAAAATGTGATATTTACAGTGGGCTTGTTCTATACACTGACCTTTTAATCTATAGTAAATATATGTTAAAAAGTGTTAAAACGTTTTAAAATATATTCTAATAAATGTTCTGCTTTGTACTTTTTCCTAATATTTGACTTTTTAATCCATAATAAATATACATTATAAAAGTACAAAAAATTGTAGTACAAAAGGGATTTTCTGTCTTGCAGTTTTTCCCTAATATTTTAAATGAAATTGGTCACCAGAAATCTTTATTTTTGTGGCATATTCTCAACGCTGACATTTTAATCTATAATAAATATATATTTAAAAAATAATGAAATCAGGAATTTTCTGCTTTGCACATTTTTCTTATATTTTAAAATAATTTGGTAACCAAAATGTCTTTATTTTTTTGGTATTGTTCTCCACACTGACCTTTTAATGATAAATATATATTTAAAAAAGAAAACAAATCAGGAATATTCTGCTTGACACTTTTCCTTAATATTTTTAATTAATTTGATCACCAGAATGCATCTACTTTGGGGGGTTCGCTCTCCACACTGACCTTTTAATCTCTAATTAATATATATTTAATAAAATCTTTAAAAAAGTTTTAGTTTTTTAAAGTTTTTTAGTTTTGGTCACCAGAATACTGTACCTCTATTTTTTCTTTTATTTATTTATTTATTTTTTTGGTTTGTTTGTTTATTCTAAACAGTGACCTTATGCACAATAAAAGGGTAACACTTTACAATAAGGTTTCATTAGTTAATGCATTGCAAGAACATTTGTAATCAACAAAGGTTAATAAATTCTGTAAAAATATATTGTTCATTGTTTGTTAATGTTAGTTAATACACAGTTAAAAAAAAAAAAGAGACCTTATTGTAAAGGGTTACCAATAAAATATATTAAAAATGTTTTAGAAGTCTTATTGTTTAATTGCCAGAGCATTAGATTTCAGTTTTCATAGTAAAGTAGAGATCAAGTGAATATTCTGCACAATAATTCTTTTTTTTTTTTACAAATTCATTTGGCACTAAAAAAAATATAAATAAATAAAAAAATAAAAATCACCTAATTAAGTAAATAAGTCATAAGATAAAGGTGTTCCCAAAAACAACAGAAGAAGAGCAAAATAACTAACACAGCATAGAAACCTGATGGACAATAACAAGGAGTAGGAGAATAATACGAAAAAAGCCACACAAAAAAAAAGTAAGAAAAGGAAAGAGGAAGCTTTATTAGAAAGGAGGAGGTTCTGGGAAAGACGAGCATTCCCAGGAAAATGAATCTGTATTACAGGACCTACAGGAACACACGTGTCAGTCAACAACAAAGAACATGTACATAGAATGACTGTCAATACTGTTCTGTTCCTCTATGGAGAAACATTAGGATTCACCCACATTATAACCTTTTTTATTCTGCAGGGGTTTCTGACAGAATTAGGCCTTGGAACAGATCAGGAATGGCTGAGAACCATGAATTGTGTCTATTTTGTATTCAAATATTTGTATCATTATTGTTATTGGACAGTAACTTGTGAGACAATGATCTTAAAGAATGATTAATAAAAAATTATAATGATTCATAGTTATAGTCATCAGAATTTATTCAGAATATTCTAAACAGAAAATATCTAACTCATAATATATTTTCATTATTACCCATAATTATCAGAATTAAATACTTCTAATTAGACAATTTATTAATAATATTTATTCACATTATTATCTAAATAAATGCTTGTAGTTAATACTGGCACAGTATATAGTACATACTACTATAGGAGTAGTATGCTATCCTGAACATAATCATAGCTACAGTTTAGTAGAAACTGCTATGAATTTAGTAAAAATAAAATAAATAAATAAAAAGTCCTTGAAAGAAAGTCAAATTAAGAATAAATATTACTATTCTCTGGTTAAAGTATTATATATTATTAATCAATTTTACTCAGACATGTTTCTTCAATGCAATTGTCTTGATAGAAGGAAAAAGCTGCAATTTTAATTTCAACATTATTTATTCCTCTGATTTTCCTCTTTAAATACAGTTTGTATCAGACATTTGGTTTTCAACCACTGAAAATGGGTATTATCCAACAATCTGAATATGGGGCTGGATTGACATCTCCGTGTCTCTGGGACTGAATCAAATAGGGCCTTAAAAATTAAGTATCATCTGTATGCAAAGTGACCCGCATTTGGTTTTTGACCGCTGAAAATTTGTACAATTTATCAATTTAGTCTCGAAGCCTTTTTTAGATCCCAGTATCTCTGGAACTGAACCATACAGGGCCTTAAAAATGAAGATGCCAAAAGGAAAGTTTGTTAAGACCCCAAATCTAAAAGGATATTAAGATATCTTAATACTTAATGAGTTACAGGCATGCAAACTGTGGAGAAAAAACTCCACTTTTTCCCCATATTTGAATGGTCACCGTAATGCTACAAAGATTGCTAAAGTCAACAGATTTTACTAATAGACCTACCAATCTCTGTGTAAAATAATATAATGATGCTGTCATCTTTCAGAAGTCATTTTTACCCTCCTGTAATTTGGCTCAAAATCTCAGGTGAAAATTGTCACACTCTCTACAAAATAGTGGATTATTCAGTAAATATACATCTGTGACATTTAATATTTTGGCTTTCATCACTATACGTGTTTACCTTTCTACAGAAAAAAAATATTAACAAAATCAAAAATTTAAACCAGGGACGTTTCTGAAATTTGGTTGATTTGACATGGAATGACCCTACTGTCAATATTTATTGACAATTTTTTGAGGGACAGAAAAGTGTCTGATAAAAGTCAACGTGGCCAGCCACAGGATTCGGGAGAGGAACGTGTGGATTCATGACATGCATATCTGTACATGTTACACTGTTATACAACTCATGTGAAGACACTGAGAAACTTACACAAGTTCACCGTGACCTCCAAACACACGAGGAGGCCGTGAGATTTCAGTAAGACTTCATAAAATCAAAGCATACAGAAAAGCAAAATCTTTCTGACCTTTCCATGTTCGTGCTGTCAGCAAAGACTAGTTGAATGTGTGATCTCCAGTCTATGTACAGCAGTTAATATGAATGAGATGCGGTTTGAGAGAGATCTGTATGAGAACATAATGATGGAAAGCTATACTGTCACCCTGAAGCAATGTTCCCACAACCTAAATACAACAGACACACTAAACCATGCAGTAAAACCCCGAACAAACATATGAGTCCTTAAGTATTATAAAAGCTTTTGCGTATAAAAGTATTTAGTGTCAGAGAAAACACATCTAAACAATAAGCGCACAATGAATCTGTCGCAGTTTATGCAGTCAGGTCATTTTCACATTGCAGAATAATACAGATTTAATCCTGAACAGTACAAAATAACAAGCTATTTGACTAAAATTTTCTTTACTACTGCGGGAAAATATACTATAATTGGCACTGCACTGGAACATTTTCACTCCAAAATTGCTAGTAAATTTCACAGCAAGTAAGTGAATTAAACAAGAAATTGTGTAAGCAATAGTAAAATATACTCTTTAATGATCTTTGTTTTATTTATTCAATTCCAATAGAAATATATACACTCTCAGAAATAAAGGTACAAAAGCTGTCACTGGGGCGGTACCTTTTCAAAAGGTACACTTTTGTACCTATTAGGTTCAAATATGTACACTTTAAGTACTAATATGTACCTATAAGGTACATAAGACCCTTTAGGTACAAACATGTACCTTTTGAAAAGTGACAGCTTTTGTACCTTTATTTCTGAGAGTGTATACAGTATTTTCAACAGTGTTTATGTGAAAGTCAAGATTTTATTTTAACTTCAAACTCCAGCTACTTGGGTCAGCTCTCAATATTTTTCTGTATTTACATTTTTCAATATGTTAAAAACAGATTTGAAATTGCAATTCAAACTTTGTTTTCAGCTAATTCATTTTAAAACTTTTATTTCTCAGATACAAATCCAAAAAAAAGCTACTTGCAAAATCGTTTATAATATATCAAGTTTCTTATATCAAGTTTAAAACAAAGATTTTTCAGTTTATTATTTTATGTGAACTGAACAAGAAAACTCTAAATATGTCACTAACAAAAGTTATTTTGTTGACTTTACCTAGATTCTCAAGTATTTGTCTGAAACTTTCCAAATGAAATCATCTGAACAAACAATTTTATGCTGAACAATGTTGTACACGTTCCCAGGATGCACTGCAGCGTAAAACAACTATGTGGCCCCTGTTATTTACTGGCTTCATTTTAATTACTCATTAGTTGAACAAAAGTATTTAAGTTGTTAAAATTTGAATGGGAGAGAATTAGTTTAGTTAAATTACATGCAGCACAATAGGTTCCCTGATTTTCTAAGTTAGGGGAAGTTTTTTTTTTTTTTTTACAGTGCCATTATCTGTATCACCTTTGTGATTCGTGAATCAGCTGTGTGTCTGTTTCCTACTTCCTTTTGTGTTCTTTTTTTATGTAACCTACTTTCTGGCAGCCGGAGCATCTGGTGAAAAACAGGTTGGCAGACAGTGAGAGCCAATGAGGTCCTGCAGAGCGGCCAGAGACACTTCAGGTTCCTGTAAGAAACAATGCAACACCGCCGTCCCCTCCCAACTACCGCCAACCCTGCCCAGTGGGATTATGGGGAAGGAAGTGCACCAACTGGCAACTTGGACAAGAATCAAACACAAACTGTACCTTATGCATTGCTAAATTCTTCAATAGGTGATACACTGGAAAGTAAATATATATAAACATATAAATATTTACATATAACAAACAGGATTATTCCACCTGTCTACTTGCCACACTCACATTTAAATATTTCAAATTAGCAACAAAATCAAAATTCACACGCGCTATTAAATGGATTGTGCGTTTGGCTGTATACGCATGCACTAAGCATTTAATGCTTATTTCTTCTTCCCAGTAGCCAGAAGCATACAAATATCATCTTTCTGCAGCTGTGAACAGATGATAATCTAGCATTGTTTGTTAAACAAATGTTACTCTCTTTTCTTACTCTCTATTTTTCTTCTACAAAAGCAGGCAGGAGCCCAAAGACCGCAGATTATCCTGGTGAAAGAGACTCAGCCATATTTTGACTCAGCCTGTCATTTGACAGACACTACAGGCCGCGGGTCGGAGAGAGTCTCCAACACACTCAGGAGGGTTTAGCCTGCTGCTGGGAGGTTATTACAGATCAGCCTGCAGAGGAACCGCTTAATATCAACTACATGTTTCGTGTGTGAGATCTGTAGGTATCTAGATGTCTGTAGAGTTTAGTGCATCTCTCACAGAGCCAGATGTTTATCTACATAAACTCTGGATAACACTGCAGCTTATATTCAGACCAAACCGCCTACTTAGACAGGAAGAGACTGTCTGACTGACATGTAAAGCGGCCAATCATAGTTTGTTTTGTTTTTATAATATGGGCAGACATCTATGGAAGCTGGATTCATATGCCACAGGACATCATAATAAAAAAAGCTAAATGTGACTTTTTATTCTCAATTCAGACAATGTTTCCTTGCAATTCTAACTTTTTTTCTATAAAAAGTTACAAAAAAATGTCTAAATTGTTAGATAAAAATATAAATATCAACTTATAAACCTTATAAACCTATAAACCTTTTTTTAATTACCTTTTTTATTTTTTTAAATTTGTGGTGGAAACAAAAAATAAAAACAGAATTGCGAGAAAAAAGTCTGAATTTGGCGATTAAAAAAAATCAGTTACCTTTATTTTATTTTGTGGCGGAAACAAAACAAAGAAAAATGAAAGATGTAAACTAAGAACTCTGAAAAATCATAACTGTGAAATTTAAACTCAGAATTGCAAGAAAGACAGAATTCTGAGTTTATATATCACAATTGACTTTGTTTTCTCAGAACTGCAAGAAAAAAATCATGACTTTTTTTCTCAGAATTGCAAGAAAGAAAAAAAAAATCTGAATTGTGAAATAAAAAGTCGCAAAAAGTCTTTATTGGTTTTTCCCCCCATTATGGAAACAGGTTTAGACTCGGATATCTGAAATAGGTGGTACTAATACACTACATAAAAATAATTTTTTTGAAGTTGTAAATAAAATGTTAAGCACACGATTCCTGGAGTATGGTTTACAAGAAATATTTATGTCTTTCTACTTCAAAATTTCACGTCTTATTCAATGTGTTACTTGCCATTTCTTTGTAAATATTTGCAAAATTTACTAGCAATTACTCAGTGAAAATTATTTCAAAGTAAATCCTTCACCAATTGTTTTCAGAAGACCGGTGCAGAAAAAAATGCTTGCAAACAAAATGAATGGAAACATGCAAATACTTTAGGGTCAGAATTTCAGTGTCTATGGAAGTCGATTAGCAAACAATATGAACTCAATTTAGTTTTGTGCACATTTTGTCTATTGCTTATAAAGTAAAATGATAAAGTTTGCCAGAAAATGCTAATTTAGATGTTTATGAAATGCCAGAATTGGGCTACAAGTATGTTTCCATCACTGGCATCACGAGAACGATAAAATATACAATAAAACATCAAATTAACACGTAAAATATTTTTTGGTTGCATTATTAGATAGAAATGATGTTCCATCTATGGGTCATTTCACAGCGAAAACTACTGTACATGTGGACTGATTATATTTCAGTGTTTATGAAACATCAGATTATGCCAAATCAGGAAACAAAAATATACTAAATATCTGATAACTGCACAAAAGGAAAGTCAATATTTCAAAGTCATACCTCCAGCATACTACTAAGAAACTGACACCAGCGGAGCAGAACTATGATATAGGTAACAGAGCTACTCGCCATCAAGCTGGCCCTGGAAGAGTGGCGACATTGGCTGGAGGAAGCAAATCACCCCTTTACAGTTGTTACTGACCACAAGAACCTCCATTGTCTCCGAGATGCAAAAAGACTCAATCCCCGCCAAGCCCACTGGGTGCTGTTCTTCACCAGGTTCACCATAACCTACCGACCTGGCAATCGAAACTGTAAGGCGGATGCATTGTCGAGCTCTGGACATCCAGACAGCCATTGGACCCTCTTGCTCCTCCAAGCTCGGTACTGGTGGCCCAGTATGTCCTGTGATGTCATCAGGTACGTCCGAGGGTGCTCAGTCTGTGCCATGTCTAACTCTCCTCGTCATCTCCCTGTAGGCAAGCTCGTGCCATTACTTATACCTCAGTGGCAGTGGTCACACTTTGGAATTGACTTTGTAACCGACTTACCCAACTATGAAGGCAACACCTGCATCCTAGTGGCAGTGGATCGCTTTTTGAAAGCCTGTAGACTGATTACCCTCAAGGGATTACCCATTGCGCTGGAAACTGACGAATCTCTATTCGCACATGTCTTCAGGAATTATGGAGTCCCAGAGGATATCGTCTCGGACCGGGGGCCACAATTCATTTACGACATTTGGAAAGTGTTTTTTTTACTTCTAGGACTCACAGTGAGCTTGTCCTCCGGTTACCATCCCCAGACTAACGGCCAGACTGAGCGCAAGATCCAGGAACTCTGACGTTACCTCCGGGCATACTGTCAATATATTCCCATGGGCCGAGTATGCACAAAACTCCCTCTGAAATAACTCCACCGGTCTCACACCTTTGCAGTGCATACTCTGCTACCAACCCTCACCCTTTCCGTGGACCGAGCCATTGGAGGTTCCAGCTGTGGACTACTGGTTCCGAACACGTCCACCTTCAACTTGCAGTGCTGCGGCATAAAACCTTTGCTGCTGCCCGGCATTGCTCGACTCCCACCTACCATCTTGGAGAGAAGGTATTGTTATCACCTGGGATCTGTGCCTCCTCCTGCCTTGCAAGAAGCTGAGTCCCTGCTACATTGGTCCGTTCCCGATACAGAGGCAGATTAATGAAGTCACCTACCAGCTTCAACTTCCACCCAGGTACAGAATTCACCCTGCTTTTCACGTGTCCCTCCTTAAATCCTTCTCTCCTTCTGCACCAGAACCCACAGAACTGGACAAATCTCCTCCTCAAGAAATCCTAGAACAGCCATCCATCTATCAGGTCAAGGAGATCCTGGCTTTGTGGCGGCGGGGAGGCCGGCTGGAATACCTAGTAGATTGGGAAGGATATGGACCAGAGGAAACGGGACAATGTTCTTGACCCCATGCTGCTGGAAGAGTTCCATCGGACCCATCCTAATCGTCCTGCACCCAGAGGTCGTGGTCGCCACTTGAGGGTGTCAGGAGCCACCCCTGGAGCAGGGGGTAATATCAGCGAATCACCAGCCACAACTTGCACCAGATCACGCTCACCTGAGTTCTGATTCCCTGCACCTGTCGTCTGCAATCAAGTCACCATTCTTAAAGGTCCCATGACATGCTGTTTTTTTGGATGCTTTTATATAGGCCTAAGTGGTCCCTAGTACTGTATCTGTCTCTTTCCCGAAATTCAGCCTTGGTGCAGAATTTCAGCCACTACGAGCCAGTCCCACAATGAGCTTTCCTTAGGACATGCCATTTCTGTGTCTGTAGCTTTAAATGCTAATGAGGAGGAGAGAGGCGGGGCAAGGTGGAGGGTGGGTCTGTGGCCTTAATCAGCTTGTGCTACCATGCGCTAATGTTGACAGTGGATGTATCGCAATGGCTGGTAGACACACAGTCTTTCAAGCTTTTCAGTTTGACCCAGAATCTGATCCGGATGGAGAAGCACCAGATGAAGTTGCAACTACAGCAGGACGTCTCTGAATGGTTAGTTTAAAATATTGTCTGGATACGGTACTTTAGTTGGTTTATGTATGCTGTTACAGTTATTATCATGTAGCTAATGATAGCCATAGGCTCGGATGAAGGAACTAAAAAAATACTTTGGTGTTCATTTGTACATCCAAACACCGAGCAACTGCCATGCTTCGCTCGTTTGCAAGCCATGATGAAAAAATATTGCGCACTCCTCGCACGGTAGTAGCTCATTTTCTCATGGGCGGGCAAAGCAGAGAAAGGGGAGGTAACAAGCCAAAACTGCTCTAAACAAATATGTGGCTGGATTTTGATGTGAGAGACAACAGCAGGTGGCCTTTTTCACTGGAGGTATTTTTTTTTTTTACACAAACACAGCTTTTGTCCTCTCGACATTAACTGATGGAGTGGTGTCGATTACTTGTGGATTATTGTGATGTTTTTATCAGCTGTTTGGAGACCCATTCTGACGGCACCCATTCACTGCAGAGCATCAATTAATTGCTGAGCAAGTAATGGAATACTAAATTTCGCCAAATCTGAAGAAACAAACTCTTCTATATCATGAATGGCCTGAGGGTGAGCAAATGTGTGGGGGGTGTGTTTTTTTTTTGTTTTTGTTTTTTTTTTCGGTGAACTATTCCTTTAAGTATTTGTCTCCATTTCAATTTATTTAAATCGTATTTCAAAACCATGTTTATTCAAATTCCATAGAATCAGCATAAATGTTTCAACTGTGAAAACCATGAAATTTAATCCGTTAAAAAGTCTGAACATATTTATATAGGCCTAGATGTATAACAACCAGATTTAATTAATTAAAATAATTGAGATTGGCTTACATAAAGTATAATAAATTGAATTTTCTGATGATAAATATGTTTATAGTGTATTTAAAACTATAATTTATGCACCATAACAATCTCATTCTTGTTTCATTCATATACATGACTGACAATTATGCATGACATTAAGTTCATTAGTTTGTTAAAACTTTGTATTATAAATTAATGGAATGGTGTGTTTTTTTGTTTTGTTTTTTTTACACTAACATTTTGGCTGAAAGCCTTCACTCCTATGAATTAAATATCATTTATTTAGATTGCAGACCTCTAATCTGTTTTTACACCTACATCAGCTGGGAGCAATTGTGATCCTTTTTTTTAGGCATACAAATTCACAAAACATACCATTTTTAAATAGATTAAAATGCTTTATCTGGTATTAAACAAATTAATCTTACATTCACTATTTCTCTTATTTTAAATAACATCTTGGATTAAAAAAATAATAAAAAAATAGGTAGCTCATAATGTTTTGGAACAGAGACAGAAAATTACATTAAAAAACATGGTTAAATACAACTAATAAATTCTCAGTCTCTCACAACCTGTAGCATTTGGTGCATTAAGGCTTTGTGTTGTATGGATTGAAATTGCAATGGGTCAAAGGCTGGTTGGGGTAAAACACTTCACAAACACACATGGGCGGTAATGATTATGGAAGCTGTCCAAACTCTAGCGCGATGAAAGCCATTGAACTGATATTGTGGCTGCGGCCGAATGCTATTGATGCAGCAGAGGAGAAGGACAGTTCTGATGGCCAGAACATTAAAGCCTGATAATAAAGATTCAAAAATTGGTTTTATATGCAAAATGTGAAAGCTAGGCAGTTATAACACAAAAGCACACACCTGCAGAGCACTGTGGATGAACCGCACCTTTCGTGAGTGCAAGCTGAAACCAGAGATGCTGGGATAGCTGTGAAGGGCCGGCTTTCAGTGTTGTCTTCTTTCCTCCTCCCTTTTCCTCTTCATTCACATAAACCAGGCAGGACTAGGTGTCAGCGCATTAACATACAATGCTGTTGTCTTTTTTTTTTTTTTTTACGTAATACGTACTCAAGCAGCCAGGTACTTATAGACTCACAAGGTTAGTGAGATGTAAGACCTCGTGGCTCTTCAGCTGGACGCACTACGGTTTTTCTCTTTTCCCAGCCAAGGTTTAACTCTGAGAGCTGGAGAACCGTCCTGTGAGCTGCAAACCATCTGAATATAAAGCACAGTGGACTTTTGTGAGAAAAATAGTCATTAAAAATATTTTTTTGTTGGGAAAAATATACTTTTCTCGTGTCTGTGAAGAAAACTGCTTTTCAACTAAGGTATGTTTATCATTCTCATTATGGGGCAGAATTTAAGATCATTTTACAATTAATATCTTGTATTGCTATTTTGAAATGATTGCTTAAACTACTTTTCAAAATATGCTTTATGCAAAAATAAGATATATTTAAATTAAAAATAATATTTTAGAATTCTGTTATTGCAGGAAAAAGTTATTGAAATTATTGCTTCTTAAAATACAAGTTGCTTTATGCAAAATTAAACATAAAATTAATATATAATTTAATGTGTGTGTGTGTGTGTGTGTGTGTGTATATTATAATTTTAACTATATAATTAAATTATAAATATTAAATCATACATATATTTAAGTTATTTCTCAAAAGTAGGTTATTTTAAATATCAATTATTTAGACTTAAGGTTCACCTGTTGCACCTGTTTCTTTAAGTCTTAATTGAAAAGAAATGACATCAGAAACAAGAAAACAATCAAAGTTAATCTTTTGACTGTGAATTTGAATCAAAATCCAGTTTGAAGTCAAAAGTGAGATGACAGTTCTCTCCCGGTTTATCTTGGGGTATTTTCGCGAGCGCCTGGGATCTGTCAGCGTGAGAAGGAGAGAGAGGGAGGGCAAACACAAGCGACACAAAAGCCAACATTATTCCCTCGTGAATCCATGCCGCATCCAGCCATGAATGGAGTATTGAAAAACATAATATTGGTGACTAGATTCATTTTCAGGCCTTCACAAGCGCACCATTTTGTCTGCAGGCTCGCGTTAGAAAGTTCTCAGCAGCTAATTGGCTGCACAATCTGAGCGTCAGGGTTTTAGCTCTTCAAATGCAAGCAGATCAGAAAGTGCATGCGAATGGGATTTTATTCTTGGCCGGTGAGGAGGTGCTTTCTGTGGCTGTCAGACAGTGGTTTAGATTTAGATAATATTTTGGTTGCTTTATATGCTTGTTGCAAGTTTTCTGACTTTTGAGGCACCTGCATCAAATGAGATCTCTTACAATACAATTTTCCCTTTGAGCATCCATTTATGCCAACTGTTGGCTGAAGCAATGTTATTTTGGTAGATATTTTTATAGTTTTTATTATTATTTTGAATTAGTCTGTTTTCATTTTAATATTTGTTAAAGTTTTAGTCATTATGTTGTGCTTTTGTCTTTTTTTTTTTTTTTGATAAATTATTTTTATTATATTATTATTGTTTTAATTATTTGACTTTGCAACTAGCTGAAATCAAATAATTTTTTTAATAAATATTTCACGTTAAAGTTTTTTCTTTTTCTTTTAATGGGTTTAGTTGTAGTTTTAGTTACTTATAATAACCCTGGGCTGAAGCACATGCTGATCTGATGGTTAGTTCTAAGCAGTTTTATTTTAGTATCATTAAGATACTGATACAGTTTTTATTATTATTTTGAATTAGATTTTATTTTTATATTTTCTGCTTTCATGTTAATTTTAGTCAAAGTTTCAGTAATTTTGCTGTGTTTTTGTCATTTTTATTAGTTTTTGTGGTTTTCAAAAAATGTCGATGTATATTTTATTAATTTTATTTTAGTTTTACTTATTTTAATATATCAAGTTAAACTAAAATGCTGCCTTGGAAAATAGCTTAAATAAAATTTATTTTCAAATATTTTATTTCAGTTGATATTTATTCTATTATTTAACTAAATAAAATAAAATAAAATCTATATATATATATATATATATTATGGTTTTAGTTAACTACGATAACCCAGGTTCTCACAGGTATAATCAGGTAACCAGGGCTAAACGCTTTCCGTCCCGTCTCCACGATCTGCCCCCCTTCTGCACCCGAGAGGCGCCCCAGCAGTGTCATCGGTGCCTGAGCGTTCAGGACGGTCCCAGTGACAGATTCGCAGGAAGCAGCGTTTAGCCGCTGACGATGGCGACCACAGACAGCAGAAATGTCTTTTTGTGCGCCTGAGGCCCGGAATGTTCACTATCTGCGCCGCGGAATATCATATTCTCCACCAGAGCCGAGATCCTGAGCCCAATCCCACCATTTACACGCATTCCAGCGTAAGGTCAGGAGGGATTTAGGAAAAAACTAAAAGAGAAAGAAATGTTATGAACTTGAATATAAGGATATAAACAGAATATAAGAGATATAGAATGTTGCGTTTATAAAACTGATAATAATAAGTTTACTCTGCTATCTGAGATTAGATTTCAGTGTCGTAAACAAGGCGAAATCCACATGTAACCTCACAACAGCTGAATTCAGTTTATAGATCTACAAAAATCACTGCAATATGCAGCCTCACGAAGCAATCTGTTAATTAGTGCAAAGGTTTACAATCTTTAGATGGACCAGGTACTGGTACAAAAAAAATTTAATTAAATAAATAAAATCTTAATAGTGTGTGTGTGTGTGTGTGTACTGTATATATATATATATAGAGAGAGAGAGAGAGAGAGAGAGATGAAAAAAACAAGTTGAAGTTTAAGTACTCATTGGAAATTCTTAATTATTGCTCTGATGGTGGAAATGGGAATTTTCACTGCTCTAGCTCTTTTCTTAAAGGCACTTCACTAATTTGTGAAGCTCAATTATCTTTTGCTGCACATCAGAAATATATTCTTTGGTTTTTCTCATTGTGATGGATGATTAAGGGAATTTGGGCTTTGTTTTCCCTCCTATTTATATTTCTGTGAAACAGGAAGCCATGGCTGGATAATTTCATGTTCATAATCACCCTGGAGTGCTCAATATTGTGAATATGAATGGGAATATACTTCAAAGATATTTTACTCATAAGAATTTCTAGGGGTGCCAATAATTGTGTCCAACATGTATTTGAGAAAAAACATTTATTTCATAATGATATTTCCCCCCATTTTAAATTCTTATTATCCAATGAAAGGTTAGACTTTTGTGAATTTTTTTAATAAAAGATCAAAAGGATTCACAATGCAGATTGATTTTCACAGCCTTCTTTGGTCATATTTACCAAGGGTGCTGATATTTTTGGCCATGACTGTATGTATTTGGCAGATGCTTTTATCCAAAGCAATTGCATTCAAGGTTTACATGGATATGTTCATGCATATTCTAGTAATCGAACGAATCACATGACCTTGGCATTGCGAGCATCATGCTTTACTGTTTGAGCTACAGGAATTCATTCCATTAGCCAAAAAATGTTTTGCATTGAAATTCTGTGCAGAAACTGATCGTTCACAATAAGACTATGAATATGAATTAGGAAAGATTTCTTGTTGACTTTAAAGTCTGGTCTGTGTATTCATAGTAGCCAGTGCTTTGAATGTGTTTATCTGGGTCTGGGAAAATGGGCCAAAGTTGGACGTGCAATCAAACTATAAACATCTAAAAATGACTTTCACATGCACAAATACATAAAATGCATCACTCATTTACATATAGTCACATTTTACACCATCTCTGGAGCGTAAAAACCTCTCTGGACAGCTTATTAGCAGCAGGTCACACAAACGATCAGTCTGCTCTCGTATATCAATACGTGTCTGTCCAGAACGGCCTGTGGCCTGCAGGCTGAACATTTATTGTTGTTGATGTTGTGAGTGCATGTGTGTTTTTACATAACATACTATGAGGAGAAGCTGTCCAATCACTGACCAGCAGACTCAGTAGTAGCCTAGTTACTGTAATAACCTCGTTGTGTGGTGTCAGACAACTACAGTGAGAAAAAGCGGCAGTAAAAGTCAAACTGCATGCAGATAAACTGATCTTGAGAAGTTAAAGCACTCACTGAAGGTGTCTGTATGTGCTTTAAGCATCCAGCTGGATCTATTCTGCCATGAACGGTCAGCGTGTGTCAGACGGTCTGCGCAGATGCTGGAAGTCTGCTGCCTGGATCCTCACCTGCCTGCTGGCATCGTTCTTACTGATCGCCGTCACCAGCTTCCTTCCAACCGGTGAGTCAGAGCTTTACTGATTTAAGAAAGATTGTACACTACCGGTCAAACATTTGGAGTAATCAAGTCTCTTCTGCTCACCAAGGCTGCATTTATTTGACCAAAAATACAGTAAAAACAGTAACATTGTGAAAAAGAAATTAATACTTTTATTCATCAAGGATTAATCAAAAGTGACAAAAACATTTTGTTTCCAATGTTACATAATGTTACAAAAGATTTAACAACTGTTTTCAACATTGATAATAATCAGAAATGTTTACTGAGCAGCAAATCAGTACATCAGAATGATTTCTGAAGGATCATGTGACTCTGAAGACTGAAAATTCAGCTGCGCATCACAGAAATAAATTAAATTCTTAAATGTATTACATTGGAAAAACATTATTTGAAATTGTAATAATATTTCAAAGTATTACTGTATTTTTGGTCAAATAAATGCAGCCTCGGTGAGCAGAATCAAATATTTAAGATTCAAAAATATTTTAAAAATCATATTTATTACAAAGTTTTGACTGGTATCGTATGATATATATTAGCAGTTTGTATGAAACACTCCATCTAAAGCTAAATAAATCTGCAATCTGCTAATAATATAATGTTCTCATACTGAGAAATTGCATTGAATATTTGCATTACTAAACTTTGATGCATAATTCAGCCAAGATCATTAATGAACCTCACGTCAAGTGTCTTGTAACTTTAAAGTGTGCAAAAAAAAAAAAAAAAACATAAATCCCTTAGAAAGAGTGAACTCAACCACACAGAACAATCTAGAAACCAAAATATAAAAATCTAATTACAAATGCAGACCCTTTAAGACTCCTTGTGGGAATTGAACCAGCAACCTTTCAGTTACCAAGATTAAGTTCTAACCACCACACCACACCAGAAAGTATTAAATCACTGTCTTTAAACATCTGCTTTAAAAGAACGATAATCAAAATCAAAGGCAACAGCCTCCAGGCTTAATGGATCCTGGTGGAACAAAACGATCAGAGTAATTCATCAGGATGAGAAGCCTAGAGCGGGAAATACCCTGTGAAAACACAGCTGAACTAAAGACTTAACGAGAACATGGTTATCTGAGAAGATGTGTGTCAGAGCATTATGGGTGGTTTCCTCTACTGTACGCAACACAACCCAACTCCCAGCAGATCAATGACCTTCAATGGAGCTTACAAATGATCGTCAGTGACGCAAACGCCAACAAAGATGGGAGATAATGTGTGTACAGTATGTGTCATATTTAAGTTATTTCATGATGATGTTTATAATTGTGTTGATATTTTCTCTGTGCAGAAGATATCAAACTCCAACGAAGATCGGTTTCCAGTAAGTATCATTTGAAACTAAACCTTTGCATTTCTTGTGACTTTTCATAAGCAACGTCCTTCACTCTCAGAAATAAAGGTACAAACGCTGTCACTGGGGCGGTACCTTTTCAAAAGGTACATGTTTGTACCTAAAGGGTCCATTTTGGTACCTTAAAGGTACATATTAGTACTTAAAGTGTACATATTTGAACCTCATAGGTACAAAAGTGTACCTTTTGAAAAGGTACCGCCCCAGTGACAGCTTTTGTACCTTTATTTCTGAGAGTGTAGAACCACACAAAACGCCATAGCGACCGCATAACAACATTCTAAATAAAACTCAGAACACCATAACAACATTCTAAATAACTTGCAACATTGTAGTGGCAATTTGAAAATGTAGAATGTAAAAACTGGAAGCCGTTTCTGCCACGGAATAAAAACATTTAAAAAAATAAATAATTGCAGCTTTTTGCTTCTCACAGTTCTGAGTTTATATCTTGCAATTCAGATTTTTCCCTCGCAAGTCTGAATTATGAGATATACACTCAGAATTGTGAGATAAAACGTCACAATTTCCTTTTAATTTTTATTCCACAGAAACGGGTTTCCATAGTCACAAATAGCACAACATAAAAATTTTTAAAAGTGGTAAATGAAACAGAACTGACATACATATTTATATTATACATGTAAACAGAAGTGAACATAAATATATTTCAGTTTTTCTACATGTTACATGCTCTTCTTGTAATTAATCCTGAAATTGACTCATTTCTAACTGAAAATGATTTCTACACCAAGTTTGCATGCTTTATATGAATACTAAAGCGTACGTGTGAATTAACCCACATGTCTGAAGCGCTATATGTAGAGCGACTAAAATTTCAGAGACATACACATTAATAAGAAGGAGGAGAAGCCTGTGAATTGACCTAAATGGGATGTGATGGAAAAAAGTCTCTTTCCTGCTGTCTTTGTCAGGCGCTGAAATCAAACACCATCGATTCACAGTTTGATACAAAAGCTTGTATAGGCACTAGCATTAGCCATCTCAATACTGCTACAAAACACAGGACAAACAGACCCCAGTGAAAGTGCGTCTGAGGACGGACGGGGAGGTCAGCGCTTTGTGAAAAACACCAGAATGTTCTGAACAAACACAAACAAGGTCTAGGTGAAATGTCTGGCAAAGTGTCATAAAATGTTCATTTATAAATATATTTGGATTGGAACTATATGTTACACATTACATACATACAGTGCATGCACTTTACTGACAGCGGCACCGGAGTTGACCATATTTGATTAGTCACTAGATTTATTTTTCATTTCATTTCTCAAAGCTTTGGATTCAGTAAGAGTTCTGAATGTTTTTGAAAGAATACTCACCAAGGCTGCATTCATTTATTTGATCAAAAAACAGTAAAAAAAAAAAATAACAGCATTTTAATAATGATTTAAAAAAATCCTAACAATGTAAAAAGTCCTCACTTTCACCTTTGATCAATTTAATGTGTCCTTGCTGAGTAAAAGTATTAATTTCTTTCCAATTAGAAAAATAAACAATCTTACTGATTCCAAACTTTTGAATGGTAGTGTATATATATATAAATCTTTGTATTTTCTTTGTATAAATCCTTTTTTTTCTTCATATATCTTAAATAAGTGACTCATTAATGTGTCTCAGTAGAATTACTGATTTGAGATTCAATATCCACCATCTTATCAGCTGAATCTGATCAGATTCACAGCACATGTCTCAATATCTGATCTTGCATTATGAGAGGCGTGTGATTTTCTTCTATATGTCTGTTCTGCAGCGAGTCTGTATCACAGCCCGAGCTGAATTCACAGTCTTCCTGTTTCACCAGTCTAAAATTACAGGAAAATAGATGTAGTAGATATAGAGGGCTGCAGCTCTGGAGGGCCAAGAACCTCCTTTCAACAAATAATTTACCACAATCGTTGTTTGCTCTCTCTCTCTGACTTTCTCTCCTGTTTTTTTTTTTTTTTTCCCTCACAGCCAACAACACAAATGCTTCAGCGACAGCACAGTCTCAAGGTGAGCGTCTTTGCAATTCACTTTCTCACCCTTTCTTGCGCCTTTATACAAGAACACACCCTTTTAAGAAAAGATAGGCTTGCCATCGCCCACTGGCAGGATCACGGCAGGACCGGATCATAATTGCCGGGAAAAAAGACAGGTCACTTCCTCTCGCTCAATTTACACAATCCCTTCTCCACTGCTATGCTCTCGCTCTCTTTTTGGAGTCATATGTCATATTTAGACTTATTATTGTGCGTTAAGTTGAAGGGGATTAGAGACATTCTTACAGGCTTCATTATATCATTATATCTGAGCCGTGCAGCTCTGCGTTTTAGCTTGTATTATTCAGAAACCTGCAGTTTTCACGTGCACTACATGATGAACACTAGCAAAAAAAGGACCAAAAAGTCCCTTTTTTTTGGAATAATTCACTTTTTTTTTGCTACATGCACCATGTTTGTTTTAGATACCGTGGTAATATATAATGGCAATATCATGGCATTCTTGTAAATTAATGTAAATATAAATATGCAAATATTAATGTAAATATAAATATATTGCACTATGCAATTTTTGGACTTTTTTGGATTCTTTTTTGGAAGTACATTGGTGCACCGTATGTTTACCATGGTCCATGTAAACCATAAACATTTTCTATTGATCGTAAACTCGGTTAAGGTGCAAAATGAGTTCCTAAAGTCTAAGAGCACAACAAAAATGTGTAACTACAATTAAAACCATTACTTCTATTACTTGAGATATAAGATATAAAAATAAACTTATTTTGTTTCAGCTAGTTTCCAAGGAAACATCTAGTTTAACTTGTGGATGAAATAAAAATGTAATTGAATTTTGAAAAAAAAAAGACAAAAACCCAAGAAAATGATGAAAAATTAAAAGGAAAATGGAAAATATGAAAATGAAAATAAAAGCTAATTCAAAATATTAATAAAAACTACAATAGTATTTCAGTGACGCTAAAATAATATCGTATGTTCTCCTAATTATCAGGGCTATTATAGTTAACTAATACCATAAACATATACTGAATAAAGCTCAAATAAAATATTACATAAGTACATTTATTTTATTTCAGATAGTTGCCAAGTCAACATTTCTCATTTTCATTTAACTGAACTTGATGTACAAAAAAAAAAAAAAACTATATAGACATGTTTTTTTGTTTGAAATGTGAAAAACACACAAAAAATACTTTAACTAAGATGAAAACAGAAAATATAAAAATAAGAGCTAATTAGAACTATTAATAAAAACTATAATAGTATCTCAATTATACTAAAATAACACTGAAACATACATGTATTTAATTAAAACAAACCATAAAAAATACAGACTAAAACTATAAATAAAACCTTAAAGGTATTTTATTTCAAGGCAAAATTTCTCATTTTCATTTCGTTTGACTTAACGCACTAAAATAACTCAAACTAAAATATAAAATGAATAAAAACTATACAGACATGCTTAAAAAAAATGACTAAAACTAACTAAAATGGAAAATATATATAAAAAATAAAAGCTAATTAAAAGTATTAATGAAAACTATAATAGTGTCTGGGTAATACTAAACAAGTAATGATCTGGTCCTCCAGTGCGGCTGGTGAACGGCAGGAACCGCTGCGAGGGGCGCGTGGAGGTGCTTCATAACGGGACGTGGGGGACAGTGTGTGACGACGACTGGGACATGGTGGACTCTAACGTGGTTTGCCGGCAGCTGGACTGTGGCGTGGCCGTGGCTGTGGGGAGCAGCTCCAAGTTCGGCCAGGGCTCCGGGCCCATCCTGCTGGACAACGTGGACTGTAAAGGAGGAGAGATGGACCTGAGTCAGTGCGGGAATCAGGGATGGGGCGTCCACAACTGCTACCACTATGAAGACGTGGCCATCACCTGTAAAGGTACGTGGAGTGAGCCGAGGAAAACAGCTGAGAGTCAATACGCTGTCATCAGACTCTTCTTTTGTAATCGTGTATTAAAGGGATAGTTAACCCAAAAATGAAAATGCCGTCATCATTTACTCACCCTCAAGTAGTTCCAAACCTGTATGAATGTCTTTGTTCTGCTGAACACAAAGGAAGATATTTTGAAGAAAGTTTGTAACCAGGCTGTTTTGGGGCACCACTGACTTCCATAGTAGGAAAAAATAAATACTATTGAAGTCAATGGTGCCCCAGAACTGCTCTGTTTCCCCACATTCTTCAGAATATCTTCCTTTGAGTTCGGCAGAACAAAGACATTCATACAGGTTTGGAACTACTTGAGGGTGAGTAAATGATGACGGCACTTTCATTTTTGGGTGAACTATCCCTTTAAAGCTGATTTCCTTGCATGAGCTCAACTAATTATTCATTTAAAGATCCATTTATGTGAGATCATTCATTTTTCATTTCTCACAGGCAATAATGTGGTGGAACCTCGAGGCCTGGAGCCCACCACACCGTCCCGTCTCATCTCTGCTTTAAGTAAGTTGCACAGTTTATTCGGGCCTTTTTTTAACTCTTACATGAGGATATCAACTTGAAGTTCTTTTTTTTTTTTACATCATGAAATGTCAATATCAGCAAACTAATTTGATTAAAAAAGATGCAACATTTTAGAGAGACAAAAAACAATACAGAATTCATCTGATACTTATGTTGTTTGTCCTGTTGCTTTCCCTCCAAAATGATGTCATGATTTTGTGTTTTGGGATTTTACAACAGACTGAAAGAATGGAAAGTTATATTAAAAGACATTTAATGATGAATTAAAACAATGTTTAATTGACACATTTCGATTATAATAAGTGTAACCAAAAATTTGTGTCTAAAACCATTTAAACTTCACTCTTATATCCACTTCATTGTGATATTTTGATTCAAACTAAAATAATCAGATTTCCATCTTTGAATATGAATATTTTTTTAAGATTGTATTTACTATGTAAATAATATATTTTATATAATTTAGTAATGTTAATAACTTCATAAATAAATTAAATGCATTTTAATATTTAATTTAATATATTAAGACATTCATCCAATTTTAGGGCCTTTTGTACATATTTTAATTTATGTGACACAAAAGATCTCATAAAATCTCATTATTTGTTATTTTAAATTCATTTTAACAATATTTAAATTAGTTTTTATTTGTATTTTGTTTTCATTTTACTTTTCGTTGTGTTTTTGTCATTTTTATTATTATTTTTTAAAAAAATATGCTTATATAGATTTAGTTATTGCTTTAGTTATTGTTTTTCTAAATATATCTATATTCAATTTATTATTTTTATTTCACTTTTTTTTTTTTGCACTAGTTATTTTAGTATATTATTTTATTTCAGTTCAACTTCTATTTTATAACATATATTGAGTAACAAAAATGTGTTGTTTTTTTTAGTTATGGTTTAATTTTTGCTTTAGTTTTGGTTAACTGTAATAACCCTGATTATGGTTATAGTTTATCCCAGATTAAAAGTGCAGTGAAGATCATAGCAGAACTCTTTTTGAGGGATCATGTTCATCCTGTCTTTGTTTCGCATGTCCTGTTTCAGTCATGAGAAGCGGCTGCCCATATCTCGTTCAGAGGTTATGACATCTAAAGAAAGTAACAAAGCCTTATGGGAATTGAATGGCATTTTCATAGTATGGAATCACCGTTGAGGCTTTGTTCCTCTGGCAATACGAGAATGGCTTTTGAGTCCATGTGGTGGAGTCGCTCAATAAAACAATACGAGGCACATCAGCATGTGTTTGCTTGAAACCGTAGCCCTCCGTTTGCTTCATATTCAATGGCAAGCTAAACTCAGCAGAATAATATTACTGATAATCTGGCCCACACCCTCTATGGCGCAAACTATATGATTTCTAGGAGCAAAGTGTAGATAATTGTAGACTAGGGTTTCTGCTGGACAAATAACAGGCGTTTCGTGATGATTTCATAATGTTTCTGGAAAAACCATTACATAACAGGTAACAGCAAAGTGAATACATGAATTTATAAGATCTCTAAATGATCAAGAATGCCTTCTGTCAAAAATGATCAAACAGCCTTCTGTTGTCAGATTTCTTCTTCTTCTTTATCAAGTCAAAGCTCTTTTAGTGCAATTGTACAAATGTCCACCTTCAGCTTGTGCTTCACATGTCTTTCTGCTGTCAAATCTTGACTGATTTTTATCAAGTAAATTTAAGAATAACTGTAGTAATATTTCCAGATGAACACTTACTAGACTGAAGCAGCTCAGCTTTACTTGATTCTCCATCAATCATTTCTTAGAAAAATCAGTGCGTCTCAAATCTGATCATCAGGATCTTTTGAGGAGCGTTTGTTTCCAGAAGCTTTACTTTCACTGTTTCTCAGTGAGCCTCCAAAACATCTCACATCTTCTGAGGAGCGTTTATTTCTTCATCTCTCGATCAGCATTGCATTGCGTTATATGTTTGGATCAATATCAGCATCTGAAGCCAATTCATATTTTCTTTCAGTTTGAGTCTCTGAATAAAATTTAGCAGTTTTTTTCCCCTCAATATTCTCATTATATATCAGACTATATGAGCCATAAAAAGCTGTTGTACCAAATATGATACTCAACAAAAAAAAAAAACAACAACACTTTTTGAAGTTTTAAATATGTTTTCTATTATATTATAATAAACTGATTATTGTTTCATATGTTGGGCTTTACAGGGTTAACCATTTGAGGCATGAATTCTTACTTCAAAACAAGAATATAACCATTCTCAATATTTTTGTTTCCCAAAATGTTGTATTTTGAGAGTAACACATCTATCCTGCATTAGAAAGCAATATTAATAGAAAAGCAATAGTGCATTGCCACAGTTGAGAAAAAATCAAAATAAAAAAATTAATAAAATAATATAAACTATATTAAATTATATATTAAACTATATTAAATTATATGTATATATATATAAGTAAATATTATATCAATTTGATTTTGATGATCTGTCTACTCTCATATCTGCCTGTCATCATTCCTAAAACCACATCTGACCGTCCTGTGCTGTAGGAGACGGAGCGGTGCATTTGGCGGGGACAGGGGACCGCTGTCAGGGCCGGGTGGAGATCTACTATCAGGGCAGCTGGGGAACGGTGTGCGATGATGACTGGAGCATGGCGGACGCCACGGTCGTGTGTCAACAGATCGGCTGCGGACTGGCTGTCAGCGCACCTTCAAACGCTTACTTCGGCTACGGCACGGGACGGATTTTGCTGGATAACGTGAACTGTAACGGACAGGAGGGCAGCCTGGCCAGCTGTTACAGCCTCGGCTGGGGAGTTCATAACTGCGGCCATCACGAGGACGCCGGTGTCATCTGCTCAGGTGCGTTTCTTTCTCTTCTTTCACAAAGCAGAAGTCAGCTATTTTCTGTGAACGTGCAAGACTTCTGATTCATTAGTCACTATAGGTAAATAACTACAAGAACAACTAAAGAATATTAAAACTACTTGTGCTACAAACCAGTGTGTTTATGAATACGATAATAATATAAAATAATACGAATACCAGTTTGCAATATCAAACAGCATTACAGGCTGTTTTTGTACTAAAATGACTGGAACTCACAAAACTTGCACATAAAATCCACATTTTCTGTTGAAATAAGCCATATTCAGATAAACTAATGTACTAAGTGGGGTCCAACAGAAATGCTTATATTTAGCAATTGTTTTCATAATTTTTACAATTTAGCCATTTTCATCATTTTTTCATTATATTTGCAGTTTTATTTTGCAACTTTACTTCCCCTTTTTCATTATCAATTATACGATCATCATAATCACTTGAATTATTACAATATATATATATATATTAAGTAAATAAAAGTTAGTTAAATATATATGCATATATATATATATATATATATATATATATATATATATATATTTGTTGTTGTTTACATTTACATTTATTAATTTAGCAGATGCTTTTATGTGAAACTTTATCTTTACATAAAAACAACTGATTTTCAATGTGATCTTTCATACCTGACTGTATCTGCATATTCTGTAATGCTGTATTTGGTTTGACTGCAGCTCTAACTCTCTCTGTCTCTCTCGTATATTTCAGGTGCCAGTTCCACCATGGCCCCAGTTATCAACACAGAGACTAGAAGCAGAGATTTCATCGTTCCTGAAAGCACAGCAGGTATAAACACTGTCTATACTGTACATAGGGCCTCTAACTTCACCTGCTATTTTCAATAACGCACGGCTGAATTAATAGCCAATTCATTGTTATTAACTGCTGTGCCTGACCATCCGTTTTTGGGCCATCTGTCACACACTGCCTGCTAACAGGACCGTCCTGCATAATAAACCTCCTCAAGCACCAGCAGATGGCGTCTTTTCAAAACATTATTTTGTCTGTGTTCCTTCCTTCTTTCCTGACATTTTTCTGTTTTTTTAGTGACAGAAATGCCAGTGCCAGTACAACATGAAACGGTAACCACGGTGATCACTACAGCCTCAACAACTAAAGGTAGTAAAGACACATATCTATCTATCTATCTATCTATCTATCTATCTATCTCTATCCATCCATCCATCCATCCATCCATAAATAAATTATGTATTTATTTAGGTAGGTAGCAAAAAATAAATACATTAATATATATATCTATCCATCTATCTATCCTAAATAAATTACATATTTATGCATTTAAATGGATAGATAGCAAAAATCTACTTATCTTCCTATACATAATTACATTAAATACATAATTACATTAAATTACATTTCATAAATTACATTAAATATTTATTTATTTATTTAGATCATAGATATTATTTGTTTTATTATTTTATCATAATTATTTTATTTACTTATGTATTTAGATAGATTAAATTGATCAGTAAAGACATTTATAATGTTGCAAAGGATTTCTATTTCATATAAACACTGTTCTTTTGAACTTTCTATTCATTAAAGAATCCTGAACAATAACATTTATCAAATTTTCCACAAAAACATGAAGCAGCACAACTGTTTTCAGCATTGACAATAATCAGAAATGCTTCTTGAGCAGCAAATCAGCAAATACTATTTCACAATACTACTGTTTAATTTCAAATAAATTCAGCCTTGAAGAGCAGAATTATTACAAAAATCTTACCGACCCCAAGCGTTTGAACAGTTGTCTCTCTCTAACCCTCATCGTGCATGACTCTTTCAGAGAAGCCGAGCATCCGTTTGGTGAATGGCCTCAACAGCTGTCAGGGCCGAGTGGAAATCCTCTACTTCACCATCTGGGGAACCGTGTGTGATGATGACTGGGATATGGACAACGCTCAGGTGGTCTGCAGACAGATGGGATGCGGGCCGCCTATCGCAGCCAAACCTCTGGCTTACTTCGGCTACGGTTCCGGACCCATACTGCTGGATAACGTGGACTGCAGGGGCAGTGAGCAAAAGCTGTCCGACTGCTTCAATCTGGGCTGGGGACAGCATAACTGCGGCCATTACGAAGACGCTGGAGTCATCTGTGCACGTAAGATTAATATGACACATAGAATGATCACATAGAAAAGAATGGTTTTGAAAAGCCATGCATTTTACATTTACTGTATATACAATGTGCATACTTATTTAAATGTACTCAAAGATATTTAGACAAAACATTATTCCAATAATTCATATTAAATTAGTTCATCTAAAATGTTCAGGTCACATTTCAGCCCAAAAACCTTTATTTTAGGCAAAAATACACATACAACTATTTGTTTATCAGTTTAAATACAGCATAATTTCTAACAATATAAATCTTTTCTATCACTTTTTAACAATTTAACACATCCTTGCTGAACAAAAGCATTAATTTATTTCAAAAAATGCATTGACCAAACCTTTTGAATGGTAGTGTGTAGTGTATATTTTTTACAAAAGTTTTATATTTCTAGTATTTATGAATAAATGCTGTTCTTTTTCACTTTTTATTCATCAAAGTATCCTAAAAAAAAGTATCACACGTTACAAAAAAAGCAGCAAACACTGTTTCCAACATTGATAATAAATCAACATATTAAAATCATTTCTGATGGATCAAGTGAAAAGTTTGGAGTAATGATGCTGAAAGTTCAGCTTTCCGTCAAAGGAATAAATTATATTTTAAGTATTAAAATAGAAAAACATTATTTTAAATTGCAATAATATTTCAAAATATCACAGTTTTTATTCTGTATTTTTGATCAAATAAATGCAACCTTGATGAGCAGAAGAAGCATAAAACGTGAAAAATCTTACTGATCCCAAACTTTTGAATGGCAGTGTATTTAAATCTAAATCTGAATCTAAATGTGTGTGAAAAATTCACATCATGTTGCAATTTGCGCATATATATATACTGCATAAATACTGCATAAATAAATAAAAAATATATAAATAAATATATGTTCATGACAGGTTTGATGAGATTCACACATGCAAGACTTGCATGTGCTGTCAGTACTTCATTCATGAAATTCACGCAGTCATTCACAACACCAGCATTTATTCACAATGAAAGAACACACACACTCACTCATACACACACTCAATCCTCACTGCAACACAATGTTCTGTTGGACTAAGTCAAGTCTCCAGGGTAGTTTTTCCTCTGGCACACACACACACACACACACACGTCCGTCTTTCACTGTTCCTTCAATTAACAATACTCTCAAACACATACAAACTCACATCCATTACATTTACTTGGCCGCTGTCTCTTTTCGAAATCCCCTCGACCATCGTTAGAGAAATCGCTAAACTGATTCAAGATCAGCATTTGTAATTTGCAGCAACTTTAGAAGCATCCTCTGTACGTCAGTCGCCGTGTCTACATGAAAAATAAAGAGGCCCGTCGGAGCAAATCATCATCAGCACAGACCCGCAGGGGAAGCCGTCCTCCGCACAGGCCACGTGCATCCACTAACGCATAAATATATGCATGCATGCGTCTAATAGATGAGCATTTGAGAGAAGAGGGAAAGACTAAAATAAACCCCAGATAAAGGAATGAAAGTATCAACCCTTAGACTGCCTCATGAATGAGAAGCACACCTTAATGTGTACAAAAGAGTACAGTCAGTCACAGTAAATGAAAGTTAATCAAAAGAAGTTTCTGACTAAATCTGTGTTTCGTTCCTTCAGCACCTATGGAGTTTGAGGTAGTTGGAAGAGACTTTGGAATAGGGATCACAGAGAAACCTCTGACAACTACAAGAGCAACTACAACCACAACACCAGCGGACGGTAAGAACGCCACACTCCAGTCTTAACGTCCTAAATTACACAAACATTCGTTGTGTTCATTTTTGAGTGAACCATCCCTTTAAAACGATCTGCCAAGTTGAAAGCTTAATTTAAAGGGAAAACAAGTTTTCATACTTCACTGACAGATGTTTTCAGTTTCTTAGAAAACAAGACTTCATATGTTCAAATGGCATCTGAAGTAAATGTGTCTTGATTTAAGGATATGCAGATATTTGTACTGGAAAACAAAACAAAAATACTGATGATGTTTTCCCTCCCAATGCATGCCACATTTTATGCCATGATTTCATGTTTTTAAGACTTCATGCTCAAATTTAACACAAACCCTGTATATAATTAAACCTAAAGTTAAAAAAAAGGTTTTATATTTATATATATTTTTTAAATATTTTTGTTGCCACTTTTTTTAATGTACAGACTTTCTTAAAGTATTGGACAGAAACAGCAACAATTTTGCCAGTGTATCTATTATATGTTCTAGCGCTGCAAAAAAAAAAGATTAATCGTGATTAATCGCATTCAAAATAAAGGTTTATGTTTCATGCTATAGGTATGTAAACTGTGTATATTTATTATGTATATACAAGTACACAAACATACATGTATATATTAAGGAAAAATATATTAGATTTATATATAAAATATTTATATTTATATATAATATAAATATGACCCTGGACCACAAAACCAGTCTTAAGTCGCTGGGGTATATTTGTAGCAATAGCCAAAAATACACTGTATGGGTCAAAATTATCCATTTTTCTTTTATGCCAAAAATCATTAGGATATTAAGTAAAGATCATGTACCATGAAGATATTTTGTAAATTTCTTATCGTAAATTTATCAAAACTTAATTTTTGATTAGTAATATGCATTGCTAAGAACTTCATTTGGACAACTTTAAAGACACTTTTCTCAATATTTTGATGTTTTTGCACCCTCAGATTCCAGATTTTCAAATAGTTGTATCTCAGCCAAATATTGTCCGATCCTAACAACCCATACATCAATGGAAAGCTCATTTATTCAGCTCAATTTCGAAAAATTGACACTTAAGACTGGTTTTGTAGTCCAGCGTCACAAATTATATACAAGTATAAATATATATATATATACATAAAAATATTTTTTTAAATATATACATATGTGTATTTACATATGTATATATGTACACACACATATAGTATGTAAACATAAACTTTTATTTTGAATGCGATTAATCACGATTAATTAAGCCCTATTCTTAAGATATATATATATATATATATATATATATATATATAGTCACAGGTATGTTCTCGTTTTGTTTCCTGGTTTTCCTTATTTTCTTCTATGGCATCGTGAAGCACCTTTATTTTTAAGAGTGTACTGTTTAGGATGACTAGTGTTTGAATTGGCACACAGCTTATGCCTTTCTTTCTCTTCTCAAGGTACCATCAGGCTCATTGGGGGCCTGAACCGCTGCGAGGGCCGTTTGGAGATATTCCTGAGAGGAGAATGGGGAACCGTTTGCGATGACGCTTGGGATCTTGCGGATGCGAAGGTGGTGTGCAGGCAGATGGGCTGCGGGCTGCCTAAAGAAGCCCAGGTGATGGCCCACTTCGGTCCCGGCCGTGGCACAATCCAGATGGACAATCTGAAGTGCACAGGCACAGAAGCTGCTCTCACTCAGTGCTCTCACATAGCATGGAACGTCCACAACTGTGACCATTCAGAGGACGCCAGTGTCACATGTGGACTCTAATGACTCCACCCAGCACAGGCCCCGCCCACCGCAAGCCACACCCACCACCCCGGTCCAGCGAATGCAGTGGGGGCGAAAGAGTTTCCAGGACTTGTATACATTTTGTACATAACACCTCACGCCAACCCTGACGAGGAGATTTTAAAGATGAAATAGTTATTGGGTGTGAAACAAGAAAAAATAAATTATGCTAATACTGTTATATAAATAACTGTAATAAATATTATGGATGAAAATTCTAATTATGCACTTTATAAACTATAAGAATGTGTACACATAGGTGAATAAATATGCTGAACATATTTTAAACTATTGATATACAGTGGAAACCAAAGTTTTAGACTCTTTTTAGCCTGTCATTTTGATTGCAAGCACCAAATTTATTATGCCATAAAAAAATAATAATAATTTAATTATGTACTGTATGTCTAGTACTTTTCCTATTATAAAAAGGTTTGATTCTATTGGATCTGTTTCCCGAATGCTAAAAGTAAAACATAAAATATTTCTATTTTAAATATTTGAAAATTGTTGTGTTGCATATCTTAAAAGTTAAGAGTGTAGATCTTAGAGCATTTTGTTGAATGAAAAATAGCCTTCATTATTCAGTCCGAAAAAAAATTATAATTTGGCTTGTTTAGAAAAAAAATTTCTCAGGTCCATTTTAATTGGGAAAAATAATGGCTTTAATGCAAAAAATGCTTTTCATTTTCTTTTTTCTTATTTTTTGAGTAGATGAACAGAATAAAAAATAATGGGATAAAAGGAATATTGCATTTCCATTGAGGAAACTAAACCATGTCATTGGCCTAACTGCATAACCTCTTAGTGTATTAAGTAGTTATGTTATGAGCTAGGAAATAAATTTGGGGCAAAAATGATGTTAAGATATTTTATATATAATATATAATTAAACATTTGATATCCTAAATTAAAAAAAAAAAAAAAAAAAAAGTAGAAGAAGCAAAAAAGTAAAGAAAAAGAAGACCACTGATCAAATGTTTTTGATGTAACTTTTTTTTACTGTACATACTTTCCTAAAATATCGGGGTGAAACGTCAATGTGTTTGTCAATATATATGGAAATAAAGCTATGAATCTCTTATTATTAACAGAGGTGGACTAAAGCTGTTTTTTTAATTGAAACATCTATACAATTCTCTTCTTTTAAGTCAAAATAACACATTATTTATTCTTACTGCAGGTATAGGTTTAATTACCTGCGTTTACTGTAAAACAAATTTGATAAAATAATGAATATGCAATAGATACCATATTACTAATTTACTAGTTATAATTAACGTATTACTAGTTATAAAGGGAATCTGGATTTTAAAATATATATATATATTTTATTGCTTTTCTGTATCGAAGTAGCAGGTACGGTAGACTACGTATCTCTACAGAAAATGACTTTGAAAAATAAATCAACCATAAAATACTGGAGTAAAATTTACTGTGTGACAATTAGCCCCGGTTATCATACAAAGGCTAGCAAACTAGTAAAGCTATAATTCTCAATATTCTAATAACCTATATAAAAATTCTAATAAAAATAAATAAGGCTGGTCGCACACTAGAGGATTTTAAGGTCGATTTGCACCCCGAACGATCGGAGGGTGTGGCCCGATTTGCGGCTTGTCGCAAGCGATTTTTTTGTCCAAAAATCCTCTATTGTGTGGTGTCATTATGATTATTTATCTGTTCCCGATCGAGACCGAGCGTCGCCGACCTCAAATCGGGAGATGAAATATTTAACCAATGAAAAGAGCTTGTCAGTAAAACTTCGTAACGCCATTGGATCCTCAAACTATCGGCGAAGCCTCGTAACTTCACCCCGCCTCCAGTCAGAACGAAGCGCAGCCTGGAGGACAGATCTCCGCTTGTTCGCAATGCAAGGGTAAATAAATAACTTATGTTTGAATAAAAACAGCGTTTTCTTTACTTAAACACAACGTCTGGCTAATTGAAGGCTATTTTTTTTTTTTATGTGTGTGTTGGAAGAGTGGAGAAGAGCTACATTTGCCGTCTAGTTGTAGCCAATATACATTTGTACGTTTTAAATATCTTGTGCATATCAAAGATTCATATCAAAGAGTGTATTTAACAACAAGAAAAACTAAGCGCCCATATAGCTACAATAAACGTTATAACCTGTAATGTTAAGTTGATGAAAGCGTGATGCGATGCACTCATACAGCCGTACTAATGACAGACAAAACACAGATCTCCGTCATTCGCTGGTCAGAAACCTTGTCAACTCCATTTGAGCTTGATTTTCATATAATGTTAAGTGCAAGTGTCTGATAAAACCACAATACCAACTCTGACGACGCAGTGTTTAATTAGACTACTGAAAAGAAGACCCCCCACCCACCCATCCTCTAATTATTGAGCCTGCCTATGATTTGACTATTCTTTTTTAAATTGCTCTCTTAAAAACGATATTTTAAAAGAGCAAACATAATATATCACAATAGATTCACACAAAAACAAAAACGTCAGGGAAGATTTCATGGAAAAGCAAAAACTGAAGGCAGAAAAAAATCAATGAATTTATATTTTTCTGGGACATAAAATTTTGGTACATAAATGAATGATTTTCTAACCAGAATTATTATTATTTTTTTGCTTTATTACAGTCTTTGATATGCCAACAACATAAATTTATGCATTATTATTTTTGTGCATCATTATTTTAGTTGGCCTTTTTTCAGCAGAATCAGAAAACAGGAAAAGCTCACAGGCCAAACCTGAGAAAAGTGTGCAATCAAATGGAAAAGAGTAAAAAAAAAAGTGAAAAGAAATAAGTCAGATATTATTACATTTCCAATTGAAATACACATTTGACAAAATGTATGCTGTTTGCATTAAGACAGCCAAAATGATTTAAAAAAAATGAAAATAAAAAGCATGCACGAGGATTAAGCATTGCTGTACTTCTACAATATAAACAACAGTCTCAGGCAGGGGCGTAAATTTCATCGAACAGTAGGGGGGGACAATAAACATAAAATTTTTGAAGGGGACACAAATAATACAGACAAAATTGTACTTGTAAGGATAGATATGTGTACACAGCATGCACATAGCATGGACTGTGTTTAAATATGAGTTCGGTTCATATGGTTCATATATGGGTATAATTATAATTATTATTTTGCGTCGTCCATAGTATTTTAGGTTTAGTCTGAAACCAAGTACGTCTCTTTAGATATTCAACCGCATTAAGCCCACTGATCTGCCACTTAACATCATATTCAGCAAAACCCAACACATCGGTAGGTCTACAATATTAGCCAAATATCAGTTCACACACAGGCTTATCGCAGTGTTAGTTGTAGTGGGTGACAAGCTACGGTATTAAGCTTGTTAACCTTATAATCGCTCATAGAAAAAACATCGGATATCATAATTTTTTTGTCATGACTAATTTATTAATGATCCAGCATCATCTGTATTAAAGAGAAAGAATCATTTCACCCGATGTTTAGAGAATAAAATAGCCTTGACAGCCTAAGTTACTTACACATAACTAACTGTTACTGAGGAACTTGCTCTCTCCCACCGAGTGACCGGACTCGAGTGTGTGTATCGGTAAAAGAGGAAAGCAGGCCGTGGACCAAACCACTGTGAGGCAAGGGAGGGGGGAATCAAAACATTTCTGAACTTAAAACGTTTATTTTGTTTTTACTACTCACACAGTTATTTTAAGTATATGTCCATTATATTATTTTCATTACACAGAGTTGCTTGTAATGATATTTTTAGGGGGAACAATCCTCAGATGGGATGACTTAAAATTTGTAAGTAGTTTTTTGCGACCCTGGACCACAAACAAAGTCATGAATCTGAAAGCTGAATAAATAAGCTTTCCATTGATGTATGGTTTGTTAGGATATTTGGCTGAGATACAACTATTTGAAAATCTGGAATCTGAGGGTGCAAAAAAAAAAAAAAAATCTGAATATTGAGAAAATCACCTTTAAAGCTGTCTAAATGAAGTAGCAATGCATAGGCTATTACTAATCCAAAATTAAGTTTTGATATATTTAAGGTAGGAAACTTACAAAATATCTTCATGGAACATGATCTTTTGACCCATACAATGTATTGTTGGCTATTGCTACAAATACACCTGTGCTACTTATGACTGGTTTTGTGCTCCAGGGTCACATTTAAATTTTACGGGATGATTCGGCAAGTCACTGTCGCGCAAGTTTCCCATGATAATGACGTCACGGCGCAGAGGGCGCACCGCACCCCCCTCACAACTGATGACGCAATCCAGTGAAAGTGCACGGGGGGGTGCGGGGGGGTTGTCTTGCATCGGCACGCGCGCGTCGCGCAGACAGCAGAGAGCAGCTGCAGCGGCAAGACTGCATATTCACCAAATAGCCTACACCTCGATCACACATACACAGCTCCTGAACCAACTTAAACATGGTCGACCGCGAGCAGCTGGTTCAGAAAGCCAGACTGGCTGAGCAGGCTGAGAGATATGACGATATGGCTGCTGCCATGAAATCGGTAAGTGCAACTTTTGCTTTATTATTATGCACAATCATAATTCATGAATTCAGCTATTCAGATAGTTATCTTCACGTTATTTGTTTCATAATTACGTTCTAGCTGTATAAAATAATGCATTGGTCATGTCGCATTGCCACTGGAAATTCCGTTCATTTTCGCGATCGAGTCTTTTTTGTTTTTTTGTTTTTTTTTAAAGATCTGCCAGTTCTTATATCGATTCGAATTAGAGTGCGCGTTCTTCAGTTTAAAGGCCCGTATAAGTTGATCTGGATCGATTGACAGGTCACAGTCCTGCTGAAATGATGAGGAGGCGTATTTCGGAATATAGAGTAAAATGCAGCACTGAATGTGAATCCAGATTTGAACTGGAAACTGGCAGCGGAACTTTGGGCGGTGCCTTTGCGAGATCCGAACGAGCTGGACAACATGACCACAGGATGACACTTCATTATTGCACATGCACGTAATTGTGACAGTTTTTCTTAAAACCACCTGGCGTTAATGATGTAGCCTACCCGTCTATGCCGATTCAAAGCCGTATTCTCCAGTGCGGGAATCTGAAACCGTGCCATAATAAAGCGCTTTGTGATTTATAAGCATTATTAGGGATAATAATGCTGGTTAATGGTGCAAAACCCTTAAATCGACGCTGTTCTCTTTGTCTCATATAACGAGGCAATCCGAAGCAGTTACTGAACGCGCAGCGCTGACAGTTGCTTCCATGTATTCGCGTTTGAAGATGTCGTGAAAATCAAAGCGATCGCATGTGGTTTTACGCATGTGGCTTTGCAGTTTCGCTCGCACTAGGCGTGTCGCAACGTGTGCCAAGGTGCAGTGTCCGTAATGCACCATTTCATCCGATCCATCAGCCTCCATCCAATAGGGTCCAATCACCAACCCCTCTCTCTCTCTCTCTCTCTCTCTCTCTATCAAGGGCGTAGGTTTGCATTGAAAGTTGATAGGGCCATAATGCAAGGAGGCAGTAGTTTGCATCAGATTTTTAAATACAGTGTTTTAAAAATCATATTTCATTGTTACCTTCTGACTCCTCTCATGAAAGTTTTGCGCGTCTCCTTTATCTGACACACCCATTTCATGTGTTGGAGTCTCTACTACGTTTGTAATATGTTCTAGAACCACCCTTAAAGTGAAATAATAATCAAAATGGAACATTTAAGAAATGTGAAAACATCAACCGGGTAGGTTTTCTTTAAGTCGACTTGAAATATCAATATATGTGGAGAACTAGGAGTGACACTTACAAATAAAATGAAATCAGTTATCAATTCAATCATTAAAATGGAAATAAATAAGTTTTTAAATGGACAATAGACTTTCTGTCTAGACTTTCTTTCTAGAAGTTCTATCATAGAAAATAAAATACATTTAATTTTTTAGCGACACTCCTGGTCCCCATAAATGTAATGTGTGAAAAAACAGACCAAACTAAACCTAAATAAATGTTGCAAAGACAACGTGTGCATTAGAATGTGATAAAAACATTAAAAGCTAGACAGAGGGACTAAATATGCCATTTTCATACTTCTAAAAAGTTATGAAACAGCATATGAGAGTAATGTCATAACATTAAGGTGTAGGTTGCCTACAGCAATTAAAAAAAATGGCTATTGGTTTGCAAATCATTGCATGTCAAGTTTTGATTTGGGCTAATGAACTCCTTGCAACCATTTAAAAAAAAAAAAGGAAAGTGCATTTCCATTTAGTTACTCACTAAGTATGGATGCTGTCCATTACTGAAAAATGCTCAGTCATAGTCTAATTGCACTATCTCTTGACATCTGATAAGGTGTATTGCACAGTGCCTCTGATACACCGGTCTGCCATTAGTGCGGTTCATATAATGATTTCTACTTAATTTTCATTCGGAGACGATGAGCTTGACAAACTGGTTCTACTCCTGTGTATTTCAAATATTATACAATGATTAGCTCCCCCAGATCTCCATCATCTTTCTAAAGCGTTTGCTTTTACATGGTCTATACTAATAAATAATTCCGACCGGCCATTAATGGCATGTACCAACCCCGTCTGGGTTCATGTTGGCTCTCAAGAGTCACTTTCTTCTGCCCAAATGTGATTCTTAAATATTTATAAGGTCCATACTTGATCTCACTGCAATTGCAAGATATAAACAAGAAAGTTGCAACTGCATGTTATAAAGTCAGAATTGTGAGATATAACGTTGCAACTGCAACTCTCAATTGCGAGAAAAAAGTCAGAATTGTGAGATTAAAAAGTCGCAGAAACAGGCTTCCGTATCTTGCAATTCTGACTTTTTTCTCTCGCAATTGTGAATTTATGTCACAAATCTGTCTTTTCTCAGTTGAAAAGTCCAAATCTGTGGAAATAAAAAGACACTTTTTTTCAGAGAATTGAGAGTTCATATTCTGAGAAAAAAGTCAGAACCCAGCAGGCACACAACGTCATAAGACGTTGGTATTTGGTTAAATTTCGGGTGACCAAAATTCAATGTCAATTCAACATCTGATGTCAATGTTGATTTTATGTCAAATTACCGACATCAGCTGACATTGATATTTGTTGGTTTTAGGTTGTGTAACCAAAATCCAACATTAAATCAACGTCAAACTGGCGTCAAATGCTGACGTCAACCCCGATTTTCATTCTCAACCAAAATGCAATGTCTGTCCGACGTCATGTCCAACGTCAACCTGACGTTATATTGATGTCCTGTGCCTGCTGGGAATTGCCAGATGTAAACTCGGATTTATATCTCGCAATTCTGACTTTATAACACGCAGTTGCAACTTTGCTGATGTAGATGTAAACTTGCAATTACAAGAAAAAGGCATAACTGTGCAATTACCTTTTACATTTTTTATTCAGTGGCAGAAACGGGCTTCCGTGCAGTACACACGAGCAGAAGTGACTGACTTAAACTTCATTCAGTGTGCTTACGCATGCAAAGGGATTGATGCAACTTACTCGGCATCGTCTCTTTTTGAGACACACTGGAGGATGGATTGATTTGTCCATGTATTGATTTACTCCTCAGCTGACCGGAAAGCTCAGCTAGCTGGAAGGTCCCTCAGCAGCTCAGGGGTGTGTGTGTGTTCAGTCATGTCTTCTTCTCACTATGGGAGGAAACTCTCATCACTGCAGCGATGCTCACTGCCTGTTGGCAGCCTACGCCCTTAAAGGCCTGGAATAAGAAATCAGATACCTTGCTAATGATGAGACTGAGATGTAGCGCAGTTAATAATTCTCAATGCAAAATACACAAAAATTTGTAATGCAAATTATTACTTAATTACTTCCACTGCTGATGGCTACTAGCTTCCAGACTATAATGTTCTGACTTGTATGTGATATGTCAGGTGTGTTTTAATTTAGACTTCAAAGCATGCATTGAGTTTTATTAATTTGTTGCTGTTTTACACTCAGTTGTTTAATTATAGTACATTTATTCTGACATGTTGTGCCCAATCTGTCACAGTTACGGCTTTGAGCCTTTAGACTACATACATTTATTCAGCAGAAACACACTGGTTTCTGCTTTCATAAGCAGAAGAGAGAGAAGGTGCGGGTTAAAAAGTGATTTTAATCATAATTAAAATTGATAAGAAAAATGCTAATTCAGCTTGCATTCCTTTACAAAATCTTTAGTCGTTTAAGTAAAGCACCTACTCCTACTTGATCAAGGAAAGACCAAAATCTGTAACTGTTTGTTGAAATTGTTTCATAATATATATTTAAAATCATACAACTAAGGTATTATACATTTTATTTCTTAAGCTCAAATCATGCAAAATATTTATTTATTTATTATGCTCATACTAATGCACATCTACAAACTTTTTTGTCAGACAAACCCCTTAGATGTGTGTGTGTGTGTATATGTATGTATATATAATATATATATATTACAGTTGTACTGCAAAATAAAAAAGTAAATATTATAATGAAGATTATTAATTATAATAATGTTTCAAGAGTGGTTATTTATTTAACTAGTTATTTATTTAAATTGCATCCTTTGATTTGATAATCGCACAAAAGCTTTCTTGCGATTATTGTGCAGCCCGTCTTATTTTAATTTTACATAAAACATAATTATTAGCTTTTCGTAGTTACACAAACCCCTGTTTGGGAATCCCTGTTCTACAGTCAGTGGCGGTTCTACATTGAATTACTCTCTGGGTGAGACCCCTCTGAGCGCCCCATCTAAGAACAATTTAGGTTTTTTTGCAAAAGATTTTGCACAAACAGCCATGTTTTACTATAACAATATAAGTGTAAGACAAGCTTGTATTTCTCAATTGCACAAATCCTTCAACAGAACATTTGAAAAACACAATTATGCACAAAACAGTATAAGTTATCAGAACTTAAATAAATATACTCTATATACATAATAAACACTCTCCCATCCCCCAACACTGTCACTCACGACCAGAAGTCAAGACTAAACCAATTCACCTCCACATAATCGTTTTGTATTACCTATTTTTATTAGCCATTTCACACAATTCAGAAAAAACAAAAACGTGCAAATTATAGGCCTGTGTTTTAATATTATGAATAAAATGTGCGATATTTGGAAGAAAGTCAAGGTGTGACCGACTTTAGCCCACTTGTCCCACTAATGGAGCAGACAAGCCCTCCTTGTCCGCTCCATTTGGGAGAGGTGAACTGCCCCCCCACCCTTTCCCCTTTCCACTTATCACACGGCTTCTGTGCGTGGTACCTTCTCAGCAAGCAGGGGCGCCAATTTGCCAATTCCCCACACAGTTATATGATAGATAATAGAAAACCGCTTAGCGGCGCAGATGATTTTTTTTTTTTTTTTTCAAGTGCTTGTGCCGCCCCCCACGTGTCATGAAAAAATGCCGCCCATGCCTAAAACCGCCACTGTCTACAGTATCCAACACATTGGCTCTTTTAACTGTAAGCAGGACTTTCATTCGTATACAGCTGTGTTGCGATGCTATGAAAAATGCAATTGACTCTTGTAACTGTAATGTGGGACTACAGACGTCATATTGAGGGGTCCCATTTCTCCCATTTAAATATTTAAAAGTGGACTGTTTCAGTTATACAGTCTCTGGCATTATGTAACAGAATGTAGTTCATTTGAAAAACAGGCATTTGCATAAAAAAGGAAAGTCATTTTAGAGGCGTTGCATTTTTTAAACGATTGTGAAATTTCTGTGCTTATGCTCTGAATTATCCATCATACATGCGTGGCGTTCAACCCACATCCACATCCACCTCCATCCGCTGTCTTTCATCTGGCATTACCATAGACGTGGCTTTAAGACAGTAACTCATGTTTTTTTCAAAACAGTATGGTCATAAAGCTTTTATGCATTTTATTTTTAGAAGCCTGCAGCAGCTGCAAAAACATTTCTTGAAAAAACATCTGCAATCACTCGATGGTTATATAACAACAATGAGCTACTTTAAGTAAGAATCCCCTTCTTCCATCCTCCACTCCTTAACGCATCTTCCTGCTCCGCTATCACCATGGAAATACTTCAGTCTATAGGTACTTCATTTCTGTGCATTTTTACAAGAAACTTTTGATTTGAAGCAATAGCCATAATTGTAGATGATTACATTTCAGTATGCAGTGCACTGTGCTTTAATATTCTTGAATTTAATTGCTGACATGAAATATGTTATTGAAATGCATTTTTGACACACATTGGGACTTTCCACGGACCAAAATACCTGTATGCCTTTTAGCTACACAGAAAATAGCACATTAACTTACCTGAAGGAGACTTCGACAGGCTTGGCAAAGTGTCGACTGGGCATTTCCGCTTACCTATTTGAATTTTCCTTAAATTCAATTCCTAACACCACAACTTGATCAAAACTCAAAATCAAAGCTTTGATTTGATTCCCTGTTCACTTAATAGAAACTGATTTGAGATGC
This sequence comes from Onychostoma macrolepis, assembly GCF_012432095.1. Taxonomy (NCBI): domain Eukaryota; kingdom Metazoa; phylum Chordata; class Actinopteri; order Cypriniformes; family Cyprinidae; genus Onychostoma; species Onychostoma macrolepis. Next base: position 42,445,880 of record NC_081159.1, on the reverse strand, counting down.
ATTAGCATATTTGACTTTAACTTAGGCTAAATGACTTATTACCTCAGACCTAATGTTGTTTTCAGATAATCTACTAAATGTTAACATGAAGTTTAAAATGTGCAGATGAATTATGAGCTGCTTTGTATTATTATGAATTATAAGACTGCCGGGTTGTAGAAGAGAATAAAGAGCCTCTTTGTGCTCATGATAACACCATAGCACTAGTCAGGCTTACAATAGCGCCTTGTCAGTCAAATCTGTCTAATACTCCACGTGATCCTTCTTTTATTATGATAAATATCAATCTCCTTTCTTCTTTTGACAAATACGATAAAAGGAGAGGGCAATATCTTACTTCACTGTACAAGTAATTGTAAATCATGATAACAGTATATACTGTATATATGAGTTATTGTTTGCTGGAAGGATTTAGAAGTTAATATTCAAACGTAGTTTTTATATATAATATTAATATATTGACTTAATATTATATAATATACTATACAATGAATTGTCATATTGCTATATTGTTCATAATAGGGCTGGACGATTAATCGAAAAGAAATCGAAACAGAAATTCAAAACCTCTAACTCAATGTAGTTATTTCGTTTTTTTAATCCTATTAATACTTTCCCCTTCAAAAGATATTACCGTGTGTATGACTGTCATGCTTGCATCTTTTGCAGCGTCTCGCAAGTGAGAGGCACATTAAAAGAATTTAAACTTATACACGCAGTGCCGCTTATCAATGTTAGTTCCAAAACAGTGGACCAATCAGAAGACCGCAGAGGCGGGGCAAGTGTGTTTACAGTAGCAGGTTGGCATGGCAAGTTTTGTATTTGACAGCAACATGGCAGAGTAGGCATTCTGCACTGCACTTTTTCCCGGTTTTAGACACAAAGACGCGTTCTGTGTGACTGGCCAGTATAACCTATAGAGTAAATACTTGCGCATATAGCATGAAAAGATAAGATCACTGAGATGGTGCCCTGCTCTTTCTCTTAATCAGCAGTGTTCTATTTACATTCATTATTTAAAAAAATTGTTTACAGGAGATGCAAGATATTATTTTATACTTTTCACAATGCATTGTTTAAAATAATATTCATTTACAAGAGATATAAGTTATTTTCTACTTTTCGCATGACAATATTTAAAAAGTGTTTGCAAGAAATGCTGGTTATTTTCTACGTTTGACATAGCAATATTCTTTTAATTTGTTTGCAAGAAAGGAAACTTGCTTTTTACAATAAAACTGAAATGTGACTTTTTTTCATAAGATGTCTTCATTTCAAGCAAGCTCTGATTTTAATTGAACTATTCAACAAATAACCACAAATAGTTTGTTTCCTTCAGTTATTTAAAATCATTAAGATAAGAAATGCACTCTTTCATTAGAAAAAAAAAATGTATCACCTTTAATAGTTGAGTATATTTACAGTACACACCTTTAATGAACTATGAGGGCAAGAATGAATGAATAAATAAATAAATCATTCAATAATCGTAATCGAGGTAAAGTGTTCAATTAATTGAGGTTTTGATTTTAGGTCGTATCGCCCAGCCCTAGTTCATAATAATAAAGGCTGAGCAACACAGCAGTGGAATGAATTACTGTTTTGAATGAACTGGTTGAATTAATGATTCAATGACTCACTCATAAAGATGGTCACACTTTTTTTTTTTTAACGAATCAGTTGAATGAATGAATCTTTAACTTACTCATAAAGACGGTCGCTTCTCGCAACCTACTAGTGCACTGATGTAACCTGCAGAATAAATCAATGAAAAATATTGTTCATACCTCCCACTTTTCAGGTATACAGTCATTTGATCATTTTAGCTAATTTATTCTAATTAATTAGTTAATTCTAATTGATCAAGCTCTCTTTTTATATGGAACTTGATAGTTGCAAACCAAAATATCAGTTCGACTTCATTGTGCAAATTGAATGTTAATATGGAAAATTGTTTGGGAAGGGTTTCACTTTTCATTTTCATATTTCTTTGTGTTTCTTTGCCAGTCTTATGCATAAATAATGTAAATCACTGATAGCTGCACAAATAAGGCTAACGAGTCATAAACAGAATAGCAAAATCTCTACAGTTGACACATTTCTATTGTCACAGTATAAATGCATTCTGAAATCAGTAGATTACCAGGAAATGGCACTAGTCGTCTCCATCAAGTCCACGTGATATCATCCATAATTTCAATAATATTCATTGCTGAGAGAGGCTGCATGGCTCAGTAAAGGAGCTTTCTCGGTTATTAAGCAATGAAGTGGAAAAGAGTGTTAGAACAACACTGAACTGAAGTCACATTAACTAGATTTTGATGGCCATAAACTTCTCTTTTCTTACTTCCTGCCATCTCATGTCCATCTCTCTTTTCTTCACCCTTTTGTGTTTGTCATAATCTACAACCGGGGCTAAAAGTCGACGAACATTCGCTGCTGCAATAGCTGGCGGGTTTATTGGAGTCTTATGATGCAACCCCAACTGCAAGTGCCCTGAGATTACCGAGACTACAAAGGGCTCACAGACAGAATTAGCACACTACAAGAGCTGTATCATTGCACTGTTGTGCAATACTGCTCAATGCATCTGTATCTAATTAGGCCAAATAATCAAGTGCTTTACCATGCTTGTGCTAGAACAGGACCCTCATGTATAAAACTTTCCGTAGATTTCATCCTAAAAGTGTACGTATGGACAAAAGCTAGATTTGGCATACGCATAAAAGTTTTCAGATTTATAAAACCATGCGTGCGCCAGAACCTACGCAAAAATCGTTTTATAAATCCCTGTCAGTGGAAGATTGTGCGTACATGTGTCTCCTCCCCAAAATCACCATATATGGAGCTTACAACACCTAGTTTTACGATGCATAACCTCATCTGCATATCATGTCCATGCATATTCCCATCCACGTGACACCGTGTTTAACACCGTCAAAGGTACAAGACGTTAGTGAAATATGACATGCGGACTAAAAATGCTATTTCTACAGTACATTACATTGCTAAAAATCATTCACTATCCTTGTTTTCGAATAAATATATAAAAATAAAATTGTATAAAATACTTCTCAGAGAATCTTTTTAGAATAGAATGGATCTCTTTCTTTTTGTTTATACATGAGGCCCCAGGTTGTGTATGATTTATATACTCGAGGCTGCACACCAACAAAGTACTAAGAAATTGACAAGTCATCATAAAAACAAAGTAGTTTGAGATTTGCCTTCCATTAAAACCATTTCATTTATGATGAATCATACAGAATTGTGTTAGGTTTTTAGTTCTCGAAGATACTGACTCATGTTTCAAACCTGTGATTGTTTTTGTTCTTTTTTCTGCAGAACACAAAAGATGTTATTTAGCATAATGTCCAAGTTGCTTTTTTCCATACAACCACAGTGACTAGTAATTGTGATTGTCTATCCCAAAAAAGGACAAAAAGTACCATGTTTTCCAGCTGTAGATACATTTGTGAAGCTGCCAGATTTGACTTGTATCGTTCCTATTGGTTTCAAACAACATTATAGTGGGTAAATGATGACCATAATGTGACACATTACTGAGTGAAATAGGATATTTAACAAGAAACTAAATCAGGTTCACCTATTGGTTGATGACAAGTTTGATTACAAGCTGACCTCAAGGTTATGAGCTTACTTCAGTGAGGAAAGGGCAGGCCAGGACTCAGGAGAGAGAAATGAAAAGGCTAATAGGCTCCACCAGGAAGAAAAGACATAAGCGCAGCCCATCTTCATTCACCAAACCCCGACTCTGCACATACATCCACTGATGTGCAAACTGTACAGAAATATGCGTATTTCTTTGCATCATCACATGAACTTTATGCTGTTGTATTGCACATACTATTGACTATTTATTTGTATTTCAATCAGATATGTTTACAATGTTTTGTTTTTCTAGACCCAAATTATCGTGATAAATCATTAGGCTACCAGACATAACTGATGAAACAAAACAAAATCGCTCCCATTATAATAAACACTACACTGGAAGTGCCATTTGCATTGTTTTGCGTTAGTGTGTCTTATATATTGCTGCACACTAGCTGCACCCAATATATTCCCAATATATTTGTTTATTTACAAATATCATGAATTTATTACTATAAATGTTACTTAATCATTAGTTCAAAGTGAAATTGTGATGTTCCTTTTCTCTTGTTACTAAACTATCTTTTGGTTTTAATCACTATGTTAAAATAGACAATTCAAAGTCAGTATTTAATATATTGAAAAAGTAGGTAACTTAACATATGAAGAAATGCATCCATTTTACTACGCCTGAAGTCAAGCATCAAGCTTACAGCTGATTGGTCCTCACCTCGATCACTTCCAGTGTAGATATGTTGCAAGTTCATCAACACTGTGAACAACGCTGCAAAAAACAAAAAACAAAGAACGTGTTGGGAATATTACAAATCAAACATTTAAGCCCCTTTATATCTAGTATTTCTATCCAGTATTTTGAACCGTCTCAGGTGATCCAATCATAGTGGTGACAATTTATTTTATAGATGTGGAAAAACATTCTATGGAGTCATATTTCTGCAACAAAGTAAAAAATAAACTTTTTAATTGCACAATTCTGACTTTATATCTCTCAATTCTAACTTTTTTCTCCCAATTCTGAAAACGTCTGAGGAGAAAAGTCAGAATTGTGAGACATCAACTTGCAATTGTGAGATAACCTCTCAAGTACCTTTCTGTAGCAGGAACAAAACAAAAAAATGTAAGAGATAAGCTATAAGCTTCCATTACATTCTATACAATAACACGGTATTATAATTTTAAAGTTGAGCTCAAAATGTACATAGAAAAGTTTGAGCAGTGAAATTCAAATTACACATTGTTTCTTAGTAACTGTAACTAATTACAATTACTTTTATTTTGTAATTAAATTACGTAATTCCGTTACATGTAACTAGTTACTCCCCAACACTGCATACACACATCTACACCTCACTCCCCAAACACACACACACACACACACACACACACACACACACACACAAGAAGCGTGGACATCGTTGCTGTTGCCACGGCAGCAGCAGAGATAGTTGATTGCGTCCAAACAAAGACGACTGCCTTGTTTCTATGGAGACGGGAGATCGCTCTTTACTTCCCCCCCGCTGTCTGGATGGGAGGTTATGTGCGGAAGAGGTTAAAGGCAGCTTGTAAATGGTAACATAACAAAAGAACTACTGTACACAACCAAAACTATGTCTGCAATACCAGTAAATGTGTTACACAGTGATTCAGCGACTGTCTCTTTCAATCTCAGGGTGTTTTATGGCTGTTGTGCTTGAGATGAAGGAAGGAAGTTGTGGAATAATTGATCAGTAAAACTATAAATTGTTCCCAGTCTGATGCAGGAAACAGATTGTGTGTCTGTTCATAAACGAGTGCATATTTAATAAAACCAAACACTAAACGCGGCTTTGAACATTTGTGTCGCTTAAATGATGTACATAGGAATGAGAGAAATCGATTATGGATTGGGTTGGGTATTGAGAATCGGTTCCACATTTACAAGAACCGTGGATTCGATAAGATATTTGCATTTTGATTCCGCTTATCGATTCCTGTGTGCTGATTTTTGTTCATGGTATTCAGCTGCAACAGAAAGTTTTGGAGTAAATATGTTTGATAATTGAAATGTTTGATTTAATTTTGTTATACCTTATTGGAATCGAAACTGGGAATCATTAACAATCAGAATCACAAAATATTTAAATGATATCCAACCCTAATTATAGTTCTGATTCTGAATTCATTTAATGATTCAGATTCTTTTAGTTCTTTTGAGGAAGCACCAGTTGTTAATTGAAATGAATCAGTTGTGCCATTTACTACAAAACTTTTTAGAAAGATATCCATGTTAAAATGCAGTTTTGTCTGCACTGAACCAATCACACAGGGTTCCCAAACTGAGGTTTGTGAGGGAACAAGGGGTTGATGAGAATCTAATTTAATTTTAAGTTAATTATCAAAATTGCACTAAAAAATATGAATTTTTTTATTAGTTTACCTGCATATCATGTGTCCCTGAACCCTCTGGTGTTGTTCGCATGGAGGTCAAAAATTAAATGAAGGTACTATATTCTAGTTAAACATGTTTTTTATTTAATATTTAGTATTTTTTGTTACTAAATTATATTTATGGAATAGATATGATCCATTTATTATCTGTACCACTTTTTGAGTGTAGACCTGAAAATTAAATTTCCAACTTAAACCCCTGGTTTCACAGACATGGCTTAAGACTGGTCCCAGACTAAACTGTAATTTTAACATTTCAACTCAAAGAAACTTGCACTGACTGATCTTAAAATATATCAGTGCCTTTGTTTTGTGTCGAAATGCACACCAGTAATGTTTTGTTTGTTTGTTTTTTTCTAAGGCATGTTAATAAAAATGACTTAAAGGTCCTAATTGAGCTATGGCCTTATCCTGGCTTAGTCTAAGCCCTGTCTGTGAAACCAGGCCCAATTTTCATAAATCTTGAATGCTTTGTAGCACAGACTTAAGTTTGGTCTACTTTTAAAGAAGACAATTATTACTTATCATTATAAAAAAAAGTTATAGAATTATTATTATGAAAAACACACAAAAATATATATATTTTTTTTTTTTTTTTAGATAAATAAAAAATGAGCTTTTATTACAATTACAAAACGTTTTTGACTGCAAAGATAATTGAACCTTTTCGAATCATGTCCATGATTTTGTGTGTGTTTGTGTTCTCATAGCAATTGCCAAAACCTGTACCAACTTTTATACCGTTCCTATGAAGTAAAAAAAATCTAAAAAACCAAGACGTAAAATGTTTCGGTCAAAAATGACAGAACAGCACCAGAGGGTTAACCACTGCCAGAGAACTGTGAGCATGTGTTGTTAAATTATTTAAATAATAGCTTAATCTCTGGGTATTTCAAGTCAATATTTTAGGTCAAATTAAACAGGATCTGAATAATAGCAACATTGATCCTGCTTTGTTGACGAGCGCTTGTGTTATCAACAGCCATTCTCTGTATTAAATTTGAGCATGATGCATCGGCATGCTACAGTATGTGGTTGTGCGTGCGTTTTGGTTGACGATGACGCAGACAGTGAATGATACAGCAAAAAATGCAGTAAATCATGGAGCTTTTCCAAAGGATGCGGGAAATTGCATCTGAAAGTAGTAGAAGAGAGAGAGAGAGAGAGAGAGAGAGAGAGATGTGTAGGCACCAGCTCATCCGCCCACTGCCAGGCTGTTAAATCAAAGCATCTCTGCGACGATGTGCTGCGATGCTTTCATTTGGACAGGAATGTGTAGGCTCACTTTTCACTATGTCGCACTGTAAACAACATACAGTAATTCAGGTTGCGATGTGTTTTTAAACAAAACAAGTGGCATGTTAGTCCAAACGGATCTTTCATTTTGAAGCACTGCCAGTCTTCTATGAATAGGTTTACTACACCGCTTTCAGCCTACACTAGGACATGTGGTATATGTGCTGGTGAAAACGAACAATGAAGATGCCATGTCCATAAATAGGCATTTGGCAAATCACCACATTGAAGCTTACTTGAACCGTTCACCCGAATAACTCACAAAAGGAAACTGTGAACTACCATTCACAACACAACACTTCTCTGCAGTTATTCTGTGCTTAAATGACACGTCCTCAAACTGTTCATCTATTCAAATGGAATGGACATGAGAAAGGCTGAAGTTGACACAGATTAGTGTATAAAGACAATCTTCTCCCATTCGGTTTTCATTAGTGACCCATGCAAATGAAGAAGGATTATGAGTGACCCTAATGCTGCATAAACAGCTCTCTCACTAAACGTCGAGTTAGTGTGCTTTTTTGGTTTGCAAGCGATGCTTTAAGCAGACGTCATCAAAATGCATACTGCAGTACAGCAGGTTTTCCTTCCTTCCTTTTCCTGAAGTAGAAGACGATGGAGAAAACAAGATAATTTCATAAAATAAGACTGCACTGCACCATAGTTCAATGCCAACTGTCATTTTAACCTGGAGTGTATTGGACAAATTAGAGAATGGCTGCGAAAATTGAAAGAATGTATAAATTGATGAAATGTATACATTGAATGCAATGTTAATCGCTTTGGATAAAAGTGCCTGCCTAATGCATACATGTACACTACTGCTCAAAAAGTTTGGAATAATTATGATTTTTTATTTTTCTGAAGTAAGCGCTCACCAAGCCTGCATTTATTTGATTAAAAATACAGTAAAAATGTCATTTATTCTTGTGATGGCAAAGCATTCTTCAGAAATCAGTCTAATATTGTAATTTGGTGCAAAATTTTCAATTATTATTTGTGCTTAATCACATGTTTCTTATTTTCAATGGTGAAAACAGTTTTTGTTTTGTAATATTTTTGTAAAGTCAGTGATAAATTCTTTGATGAACACAAAGTTGAACAGAACAATCTAAAATAGAAATGTTTTGTAACATTACAAATGTCTTCACTGTCACTTTTGAGCAATTTAATGCATCATTGCTGGATAAATATATAATAATCTGTTTTATCCCAAACTCTAATAATAAGAAATGTTTCTTGAGCAGTAAATGCACTGTAAAAAAAAAAAAAGTTGAGCCAACTTAATATTTTAAGGCAACAAGCTTCAGCAGATTTTGGAGTTTTCTCAGCTGGTCATTTTAAGTTTATACAACAAAAATTTGAGAATCTCCCACAAAAATAAGTTGAGCAAACTCAAAAATCTGCTGAAGCTGGTAAAAAAAAAATGTTTTAAGTTCGCTCAACTTTTTTTTTTTTTTTTTTTTACAGTGTGGGTATATTCGAATGATTTCAGAAGGATCATGTGACACTGAAGACTGGAGTAATGATGCTGAACTTTGATCATTAAATAACATTACATTATTAAATTAAATTACATTAAATTAAATTACATTTTACAATATATTCATGTAGAAAATTTGCATTTTAAATTGTTAAAATATTTCACATTTTTTGATCAAATAAATGCAGCCTTGGTGAGGCTAAATAAAATACATCATTTTATTCATCAAGGATGGGGAACATGTATCATTGGGCCTGTTTGTCACTTTGTAAACCTGTTCAAATTTGAAAGAAGGATTACGTAACCTCTCCGCCTCCTCCCTGTCTCTCAGGTAACAGAGCTGAACGAGGCCCTTTCCAACGAGGAGAGGAACCTGCTCTCTGTGGCCTACAAGAACGTGGTGGGCGCGCGCCGTTCCTCCTGGCGCGTCATCTCCAGCATCGAGCAGAAGACCTCCGCCGACGGCAACGAGAAGAAAATCGAGATGGTCCGTGCTTACCGCGAGAAAATCGAGAAGGAGCTGGAGGCCGTGTGCCAAGATGTACTCAACCTCCTCGACAACTTCCTGATCAAGAACTGCAGCGACACCCAGCACGAGAGCAAAGTCTTCTACCTGAAGATGAAGGGCGACTACTACCGTTACCTGGCCGAGGTGGCCACGGGCGAAAAGAGAGCCACGGTGGTGGAGTCTTCTGAGAAGGCCTACAGCGAGGCCCACGAGATCAGCAAAGAGCACATGCAGCCTACGCACCCCATCCGCCTGGGCCTGGCGCTCAATTACTCCGTCTTCTACTACGAGATCCAGAACGCACCCGAGCAGGCCTGCCATCTGGCCAAGACGGCTTTCGACGACGCGATCGCCGAACTGGACACCCTGAACGAGGACTCCTACAAAGACTCCACGCTCATCATGCAGCTCCTGCGAGACAACTTGACGCTCTGGACGAGCGATCAACAAGACGACGAGGCAGGGGAAGGCAACAATTAAGCGTTGAAGACGAAAAGAGAAGATCTTTGAGACCCTTTTCCTCTCAGCCGTAACATAAAACACGCGTGCTCACACAACAAAGAAAAACAAAAAAAGTATAAGTTACATGAAAAATTCACAACGGGGGGCATGACGGAACTGTGTCAGCCACGTTTGCTGATAGCAAAGCAGCGCAGTTTTCTTTATTTTCCACAAAATTACAATTGAGAGAAATATGCTAGTTACAAAGAATGGTATGTCTCCAAAAAATTAAGAAGTAGCTTAAAAAGAATAAATTAAACCTCTCTTTCGGTGACGTTTACTCAACACTGAGGAAAAAGCTTGTCAGTGCGTCAGTCGTTTCTACGTCAGACTGAAGGGTTGCGCTAAACCCGCTGGCATAGGGACTGTTCTTGTAGTGAAATACGAAGCGGCGCTGCTTATATTAATTTACATTGTGAGTAAAGAGTACTCTAAAGCGTCAAAGGTGGGCTTAAATGACAAAAAAAAAAAATCTTTAAGTGAAAACTTGAATGTTATCGCCTCGCAAAAGTAGGTATTTGCAAACAGGCTGCACTGGGCGTAAATGGTCGTGTTTTTGTCTGATATATACGTTCATAGGGATCCTGAATCGCACCCACTAATGTTTGAAAGTCGTTTACGTCGAACTGGTTATCTGTGCCATTTATGATACACATCGTTAGTATGCATCTCACCTCGGAACCACACGAAACTACTGTATTACAGTAATGTTGATTAGGTGTGCAAAAATAACACAGTTATGACTTCCCTGGTACATGTATTGCCTTTTCAGTCCAAAGCTAAAACCGTTTTCCAATCGTTATTATTATCATTATTATTATGGATGCAGTTTCAAAAATCGTCAAGCCTGACCCACTCTGTATGAGAAAAATTAGATTTGATTTTAATGCACTGAAGAATAGTTCCAGATATTATAGATAAAATAATTAAATGACGGTACAGGCGAAAAATAACATTTACGAAAAAACTAAAATGCCCAAAGCTTAGCAGAAAAAAAGACCACTCTAAAGCAATGCCTAATCACTTGGTTTGATACGCTCAATTAATAATACTGGTACCATAGACTATTTTTTGTTATTTAGTTAATTTATTTTGAGTTTTTGACAGTGCACTGGCATAAAATTGCTTTTGTTCCTATTTTCTTTTTATTAATTCTCATGAAATGCACTTGCCTATTATACTGTTTCTCAGTGTAGGACGATTACAGCTCCAATATTCTTGATAATACAATATTGTGCATGCTGGTGATGTATTTATATACCATAGCTCGACTTTATTAACTTTAAAATCTGTAGATGTTATGTATTCATATGAACAAGAAATGACAAGAATTTAATCTGATTATTTTCTATTTATTACTTTCTATTGGATTGTTTCAATCTGTTATGATTTTTTTCTTATATATTTTTCCCTTGCTGAAGTACGCTATACCAAAACAGTGCGTGTTTACCATGAAATAATCTGTTATGGATGTTGCTCTAGTGACATGCGATTCTTGTATTTGGTTTTTAATAAACAAAAAAGGAAGCGAAAAGACAAAAAAAAAAAAAAGAAACCACGTCTGGTGTTTGATCACGGTAAATTAAGATTACATTGTGAAACGATTAATGTTGTTCTTAAAATGACTTTTCCTTTTCTGTGCTTTCTTCTGTCAAATTCTACTGTGAAATATTTAAGATTTGCTGTAATATCAGTGTTTGTTTTTTTCCTCCTCAGAATCTGTTTCTGTATGGGATTCAGTCATGGAACATTACCTATTCTTATGATTTATGTTTTCTTTCTTTTTCCTCGTCTACTGGTATCTTAAATGTGAGTCATGTAGCGGTTGCACAAAAGAAACATAATGATAATAATAATGATAATTAAAAAAATAAAACATGACTGTGCTCTTCTAACCACCATTTCAGTGTCGTTTCCTGTTGACATGATCAGAAAAACTTGATGTGCTATTATTAATAAGTGCACATCCAATGGCACAGTGGTTAGTCTAGTAGTCAGATAATACTGAACAACACTGTTTGAGCTCCTGTTTCCCCCTCCCATTCGGTGCCATCCCGTGCCATCTCCTAGATGGCTGAAGGCTGTCTCTGCTAATGCTTTGCTTAATGCTAGCATCTGCCACACAGTTAGTGCCAACAGCTCTGCTTTAGTTTAAAGTTCACTCGGGTGAAGCTGATTTTCTTTAAAGGCATAGTTCACCCAAAAATGAAAATTCAGTCATGATTCCTCACCATCGAGTTCTTGCAAAACAGTATGAATTTCTTTCTTTTGCTGAACACAAAAGAGGATATTTTGAAGTTTCTGGTCCCCATTGACTTCCATAGTATGTTTGTTTTTTTCCACACTAGAGAAGTCAATGGTGCCAACAACCATTTGTTTATCTACAATCTTTAAAATATCTTTTGAAAACAATTACAGAATTTTCATTTTTGAATGAAGTATAGCTTAATCTTTTCCAAAGGTATTGATAAGATGGGTATAGAGAGTGAGATAATCACTTTTGTAATATTAATAGGATTGCAAAGGGGCTGAAAGAGTTTTGGAAACTTCCGGAACATTTCCAGAAATATTCAACCCCTTATTAATATTCATTATGCGTGCTAATGACAGCTATGACTCTATCCAAGGAAGCGTTCATACGACGCCATTTTCAACTAGAAACAAAACACTTTTTATGCGTTTTGATCGTTTATTAACAAAACAATGGTGTGTTGGGGGCCCAAAAATGCAAACTATTGAAAAAGTGCACATTGTTGGAAACAACATCATTAGCAACTGTGTGTAAATTATAAAAATGTGAATTAGTGAAAACAGTGATGTTACACGCATGCGTATTTCGTGTTCAGTGTATAGGCATGCGCTAATTTATTTACAACGTGACATCGCCAGCTACTGGCCTGGCATGCATAATACAGGGTTTTTAGTAGTATTTGAGGATCTGTAGGAACTGGGATCGTGTCATCTGTACTCAAAACTTTTCAAAAAACGCAAAGGAAAAACATTACGTAGTACGATTTGTAGTACATTGTTGTCATGTAACCTTACCCTTAGCTCTATAACTATAACAAGGTCTTCTGTACTGATGAGACTTACCTACTTTATAAAAAGCATCAATATGGATGGTACACCAATTAAATGCTTTCTTTTTTAAACTGTGACATTTAATCAATGCATTTGCGAGAACATCACTGAAAGGCAAAAATCACCAGTATTTACGTAAATACATAACGCATTATACTGCAACAAAGTACCAGTGTTTCATAGACAAATACTAATGAAACGGTGCCCTTGTGCTCCTGGAGAGCTGTATACACCACCAACTCCAGTCCAAAGTCAAGTAGGCAATCTGCCTGAGTAAGATGGAGCCAGTAGGGCAGGCGTAAGCACGTTGAACTAAATCCTACAACACAAGCAAATATTGATTCGGTGAGGGGTTGATGAGTTTGTGTGAACATTATACCATCAGGCAAAGACAGAGAATGGGAAATCAATGATTACGAACAAAAGAAGCAAGGCCAGCGAGTCCTGCCAGTAGCATGAGGATGCTGATCGCTTTCTTCCAAACCCCATTACAAATGATAATATGATCTTTTTGCATAGACCATTCACTTACAAAACAATTCCTTGCACACTTTATTCAAGGTAATTAGTGACTGAGGAATAAAATCATTACTAAATAACAAAAAGTTGCAGCTAATGATCAATTACTACTGTCCCTGCTTGCGCCTGAAAACAATTTCACCATTTTCTTTATGCAATTATTTATTTCTTTTCTTTTGATTTTGTGAGATTCGACTATTTCTGAAATGAGGATATTGGAGGGTATCTCTGTTTCAATCCATAATAATTTTATCTAAATTCCTAATCATTTTTTGTATGTTACAGAAGTACTAGTACTATCAATACCGATAGTGTAAAATAGTGTAAATCACCTTTAAATTCATTAAAAACTTTAAATTTATGAAGGATTTATTCAAAACTGATTCTTTCAAAAACGACGAGTCATTGAATCATTCATTCAACCGAATTATTCAAATGCTTCACTCTAATTAAGCATTATTTGTATTTAAAAACTTTGACACATCAGTCATTCTCCAAGTGGCATGTAATGTCCGATTTATAAGTAGGTCGGGGAAGCTAACTTAAAATCTTACAAATCATACAATAAATATTTTATGTAATACAGTTCTTCTTTATAAAACGAGTGACTTGCACACTAGTTCATCTAATAGTTCATAATATTTGTTTAATTTATTTATGCTGTCGAATCTTTAATGGAGATCCTAAAGCGGAAAAACGGCGCTGTATCCAGTCGTGTTAAACGTCTCATCACAGAGGCTTCGGGAAATCACAGAGGCTTAAACCCAATGAATCCCACCTGACGAACTCAGTGTTTTATAACTTATCATCGATTTCAGAGTGCTGTATCCCCAAAGAACACATTCAAAACGACCTCAGGGACAGGGAATGAATTAATGATGCGACCTACATCAAGAATATGGAATTTTATATTTCTGAGAAATCTCATACCCACAGCCATAGACATAATACATATTTATTTAAATATTTTATATGTCTATGCCCACAGCTCTAGACACAATTTGAAGGACCAATCAAAATGGCGCAGAGGCGAACGCGCCATCCAATAGGATCATAGTTGCCACGCGGTTGGGGAAAAAAAAACAATGTTTTTGTGTAATGCAAATGTTTTGTGGATGTACAGTATATAATGTATTCGCGGTTAACCTTTTTTTTTTTTTTTTTTAAGAAAAAAAAAGACTTTTACATTTTGCACTAGGCTACTATATAAATGATACATCTCATGTACCTTGAACGCAAAATTTGAAGTTGCTACGTTTAGGCTAAGTTTTTTTATAGGCTACATGGCAGAAACATCCATTGCAAATAGATTCAGCAATTTATGCCAAAATACAGTCTCATGGGCAATAGCTTCTCTTCTGTCTCTTGTGCGATTAAAAAAAAATTCTGAGTTTGTTGTAGAATAAAATGACATAATGTGAAAGAATTAAATTCTTTCAACCATTTTTTTTAAACCAAGAAAATCCTAAACATATGCTGGAGAATTCATACTTTTCATGTAATTATTAGAACTTTAGACAAATCTTGAAACATGTTCTGAAGTCAAGTCCTGTATTTGCTAATCTACACAGAACCAACTTGATGTACCATGTTGAAATAGGCCTATTGTTTCTAGGTTCCTTAGTGCGTCGTTTCCATAAAGCATCTCTCAAATGGGCAAATGCTGAAATATTGCCAGTTGTTAATCCATAAGGGTTAGAGTTTAATCAGATCTTGCACTCAGTCCTTTTAAATGTTCTGTTTTGGCCAGTTCACGGTGCTCTCTCTGTATTTAATATAATAGATCAATTGCACCCTATATTGCTTTTATAACAATTTGGCAGTCATATCAATATTATTGAAATGAGAGTTAGTGAGACAGAGTCTTAGGAGAGCTGGCCTACTTCTGCGCTTCTGACGGTGTGCATGCGCATGGATCTGTGGTTCCTCCAATCAAACCCTCGGCTCACTTCACTACACAAGGCTCAGAAAAGGACAGCTGGCAAAATAAGGAATGAATGGATGCAATAGATGGGAAAGAGGTAAAGCTTTTCAGAAGAACAGTGCAGTCAAACAGAGCAAATAATGACTTTGGTTTTGGTTTCTTGGACACTTCACCCATCTGGAGTTAGTTGGACAAACAATTTCCTTCAATCTCATGTCAGGCCACTAGGAATATTTTTACATTACACAAAGAATAGGTCACAGTTGCTTCTGCATATAAAGCTAGAATATAAGTATTTTAACATCAACTTACATTCCTAAAATTAATTAAGATACACCAATTTTTATGTATACTGTACATTTTTGTTTTGTGTGTCATCATTTTAATATACAAAATGAACATGAAATGCATGACAGTTGGTAAATCTAAAATTACATAATGATAACAGCACATTGCACTTTCAGTGGTCTGTTGGCTCATGTACTTAGGCAATCTTTGTTCAGAGCTGTCAGAATCAATACAGTTCATCAGTGCAGTTTCCTTTAGATCTGCATTATCTCCTAAAGCACCGTACAGGGTTAAAAATGTCTGTAATTTGTTCACCACAGAAGTGCAAGGGTAATATTAACACGAGGATTTTCCTGACAATGATGAAAACTGTGTGCAGTGAACATGAAAGATGCTACTTCAGTAGATGAAGCTTATGCATGCATGAAATGCATTATGCATAAAACATTTCAAACAATGTGCATTACTTATTAAAGGGGTTTCTACCAGTTTCTGTCCCATCACTGCTATTTTAAGGCACCTCTTACAGTTACAGTCAATAACCATATTGATTTCATGTTTAAATTCATGAAAGATGTGACTAAATAGTTCCCTGTTGTGTGAGAGAGATGACTTAGCAAGTACAGTCAGGATTTGTGTAATTCTTTAAACTGATTTAAATATGGTAAAAATGTAGCAACATATAATAATAAATAATTGTGATCAAAGAGATAAACATCAGATAATCCAGACTGCCTGAAGATGTTTATTCCCAACTCCACCATGAGGATATTCAGAAATAAAGCCTTTATTACAGTCATTTAAAACATTATGCAATGCCTCACAAAACCCAAAGAGACCAATCTGAAGACACTCCCTGCCGAGACGACTGATGTGAGGAAACTGTGTTGTTGCAGTTAAACAGCATGGCGATGTCTGGTGGAATCTATTTGTATGATCTTTTCATTTCAAAAGGAAACAGGCTATCCTTCATTTTCAGTTTCTTCAGCTTCATATGAGAAAAGAGTTAGATTGGATTTAAAAAAGCTACAATGTTGTAGCCTAAAACAGATGACTAAAAAGCCACAGTATTTACTTGTCAACATTAACTAATAGCTAACATGGACAAGGTGATATAGCAGGAAAAAAAAAGTTTCAGGCAGAGAAACGTATACATTTTGATGAATACATATTATAAAAACCAACATTTTGCCAGCATATGGTAAAACTGCAGTTTTGTGAAGCTCCTGAAGAAATGTCATGGACATAATTCACCATAATTCAAAAAAAGTTTTTTTCTTAAATACAATCCATATTTTAGGACCATTTGCATTGTAAATTTTTTTTTAAATTCTTACATTACTGTAGTGCAAAATCATCTCATTCACATAGAATAAAATCAATCCCTCCAGACAATATAAAAAAAAAAAATGTATATAAACAAATGCTACCAGGATCTATATGCACAATAATATTTTATTATGTTATTTAATATGCAAATAATACATATTTCAATAATGGGGTAAAATGTTTCATTGCAACATATAATTTGATATCAATCTTTTTGATTTAGGGGTAAAATATGAGCATGTTTTTTTAGAGATTGGTGCGTACACAGTCGTTATGATTTACTACAAGTAGAAGAGAGGACGATGATAAAAAGAAGAGACAATGAGGGAAAAAAGTGATGTACAAAATGAGATGGGAATGCAATATGACAATTCCTCCTCTCCTACCTGCAGTTTGCAAAGAATAGAAGTATCAAGACATTAATATGGAACATTTGCGTTCATGCTGAAGAAAACAAACTCAAGGTACCACAGTGATCTGCCTGTGTGTGTGTGTGTGTGTGTGTGTTGTAGTGCTCAGGGTTTCTTTGTACTGCTGGCAGTCACTGCGCTGCCTGTGTTGACAGGGATGTTGATTTCAGTGCCCTGGATGGCAGGTTTGGGCAGCAGAGCTTCAATGGTCAGGATGCCCTCAGGAGACAGAGAGGAGGTGATCTTCTCAGAGTCGACACCAGAGGGCAGACTGCAACACAAGACAATCACCTGACATTCAGGAAATCACAGCTCCAGAAAAAAGGCATCACATCAAGTTTTAAATGTATTTGACTCATCTAGACTTGAGGATATTTTATATTATATGTGTACTATATATTTCTTTAGGTCAAAAACTACTACACTAAAATGAAACAAAAACTATTGGAGTATGTTTTAAAAGAAAATACTATTCCAGTTTTTCCACTTTAAAATGTCACATTTAATAATATGTTTTACTTGCTGTTCTGCTGTAATTGCAAAATTTACTAGCAATTTCTGAGTGAAATTTGTTTCTAAACCTAATTTTGTCATTAAAGTATCTGTCATCTCTTGTAATGAATGCATACCTGGATATATTATTTCAGTTTTATTTAGGTTATATATAATTGAATTGTGATCAAAGAGATAAACATCAGATAATCCAGACTGCCTGAAGATGTTTATTCCCAACTCCACCATGAGGATATTCAGAAATAAAGCCTTTATTACAGTCATTTAACCTGTTAACCCGCATTTACCATTTCCTTACTTGTGACATTTACCAGCAATTGCTGAGTGAAAATTGTCTCTATACCAATTTTAGTGCACTTTTTTCATAGAAGTATCTGCCACACACACACACAAATTTTGCAGTTAATGTGAATTTTTTCTTTTTAAAGCATTGAAACTCGAGAGAAATTAACACAAAATATGAGCACATGTCCACAGAGAGTTTCAGCTCTTTCAAAAACAGATGTGAAATATTATGCAATGTGATGCATGAATCACTGTCATGAGCCATTCTCTCAAACATGTCCCACCCTCTTAGTATTCTCGGGACACTGTGACTCTTGATCCTCTCTATCAAGTGTGTAGTACTTACGTGTATTTCCTGGTGAAACATCTGGACACAAAGCCATGTTCATCCTTCCGCTCCTCATGTTTGCCTGCACGCAGATCATAGACACATGAAATATCTTCACAACAGCAAAGACTGGAGAGCAAATGAACATTTCTCATCAGCATCTCCCGGGTTCAAATGATCTAAGCTGCTGTCCACATACTCTTGCTGTATATCAGCTGTTTCAGTTGTGTCTATTTTTATTTATAAGAAACCACTATAAGATCTCATTAGCAACTGGATAGCAACAACTTGGCAACCAATCACCATTCACATTATTCAGAAAATGTACAAATCTGATTATATTTGTAGATCTGTGTTACGTTTCTGATGTAGTGTTGACTGTAGTTGATTGAGACAATTAGGAACCACATGCTGACTGAGCTTTGCCTCTAATGTGTCATGTTTAAGTTTCCTCAGTTTGGCGACGAGTATCTGCTCCTTCTCTTGAAAGCGTAACACAACATTGTGCGTTTGACCTCGCGACTGTTCCTCAAAGCCCTAAACTCTGGCTGACACCCGGCCGCGTAACCCAGCACCAGCTCTGTTTGTTTAGACAACACGACCCTCGCCATCTGACAGACGGTCACGGTGACGGATGAGATATGAGAGGATTCCAGTGTGTATTACTTCACAAGCTCAACATGAAACGCTCCCCATTTCACTTCTGAAATCTGATGCATTTCCAAATGAAATAAAAGTAAAAATGTAAGACTGCAAAAAAAGATGATGTTACATTGAAAAAGGTTTGTACTTGGATGACACAAGGATGAGAACTTGAGTCTGCAAGCTCTGGCCTCTGCATTCTGCACATGCTGTTTAACTGCATTGTGCTCTGCTTATGTAATATCTCAGGAATTTCCCAGGAAAATCAGCTCCCACCCTACAGAAGATAAAAGTTCTCCCAGCAATGCATGTTATTCAGCAGCCTTTTGTTTTCTTCACATTCGACCACCTCTCTTCCTCAGGGAAGCCCATTTCTTCCACAAAAAGAAAAAAAAGAAAAAAACACATGCTTTGGTACATCATAATGATGAGATAAAAAGTCACAATTATGACAAAATGTCAAAATTATGAGACGGCAAGTAAATTCTAAAAAAATTAAAGTCAAAATGACCACAGGCCAAAATTAGGAGGCAAAAAGTTGAGATTATGACCTACTAAGTCATAATTATGAGGTAAAACTCATTTATGACAAAAAAGTTTAAATTATAGAAATTATATTTTCTAAGTAAAGTCATAATTGACAAAAAAGTCAAAAGTCATAATTTTGTGATACAAACTCAATTATGACAAAATGATATGAGATACAAAGTCATAATTTTGAAAGTTGATTGATCAACATTATGAGATATTAAATCATGACAAAAAATATTACATAAAAACTTCTGACATGACATACTAAGTCGTAAGTATGACATAAAAGGTTTGTCATAATTATGAGTTTTATCTTGTAACTTTGACTTCGTTTGTCATTGATTTTATCATAATAATTTAGATTATTCATATCAAGTTTTATGTCAGAATTATGATTTATCAAAAGAGTTTTGTTTTTCTTATGTAGCAGAAAGGGGCTTCTATACTTCCTGGACATTTCCCTTGCAAAACAACTAAACAAATCAACTCTGCTTTCCTTCCTGAAAGTGAAATATGAACTTTTATAGTAGTTTTTATATGCTATAGCATCTGGACACACAAAACTTTGGACTACTATTCATTGTATCAAGAAGATCTTTTCCCTTCACTAAGTTCACTTTTCTGCATCATGTTTAAAGACTCATTGTGTTTGAATCAGCTGGTGTTTTGGTGATTTTTAGTGGATGTTCAATATGAAGTGTAAAGAATCACATTAACTAAATAATCAACACAATACCGGCATCTGTTGTTTTAGCACGTCACACGGAGAAGCCTATTTCTTTACAATAAACAACATTTGCTTTTATGCTCTGGAATCTAATGCAATGACATTCAGACATTTTTAAGAGCGACTTTAGTGTCCAAATACTTTATGAGACGCTCTACTTGGGCTAAAGGATGAAATTATGAAGCAAAGTGCTCACCGGTGATCTCCACCACCCCATCCTTGGTCTTCACCGTCAGCTCCTCCGGGGCGAAGTGATTGACATCCAGGCTGATCTTCCAGGCGTCTGGCGTCTGCTTTATCTCAGACATTCCCGAGCTCATCTGTCGGGACAGGGCCCGGCTGAAGTTTGGGGGCATCATGGTGGCGGAGGGCGACATGGGCATCTGAGCCACTGGGCTCTGCATTAAAGAGGCCATTTCCGGAAATCCAAAGGGCCGAATGTATCCGGGCCAGTGTGTGCTGGGAAAGGTGGGCATCTCCTCGGAGAAGTGTGGCATCCCGAAGGTCTGATCGAAGAGCCGGCTGCCCTGGTACCAGTCACGGAAAGGGTCCCAGGATGGGCCGTGCATGAAGGTGAAGGGAATGCGTCTCTCGGCCATGGCTGAAGTTTGTTCTTGCTCTGAAAGTTTTCTGGCAAGTGCTGTGTCCTGTTTGGGAGTGCTGAGATTTATAAGAACGTTCTTAACCGACACTCCCCTTTCCACACTAATGCAACACCCCCTCCCATCCAGATATTTATAGAAGTGACTAGAATGTCTATTCACGGACGGCCTCGCATGAGAGTGGAATCCAAGGCAAAGGCCTTCCCAAAGCCGGCTCCGTTCCTTTCCTGGATGGCTGAACCTCTCTCACAAACACATTCTCTTGCCCTGACACAGGAGCGGAGGAATCTGGAGGTCAGAGCGAGTCAGCAGAAACCGAGCCTTCTGATAACCCAACGATACAACAGGTGACCAAACACACATGCGCTAATTCACAGGAGGAATTCAGTGAAGCTGCAAACACACGGAACACAAAATACAGACAAACAGGGTCACACTGGAAAACAGTTAGCGTAGGATTTACTGAGAATTATCTAGTAAACTTCACAAATCATTACTAAGAAACATTAATGAACGCACTGAATTACAGGCACAATTTAAAGTAGAAAGACTGAAATAATAATAGTAAGAATAATAATAATAATGTTCATTAATATTAATAAATAAAATTATACATAACCCTTTAAAACATAAAAAAGCTAGAAATGATAAAAACCTACAAAAAATTATTAAAACTTTAATTAAAATTAAAATATAAAAATAAAAACTAAATTAAAATATTAATGAAAACTATAATGGTATAAAATAAAATAACACTGAAGACAAACAGGGAAACATAGACTGTAAAAATCAAACAAATGTAGAAAAGCTAGAAAAATTACTTCTTTTATGAGTCATTTCTACTTCTGAGGAAGTCTCGGAAGCTTGGCTATTATTGTTAATTAAAACATAAAACCATAAACATTTGTTTCTTGAAACAAAATAAATGTTAACTGAAATAAAAAAAGCTTAAAGTTATTTTATTTCAGCTAGTTGCCAAATGAAATTAGTAAAACTAAAAAATAAATAAAACTTGATCAATAGAAATTAAATTTTAAAAAACTATATAGACTTAAAAAAAAAAGTGACAAAACCACAAAATTACTAAAAGTGAAAACCAAAATATTAACAACAACTATAAAGGTATATCAATTATACTAAAATAACACTGATTCACTAATTCATATAAATATCTTATACGTGACCCTGGACAACAAAACCAGTCTTAAGTGTCAATTTTTTGAAATTCAGATTTGTACATCATCTAAAATCTGAATAAATAATCTTTCCATTGATGTATGGTTTGTTATGATCGGACAATATTTGGCTGAGATACAACTATTTGAAAATCTGGAATCCGAGGGAGCAAAAAAAATCAAAATATTCAGAAAAACGCCTTTAAATTTGTCCAAATGAAGTTCCTAGCAATGCATATTACTAATCAAAAATTAAGTTTTGATACACTTATGGTAAGAAATTTACTAAATATCTTCATGGAACATGATCTTTACTTAATATCCTAATGATTTTTGGCATAAAAGAAAAATCTATAATTTTGACCCATTCAATGTATTTTTGGCTATTGCTACAAATATACCCCAGCGACTTAAGACTGGTTTTGTGCTCCAGGGTCACATATTACAATGAAATATAGAGTAATGGTGCATGTGTATCTGTAAAGCAGCACTCAGATGTTTAATTAAACCCTCAAATAGTGTGTTAGCAGTTTGACTTCTGCATTAAACTCAAGACTGTAAATCTCCTGACTGCATGAACACATGCTTTAATTCCTGCATCGACGCCACGCAAGAAATGCATTCCTGGAGGTCAAACACGTCAGGGTCACGGGTTCGATTCCCAGCAAATGCATGAACTAGACTATTAAACATAAACCTCTAATGCAATGTAAGTCACTTTGGATGAAAGTGTCTGTCAAATGAATTAATGTAAGTACATCGATTGTACAGATGGTTTCAGACTGAAGTACTATGAAAACATAATGAAGGTGGACTGACTATACAATATCTGCAGCTATTTATAAAGATATCAAGACTAAAGTCCTTACCAGGTCAAGAAAATATGATCATATTACCCCAATTTTACAGTCTCTGCACTGGCTACCTATTAAGTTCCGGATCAATTACAAAATATTATTACTTGCCAATAAGGCACTAAATGGTTTATCTCCTGCGTACCTAACTAGTCTTCTACCACGCTACAATCCATCACACTCCCTAAGGTCGCAAAACTCTGGACTCTTGGTAGTACCTAGGATAGCAAAGTCCACTAAAGGAGGTAGAGCTTTTTCACATTTGGCACCCAAACTCTGGAATAGCCTTCCTGATAACGTTCAGGGTTCAGACACAGTCTCTGTTTAAATCTAGATTAAACACACATCTCTTTAGCCAAGCATTCACATAATGCATCTTATAAACTTGTACTGCATTTATATCTGATCAAATGTACATTATAATTCTTTAGATTGGGTTGAACAAATCATTTTTGCTTGAATAGAACAGCAGCTACGCTAATTACGTCTCTATCTGTTTCTCTGATTCTGCGGTAACTAGGAATTACTGAAGCGTCAGTCTGGATCCAACCCTTAAAAAGATCTGAGATGACCAAACACCTGAGAAGAGATGATGGCAACACCTCAGAGGACCACGGAGGATGCCAACCCTCAGACAACATACATAATTACCAAGTTAAGTCTGTCATAACTTAAATATATTGGGTTTCTTCTGTGTGTATGTGTATATGTGTGTATATATATATATATATGTGCATGTGTGCGTATGTGTATGCATATATATAGTAGAAATTAATTTCCTGTAAAGCTGCTTTGCAACGATTGTATCGTAAAAAGCGCTATACAAATAAACTTGAATTGAAAAATTGAATTGAACTAAAAAATAGTTACTAGTATAAAAAGAACGCAAATTTGCACTAAAATGAATTCATTTACACACTTTCATCCAAACTTACAAACTGATAAAAAAAAAAAAGTTAAAAAAAAGCTTTTTAGCTTTTATGGAGTTTGAAATGTTCAGTAAATAAAATTCTGGAAGAAACTAATGGAAGGCAGTAGAAATGGCTAGACAAGTCATTTGAGCTGCTGGTTTTGCTGTGCGCCACCGGACTAAAAATACAACTGCTCCGTTTTCTCAGGTGATCGGCTGGAGTTTGTGAAGGAGCAGGAAACTTCCAGACGCAAATCCAGACGACATGAGCATCTTCTACAGCATCAGTAACGCCATCTAGTGCTGAAGACACTCCAAAAAGCATACTGCCATATTATGACTGCAAATTCTGCAGCATGCCCTATAAAAATCAACACTGTACAATATGCCATGTGCTAGTACTCCATTCTAAGCTCTAGAAACGTGTTATTTATACATTATTATTTTTTAGTTTTTTGCTTTTGTCATTTTTATTGTTTTTTTTGTTTCTCTCTTTCTTTAAATATATTACTATTTAAGATTAATTTAGTTTTATTTCAGTTTTAGTTTTACTGATTGACTGATAATCTATTATAGTTTTGAATAATGTTTTGAATTAGCTTTTATTTTTATATTTTCCATTTTTGTTTTATTTGTTGCTTTTTGTTCTTTTTAAAATATTAATATTTAAGATTAATTTAGTTTTATTTCAATTCTATTTATTTATACATTATTATAGTTTTTATTAATATTTTTAATTCACGTTTATTTGTTTATCATCAGTTTTCATTTCAAGCTTTTTTTTTGTCATTTTGTTATGAGCTTTTATCAGTTTTATTCTTTTTAATATTACTATTTTGGATTAATTTATTTCATTTTTTTATTCACTATTAAAGCTTTCATTAATGTTTTGAATTAGCTTTTATTTTTATATTTTCAGTTTTCATTTTAAGATGATTTCTTAAGTCATTTTGTTTTGAGCTTTTGCCATTTTATTTATTTATTATTTTCAATATTACTAATTAGGATTCATTTATTTTTAATTTTAGTTTTTATTTCCAGTTAGTAATTTTAGTGCTTCAAGTTAGATAGTTGGCAAGGCAACATATTAAATTTCAAGTTTTTCATCTATTTTATTTCAACAAAAATATTTTAATAGTTGTAGTTTATGATAATAACCCTGACAAGAAACAAAGGGAAATTCAAAATCAAGAACAGCACATGAAAAGATGGTCCATTTGTAGATACTTTTATTATGTGTTTAATTAGGACTGGTCACTAAATCTACTGACTTTATACAGCTGGGAAGTGAGAGCCATGTCAACTCACATGAGTGTCTGTAAAATCATATAACACTGAAAAAGGAAGACTGAGGCCGATTCCTGCATCACGAGGTTAAAGTTCACTGTCATCCGGCTCCTTTATTAGCTCTTTCCAGAACTCACAGAAAGATTGAGAAAGAAAAAGAAATCACTGATAAAGGCCAGTTCAGTCTCCATGATGAGAGAATAAATAGTACAATAAATCATAATAAATATTTGCAAAATGCAAACTCATAAAACAACAATCTGTCTTCTGCTGGAAAAAAATCATTTCACAACAATTCATTTTGGTTCTGCATTTAAGGTCAACATGAAGCTCATTTTATTCTCAAAACACAACATACTTCAGACTGCACCAACTTTTTGAATTATAGAAAAATGCAAGATAGAAAATGCATCAGGAATTAATTGGACGATGAAGTTGGCAGATGCTTGAGAGGTAAAATGTATTTTTGAAGTTGTTTCAGAGATGAAAAATAATAAAGACCATTTTTTCATGAATCATATACGACCAGAGGCATTAAGAAAGTAAATTGAATCAATTCTGATTTCATGTTGACTTTAAAGAACGCAGAAGCTTGTCATTGCAAATGATCCAAAATGTGTTTCCAAAGTACTTTGCGAACAGAAAAGTCCTTATAAAAACAGTTTCTCAGAGCCAAAAATTCATAAATAACAAAAAAATATACAACAAATAATAAATAAATAGCATCACATGAATAAGTCACTGAATAAATAGAATAAATATGCTGAAAAAGACGTGTGCGTGTATATTTTTGCAGCCTGGTTTCAGGAAAGTGCACCTACACTAGAGACGCGAGTTTAAAAACAGCAGAGATCAGAACTGTACATGGTGTCTATATAACACAAAGCTCTATTTATATGCACTAAACACAGCCAAAATAGAAGTGGAATACTGTATATAATAAGAAATATCACATCTCCAAAATGGAATGGCATTATAGGTGCATCAGATATGGATTTTCCAAAGAGATCGGAGAGTAAAGGACTGACACCCAGAAACGCAGCCTCTCCTCTGCATCATGCCAAGCTTTTCCACATACAAAGCCTTTATATAATCCGCTATAGAACTTGGAATATACAGTGCATAGTTTACAGCCAAAACTTGCAGCGTAAATATTCAAACTGAAACATCCTGAAATACAATCATTATAATACAACTTCTTGAAAAAACATGAGTTTTTTTAAAATACTAATTGGGTGAATCTCACAAAAACTGTCAGTCAAAAAAAAAAAAAAAAAAAAAAATTGCATAAAAAAGATTTTTGTTTTTTATTTGTATTATTATATACATTTAAACCATCCAATCATCAATAAATAAATAAATTATTTAAAAATAGGAAAAAAGACAAATTCAATTTGCATAATAAAAGTAAACAAAGCATGTATTTTTAAAATCTTTTTAAACATAATTCAATAATAAATAATTAAAGATTATCAAACCACCAAACTGTCAGTAGCCTAAATAAAACATTGTATAAGTACTATTAATGTGTGTGTGTGTGTGTGTGTATTTCTTTACGATGTGGACATTTCTTTATGAGATTCACCCAAATCATAAGCTACAGTAAAACCGAATCATTTGTTCTTGCTTTCATTCATCAAGTTGAGTCTGAATCTTCACTGTAGGAATAAAGTCTCTTGATTTGGAGAACGTTTTAGACTCCATCACATTAGTCTCTCATTGTTAACCCAGTTTTTTGGTTATTTTTGCAGCGTGGAAGAATTTCAGGAAAAAGTGCTCATCTCATCTTTGTTCTTCAGGCCTTTTAGTCTTTAAATAGAGACACTGGATCTATTTGTAACATTGAATGCTGACAGCATCATAAGTGTGTGTGTGTGTGTCAGCATCTTACAGTATTTGACGTTAGTCAGCAACTCTTGGTGAGTAAAATGAGCGGCTGATTTTAATCTGTACAGACTGCCCGTGTTTTATTGTGTAACGTCAAATATATTGTTTGCAGTTATTTCCCAATTAACTTACTAAAATGCTTTTGTTCACACTGAACACTCAAATCCACTCTTCAAGTCTGCATGTCATTTCTCATCAGACGTGTTTGATCAGACAGTGTAGTTTATGCATTATATCTGGTGTATCTACATAATTTACCATACTGATATAACGTCTTTTTAAAAATTATTTTAAAAGTCACTGTGGAAGGAAAGTTCCTTCCTTTGTGGAAGGAAAGGATGGAAAAATCTGATATTACGCTTTTTTTTAAATGTTGTTTAAAGTATAAAAAATTGGACAGAGTGGATTTGAGTCAGATACACCAATAAATAAATAAATAAATTAAGAAATAAAAATAAAATTAATAATGATTTTTGCTTTCTGACTGAACAAAGCCTATGTTAAAGGTGAAGGGTGTGATTTCTGCATCATGAGGTCATAAAATAAGCATGTTTTGTCTTAAATATAATATTAAATATATTAAATATAATAAATATAGCCAAGTTTGAGTCAGACATACCAAAAAAATAAATAAATAAATAAAATAAACAAATAAACAGCAAAAAATGATTTTCTTAATCAGTATTTTTGTCTTATTTTTCAGTATAAATGTGTAAATATTTTTAAATTAAATGGATTTAATTTTAGCAAATTTAATTTTAAGAAGCAAAATGAAGTAAGATATAAGTCTTGTTTTCTTAGTTTTTTTTCAGACCCTAATGGCAGATATGTTTTCTGGTTTTTAACAATTTGACAATCTTTTTCATAAAACATTTTGCATTTTGTTCATTTTACCCTCAAGTAATTGTATTTTGATTTAATAATGTTTGTACTGGATATACATTTGTACTGTAATACAAGACAGAAATACTAAGTAAAAAAATCATTTTTTGCAGTGCAATTACCCACTTCACCTTTAACATATCTTATCATTTCTATTCAGTTTTTGCATGCTAACATGTATGTATGGAGCGTCCTGTCAGGTAACCCTCCGGAAACCCTGATACCCGCTGCACTACATCTGCACGTTATATAGTGTTTCCTCCAACACAGATCCTGCGGCATCCTGCGTGGCTGCGATGTTTGTTTCGTCTCCTCCGTACCTTCACTGGGTCTCAGAATCCGGGGCTGTCGTAGCTGCTTTGGCTGTAGTAACTGTGCGCGGGGCTCGGGCTGCGACTGTGGCTGTAGCTGCTGTAACTGCTGTAGCTGTAGTAGCTGCGGCTGCGGCTGCGACTGCGACTGGAGCTGCTGTAGCTGCTGGCCGAGCTGGAAGAGGACGGGCTCGGCCGATAGTACGGGATGGGACGCTTCCGTGCGCTGCGGAAAAGATGGCAGAGAGAGATCATATAATACAGACATGTAATAGAATAAAAAAAATTATAATTTATAAGCACTTTAATACCACTTTGACCACTCGATAACATAAAATATGTGCTGTGCCATCACTTTGTATAAAAACGACCATAGTTAATATTTCATTACAAAGAAGATATGAAACAAAACGTGTTTTTTTGAGTGTCGTTACAGGTATTTTGGTAGTAACTATGGTCACTTTAGTAAATTTACTCAAATTTTCTTACATGTTAGCTTGTTTCTTGATGGTCCAAGGTGGTCTAATACCGCTAACTAGCCTGACCAAGATGATTTAGCAATCAATTTATATATATACAATCTTATATAAAGAACCAACTTATACTGTGAAAAATTAAAACTATATATATGTCTAAAATGTTATTTGGAAAATATTTAGTTCCCTTTCAGTCTGTCACTCTTGACGTCCCGTTGATGAACGACGAATTGGGGATCTCGCTAGAAAGACCAATCTACTGTGTAAACGAAACAAGCCAATGCACATTGGCATGCGATGATTGCATCCAGCTGCTGCTGATCGCAGCGCGAGTATAAATAGGCAGCAGGGGCAACGCATACTCAGCTTTTCGCTTTTGAACCAAGCGGTGTCAATTGTTCTGCTCTTACCAAGCTTCGGTTGTGAACGAGACGAGTTCAGCACGCTCTAAGGGAGCTTCTTCCTGTTGGTGGAACGGCGCTACAGTGGTGGTCGTTTCCCGTGTTGAGTGGGTTTCACACATCAGGCTGCAATACCCCCTGTTTGTGTTGCAGGCGGTCATCTCCCCTGTGCGCTTCAGCACGCTAAAAGAGCCTTTTTCCCTAAAAGAGCATTCACGCGTGGCACGTCTTTTTAAAACGATGTGTCTGTAACAACTTGACGTTGCGTCTTTGTAAAGACGATGTTGCGTCTTGGTATAGATGTCGTTCCACCCATGCGTTTCTGGATGCAGTCGTTACCTGGTGCTTGGTGATAGTCACGATCGCTGCCTCGTGTGTCTGGGCATTAAGCACACTGAGGTGGCGTTTGTGGATGAGTCATGTTCTCATAGCGGGAATATGACCATCTCGGAGTTGCGGGCCAAGCTCCATTACCTCAAAAGAGGCAGAGTTCTGTTGCCTCTACCTTGATCTAGTTCTCATCCTTGCGGCAGTCAGGTGGGGGATACTTCAGGCAGTAGCATGGGCGGTGTGAGGGTAACAGTAATGGCAAACCCTCCAGGGAACCAAGCCTCAGGGAACCAACATTCCTCTTGCACTCCGTAACCAGTTGAGCTGCCAAAAGAACATGCTGGGCCCTCTACAAGGGGTATACCAGCAGTATCCTACGGTGCTCCTCCTGACAATCGGATGTCCTGCCCCGCCCTGGAGCCATTCTTCCCGGAGGTGCATGAAGAGCTTACCAGATTGTGGACGGCACCTTTTACTGCCAGAAACCAACCTGCCAGCTCCTCCTCCTTCACCACCCTCGATGTGGTGCAGCTAGGGTGTGTACTGGGGTCCCCCGGTGGAGCGGTTGGTAGCAATGCAGTTGTGTCCTAATACTGCCTCTACCTGGCAGGGAAAACCATGCCTACGGCATTACTGCAAGTCCATCAGGGTTAGGACTAACCCTAACCCTAATAACGGAGCACCCTGTGGCACCCCCGCAGCCAGACCTCTGTAAACTCCATGTGTGGTCCCTGGATGGGACGCGGAGATTCTAGGTGACCTACCCCAAGAGGTAGTGGAAACCATCACTTGGGCGTGAGCACCGTCTACGAGACACGCTTACGCCTTGAAGTGGAACCTGTTCGTCGAGTGGTGTTCTTCTCACCGGGAAGACCCCCGGAGATGCCCGATCAGAGTCGTGCTTTCCTTTCTGTAGCAAGGGCTGGAATGATGGCTGTCTCCCTCCACCCTTAAGTTTATGTCGCTGAAATTTCTGCTTATCACGACCCCGCGGAGGGGAAGTTGGTAGGGAAGCATGACCTGGTCATCAGGTTTCTTAGGGGGTGAGAAGGTTGAATCCTCCTCGTATACCCTCTTGGGACATGACTCTGGTGCTCAGAGCACTACAGCAGGGCCCATTTAAGCCTTTGCATTCAGTCAAGCTAAAGTTTTTTCAATAAAAACTCTTCTCCTGGTAGCACTGGCCTCCATCAAGAGTGTAGGGGACCTGCACACATTTTCGGTCGACGAATTGTGCCTAGAGTTTGGGCCAGCTGAATCCCAGGTAACCCTGAGGACCCGGCCCGGCTATGTGCCCAAGGTTCCTACTACTCCTTCAGGGATCAAGTAATGAACCAACCTGCAAGCGCTGCCCCCGGAGGACGCAGTCCCTGCCCTAGCTTTGCTCTGCCCCGTCCGCGCCTTAAGATGGTATGTGGTCCGGACACAAAGCTTCAGGACCTCAGATCAGATCTTTGTTTGTTTCAGAGGCTGTGGGCTGGGCGATCCCCAACATGTTCGCTAGATTCTATAGCCTTCGTGTTGAGCCGGTATCCTCCTGTGTTCTCACCTCAAACGGGTAGAAGCACTGAGAGGCCCTGGTTTAGTGCCAGCTTGCTAAACTACTCCAGAGTGCCTGTACTGTAGGCCCTGTCGAGCTCCTCCATCCCCTCGGCAGCAAGACATGGCGGAGCATCTGATGCCAGGCCCTCACTCGAGAACCGGTGAGAACCGGTAGAGGGCTGGGTGCCATATGTAGTGACCTGAGTGGATCCCATATGTGTATTTTCCACTGTATAGCTTCAAGCCTGAGTTTCCCCGACAGACTTCTCTGCCATTTCCCAAAAGGGTTAAAACCATCTCTAAATCTTCCATATGCACCTAAACAGTTGTCCATATGTGTGGTCCTTCGGGAAGGATGGGGCTTCCGCAGCGTTCCTGTTTCAAGTGGAACGGTTACGATTTCCCAGTGTTATCCAAACTTACTGAGTGGGTAGTGCTACAACAACAGTGACTGGTCTTCTGGTTGCAAGCCACGGCCTACACCAAAAAGGGGTGTAGGAGGCTCGCACAGGACACTTTTTTATTTAATTTTTTAAATCTGATATTTAAATATTTTAATCTGAATTTTATTATTTATTTATTTTTACATTTTGTACACTGTTTTTCAGTATATTTATTTATTTATTCTTTTATTTACTCATTTTAAACACATTTTTATTTATTTCAATCAAACATTTTTTTTTTCTAATTTATATACTTATTCAAATTTTCTATTTTAATTTTTTAATTTAATCAAATTCAAAATATATTTTTTTAACGTAAATTGTATTTTATAATATATTTATTTTTACATTTTGTACACTGTTTTTAAGTAAAATTTATTTATTAACTTGTTTATTTACTTACATTATTTAAAGAAATTGTTATTTATTTGAATGATTTTTATTTATTTTTAATTTTATTTTAATTCCATATTTATTTTTACATTATAATAATTTTTAATTATTTACATGTCTATTTTGTATTTATTTATTTTAATCTGATTTTTTTAAATTAAATTTTTATAATTTCTTTATTTTTAAATTTTTTTTCATTATACTTCCCGAGACGTCTCCCAGGCCCCAGTGTGACAACCCCTGATCTAGACCAGCTTATTGGACCAGCTAGAAACCATTCAGAACCATTGACCATCAACAGCAGGTTTCAGCCTTAACATATATCAACAAAACACTGTTGTGGTCAAAGCGGTGGAAGTGCCAGTATGCTGCAATGATGATTAGTTTCTGTAAGAGAAAATGTCTGGAAAAGGCTGAGCTTTGGTTAGTGAGTGTTAACCGCATCATCATCATGTAAACAGACTGTAAATACACACATGGGCTCTGTCTTCAAAGAGAAACATCAGTTCTTATAGTACGTTAGACACACATTCACACTCCAGTAGCGTTCAGTGTTTGCAGTGAGCGGCTGTTAGTTTGTGAGCACCGAGAGAGATCTGACTCTGATCTGTGCCGTACCCCACTACTGTAGTTAGCAGTGTTCTAAGGCTTCATAGATCACTCCAGGTTATTAAGACACTTAAGAACACTTTTACATCATGTTGTTTTAATAATCTTCAGTCAAAGAAGCTTTATAGAAGTACACTTATTTTGATGTGTTGACTAAGATACTAAAACACGTGTAAAGTACTTGATTATAATTTTAACTGTAGTGTGTTATTTGACATAACATTTGAAGTTAATATATTTTACATGTACTAAATTGCAAGTTTATCATTACAACTGTGTAATTTATAAATATATTTAAATACAAGTTTCAATAGAAATGTTATTAAAGTATATTTCAGTTCACCAAAAATTCTTGTCTAAAATATTTAGTTTCTATTAAGTTACATAATATTGTTTTTCTACTCATTACTGTAATGTAGTGTTATATTTATTGGTTATTTGTTTACTTACTTATTTTGATCAAATTTGTATTTATTTTATTCAGATTTGTACTCATTTTTAATATCTTATTTTTATAATAATATAAATATATATATATATATATATATATATATATATATTTATATATGAAATAATATATTAATTATAATAATGTTTTTAGAAAAGAAAGTTGATTTTATGATTTTTTAAATTAAATTAAATTTGTATAATATTGAAGTTATAATATAATTTCTTTTAATTAATCTTAATCTACACAGCAGTAAACTTTAACCATATTTATTTTATTTTATTTTTTATCTTATTTTTATAATATAATACATATATATTTTTATAATATTAGAGTTCATTTGTATCACTTTTATAATTAAAGTTAATTTTATAATATAAAGTTATAATATAATAATTTCTATATTAATCTTGTCAGTTCATTCGGCAGTACTATTTAACCATATTTTAAAGACAATAGAAGTAATTATGAAATTACATATAAAGATGTACTCAAGTCCTACTTAAATGGCTCAAAAACAATATTAAGCTCAACTTATTGCTTTTAATATAAATTGAAACTCTAATATATTTTAATTCAATTGTAAATAACACATAATTAAGTATCCAAAAAATTACACTCAGTTCATACTCAAGTATATTATTTTCATAATAATAATAATAATAATCATTTTTAAAGTATGCTGAAGTGTTCTTCTTTTTCACAACAGCCAGAACGCACTTCTAAAAGCTCAGGGGGAAAAAGCTGATTATAAATATTATTCTAAGTAAACATTGATAAAGTAGTTCAATCTAAGAATAAGATACATAGTTAGACTGAAATCGTGCTTATTTGAGTCAAAATCTGTAAATCAACAGTGAATCTATTCCCCTGTATGCTTCAAGTGAGTATCACTGTTTCTCAGTGTTATTCAGTAAACAGTGAAGTATATTTTCAGTCAACATTTATCTCTGAAAGCCGCATTGGATGGATGTTTTCACTGAGCTCATCGCAGTGCATTCTGGCTCTCAGTATCTCTGTGTCAGTGAACTGTGTGGGATCGTTAGTGTTAATCTGTGAAGAGAACTCATTTAGTGGTGAGAACGACAAAAGCAGAGAGAAAGGGAGTGAGACAGAAGCTAAAGAGACACAGATATAGTTGTACTCTTGAGACGCCGAGAGCTGCTTCAGGAGGAAACCAGGGGGTCCTGATGCATGGCAACAGTTACCATGGTAACCATGCCTGCAGTTTAGCATCATTCCGGTGTGAGGTCGTCGAGGAAACCTTGACATAGGACAGAATAAGTTCAAATCCTGACCAATCAGAGCAGAGGGAAATCATTTGAAGATGTTTCATAATTTGCACGAGTACAGAAAAATAATTTTATAATGCTTATGAACGTTCATTCCAGTACACAGTCCATACTGAAAACCTAAAAATTGTGATTAAAGCAAAGTGAGGACATGCCTTTTCACTCCAATTCTTATGCTGATAATATATGAAAAGAGTTTTGTGTTAGGAAAATCAAAATCAGACTTTTGCACTATAAGTCAAAGCCAGCTGTTTTTTGCTCTAGTGCTAAAATGAGTAGCTATTGGTGAAAACACTTGAAGAATGAGTGCAGAAATCATGCAGTACACAGACTGGCCTGTAGGTGTCAGTGTTTCTTTAATTTGCCTGTTAATGGAAATAAAATAGAAAACATCTTTTAACTTTTTCAGTAATTGAAATAAAGCTGATATTAATGAAAAGAAAATAGTGAAAACGTAAATTAGAAATGTTGCACTAAAATAAACTAATGTGGCAACTAAAATAAGTTAAAGTACTAAAATGACTAAAACCGAAATATAAATATTTTTAAGAAACAAATACAAATTTAAAAAGCACATAACAAAATGACTAAAACTTAAACTAAAATATAAAAACAAACATACATTCAAAATATAAATAAAAAATATGCAAAACTGATCTGATGTAACATTTATTTGCTATGGATTACACACACACACACTAAAGAGAAAATTTCCATATTTCTTAACCCCTATTCGAGTTGATATAGATTATACGGGTTATACCTATACAAATGCTTTCATTATAATAAACTGCATAATATTATTAATTAAAACTAAAACTAAAACCATATATTTTTTATTTGAAATAAAATGAATGTTAACTAAAATAAAAAAACTTAAATAACTAAAACTAAATAAACTAATAAATAAAAATTAATAAAAACTATAAAGATGAATTACTCCAAGGCACTCGTAGTAACAATAAAAAGCCTTTAATTATAATTAATTTCGGCTTTAAAGCCTTCTTCAAGATAAAATAAAATAAAATAATAAACACTACAGACATATATAAAAATCTAATAAAAATGACAAAAACACAAAATTAATCAAACTTTAACTGAAATTAACGTGAAAACAGAAAATATCAAAATATAATCTAATTCAAAATATTAACAAAAACTCTAATAGTATTAATGACACTAAAATAGCACTGATTCAGGTGTAAATGATTTATTGGGACTGAAAGAGTTCTGATCAAGGCGTCTATTCATTTTCACCAATCACCAAAGCAGTAAATGTCATGTGACTAATTACTGGAGAAAAACCCAACAACAACACTGACTGGCCTTCAAAAAAAAAAACAGACAGGGAAAATATAAATCCATTTCATGCTAGGAACTTTTGATCTACTGTAGTAAAATGTAATATTTGCTTGAAATATGCTTGAAACATTTGCCTCTAGATGGTGCAGTTATGACATCTACCAGCAGAGGCAACCTGCAGTCAGACCTGAAAACAGCCTGGAAATGAAGAAATGACCATGCATTCCCACACAAAACCATTACTGCACTTTACACAGAAGGAGAAACGCCCACAGACTCCTGAGGCAGCGTGAGATGTCTTTACCTGGTGATCCTGCGAGCCTCCATAAAGCTGGGCGAGTCTCTCCGTCTCTTGCGGATGGGAGAATAGCTACGCGAGCGGCGGCGAGCTCGTTCTGCATCCGAGTGATGAGGACTGTCTCTCTCCCTGCAGACAGACAGACACAAAGCATGCTGGGACTGAGAGGATTTGAGAACGGTCTGCTCAGATGACTGGATTTATTTGCCAGAGACTGCAGGAAGATCGCTTGAGGTGCATCTGGCTTTCACTTATTTTAGGGGCTTTTCAGGGATTGTTTTGTTCTTGTTTTAAGCATAAAATGTATTGAGGTTTATGAGTGTGTCACTTGGCTCATTGGCACATTTTCTTTCTTATTTCTGACAAAAACTCATTTACTTTTCAACATTTTTGTCTTCAAATTTTTTGGTTTGTTTGTTTTTTTGTGTAAAACAAGAGATCAGAAAAAAATAAAATAAATTAAAAGAGAAAACAATAATTTTTCTGATCTCTTTGGCAGATATTGTTTCTTATTTTAGACAAAAACATAATTTTTTAACATTTTTCTTTTCTAAAAAAAATCATTAAAATTAAACAATTTTATGTGTAAAATGAGAAAAAAATCCGCCATTGGGGTCTTAATTCAAAGGGAAAACAAGATTACTTTTCTGATCCTACTGACTAAAATCTTTCTAGTTTTAAGCATTTTTCTCGTGTCTGATATATATATATATATTATATATATATGTATCTTGATTTGAGAATGTTTAGATATTTGTACTGGAAAACAAGACAAAAATACTAATTTGCAAAATCACACTTCCTCCATGAATATTAATGAGTTTGTTTTATAAAAATCTATTTTTCTAAACAATATTAACCCTTTGTGTGTACCTGGAGTTGTTCTGACGGACGTGTGGTGATTTGTTCTTGCTGGATCCGCGTTCTCTAGAATGGGCTCGTGACGACGACCTCCCGCTGCTCCAGGAGCTGCTCCTCTGCCGGGCCGTCCCGTGACTCTTGCTCTTCTTCTTTTTGGACGTGTGTTTGTGCCGACCCGGCGACACAGAGGAACTCCGGTGGCGATTCTGACCGCGTCCGCGATGGTGCCGCTTAGACGAATGAGATCCTTTCGTTCTGTGTGAGAATACAGTGATAGGCTTGAGAAATGGTGCTCGATATGCTTGCTTTTCATCATCAAGAGACTTAAAAGAGATCTCAGTTTTGGTTTATTTAGGGATCTACTGTAGATGTTTTTCTTAAACTTACTCAAATTGACATACAGTAAGAGTACAGAGTTATGAAATGAATTTGAAGCATGAAAAATGTTTGAGTTCGTATTGAGATCTCTGACTTTTGATAGCAGATTTTGTTTGTTAAATATTTTGGCAAATCTTTGAACAGCTACATTCAAGCTGAAGCTGAATGTGATCCCGGATGTGGAAAATCACATTTAATCAGACATTTTTCATTATGATCTGGGAAACTTTCTGATATGGAAATATATGTATCTGATTTCTCTGACTTCAGTGTCAACTTAGCATTTGTCACTGCTTGCTTAATTTGCCCTTGGCATACATAATAAAATAATTATTAATTGCATTTTAAAATTGTGAAATATTATTAGTAGTTAAAAAAAAATCTATTATAATATATATTTTAAAATGTAATTTATTCCTGTGATGAAAAGCTGAATTTTCAGCATCATTACTCCTTCAGAAATAATTCTAATATACTGATTTGCTGCTCAGCTATTATCAATTATTATTGGTGATCAATTATTAATAATGGTTCTTATTATTCTCAATTTTGAAAACATTAAGTATTACGTTTTTGCTTAATATTTTAGTGGAAACTGTGACACGTTTTTAGGATTCTTTGATGAATAGAAAGTTAAAAAGGATCAGCATTTATTTGAAATATAAATATGAACATCTTTACTGTCACTTTTGATCAATTTAATCTATCCTTTTCAATAAAACTATTAATTTCTTTAAAAAAAAATACTCACCTCAAACTTTTGAATGATGGTCTATATAAGTTTCTCAATATCAAATCAGCATATTAGAATGATTTCTGAAGGATTATGAGACGCTGAAGACTGGAGCAATGATGCTGAAAATTCAGCTTTGATCACAGAAATAAATTACATTTTAAAATACAGTATATTCGCATTAAAAAAAACTGTTAATGCAAAGGGTTATAATAAAATGTGCCTCACACGGCTCCGGGAGGTGAATAAAGGCCTCCTGTAGCGAATTCATATCCATATTTCAAACCAAATAAACACTTTTCTCTCACTTCTGCTGACTGTCGTACACATGACCGGCATTTTGTTTTGTTCTCTCTCCGCGTTCATCAATAATCACGCAACGCCGACGTCCTGCGTCATCCACCAGAAGGGCTTACGCGTACCACAGTCAGCAGAAGTGATAGAAAAGTGTTTATTACATTTTAAATATGGATATTTTTCTTACAAAAGCGTATGGAATCTCTACAGAGGCTTTTATTATCATGTGAATAAAGGCCTCCTTTATTCACACGTGTGAGGCACATTTTATTATGGATGCACGAAGAAAGTCACACACCTAGGATGGCTTAAGTGTGAGTAAATAACAGGCTAATTTTCATTTTTGGGTGAACTAACCGTTTAAATTTTTATAATATTTCACAATTTTTAATGTATTTTAGATCAAAACCCTTAGGATTAGCCTTGGTGAGAAGAAGAGAAGTCTTCCTGTATAACTTCTGACCAGTAATGCATACATCTGAATAAATGATAAATGTTAATGTTCTTACTTCTTCTGATTCTTGGTTTTGGTGTGTGGCTCAGTGTCACTGCTGTGTGCCGGCGAGTGCGACGTCTTCTCTCGAACCCTCGGCCTACCGCCGCGTCTCCCCGATGACTCTGAGAGCGGTTTGCCCATCGCTGGCCTGTCGTCTGCGCAGCCGTCCTCTCCCGTCTGCACCGCTGGTCCTCCGGGGCTCTTGAGACGGTCGGCGTGGTGTTTAGCACCTCTTAGATGAGGCGACGCATGCGTCTGCGTGCTCGAGGGAGATGGAGCCAGAGATCGAAGCTTCTGTAGATGAATTATAACCAACAAACCAAAGGGAAAAAAGAAATAAATGTGAAAAAAAAACAAACAGAAAGAGAACAGTGAAATTAGAGTCTTTTTCCTCCTGGGTGGAAGAGCGTTATCGTGTACTTGGCAAAAAAATATCTAAAAGAAAGTGCTAGGATTGTTCTCTGGCTTATAGACAGTCCTCTATTGTGCAGCGCATGCAATACTCGGCATGCAAAACCATAATGATTTGAAAAGAATAGTCCCGAAAGAAAATCGAAACAAAAAAGGGATAGAGGGAAAATATGCGAAACTCTGAAAGAAAAAAGTTTAGAGAGAATATAAAGAGCGACAGAGACTGGAGAATATACAGTAGAAGAGAAAGAGGACTTTTTCAATTTCAGAAAGAGCTACAAACAAAAAAGGTGAAAAATAAAACTAGAAAATAAAAAAAAGACAACTTGACGGAACATCACAGAAATGGAAGGAACGAAATAAAGAGTCACAAGAATAGATTCAATCGAATTAGAAAACAATTGGTCTTCTACTCAATAGAACTTGCTTGTAGATTTGTTTTGTCCTGCAGACAATTGCTGAGATGTGAACAGCGACCCATTTCCTGTTTTAATAGCTTTTTTAAAAGGTTATTCTGTTTTTCAACTCCCTTTTGGTTAACATCCACTTACCAATAAAGTGGTATTCCCTCCTTTAGTAGGTAAGGTATGAAGAGAAGGGAAAAGTGGGGCAACATAAGTGCATCATTAGATTCACAAAATGCAAGAGAAAAAGACACAACACCCTTCCCTGGATAGTGAGTATGAAACAATGCATGAAAATCAAACCAAAGAGAGAAAAAGACACACAAAAGAAATCAAATTCAAACGGATCTCACAGTGTGTGGGCTGGAACGCGAACAGTTTGAGTGCATTTTAACAGCGGTTCACTCTTCTGTGCGGTTTTAAAGCTTCAAGAGTGACTGTAATGTGTTACGAATGGATGCTCTCATTTCAACAGTTTCTGAGTAATAACCTTTAACTGAACGTCCATTATGGGTTATCCATCAGTTGAATTAAAGACCCCATGAAATGGCTCAACAAGCGGTTGTTTTTTGTTCATGCATTTCTTGTTGAAACAGAAAGTTGCAGTAGCACACACAATACTGGGGATATTTTAATAGCCAAAACCTATCAAGGACATGTTTGTGTCATAATGCACCCCATAACCAAAGGAAAAAGAAAAGAAATCATATTTTGCATAAAGCCAATGAAGCCTATTTAAGTCAATATCTTATTTTCTTTAATGCAAAAAAAAAAAAAAAATCACATTTCACATACAATATTTTCATTTAGAAAATAAGCATACTGTACCTCAAACTTCCTTTACTGTAATGCAATACGGATAGATAAATAAATAAAATATTACATATGCATAATAGTAGTAATCAATTATTATTATATAATTGAATATTATTATTATTTATAATATTTATTAATCATTATTTTACAATTTATATTTACATACAAAATAGTGGTACACGTATACAGTACATATAGCTCTGGCTCTGGAACCAAACTCCTAGATAGGGGTTGGACTCTCTCCTTCTCCGGAGTCGCTCAGGGTGAGAGGTACTCACTCAGAAGTCCCAGACTCTGCGTCACTGTGTCGAGTTTTGCCCGATAGACGAGAGCGTTGCCTCACTGCAACTTCATGATGTGGGGTAGGGGGGAAGGCTCTGACTGTGTTCTGTGTTTATGCGCTGAACTACAGTTCAGAGTCTCTGGCCTTCTTAGAGGTCTTGGGTGGAGCCCTGGAAGGGGTACTTTTATGCTCATGGAGGGGGTGATTGGGAGGAACAGCCTGCCTGATCTGAACCCATGTGGTGTTTTGCTATTGGACTTCTGTGCTCAGCATGGACCAAAACCATGTTCGAACATAAGGTGGTTCAAAAGTATACTTGGTAATAGACCACCTTGGGCCAAAGGTTTTGATCGATTACGTTAGTTGTATCATCAAACCTGTGTCCTTATGTTCTGGACACTTGGGTAAAGAGAGTGGCAGGGCTGTCAACTGATCACCACCTGGTGGTGAGTTGGATAAGATAGCAGGGGAGGCCGCCGGACAGACCAGGGAAACCCAAACAAATGGTGAGGGTTAACTGGAAACATCTGACGGAGGATCCTGTCTGGAACATTTTCTACTCCCCATGTTCAGAGAAGCTTTTCCTTGCTCCCAGGGACAGCTGGAGATATGGACTCGGAGTGGGACCTGTTCAAAGCCTCTAATGCGGAAATGGCTGCTGTTGATGCCTGTTGTGGCGACAAACCCAAGAACACGCTGGTGGACATCAGCGGTGAGAGAGGTCGTCAGGCAGAAGAAGGAGGCCTTTTGGGTCTGGTTGACTTGTGGGTCTCCCGATTCTGCCGACAGGTACTGGCAGGCTAGAAGAACTGCAGCCACAGTGGTCAGGTAAGCAAAGACTCAGGGTGTGGGAGGAGAAGTGGCAAGGTGCCAGGGGTGGACGAGTTTCGCCCTGAGAGGCTGAAGGCCCTAGATGAAGTTGGGCTTTTGTGGTTGACACACTTGTCCAACGTCGCGTGGGAATCTGGGACAGTGCCTGGTGATTGGCAGACAGATGTGGTGGTTCCCATTTTTTTAAAAAGGGGACCGGAGGGTGTGTTCCAATTATAGAGGAATCACACTTCTCAGCCTGCCTGGGAAATCCTATGCCAGAGTACCGGAAAGGAGAATCTGACCAATTGTCGAACCTCATTTGGAGGAACAATGCGGATTCCGTCCCGGATGTGGAACATTGGACCAGCTTTTTACCCTGGCAGGAGTCCTGGAAGGGGCATGGGAGTTTGTTTATCCAGTCTACATGTGTTTTGTATATTTGAAGAATGCTTATGACCATGTTCCCCGGGATTGCTTATACTGTAGGGGGGTGGTCCGGGAGTATGGGGTTCTGGGTTCATCCAGGTTCATGCATGCTCTATACTACCAAGCAACATGTCTCATAAAAAGCTGCCCGGCAAAATTGCTCAAAATGTTGCCCCGTGTATCATCATCCTTAGGGCGGCATCACTGGTTTTCACAGATGATGTCATGCTGATGG
Organism: Onychostoma macrolepis; assembly: GCF_012432095.1. Taxonomy (NCBI): domain Eukaryota; kingdom Metazoa; phylum Chordata; class Actinopteri; order Cypriniformes; family Cyprinidae; genus Onychostoma; species Onychostoma macrolepis. The sequence goes on along the minus strand of NC_081159.1, from coordinate 42,403,857 downwards.
CTTCATCAGGCTGTGACCTTCAGTGCTTACTTGGGAGGTTTCAAGCGGCTGGAATGAGGGTCAGCACCTCCAAATCTGAGGCCATGGTTTTCAGCCAGAAAATGGTGGATTGCCCACTCCGGGTAGGGAGTGAGTTGCTTCCCCAAGTTCAAGTTCGAGGACGAGTTCAAGTACCCCGGGGTCTTGTTCACGAGTGAGGGTAAGTTGGAGCATGACAGGAGTAGCAGTAATGCAGTTGTTGTACCAGCCCGTCGTGGTGAAAGGAGAGCTAAGCCTAAAGGCGAAGCTCTCGATTTACCCGTCGATCTATGTTCCAACCCTCACCTGTGGTCATGAGCTTTGGGTTATGACCAAAAGAATGAGTTTTACGGGTACAAGAGGCTGAAATGAATGAAGGTGGCCTGGGCTAACCCTGAGGGACAGGGTGTGAAGCTTGAACATCCGGGAGAAACTTGGAATAGTGCCACTACTCCTCCGCGTTGAAAGGAGCCAGTTGAGGTGGTTCGGGCATCTGGTAAAGATGTCTACTGGACACCTTCTGGTGGAGGTGTTCCTGCATGTCCATCTGGGAAGAGACCCCGGGGCAGACCCAGGGATTATATCTCTAGGCTGGCCTGGAAACACCTCATGATTCCCCAGGATGAGCTAGAGGAAGTGGCCAGGGAAAAGGACGTATGGGTGTCCTTACTCAGCCTGCTGCCACTGCGACCCAGTCCCAGATAATGATGAATAGATGGGTGGATGTACTATAAAATTTTCAAAAAGTGTTGAAAATACATCACATATATAAAATATATAATTTATATATATACATACATACATACATACATATTTATTTATTTTTCTTTTTGATTTTGAGGTGCAATATGATCTAATCAAAATTTCACATTCAATTTAATATGTTACCTGATGGTTGTGTAATTTACTAGCAATATCCGAGTGAAAATTGTTTCTACACCAAATTTTCAGTGTATGGATCAGGTGAAATTCACACACGTAAACCAAAAAGCACAAAACTTTAATTTGGATTTCATGGGGTCCTTAAAAAAAGACTTCACAGCTGAGACAGCAGAATTGAAAATTGAGGCTAAAATATTACACTAAGCAAAGCACTGTCTATGTGTTACACTATTCATCCATCTGTTTCTTTTTTATTACCATCGGAAGGCAAGGATTTCTGATCGACCTCAAACACTAACTTAACCAAAATAAATAAATAAATAATAATAATAATATCATATAAAAAAAATAAATAAAATTAACACAGATGAACGTAAACTCCAGATACTTCAGAAACAGCCCTTGTGTATCCAAAAAATAAAAAGGAGGGAAAGTGACCAAATCATATGACACGTACCATTTCACCAAAGACAAAAGGAATGCGGCACAGACAGGAAATGCATTCTACCGAAAAATAATAAGAAAAATCAAATAAAACGCAGACAAGAGATGGACCTGTGGGGAGGGCAGTGTACTGAAGACTGAAGCATGAAAGCAAAGGTAGATTTCAGATTGAAACAAAAAAAAGAATGAAAATAGAGCAAACAGTTCTAAAAGGAAAACAATGAAAAACAACCCGCCAACCTTTGGTTTTCCTCAGATAAACAAAGAGAAAAAGAGAGAGAGACACTGATGTCAAGCTAGGGTGCTTGTCACATTCTCCACGTGCGTAGGCAGAGCGTTACCTACCTTCCGCTTCAATCAGTGACACGTATGCAATATCAACAAAACAAAGGAAGAAAAAGGAAAAACAAAAAGGAGAAAGGAAAATTCTCCGCAGCGAAATGGGAAAAAGACAATGAATTCTTTTAGTATCCAGGCTAAGATAATTGATCCACAGACTAAAGGAGACAATTCCAACAAAACGAAGCAAAACAAAACAAAAAAAGAGTGGACATACAAAAGGAAAAATCAAAAACGACAAAGAACCCAAAACGAAATGAATCAGAAATAAGAAACCCCCAAAGCAATCTACATGAATTGCTGTCTTTTTCGCTTGGACACATGTGCAGCCACATTCTATCGTACGTTAAGGAGCGTTAGGGTGCGACAAAATCTCAACAAATCCAATTTGCTAGAAGGAACGTAAATATCGATGGCCATGCATGCGCAATGTGGTTTAATGGGAAAAGAGAAAGCATGTCGGGACAACGGACAGCACAAATGAACGGGTGAAGGGAGAGGGGTGTTGGGTGGAGGGTGGTCACTTCTAGGATGGACGACTAACATCTCAAAGGGACCCCAGTCACGTTCGTTAAGCCGTATCGTTATCGATCGGTCTGCGCAATGAGAATTTAGTGCTCGTTTGTTGGCACTTGCTAAAACTAAAAGTAGATTTTTGCTCTCAGCAATTGTCAAAAGTCTTTCACAAAGGATGCAAAGATGCCACATTCGCTTAGGAAGAGAATCCAAATGGCTTGGGTCCCTTTTAGTGTAACAACTTTACTAAATGACCCTAGTTAGTGTAGTTTGCTGTCGGCTAATGTTTACAGAGCGTCAGTTTGTCCCTGTCAAACATCTAGACGTACATTACACCACTCAAATGTTGACAGGAAGGAAACAAACACCTAGTTACACTATAAGAATGTATATTTATACATAGCAAGTGCTAGTGAAAAGTGAGCATTAGAAACCATGTCAATGAAAACCATCTGAAATCACCAATGGCACTGAACCGGCCCTTGTCAGTGGAGATTTGTCAGCCTTTACCCAAGAGAGAATTCATGAATCTGTAGGCTGTTGTGACCACAGATATTGATGCCGCATTAACAGGCCCAAACGCCATTTTTTGCATTTTCTATGTTGGTTTTGGACGAAAATTTGGGGGAATGATTTCAGCAGAATTACTCTCATATTGGTATTTACAAGCATAATCGAATCGGCAACCATTCTTATTACCACAATACATCAGCATGTCCACCATACTGGAAAGGTCAATATAAGAATTATATTCTGCTTGTTGCAGATGTAACAAAATGAGTACTGATAAAACACTCTGCACAGTTATTATAGAGCTCTGACTGCTTAAAGTTTCTAATTAAAGCTATAAGGCCATAAATAAATAAAATGAACAAACATAGGTTTTTAGATATAGTAACAAACATAGCCATACAAAATCGTAATGTCCAAACTGGCATTTCTTCAATTACCCAACAATGTCAGTTTTTTTTTTTTTTTTTAGTGGCAGAAAAGTTGTTAAGAACATTAAGAACAAAAATAAGAAAAAAAAATTGTTGGTCAACAATTTATCATCATAGAGCTCTGACTGTTTGAAGTTTAAAATTAAAGCTATGAGGCCATGAACAATGAACAAAAATATGATGTTTTATGGATATAATAACAACAACAATAATTATTATTATTACTATGATTATTATATCAATTTAAAAATAATAATATATTTTTTTAATTGTTAACCATAATATTAATAATAATAATACATTTTATTGTAATTGTACATTCCTAATCTGAAACACACTCCATGAATTGAAGAACACTATTTATAAAGGACTATACAATGTTTCAATCCATTGACCTTTCCAAGATGGCGGTGCTAATGACAAATCCAGATCAGCCAAATGCAGCATCCACATATTTTCTATCCGTGATTGTAACATTCAGACTCATTCATCCTCTCAGCAGAACCAGGAATGACAGCTGATTGGCTAAAAGCGTCTGAGGTATTGGTCAATGAAAACCATCTCTTGATTAACAGTTCTTCACCTTACATTACAGAAAATGATCAATAATAAGGGACGATCTGATTGCAGGTCACAGATCATCGGCTCTTTGAACACCTGATACACATCTGGAAAAGGGTGCTACGGTAAAACTGAGCAGAAAATGAGAGTTTCAACTGTATTGACAAGAAAAACTAGTAGACATACCCATTTAATCTACTCGGTCCAGTTCCAAATCATATGAGTGCTTTTTACACAAACAAGACAGAAAAGTTTGGGCATTTATTTGTGGGAAGAGATCATGTGAATTCATAGAGGTCAAGAAATCAACAAAACAGAGGGATGAATTCAGCAAATGAAAGGAGAGAGAAAGAGAGCATGAGAACTTCTGAAAAACTGCATGCAAAGTAAGTATGACCAGATATCTGCTATCTCTCCAAACACAGGTCAAAGATTAGCTGAATAATTGACGTCTTGTGGCCGTATTAGACACTGTGTGACTGTATGAATACATACAAAATATGTCATGCATATTTAAATTACATTGTTGTCATTCTTTTCAGCACAAATGCAATTAATGTGGTGTTATTACTATATAAAACAATTAATTCCTCCTCACTGTCTTTGAATATACTGCGCTGACATTTTCTGGTATACAATAAAATGTACAAGATAAGAAAAACATACAAAACAAAACGTGTTTGTATATGATTTATATGTGAAATTTAGACTGATATTCAAAATAGCGGTAACACTTACAAGGTCTCATTTGTTAACACAAGTTAATGCATTTGTTGCATTCCATCAGTTGCTCAGCAATGGATGCTCTGCAGTGAATGGGTGCCGTCAGAATGAGAGTCCAAACAGCTGATAAAAACATCACAATAATCTACAAGTAATCTACACCACTCCAGTCCATCAATTAACATCTTGTGAAGCCGAAGCTGTGTTTTTGTAAACAAAAGCTGACGTTTTAACTTCAAACCATTGTTTCCGGCTAATATACAAGTCCTCTATCCATAGTATTGCTTTCGGTTACACTTTATTTTGATAGTTCACTTTAGACATTCTACTAACTATAAGTAACTTTGCAACTACATGTCAACTAATTCTCATTCATTTGCAACTACATGTCTACTAACTCTCAGAATAGACTTTTAGTTTAGGTTTAGGGTTAGTAGAATAAGTTGACAATGACATATACTTGCAAAGTTTCTCATAGTCAGTATGTTGTGGACCCATCAAAATGAAGTGATAGAAGATATTAAGCAGACAGTCTACTAATGCTCTAATGAATGCTAGTTGATGCAAAGTTACTTACTGTTAGTACAATGTCTAAAGTGGACTATCGAAAGAAAGTGTTACCTTGCTTTCTCCACTGAAAAGTCATCTAATCTGAATCAGGAGAGAAATCTGCACAGATCAAGCACTGTTTACAAGTAAAAACAGTCCAAAACAGTTCTAAACAAATATATGGGTGGTTGTGAGAGAAAACAGGAGATGGACTTTTTCACTGGAGGAAGCGCTATTATGGATTTGTATTTTAGTCGGTTTGAATTCAAAACGTCCATAACAATGGATTTGTTTCTTACAAAAACACAGCTTTTGGCTTCTAGAGATGTTAATTGATGGACTGGAGTTGTGTGGATTACTACTGTGATGTTTTTATCAGCTGTTTGGACTCTCATTCTGACGGCACCCATTTACTTTGTTCATTGTTAGTTCATGTTAACTAATTTAGTTAACTAATGTTAACAAATGAAGCTAAATTGTTACCAAAATATCTATAATTAATCTGGTTGAGGCATCAAATGTCTCTTTCATGGGATGTTATCCAACACCAGCTATTAAATTATTAGCAATAATAGATGCTTTATGTAAAAAAATTGTTGCAAGATGCCACAACCGTCAGTTCGGGATGCCTTCGGGATGGAGCTGGTGTCTCCATGTTTAACAATTGGTTGTATTTTAGTTTCCACTGTAAGAAAAAAACTTTTAAATGGATCCTCAATATTTCCATTCATTCTCTTTCTAGAAATGAAAAAGTCAACATGACTTGTGCGTGAAATAAAGCATGACATTATTACAGAAAGAAAAATGATGGACATCTGTCTCGACAAAACAAAAACCCTTCCCAACAAACACATAAATGGCTTGAGAACAGAAAAACTCACAAAATGGAGCCAAAGAGGGAAAAGAGATTTAGAGTCAACTCACACAGATATGACTGAATCAGTTGGCGTGTGTGTGTGTGTGTGTGTGTGTGTGAGAGAGTGTTTGTAGGATTATTAGGATTATAACGGCAGAGGAAACAGATGAAGGTAAAGTAGAGGAGACTACATACATCGTTCCCTTTATTCCCCTCCGTGTGATTGGCTCCTGAATCTTTGCCATTGCGTACACGGACGCTGTGGTTCCCATTCTGCCACGTGATTGGCTGGTCAGTGCTGGGGGACGGCAGTGGGCTGTGGCTGGGGTGACTTCCTTCCTGTTTGTGCCTGTCGTTCCTGCACTTTGCACTTGATCTGGTTTGAGAGGTCAGATTGGAAAGGATTGAGTTTAGTGCTTCACTCACAAGTACAATGGCAGTGCACTGCTGAAAATCATTTTCTTATTCAGTATTTTTCAGTAAAATATCTACACATTCTTAAATGAAGACATTTATTTGAGAAGCAAAATGACAAGATATAAAGTATTATTTTCTGAAAGATTTATTAAAAATAAGTGGCTTTAAATAGTAACAAATGTCTACCAATGGAGTAAGAAAAATAAAACTTGTTTTCCCTTTGAATGAAGTAGATTTTTCTGACCCCACTGGGCAATATTTTTCTTGTTTTAAGTATAAACTCACTTGACTTTGATAATTTCAGAAAACAAGATCAGACTATAAACCTTATATAATTTTGCTACTGAAGTATGTTAAGAATGCTTAGATAGTTGTACTGATAAAAATACTGTGAAAGAAAATATTTTTTGCAGTGTATTTGTTGTGTACCACGTATAATAAACTATAGTCCAGGGATTGGCAACTGTTTTGACATGAAATGCTATTTTTAATTTTGTTGCTTATCATACTGCAGGTTGTTTAAAAGTTTAAAATTTGATCAATTGGGATTTTAAAACTGAATTAACAAAAATTGCAGATGCTTTAAAACAACAACAAAAAAATACTTGCAGGAGGGAAAAAAAATATTCTGAAAATCACATTTCTGATATTTCCATTTTTTAAGAAGAAATTAATACTTTTATTCAGCAAGCACAAATTGATAACGAATACATTTATGTTACAAAATATATCTATTTTAAAAAATGCTGTTTTTCTGAGATTTCTATTCATCAAAGAATCCTGAAAAATAAAACGAATCATGGTTTCAACAAAAATATGAAGCAGCAATCTTTTCAACACTGATAATAATCAGTAATGTTTCTTGAGCAGCAAATCAGCATATTAGAATGATTTCTGAAGGATCATGTGACACTGAAGACTGGAGTAATGATGCTGAAAATTCAGATTTGATCATTGGAATAAATTACATTTTAAAATATATTCACATAGAAAACAGTTATTTTAAACTGTAATATTATTTCACAATATTATTGTATTTTTTTATCAAATAAATGCAGCCTTGTGCTTTGAAATGTTCAAATGTAGTGTAGGTCCTTACACAGTTAGTGCAGTAAAGTCATAATAAATGACTATGGCTCTCCTTCAAAGAGTGTAAGAAGCTTTTCTGTCTTTCTGTCATAGTGATTCATTCCCTTTCTGTGATGACAGTGCTGACTAACACCACATTACCACAGTCTTATTGTAGTAACCATGGTATTTTGGCAGAAACTATGTTCACCACAGTAAATGTTTGTTAGAGGAGGTTTGTCGGAGGGCCTGTGAAATGGAGATAAGAGGCCGAATATAAGCCGCACCTGCTGGGTGATTTGGAGACGCTGGCGGTGGAGGAGACGGATCCGCTGCGGGAACTACAGCAGCTGCCTCTGTGCTGAGAACTCCTGCTGGGAGACTCCACTGAACACCTGCGGGACACACACACACAAACACACGTCACACCACACACACTCACACACTCCGCTCACACCGCTTCATCATACACCTCACAGTCTGCGTCATCAATCCTTTCATAAACAATCCATGCATACGGCCTACACTGACATGAGTATGAGTGTTGGGTGTAGTGGGTGGTTGCTAGGATGTTGCTATGTGTTTGCTAAAATGTTCTGAGTGGTTTTCAGTGCATTGCTACTGTAGGTGGTTTCTAGGGTGTTCTGGGTGGTGGCCAGCATGTTGCTATGCATTTGCTAAAATGTTTCAGCTGGTTTACAGTGAATTACTTAATGATTACTCTGGTGCTTTAGACGGTCACTGTGGTGTTGTAGGTTGTTTGAAAGGGTGTTGCTACGCAGTTGCTAAAAAGTTCTGAGTGGTTGTCAATGCATTGCTAGGTGCTTACTAGGGTGTTTTAGTCTGTTTTTTGTGGGTGGTTGCCAGGGTGTTGCTACGTGTTTGCTAAAATGTTCTGAGTTTTGTCAAGGCATTGCTAGGGAGTTTTAAATGGTTATTAGAGTGTTGGGGGCAGTTGCCAGGGTGTTGCTATGCAGTTTTCAGTGCATTGCAAGGTGGTTACTAGGGTGCTGTTGGCAGTTACTGGGGTGTTGCTATGCAGTCGCTAAATAGTTCTGAGTGGTTGTCAAGATATTGCTAGGTGGTTACTAGGGTGTTTTAGGCGGTTTCTTGTGGGTGGTTGCCAAGGTGTTGCTATGCAGTTGGTAAAATGTTCTGAGTGTTGCCAAGTGGTTGTCAGTACATTGCTAGATGGTTACTATGGTGCATTAAATTGTCACTGGGGTGTTGTGGGTGGTTGCCAGTGTGTTGCTATGCAGTTGCTAAAAGGTTCTGAGTGGTTGTCAAGGCATTGATATGTGGTTACTAGGGTGTTTTAGACCGTTTTTTTGTGGGTGGTTGCCAGGGTGTTGCAATTGTTAGGGAGTTTTAAATGGTTACTAGGGTGTTGTAATGCATTAGTAGCATTACTAGGTGAATACTAGGGTGTTGTGGGCGGTTGCTGGGGTGTTGCTATGCATTTGCTAAAATGTTCTGAGTGACTCTCAGTGCAATGCTAGATAATTACTATGGCATTTTAGATGGTTACTAGGGTGTTGTGGGTGATTGCCGGTGTTGCTATGTGGTTGCTCAAAAATTCAGTTGACAGCATTGCTAGGTGGTTTCCAGGGTGTTCTAGATGGTTACTAGGGTGTTGTGGGTGGTTGCCAGGGTGTTGCTATTTAGTTACAAAAAATTGTCTGATTCTGTTTGTTCTGGATGTCAGTGCATTGCTGAAGTGTTCTAGGTGATTTCTAGGGTGTTGTGGGTGGTTGCCTGGGTGTTTCTATGTGGTTGTTAAAATGTTCTATGTAGTTGAATGGCTTAGTGGTTATTGTGGCATTCTAGATGGTTGCCAGGGCGTTGCTATGTAGTTTTTAAAATGTTAAAAAGTGGTTGTCAGTGATAGGTAATTGCTAAGTTTTTCTAGATGGTTGCTGCCTGCTTGCTTACTATCCCAAGTGAAAAATCACAACTCTGATTGCTTAGAACAATAATATAATTAAATCAATAATATCATTAAATCATTAAACTCTGTAATCAGTGCAACGGGTTTTCTTTGTCAAGCATTATGATGCATGAAAGCATAATTCTGAACACTGAGCATTTTTAGAAAAGCAAACAGCAGAATAAATGTCCCTCACCTCTTCTTCTGTTTGCTCTTGTCTTTGTGTTTGTTTTTGGGGCTCCCAGATCTGAAAGGAGAAAACAAACACATATAACTAAATAAGAATTGAATTTAGAGCTTATGTGTGGAGCATTAAAATCTTAAAATCAAAACAGAATTATCTTAAATTATGTCACTGCTTCAGTGACCACTTCTGATACTCTCAGAAATCTCAGAAAAAAAGGTACAAAGGTTGTCATAGTACCTTTCCAAAAGGTACTATAAAGCACCATTTATGTACTAATATGTACAGTTCAGGTACTAACATGTACTTTTAAGGTACTAATATGCACTCTTTTGGGGTAAATAGAGTGCAAAGGTGTACCTTTTTCAAAGATGACAGCTTTTGTACCTTTTTTCTTAGAGTATAGACGTCTATAAGCAGAACTGCATATTCTGCCTTGTTTTCTGAGTGATGTCTGTGAAATGATCAATACTTATTACGTTTATGCTATTTTCTTCAGTTTTGTTTGTACAACTATTCAAAGAGACTGCTATTGAACGAGTGTTTTCTAGGTCAGTCTACTACTGCAGTATCATCGGTTTTTGATTTATCCACCCCTAAACAGCACATACAAGCAAAATGAATTGTGACAGGTCACTTTACATGTCAATGGATGGCTCTTGAAAAAAACTGTAAAGTGGATGTTGGCTCTGCAAAACTAATCCAGCACAGTTCCCAAACCATAAAATCTAAAGGATCTTAGGGTAGCTCAGTGTTTACCTGTGTCTCCTCTTCCTCCTTGAGCCAGATGTGGACCTGACACAAAGGAAATGTTGGGTTAGATATCAGATTATGACTACCAGAAAACTGCTGCTGTTTATATGAGTAGATTTGGTAGTTTTAGGCTTCAGCATTCAGTATTTGGACACTGAAGTCAGACTTAAATGTCTGGATGTCATGCATTAGATACTGGAATATAAAAGCCATTTATTGTTAACTCTTTCCCCGCCATTGATGGAAGTTTCTGACTTTCTGTGTTTTCATTGTTATATGGTAGTAGTTGCTATTACACATCTTCTGAAAGAGTACCGAATCTCTGGATCAAAGCACATGTGAAGAAGAAGCAGAAACAAATTATTGTAAAATGATGCAATCATCAAACATTAAACAGCATATAAATCAAAACTGCCTAACATTACCAAGCGAAATGTCGATCCAGGAACCGGATGCACTAGTTAAGAAAGACGCACGGTCATGCTTTTCAAACAAAATACTTGACAAAAATAAGTTTGTTTGGTTTGAAATGATAAAACAATGTATCTTGTGTTGTTGCCCATTAATAAATCAAGAATAACTGACTTCAGACATCCACTACAAATCAAACAAATACCAGCTGATTAAAAGACACTGAGCAAAAATAATGAAGAAAAGTGGCATTAGTGAAAAGAAAAGATGATGTGGCATTTAAATGATATTATATATCTAATGCAGTGACATTCATTTTTAAATGTGGTTTCAATATCCATATATTTTTATGTTGTGTTAAAAACAATGGTTAAAATACATCTGTCTTACCGACTTTTGCCTTAGTTGGAAGATTTTGAGTCTTTTGCAGATTTTTTGAGTGATTTAACACAGAATACATATACCACATTTTCACCTCTTTGCTCAATTTATACTGAAAAGAGAAATACTTGACTGTCTATGCTCAATTTCTAACTCTCTTTCACACTTTTTCCCCTCACACACAGTCTGATAGTATCGAAGCTGCTGTGATAAGACATCTACACAAGGATCCACGTTTCCGCAGTGTGTTCGCTATTATATACATCTGACACAAACATATACACAAGCACCCAAGCATCTGTCAGTCCTGTCATGTTTTCTTGAAATAGGAAAAAAGGCAGGAGAGAAGAAAGCTGTAATAAAGCCGTCAGGGTAACGTGAGACGAATAAAAATGATCTGTCCTGTACAGAGAAGACTGCATTGAATTGGAGGAATATGCAGCATGTTGGTATCTACACCAAGTGTGTTAATCATATTATAAATATTATTTATATATTATATTTATATAAAAATGATTAAAATATAAATAACTTTTATTGCACACACACACACACACACACATATATATATATATATATATATATATATATATACATATACAAATACAATCAATATTTTATAAATAAATTATATAAATAAATCGATAAATAAATCACACTACAGGCACAAGCCAAAATGCATAAAAACTGAATATACACTTAAGAGGCTATATGAAACTCTATCAGCCCGTGAGCCGGAAATTACATTACATACAAGCTTTATGTTTTATCAGCATGTGTTCCCTGGAAATTGAATACATGACCTTGGTATTGCTAGTGCATTGCTAACTCTATGTCAAGACCACTATACAGAGAATCATATAGCATGTTCAAAACAGACTGCTGTGCGAAAAACCACCTTATGAATTTTAATAGAGTGGAGGTCATGAAAAGAGGAAACTCAGAAGAAACCTGTATAGTGATACACACAGATATACACACTAAGTATAATAATAGAAAGACAGACAGAAACCGAGGCATCTAAATTGCTGACACGTCCGGTTATCAATATTTAGACAAGGAAGTTTTTTAAGGTTGCAAAGGCACAAAATACAGAAGATATCTCTGACATAACAAATTCATGAATATTTGATGAATGCAGAAAGGTCTTTGTGTAAAGCAGGCTTTTCTTGTTCATGTCTGGTGCTATTTTTGGACACTGAGTTGAGTTTGCTCTTGTCTTTGATGCTTCTGGTCAAAATACAAATGCTGATAATAAAATATGAACAAGAACAGTTTAAATCTGCCCGAGCTACTCTTCAGAGAGCCATTTTCTATTTTGTCAAAGATTCAAATTAGACTCTGAGACTATATGTTCAGAATACAAAAGTGCCACGTAAAGTGTACTGTTTAATACCTACCATATGAAGAATGGAATGCAATGTGCACGACTGCAACATTGTCGTCACATGATGCATCTATGCTGCATGTTCAATTTAATCTAAAATGCAACCGTTATTTTGCATTTTTAAACCAATTTTGTGTATAAACAAAACTGATCTAAGGCAATCTAAGCAAATAACAGGTCAATAAGATATAATAAAGTGATAAAACATATTTAAAATAGTGGTTAATAATATTATAATATTATTAATATTATAATTAAATCAGTTTATTTATGTTATTAGAAATGGAAATTTAGATTTAGTGCATTGCATTGTAGTATCTCATGTAGTGTGTTTTGTGTATAATGCACACTTTGACTAATGTGGTACGTCATATTGGTATTAGTGTGGTATGAATACTGAAAGTTTGCATACTGCAGTATACAGTATAATCTAATGAATATTGTCAGGGAGATCAGTGTTAACTGATCGGTGAATGATGTACACCTGTGTGAATGAATAACCACACACACACACACACACACACCTGTCTCTTTTGTGTTTCTTTCCGCTTTTCTTCCTCTTGTCTCTGCGGGTTGGAGATGGGCTGTCAGCTCTGTGGGTCACACAAACACAACAACAATACTGCTGGATGAAATATCACACAAGCACATACCATCATTTTCTTCCATTTTTTCACTGAATTATATTGAAATGTTCCTTGACCCTTTTCACTCTCAAAAAAAACCCTTTTGTTTCTTAATAAAGTATGTCAAGCATAACTAGTACTGTTTATACTTAGAATTTGTTTCATCTGAACAAACCTCTAAACATTCAATTTAAATTTTTGGCTCAAAAACTCAACGTGAGAGATCACACTGGCGATTAAAGGTTAACTTTTAGCTCACTGCATTGTTGGACACAGTGTTTCTGTTGTATATTGCTCGTTTGGCCGGTGTCTTAGGTTATTTAAGTATTCTATGCATTGCATACAGAACATTTGCAAACTATGCACAGTATACACTGGCTGCCGGGTGAACTGACTTTTCAGTACATGATGCTGCATTGCATTAAATCACAGAAAGCACACTGACCGACTGTGCCTTCTTGCCTTCTTCTTTTTCCTCTTTTTTGGCCGAGGGGAAGGTGAACTGCTGGATTTCCTCTTGGTTCTAGAGTAGAAGACAAGAAATGGAGTAAAACAAATGCAGTGTTGGATATACGTACATATATATAGTTGGAGTAAGTTATTAACATTTTACATTATGTTATACTTAATAAGTGACCCTGGACCACAAAACCAGTCTTAAGTCACTGGGGTATATTTGTAGCAATAGTCAAAAATACATTGTATGGTCAAAATTATCCATTTTAATTTTATGCCAAAAATCATTAGGTTATTAAGTAAAGATCATGTTCCATGAAGATATTTTGGAAATTTCTTACCATAAATGTATCAAAACTTAATTTTTGATTAGTAATATGCATTGCTAAGAACTTCATTTGGACAACTTTAAAGGCAATTTTCTCAATATTTAGATTTTTTAGCACCCTCAGATTCCAGATTTTCAAATAGTTGTATATCGGCCAAATATTGTCCGATCCTAACAAACCATACATCAATGGAAAGCTCATTTATTCAGCTTTCAGATGGTGTATAAATTTCAGAAAATTGACACTTAAGACTGGTTTTGTGGTCCAGGGTCACATATAAGTAATCCATTCTGTTACATTGTTAATTCTTTTTGGAAAGTAAAGTTATTTACATTTTAGCTTTGCATTATTTTTCTCATCATCAGCTAGCGTTTTGTTGTTGTTGTTTTTCAGAATGAAAGCACCTGGCCTTGTTTTCCTGTGTCCTGTGTTTCCTGTATGTTTGCATACAGCGCCAATCACTGGATTGAGCTTCAGTGATTATAATGTGAGAAGTGTAGTTATTTTGAATTAAGCTGCATGAAAGAGATGTTTTCAATAGTATTTATTAAGTAAAGTTATGGAAATTTAAATCATTTTCTTAATTGTATTTATTTTATTCATTCATTTATTTTCAGTTTCTCTCAGCGTGTAGGTGTTGAGCTCAGAGCTTCTTTCTCAGCTTTTTACCTGCAGTCATCGTAGGCAGCTGAATCTCGCTCGTAATATTCTCCATCCCAATCACAGTCTTCCTCATAGCCCTTGATGTACGCAGCATTTTCCACGTGATCTTCATCCCCGTGAGGAAGCAGCCTAACCCTGTGCATGCAGGAGGTAAAAGTCAAAGGTCATGACCTGCGCTGGTCTAAAATGCAGTAATGAGCTATTCTGACAATGTCTCAAACTGTGCTCAGATTTGAAAGTCTTCATTTTACTCTATACTTTAATGTTTGTCACCTCTTGGCTCATTTGTATTTTTTCTAAGGGATTTACAAAAAAACAAACAAACAAACAAAAAAACATCTGAGACAAAGTTGATCTATGAAAGAGCAACCTGTGAGCAAAAACATTTTTCTCTGGGCTAAGTCAACATCTATTTATTTTCCCATACCAATAACTTCTAAATCAAAAAAAGAAACAATTATTTCTTTGAAACAGAATAAAGGTGATTATACGATGTGATAATGAGAGCTGATAATGAGAAACTTCACAGAATTCCTACCAAGGTATTAACAGATCTAATTTTCTGTCACACTCACTTTTTATCAAGCCTTTATACTTATCCTCATTATCCTTCCTAACATGTGTCTTGATTAAATAAATTAGCATTCCACGACTAAAGGCGATCTTATCTAAAGCTGTAATGATCAGCTTCTTCATCACAGTGGTAAATGTCACCATCCTGCTTCTGCTTTTTATTAACAGCCTAACACTTTTATGATTTAAAAGAAGGGTTAAAAGACAACATAAGTGTTCAGTGACAGAACAGAAGGGTTAAATGACAACAAACTGTAAGGGTCCTATGACAGAACGGAAGGGTTAAATAACAACATAAGGGTCCCGTGATGAAACAGAAGGATTAAATGACAATATAAGGGTTCTGTGGCAGAACGAAAGGGTTAAATAACAACATAAGGGTCCCGTGATGAAACAGAAGGGTTAAATGACAATATAAGGGTTATATGACAGAACGGAAGGGTTAAATGACAAAACACTGTAAAGCCCCATTTACACCAAGAACGATAACTCTAAAGATAACGATATTAGCGTCCACACCAGTGAACGATATTGTCTGTTTATGCTAAGAGCATGCATGTCTGCCGCTTTAAATGCTTGAGCTCCTTATAGCAGGATGGATTCTGATTGGATGTCAATGTTTTTATCGTTCATCAGCTGGAAAAAAATCGTTCTGAAAATGTTTCAGACAACAATATTGTTTCTCTGTGCCTTTATCGTTATAGTTGTGGTGTGGACTCTGCTATTCTTTAATATTGAGAATGATTTTTAGAACTATATCTTTATTGTTATCGTCCTTGATGTGAACGGGCCTTAAGGGTTCTATGATGGGAAAAGGGTTAAATGACAACATAAGGATTCTGTTATGGAACAGAAGGGTTAAATGACAATATAAGGGCTCTGTGACAGAACAAAAAGGTTAAATGACAAAATACTGTAAGGGTCCTATGATGAAATAAGGGTTAAATGACAACACAAGGATTCAGTGACAGAACAGGAGGGTTAAAAGACAACAGACTGTAAGGGTCCTATGAAGGAACAGAAGGGTTAAATCAAGACATAAGGGTCCTGTGATAAAACAGAAGGGTTAAATGACAATACAAGGGTTTTGTGACAGAACGGAAAGATTAAATGACAACATAATAGTCCTATGATGGAACAGAAGGGTTAAATGACACCATAAGGGTCCTCTGCTAGAACAGAAGATTTGTAAGATATAGCAGAAATGTTGTGTTGCTGGAGCTATAATGGTTCTTGTGGGCAGAATGACTAGAACAGGAGGTTAGGTTTAAGATGAAAAGGCTTTTTTATTAGATTGGTCTCTGGGTGAAGGAGGTGATGTACGGTCCCTGAGGATTCCTCTGGGCTGTGCTACGGCATTAACACAGGGTCATTTATGATCTGTAGAGAATATTAAATCATCTCCTTCTTCTGCACCTGATAAAGGACCTGCACCCACAAGCTACAGGTATAAGAAAGTTTGTATGTGTACCTGCTGAAACAAACACATTCAGCCTATATGCGGCAAAACACAACATCTTATTTATGAACCTATTTCAACATGACTTCATGTAAGCCAACGTTATGACTTGTCTTTAGGCAACAAAGCTACATTTCCCATTATCCTCCATGACAACATTAGATTATAAAATACACTAGCTAAAGCCTTTAATGTTCATCAATTGCGCTTCATTTGGATGTTTCTGTTCATCGGTAGCTAAAAAAGAGAGAATGCACTTCCCAAAGATTCATTTTAGTGAGTTTGTTCAGACAGTTCATGTAAATGAACCAGAAAGAGAAATGATTCATTTCAATCGCTGGGAAGCATTTTTGCATTGCATTATTTAGCTAAATGGTTTTCCAGCGAGTTACATAAATTAAAGTGTTTCTAGTTTTAGTTATTGTATTTAATGTACACTTATCTATTAAACATGCAGCATCTATTCACTGGCACTGAGATCTGTGTTATGGATGGTTTCTATCAGTGCTGGTCAGCATTATCATTAATCACAGGAATACAATGTCACACACAAACGCTATCCGATACTGTCTCTACAGGAAACACACACTATATTCAATTACGTGTGGAAAATAAGATCAGAGCGGATCAATGGTTTGCTCGTTTACTGTCTGACAAACATCATATGTGATTGACTCACGGTGGACGTGGGTGCAAGCCTTCTCGAGTTATCACACCCTCCTTCTCCATCAGCATCTGCCGAAACGTTCCAACCTTCTGCCGGATTTCTTCTTCGGAATATCTGCAAACAAAAATGAAAGCTGTCAACCGACAACAATCTCCTCAATAAAACACGGTTTAAAGAATCTTTCAGGTCTGGAGTGATTTTCACTCACTGGATGATAAAACAGGTGAAAAAATCCCAGCAAACATTGACGGAGGGAGCCAAGCAACCATAATTAACCCTGCCAGCAACCACCCAGAAAAAACTTTTGCACTGGTCACCACTTACAATTTCTTCAGAAAGTGTGAAAGTCTTGCCTCTTTTAGAGATGTGCTACAAATGTGTGAATAATTGCAGCATAGAAACATTCGGCTGCGCTAAAGGTTTGGATATTAAAACGTTTTCCATTCTCGTTTTCTCCAGAGCGCATCCATCAGGAAACAAGATTAGTGTAGTGTGTGTGTGTGTGTGTGTGTGTGTGTGTGTGTGTGTGTGTGTGACTGTCATGCCACGCAGTTTGGCTGTAATGTAATTTCAGAAGCGCACAGCTGCCTGCAGGGGGCGCCGGACCAGAGAAACACTCTTTATATTCACTCAATGTCACCCTGCAGAAATCTATGGGTGGCAAAGGTGACTTGACAGTCAGCACACAGACAACAGTTTGCGCTTGATAACATTTGAACCCATACTGTGCAAAAAGAGATGGAACTGAAATCCTGTTCCAAACCGGTTGCCTATGCACACAACATGTCGAGGCATCACAGAAGTGCTCCCTTCTTTCATCAAATTCTGAAAAAAAATAAAATAAAAAATCTATCAAATATGTGAAGTGAAATATGTGAGAAATGTCATTTATTTGAATGAATCATTCTATAAATAACAAAAAGCATTGTAATAGTTACATTACAAGTCAAAATTTGGAATAATTAAGTCATAAAACATACCGTAAAAACGGCAATATTGTGAAATTATTACAATTTCTAATACTTACTTACTTACTACCCATTATGCCCTTGGCATGTAGGGCAGCAACATAAGCCTTCCACTCCTGTCTGTTTTGAGCCAGCCGATTTCTAATAATTGTTTTCTAATTAAATATATTTTAAAATGTAATTTATTTCTGTGACGCAAAGCTGTATTTTCAGCATCATTACTGCAGTCTTCAGTGTCACTTGATCCTTCAGAAATCATTCTAATACGCTGATTTGCTGCTTAGTTATTATCAGTTATTGTTGGTGCTTAATTATTAATAATGTTTCTTAGAGTTTTCAATGTTGAGAACAGTTTATGCTGCATAATATTTTTGACATTCTTTTTTCAGGATCCTTTGATGAATAGAGTTCAAAAGAACAGCATTTACTGAAACAGAAATCTTTTGTAACATTATAAATGTCTTTACTGTCATTTTCTATCAAGTTAATGTATCCTTGCTGAATTTTTTATTTATTTTTTATCCTAAACTTTTAAATGTTAATGTATCATGGTTTCCACAAAAGCACAACTGTTTTCAACATTGATAATAATCAGAAATGTTTCTTGAGCAGCAAATCAGTATATTCGAATGATTTCTGAAGGATCATGTGACACTGAAGACTGGAGTAATGATGCTGAAAATTCAGCTGCGCATCACAGAAATAAATTACATTTTAAAATATATTCAAATAGAAAAACAGTTCATTTAAATTGTAATAATTATTTCACAATTTTTACTGTATTTTTGATCAAATAAATGCAGCCTTGGTGAACAGAAGAGATTAAATTACTTTTAAAATGATTTGACCGGTAGTGAAAATGTAGTTTAAATAATGACTATTTTCCCCAATATTTGTGTGTGCTGTGCATTTTTATGCATTACAGCAGCTTACCAACACGCTACCACTAAAGTCAACTGCGGGTCAAATCTTGTGCATTTCACAATGATGTACACTGCTCCATTTCAGTCAGCATGCTCACTATGCAGGCAGCAGACAGCAGGGCTGATCACTAGGTTTTGGAGCAGAGCAGGGGTCGAAGCAGCACATGACATGTATGTCGAGGTGTGTTGATGTAAGTCACGTGAAAGGGTCTTAACACAGCGGCACATGAAACCTGCACCTGCTGTCTGGTTAAAGTAGACTGGTGTAACCAGGGGCAACCATTGTGCATTCAGTTCAGCTGGTAATGTATGGCATCACAATAGCATGTTTTATCAGCCTCTGCCCAGAGCAGCTGCACACAGTGGCGTATGAGGAAGATGATGTGCATGTTTGTGAAGAAGCCAAACTTTCCTGCTATAAAAGCTTGTGCTGGAGGGGCTGGAGATAATGCTGCTTTATCAAATCCATTCCGACATATGCGCGCACACACAAACACAAGATAAAAATGAATTTCTGTGCTTTTTTTGTGCAATATGAACAGAGGACAGCGGGTAGAACAAACAGAAGCACACACATTTTTCCATTTTTCCTTTCTAATGTCTTTCTTATGAGTTCATGATCATTGATGATTTTAACATTTTTAGAATTCACTTAAAACTTTATTTTGTACATTTTCCATTTCTGGTGCATTCACGTCCTCCTGGGAAGTTTGTGTATATGAGTTTGGAAGCCGTCATTATGACCTCAGGTGTGTTCAAATCAGGTTGGAGTAAGACAGAGATGCAAAATTTCTCTCTACATCTACACAATGATGAATAACGAATATACATCGGGTGTATTTTTGCTTTTTTTTTTTTCTATTCAACTTGTGAAGGTGCTGTAAATTGAATCATCATATATTCTGTTTTATTCGTACAATAATATGGTATTTTGTCCATGCAATTTAGTTTTATCAATAATTCGAACAAATTTACCATTAATACAGATGCTGTATCCATTGCATCTGACATGTTTTCCCAATGACACGCTCAACACCCAAATCAACTATAATTTTGAATATCTCGTTTGTGACCAATTATTTTATTAGGCTTCCAAATGTTACAGTATTGTATAATAAATAAAATAAGCATGCATAAACTACCATTCAAAAATGTATCAATGTTGAAAACAGTTGTGCTGCATGTGTTTGTTCAAACTGTGATATTTTATTTTTCAGGATCTTTGATGAATAGAAAGTTCAAAAGAACAGCATTTGTTTGAAACAGAAATCTTTTGTAACATTAGAAATGTCTTTGCTGTTACTTTTGATCAATTAAACGTGTCTTTGATGAATAAAACTAATAATTTATTTTTAATAAAGTCTTTCTGAAAACAAACTGTATATTTGAGTGTATAAGTGTATATTTGAGATGACAACTGATGCCAATCAGTGAATTAAATATGCAGCATAGAGCTGTTCAGTATTGCACATTACTTGCTATTTCACTTTCTATTTATAAAAATAAGTGGAAGGCAGTACATGGACTCCTATGTCAACATGATCTGCAGGGGGCTCTAGCCATGTTTGGAAATAGCAACTGTAACACACACACACACACACACACACACACACTCACACACGCCTACATTCTGGCCACAATGGATAAGGCCTTAATAAGCCAATTAGATAATAATGACAAGAGCAAAGTCACCATCATTAGCAGAAGACTCCTGGGACATTAATGCACCTTCTGTCTGTTTTGTTTAACAGTGAATCGATGGCGCTGATTAACCTCGATTAATAGCACATACTCCCCTGTGCACCTAATGAAGCCAGTTCAATGCAGAGCACACAGAGATGGATTATAGAGCACAGTGCGACAAACCAGAAATGCATCTTATTGATCAATAATATCAATACTGATGGTGCAGACTGTACTGACAAACTATCAACTCGTGCAGAATTTATTTCAGTGAAAGAAACTGATTTTATTGTGCATGATTTTATTGTGAACAAGATCAATTTAGGTGTTTAACGTTCTTGAAAGGCTCTCTCAATGTTACGAACAAGCGTTCTTTTAGTAATGTTAGTAGAACGTTTGTTCGGCTATCTGGTCTTTAATAACATTCTCAAAACATTAGCACAAACATTATTTATTATTTCTGAAAAATTTTACTTGGACATTTATCTTTTTTTTTTTTTTTTAAATGTTACTTGAATTTTCAGAAAACATTCAAAAGTAACATTCTCATAATGATTGCAAAATTACAAAATGGAATGTTTCCTTAATGTTCAGAGAACGTTCTTAATGAGAACTTAATGAGAACGTTCTTAGAAAATATTTTTGTTAACTGCTGAAAGTTGAATGAATGATGTGAATCATTAAATGCAATCATTAAATGTAATCTGTGAATTTGTGGTTCATTAAAAAAATACTGGCTCAAAAGATTTGAAACGAACATTGCTAACTAACGACTGCATATGGAGAATAAATGTTGAAATGAAGTGTTATTTTCTTTTCTTTCTAAAGAGAAAGACCTGTTAGTGTTTAAAACATTTAAAAGAGTAATGCATCAAGAAACAGCATGTTTTCCTTAAAATGAAGTGGAGTAAAAAGTTAGATATTATGCTTTGGAATATAGTGAAGGAAAAGTAAGCTTCATAAATATAAATTTATTACCTATTCAGTTCTCATACAACCGCACACAACATATGGCTATGAAACACCAATAACAACTTAACTATAAGTGTGTCTTACTCTTGCCGTATTGTTGAAATTAACACAATACTAAAACTTTTTACATTTCCCTTCTCTTAATATGGTGATATGATGTAATCATCAGTTCATAAATCATTTGATTCAGAATGAATTCCTCTACCCAAAACCCTGACCATGCATGTTTCAAAAATGCCTTTTTTATCAAAACAACACGCTCCACCTCTAGAACAAGTCTAAAAGTACTTTCAAAACCAAGATCGGCATTGGATTTGACTTGAAATAAGTGTTTATTTAACGTGGCATGAGTTGATCTGATTGGTTGGTGGTTTACAGTAAGGTTAAATGCTAAAGTCCAATAAAAAGGTTCACGTGGAGCCCTCATGCATATTAATGAGCCTCAGACTCGTCTGGGAATCCAGTTACATAATGAACTACATCTTTCCTTACTGGAGTCGATCTATCTATCTGTCCATCCACTGAGTCTCAGCACGCTTCTCCAGGGAGCGTGTCAATAATACATGAAGCCTCATCCTCGTCTCCATCTGTCCTTCCCGTCTCTCTGGCCTCGAACGGGTCTGATCCCAGAGGTGGGGGCAGATGGAGGCCTTGGGCCGCTGGCGTAGCCGGTGGCGGTGGAGCGATTAACCGGAGCGCCGCTCCAACAGTAACACTCCACTAATTGGTTCCTGCTGGGGTGAAAATGCCAGACGACCAACTACTGCTGGATTTCTTCACCTGTTTTATCATCCGACAGGTGCAAAACCGCATGCCAAGTCGCTTAGAATAGAACAGCACACCTCTGCTCAACAAGACGCGTGAAGCACAAACAGGCCGTATTTAGTTTACACTCCAGGCATTTCTAAAAAGAAATTCAGTGGACCTACTGTATTGCCACAATTTAAATAAATGCATGCGCTGAAAAAAGGCAGCCTAAAAATAGTAACATCAAAATGAACTGATATATAAAAAATAAAATAAAATAAACTTATACTCGTTTTGTTTTGGCTAGATGCCAAGCCAACATTTCTCATTCATTTAGTTTAACTTTAAGTACTAAAATAACTCAAATGAAATAAACTAAAACGAATACATAAAAATTCATATATATATATATATATATATATATATATAATGACTAAAACACCCAAGAATTACTAAAACTTTAATGAAAATTAATAAAAATATACAAAAACATATCTAAAAATAAAATCTAATAACAGCACACCTCTGTTTGATGAGACACATGGAAGCACAAACGCTGCAAACATTGAAGTTTAATATTGCATGTTTGTACAAATCATCAAACACTAATAATGATGAGTCTTATGCATAGATATGCGTATGTGCTTCATCCATCTGCCTATGTAATCAAGCTAAAACAAGCTGGGCGAGTAAGAAACTGTGTGTGTGTTGTGTTGGGGCAGGCTGTATAGAAGAGGTTACGGGGTTAAAGACTTAACGGGGGGAGTGTCGCATCGGTTTATATCCACAGCATCAGAGAAGAGCCTCCAGTCGCCATTATAACATTTAATTCCCCGCCGCTCTCTGTGAAACACCCCTGCAATTATTCTGCATCTCACTGATATCTGATTCATAGAGACAAGCCCTTCGTTTAAAGGAACGGTTCACCTAGAAATCATTTATTCTTCCTCATGTCATTCCAAGCCCATGACTGTCTTTCTTGTGTCGATTGAGAGAATTTAACAATTTAAAACTGGCATTTAAATGTATTTGGAAACTATACTGTATCTAAAAGTAAAAACTTTTACAAAATACAAACTATGCAGTTGTTTAAAATGTTTTTCTGATTTCTTTTTTCTTTTTCTATCCATATACCCCTAACATATTTGGTTATATTTATTCTTGTTTGTACACTATTCTTGGTTCTACAAGCTCTCAAATCTCATTACGCTTATTCAAACTTGATCAAGAGATGCACATTAATTCAAACCTGAGGCGATGCATCTTCATGAGTCATGTTTGAATATGCATAAATGCAAATGAGATTAAAGAGCAACAATGAAGAGTAAGTTTTTCAGCAAAAAAAAAAACAAAACTATCATACAATTTGTTATACAGCGCAAGAGTCATGCTGGCTACGGTTATGCTGCTTTTTAGTTCTTGTATGTAAAACAGCTTGAAGGATTCTTCAAAATCTCATTTGCATTGCAAGAATGAAGTCATGCGGGTTTGGATCAACATGAGGGTGAGTAAATGATGACAGAATGTTATTTTTGGCTGAACTGTCCATTTAAAAAGCCTCAAGGATGACATGTGGAAGTCTCTTGTACAAACAGAGATAAGCAGAGGACACGCGGCCGCTGAAGCATGTTTAACACAAGAAAACCAGATCTTCCGCAAACGCTACACGGAGCTCGTCTGACTTTCACAGAGCTGCACGCCGTCTGCCGCTACTCACACTGGGACGAACATATGGAGAGCCAACATCTCCCAAAGCAGAGCACAATTAGTCATCATGCAGTGTGTGTGTGTGTGTGTGTGTGTGTGTGTGTGTGCGTGTGTGTGTGCGCTGCCAGATGGTTGATCCACCACCCTCCTCCATCTCCAATATCCTGCTCCACAACATCGTCATCAATCTAATAACTATTACTCAGAGCTCCTAACAAGCAACCATTTCCACTAATAAGAGGATGCAGAACATGAAAATAAAATGAGATGGTCTTCATACTGTACGTGTGACTTCATACAGACAGACATGCAGTGTTTGGGAAACCTGTTTGAAAACAGTCGTTATTTTCATAATTCCACTGGTTGGCGCTAGAGGTGCAGAAATTACACAGTTCGCTTTTAAAGGGGCCATGTTCTACTAGGTTTTGATAAGCATTGGTTCTATTCTATTCTATTCTATTCTATTTCACCCAAATAGAAATTCTGTCATCATTTACTTTCACTTATGTCATTCCGTATTGTTATTGTCAACTAGAACAAAAACTATTAAAAATAATTGTCTTTATTGAAATAATGCTGAAATAAAATGAAATAAAATATTGGTTCCAAAACTTGAAATAAAACAGTCCAATAAAAATCAAATCAAATAAAATAAAAAATGAAGTACAAAATGGCTAAAACTAAAACTGAAATAAAATAAAGCTAAACAGAAATATAAATATGATAAAAGCACATAACAAATAGACTCAAACTAAAATTTAAATGAAAACTGAAAATATAGCTAATTCAAGAGCTATGTCTTATTGAAGCTAATTCAAAATATTAATAAATACTATAATAGAATATAAATAATACTAAAATAACACTGGACCTCATTGACATTCATTGTATTGACTTTCAGATGATTTATCTTTTGTATAACAGTTTTTATTGTTGTTTGTTATGGTTAAATTGTATTGTATATTTATTTTTTATTTTTTTTGTCATTTTTTGTATATAATGCTTTTGCAATATTGTATAAACACAATCATGCCAATAAAATACTTTTTAAAAAAAACCTAAAGGTTAATTTTTAGGTGCTGAACTATCCCTTATAATAAGGACAAACATTTTCATTCAAACTTATTTTCTTTGTCAAGATTGGTGTCATTCTTCCACTTGTAATCTAGTGTTGTCATGTAAACTAATGTTTATAGTCTCTCTATGGCAGCTGTGCAGTGATATACACTAGATCCCCACTGGATCACTGGATTGACCAATCAGATGACAGGACTGAAACTATCTGTTCTACACATGCAATCCAAGACTAAACTGCTGATAAACCAAACATGCTTTCCTCTGTTTCTTGATGAATGGAAGCAGAAATTCAGGCCCACTCAGCACCTCATTCACTAAGCATTTAAGCACGTTAGCAGATTTCTAATCCTGAACTGAAGTAAATCTTTCATCAGCTTTTGTGCGCTGAGCCGGTTCCCCTGCGGCGGTGTTTTTGTGCTTTATCACCATCATTCATTCTGCCTCAAGGTCACACAGCTGCTGTTTAATTAGAGACACTCAGAGCTGCCTCAGAAGGCCGTCAGGCGCGGGCCGAGCGCAGACGTCTGCAGGATTAGAGCAGATGTCAGTCAGGCCACAAATCCTCCACCACATCACAAATACAGCAGCATTACAGGCCATTTGCTTTACTGCTTCCTGCAGCGCTGTGGAGCGGTCAGAACTGGACTGAGAAGGACTTCTACAGAAGGAGAATTCAAATGAACTGAAATTCACAGAAATTCACAAATTTGTCATTTTTTAACTACAAAAAAAAGGCTGTATTTAGTTAAAAGCACTCAAAAAGTTTGGGGTCAGTAATATTTTATAATGTTACTCAAAGAAGTCTCTTATGATCACCAAGTTAAAGGGCAAAAAAATTACTTGAAGTATATTGCAAAATATTCAAATATATGCAAATTCTTATCACATTATAATGTAGAGAGAATGACTGCATTACATAATTTGCAACTTAAAGTTTTCATCTAATATTTATATAGCTGAAAATATTATATATATATTATATGAATATAATATATATATATATATATATATATATATATATATATATATATACAGTCATGGCCAAACATATCGGCACCCTAGGTAAATATGATCAAAGAAGGCTGTGAAAATTAATCAATTTTGATCTTTTATTTAAATAATTCACAAAAGTTTAACCTTTCATTGGATAATAAGAATTTAAAATGGGGGGAAATATCATTATGAAATAAATGTTTTTTCTAATACACATTGGCCACAATTATTGGCACCCCTAGAAATTATTATGAGTAAAATATCTCTGAAGTATATTCCCATTCATATTCACAGTTTTGAGCACACCAGCGTGATTATGAACATGAAATTATCCAGCCATGGCTTCCTGTTTCACAGAAATATAAATAGGAGGGAAAACAAAGCCCAAATTCCCTTAATCATCCATCACAATGAGAAAAACCTTCTTCTCTTCTCTGATCATATTTACCAAGGGGGCCGATATTTTTGGTCATGACTGTATATATATATATATATATATATATATATATATATATATATATATATATTAATATATTGCAAAATGTAATTTACTCCTGTGATCAAAGCTGTATTTTCAGCATCATTACTCCAGTCTTCAGTGTCACATGATCGTTCAGAAATCATTCTAATATGCTGATTTGCTCAAGAAATATTTAATATTATTATCAATGTTGAAAATAGCTTCATATTTTGAGGAAACGTGATACGTTTCAGGATCCTTTTATGAATTAAAGTAATTTCTTCACTGACCCCAAACGTCTGAATGGGAATGTATATATTTCGTCATATTTAATAAATTAACTTTTATGGATCAGAGTGGAAGACCAATTATTTTCCCAGAACGCTGAATTTCTTTTCATTTGAATTCAGTAAATTCCATTTCCTGTCATTCTGATTCAAATTACAATCCAACTTCCTGTGCAGTCGATTCAATTCAAATTCACAATCAGTACTCAAAGGAACGATACACTTTCCTTCAATAGTTTGTGCAAGATATGTTAGTCAGATAACTAGTTAGCTTAATATGTCAGCACTTTAACAAACTCACCCTGCAGGATTCTCTTTGAATTGTTGCACTGCCAAGACAATAGCAGAAATCCACAGAAGAGGACTTTGTGGCAATATTGAGAATGCAATTGTGAATTATGAATTGTGCTCTGACACATTTCAGAATGCAACAATCCATAAAATCAAGTGTTTCTGTTCTGGTGCTTGCTTAGTTTAGACCTCAGTGCATGAAGAAATACCAGCGTTGCATTTCTGCATCAGAAATAATGCAAGAACTACTGTAAATAAAACAACAGCGCAGGCAACTGTGCACTGTGATTTCATATTCTCCTTCATGTCTTTGCTGTTCATGTGACGTCTCACGCATGAAAAAAAATCACGTTTCCTTTGTAAAGCGCAAATATTGTAGTCATATCGAAGTATGCTTTTTTGAAGTTGTAAATAAAAAAAAGATTATTGGAGTATGTTTTATAAGAAAATACTATTTCAGTATTTCTACTTCAAAATTCCATGTTTTATTCAATGTACTTGCCATTTCTTTGTAATTATTTGTGAAATTTACAAGCAATTTCTTAGAGAAAATTCTTTTTCCAGTGCAGTGAAGACAAGTGAATGGAATCAATGTAAATGTCAATTATAAAAAATTATAAACATTTTGA
This sequence comes from Onychostoma macrolepis, assembly GCF_012432095.1. Taxonomy (NCBI): domain Eukaryota; kingdom Metazoa; phylum Chordata; class Actinopteri; order Cypriniformes; family Cyprinidae; genus Onychostoma; species Onychostoma macrolepis. The sequence goes on along the minus strand of NC_081159.1, from coordinate 42,375,990 downwards.
CTTTAAGTTGATTATAAGCACAAAATATAATTTATTTGAAGCATATTGCAAAATATTCATTTATATGCAAATTCAGACAATGTTTAGAATGTAGAGGGACTGACTTTATTACATCATTTGCAACTTAAACACATTATTTCAACCATAGTCCAAGGCAAGATTTTGAATTACGTTTAAATTTGACTTTAAACTCTTTATTTATGTAGAATGTAGAATATAAAGAGACTTATAGTATTATGTCACAATATTATTTAAGTAAGTTTTTAAGTGTATAAAATATTTTAAATCAGCTTTATTTCAATTAATGATTTCAGAATTTTTTATAGTTTTAGTTTTATCTCACAATACCAGCACTGGTGAGTCACTTATGAGGCTCCTGTCCATTTAGGATGCTGCTTTAGATATACACGTGCATCTCAATAAATTATAATGTCGTGGAAAAGTTCATTTATTTCAGTAATTTAACTCAAATTGTGAAACTCGTGTATAAAATAAATTCAATGCACACAGACTGAAGTAGTTTAAGTCTTTGGTTCTTTTAATTGTGATGATTTTGGCTCACATTTAGCAAAAACCCACCAATTCACTATCTCAACAAATTAGAACACTTCATAAGACCAATAAAAAAAACATTTTTAGTGAATTGTTGGCCTTCTGGAAAGTATGTTCATTTACTGTATATGTACTCAATACTTGGTAGGGGCTCCTTTTGCTTTAACTCTCTGGGGTCTGAGGGTGTTTTGGGGCCCTGGAGAAGTTTTGACATGCCCTGACATTTGTGCTTTTTTCCGTTGCTTATAAACATATGAGGTGATCAGTTTGTAGCACTGCTGAGGTGGTATGGAAGCCCAGGTCATTTTCCTCTTGACAATACCCCATAGATTCTAGTCTATGGGGTTCAGGTCTGGTGAGTTCTTGGTAAACGGGTGCAGTGACTTTGGTTTTAAAAAAACACAATGGACCAACACCAGCAGATGACATTGCACCCCAAATCATCACAGACTGTGGAAACTTAACACTGGACTTCAAGCAACTTGGGCTATGAGCTTCTCCACCCTTCCTCCAGACTCTAGGACCTTGGTTTCCAAATGAAATACAAAACTTGCTCTCATCTGAAAATGGGACTTTGGACCACTGGGCAACAGTCCAGTTCTTCTTCTCCTCAGCCCAGGTAAGACACCTCTGACGTTGTCTGTGGTTCAGGAGTGGCTTAACAAGAGGAATACGACAACTGTAGCCAACTTCCTCGACACGTCTGTATGTGGTGGCTCTTAATGCCTTGACCCCAGCCTCAGTCCATTCCTTGTGAAGTTCACCCAAATTCTCGCCCAAAATCGATTTTGCTTGACAATCCTCATAAGGCTGCGGTTCTCTCGGTTGGTTGTGCATCTTTTTCTTCCACACTTTTTCATTCCACTCAACTTTCTGTTAACATGCTTGGATACAGCACTCTGTGAACAGCCAGCTTCTTTGGCAATGAATGTTTGTGGCTTACCCTCCTTGTGAAGGGTGTCAATGATTGTCTTCTGGACAACTGTCAGATCAGCAGTCTTCCCCATGATTGTGTAGCCTAGTGAACCAAACTGAGAGACCATTTTGAAGGCTCAGGAAACCTTTGCAGGTGTTTTGAGTTGATCAGCTGATTGGCATGTCACCATATTCTAATTTGTTGAGATAGTGAATTGGTGGGTTTTTGTTAAATGTGAGCCAAAATCATCACAATTAAAAAAACCAAAGACTTAAACTACTTCAGTCTGTGTGCATTGAATTTATTTAAAACACGAGTTTCACAATTTGAGTTGAATTACTGAAATGAATGAACTTTTTCCAAGACATTCTAATTTATTGAGATACACCTGTAGTAGACCTGTAGTGCTATTGCCCTACACCAACCCTACACCTAAACCTACCCCTTACAGGAGACTTTCTGCATTTTTAGATTTTTAAAAAACTTAATTCTGTGTGATTTATTAGCTTGTTTGCCCGTGGGGACCTCAATTTAGGTCCCCACCGTGACACAAGTCCCCATGAGTCTGTGTGTATTCAGGTCTAAGTCCCCACCTGAATAGAAAAACAAGTACACAGACACACACACACACACACTGAATGGTCCTTTCAGTGACTCACTCACCCCTGTTCCTCCATCATCTCCTGAAGCTCCATGCATTTCAGCTCCACCCTCCTCTTCCTCTCATGGTCCAGAATCTCACGGTGAGCCTTCTTCACCAGGACAGGCTCAGGTGGGACTCCCTCTTCCTCCTCCGGCTGCTCGTCGGCTTTGGGATGTGTGGCCGCGGGTGTCTCGGGCTGCAGGGGGACCCCGTTAGCGGTGTCCTCAGGGGAGGGAACCCTCGCCCCATCGTACATGGCCACGGCACTCTGACAGACACAAACACAGAGACATGAGATCTGAAATTCCAGAGGGATTCAGGAAGTGTATCACAGACCAGAGTTATTATATAACTACGACTGAAACTAAAGGCATTCACAAAAAAACATTTTCATTAATCGCAATAAAATAAATGTTAACTGGAATAAAGTAAAAAAAAATATATATATATTTTATAAAAATACTAACATAACAAATACACCCAACAAAATTATTAAAAATATAATTATTATTTAATTATTAAAACTTTAAAGTGAAAAATAAAAATATAAAAAATACATTAAAAAATAAATAAATAAATGAATAAAAACTACACAGACAGTATTTAGAAAGAAAAACTAGTAAAAATAATAAAAACGTAATTATTAAAACTTTAACTGAACTGAAAATTATAATGGAAAACATAAAAATAAAAACTTATAAAAAATACAAATTTTCTAAAAAACGAAAATAGTATCTTTTTAGTATTCATATCTTTAAGAAATTAATACTTTTATTCATTCAAGGATGCATTAAAAATTAACTAAAATTTACAGTAAAAAATAATATTCAAAAGATTTCTTTTTTAAATAAATGCTGTTCTTTTGAACTTTCCATTCATTAAAGAATCCTGAAAAATAAAATGTATCATGGTTTCCGGAAAAATATGAAGCAGCACAATTGTTTTCTACATTGATATTAATCAGAAATTTTTATGGAGCAGCAAATCAGCATATTAGAATGATTTCTGAAGGATCATATGACACTCAAGACTGGAGTAATGATACTGAAAATTCAGCTTTGATCACAGGAATAAATTACATTTTGAAATATTCACACAGAAAAAATACTTTTGCAAAATCTTAATAATATTTCACAATATTACTGTTTTTCCTGTATTTTTGATCAAATGAATGCAGCCATGGTGAGCAGAAAAGTCTTCTTCCAAAAACATTAAAAAATCTTAATAGCCATTGTTGCCTTTTGAACAGTAGTGAATAATTAATGCAAAAAATGCCATCAAATCAACCGCACCACCACATTCAGACCTCACTGGCATTAAGAGGAAGAAATAAGACACGACTGTTTTCTGCCCTGATAACAACAACACAAGCAGCAATAAAGACATGCAAGCTTTTATTTTCACCCATATCTTCAGTACAGGACACAGACTGCAATTGCATGCATATATAAATTAGGAGCAAATGTCTCTTTTATAGTTTGCATTCACAAATATAAGCTCTATTTTATGTTACAGGAACTATGAACTCACAGGAATCTCGATGTTGAGCATGTATAATGACTGACTGAATAACACAGTCCATTGTCACATTAACATCCAGCCAGTAATTCCCATCCACAAAGAAGATATTCTCACCTAAATGAATTGGTATAATAAATGGCAGTATTTTTGCTCGAATCATATTGGCTGCTGGCAATATACCACTAAAATGAGAACGGGAGAGAAGCGTCTGGATGAGATCCCAGAACCTGCGACTAATGGTCTCGTATTTCAAAATAGAGACTGAGTTCATCACTGTCACCGCAAACTCTCACATGATCTTTCCCTGCGTGAGGTCTTTGCTGCAGGCTCACATTTCCATAAAGGTTTTGCTGTTTATTTGGATGTCATATGTATGTCTGAAATATTTGTTTTATGTGCATAACAATAATTAAAAAAAAAAAAACATTTAACCTATTTTGAAAATTTTTAGATAGATTTTCATTGTTTATTCCATTGATACATTTTTTATTTATTTCTACATATCTTATTAAAGGGGATGCTATTCAACATCCACAACCAGCAAACTGTATGAAATATATGTAACAATATTATATTTTAAGAAAATGGAATTCAATGAACATTTATTTTCATAATTAATAAATTTTTGATGTCTTCAATTTATTACAGCAGATAAAAATTCCAAAACAATTTCTCTATTTTATTAAGGAACATTATTCAACATTCAAAACCCAAAAATATCACACACATTGTTTTCAATATAACAATATAATGTAAAAATGTCAGAACTTCAACAAACATTTATTGTAAAAAAAAATTTTATTTCTTCAATTAATTACAGCAGATAGAACAACCTTTATATATATATATATATATATATATCTGCAATATTGTTAAGAATATATAATATTGTTATGAATATATGCAATATATAAATGTGAATTACCTGGACAAACTACCTGGAGAGATTTGGCCTCATCGATCTTTTTTTATTAAAAATATTCATATAATTGTTTAGATTCAGTAGAAGAGACAACAGGAGTGCATAGACAGTAGAGTGTAAAATATTCTCTTTTCTCTTTAATCACGCAGTCAGAGCTGGGTGCTAAAAGGTTTCGATTACAGATGCTTGTTTTATAGCATGGACTGATGATGGAGGGTGGCATTCTTTGTGTTGTTTAGCACGCCGTGGATTGTGGGTAAAGTCACGAAGCAGCGTAGAGCTGAACAGGTGGCGGAACAGCAGGCGGAATCATCACTGAATTCATTACACGCTAAATCTTTGCCTCAGATATCTGCGACTTGAATACTTATTCTCCCCATAAGTCTCTGAATGATTTCCCTTTACATTCATTGTGTCTTCTGACATGTGACCTTTGATGGCTATAAAAGCAAATACACAGGACATGAAGCAGCATACTGTACTGATTTATTCACTTCTCACATACTAAATGATATTTAAGTGCCCATCTCTATTAAAGTGAGTACAAACGAGCTGTGAATTACATAGAACCTGACCTTCATCATCATTAAAATAAGTCATTTCTTTGATAAACTACACATAAAATGTTCATACTACCTGACAGATATCGCTGAGGTGGTTTTTATGTAATACTATATATACTACCATTAAAATGTTTGGGGTCTGTAAGATTTTTTTAAAGAAATGAATACTTATATTCGTCAAGGATGCATTAAATTGATCAAAAGTGGCAGTAAAGACATAATGTTACGAATGTTTGATATCTTTTTCAAATAAATGCTGTTCTTCTGAACTTTCTATTCATCAAAGAATCCTAAAAAAAAGAAAAGCATCACAGTTTCAGAAATAATTCGAAATTGAATAAATAAGCTGCAATAAAGTTGAATAAATAAGCTTTCTGTTGATGTATGGTTTGTTAGGATCGGACAATATTTGGCTGAGATACAACTATTTGAAAATCTGGAATCTGAGGGTGCAAAAAAATCGAAATATTCAGAAAATCACCTTTAAAGTTGTCCAAATGAAGTTCTTAGCAATGCATATTACTAATCAAAAATTATGTTTTGATACATTTACGGTAAGAAATTTACAAAATATGTTCATGGAACATGATCTTTACGTAATATCCTAATGATTTTTGGCATAAAAGAAAAATGGATCATTTTGACCCATACAATGTATTTTTGGCTATTGCTACAAATATACCCCAGTGACTTAAGACTGGTTTTGTGGTCCAGGGTCACATATAGAATTATTTCTGAAGGATCAAGACTGGAGTAATGATGCTGAAAATTCTGCTTTGATCACATATATAAATTACATTTTACAATATATTCAAATAGACAACAGTTATTTTAAATTGTAATAATATTTGACAATATTACTGTTTTTACTGTATTTTTGATCAAATAAATGCAGCCTTGGTGAGCAGAAGAGACTCCTTTTAAAAACATATAGACCCCAAACTTTTAAATAGTGGTACACTATATGCATATGTATTTGCATATACATATAAATCTTAATTTTTGGATTATTAGAGGAAAAACGTAGCACAGATGTCTTCCTGAATAAGCAATGTATACAGTTAACTCTCTCTCTCCAGAGTATAATTAAAAACCGCTGGATATGGTCTTGTTTTGTTCCCACAGTCTCTACTTCATTGTAATTTGTGCTGACACTTTTTACTCAGTTCAACAAAACAAAAAATACTGCTTACTTTTGAGTCAAAACTGGGCAATTAAGCTCTTTAATGCAGCGACTGTCAAATTACCGCTGGTAAAAACTTTAAACAGCACAGGCTACTTCACGAGTATCAGCATTTTCCTGTGATACCTGGAGACTTGCAGTGCAATTGAACTTTTACAGAGACTGATATCAGTCAGAAATAAGCTGAGCATGAAGGCACTCTGCACTAGCATTTTCAACAAAATTAACTAGATCCATACATTTGCTAAAGGAAAATACAAAAGTCACCACTATGATGCTAAGCCGGTGTTTTTAGAAGTCTAAATTTATTTGATCAAAAATACAGTAAAAACAGTAATATTGTAAAATAACTGCTCTCTATTTGAATATATTGTCAAATGTAATTTATTTCTGTGATGCAACGCTGAATTTTCATGTAGTGTCACATGATCAGAAATCAGGCAAAAAATGTAATCGGTTATAAAAGCAATTTGAGAAAAAAAAGAAGAAACATTTGGAATATTACTTCATAAATTGTCAGTTTTTCATGTTACAGGCTGAAACGTGTGCTATTAATAGGATGGATACTGTGGTAAAGCTGCATCTCCTATTAACATCCAGCCCTCCAGCAACCTGCCGACCTCCAGGGACTGAATCAGTGTCAATGTGAACGTCCCTGCAACGCTCAGTATGCACCACATAGTGGGCGGCTGGTCAGCAAAGATGAAGACTACAACACAAGTCACTTTCTAAACCCAGTGGGTGTTGATAAACTCACAGAGATCGCTAGTGACCTGTAATGGTCAATCTTATTCTGCTTTGTGTATGCCTACAGTTTGTTTCCAGGCTAAACGAATACTAAATACTCTGCTTTATATAACGCACATGACTAAGAATGATCCCAGTTTCCTTTGAAAAAGCTTTGCAATTGCAGTAGTTCATTTAGCAGAGTTATTCAATTAGCCAATTAATTAGATAATTTCAAATTAAATGCACATAAATATAAATAATATGAAATCCCTCGCTCCAGCTCTCATCAATGCAATCTTGCGACATTCTTCAAGGCCTCCTTAAGAGCTCTGAAGGTCTTTCTAATCTCAATCTACACAGGCTATTTTTCACTCACTGCACTAATTCTGCCTTTGCAACCAGCAGCTAGGATCCTAACTAGCGACAACGAGCGCACGCCGTCCAGCCCAGTGTGGATAAAACGGCTGAAAGTGGTGCATTTATTTCGGTGAGCCCGATGAGAGCGAGTTAGAATAGCATTACTCCAGAGACCGTCACAACGCTCGCCGCTTGTCAGACTAGACTGGCCTGGAATAAATCTGCAAAATGCAGAAACAGCAAAGAGACAGAAGGGTGCTAGTGTGTGCATATGTTTTTAAGACACAGTCTGTGCAGACATTCACTCCCGTTAAAAGAGCTTCAACTCTTCCTTCCACCAGTAGCAATTCTGTTAATAACAGCATACAGGTTTAACCCAAAATTAAAGGGTCAGTTCATCGAAAAATTTAAATTCTGTTGCAATTTATTGTGGTTTTCTTCTTGGTTAAGCGAACATTGGAGGAACATTCCATTCTGTCATTTTGAAAACATTATAAGAACTCTACATTTGAATGTTTCCGCAATGTTTAAATCACCCAGTTTTTTAATAAAATAACTTGTTTCTAGGTTTTGTGACTGTTAGGCTACGTTTACACTAGTGCGTTTTCATTTTAAAACGCATAACTTTTGCGCCTGTTGTTTACGCTACTCCGGCGTTTTCGAGGAGACTTTTGAAAACGCTGCAGACCCCGTTTTAGTTTGAAAACTCAGGGGTTGCGTTTCAGTGTAAATGGAGCAAAAAGGTTCACACATTCACTCTGTGTATCCTTGACGACCGTGTAAACAATAACAGCATGCTCATTGTTGTACCCATAGATATGTAAAGGTAGATTCAACCATCCGACCGCTCCAAGCACGCAGACACGTCCGCCATCTAAATAATAGGGAATCAATCGATACATGTCTACGGTTGCGCCTGCATGAATGGTCATGTGACATGCGTTTTAGGTTGTGTAGTGTAGACGGAGATCGTTACTGAAACGTGGTGAAAAAGAGGATTGTTTTCATTTTTTTGGTTTCATTTTTTTCTGTTATGAAAACATTATTTCTGAAAATTTATTAAGAATGTTTCTTCTTGGTTCTGTGAAAGTTAAAGGAACATTCCAATCTAGCCTTTTGAAAATATTATGAGAATGCTACATTTAAAATGTTCTCTCAACATTTTGATATATTAAGGCCAATTCACACCGCAGAGACATACACCAACAAACACCAACAAACTAGTCTGTTGGCGTTTGTTGGCGTTGGTTGGAGTTTGTTTTCACCTGACTGAACATGCTTAATCGGCGTTTGTTGGGTCATGGAATGTCTGAGCAGTGTGAAAGGGTTTTCCAACAAACTACAACAAACTCTGACGTGCCACGAACTGTTTCCATGACGATGCGCATATTTAACTTAAAGCGTGCTCCACCCACGGCTTCTTTCCTTTTTATTCGCCATCTTTTCAGGTGAAGAATGACACGCAAAGACATTAATAACAATACAATTTTGATTCTGGTTACAGGATCATCAGTTTGGTCCCCAATCAGACTTACACCATCAACACCAGACGCGAGTGGCACGTTGCAACGCGACAAAATACAATAGAGGCAGTAATAAATGACAGTTATTTTTAATAAAATTCTAAATCCAACAGCCAACTTGAGCCAACTTGTTTGTGTGAATTGGCCTTTAGAGAATAAGAATGTAAACAAAAATTGGGTGTCATCATAAGAATGTTTTCTATCAACATGATGACATATATCTATATGATAACATATATCAAATATTACTAATGTCATAAGAATGTTCCATGTTTTGTCCTAACATAACCTATAAAAAATGCCACGGGAACATTCCTTGTTGACTGGGATATAGGTTTAAAATGACATGAAGGTACTATAATAGTTCAACTGAAAGCATGATTATTTTACTAAAAAAAAGTCACAGTTATTATCATTTTGGAAAGTCATTTTTAGATTTCATCAGAATTATTGTATGTAAGCACAAATGAAGAGAATGCCATCTTGCATGGCTTATTTTACCTCGTGTAATTTTTGATGCATTATATTTGCTATATAAATAAACACTTACTTTTAAACAACAGAATCAGAAGCTTCTCTCAAACGCGTTTATGCCACGAGACCAGGTAGGCTAAATCAGTGACATTCCTAACATCAACTCCAATAATTCCAAATTATGTTAATATTTTTCTATCAAAACAACTGCATAAGAGCATTTGTTCAGCAACCACACAGATTCATGTTCAGATTTACAACAGTTTATATTTACTTGAAGATTTAGTCACTGCATGGTTGACAGATTAGGTAAAACTGAGTAGAAAACGTATACATTTAAAGGAAAGGTTTGCATGAATGCTTGTGGAGACTTCATTGCAAATTCAAATGAAAAGTGAAAAAAAAAAAAAATCGAATAAATAACCAGTGTGCAAATATTGCAGGGAATTATGCTTAATTTAACAACAGAAGCATGAATCACAATTGCGATTTAAAATAAGATTTATTATGCAGCCCTACATGAATGTAAATGTAATTTAAGCATATTATACATTTTACACCCCAGACTAAAGGTGAAAAATGACTGTTCTGTCGCTGCATCAGAAAGGGTGTTGATGAAGACCACAGAAGCCCTGGAGAACTGAACTAACTCTGCTTCACACAAACATAAGAGAAAGGAAGAAAGAAGGAGTAGAGCAGAATCTGGTAGACTGAAACGATGGACAGGAGAAGACAATCACCTGCGCACCTGAGAGCTAACAACACCCTCCACACACGCCGTTTCCCCAGAGATCCTCAAGAGATCTTAAACCACTTCTGCTTTTCTCTGAGGCTCAGTGGATTTCCTCTCGCTGTCACTCTTCTGGCATTATTTTAATTATCTATTATTAACTAATGTTTTCCCCAGGCAAATGTCAGGAACAAACACTTTCTGTTTTAGGGTTGATTTCATTAAAAGCATCATTGCGTCTTCCACAGAAAAAAAATAGCTCTGCTCCCAAACTGCAGTGAGCTAACATGCTGCATACATGACAGCAGCCTATTAAGACAGAATCCTAATTAAAATGGAGCCTCATGTAACTGAAGCATGTAATTTGATAGAACTATATTTCATACGTCTAGGGCCAGTATAATGTTTTTATAAAGTCTCTTCTGCTCACCAAGGCCGCATTTTGTTTTTGATCAAAAGTACAGTAAAAGCAGTAATATTATGAAACATTATTACAATTTAAAATAACAGCTTTCTATTAAAATCTAATTTATTCCTGAGATCTTCAGTGTCACATAATCCTAATATGCTCTAATATGCTGATTTGCTGCTCAATAAACTTTTCTGATTATTATCAATATTGAACAGCTTCAACTTTATTTAATTTTTTTGAAATTATGATACATTTTTTTCAAGACTCTTTGATGAAGTTCAAAAAACAGCATTTATTGAAAACCTAAATCTTTTACAGCATAAAAATGTCTTTAACTTCACTTTTGACCAATTTAATGCATCCTTGCTGAATAAAAGTAAATAATCTTACTGATTCCAAACTTTTGAACAGTATCAGTATTAAATTAAAATTCTTTATAAAATAAAGATTAGGTTAAAAAAATAACTAAAAATTACAGCTAACTAACACAATAAAATCAATAAAAACATGATTTTTTTAAAATTGGAGTTATCTGTTTTTGCAAATAAACTCTTCGTTTGTTATTACCTTATCCCATATGCAAATGTAGTACATTAAATGTTATTGTCATATGAAGTAAAAAAGTAAAAACATATATGAAACATTAGAAATTGGAACATACAACATGTATGTTTATATACTGTATGTGTAATACATTTTTGGACATATATCCATCCTAAAACCTGTCAATACATGTTATTATATAAGTTAATATAAAAGATAGACATATATTTTAATATATATATATATATATATATATATATATATTGCAAAAACATACAAACATACAGATTTTTGTATAGGCTATGTGTTTTTTAATAAAGATGCATAAATAAATAAAAATGCACTGTTGACATGCAGTATATGGTTGCTGCATGTAATATCATATAAAAACAATCACCATATAGATATTATTAACATATTTTAAATATGCTATAAACTATCTACCCAGAGAATGTATGTATGTGAATGTATAATATTGTCATACAATTGGTCTTAAATAAGTTATATTATAGGAAGCATAATGTCTGTGTCGGGAGCGTTCCTTATGCCTCAAAATGCCGTCTCAGTAGGCAGCTCACTAGGTTATGAAACACTGCTATTGTTTAGGCTGGTGAAAACAGTCTGTAAATAAATAATGAAGATAAAAAGTGCCCAGGAGAGCATCAAATTGATCTTTGTGAGACAAACCCCCATTCAAAACGCTACAGATGAATATCTCGACTGATCTTCGGCCCTCAGGAGTTTATAACTGTATAAGAGTCCACATAACTACACGAGACCCTCAATACTTCCAGTTAACTGCAGCATCTCTCCTCACAGACTGCGTTACGCTGTCAATAGTTTCGTCTCAGACACAAGACTTCTGAGCGTGAGAAGCTCAGTCGGACGAAACCGAATCAGCTTGATTTCAGTGGCGTGGCCTTTAAAGACGGGTCGATCTCACAGAATGAAGTGAATGAAAGACCCCGAGATTGAGCGCCTTTCCCAGAGGGCAGCTGTCCTCCTCCAAATGATTTTAAGCTTTATTGCCTCTCTTAAAGAGAGCGCAGACACTGCGAACGCACCGCCATTTTCTCATTTTCTTCTTAAGGGCTCTCTTTAGCTTTGAGGATTCAAAATGAACAGAGACATAAAACTGGTTCTAGAAGTTTTCCATTCACAGAAAACCTGAAATAACCTTCTGTGCCATTATCTGAGGACGGAAGAAAGTTGCTCTTGAAGCAGAATAATCCTCCATCCCATTCTCCACGGCAGATGGAGTTATGGAGGAAGAAACTGTTCACTTTTTCCCCTCAGGGCTGTTTTTTCCTACGGCTCAGGCGAGACAAAAATTGGGTGTCAGCATCGCCTCATGCATTTAAAAGACCAAAAAAAAAAAAACGCTCTACAAAACGAATCATAAAGTTCAGAAGAAATGTGCTTCTATAAATATTGCAGAGCAAGAGTCTAGAGAGTCTAAGATTCAAACCTTGTGAGCAAACTTAATCAGGTCAGCGTTCATTCACAGGAATATACAGTAAGATTTCAGCCATCAAGCATTTCACTATTATAGCTGTGCACCACATGTCGAGGCATGTGACCAACTAAAGACAAAAAAGAAGGAAAACTGCTTTCCCCCATTCAATATGACTCAATCATAATAATAACAATATACTATAATAATACCATTAAATAATTTAAAACTTTAAAATAATTAAAGACATATCACTATTGCAATACAATAATGAAATATAATAAAAGTATTATTTATTATGTAATTGTATTATTATTATTATTCATATTATTTTGACTATAAAAATAAATAATTATTGCACTAATACTAAGTCAAATATAAATAAATCAAGTATTTAATAATAATAATAATAATTGTTATTATTATTTTACAGAATAAAAGTAAGATTATAATACTAAAATTTATAGATGTAATTTTAATTTCTTTGCCTTCAAATGCTAAACTTCATTCACGTCTCAAGTTGGAAAACATGTAAATCTGTGCAAATTTGGAAAAATATCCCTGATGCCTGAATATATGCACAGTTACAGTGTTTATTTGCTCATCATTTGATGCACTAGAAAATATGCAAACATGCTTGTGAAATCAAACAGCACAGCACTGCAGCAGGCAAACAGTGCTGACATTTGTAGAATCGGATTCTAATGCACCACATTTACAATGAAAGGAGACGTGTTCGCTGAACTAATAACACTGACCTGGTTACGTCGCACTGTGGGTTTGGTGCTGAAGTTGTGCTGCTGTTTCATGAACTTCAGTTTAACCCTAACAATTTTTCAAGCTCAAGCTGTGAGAAACCTTACTAAAAAGAGCATCAAACACTGCCTTCGGTCCATGCTAAAACAGATTATTCTGCTAAAAGTTACACACACGCACACACACACGTTTGTTTTTGTGAAAAGTGGGGACATCCCATAGGCGTAATGGTTTTTATACTGTACAAATTGTATGTGCTATTGTCCTACACCAACCCTACACCTAACACTACCCCTTACAGGAGACTGTCTGCTATTTCAGATTTTCAATACACTCCATTCTGTGTGATTTATAAGCGTTTTGAAATGTGGGGACATGGGGTAATGTCCTGAAACGTCACCTTCTCCTTGTAATACCTATACCCTTGTCATTATACACATTTATGTCCTCATTTGTCACAAAAACGTGCGCGCGCACACACACACACACACACACGCAGCAGGCAGGGCGAGTGAAAGGGCATCCTGTTGACTTTCTAGTGTGTAAATTTGCCCTGTGTGTATTTTTCAGAGATAGCGGGGTAATTGTTTCAGCTTCAGGTCCAGAGAGTCTGAGCTCTGCAAACAAACATTCATCATATCGCCTTCGCCAGGCACAACACATTGACCCAGTACATCAATTTACTGAAACACACACACACACACACACAGAATATGTGAATATATCAGCGGTTTTGTTGGTACAAAATCTTGTTAGTGTCTGCTGGACTAGATGACGTACACAAAAATGAACAGAAATTCACTGCTAATGTACACTGTGTTTACAGCAGTGAATTAAAGCAATGCCTAATAGACCTAAAGACTATAATAAATGCATGGCCAGTTGGCCACAAACACACACTGTAATTAATGTATCGCTTTTCACGTTATACAGCACAAAGCAGCATGCAACATGCATAAAATCACTGCCAAAACATAAAATGACCATTTATCAACACCAAATACTTTGCCGGTACGATATTCAAGGTAATATGAGGGTTTCTAGATTTCCTTTTTAAGTTAAGTTAAGTTAAGTCGTGACCCATACTCGAAATTGTGCTCTGCATTTAACCCATCCAAGTGCACACACACAGCAGTGAGTAGTGAACAAGTGCGCACACACACACAGTGAACACACACCCGGTGCAGTGGAGCCTTGCTCCAGGGAGCAATTAGGGGTTCGGTGCCTTGCTCAAGGGCACCTTAGTCATGGTATCGAAGGTGGAGAAGGTGGAGAGAGTGCTGTTCATTCACAATCCCCATCTTCAATTCCTGCCAGAGTGAGAATCGAACCAGCAACCTTCAGGTTACAAGCCCAACTCCCTAACCATTAGGCCACGACTACCCCCTTTTGCTGCTACTTTCAGTCTCACAGGGTTGAAGGAGATGATAATCAATAAGAAACTGCTTTGTTGTTGTAAAAAGAGCCAATAAAATTAGCAGTGTTAAAGAAACTCCCATAGTGTCAAAGAAACTAATTTTAGCTCTGCAGGATTGAAGCGAAGGGCGTATTTGTTATTTTAACACTTGCCTTAATGTGTGTGAGCAGGGTAAAGATCCTGAGATCTTGAGAAAAACCTGGAACGACACTTTCCCTTCACAAGATAATCGCATTTACTTCAGGAAGATGGTAATCACATAATACATTTTGGTGATAATGAATATACTTACACTATCATTCGACACTTTAGGGTTGGTAAAATCTCTTAATGTTTTTAAAATCCGTCTCTTCTGTTCACCAATGTTGCATTTATCAGAAATACAGTAAAAACAGTAATCTTGTGAAATATATTTACAATTTAAAATAGCTGTTTTCTATGTGAATATATAGTAAAATGTAATTTATTCCTGTGTTTAAATCTGAATTTTCAGCATCATTACTCCAGTCTTCAGTGTCACATGATCCTTCAGAAATCATTCTAATATGCTGATTTGCCGCTCAAGAAAGATTTCTGGGTAACACTTTACAATAAGGTGCTATTTATTAACAATTAGTTAATGCATTTGCTAAAATGGACTAACAATGAACAATACTAATACAGCATTTATTAATGTTAGTTCATGTTATTTTTTAGCATTTACTAATACATTATTAAAATCAAACGTTGTCATTGTTAACATTAGTTAAAGCATGAATAACTGCACTGACATGAACTAACATTAACAAGATTTAATAAACGCTGAAAAACTAAATTGTTAATTGTTAGCTAATGCATTTACTACTGTTAACAAAAAGCACCTTATTATAAAGTGTATGGAAACCATGATACCTTTTTCAGGATTCTTTAATAAATAAAAAGTTCAAAATAACAGCATTGATTTTAAACAGAAATCTATTGTAACATTAAAAATGTCTTCACTGTCACTTTTGACCAATTTATTTCTTTTAAAAAATTAATCTTTTGAACAGCAGTCTCAACATTTCAGTCAGTACAAAAAAGAGTACTTCTAAAATAATTCCATCAATTCAAAATTCAAGCCTCTTCAAAGTCAACATCCTAAGGCTCTCTGCACAAAAACTGCACATGTGTCTGCGCGGCTCTGAGTTAACTCCTTTTGTGGACGCGTTCTTCACGCAACAACGTGCAGAAACACGGCAACTAAACTCTAAAAATTCACAGCGTTTTATTATAATATGTATATGACAGTCCCAGACATAGTTATTAATATTCTGCATTGTTGATTGTCCTTCTCACGCTGCGCGCTGAAGAGATAATCACTGTATAGTACTACAATGAAGTGTTTTACTGCAGCGCAACTCAACCAAGTGCATCTTATATGAGATCAATAATATATAAACGATATATATAAACCGGCTGAAATGTTTTGAAATCACTTGTACCTGATCGAAAAAATCCAGTCTTTCACTCTGCCTGTGTCAGTTTGAGTCTGAAAGATTTAAATCCCTGCCGCCAAGATGCTTCTCTGTCGGTCACAGATTATGGAAAGTGAAACTTACAACTTTTTGTTTGAATTTGATGTTTTTTCTTTGAAATAACTAGGTTTTTTTCTTATCAGTTATGTTTCAACTCATGTTGTTAAATTAATGTTTATTGCATATTTCAGTTTAATGAGTCTCACCATGATGGTGTTTAGTGCTTGTGTGAATGACACTGTGCACCTTCTATACATGTTATTATTTAAAAGCTGCTTGTGATGGGCTTTGGTTCATCATGTGACTTTCTCATCACCACCTGCATTTGGTGGTTATCAGTGTGATACAAAGGTACAAAACAGATTTCAGTACTTTAATAGGTTGGTATATTAACATTAATATTGGTTAATGAAATTACGGTATTTAACTGTAAATTTAAGTTAAAAACCTAAAATGTTGTTACCGTATTTTTTACCAGCTGCCGTTTTTTTACCGTATATTTTACGGAATTTTTTTTACAGTGTATAGGGGTGGTTGGATTTATCTACGCATGTTAAAATATTTATTTAAAGCTTCTTTCTTTTCAGATTCTTATTTACAGCATTATCTTAATAGGCTGTATATTAACTTATTGGGAGAAAACCAGTAGTTCTATGTAAAATCAGACATTGAGCACAAGACTACTGCGCATTAGTGCTCCAAATCAGTCACTTACAAGCTTCATTTGACTTAGTAGCCAAGGCAGCTCAC
Source organism: Onychostoma macrolepis (assembly GCF_012432095.1). NCBI lineage: Eukaryota > Metazoa > Chordata > Actinopteri > Cypriniformes > Cyprinidae > Onychostoma > Onychostoma macrolepis. The sequence continues at coordinate 42,359,050 of NC_081159.1, read as the reverse complement.
TAGATTTTTGAAGAGCTTTATTTGTGCAAGTCATATGGGATATAAAGCATCTGCTGTAACTCACATAACTATGACTGATCTAAAGACACACACACACACACACACACACACACACATAATTGAGTAATTTTTCAGAGAAAATGCAGAAAGTGATTTCTCTGGAGTGTGAGGGTTATGGCTTCACCAACATAATGAGTCCAACCACACTCATCCTCACAGGCCAGATGTCCCTCCCATCACACACACATACACAAATCTGGGTCACATCGTCCATTAGCATACTTTGAAGAACAAAGTTTGTAAACAAGAGCTGTGAAGGGAGCGAAAGAGAGGGATAGCAATGAATAAACCCAAAAAGCAGAAGCGAAGAGAGTCTTTTGATTCCCACTGGTTTATTTAGACATGCATCTTCACTGCAAGAAGATCTGATTCAAACACACCAGACTATTGCATTGGAAGGGTCTGCAAATGAACAGCACTTCACGGCTCCGTTCCAAAACCCTAGAGAGAAGTTGGCGTTTGTATTGTGTATGCAATAGTATCACTATTTTGGGCAATTTAGCTTGTTGCATTGCATTCTAAGATGATCATATTTGTGAAAGGTTGCATGCGATGTTGCCCTAGAATTTAGCATCAAAAGGCAGAATAATTTTACCACCCACTGTTTAAAACAGCCTTCATATCTTGTCCCAAAATGCCGTCTAGGTAGGCAGCTCTCTTTGTTTGGAACGGAGCCCGTGGACGTGTTGCGCAGGCCTGCTGATAATTGAAAATTACGCTTGATTGACTCCATGTTCAGGGTCATAAAATGCATGCCGGTATCCATTTCCAACTTTAAAATTCGAACGTGTAAAATCAAGTGATAAAAACAGCTAAACACACAAATCTCAGACGGATTAGACAGATGAATAGAGAGAGAAGATGGAGGCGGAAATCAATGATCAGGAGAAAGCGGTGGCGGCAGGAGCAGAAGCAATCTGAAAGAAAATAGAGGAAATGAGTCGTCTTTCTGCTTCTACTCCCACAGCTGTGTTTTTATACTGTAGGTTTAATGGAATATTGAACTGTTTTACGATGTATGTGGGTGAGAGATGCAAGAGAATGAGCAGAGAGAGACTGCAGATTAGCACATTGCATACTATTTCAAACAAATAGAGCATGTGAAAGTGTTATTGTTAACTGCATCTAGTAAAAATTATCGGTAATTAAAATATTTAAAAAGAATTTAGATTAAATTAAATATTAGATGAAAAATGTTGCCTTGGTAACTAACACAAAAGAAAGAAAGAAAGAAAAATAAGTTGAAGTACTTAAATTACCAAAACTAAAACTGAAATAAAATAAAATAAATATGAAATATATTAAACATATGTGTACATGTGAAAATTAGTAAAACAAATTAAAATTAAAATTAAAACTGACATTTAAATTTCCAGTGCTTTATCTTTTTCATTCTTTTTCATAAACATTAGCTGAAATTAAATAAGATGAAGTACTAAAATTCCTAAAACTGAAATTAAATTAATTAAAAATATAAATGTAAATATTTTACTTGATGTATTAAAACAACTAAAACTAAAATAAAATTAACAAAATATAGAGATATTTTTTTAAATGCACATAAACAAATGCACATAAAATAGTAAATTTAAGCTAAAATTAAAATGAAAAAATTTGCTGAAAAATAAAATAAAATAAAACTTATTTAGTTGCTTAACATTTAGTTTAGTTTAAGTTGAAGTAATAACTAAAACTAAAAATTAAAACTTGATTTACTAAACTACATAGACATACTACAAAAAAATCTAATCAAATAAAAATGACTTAAATTAAAATGAAAACACAAAATTTAAAAATAAAAATCTAAAACACAAACAAAAACTATATTAGTATCTCCATGATACCAAAATAACGTTGATGCCCACTATCTCAGAAATAACCCATCGAGAGAGAGGAAGACGAGAGGACAACAGAAATGGGGCAAGAGCAAGACGGATGTTCAGAAAAAGAGCAGCCAGACACACTGGGACTTTACAAAGACAAAAAATGATGAAGACCAAAGTAGAACAGCAACAATGTGCTCATTATAGCAGCTCATTTAGAGTCTCCACTAATGAAACATTCATGAATTCACATGTTCATATCATCAGGAATAAGCGCGGAGGAACATGATCATCACGTTTGGCGGTGGGAGCTCATGCATGACGCTCTGCTGTGATTGGTCAGATTATATGTACAGTCTCCGCCCACGCCACTGATTAGATCTCGATTTAGAACAGAAACCCAGTAATTATCTTCATGAGCACTTCACAGACTCTTCAGGATGGATTTCACATCAGGTGGGAAGATAATTAGTGCTGTTTGCCAAGTCAACCATCACTAGTACTACTGCTCATATTTGGGGTTAGTGATCTGAACAACGCCAGGCATCAAATTCTCTGCTACTAAAAATAAATTATTTCTGCATCTTAGCTGCATAATTATCACCTGGTGGACAATAAAATAAGTAAAAAAAAAAACATTAAGAAACCATCTGGAATGTTTTTTTTTAAAAGTCTCTTCTGCTCACCAAGGCTGCATTTATTTGATCAAAAATACAGTAAAAACACAACATTTTTGGAATATTATTATAACATTTTGTGTTCCATATGAATATATTGTAAAATATAATTTATTCTTGTTATCAAAGCTGGATTTTCAGCATCATTACTCCAGTCTTCAGGGTCACATGATCCTTCAGAAATCATTTGCTGATTTGCTGCTGAAAATAGTTGTGCTGCTTTATATTTTTTTGTGAAAACCGATACATTTTATTTTTCAGGATTCTTTGATTAATTTAATGTTCAAAAGAACATTTTACACTTTTGTAACATTACAAATGTCTTTCCTGACACTTTTGATCAATTTAATGCATCACTGCTGAATAAAAGCTATAACTGTCAAAGCCACCCAACATAAGAATGTGACAAGCGCACAGTTTTACATTCATTCATGCTCAACGCAGATCTCTTGCTATAGAGCAAAGTAGTAAAAATCAATAAGAAAAATCCCATTTATCTTCTCTATAGTGAAATTGATTTTCAGCAAAACCACCATATTGAAGATTTTTTGTAAATGCACACACATGAGTGGAATGACATGAGTAATGGAGGGATTGAGGGTTGGATTGCAGGTGGGGTGTCGGTGTCTAATAGTGAACTGCAGGTGCAGACGGCCTTCTATGTGTATCCACGGCAACAGCAGGATTCTTTTCTAGCGTTTGGAGAGAGTCTGTGACAGGAAGTTCAAGGACAACAGCGCTGCATCTGACAAAAGCAGAACACGATGAAGGTGTTGGGACTGCTGACCACTGAGAGAAAAACACAACAGCTCACATACGAGGAAATCCATTTTTCCAGGAATACTTCTGATTAAACCTATTAAAACTACAACAAGCAAGAAGCCATGCTTATACTGTCATAATTTTGAGCCAACTAGATTTGGAATGCATCTTTGAATGCAAAAAAAAAACAATCCTTGGCACACAACAGGACAATTTTTGGAAAGAAATTAATATTTTACAATGGCAAGTCTGCATTAAATTGATCAAAAGTGTGCACTTTGTGTTCATTTTTATGCAGTACAATGCATCTAGTAAAATAGATCTGTGTACTGTTATATTTGAAGAAATATTCATTTAAAATGAAAAATTATAAATCAATTATATTTTGTATGAACTGAGGTACTAATGTGAATCAATTTTTATCACAAATGGAAAAATAATTCAAATTCATAAAAAATAAACACTGAAACTGAGACATGTGAAATGTAAATATTATCTTGAATATATATTTTAATTTCTATATTTAATTTATTAATTCTATTTCAAATAAATCCTGTCCTTTCGAATTTTCTGTTCATCAAAGAATCCTGAAAATAAAATTTATAACAGTTTCCACAAAAATATGAAATTCAACATTGATAATAATCAGAAATGTTTCTTGAGCAGCAAATCAGCATATTAGAATGATTTCTGAAGGATCATGTGACGCTGAAGACTGCAGTAATGATGCTGAAAATTCAGATTTGATCACAGCATGGAATTACATTTTATAATATATTCATATAGAAAATGGGTGTTTTAAATTGCAATAGCATTTCACAATATTACTGTTTTCACTGTATTTTTATCAAATGAATGCAGGCTTGGTGAGCAGAAGACGTGAAAATAAATGAACACAACAAAAGTTCGCAAGAATCAAACCAACCGGTTGCAGGATTTTTGATCCTATCTTACTTGGACCAGATCAGACATGCAAAGACACATGAAATGTGCGCATTCAATTAGAGCGAGGCTGAAGATAGGATGGATTATCCATTAGATGTTACTTTCCTTTCCTACTGTAAAATTCTGCTGACAGAGAAGCTGATGAGCTGAAAACAGAATTTTCTGTCTCTTTAAATGTATGATTATGACATAATCCAACACTATGTGAGCACATGTTCCATCCCAGCTAATTGTCTTTAGTAAGCAAGTGCTTGTAGAAATATTCAGTCCGCATATGAAGAGAAAAGGACAGTGATAATAAAAGATGATGAAGAGAGACAGATGGAGGCGAGCCAAAGGGAGAATGAGAGAGCATTGTCATGTGAAATGAGCAGAGAGAGAGAAACTGATAGAGAGATCAATCAGCGGACAGGTGAAAGCTGTTGACAGCTTATTTCAGGCTCTATCCGCTCTGACCCTCAGCATCTGTGATGCGGAAAACAGCAATACAGCATCTCTCTCTCATACAACATCCTCCAAAGGAGAAATAAGTGAGTGAAGCAGAATGAACGAGAAAAGAGACTATTAAATATGTGATGGGTGAAGGCTTTTCCATCTCAACAAAAAACAGTATTTGCAACCAATTCTGTAAAACAAGACACTGAACAAGATAAAAAGCTAGGATGGCTTTTTAGGAAACTTTAGATTAAAAAAAAAAAAAAGAAATGTTTCTGTTCACCAAGGCTGCATTTATTACAGTAAAAATATACAGTAATAAAAACAGTAATACTGTGAAATATTACAATTTAAAATAAGTGTTTTCCACGTGAATATATAGTAAAATGTAATTTATTTCTGTGATCAAAGCTGAATTTTCAGCATCATGATTCTTCAGAAATCACTCTAATGAAGAAATCAGAAACATTTCTGAAAACAGCTGTGATGCATCATATTTTCAAGAAACATTTTATTTTTTCAGTACTCTTTGATGAATAGAAAGTTCAAAAGAACAGCATTTATGTGAAATAGAACTCTTTAGTAAATGCATTTACTGTCACTTTTGATCAACCTAATGCATCCTTGCTCAAAAAACGTATTCATTTCCTTAAAAACATAAACCTTTTGAACAACAGGGTCGATTTTGATTTCATTTTAATGCATGTTGAATATGAATGCATTGCGTCCACCCAGTGAATCAAATAAACTCTCATATGCTTTCCCTGTCTCCACGTCTGAATGAGTGATGACTTGTTCTCGGCTCTGTTTCATAATCCCAGCGCTGTTGTGTTGTGATGCTGATGAGATTATATCTGTGCACTCGACAACGGGGCGTCACGTCTTAACTAGCGTGTGGTTTATGCCCATCTGTATCAGAATATCTAGAATGCACAGAATGAGAAGGAAGATGAAACATCTTGATGAAACATCAGATGAAAAAAAAATGTTGTAGGAATTAGGCTAATTTGACTATTTTTATTTAGAAAATGCTAGTAAATTTAATAAAGAAATACCATTAAACTAAATGTGAAAGATTTAAATAGAATTTTCTTGTAAAACAACTTTGAAAAATTATTTTTTACAGTACAGAAAGGAACATGTGCTCGCATGATTAGACCTACAAATGTTATATAATTAGGATCCACATAAATATAAGGATTAGGGATTTAAAGGAAGTTGAAAGGTACTTTTTATGAAAGATGACGATGAACACGGAGCTGTGGATAAACGGAATAGGCTTTAATTCAATCTAACACACAGGGTAAATCCACACATGGAACGAAGAATGGCACACAAACATAACTGGTAGACCCGAAGAACACAAACTGAACAGACTAGGGCTTATAAAGACAGGGAAATCAGGGGAAAACAAGACACACCTGGAGCAAACTAACACAATCAGACTGGGGAGAAACTGGGTCACAGGGAACACATGGGGAGCCAAGACACAACAAAACAGTCCAGGGGCGTGACAATATCATTATTTAAACATTTTTTTGTAACATTTTTTTTTTACATTTAGTTTAACATTTAAACATTTATTTTAACGTTCTTATTTCTAAGGTCTAGTTTTTATTTTGTGATTAGAACATTATTTCAAGGTTACAAAGAAAGTTTTTTGGAATGTTTATCAAGTACAAATAACATCATAAGGACATTTATAGAATGTTGTTCTTAGAACGTTTTTCAAATATGAAATATTTATGAATGAATGAGGCATTTATATAGCGCTTTATTGTGTATTGCAATACACCCAAAGTGCTTTACAATCATATGAGGGGTCTCTCCTCAACCACCACCAGTGTGCAGCATCCACAGGACAAACGGGACAAAGGTGCGCTCACCACACACCAGCTACAGGTGGAGAGGAGAGAGTGTCATAGAGCCAATCAAGTGGATGGGGATTATTAGGAGGCCATGATTGATAAGGGCCAGTGGAGGGAATTTGGCCAGGACACCGGGGTTACACCCCTACTCTTTTTACGATGAGTGTCATGGGATTTTTAATGACCACAGAGAGTCAGGACCTCGGTTTAACGTCTCACCCGAAAGACAGTGTTTTTTTGGGGGTTTTTTACAGTATAGTGTCCCCGTCACTATACTGGGGCGTTAGGACCCACGCAGACTGCAGGGTGAGCGCCCCCTGCTGGCCTCACTAACACCTCTTCCAACAGCAACCTAGTTTTCCCAGGAGGTCTCCCATCCAGGTACTGACCAGGCTCAGCCCTGCTTAGCTTCCATGGGCAATCGGTCTTGGGCTGCAGGGTGATATGGCTGTGGAATGGCTGTGATATTTAGAATTTATATCAAATATTAATAAAGTTACAAGAACAGTCCATTTTCATTACTTTAAGAATGTTTTGTCCATTTATACAACTTGATGGAAAGAGGATATTTTGACTGTTTTGGTTCATAAATGATGACATAAGTTTAATTTGGTTGAACTGTCCCTTTAAGTCACTCACCAGCTCTTTTTAAATGGCTCTGACGATCTAAACCAGTCTGAAGCAGAATGGAAAATCATACCAGTCTGAGCTGGTCTTTTAAGCAGGGAAGTCAGATCCTTGATTAAGAAGCTTTGTGAGGACATAAATCAGAAATAATCTCCAGCGTAAGAAGCAAATCTATGTCAGATCTATGAAAAGCCTTTTTTTCTAGATATTACTGGGCTGCTGAAGGCAGTCGTAAACTTGTTTCTGCACCCGGGAGGATCGTATGCGCTTTAACTGTTGACATGAATCATGAACAACTAACTAGAGCTCACTGCGGACTGTATTACAGACACTCACAGCACCTCTAACCTTTAGATTGATACAGAAACACCTTCACTCCTCCTAATGAAAGACGCCACAGGACCAGTTCAGATAAATAAAGCATCTCTAGCTGCCAGTGAATCAGCGGTAATACAGTCGTACAGAGTGACAGACAAAATACAAGGAGCATAAGATTCGTGAGACACAATGTAGCCAGAGATTAATCAATATAATCACCTTAGCAACCACTTAACTCCCTAGCAACCACTCAGTATATCTAGCAAGTGCATAGCAACTCCCTAGCAATTGACAAGAACACCCTAGCAACTGCTCAGAAAACCTTAGCAACCACCCAGTACAGCAAGCAACTGCATAGCAACTGCCCAGAATAGCCTAGCAACTGCACTGCAACTCCCTATCAACTGCCCAGGACACCCCAGTAACTGCGTTTCCCTAGCAACTTCCCAGAACAACCTAGCAACTGTTCATAACACCCTAGTAACTGCATAGGAACTGTCCAGAATACCCTAGCATCTACCCAGAACACCCTAGCAACTGCATTTCATTAGCAACTTCCCAGAACACCCTAGCAACTGCATTTCCCTAGCAACTTCTTAGCAACCCCCCAACAACTTCCCAGATCACCCTAGAAATTGCATAACAACTCCCTAGCAACTGTTCAGAACACCCTAGTAACTGCATAGCAACTGCCCAGAAACTTCCCAGAACACCGAACAACTGTATTTCCCTAGTGATTTCCCAGAACATCCTAGTAACTGCACAGAAACTTTCTAGAACAACATAATAACTGCATAGCAACACCATAGCAACAACATAATTATTTAACAAGTGCCCAGAATACGCTAGTAACAGCATAGCAACACCTTAGCAAACACCCTTAATCACCTAGGCAACCTCATAGCAATATCCTTGCAGCCAATCCCTGACCTAAACATGCTTTCACTCCACTGTGTTCTGGAGAAATGATGTCTGTGACATTTGAGTGTTATAAATTATTGATCAAGATGAAACAGTACACCATTATGAATGTGTGTTCACGTTTACGACAGATCCTGACACACACAAACAAGAGCTCGCTATGCTCACATGCTAACATACGGCATACTACCTACTACACAATATATACTATACATTTAGTTTTTAAAGAAAACTAATTAATTAATTTTTTTTTTTTGTAAACGTAGTGTGCAAAAGTGGTATGGTAGTATTTTAATAGTTGCCAAGGCAATACTTTTTAAGCGTTTCATATAATATTTATATTTTTTTTTTTCAGCTTTATTCAACTAATAAAAATGATTTAGTTTTAGTTTATAATAACAACACTGGCTAGTGTGCTGTCACATATTGCTAGAGTCTCTACCAGTCTAATTCACAGTTTGGTTTCCTGGGAGACAATCCGAGAGACGTCTGTTTGAATCACTTCCTGCCCGGCATCCTTTGGGAATTCTGTCCTCTGCTGATCTGGATCACAGGGAAAAGGAAAGTCAAACTGTGCTACTGGGACACAGCTGCTCGCCTTCCCATTGAGCTTGAAGCAGCGAGGGCTTTCCTCCATTAATATCCACCAGACCGACCTACATACTTCAGGAGGAACCACAAAACTGACCACAAATCAGTACAAACACCAGCCACACGATTCTGTGCTGCCCACAGAAACACAACACGCTAGCAACTGCCCAGAAAACCTCAGCATCTGCATAGCAACTGTCCAGAAAGCATTTGCAACTGTTTAACACCTCTGTAACTACCACCCGGAAAACCTTAGCAACCGCATAAATCCCTATCAACCAGACACAACATATCAGCAACTGCATAGCAACTCCCTAGCAACTGACCAGAAAACATTAGCAACCACATAACTCTGTAACAACCACCCAGAGCACCTTAGCAACCGCATAACTCCCTTTTAACCACCCACAACACATCAGCAACTGCCTAGCAACTGTCTAGAAAACCTTAACAACCACAGAACTCTGTAGCAACCATCCTGGAAACCTTAGCAACCACATAACTCCCAATCAACCACCCACAACACTCCAGTAACCCTATTAGCAACTGTCCAGAAATCCTTAGCAACCACATAGCCTAACTCTGTAGCAACAACCCGGAACACCTTAGCAACCGCATGACTCCCTATCAGCCACCCAAAACACACCAGCAATTGCATATCAACTCCCTAGCAACCACCCAGAAAACATTTGTAACCACAGAACTGCCTAGAAACCACCCAACACCTTAGCAACCACATAAATTCCTAGCAACCGCCAAGAACATCCTAGCTACTGCATTGAAACTCCCTAGCAACTGTCCAGAAAACCACAGCAACTTCATACTTCTTCATATTTTTATGGAAACGGTGATATATTTTCAGGATTTTTTGATGAACAGAAAGTTCAAAAGAACAGCTTTTTTTTTTAAATTTAATTTTCTTGTTACATTAAAAATGTCTTTACAGTCACATTTGATCAATTTAATGCATCCTTGATGAATAAAAGTATAAATCTTACTGACCCCAAACCTTTGAACAGTAGTGTTCTTATATAAAAGTCATTGTCCTAATATTACTAAGTGTTTAAAAGGCTTTTGAAACAAAAACATTTTGACCACAAAGTCTATATTGTTCTCTAACCTCACTAAAGGTGCAGTATGTAATATTTTCTCCTTTCACAGACTCTCAGGCTGGTTTCCAGGCTGGCTGTTTAAGGTCTCCGGGGGGGAACACACAGCAATAGTAGGCAGTTTTACCCTGACGGAAAGAGCAGCAGGCATGAAATTTCCCTTGATATTCTACTACTGGATCTCAGCCGTTCTTTCTCTCACACATGTTTTGTGCCGTTTAATTGGTGCAGGTGGCGGCAGGCTCGCGGAATACAAATGAACGGCGGGTGAAGTTTTGGCCTGCAGTGCTGGAGAGTAACTAACAGCAGTGACGCTACTAACTTTAATACATCTTTCAGCAGTGTGACGGGTGTCTTCAGTGATGCTTTTTTTAAAGGGCAATTTTCCAACATGTAGCAGTGTACCGTGACAAACACTAAATCACTTTTTTTGTCACATTATATTGCATTTTACAGCCAAGCGAGCTGAATAATCAAATACACTTTCCTAACACACGACACTGAGTTTGTCTATAAAATGAAGCAACATTGTGAATATTACACTGATTTAAGGTGGTTTTCTAGTCTCATACACTGTAAAAAACAAAACAAAAAAAAGTTGAGCAAACTTTAAAAAATTTTTTTACCAGCTTCAGCAGATTTTTACTTATTTTTGTGGGAGATTCTCAAATTTTTTGTTGTATAAACTTAAAACGACAAGTTGAGAAAACTCAAAAATCTGCTGAAGCTGGTTGCCTTAAAATTTTAAGTTGGGTCAACTTTTTTTTTTTTTACAGTGTAATAACACAAGTATGAAATCATGAAATTATAATTGGCATTATAATTGGTTTAATTAATTTCTGTGAAACAGTTCAAACTGTCCATTTCAATGAATCATTTCTGCTTTCAGATTTATAGCTCAGCATATACAAAAATATCAAAAATGTTCCAAATGAATAATTATTCAGTCCCTGATTGGTATTTTAGACGCTTGAAATGGTTTAGATAAAATATGCACCAATGTTCAAAAGTTTAAGTGAAGATTTTTTTTTTTTTATGTTTTGGAACAAATTTGGAACAAATATGTATTTTTTTTTTTTTGCTTACCAAGGTTGCATTTATTTGATCAAAAATACAGTAAAATGTTTCATGTTGTGAAATATTATTGCAAATCGAAATAACTGTTTTCTATGTGAATATATTTTAACATTTATTTCTGTGATCAAAGCAGAATTTTCAGCATCATTACTTCAGTCTTCAGTGTCACATGATCCTTCAGAAATTTATATTCTGATTTGCTGATTATTTTAATCAAATATTAAAAACTGCGCAATATTTTTGTGATACAATTTTTTTCAGTATTTTATTCATTTGAAATAGAAATCTTTACTACCACTTTTAACCAATTTAATGCATCCTTGCTAAATAAATCTATTAATTTCTTACGAAAATCTTTATTAGATTTTATTGTATTTTTCTTTAGATTGTATTTTTTATTTTATTTTTATTTTTTGCATGTTTCTTCTTGCATTTTGAATCTACTGGGCTAAAATGGCTGTTCTATTTGATTTCTATTATTGGAAAAAAAATCCTTTAAGCCATTTCAGAGCAAATGCACAAACAAAGATTAAGGCAAAAAACTACTGAAATCTTCAACAGTGATTGCCTGCTTCGCTCTTCTCGCTTATCTGTGGAAAACAACAACATCCATCACATACAAATGATTTAACACTCCCACAAAGCGCTATACATGCGGGTGTGCGCATGCATAATTGCGCATGTATGCGTGTTTTCTGCATGTCAGCTGTGAGTGTATTATGACAGATATCAGAGACTGTGAGAGCGAGACAGCGAGGTTATGTTATTCACCAGCGCGGGCTCAGCTCACATGAAGTCATCTCCATTTGCTGCAAAAGGTCAGACAGCCCTTCTCTCCACCCTAAGGCATATGGATGCAGAATTCGTTCTCTGCGTCCATTTCCGCCAGCTGTTGACCTCTCTTTCTGTCTCTCTACATGGTTGGACAATCATCACAAAGTCAGTATTCTAGCAGGTTCCTCTCAGATAATCATATCATCACAACCTTCACAGCTCCTGCTCGACTGCCTCTGCTTTCTACAATACAGAAGATTTCATTGGGGGAAGCTTAAAGCTGCAAACCATTTTACATACTGTACACAATATGACATATTTCCAAATGAAATAGAATACTGAATGGAAAAATTTTAGGTTTTTACTCATACTGTATGTCTGTTAGCTTTGGGGAAATTAATATTCTAGTTTATTAAATAACTTTTTAAAATGCATACACTACCATTCAAAAGCTTTTGATATTTATACTATTATTCAGAAAGGACGCATTAGATTGATCAAAAGTGACAGCAAAAACTTTTACTTTGTTGCAAACAATTCTACTTCTACTTCATAAACGCTGTTCTTCTGAACTTTTTATTCATCAAAGAATCAAAGAAAAAATAAATGTTTTCAACTTTACTACTAATCAGAAATGTTTCTTGAGCAGAAAATGATTTCTGAAGGATCATGTGACACTGCAGACTGGAGTATTTTTGATCAAATAAATGCAGACTTGGTGAGCAAAAGAGACTTCAAAAACATTACAAATCTTGCAGACCAAAACAATTTAAATGGTGCTGTTTATCTCCTTAACTTTTTTTGAACTTCCCTTTTAAATGGGAAATATGCCAGCGATAATGGTGCACATCAAACTATTTAAACAAAGTGCACTGAAATCCATATAGCCAGTCCATAAACACGAAAACCAGCAGCGCTGTGGTATAATGGCTTTCTGTGTCTGTGAACGGCATCTGCTGCTGCCTATATAAGTGATGTAAGCCATGACTGCAACTTTACACACAATCATACACCGCACTGCACTTCAAGACATGTGGCGACTTCCTGCTGCGTCTGCTGATTCAAGAGGGAGGAGAACACCTGACCTTACGGTCCTGCAGCGGGAAGCGTTTGACCTTCAGCCGTTTCTTTCAGGAAAATAAAGGAGCTGAACAAAACACGAGATGATGTCTACTGTAATGACTGCAAGAAACCCAGCATGAGAACAAAAATAAAACAAACAGACAGAAATACGAGATCAAATAGTATGTAAAGCACTTTAAAGTAAAGTTCAATATTAAACACGCCTTGAGACATTAGACGAACACATTGCTGAATTCAGCTCACAGTCCAGCTGTTTCTGAACACAAAAATGTGTCTCATGTTAAACAACCCATAGCAACACTCACAGAGACAATGCATCTCTGAATTAAAGCTCTTTAAAACACTGCTGTTTTAATAAAATATTGCTAATAACAAAGAAAACATCTGCACTAGTCCAAATGGATCAGTGCGAATAGTCTAACATCATGAGCCGTTTAAATATATGTACTCATACAAACCCTGTTATGAACTAAATAAATTGACAAAAACATGCTGGTGAAACATCTCAGTATTTCTGCATTGATTATTGATAAAATGAGGTATGATCTTTGTCTATTTCACAATTATAGACAGACACAATCTGACTTAAACAGTTGCACTTTTCATTGACACTGTAGGACACTGTTGCAAAATGTTTTAAATTGCAACAATATTCTCAATATTATTGTTTTTACTGTATTTATATGATCAGCCTCGAAGACCATAAGAGACATTAAAAACAAAACAAAAAAACCTTATTGACCTCAAGCTTTTGAATTGTAGTACAGGTGCTGGTCATATAATTAGAATATCATCAAAAAGTTGATTTATTTCACTAATTCCATTCAAAAAGTGAAACTTGTATATTATATTCATTCATTACACACAGACTGATATATTTCAAATGTTTATTTCTTTTAATTTTGATGATTAGAGCTTACAGCTCATGAAAGATCAGTATCTCAAAATATTAAAATATTAGAATATTACTTAAGACCAATACAAAGAAAGGATTTTTAGAAATCTTGGCCAACTGAAAAGTATGAAAATGAAAAGCATGAGCATGTACAGCACTCAATACTTAGTTGGGGCTCCTTTTGCCTGAATTACTGCAGCAATGCGGCGTGGCATGGAGTCGATCAGTCTGTGGCACTGCTCAGGTGTTATGAGAGCCCATGTTGCTCTGATAGTGGCCTTCAGCTCATCTGCATTGTTGGGTCTGGTGTCTCTCATCTTCCCCTTGACAATACCCCATAGATGGGGTTCAGGTCAGGCGAGTTTGCTGGCCAATCAAGCACAGTAACACTATGGTCATTGAACCAGCTTTTGGTACCTTTGGCAGTGTGGGCAGGTGCCAAGTCCTGCTGGAAAATGAAATCAGCATCTCCATAAAGCTTGTCAACAGAAGGAAGCATGAAGTGCTCTAAAATTTCCTGGTAGATGGCTGCGTTGACTGTGGACTTCAGAAAACACAGTGGACCAACACCAGCAGATGACATGGCAGCCCAAATCATCACTGACTGTGGAAACTTCACACTGGACTTCAAGCAACATGGATTCTGTGCCTCTCCACTCTTCCTTCAGACTCTGGGACCTTGATTTCCAAATGAAATGTAAAATTTACTTACATCTGAAAAGAGGACTTTGGACCACTGAGCAACAGTCCAGTTCTTTTTCTCCACAGCCCAGTTAAGATGCTTCTGGCGTTGTCTCTGGTTCAGAAGTGGCTTGCAGCCCTTTTCCTGAAGACGCCTGAGCGTGGTGACTCTTGATGCACTGACTCCAGCTTCAGTTCTCTCCTTGTGAAGCTCTCCCAAGTGTTTGAATCGGCTTTGCTTGACTGTATTCTCAAGCTTGCGGTCATCCCTGTTGCTTGTGCACCTTTTCCTACCCAAATTCTTCCTTCCAGTCAACTTTGCATTTAATATGCTTTGATACAGCACTCTGTAAACAGCCACACCTTTCAGTAATGACCTTCTGTGACTTACCCTCTTTGTGGAGGGTGTCAATGTTCGTCTTCTGGATCATTGCCAAGTCAGCAGTCTTCCCCATTATTGTGGTTTCAAAGAACAAGAGATACCCAGAATTTATACTGTAGGGATGGTCATTTATTCAAACTCAAATGTAAATATTCTAATATTTTGAGATACTGATTTTTGACTTTCATGAGCTGTAAGCTCTAATCATCAAAATTAAAAGAAATAAACATTTGAAATATATCAGTCTGTGTGTAATGAATGAATATAATATACAAGTTTCACTTTTTGAATGGAATTAGTGAAATAAATCAACTTTTTGATGATATTCTAATTATATGACCAGCACCTGTATATATATCTGCTTTGTTTTAATATTTAGGTAAATAGGGAATATTGGACCAAATATATTGATGGTTGTGAGTCTTTATACACAAACACAATCTGACCTAACTAATAATATACAAACAGTTGTACTTTTCAAAAAGTTACTGAAGACACTGAGTGATCATTGACATGGCAGGCTGGAAAAAGTAAGTGAACCTCTGAATTGGAGCCAGTTATGCACGAATAGCCAATTGAGGTGCTGTGGCATAACCTAAAGCAGGTTGTGTTATTCAGAAAACCAAGAACAATTGCTAAACTGAAACAGATTTGTGGGTAGGGATGGTTCAAAATTGGTCAGAAGCCTTATAAAAATCTACAGAAAGCATATGGTGGAGGTTTTGCTCCTAAAGGAGCATCTACAAGTTCAATTCAAGGGGTCACTTATTTTCTCCATCCTGCATTGGGAATGAATAGTCAGTGAAAATGTGAAAAGTACAACCGTGTGTGTTATTAATTAAAGGTAGGGAGAGAGAGGCAGGCTAGCTTTGAAAGCATAAGATCCCTTTTATGGTCCTACGCCTTCCACAGACAATATAAATACATTTAGACCACTTAACTCAGGGATGTGAAGAGACTTTCAACCAGCAGAACAAAAAATGCTTTTGAACCAAATCACCAACCTTGCCTTTAAATCAGATTGTGTCTATAACTGACGAAGATCAGACTACATTTTTAGAGAAATGAAAGCAAAAATATTTTCAAAGGGTTCACAAACTTATTCCAATGTGTGCCAAACCAACTTCCTCCCGATCTGATGGGATCATGTGTTTGTTATCGAGCTCTAAGAGCAGAACACTAGTTAAGTGCCCTCATCTCTGCCTTCATCTGATACTCAGAAATGCCACACCAAAGCCATTTCTGTTGAAGAGAGCTCATTTACTCTATACATCAAGATTCTGATAAAAATGAAGCGCCTCTTTTGTCCTTTAATGTGTGCTGATTCTGTTTCCAAACATAGTAATAATTCTAAGATCCATTCTATGAAGGGCACTTGGATTTCTCTGAATGTTGTCATTAACTTCCATTATGGAACATGAGTAATACGCCGTCTGACAGCACACACACGATAACTTTCAAAATATGTAATTTCCCATCTTTATACGTGAGATCGGACTGTGCTGATATCACTGGGGCTGTGCTAGAAATTAGACTTGATCAATTAAAGCAGCAGCTATTTATAATGAGTTTTAAAAAGGTACAAGCTGATAGACAGCGAGCATAAATAGCAACAAAGAGCATCTGGTTTACAGTAAGCACAAATAGTGACAGATAATATTAATGCAAAGTGTAAATTGACATAATATATACCAAATCTGAGCAATGGTGGGCGGAGTTACTGAAAACAGACTTTGCCAACAAGACTGACTATTTAACTTCAGTCTAAACAGACACTGCCATAAAATAAACGTGTAGGAGCGAGAATGAAGAGTGTGTATTTATCTGTCTGTCTGTGCTGTTTGTTCATTTTATTGTCTTCTCTCTATAACTATTCAGCAACAGAATAAATTATAAATGGCGCCGTTCTATTATAGCCAGAGATAATGAGCAGGTCATGTGATCTGAGCGTCTAATTAGAAGCAGGACTGGCGTATACAGGGATACTAGTTGCATTACAGATGGTTTCTGTTGAGTACCATCTGTGATGTAAATGCAGCACCTTTGAGTGTGTGTGTGTGTGTGTGTGTGTGTGTGTGCGTGTGTATGTGTGTGTGAGTGAATACCTTATGAGAAAGCAGAAATGTCTCCAGAGAGAGGGGAGAAAAGTTCAGTGTCGCTGTAAGAGCTGTCTAGAGCTGTCTAGAGCTGTCAGTCAAAGCATCTCTCACACACACACACACACACACACAGTATGCATTCGGTCACAGTGCGAGAAAAAAAACAAAAAACTGCACTGCAGCTGCTCACGTACTTTAAGAACAAGCAGTAGGTTCAATACAAGTTAAGCTCAATTGTCAGCATTTGTGGCATAATGTTGATTAGCACAAAAAGAGGTTATGGAGAGAGACTGACAATGAAAGATTTTTTTGCTTTTTTTCCCTGATGATTTAAATGAAGATTATAATTTTATGCGTTTGATTGTTTGTTTATAATTTAGCACCAAGTCAACAACCACTGCTATATTCATGGTGAAAAACAAGTGAAAAATAGAAAAAGTAAATATGTCAATAAACAACAAAACAAAATTTATAACAGCAAAATGTATAAATAAAGTTTAAAAAAAAAGTTTATCTTTGATAAAAAAATAAACAAAATCTGGTCTGTCTTAGTTTGCAAAATTACAGTTTTATGAGAATCGACCAAAAAGTCCTAGAAGAGTTAAAAAACACAATCCATCAAAATATGCTTTAGAGATACTGGATTCTGTCATAAGGGGGATAAAGGAGCATCTTCACCCTTTAATAAAAATGTGTGTGTGTGTTAGTATGGAGTCTTATTTTATAAAAGTACTGTTAAACCCTGTCTGTTATTTACGATGTGAAGTTGTTTAAATCATCATTTTTACAGCAACTTTTTAGGTGAGGTGTCAGTCATACCAGAAAATAATCTTGTTTTCCCTTTTTTCCTATACCCCACTGACAGATTTTTTCTTGTTTTAAGTGTAAACTCGCTTGTTTTTGATACATTTTTCAGAAAACAAGAATGAATAGCTTAATTTATATTGAACGCAGACAAGACAGAGATCCGTCTTAGCCGGTGCGCAGCACATGCTGCGGTGATGTTTGAGGCTTCTACGCCTCTTATTGTATCTGGAAACCCGATTCGCTCCACCTGATCTGTCTGTGTGTGTGTGTGTGTGTGTGTGTGTGTGCACTCTCCTGAGCTCCTGAGACAGACATGCTCCTCCATTATTCAGAGGAAGACAGTGCAGATGTACAGATCTCTGAACACACACACAGGATGGAGAAAATCACAAATGCGATGGCTTCAGTCTCTCAACTGTTTCTCCTAGAGAGCAATGGAGGGCAAACTGAATTTTGCTGGTAAAAAAAATCCCAGTAATCTCTCATGCATCTCCTCTAGAGTTTCAGAAGAGATCTCAACATTGTCTCAAACTGTGCTTAGATTTGCAGAAATACCAACATTGCAAAATGACATTACATAAGTCTGATTTTCTGAAAAAACTGATCAAAATGAAGAAAAAAATATCTGCTAATGAGGTCAGAAAAATAATCTTGTTTTCCCTTTAAATTAAATTTATTTTCATGACCCCAATGGCAGATATTTGTTCTAGTTTTAAGCATGAACTCAGATTTTTCAGCAACACTTAATATCTCAAGTCATTTTGCTACTCAAGTAAATGTATCTGGATTTAGAAATGTTATTATTTGTACTGGAAAACAAGACAAAAACACAGAGAAAGAAAAAAAATTAATCAAATGTCATTATTTAAAAGATGTTAGGCTGCATTACAAAAACTGCGTAATGGTTGTTTGGATACTTTTTTCTTTGCAATAACAATAAGACTGGAAACATGCAAATAGGGTCTACTTTGATGTTACATTGACTTTAATGTCTCAGGCACTTTAAAGAGAGACATTAAAGCAAACGTGAAGCCAAAAGAAGCAGAAGAAAGGAAGGTTAGGAAGGAAGAGCATAAGAAATGCTCCAAACACACAGAAATGTCTATGACAGGCGTCCTCTGTAGACAAATACATGAGCAGCAAAGCTTCAAACAGACGGCCTCCACCTTCCCTCATCTCTTCAATAATGCCCTTTCATCTGCTCTCTACATCCAGGCCAGAGCAATCCAGCACAGAGACACAGCGAAAACACAGACTAACAGTGATGAACAGATCATTATTTTGACTCTTCTGCTTCACAAAAACCAGTCTGAGAGATTCATTCACAAATCAGACTGAAGCGATTGTCTGGATATGGTTATGTTTGGTTAACTAAGTTTAGTTACAGTAGCAAAAACAGCCTGTTTAATTCTAAGGGTCAGAGAAGGTGGGAAATGGTTGTAGTCAAAACTATTGACAAACATTAGAAAAAAAGAAAACCTTTAGATCCACACTGTTAGACATTTCAAAGGGTTTTTACAGTAACTTATGCCAGTAAGTTACTGTAATTAAGATTTACAGTAGCAAACTGTATTTGATTTATCAGTATACTACTGTAATTCATTCATTTTAATATAGATTTCATTAGATTTTATAATTTTTATATAGAATTCATTTTATTGCTTACTATACATAGGTACTACTGGCATTCAATTAAAACAGACACAATAATTATAAAATATCAAATTCTTTATTTAAATACATTGCATGTATAACACTTAAAAATACAGACTTCCAGTGCTGGAACAGTGCATCTTCACCATTTCTCCTGTCTTAGGATGTTTTGCAGTGCATTATGTTGTGTCCTCTGGATTCATCCTCACAAACAATCTTTAGGCAACAGAAACATAATGGGGAAAAAGACAAACAGCCAAAGAATACATAGCCATCTGCAAAACCCAGGTGCTGCTCCAAAACGTGGCCACCACCTTTGCTCACCATCCACTTTGACAGAAATTTCTTCTCTGAAAAACAAGATGTAGAAATAGCACACTTTTAAAAGGCAAACCTCATACAGAGTGCACAAATCTCTCAAAACCATAGTTGTTCTCTTACCATGAATAACAGTCTCAGGTTGACTGGCCTGCTCATGTCTTTCTTGATGCTTCACTGCAGTTGCCAGGGCTCTCAAGTCTCACGCAATCGGAGTGAGACTCACGCATTTCAACCAGTTCACACGCTCTCACGCCACACCTTGTATTTCTCACGCTGAGAAGGGATAACTTGTCCCGCTACAATTACTATACAATTAATATACCATTAATAGATGAGGGAATACTGAGGTAAGTTTTCTGCCGAGTTCATAGCTCTCTCGACTCTGTAGCTATAGAGTTAAATGCCACCTACCAGCCAATCAGAAATTAGGATGTTGTTGTTTCCGTTTAAATTACGCGATTCTGCAGCAAGCGGGTTCGTTACTAAGCAACATGGATGCGCGCGCACATGGGGTGTAAATTGGAAGTGAAAGATCTGATGAATGCTGTAGGTAACCCCTTCATTTATTTTTTCGATTTTAAGATTCCTCTACGAAATCACTTGCCTGTGAAAAGATAGTGAGAGCTGATGTTGGGGAATATAGCCAAATTCGCGCTAAAGTATTATTGATGCAGACAAAAAAAAAAAAAAAAAACTCTCCAACTGCTTTGCAACCAGAAGCTTTAACTTAGCTTTGGCTTCCTGAAAGGAAAGTACTAGAGATGTTATAACAGTTGGTGAATCTGATAAAAGACAGACAAATTCATCCAAATAAAATAAATAGTTTTACATATTTAAAAAAGGATCGAAAATACAAAGAAATTTGGCCCCAAACATGCCAACTGAACAGCAGTGCTCAGTGTACATACTGTACACACACAGTAGCATTACAGAACTTGTCCTGAACATGTATGTCAAGCTCTCTCTCTGTGTGTGAGAGAGAGAGAGAGAGAGCGAGAACACATTTCAGCTTATGATTTTATTTTTTTTCTGTTGTGTTTGTTGCACATCTTGATGACAGGGGTAGGGGGCTCCCATATAAAGCACTGAGGCTTCCCCAAATTCAAATTCAGATGCAGTGTGTTTTCCACATGGTGGGTTTGAACAAAACCAAAACTAGAAGCAGTTTGGCTCTGGATGGAACGCTATTATCATGACAGTGCTTTATGTGGGAGTCCTCTACCCCTGTCATCAGGCATCAAAATGTGCAACAAACATTTACAACAGAAAAAAAGAAACATAAGCTGAAATGTGTTCTCTCTCTCTCTTTCTCTCTCACACACACACACACACAGTTTAACATACATGCTCAGGGTAAGTACTGTAATGTATGTGTGTACAGTATGTACACTGAGTACTGCTGTTCAGTTGGCTCGTTTGAGGCAAAATTGATTTTTATTTTTGATACATTTGTATTTTTAAATACATAAATCTTTTTATTTTATTAGAATGAATTTCTTTCATCAGATTTACCAAATGTTATAACTTCTATTTGTGCTGGTCAATTATGAACAATAGGTCAAATTGAACTGCTAGCAAAAATTGGGTGCTGCAAATATTTGAGTTGCTCCTCCCCTTTGACTTGAGAGCCCTGAGTTGCCTTTAAAACACAAATACAAAAAATACAGTAAATCTTAAATTCCATTAAAAAATATAACAAACTAATTCTAAAACTAGAAAGGCAGCTAGCCATAAAACTTGTTTAACCTAGCTAACATACTCTTTTATTTTCTCAGGCTACTGGCCAACATTAACTACTAACACCTGAACTAAATTTCACATTAGTTAACCTAATGTTAATATAAGATAAGCGTTGCTCGTTGAAAACAATTTTAAATCGGTAACTTATCAACAAGCTGACAAAAGTCGTTTGAAACGACAGCGCAGTTTACCATGGTAACGTTCTGTAACCGCCATGTTGACGAGTAAATGTTACTAATGTTAGGTAAACTGGTATGCAAAAATCTGACACAAACACACAGACAAACGTACATATATTTTTACCTTGCTTGCTGGTCTTATTCTCTCGTAAAGTGCATCGACACACAGCGTAGTTGTTCACTCTCGCGGGTTCATCCCCGGCGCTGCCCCGCTGCTTCCGTGTCTTCCTCGGACGCGAGTGGTGCGGCGAGGCGCGACTCGATAAAAAAGCAATATAAAACCCATTATATATACTATCTACAATGGATGCGGACAGTAATGTGATGCCCCGGTATATTTCTGATGTACAGATGTACTCCAAACGCTCGCGCTGTTTCTGACACGAAGTACAAACGGATTTTCCAATCATTAGAAGCGATGTAACAGGTCCAGTAGTCAGTCTCTAGCTGCTGCGGCGTTGTAGACACGGTGCAGGGCAAATTGTATCAATCCAAATGTCAGAAATGAGGAAAATAAAACGATCTCAGTATAATGGCGCCAATGAGACCGTTACAGTAGTATACAGCAATTTTAAAAAATACAGTAAGTCTCTGTATGTGGGGTCTGACGTCACAGAAAATTCCCATGATGCAAAGGGTATTACAGTTATTTACTGTAAAGGGAATTTGCAGTATTACACTGGGTGATATACAGTAAATAACTGTGGAAATTACAGAAATGTCTAACAGTGCAAATAATCAAGCTTCATTTTTTATAACAGTATTAATGATAATAAATAGTAATTATTATTTATTAATGTAACATAACATATTAATACTGTTAAAAATGTAAATGTATTTTTGAATGAATGAATGAATTCAAAATATCTTGCGTTGCACAGAGGAAATAAATGCAATTTATGAAAGTGAATAAACATCTCATGATGCCAGACCGCATGCTGTCAGAAGAGATCGAATGATGCTGTTTTACAAATTAACTTTGTCTTTGATGTGACTCAAATGATTCCATTTATATCCTGATTTCAATTGGATTTTGCATATTCTGTCTGATACGTCCTTTGAACTCAGATGAGTGTAGAAATGAGCTGTCTAGATTGCCCAGAATACACGGAGCAGCCGACAGCACGACTGGGCCGACCGCACACTCCTGCTTAAAGGGAAATCATTTCCTCGTGTCCTTCTATTTTTTTGTGGTTATTTCTTGTGCTACTCGCCATATAACACAAAAACAAAAATGAGGATTAGGGCTGTCAAGCTTCTAAAATGACCAAAAGGTGTCTTATACATTCCAAATTTTACAAACTCATATGACAGAAATTATGATTTTTCCCTAAAATCACTGTAATACATGTCAGTGATGTCAAACAACCAAACGTCTGGCATGAAGAGTCATTCAGTGAATAATGACTTATAATGAATAATGAAAGCATTGTGTGACTTCAGAAGACTTGAGTCATATGGACAAATTTTATTATGCTTTAATGGTGCTTTCTTTTTGAAGCCCCAGGTACCATTATACAAAACAGGTCAAATTCTGCAAAATATATTTTTTTGTGTTTCATGGAAGGAAGAAAGAAAGTCATACAGTTTGGAACTTGATGTGATGATTTGAATTTTGAATTTCATTTTTGGGTGAACTATTCCTATTGAATGAGAGTCCAAACAGCTCATTTGCTCATTAAGATGTTCTAACTTCAAACCATTGCTTCCGGCTAAAATATGAGTCCATAGCCCAAAATAATGCTTCTTGAAGTGAAAAAGTCTGAAAAAAATCTGCACAGAAGCACCATTTTCAAGCCAAAACAGCTCTAAACAAACTCACCTACATCTTGGGTGGCCTGAGGCTGAGTACATTTTCAGCAAATTTTCAATTTTGGAGTGAACTGTTCCTTTAAGTTAGCACCATCAAATCTTTTAAACAAGATGAAGCATGTACACCTATATATTTAGCCTTTTTGAATTGAATTATGTCTGTGAAATAATCTGTATTTCTACCTTTTTGACAGACAGAAATTGCAAAAAAGGTCTACATGCATTTCTGCTAATTTTTCTGCCATTCTAAGAGCGACGCTGCTGTGAAATTCTAAAAATAAATAGACAGGAACAGACTGGAAAAAAGAGACAGAAGCATGCTGAGAGTCAACATTCCCATTTAGCATTAAACACACTCCAGTGTGTGGGTATAGAGGACAGACATATGCTGGAAAACACACACACTGACGCTAACCAGCCCCCTGAGGATCTGTGTGCCCTTCAGGGGAACGGCGGATAGGAGAATTAGGATGGCAGGAGGAGACACTTTTGATAAAATGGAGGCTGAGAGAAAAGAGGAAAATGGGGTGAGAGAGAAACGAGTCGTCTTCCCGGATTTAAACGCAGCACCCTACTAGGGCGACCGCATTTGTTCTCACTGGTGCATTCATACATTAAAAGTGCACATTTTTGTACTTCATCTTACTGGCAGTTTTAAGAAACCATTCGAAAAAGATTGGAATTGGTGAAATATCAACATCGTAAACAATTGAAGTTGCAAATAATACATATAACATATGTTTTG
Organism: Onychostoma macrolepis; assembly: GCF_012432095.1. Classification (NCBI taxonomy): domain Eukaryota; kingdom Metazoa; phylum Chordata; class Actinopteri; order Cypriniformes; family Cyprinidae; genus Onychostoma; species Onychostoma macrolepis. The sequence goes on along the minus strand of NC_081159.1, from coordinate 42,334,666 downwards.
CATTCTTTCTGCTTCAAAATTTCACCTTTAATTCAATGTGTTACTTGCCATTTCCTTGTAATTACTTGTGAAATGTACTAGCAATTTCTGAATAAAATTTTCAATGTTGAAAATTTTCAAAAGTTTCAATGTTGTGAAAATATAATCAATGTAATGAAAAAAAATATGAATACAACGTATAAACAGTTACTTTTAATTTTGCCTGCAGAATGTGTCAGGATCCTGCCCTCACTGTTTTGTCTGTCTTGTCTTTGTTTCATGTTTCTGTTTGTTTCTGTGTTTGAGCACATGGCTCTGTCTTTGTTGTTGTCTGCCTGTCCTGCCTCCTTGTTACCTGTTACCATGCCCCCTTGTTTAGTCCTTGTGGAGTCCTCGTTTGTCTGAGTGTTGTCACCTGCCCCTCATGTCTCTGATCTCGTTTGTCTTAATGTTCTCACCTGGTCCTTGTGTTCTCCTCTCCTTTATATGGTTCTCCCTTTCCCTCTTGCTTTGTCAATTCGTTGATTCTTTCATGCTGTACATATGTGTCCATTTGCTAGCTCATCTACTCTTTTGTCTTACTGAATATTCCCTGCTTTGTTGTTAGTTGAATTTTGTCTCTAGTCTAGTCTAGACTAGCCTGCTGAGCTCCTGGTCTGCCCCCTCCATCTGCCACACAGCTAGTCCCGTGCAGTGCCTGTGAGATTGCTGGTTTGGAGTGGCTGCACCACATGTTCCTGTCAGGCCACTGCTGTCTTCCTCCGGTCATCACCTGCACAGTCCCTTCTCCTCTCTGGCCTACAGCCATCCACTCCGCTGGACCCTACGGCCTCTCTCTCAGCCTGCCTGACTTCTAGTCATATTCCCTGCCTATTGTTTGGACAGTATTCACTCTCCCCATCACCTTCTCTCGTCTTGTCTGCAAGCTTGTTCAATAAAACTGTTTGCACTCATTCTGTATTTGAGTCCTCCCTCCAGATCTGTGACAATGAATTGACCAGCGCTGGACTCAGCAGAATGAGTATCAAGATCCTGCCACCTGCTAATGCCCGGGAGAGATTGGCTTGCCAACAAGGCTGGGATATAGGTGCTTTTACCCAGTTTTTCTGGACGATGTAAAGGGGGCTTGATTATGATGGGACCCTCAAAGACATTTTCAATGCCTGCTTGGATGATCCTGTGCTTAAGTGGGAGTTGGAGAACCTCAAGATTTTGAATTTCTGGAACTTCTCAAGGTATCTGGGTCATCGCATCCTGTGGGGAATGCCTCCTCCACCTAAGCCACCATGCAGCAACCACTCCGCCCCACTTCCCTTGGCAAATCAAAGCCAAGATCCTCTTCTGACTCAAAAGCGAAGCGCAAGAATGAAGAGGGCTCTTCAGTCGGCTGCATCCATTCATGACTCCTAACACCTTCCCAGTCACCCCTGAGTCTGCTGGGATCGCTCATGTTTCCCTTGTACCAGTCTGGGAGATGACATCAGTAGACTTGACATCATCTCCCAGACATTTAAGTCAGTTCCAGTTATTTCGGAGTCTGTTGAATCAACTTTCCCAGAGATAGTCAAGAGCGCTGCTGACATCTCTATTCCAGTCACCCCCGTTCCAGTCACGCCCTCTCTAGTCACTCCAGAGCCTGTCAACCCTGCCCCAGTTATTTCCAAGATGGCCGAGTTGGCAGCTATCCAGTCAATTCTATGCCAGAGTTGACTTCTGTCATCCCTGAATCAGTCACTTTCAATACCGTTATCCAGGAACAAGTTGTCAACCTCAGTCAATGAAGTTTGCACCAGACACCTCTGAGTCTATCAAGTCAACCTCTGTCTTCCCAGAGTCAACAGTGCACTCCTGTTACTCAAGAATCAGTCAAGTGTTGTCCCTCAGTCTATTAGGTCTGTCCCCGACTTGTCTGCTGGGCCTATTCCTGTCTCCGCTGAGACGACCAGGATCACCGCCTCTCCGCCTGTGTTGGCCGAGTTAGCTACAGATACTACAGAGGTGGTCAAGTATGCCGTTTCTATCCGTCAGAAGAGGAGGAAGACGGCCTGTGCTGTGCAGTCTAATGCCCTTCCTGTTAGATCCACTGAAGCCATGTTTTTGAATCCTGTCTTGTCCACCGAATGTGTTCCTGCCAGTTATGTCAAGACTAAGAACGTTCCTGTCAGTCATGTCCACAGAGGCTCTTCCTAAGCTGGCTGCTTCTCCTGTCTTGACTACAGAGATCGATGCAGAGGCTTTCATTTTGCCTGTTCCAGCCACAGAGGCCAGTTCCAAGCTGCCTGCATTCCCAGTTGCATCCACGGATGCCATCCCAGTCATGTGAAAGAATATTCCGGTCAGTCAAGTCTTGTCCACAGAGGTCATTCCAGTACAGCCCACTCTCACTGTGTTGGCCACAAAGGCTATTCCTGAGGCTCTTATTCAGCCCGTTATGGTCAAGGACGCCATCTGAGTTTCCTGTTATGCCCCCAGAGGCTGTCCCTGAGCGGCCTGCTCTTGACGTTTTGGCCATTTGGCCATTCCAGAGGCTCTCATTCAAACTGTTATGGCCACAGAGGCCATCTCCAAGCACACCACTCTCCCAGTCACAGCCATGGAGGCCAGTTCCAAGCAGCCTGTTTTCCCAGTTGCGTCCACGGATGCCATTCACGCTAGTCATGTCAAGTCTCAAGATGGTCCTGCTTTGTGAAGTCAACAGGTGTTCCTGTTAGTCAAGTTGTGTCCACAGAGGCCCTTCCTGAACAGCCCACTCTCACTGTGTTGGCCACGAAGGCCATTCCAGCGGTTCACATTCAGCCCATCATGGCCACGGAGGCCATCTATGAGCACCCCGCTCTCCCCATCACAGCCATGGAGGTGTTTCCTAAGCAGCTGGTTGTCGTGGCCGCTGAGGCCTTCTCTGAATCTCTTGCCAACCTGATCAGGTCCACTAGGCAGATTCTCACCACCCTTGCTGTGGCCACTAAGTATGGAATTCCCGAGGAGGAGCCCCCTGAATCAGCTATGGAGGAGGTTGGTTCGAAATCCGTTCAAGGGACAGCAGTCCCTGCACCTGCTCCTGAGGGAGCAGTTTCTGAGTCCGCTCCTGAGAGGGCAGTCCCAGAGCCCACTCCAGAGAAAGCAGTCCCCGAACCCGCTCCAGCCCCCGAGTTCGCAGTCTCAGCGCCGGCTCCACAAAAGCACTTTGCTGTGCCTGCTCCACGTTAGCGCATCCCAGTTCCCGAATCTAGCCCAGAGAGTGCTCCGGTTCCCGAATCCAGCCCAGAGAGGGCTCCAGATCCCGAGTTCAGCCCAGTGTGAGTCCCTGCACCTAGAGGCACCTCCAGTTGGGCTCCCTTCCCACCCTCTGTCATTCCCGGTAGTAGTTCCCACCCACCCCTTCCCTTCCCTCTGTTTCCTGGCTGCCCTAGTATGCCTAGTTTTCTGATCTCGTTTGTCTTTAGATGTTCTCACCTGGTCCTTGTGTTCTCCTCTCTTATATCGTTCTCCCTTTCCCTCTTGCTTTGTCAGTTCGTTGATTCTTTCCTGTTGTACGTACATGTCCATTTGCTAGCTCGTCTACCCTTTTGTCTTACTGAATATTCCCTGCTTAGTCGTTAGTTGAATTTTGTCTAGTCTTGTCCTGTCCTGCCTGCCGAGCTCCTGGTCTGCCCCCTCCATCTGCCACACAGCTAGTCCTGTGCTGTGCCTGTGAGATTGCTGGTGTGGAGTGGCTGCACCGCATGTTCCTGTCAGGCCACCGCTGCCTTCCTCAGGACATCACCTGCACAGTCCCTTCTCCTCTCTGGCCTACAGCCATCCGGGGCTGGACCTTACGGCCTCTCTCTCAGCCTGCCTGACTTCGAGTCGTATTCCCTGCCTATTGTTTGGACAGTCTTCACTCCCCACTTCACCTTCTCTCATCTTGTAGCTGTCAATATGTTGACATTTTGTTTGTGTAAAAAAAGACGTATGAATATTAATGAGATCACGTGGTCCCAAAGGGGGGCAAACAGACTGTTTCAAGTCGGTCATTTGCTTTGTTGCAAAAAAAAATTGTAGCCTCTATCTGAAACAGACAAGCACATTTGCCTGTGATCTGTGATTTAGGCACTTAAATATTTTGTTGTCAATCAGGACATTCACAGCCAATCAGAAATCTCTCTGCTCTGGGTTCAATTACAAGTATTTCTATGAAGCGCAAGATGATTGATGTTTAGACTATAAAAGAACGCTGAAAAAACAGACTTGGGTGATTTTCATGACCAACACATGGACCGGCAGTCTATTGATTTTGATAATTGTAAATCATTGCTACTAGAAGTTTTAAGTTTGTTAAAATCATTAACTTAAACATCAGCTATTAACGTCTGTAATCCGTCAAAATCAAATCATCAGATTGTGTCAAAAGAGAGCTGTGCTGTTACTTCAGTAAGAGATTAGACTTACAATTTTTACCTGCACTTTCAAAAAAAAGAAAAAATGGTACAAAAGCTGTCACTGGGATGGCACTCTCTCAGAAGCTACTTCTTTGTACCTTTTTTACAACTAAAGGATGCATTTTGTTACCTTGAAGGTACATATTTGTACCTAAAGTGTGAATATTAGTATCTAAAAGATACATATTTATAACTTTTGAAAGGGTACTGCCCCAGTGACAACTTTTGTACCTTTTTCTGAGAGTGCCGTTAAATAAAATTGCTGAAAAACATCCCAAAGACGCACACTGAAGGATGCACTTTTTACTTGGACCAATAAGAAACCATCTAGCAACCACCCAGAACACCCTAGCAACCCCCTGCCAACCAGGATACTCTCACAACCACTTGACAAAAACCTAAAACACAGGCGTTTTGCACAGGAAGGAAAAATTAAAAAAGCCTCTTAATGTTTACACACTCACACACACAAAACTGATCTGAAATTTTCTGTCTCACAGCTGCAGCCAAAAATCAACCCAGCAAACATTATACATCGTTAAAGATCTTCATATTTGAATTTCTTAAATTTCTCAGGCAAAACAGCAATGTTTTATACAGTTTAAAATTTTCACTCACACACTGTGGATCATTAATTCATAAAACACAATTCCTGCATACATTAAGAAAGGTTTGGCATCTTAACAGTGTTTACTAAGTCCAGATACAATGCTTTAATGAGCTTCAAAGAGCTAAAAGCATGAAACAGCAGCTCTGCAGCATGCATGTCAGTTCTACGGGCTCAGAATGAAACTAAACACCTAGTGAGAAGCATTTGCCTTTATACCTCTTTACCTTGACACGTCTATTTACTAAATCATCTCAAACCAGCCTACATGCTGAAATAAATCTACATTACTAGGTATATGCAGACTAAAACGGCACCCTGGGAAATCACTGACAACCAGCCGTGGATAACTAACTCCCCTCCATTAAGTGAGCGCATTTGTCTCTTTCTGAACAACCAGCAGCCAGTGACCCCAGAATAAAGAGGGTGTTGAGAGCTTCATGTAAGGGTGAGCGGAGCACAGAGACCCTCACACACCTCACAGAGGTGTTAATATCTATCTCTACAGTTTTACCATTCAAAAATAAAAGCATAGTATATATAGTAACATGTCTATGTCACACATTCATTTAGCAACAGGAATAAAAAGAGTAATGCATAAATATAAGAAGCTGTGCAAGGTAATTATGCGTTTAGAATGATACACATAGTTTATTACTATTTATTTTGTGCAAACTTATGCTCATACAAGCATACATACTGCAAACTTACTAAACATGCATCAGCATAATAACCCAGCCAGCTAACAGGGACCGTTCTCACAACTTTCTCTAACGCTTTTATATATATATATATATATATATATATATATATATATATATATATTAATGTTAGGACAAAACGTTCTCAAAGTAATGTGCATAGAACGTTCTCATAACTTTACTAATATGTTCTCATAACGTTGAGAGAAAACGTTTTTAGAACATTCTCTGAACATCCTTATGATGCAATTTGTACTTGAACGTTCTAAGAAACGTTTTTGTAACCTTTAAATATCGTTCTGATACTTAAAGAAACTTTTACATTTTAACGTTATCAGAATATTATAAATAAACGTTCAAATAACGTTATATTTTGGGGTGAAAATAAAGTTAGTAGAACGTCAGAATTTTGCAACCTTTAAATAACGTTATGATTACGTTTCTATAACCTAGTTTTGTTACCCTCCTACAAATATGATCTGTGCACGTTCTTGATGTATTTTATGAGATTCGCCCTTTTGGTATAAACATAATTGAAATATTTCCGTCATAATTTCTTATGCTGCTTCACTATGGCTCGGATCAGATTTCTAATAATGATTACCGTCACGGGACCGTTATTTGACCAAAATCTCGAGCAATTATGTCATTTAAATCAATAAATCCAACAAAATGCATACAGTTCCACATTTATTCTGAGAGTCAGCTATAGAGCTCACCGTTAATTCCTAACATGTCTTATTATTATCGAAAACAGCGATTTGATAAACACGGAAAATATTCAAATCAAACGTCATTTGTGTGTATTTTCCTTACACAGGCACATAAACACAGTGTAAAGAACAAAAGAATGCGCGTTGAAAATAATCGCGTTTAATCACATTAAGAGCTTGTAGCGCCGCTGTTGTTGTGCGTGTTTGATGCTCACACACACATTTTCGTGTTACTTCAGCGCTGCTATCGCGTGTATTTGATGGGAAGCGGTGAATAATCTTACCGGTTGGTCGTGTGGATGTAGACGAGGCTGGCTGAAGCGCTTCTGCGGCGGTCTGCGGTGTTTTTGTCGGAGGGTCGGGAGCTGTCCTCCGCTCGCGGTGCTGAACGCTCTCAGTGCTGGACAGCGCAGCGGCAGCAGCGCGAGAGCCGAGAACGGAACGACTCGAGCCGCACCGCATCAGACGCAGCGCCCTCCAGCGCTCAGGAGGAGCAACCGCGGCGTGCCGCAATACTGACTCACATCATAACAACTCATCACATTAAAAAAACAGCCAAATTAAGAAATAATAATTACAATAATTCATAAAACAGAAATTTAAAAGATGTTTATAACATGTGATGGAAAGACAAGTATAAAAGCGTGAATTCACTTTTTCTGTATGTTAAATAAACATTTTGAAAATAAATTAATTAAATTATAATATATAAATTGGTTCTTTTATCAATGTTGAAACAAGTTTGCTGCTTAACATTTTGTTAATATTTGCCTTATATTTATCATTTGCTAGGTTGATAAATATAAAGTTCATATACAGTGCCCTCCAAAAGTATTGGAACGGTAAAGACAAAATTGCTCTGTTGGCTGTGGAGTCAAGACATTTACAAATATGATTAAAAGATGAATATGAGACAAAACTACAGAATGTCACATTTTATTATTGGGTGATTCAACACATAGATGCTTTACCAGCTAAGAAGTTCAGCTCTTTTAGAGTTTCATCCCTCTATCTGATGTGAGCATAAGTATTGGGACAGTTGTCTCGCAGGTCTTTCTAAGTGATCAGCTGTGTCCTGTTGCATTAATTCTTCAGATATTAAAAGCAGGGAATGTGTCGTATCAGTTATATCCATTACTTCTGAATTCTGAATCTTGCATTCGATGATGACACACACAAACCAGGATGAAGACGAGGGAGCTGACTTTGAGAGAAAAGCAAGCAATTTGGATGCTAAAAGAAAAGAGGAAGTCAGATAGAGCTCTAGCAAAAACAAAGGGCATGGAGAAATCAAGAGTTTGGAAACCACCAGCAACCAACAACTACCTGATCGGCTGAGAAAACAACAGTAGTTGATGACAGACAAATCATAAAAGCTGTGAAAATTAACCTTAAAAGACGTGTCTGTAAAATCACCAACAACTTCCAGAAAGCTGGGGTGATGCTCTGACAATCTACTGTCCTCAGGAGACTTTGACACAGAATTACAGATGCTACACAGCAAGATACAAACCTCTGACCAGCTCCAGAAATAGAAAGGCAAGATTAGAGTTGAGGTGAGCCAGAAGAGTGTTTATGGACCGACGAGACAAAGATGAACCTTCATCTAAGTGATGGGAAAGCAAAAATGTGGAGAAAAAAAGGGAACTGCAATGATCCCGAGCATACAGCCTCATCTGTAAAGCGTGGTGGAGGTGGTGTCATGGCATGGGCATGCATGGCTGTCTCTCCACTTTACTGATGACTTAATGTATGATGACAGTAGCAGAATGAATTTGGATGGGTACAAAACCATCTTATCTACCAATATTCAAGAAAATGCCACCAGATTCATTGGGAAGTGCTTCATATTGCATCAGGACAGTGACCCAAAACACCTGCCGGTTCAGTCGAGGAGTTTATCAGGGCAAAGAAATGGAAAGTCTTAGATTGCCCAAATCAATCAATATTCGGGAGAAGCCGAATATTCACCAGAAGAGACGGACAGCAGCTCGTAAGTGTTGCGATACTTAGTCATAGATCTGTTGTTTAAATTATTTACCTGCTGTTGGGAAGGAATACTTTCGTTTCCCTTCTATTTCTATTCTGCATTTTCGTTGAGGTTTCGTTGTTTGATTGCACTTTCTGTTAATTATAATAATTTGCACCTCGGCTAAGAAGGAACCTGGATCATTTTCAGTGCTCCTTGCTAGCGAAGTGTTAGTTTCGTCTTGAGTTATTTGCACAAGGCTATTGGCTGGGCCAATCAGAAGCCGGCCACAGCGACTGTAAAAGTATTTAAACTGCCTGTTCGCTATTACAAGTCGGGAGAAGCCGAATATTCACCAGAAGAGACGGACAGCAGCTCGTAAGTGTTGCGATACTTAGTCATAGATCTGTTGTTTAAATTATTTACCTGCTGTTGGGAAGGAATACTTTCGTTTCCCTTCTATTTCTATTCTGCATTTTCGTTGAGGTTTCGTTGTTTGATTGCACTTTCTGTTAATTATAATAATTTGCACCTCGGCTAAGAAGGAACCTGGATCATTTTCAGTGCTCCTTGCTAGCGAAGTGTTAGTTTCGTCTTGAGTTATTTGCACAAGGCTATTGGCTGGGCCAATCAGAAGCCGGCCACAGCGACTGTAAAAGTATTTAAACTGCCTGTTCGCTATTACAAGTCGGGAGAAGCCGAATATTCACCAGAAGAGACGGACAGCAGCTCGTAAGTGTTGCGATACTTAGTCATAGATCTGTTGTTTAAATTATTTACTTGCTGTTGGGAAGGAATACTTTCGTTTCCCTTCTATTTCTATTCTGCATTTTCGTTGAGGTTTCGTTGTTTGATTGCACTTTCTGTTAATTATAATAATTTGCACCTCGGCTAAGAAGGAACCTGGATCATTTTCAGTGCTCCTTGCTAGCGAAGTGTTAGTTTCGTCTTGAGTTATTTGCACAAGGCTATTGGCTGGGCCAATCAGAAGCCGGCCACAGCTGTTTTCACGGTAGTGTGTTAGGCTGTATTTATCAGAGGTCCGAGCGCTGACGCGGAAGTATCAGCGGAAGCGTTCAGCCTCCTCGTGTGAAGACAGACGAGGGTAAAGACCATCGACTTTTCCTGCGCGACTTTAACCGAGCAACGACTCCGAGCGACACACTTAAGTATCTTTTCTTTTTTCCCCCTTCCCTTACACACTCTCCGTTTCCATCCTCTTTCCTGCCACCTCTATCATGTGTTTCCAAACTATTCCGGTTCTCTCTCAACCACGCTCTAACGTCCCACGCAGACGGCAACGTAATCCTGCTAACCTGCGCCTTATCTCTACCTCCTTCACTACACCTCTTTCCTTCTCTGTGGGTCTCTGGAATTGTCAGTCAGCTGTCAACAAAGCTGACTTCATTTCTGCTTTTTCTTTAAAATCCACGCTCAGCATCTTGGGCTTGACTGAGACCTGGATTCGTCCAGAAGACTCAGCAACCCCAGCTGCTCTCTCTACTAATCTCTCTTTCTCTCACACCCCCCGGCAAGTTGGCCGGGGTGGAGGCACTGGTCTGCTCATTTCTAACAATTGGAAATACTCAACCCGCTCTTCCCTATGCAATTACAACTCATTTGAATCTCATGCCATTACTGTATCAGCTCCGATAAAACTCCAGATCGTGGTCATTTACCGTCCCCCTAGCCAAATTCTAGCCACCTTCCTAGAGGAGCTGGACGGGCTGCTGTCCTCTTCGTGGAGGATGGCACTCCACTCCTAGTCTTTGGTGATTTCAACATTCACCTAGACAAGCCTTATGCTACAGACTTCCATGCACTCCTAGCTTCGCTTGATCTCAAACGCCTTACCACTACTAGCACGCACAAATCAGGCAACCAACTTGACTTAATTTACACACGCAATTGTACTGCAGATAACATTCTGGTACAACCGCTACATACTTCGGACCATTTCTTCATTACATTTACATTACACTTTGCTTCTCCTGTGCCACCAACCCCCCTACCAGTTACTTTTAGACGAAACCTGCGCTCCCTTTCTCCTTCCCATCTTTCCTCTGTGGTATCCTCCTCTCTTCCTTCACCCACCCATTTCTCATCTCTGGATGTAAACGCAGCTACTGAGACTTTATGCTCTACCTTAACCTCTTGTCTAGACGACATTTGTCCTCTCTCCTCTAGGCCCGCACGGGCTGCTCCTTCCAACCCCTGGTTATCCGAGGTTCTTCGTGAACATCGGACTACACTCAGAGCGGCAGAGAGAAAATGGCGCAAATCAAACGATCTGTCGGACCTCAGTAGGTACCAGTCTATGCTCACATCCTTCTCTGCTAAAGTCCACACTGCCAAATCCTCACATTTCCGCAACAAGATCGACAGCGCTCCAGACATGCGTAATCTCTTCAGAACATTTAATTCCCTCCTCTGTCCCCCTCCACCTCCTCCCTCCACCTCTATTACAGCTGATGACTTTGCCACTTTCTTTACAGACAAAACTAGATCAATCAGTGGTCAGTTTTCACCTCCACGCACACAGGACCCTCACCCTACCACATCCACTGCTAAAACTCCCATCTTTTCTTTCTGTCCACTCACTGAAGCTGAAGTATCCAAGCTTCTCCTCTCCAACCATCCTACAACATGTCCTCTTGACCCAATCCCCTCACACCTTCTCCAAGCAATCTCACCCACACTCTTACCTGCACTCACACACATCATCAACACATCCCTACTCACAGGTAACTTCCCCATTGCGTTCAAGCAGGCTCGGGTAACCCCACTGCTCAAAAAACCTACATTAAACACTTCTCTTATAGAAAACTACAGACCTGTCTCTCTCCTTCCGTTCATAGCGAAAACACTTGAACGAGTTGTCTTCAACCAAGTCTCACTGTTTCTTTCACAGAACGACAAACTGGATGCTAAACAGTCAGGTTTCAGGAGGGGCCATTCAACTGAGACTGCGCTTCTCTCGGTCACTGAAGCCCTGCGAATTGCAAAAGCCCATTCCAAATCATCAGTCCTCATTCTGCTGGACCTATCTGCCGCTTTTGACACTGTCAATCATCAGATACTCCTGTCCACCCTCTCATCACTGGGCATCTCTGGCATTCCACTTCGCTGGTTATTCTACTGTAGTTTTGATCAAATAAATGCAGCCTCAATGAGCAAAAGTGTCTTCTTTTAACATCTTATCAAAACTTTACCAAATTTATTTGAAAAATATATGATAATTTTATATTGTAAATGTTATATTCCATTTAATTATTATATTTATTTATATAATATTAAAGTATAATTAATGCAATAATATAGTAAGTTGATCATGATTCCGTTTTGCATCTTGCTTAAAAATACCCCTTAACTGTGGTAAAATCATGGTGAAATTGTGGTGAAATTGTCCTCTCAAGGCTTACTGCTTTTGCAAAAGGCTAGAAAATAAAAAAATACTAACACACACACACACACACACACACACACACACAAAACAAGAAGACAGGGAGTGATAAATATGCCAGGATGTGGAAAAGTGGTTCTAAAAGTGAGGTCTGAGGGAAGGAAGTGTGAAAGTGAAACAGGAAGCAGTGTTTTCTAGAGCGGTGCTGGTCACTCACTGGGTCTGAGCGCGGGCAGAGAGCAGTGCTGGTCCAGCCAGGACAGAGTGCTGCGACACAGATCATCAACACTGGCTGTGGACACCATCCCGTTAAACGACTCGAACAGCGGCTCGATGATGATGCTGAACTAAGAGAACGGCTGCAGTTCAGGAAAATATGAAGACGTGGAGGATCTTAACAGAATTAAACCTGCTACCAGGACAAGCACAGATGTTTTGGATGCTGATATCCACAAAAACATTTTCACAGACTGATTTTACTTCCATTACATATCAGCTTTCAGACTAGTAGAAAGAAAACATCCAAAATACACATTTAAGTGTTTACTTTATGACACATCATCTACTTGCATTTTGAACCTATCCTATGTTCAGATTTCTCTTCTGGAAATATATGCAAATTAGTGCATATTTAATTCAATAATGCATCATTTGAATATTTAAACTTAACTTTTTTAATCAGCTGTAGGAAGTATGGTGATATCTGTTAGTTCATTTCATTAGTACCTAGTTCACACGGGTTGCTTAACCAACAAGATTTGAAACGGCTTCGTAGGATACGATCCAGAACTTCCAGTTCTGCAGCGTCTGAGCTCTCACGTACTCTCTGAACTTCTCCCTCATGTGGTCGAAGCGCTGTCGTGTTATTGGGACGCCTGTAGCCGGAAGCTGCTGCTGACACGCACTACATACACACAGTTCAGATACAATCACGCATTCACGTAGATGTGTCTCATAACATGGTAAAACAGCTCAAACACACTCACTTGATGGCAGAGTTGAGCATGAGGATCTCGTCTCGGAGTCTCTGGGCCTCCTCGTGGAGCTGAGCTCTCTCCTGCTGCATCTTACTGATGTACTCCGCCGTCTTCTGCAGCGTCGTGGCCTTACTGATCTGAGAGTACAGATGAGAAATCTCCCAGACACTTTCATCTGAAGTAACTTAGAAGCTAAAATCCACAGCTGTTATTCTCTTGTGAAAAAGTAGTACTCGTGCATGTTATTTACAAATAAATGAATGAATGTATGATAGTTTAAATTTATATTAAATGCAATTAGTTGAACTTAAGAGAGTGCTTTACATCTTCACATGTAATTTCATAATTACTCCTACTGTCTTTGAAATACGGTAGTACTGACAGGTGTACTGAAAAGTATTTATGGTAAATTAAAACACACTTTAATGTCATTTCTATTGAAAGTTGTCATTACAGTATTTATTAATATTTTAAATTAGCTTTTATTTTTGAAGTTTAAGTTAGTATTTTTTGTAATTTATATTCGTTTTTTAATATTTCTATTAAGCTTTTATTTATTTTTATTTCAGTTTTAGAATTTTAGTACTTCAACCATATTAACTATGGAAGTAATATCCAAGAGTACACTACAGATGAAATTATAATCAAGTGCTTTACATCTGCTTTAGTATGTTAATCAACACAAGCATGACAAAAGATTATGATTTAACATGAAGATGATTTAAAATGAGTGCTGTCAAACGATTAAATCATGATAAACTTTACATGTAAGTACATGTAAATATTTTCAAAATATATGCTGTATGTGTGTCTTTATATATACATAATAAATATACACAGTACACACATATTATGTAAACAAAAACTTTGGATGCAATTAATCGTTTGTCAGCACTATTTAAAATGTACTTGAAGAGAGACACTTTCATGACTACATTTCTTAACACACTTAAGTGGCCTTTTATTTTATTAATATTATATTATCCGCAAATACAGTTTAAAAAAAAAAAAAAAACATCCTTTTGAGATTTGAAGTACACTACAAGTGCACATTCAATACAATGAAGCACACTTCTTTTTCTCAAATGCTGACTGATAGAGTCACTGAAACACTGAGTGTTACCTTTATACTCGGCTGTGAGCTGAGAGTCGTCACCAGACTGTGTAACGTGTCAAAGCCAAGCTTGATGTTGAACCGTCTCTTCTGCTCGGCTGAAATGTGTGTGATCCGCCGTGTATCTGTCTGTAAGACAAGACAATATGAGAAACACAACACACACTGAGCGGTTATGAAATAATCATGTGCAGATTTGTGTTTTTACTCTTGTGGAATCCATCTTGGCATGTCCAGGTAACGACTCTGGGCTTTTCTCTGCTGGATTCGTAGGTGACGTCTGCCCCATGTTTCCTGAAAAACTGACTAAAAAAAAAAAACATTTCAAAACAAGACATTTCATTACTATTGGAATTAAACACAGTGCTTGAGTTATTACGTGTGACATGATATAGTTGTAAATGTAAATATACTGTAACTATAATTTGCTAACAATGTACTCACCCTCAGGCCATCCAACATGTAGATGAGTTTGTAAATGTAGCATTACATCACCTGCTCACAAGTGAATGGGTGCCGTCAAAATGAGAGTCCAAACAGCTGGTAAAAACATCACAATAATCCACACCACTCCAGTCCATCAGTTAACATTATGTGAAGACAAAAGCTGCATGTTTGTAACAAACAAATCCATCAATAAAACATCTTTAACTTCAAACCGTTGCTTCTAGCCAAAATATGAGTCTATATGAGAATATAACGCTTCCTCCAGGGAAAATCTCCTCGTCTCTCACATCAAAATCCACCCACATATTTGTTTTAAGCTGTTCTGGACTGTTTTAGCTTGTAAACGGTGCTTTTACAAGCATGCATCTTTTGGCTTTACAAGATGGACTGGAGAGGTGTGGATTACTGTGATGTTTTTATCAGCTGTTTGGACTCATTATGACGGCACCCATTCACTGCAGAGCATCCACTGGTGAGACAGTGATGTAACGCTAAATTACTCCAAATCTGATTAAGAAACAAACTCATCTACATCTTAGATGGCCTGAGAGTGAGTAAATCTTTAGCAAACTATCATTTTTGGGTAAACTATTCCTATAAAACCACACAGATCAACACACCTGTTAAACTGGTCCTGTCACTTGTGTGCATTTGTACCGGGGAGAGTTTTTCTGTTTTGGGGATGAGAAGCGGTGTTTGTTGCGTGAGCAGAGAGGAAATGGTGCTTCCCTGCGGGGTGCCGCTGTGGCTGTGGGTTGACATGGGCGCCTGACAGTGTAACGGTGACAGTGGTGGGACTGCAGTGGAGGCCCAGGGGGGATTGCGGGAAATCTGCGATCCTCCTCGACTGCTGCTCTTTGGCTGTCATGGAGAATAATTAAGATTTTTTGATGTTTTTGAAAGAAGTTCTGCTCACCAAAGCTGCATTTATTTGATCAAAAATAAACAGTAATACTGTGAAATTATTACAGTCTAAAATAGTTGTTTTCTATTTTAAAATGTAATTTATTTCTTTGATGGCAAAGCTGAATTTTCAGCATCGTTACTCTAGTCTCGATAAATGTCTGTCGGCGTGATTATATAATTGTCACTTGTTTTACAGTGTGTGCTGCAGATATTTTATTTCGCTATGAGGAGAGCTTACCGGAGAGATGGGTGACGTTGGTCTGTGGCCTTTTAACCCTGCTGAAGGAGCGTCAAAACTCAATGATGGTTTTCCTAGAAAGTTTTTAAAAATGTTAAGGAATGCTGTTAAATAATCACAGATTATTTAGAAAAAGTTTATAAAAACAAACGGTTGCATAAACCTTGATAACATCAGTGTTATTTTACTATTTTTTGCATATGAATGTATGTATGTGTGTGTGTGTGTATATACACACACATAAAATTATAGTTTTTATTAGTAATTAGAATTAGGTTTTATTTTTATATTTTCAGTTTTCATTTTAATTTTAGTTAGTTTTAGAATTTTGTTACATGCTTTTGACTTTTTTGTTAGTTTTATATATATATTTTATTATTTTTTATTTTTTGCTTAGCTTTAATTCATTTTTATTTCAGTTTTAATTTTATTAATTTTAGTACTTCAACTTAAAGCTGCGGCAGTTCCTATCAGAACCAGTCTAAAATAGTGTGAATATAAAAACGTATTATAGGTGTACCATAGTGATTCAGGATAAGCCAAAAACACGGTTTGGAAAATGTATTCATGATGTACTCGCTTATTATATACATTTTGTACATTTTAAACACATAAAAAGTTATGGACTGCAGCTTTAAACTTATTTTATTTCAGTTAGTTGCCAACATTTTTAATTAATTTTTTTTTTTTTTTTTTTCACTTTACTTTACTATTTTATTTCAGCTTTAATTCAATGAACAAAAGTTTTTTTTTACATTAATACATGATAATGATAATACATGTTAACATGAGTGTTATTTTACTATTATTTATATATACACAATAATATACAGAATTTAAATTTATAAAATTAGAATTGTTTTATTTTTTTTATTTTAAGTTTTCAATTTAATTTTTGTTACATTTTTAGTAATTTTGCTGTGATTGTGTCTTTTTGATTAGGTTTTTTTATATATATTTCCATTTAACGGTTTTTTTTACAATGTTTATTTAATATCTATATTTTATTTAATATTAGATTTAATTCAATTAACAATTTTTTTTTAATATAGTTTTAGTTTCAGTTTACTCAAATTTGTTTTGAACCTGGGACATTCCTTTAGCCGTCCAGATGCTCACTGGCAAAAACTGAAGAAACTAAGCAGGAAAAATGATAAAAGATCTAACAAAGGGTCACCAAACTTGTTCCTGCAGGGCCGGTGTCCTGCAGAGTTTAGCTCCAACCCTAATCAAACACACCTGAACTAGCTAATCAAGGTCTTGCTAGGTATACTTGGAACTTCAAGGCAGGTGTGTTGAGGCAAGTTGGAGCTAAACTCTGCAAGACAGTGGCCCTTCAGGACCAAGTCTGGTGACCCCTGATCTAACATCTACATACGCTCTTGAGATCTGGAAGAGAGCAGGTTGGCCAGGCAGCTCGTCTGAGTGGGCGGGCTTGTAGATGAAGTCATCACCCTGGGAACCAATTGGGCTCCTCCTGTCTTTTGTTTGTGCTTCCCCCCGCCCACCTGCTGCGGCACAGAGAAGCAGTGAGAGGTGCCGGGCGAAGGCAGAGACGGGGTCAGCGTCATGGGCTGGTAGCTCAAAGACATGCAGGTGGCAGGAGGAAACATCTCGGCCATGCTGGAGTATCCGTGCTGGGCGTCCAGCGGCAGGGCGCTCATGGCAGAGCCTGTGTGGGTGATGACCGTGGACGTGGCAGCAGCGCAGGTCCGTGACTGGCTGGATGAATATCTGTGTCGGAGGCAGGCTGATGGGTAAGGGCTTTGCTGTGCCATGACGCCCGGCATGTCAGTGGCATGACCGCAGAAGGACGTCTGCGGACCGTACGGGACCAGGCCAGACGAGAGGTTCAGAGAGTGATGGAAGTCACTGATGTATTCTGAGTGACTTTTGAACTTGGGCTCTGACGTTTCACCACTGGGGTTGAAGGTTAAGTTGGGGTCGATGGTCTGGCGAGGATAACTGGGACCAGGTAGGTTTACAGATGAGGACGGCTGGGATAAACTTTCAGCTGAGAGAGGAGGCTAAAAATTAAAATTGAAAAAACGTGAAATTATTTGAGTTTTTGACATACATTTGGAAAAAATTCTATAAATTTATGTGAAATCTCATGAAGTAAATAGTCTGAAACACGGCACACATTTTAAATGAAACAAATGATTTTATTAAATATTAAATATAATTAATTTAATTTTCATGTGAAATTAGTTTGATTTTTATTTATTTTATTTTAAATATTTTGATGTTGAAATGTGAACCATGCTTATAACCATACTATTAATTATAAAGTAATATAATATAATATTATATTATTTATTTATTTTATTTGAAACATTTTATGTTGAAGGTGTACTATGCCTATAATTATGCAAACAATAATTATAAGATAATTATTTTTATTTATCTGATTTATGCATTTTACTGTTGGAATGTTTGCTATGCTTATAATAACCATGCAAATAATTAGAATTTAATATTATTTAACATAATAATTATCATGGTTAAAAGCATGGCACGCACTTCTACATTACAATTTTGGAAATATTTTATTATATCTTTTCATGTAACAACACTGAAGAAATGACACTTTGCTACAACGTAAAGTAGTGAGTGTACAGCAGTATAACAGTGTAAATTTGCTTTCCCCTCAAAATAACTCAACTTCACAGGTTGCCACTGGAGTCCTCTTCCACTCCTCCATGACAACATCACGGAGCTGGTGGATGTTAGAAACCTTGCACTCCTCCACCTTCCATTTGAGGATGCCCCACAGATGCTCAATAGGGTTTAGGTCTGGAGACATGCTTGGCCAGTCCATCACCTTTACCCTCAGCTTCTTTAGCAAGTGTTTGTGGTTGTTATCATGTTGGAATACAGTCTCCGAAGGGAGGGGATCATGTTCTGCTTCAGTATGTCACAGTACATGTTAGCATTCATAGTTCCCTCAATGAACAGTAGCTCCCCAGTGCCAGCAGCACTCATGCAGCCCCAGACCATGACACTCCCACCAACATGCTTGACTGTAGGCAAGACACACTTGTCTTTGTACTCCTCACCTGGTTGCCGCCACACACGCTTGACACCATCTGAACCAAATAAGTTTATCTTGGTCTCATCAGACCACAGGACATAGTTCCAGTAATCCATGTCCTTAGTCTGCTTGTCTTCAGCAAACTGTTTGCGGGCTTTCTTGTGCATCATCTTTAGAAGAGGCTTCCTTCTGGGATGACAGCCATGCAGACCAATTTGATGCAGTGTGCGGCGTATGGTCTGAGCACTGACAGGCTGACCCCCCACTCCTTCAACCTCTGCAGCAATGCTGGCATCACTCATACGTCTATTTCCCAAACACAACCTCTGGATATGACGCTGAGCATGTGCACTCAACTTCTTTGGTCGACCATGGCGAGGCCTGTTCTGAGTGGAACCTGTCCTGTTAAACCACTGTATGGTCTTGGCCACCGTGCTGCAGCTCAGTTTCAGGGTCTTGGCAATCTTCTTATAGCCTACGGCATCTTTATGTAGAGCAACAATTCTTTTTTTTCAGATCCTCAGAGAGTTCTTTGCCATGAGGTGCCATGTTGAACTTCCAGTGACCAGTATGAGAGAGTGAGAGCGATAACACCAAATTTAACACACCTGCTCCCCATTCACACCTGAGACCTTGTAACACTAACGAGTCACATGACACCGGGGAGAGAAAATGGCTAATTGGGCTAATTAGGGGTGTACTCACTTTTGTGGCCAGCGGTTTAGACATTAATGGCTGTGTGTTGAGTTATTTTGAGGGGACGGCAAATTTACACTGTTATACAAGCTGTACACTCACTACTTTACATTGTAGCAAAGTGTCATTACTTCAGTGTTGTCACATGAAAAGATATAATAAAATATTTACAAAAATGTGAGGGGTGTATTCACTTCTGTGAGATACTGTATATACAGTGAGGAAAATAAGTATTTGAACACCCTGCTATTTTGCAAGTTCTCCCACTTAGAAATCATGGAGGGGTCTGAAATTGTCATCGTAGGTGCATGTCCACTGTGAGAGATATAAGTACATATATTTGAACACCTGAGAAAATCAATGTTAATATTTGGTACAGTAGCCTTTGTTTGCAATTACAGAGGTCAAACGTTTCCTGTAGTTTTTCACCAGGTTTGCACACACTGCAGGAGGGATTTTGGCCCACTCCTCCACACAGATCTTCTCTAGATCAGTCAGGTTTCTGGCCTGTCGCTGAGAAACACAGAGTTTGAGCTCCTTCCAAAGATTCTCTATTGGGTTTAGGTCTGGAGACTGGCTAGGCCACGCCAGAACCTTGATATGCTTCTTACAGAGCCACTCCTTGGTTATCCTGGCTGTGTGCTTCGGGTCATCGTCATGTTGGAAGACCCAGCCTCGACCCATCTTCAATGCTCTAACTGAGGGAAGGAGGTTGTTCCCCAAAATCTCGCAATACATGGCCCCGGTCATCCTCTCCTTAATACAGTGCAGTCGCCCTGTCCCATGTGCAGAAAAACACCCCCAAAGATGATGCTACCACCCCATGCTTCACAGTAGGGATGGTGTTCTTGGGATGGTACTCATCATTCTTCTTCCTCCAAACACGTTTAGTGGAATTATGACCAAAAGTTCTATTTTGGTCTCATCTGACCACATGACTTTCTCCCATGACTCCTCTGGATCATCCAAATGGTCATTGGCAAACTTAAGTCGGGCCTGGACATGTGCTGGTTTAAGCAGGGGAACCTTCCGTGCCATGCATGATTTCAAACCATGACGCCTTAGTGTATTACCAACAGTAACCTTGGAAACGGTGGTCCCAGCTCTTTTCAGGTCATTGACCAGCTCCTCCCGTGTAGTTCTGGGCTGATTTCTCACCTTTCTTAGGATCATTGAGACCCCACGAGGTGAGATCTTGCATGGAGCCCCAGTCCGAGGGAGATTGACAGTCATGTTTAGCTTCTTCCATTTTCTAATGATTGCTCCAACAGTGGACCTTTTTCACCAAGCTGCTTGGCAATTTCCCGTAGCCCTTTCCAGCCTTGTGGAGGTGTACAATTTTGTCTCTAGTGTCTTTGGACAGCTCTTTGGTCTTGGCCATGTTAGTAGTTGGATTCTTACTGATTGTATGGGGTGGACAGGTGTCTTTATGCAGCTAACAACCTCAAACAGGTGCATCTAATTTAGGATAATAAATGGAGTGGAGGTGGACATTTTAAAGGCAGACTAACAGGTCTTCGAGGGTCAGAATTCTAGCTGATAGACAGGTGTTCAAATACTTATTTGCAGGTGTATCATACAAATAAATAGTTAAAAAATCATACATTGTGATTTCTGGATTTTTTTTTTAGATTATGTCTCTCACAGTGGACATGCACCTACGATGACAATTTCAGACCCCTCCATGATTTCTAAGTGGGAGAACTTGCAAAATAGCAGGGTGTTCAAATACTTATTTTCCTCACTATATATATATATATATATATATATACACACACACACACACAAATACATACATACATACATATATTACATTTTACATATAATACATTTTAATATATTAATAAACAAAACACTTTTTTTAAACCATGAATGAGTGCTGTACCTGTGTCAGCAGAGCTCCTGTGTGTATCATCTGACTGGTGACGGCAGAGGAAGCAGCTGAAGGAAACGACGCGCTAGACAAACTCTCAAAGAAGCTGCAGTCTGAATAACCCACATGCTCCGTCGGCTGTCCGCGGAAACTCATGAAAATGTCTAGAAAGCAAAGAGCATGAAGTTAATTCTTCAAGGGTCGGTGAGAGTGACTCACATTTACTTCAGACGTTTCCTGAAAATTGCAATGGCTTAAAAATGGCTTCTAATGGCTCAGAAGAAACGTCAACTGCCATACGAACATGAATCGACGAATCTAAAGTCTCCACTACAAGCAAGCGTCCATGCAGCATGGTTTAGTCTCTCACAGTATCTAAACTATTCCTCTAGACCTGCCAAACCCACATGCAGCCAATCAGACTGCCTTCTGGGAAAGGTATTTTCCACCTCAGATGATACGTGCTTCATGTGGCCATGTAATACCAGACCTTAATGTTTCACACAGTCACATGCACGCTTCAATAGAGTGAATTTACATTATCATAAGAACACTTACCACTGTGATGCTACTGAGCAGAATATATGAAGCTAAGAACATTTACAGATCAGATGTGGAAGCTCATGGAGTCCGTGTTGATATCTGTGAGAAACCTGGCATTGCCACAATGAATGAGTCCAGAGCCTCGTGACCGAGTCCTGCCAGTTGAACACAGCAAACACTGCCAGGAACATGACAGTCATATGCTGGTGCACTAGAGTCCATTAGCGAGGCCCTGATCATATTTTTGATTATGATTGTTGAGCATCATATTTGATACATCAGGCTTTTTAAGGCTCATATAGTATGACACAGTGAGAATATGGAGGAAAAACAGCTCAGTTTTATTCAGATGCCCAAACTGAGCAAAAATATGCAATTTGGTGCAGATGCTGATATTTATATGGACAAAAAGTGATTAAATTCCAACACTTATAAGGCAAATCAATGAGATCTTTATAACATTGTAGCATATACTTACAAGAAATTATATAAATATTAGTGCTGTCAAACGATTAACCGCTTCCAAAATAAAAGTCTTTGTTTACATAATATTTATTAGTTATTCTGACATTTACTTGATAAAAATCAGTCAAGATTTGACAGCAAAAAGATACATTTAGCATGAGCTGAAGGTGGACATTTGTACAATTCCACTAAAAGAGCTTTGACTGGATTAAAAAGTCAATCAGACGACAGAAGGCATGGAGTAGATTGTGAGCGACAGGAGGACGCTTTAATCATCTGTGCGCAAAAGATGTTCTAAAATCAGAATGCACATCATTTTATTCTCTTCTGATATACGTTTTTGAACACTGAAGCTTTTTGAATGTAAATGCACCTGCGTATTCTTGACTCTGACAGAAGATAAATCAGTACACAAATGGAGGGAACTGAATGAGTGAACGGTGCTGCTGTCCTAAAGTAAACTCATCCCTACAAATGACTCACTATTCAGGGCTGACCACATCCTGTCTGACTTCCACTCCTCAGTCATTGACTTTATACCCTTTAAATGACCCTGCCGCAGATGAGGAAATGCCCTTAGAGGAAATCCCAGATATGCCACAAAGGGGTTAAACTCATTCATTGCCCTCTAGACACCCCAAAATTGAAGCACAAACAGATTGTTGCGCCGGCTTCACTAAAGCTTGCGCAAATGAACTTCTGAACTTCCCTATAGCTCCTCAAAGTTATCCAGTACTTCTTATCATCTAAATATCTATTCATAAATTCATCACCTATGTATTTTTACCGTTCTTAAGGTTGTCCAGGTTTTTTTACATTTCCAAATAATATTAATTCTTAATAATTAATCAATAATTATATATACAGTATGTTAATAAATATCCATCAATAAATTAATATTGAAAAATAAATGTAATAAATAATCATATTATATAACATTTAGTTATACTAACTATTTAATTGCTATATTCAATTTAAATTATACTTCTTAAAATGTCAACCTACAGATAAAACGTATTGTTCACAAATATTAATTCATATATTGATACTGAAATATTGAAAGAATATTTTATATTAATGACTATACTTAATTTTACATTTAAATTATATTTATTAAGATTCTTAATAAAGACAGCTAAAACATTTTTCAGAAACACTAAACAATATATTAATTTATATATATATATATATATATATATATATATATGTATGTATGTGTATGTGTGTGTGTATGAATATAATGTATATAATGACTATATTTAAATTATATTTACATTATATTTTTATTAACATTCAAACTACAGATAGAACATTGTTCATAAATATTAAATCAATATATTGATTGAAAAAATATTGAACATTTTTATATAAATTATATCCATTACTATATTTAATTTGAATTCTATTTGAATTCTATTTATTATTGACATTCAAACTAATTTCAAATACAGATAAAACATTTTTTCAAAAATATTGATCAATATATTATTATTGAAAATTAATGAATAATACTTACATTAATGATTATATTTAATTTATATTTATTAACATTCAAACTACTGATAAAACATTGTTCATAAATATTAAATCAACATATGTGTGTTGAAAAATTACTTACCGTTTTTATATCATTCCATTACGTTAATGACTATTTAATTTAATTACATTTCATATTAGCATTCCAACTATAGTAGGCAGTGTTGGGGAGTAACTAGTTACATATAACGGAATTACGTAATTTAATTACAAAATAAAAGTAATTGTAATTAGTTACAGTTACTAAGAAAAAATGTGTAATTAAATTACAGTTACTTATGAAAATGTGAAGGAGAGGTTTACATCTGATTTTTTCACACACACTCCCATCATGCAGATTTAATTGATTGCTTTCATAAACTGCAGTGAGTGCTCTAAAATATGAAACACCAATGTTTCAGAAATTTATAACATGCTTATCTGATAACTCTTGTATTTCCTACATGGGTTTATGTAAATGCTTTATTTTTTAAGATTAACTGTTTTTTTAAAGGCATTGTTAGATTCCAGTGTTTCCTGTCATAGCTATGCAAAGATTTGATTTCAAAAACAGTATCATAGCTATTAAACTATTTATTGTTATGATTTTAAATCTGTATTTAACCTCAGAATGATTTTAAAGTAAGTCTGATTTTGTGGTGGCTGTGCTTCAAAGGGGACATCGGATGCCCATCTTCCACAAGTTGGTATGGTTCTTTAGGGTATTCTTGAAATGGTCTCAGTGGTCGTGAAAAACAACACTCGTTTTACCTCGTTAAAAACAGCTCTGTTCACAGCGACTCGTTTCGGTGCATATCTCTTTACATGCTAATGAGCTCTGCTCACCCCGCCCCTCTCTTCAGTGGAAGAGCAAAGGCGATCCATCCTTGAGTTTTAACTTTTTAACAAAACCTGCCTTGAATTGTCCCTAATTCAGAAAACAGTCTGGAGTAAAATGATTTGCGCAGCCAGACATAAACGAATTTTGTGAAAGTGAAGTGACGTGTGGCCAGATCTGGTGACCCATACTCGGAATTTGTGCTCTGCATTTAACCCATCCAAGTGCACACACACACACACTCTGTGAACACACACCCAGAGCAGTGGGCAGCCATATTGCTGAAAAGTAAGCTGAAATTTAGAAAAGTAATCAAAAGGTAATCAGTTAAGACAACTTATTACGCTTTAAGTAGGGTAACTTGTAATCTGTAACCTATTACATTTCCAAAATAACCTTCCCAACACTGATAGCAGGAAGGTGTAAATGTATTTATAATCAAGTGCATCCAAGGCACCAGGACCAGAGTGCAGAGCGGCGCACAGCATATAAAACAATTTAGTTTGAGTTATAAAGCTGAGCAATGTCAGTATAATAAAGAGTGATATGAGGAGTTCATTAAACTCACCCGGTATGTCCATCAGGTCATCCAAGCTGGGCTGTAATGGAGTCAAGCCGGGCTGGATCATGTCTGCATTACTGGTGTACGCTGAGATGACAAAATACACTGTAAGGATGTGTGTGTTTCACACTGCTCTGTTTGGAACATTTATTATTTTAAAGTTCCTTGTTTTAGGGTGTGGTGTCCTTCCTGAATATATTTTATAAACTCATGTGACTAAATTTTCAATCTCTAAAATCATCTCTCATTTATGAAATCCTAAGTTAAAATACTTTAAGGCAGGGCAGGCATTAAATGTCACTGAAAGATGCATTTTATATTGTAATTTTGTTAAATCAGCCAAATATCTTTTCAAGATCAATATATAGTGACCACAGAATTATTAGAAATTTTAAAGTTACAGAGACTCACAAAGCTGATCTTGCATTAGAGCTTAAAAGATCATTCAATAATAATAATTCTGTCATAATTTAATTACACGTCATTTCAAAGCTTACTTTTTTCTGTGGGAAATAAAATTAGATTGTATTTTTATATGATTATATGTTTTTCATATGAGAATGCAGACAATGTCCATGTGCTATAAGGCTCCAAAAACATCATGTTTTATGAAGGTAAATTTAAGACTTATTAGGACCTTTTTAAGAGCAACTAGAAAAGTTAAGGAAAATAAAGTTATCTAAATGTAAATGTCTAGGACACAGAAAATGAGTTGTATTAGCAACACTTCAAAGTTTGAAATTTCACTGAAAAGCAAAATGACTTAAGAAGTCTTATTTTCTCAGAAACTGACCCAAATAAAGAGAGTTTATGGTTAAAACCAACAAATATCTGCCAACGGGCTCAGAAAGCCTAATTAAAAAAAAAAGTTTGCATACCCTATTGACAGATTTTTTTGTGTTTTAAGCATAAATTGATTTTGCACCTCAATAAATATATCTTGATTTTTTTTTTTCCAGTGCATGCAACATTTAATGGCATGACTGAATGAATGTAAGACTTGATGCTCCAATTTTTAAGACCCACAAAAATCCTGAAAATCAGTCCATAAAACATGCGTGCCTGTGCATATTTCAAAATTAGCACAATGTGAATGATTACAAGCCATGCACCAATAACTATTGGCATCAGTGATGTTAAACCTGGTACATCGCATATTGAAGGGCCAATACAAACTAATTTTCTGGGTTTGGAATGATATGAAGGTGAGTAAATGATTTTTGGATGAACTGTCCCTCTATGGACTCACTGTTTTGGCGGTCTCCACTCCAGGGACTGGGTTTCTGGGTCATGGTGAACAGCGTGTCCGAGATGTCAGACAGGAAGCAATCTAAGTCAAACATGTGCACTTCCTCTGATGCCGCCTCAGGCTCTGGATAGATCTGACTGGTCCATTTCTCCAGCCCCGTCCTGCTGATAGGACACTGTGGAGAACGGCAAAAAGACACATGATTAAAGGAATCGTTCGCTCATACAAAGATTTAATACTTAATGTAAGAGGTTTGATCACATCACTAACACTGAATAGTAATATGAAATAGTAACATGATGCTTTCATTAACAAACACCACTAATAAAGGTTCCTACATCTACATATGACCACAAGGCAGACCGTGTTTACAACCACAAGCACAAACTATTTATGTAACATCGAATGTCAATTGCAGTTTAAAATCGGCAGATACTGCAAAGGCTTATTCATGCACAAAATTATCTGTCAAATAAAAATAAGTCATTTTCTGTCTGAAGCCTTGAGGAAATGTATTGAAAATCCTGTTGAGAAAATAAATAGTTTTCTGTTTACACACACAAAGTAAGAAATAAGAAGGAAAACAAGATACAGAGAATATATTTTTAAACATAAAAATGCATTGTTGAAGGTAGGGCAGGACTTGATTTAATCTATTGGGAATTAATTAACTAAACAGCTAGTTATTTTTGTAAAGAACAAAAATAAAAATTGTTTACAGGGAGATTGTAGCAAAGCAAACACACTGTCACAGACGGACGAAACAATTGGCAGAAAAAAAAAACAGTATAATAATAAACAAAATAATAATAATAATAATAATGCACAATAAAACAACATAAAATTATATAAAAGTAAATTAAAATAGTACAAGGCAGCCAAAAATATCTGTGTTCAGATAAAACCATGAAATCAAATTTGTCACCATGAAATTAAAATGAACAATTCTTCTTTTTTTTAAAAAACTTTTTATACAGAATATTGCAGTGTTTATTATAATTTATACTAGCATATCATTTTTTTAAATTCGTGTGCCCTCATAATCTTTTACCAAAAACAATCCCTCCCCTCCAGCAGAGTAATGCTTGTTTATTAAAACTGAAACCATAACAAAATATTTTCATTACTTGAAATAAAATAAACACTAATTAAAAGAAAAAAAGAAAGAAAAGTAAACTAATTTTAATTCAGATAGCTGTCAAGGCAACAATTCTCATTTCCGTTTAGGAACAAATAAAACTAAACAAACTAAAAATAAAAAATAAAACTTAATTAAAAACAGACATTTAGACAATATAGACAAGAAAAACTAATAAAAATTAACTTACTAAAAAATTACTAAAACTTTTCCTGAAATTTAGATGAAAACAGGAAACAAATAATATTAATCCAAAGTATTAAAAAGAGATTATAACAGTATATCAATAATACTAAAATAACACTGCCCTCCAGTAACCTGTCGCTCAGATGATATGAGCAATTAGCAAATGACCACGATGCAATGATCCAATCCATTTCCAATGGACAAAATCAAGTCCTGCCCTACAATTTTTCTCTTTTGAGAAGCTGTTTTACATTTTGATGAAAGATTTCTTTCCAAAAAGCAAATGTGGTAGATTTTGATTTCATGTTGACTGACAGTTACACACACAAACACTCAGATCTGACATTCTACTCACAGCTTTTACTGGAAAAATCCCAAGTGCATCTGTTTTACCGGGAGAGCTGCTGTCTTGCTGATTTTCCTACTCTGCGAGGACTGATGCTCGGCACGGGCCGCATATTTATAGGAATACCCACAATCAAGACAGCAGCGGCAATGATTACGTCTTTCCTGAAAACTACCTACGTTCTGTTTTCCACTTTCTTTTTTCTTACGCACAAAGGTGGCAAATTATAGTATTGGTGCTAGAGCGTGTTTGTGATGTGTGTACGTGGGCCTCGGTGCTTACGTGTGAGGTCTTAACGACAGCAGTTTAACGCAAATGTGTAAAAGACAGGAACCCCCTGGCCGATCCCATTATGTTTTCATTTCTCAGTCTTTTTTTTCCAGGTTTCTCCGTATCATCTCTTTTGTTCCTGACCCAGTTCCCGCTGTCACACTCACGTGTGGAGGACGAGAGCAAACTCACTGCCTCCTGCTGGCACGCTGACACACTGCAGCTCAGCACCAGGGCAAACCGGGACGAGCCGTCCTATCTGTAGATATGACTTCAAAGTGCATCTGTGGGATTTTCTCACCTATTTTGTGATCCGACAGGTGAAAATAGTGCATCTGATCACTTAAAGTAACAGCACACCTGTCTGGATCAAATCACTACCGCAAGTGTCCAAAACCAGCAAAACAAAACATCTAAACATAAGCTTGGTCTTAGGCTGGTTTAAGCTGCTTTTATCTTTGACGTACACTACCATTCAGAAGTTTAGGGTCAGTAAGATTTTTTTAATGTTTTAGAGAGAAGTCTCTTTTGCTCACCAAGGCTGCATTTATCTGACCGTAAAAACGGTAAAATTATAAAATATTATTACAATTTAAAATAGCTGTTTTCTGTTTGAATATATTGCAAAATGTCATTTATTTTTGTGATGCAAAGCCGAATTTTCAGCATCATTACTCCAGTCACATGATCCTTCCGAAATCATACTAATATGCCGATTTGCTGCTCAAGAAACATTTCTGATTATTATCAGTGTTGAAAATGCTGCTTCATATTTTCGCAATTTAAAGTTTAGTTGTTCACAAAAAAAATAACTAAAATAATTAGAACAAATTTACTATTAATACAGATGCTGTATCCATTGCATCTGACATGTTTCCCCAATGTCATGCATCTTGTTTGTGACTAATTATTTTATTGGGCTGCCAAATGTTACAATATCGCGTAAAAAAATAAAATAAGCATTCATACCATACCATTCAAAAATGTATCAATGTTGAAAACAGTTGTGCTGCATGTGTTTGTGCAAACTGTGATACATTTTATTTTTCAGGATTCTTTGATGAACAGAAAGTTCAAAGAAACAGCATTTATTTGAAATAAAAATCTTTCATAACATTATAAATGTCTTTACTGTTACTGTTGATCAATTTAATGCATCCTAATAAAACTATTCATTTCTTTTAGAAAGACTGGCTGACCCCAAACTTTTGAATGGTAGTAGTGTACGTTGCAAATACCATAGTACAGTATATAAATATGGTAGTCACTGAACACCAAGTACCACGGTACAGTATTATCCGAAAGCATCAGAACTTTTATTTGACTCACATCATCAAACTAATTCATATCCACAAAGCAGCACATGAATAAACTGCATTTAAAAGAAGTGCTGCCGATTCACATCTTGCAGTATGTGGGTCAGATTTGATTAAACGCTGTTAAAGCCTGAATGTGCGTTTCTCTGACCGCCTCACCGAACAGAAGGGAAGATTAGCACTTTAGTCACTGAAGGCAATCAAATGACTCCGTTTTTCATCCGTATGACGCAAATGAATTTGCGTGTTTGCGTATACTCACGTTTTTCGTACATGGTGGACCTTTTTCATTTTTCAACCAGCTGAGGAAAGCCAAATCTCAGGGGCGACTATTAATAGAAATGCACTTGAGCTGTGCAAACATGACCTGAGCCGCTAACCTACTAAAGTAAATGCTACGATCTACGCCAACTCATCAATGATTTACACCAGGCCATCATCACAGCTGCGTTATGGCCCACAGATATGAAAGAGACCTTCAAAAATGTCTGAATAACTGAAGAAATTTGTGTGAAACAGCATGTGTGCCTGCAGAATCCAGCAGGATTATGATATTAACTTTAAAATTTTGGTTAAACCTTCCAAAACAGGCATAATTACCCCTCACATTTCTTTATACAGGATTCCCACACTTTTTGAGCCAAAGCAATTTATAGGTCACTCAAATCCTTACAGATCCACAGAATGCTCTTGATTACTGAATAAGGACTGTTTAGAAATGATTTTCTAGAGGTTTCTGGACCGCCAGATACCAATATTTCGATAATATTTTTAAATTTATATTTATAAGTAAAAAAATAACATTTATGCATAATGCATTATAAAGGATTCATAATGCATTATATATTTTAATAATTGTAACCAAAGCAATTTTTTTGCTTTGCCATATGTTTTAATGCATTACACTTTCTAAAGGTGCAAGAATAAATAGATAAGTATTATAATTGCGGATACAATTA
This sequence comes from Onychostoma macrolepis, assembly GCF_012432095.1. NCBI lineage: Eukaryota > Metazoa > Chordata > Actinopteri > Cypriniformes > Cyprinidae > Onychostoma > Onychostoma macrolepis. The sequence goes on along the minus strand of NC_081159.1, from coordinate 42,304,204 downwards.
TTCATGAGATCATACAATGCATTATAAGGTACATTACAAGGCATAAGTAATGCATTAAAACTATATAATACTTCTAATAATAATGTTTCTAATGATGATCCATGCTTACTAGTGGGCAGGTTTTACTCTACACAAACAATCACAAAAATCAATATCTGATTAAATATTTCATCAGAAAGAAAAATGTTCACTCTAGAAAATCCCATGACTTAGAAAACATAGGTTTTACATGACCATGGGATCATAACATTAAAACAATATTTGGCACTTGGTTTAAGCACATTAATTTGACTTACTTTTCTTAAAGGGATAGTTCACCCAAAAAATGAATGTTTGGATCTCAAGATTCTTCAGAATATATATATTTTTTGTGCTTCAAAAAAAAAGAAAGTCATAGAGGAAGTAAATGATGACAGAATTGTCTTTTTTGGTTTAAATATCTCTTTAAAGGTGAAATGTCTAACTTTAGCGATTGCATAAGCAGACTACTTACTGTCATTGACTGCATTAAGAGGGTGCATTTCTCTGTGATCTTACCTTCTGTAGCATGGACAGCAGGTCTTTGTTCTTCTGAAGCTAAAAAAAATAAAACAAAATACATCAGATTTAGCAGTGCCTTACAAACCTAATGGATATTACAAAACAAACAGGAACTGACCTTAAAAACTCTTATCTGATCTTAGCAATGCTTCAGTTCTTAAGAATTTGGAGGATACGGTTTTGTTCGCTTCGTGAGGTTGACTGGGGTCAGAGGTTTTACTGGCCCTTTCTGTGAATACTGAACTTTGGGTTCTTGACCCAAAGTTGCTCCTGAAGTATTGCAACAGTATCTCAACAGAGTTGGGAAAATGTAGTGTCATATTTTACTAGCTCAGGTCTGGTGTTTTCAGGAACACGATCGCATTCAATTTCACATTATAACCCAAAGCTCTTGGTCATTTCAGGAAGTAATGGGTGCAGTTCAGAAATCATTTAAACCTTTTCATGTTGTGCCAACCAGTAAAGATGTCTATAATCATGACAGTGATTTGATGTCCTTTGAATCCACATTTTATGGAGGGATTATTGTGGTGATAAATCAATATATCATCCAGAATGATAAATCAAACCATATTTCGCAATTCCCTTGGCCACAGAAACAGAAATGTTTGTACCAAATCTACTGAGAGCTTTGATGAAGCACTTTCTTTTGTGACATATTGTGTCGATGACTATTCTGCAATTTTATGTTCATCAATGTGGAATTATATTGGTCATTTATCACTTTCTAGACATTAGGAGTGCAAATGAAAAATCTGTATTAGTCGACTTTTGCATTACTGTGTATTGTGAGAAATTTGTCATCGGGGTGTTTAATAATGAGAATGAATGATGAAATACACATTATACTACGGGGCCGTTGAATGCTTGAATCTGATTGGCTGACGAACGTTCTGAGGTGTGCAATTATTTTCAGGGAACCGCACGGCGAACGTAGTTCCAGGCAGCTCTTGACCGCATTACATGACCATATCACTTCGCCAAATGATTTCTGTTATTCCAAAGGCCTTACAACAGCAAAATAACCAAAACCCACAACGACACTGGCCAAACAAATAAATATAGTAAATAAAAGGATAAAAACGACAGATCATGTCCATATTTTTGACAACAAGGGTGCTGTTCGTGAACAAAAGGAACTAAGTTGTTTCACTATAACTAGAGACATTGCTGCCGAACACTATTGAGAGACGCACAGAGGTAATCTCTCTCTCTCTCTCTCTCATAACTTAGTTATTAACTGTATTAACTGCATTAGTCTGTTATCAACGGCTCAAGGCTCCGTTGCTAGGTTTAAAATGACGTTTTGGAATTAGCAACGGAGGCGTTAGATGAGATGCGGAAGAAATAATCCTACTCACAATAGCGATTTAAGTAGAAATACCGGACAAATGCCTTGAAATATATCATCTGATCGATGTCTTGAGGTGTGGCAACCGTAGTATAAGCGGAATAATTGACTTCGGTCCGTTGGATTATTAGAAAAATAATGCACACCCGAGGTGTAACTCCGCTTAGCGTCGTGACCGCATCACCACCTCGGGTGTGCATTATTTTTCTAATAATCCAACGGCCCGTCGTCAATTATTCCTTACGTATACATTACAGTTAATAAAAGTTTGGAACCAGTAAGTTTTTATAAATAATATTACAAAATGATAATATAATAATAAAAACTGAGCAGTAAATCAGCATATTAGAATGATTTCTGAAGGATCACGTGACACTGAAGACTGGAGTAATGATGCTGAAAATTTTAATCAAATAAATGCAGCCTTGGTGAGCAGAAGAGACTACTTTCAAAAACATTAAAAAAATAAATATATATTTATTTTATAAATATATATAATTGAATTATATTTGGTCAGTTACTCACTCTTTTCTTATAGTAAATCCTCCATTTGTGATATTCCTTAATCACCACCTCTATCCGTCTCTTCCAGTAGCTTCCCTCCAAAACAATCGCCTGTAAACGCCATGAAATAAACACATTAGGCACAGCAGGTGATGCCTTACATGCGCCAAACATCAGAATCTTCTCTTTTAAATTGAAGTGAATTTATTGATTCAAACAGTATGATTAATTCAGGTCTGTCTTTGAGATCGGACTCACCTCAGGTTTGCCATGGGCATCCGCCTCCGAGCCCTCCAGCGGCGTGACAAACCCACACACGGGGTTCTTCCTTTTCTCCACATCTAAAGCGATATAACATCACATTTCATTTTTGAAGTTCATTTAGCATTTTTGTGATTACTAGTCCAGTGGTAGGAAAGACCAACAAGTATCAAGGAACCATCACAGTAGTTTTTTGTAAGGGGTGGGACCAACACAGACACAATAATTTTTTAGCCCTTTTCACATTAATAGACATTGTTTTGAAGCAGCTTTACAGAAATGATGTTAATGTTTATAATATAGCTGCATCTCGCAGATTAGAGCTATAGTTTACATTTTGCAATGATGCAAGCAATCAAGCAGTTGAGATTTGCTATATAGAATAAATCAACGTATGTGAGTATATGTAAGGGATAATGCACGGCTAGCAGTGCATTAAATGATTTTAATGCATGACATGATGGCAAAGAACCTGAGTGCATTAAAATCGTTCAATGCACAGCTAGTCTGGAGCTGTTAATGATGTTTGCTCATTAGCTCTAGCATTCTGCACGCTTCAAATCAGACAGTGGTGAATAAGTGCGGTAAGACCACATTTATTTGAATTAAAGGGGTCATATGACGTGATTTCATGTTTTCCTTTGTCTTTGGAGTGTTACAAGCTGTTCGTGCATATATAAGATCCATAAAGTTGCAAAGATTAAAGTCTCAAAGCCAAAGAGGTATTCTTTCTAAAAGTTAAGACTCATCCACGCCTTCGTAAAATGCCTCATTCAAACATGCCCCCAACATTTCCCTCACACGCTTGAGGTATTCGGCCAATCACAACACACTGGATAGCTGGCCAATCAGAGCACAGCGTGCTTTTCAGAACGATGAGCATTTTAAAAATCGACGTGTTTCAGAAAGGTGGGGCAGAGAGGAGCAACAATAATGTACGGTATGTGGAAAACAATGTTTGTTTGTTTTTAACCTTAAACACATTGCATTACACCAAGTACAAAAAATAATGTTCTTTTTAGCATCGTCATATGATGCCTTTAATGAAGTATACCAGTTCCTTGAATTAACTATCGATCAAGAGAGAGAGATGACAGTTGCATGTGTGAATGTATGTCTCTCTCATCAAACATTGAAGCTGTGAGTTTAGTTACTTCAAAAACAGTGATTTTACTTGGCCGTTGCAAAGAAATATAATGTAGCAATTTAGTATCAAAACTATTTTAATAATAAAAGTCACAGGGCAGCATCGACAAGTGTCTGTGCTCCTGAATGTTTCTCTGTGTGCAGTGTGATCTCGATCTCTCTCTCTCTCTGTGCGAGTGATGTGTGTGCTTTAATTAAAGCAAGTACTTGTGTATTAAACCGTTTTAATATACACCTTCCAGCCAATCAGAATCAAGTATTCAGTAAGACCACGGTATAAATGCAGATAAAGTTGGACTTACTTATCAATCCAACTTTATATGAAGAGCTGTGCAATAATACATAGTTGCAGTTTGTTAAAAAAAAAAAAAAACAATCAGTTGAGATTTGCTACATAGTATATATCGCTTTATGTGAGTGTACTGTATGCATGCGAATAAAGTTGGATGCAATATATCCAACTGTATGCACTGTATAGAGCTGTACAGTTTACATTTTGCGATAATATAAATAATCATGCAACCAAGATTTGCTATATAGTGAACACACACTTGTCATTCATGAGGAATATTTTACTAAAACAACAGATCTGAGAAACACTTTTACATGAGAAATGCAATACCCTGTGTGTAACAGACTAGAAATGAGATCAGGAGACTCACACTGAATGAACCAGGCCCTCCAAATGCCATTATTCAGCCGGATTTTATCCCTCCACAACAACCTCAAGCCTTTGAAAGACTTCCACTTTGGAGACACAATCTTTCCACTGAGGAGAAACACAAACACCACTTCAATCAACATTACATGTCATTTCATTTGCAAAGTAAATATAAACAACATAAATGAACTGAAATGTGCATTAAACTACTTTGTTTGAGACTAAGACACATGGGTCTTGATGATATTGCAGGACGATGGCGAAATCTTCTCATTTCACCCTGCTGGCTCTGTATAAACATGCTTTTCTCCATCCAGCAGGCACTCTGAACTGTGTTTGCAGTCGGAATAATTTCATCAGTCTAATGCAGCGACACAGCTGCCCATCAGCACATATTCTGACCACACTTTACACCATTTACTGATGGCTCTAGTGCACTTAACCTCTAAAAACAAGAGAAAAGTGAACTGAGAGTGCTGTGTTCACTCTGTTGCTACGAGTCCGGTGAGAATGATTTCTAAAATGTGGGATATGGCAACAAACCCTTAAAATAAACAACGTCATCAGGCTGGAAAAAAATAAAAATAATAAAATGTCTGTTCCTCCTTCCTGTATACGCCACTACTAGGATACACATAAGTGCAGGCGTGTAGTAAAACAACAAAAGAATGGCAGTGATAAAATATTTACTTCCAAAGCTTTATTGTCGGCCGAACATATTTTAAGTTAATACTTCAAAAATGTAATAACACTTTCACAGTTCTATGGTGGTGGTTAATAGTCACATGAAATGTAGATTAACTTTTTTTAAGAAAATCTTTTTAGTTAGTGTTTTATTTTAAAATTCTTTATGAATTTTGATTTTACATTTTTATGGTTTAATTAATTTAATTAAACTCCCTACAGTTTCTTCACAAACCCCCTAAAAATATTTAGAATTTTAGAATATTTAGAATATTGCTGAATACTGGTAACATGAAATGCAGATGAACAAATAAAATATTTGATGTCTTTCAGTAAGTGTTTTAATTTGATTTTGAATATTAATATTAATTTTCATTTTACATTTTTACAATTTAATCATTCAAATTAAACTTCCTGCTGTTCCCTCACAAATCCCTAAACCAGTTTGGGAAACCAAGCTTTACATAAAACATATTTTACATTTATATTTCAATAATTTAACAAGATATTCACGTTCATGGGTCTACAATGCCAGTTAATGGTCACATGAAATGCAGGTAAACAAAATATCTGTTTGTTTGTTTTTTTCTAAACTAATTTTACATTTTTAAAACAAAAAAAATGTAAAAATTAAAAATTTAAAACAAATAGAACAACAAAAAACAACTAGATTTTTTACAATTTCTGAAGAAAATGTAAAAGTTGCATGTGCAAGGACCTTCCGATACCAAGGTATCTTCCGTTCATTCATTTTTTAATTTAATATTAAAAACAGAAAAATAAGAAAACGGTTCCTTTTTTCGTTTTTAAATTTAAAAAAAAAAAAACATGAATTATGCTTGATTTTCCGTCTTTATGCTCCTGGTTAGAAAATGAATTAATGACTTGATTATAATATAAAACGGTCCTGCTGCTACAGTTGTATCATTCTTAACCGTTTATTGCAACTTTCATCACTTTCTCATCAGACAACCAAACGAACAAATGGTTAACGGCTAACATTACCCCTAAAATATAACAATGAAAACCAATTAAAATAAAAATAGAATAATAGACCATATACTACGTTGATATGAAATAATGTCATATCTTTACATATCTATATCATTTCAACTTCATCCAAAACTCAGCTCAATAAAACAGGCGATGTGCCAAAGACGTAGGCTACGGGGTAGCTATGAGTACAGATGTGAATAAATTAATATTAAGCTATGAGAAAATAATAACTTATAACTTTTTTAATAACTTATTTCTCGCACAGGTTGCCGAAATTATGCCCATACAGAAGTAAGCCGTCTATAGGCTCTGCCCCGGTACGGGCTATTCGTTAGCCATTTGTTAGTCTGGTTTTTTGGTGAGAAAGTAATTAAATATAGTTGCAATAAACGGTTAAGAATGATACAACTGTAGCAGCAGGACTGTTTTCTGCTGCGCAGAACTGCGGAAGAACTAATGACGGCACGGTTTAATGTTTGGTTGACCAATCATCAGAAAGGGGCGTTTTATTCCCGCCCACATGCAGAGATGGAAAATTCAAGTCGTTAATTAATTTTCTAACCAGGAGCATAAAAACGGAAAATCAAGCATAATTCTTGTTTTTTTGAAAAATTGAAAAACGAAAAAAAGGAACCGTTTTCTTATTTTTCTGTTTTTAATATTAAATTAAAAAACGAATGAACGGAAGATACCCTGATTATACACGGATCGTGCAAACACGGTTTAATATTTAGGGTTAAAGGTTTGCTCAAATATAAATCAATATAGTGATGCTCTCTGTAACAACTACCACTAATGATACCAGAGAACATTCAACAGTGTTTTTATGGCACGATATCTCACAGCCCAATAACAACAGTCATTATGTTATTGTCATATGTGGTGATACGAGGAGATGTTTTTGATTGCCTTTCTATGCTGACATGATTAGTCGTCTCAGTTGACGTCAGGTGATTGGTGTGCCATAAATTACTACTGCTGACTCAAGGCCAAAGTCTGGTTACATCACAATATACCTCCAACAGCTAGTGCACAGAAGTCTCTCTAGGTCTTTTGACAAGGTTCATCTGGTGTTATCATTAGCATATGAAAACAGCAAAGAATATTGCATGCTTTAAGTAAATGCAACACTGCAAATCCTTTAAGATAAGTTTTAAACTTTAAGAAATTACTTTAATGTAGGCCATTTAACACCAGCATACAATAAAAACACTTTCCACATGGACTCAAAGTTTTTAATGGCCCAATATACTTACAAACCAATAAAGGTTTGAAGCAGGATTACCTAAATATCTCAATATAGTAAATAAAACATTCAAGATATACTGCTCAGAAGTGATACAGCAAAAAAAAAAAGAAAGAAACCTCTGTGTGCGTGTTGCAATATTGTGGGTTAATAACATGTGTGTATGTTTTGGAGAAAGTGGTGTGGGTTCCTCTACCCTAGTTATTCTGTAACTCTCACCTCGTTTGTCTTCCAACTGCTATCAAAGTCCGAATGAGTTTTTTTTTTTTTAACTCAGTCAAGGATTTCACAGCTGTTTCGAAAGCAAGACTGAACATAGAAGAGTTCAGTCTCTCTCACACCCACTTCTTACTGCGGTGACATTTTACTAACTTGCATTATAATTGTTAAAATTGTATAATATATAAAATAAGTAGTACATAAAAAGAACCAGAGCCAAAAAACCCTTTTTGATTCACTCATTTTCATAGCATTTTATCATTCTTTTTACAGAGCCAAATGCAACAGGTCTGCTGAAATGAAACAGAATGATGCAAAAGAATAAACAAAAAAGAACAAAAGAAAAAAAAAGTGACATTTAAATACTCAGAAATAAGCATTTTTTTGCACATAACAATTTTTACATAACAATAAATCACTGCCATAAGGCACGTTTCACTTACAACATAAATTACAGTATACTGTTGTAATTTATCTGTAACTTAGCGAGGTAAACTGAAGTTAAATTGTAACTACTTTACAGGTGCTGGTCATATAATTAGAATATCATCAAAAAGTTGATTTATTTCACTAATTCCATTCAAAAAGTGAAACTTGTATATTATATTCATTCATTACACACAGACTGATATATTTCAAATGTTTATTTCTTTTAATTTTGATGATTAGAGCTTACAGCTCATGAAAGTCAAAAATCAGCATCTCAAAATATTAGAATATTACTTAAGACCAATACAAAGAAAGGATTTTTAGAAATCTTGGCCAACTGAAAAGTATGAAAATGAAAAGTATGAGCATGTACAGCACTCAATACTTAGTTGGGGCTCCTTTTGCCTGAATTACTGCAGCAATGCGGTGGCATGGAGTCGATCAGTCTGTGGCACTGCTCAGGTGTTATGAGAGCCCAGGTTGCTCTGATAGTGGCCTTCAGCTCTTCTGCATTGTTGGGTCTGGTGTCTCTCATCTTCCTCTTGACAATACCCCACAGATTCTCTATGGGGTTCAGGTCAGGCGAGTTTGCTGGCCAATCAAGCACAGTAACACTATGGTCATTGAACCAGCTTTTGGTACCTTTGGCAGTGTGGGCAGGTGCCAAGTCCTGCTGGAAAATTAAATCAGCATCTCCATAAAGCTTGTCAACAGAAGGAAGCATGAAGTGCTCTAAAATTTCCTGGTAGATGGCTGCGTTGACTGTGGACTTCAGAAAACACAGTGGACCAACACCAGCAGATGACATGGCAGCCCAAATCATCACTGACTGTGGAAACTTCACACTGGACTTCAAGCAACATGGATTCTGTGCCTCTCCACTCTTCCTTCAGACTCTGGGACCTTGATTTCCAAATGAAATGTAAAATTTACTTTCATCTGAAAAGAGGACTTTGGACCACTGAGCAACAGTCCAGTTCTTTTCTCCACAGCCCAGGTAAGATGCTTCTGACGTTGTCTCTGGTTCAGAAGTGGCTTGGTAGCCCTTTTCCTGAAGGCGTCTGAGCGTGGTGACTCTTGATGCACTGACTCCAGCTTCAGTTCTCTCCTTGTGAAGCTCTCCCAAGTGTTTGAATCGGCTTTGCTTGACTGTATTCTCAAGCTTGCGGTCATCCCTGTTGCTTGTGCACCTTTTCCTACCCAAATTCTTCCTTCCAGTCAACTTTCCATTTAATATGCTTTGATACAGCACTCTGTAAACAGCCACACCTTTCAGTAATGACCTTCTGTGACTTACCCTCTTTGTGGAGGGTGTCAATGTTCGTCTTCTGGATCATTGCCAAGTCAGCAGTCTTCCCCATTATTGTGGTTTCAAAGAACAAGAGATACCCAGAATTTATACTGTAGGGATGGTCATTTATTCAAACTCAAATGTAAATATTCTAATATTTTGAGATACTGATTTTTGACTTTCATGAGCTGTAAGCTCTAATCATCAAAATTAAAAGAAATAAACATTTGAAATATATCAGTCTGTCTGTAATGAATGAATATAATACAGTGGGGCAAAAAAGTATTTAGTCAGCCACCAATTGTGCAAGTTCTCCCACTTAAAAAGATGAGAGAGGCCTGTAATTTTCATCATAGGTATACCTCAACTATGAGAGACAAAATGAGAAAAAAAATCCAGAAATTCACATTGTATGATTTTTAAAGAATTTATTTGCAAATTATGGTGGAAAATAAGTATTTGGTCAATAACAAAATTTCATCTCAATGCTTTGTTATATACCCTTTGTTGGCAATGACAGAGGTCAAACGTTTTCTGTAAGTCTTCACAAGGTTTTCACACACTGTTGCTGGTATTTTGGCCCATTCCTCCATGCAGATCTCCTCTAGAGCAGTAATGTTTTGGGGCTGTCGCTGGGCAACACAGACTTTCAACTCCCTCCAAAGATTTTCGATGGGGTTGAGATCTGGAGACTGGCTAGGCCACTCCAGGACCTTGAAATGCTTCTTACAAAGCCACTCCTTCGTTGCCGGGCGGTGTGTTTGGGATCATTGTCATGCTGAAAGACCCAGCCACGTTTCATCTTCAATGCCCTTGCTGATGGAAGGAGGTTTTCACTCAAAATCTCACGATACATGGCCCCATTCATTCTTTCGTTTACATGGATCAGTCGTCCTGGTCCCTTTGCAGAAAAACAGCCCCAAAGCATGATGTTTCCACCCCCATGCTTCACAGTAGGTATGGTGTTCTTTGGATGCAACTCAGCATTCTTTGAGTTTTTACCAAAAAGTTCTATTTTGGTTTCATCTGACCATATGACATTCTCCCAATCCTCTTCTGGATCATCCAAATGCTCTCTAGCAAACTTCAGACAGGCCGGACATGTACTGGCTTAAGCAGGGGACACGTCAGGCACTGCAGGATTTGAGTCCCTGGCGGCGCAGTGTGTTACTGATGGTAGCCTTTGTTACTTTGGTCCCAGCTCTCTGCAGGTCATTCACTAGGTCCCCGTGTGGTTCTGGGATTTTGCTCACAGTTCTTGTGATCATTTTGACCCCACGGGGTGAGATCTTGCGTGGAGCCCCAGATCGAGGGAGATTATCAGTGGTCTTGTATGTCTTCCATTTTCTAATAATTGCTCCCACAGTTGATTTCTTCACACCAAGCTGCTTACCTATTGCAGATTCAGTCTTCCCAGCCTGGTGCAGGTCTACAATTTTGTTTCTGGTGTCCTTTGACAGCTCTTTGGTCTTGGCCATGGTGGAGTTTGGAGTTGGACTGTTTGAGGTTGTGGACAGGTGTCTTTTATACTGATAACGAGTTCAAACAGATGCCATTAATACAGGTAACGAGTGGAGGACAGAGGAGCCTCTTAAAGAAGAAGTTACAGGTCTGTGAGAGCCAGAAATCTTGCTTGTTTGTAGGTGACCAAATACTTATTTTACCGAGGAATTTACCAATTAATTCTTTAAAAATCCTACAATGTGATTTTCTGGATTTTTTTCTCATTTTGTCTCTCATAGTTGAGGTATACCTATGATGAAAATTACAGGCCTCTCTCATCTTTTTAAGTGGGAGAACTTGCACAATTGGTGGCTGACTAAATACTTTTTTGCCCCACTGTATATAAGTTTCACTTTTTGAATGGAATTAGTGAAATAAATCAACTTTTTGATGATATTCTAATTATATGACCAGCACCTGTATATCAGTATACACACGGTCATTAGGTGAATTTCAATTAAAATATAAGTTATATGTACTTATACAGAAGGGGGTATACGTTAAACTGTAGTATTTTTTCTGTAAAAGATTTGTAGTAATACACTCACTGCAGTGAGGTAAATTTTGAGTTGAGTTGTAAATTATCTGTAGTTTAATTATTTAATAAAAATACACTCTAACGAGGTAAATTTCACGTAAAATAATTAAGTTATCGGCACTAAAACTGTTATTATAGTAATGTAAACATTTCACTTAGGTATAAGTTCAACTGCAGTATTTTTTCTCTAACGATATATATTAACGTACAATTAAGGTAAAATGTACAAGTTAGGTAAAATAGAATTTAAATAGTAAATTAACTGTAGTTTAACGGTTTTATAATAATATAAACACTGTAATGTGGTGAATTCTAAGTTATATATACTTAAATTGCTTTATACAGTAATGTACACATTTCAGTGAGGTATAAGTTCAACTTTTGTTATTAATCTTTAATAGTTTAACTGTAATTTACACACTGCAGTGAGGTAAATTCAAAGTTACACTGTAAATTGTGAGGTGAAAATTCAACTGAAGGCATGCTTTCAAGTGTAGTCAACTGCTTTATACGTAAACATTACAATTTGACTTATATACTTTGGTTTTAGAGTTATGTAATCATTGCAGTGAGGTGTATATTCAGCTAGTAATTTATCTCTGTAACAATTTTTTGGTAGGCATTTACATTGCAGTGAGGTAAAATGACAGTTAAGTTGTAATTTATCTGTAGTTTAACTCTATTATAACAATTTAAACACTGCCATACTACTATCTGTTGAATTACTATTATTATCATCATTATTATCATTTATACACACAGTTATGTAAACACTGCCGTGAGCTACAGTTTAACTGGAATAATGTAATGATTTTTTAGTAATGTAAACATTTCCATGAGGTGTAAATTCAACTGTAGTCATTTAGCTGTACATTTTACTGTTTTATAGTAATGTAAACATTACAATGAGGTGAATTTGACTTAAATGGTTAATTATATATACTTTAACTGTTTACAGTGTCGTAAACATAAGGAGCAGGTTTAGCTGTAGCAATTTATCTGTAAAGATTTTTTAGCAATGCATACATTGCAGCGAGGTAAAATTACAGTTAAATTGTAATGAATCTGTAGTGTAACTCTTTTATAACAATGTAAACACCGCCATACTACCGTCAGGTGAATTCTTTTTTTTTATTTATTTTTTTTATATGTTACACGACTTAGTTATGTAATCACTGCTGTGAAGTATGTTTAGAGTAATTTAACTGTTTTATAGTAATATAACATTACAATGACGTGAATTTGACTTAAATGGTTAATTATATATACTTTAACTATTTTGCAGTGTTGTAAACATTGCAGTAAGGAGCAAGTTTAGCTGTAGTAATTTATCTGTGAAGATGTTTTAGCAATGCATACATTGCAGCGAGGTAAAATTACAGTTAAATTGTGATTAATCTGTAGTTATAACAATGAAAACATCAGCATGAGGTGAATTATTTTATTTATTTATATATATTTTTTAAAATAAGTTACACGCAGTTATGTAAACACTGCTGTTAGGTATAAGTTTAGCTGGAGTAATTTAACTCTTTTATAATAATGTAAACATTAGCATGAGGTGAATTATTTTATTTATTTATCTATTTTTTTAAATACGTTACACGCAGTTATGTAAACACTGCTGTTAGGTATAAGTTTAGCTGGAGTAATTTAACTCTTTTATAATAATGTAAACATAAGCATGAGGTGAATGTGTACTTTATAATGAAGCAGACATTGCAGTAAGATAAATCAGAGTTAAATGATAGGTTTGTTTTACCTGTACGCCAGTGTCATGCATTCAAACAGGCGCGTGAGAGTGGGGTCAATGCTCAGCTGTCTGGAGCTCAACGGACCGAAACTGTAGGTCTGGCAGTCCGGTTTATTAACGGTGTCAAAGTCATAACTATCAGCATTATAAAGAGCCGCGCTTCTCCTCCTGACCGAGTCGCTGTGCGGCGAGGACACCATGAAGTGCCCGCTGTGGATCACCTGAGTCCGCCGGACCGATCCGAATCCCGCTCCGGCGTCCACACTGGGCAAGTGGTCATCCGGATCCGAATCGGACTCTGAATCCGGTCCGATCTGGTTGGGCTCTGAGGTTTCTGAGTACTCTGCCTTTGCCATCGCTGCTGATCTAGTGCTGTAACGCTGCTCAAATGCAGCCCACTGAGAAAAACGCCATCTGAGGAGGCGCGCTTCACGCTGTACTCTTACTGCATACTTAGTAAGCTGAGCTGCAGGTCAAAGATCAAGCATGATAAAAATGAACAAAACTCACTGATTAAAACGCTGCATCGTGCAGTTTCAAACTCTGACAGCCTGAGGCGGTCTAAACTCGAGCACAATTATGTAAGAGCTGATCTCCGTCCCAGCTATTGATATGCTGTGACATATTGCTATTATTAGCTGCTATTACTAGTAAGAGTCTATTTGATGAGTAAATATGTCCTAGCAACTTGCGATTTGGCTTTAAATCCCGACCTTATTTTCGAGTAAACATGCACTTTTTGTGCATATCTAGTAAAACGGATCTTAACAGTTGTTATATTTATTTAATAAAAATAAATGAGAAATCGTGTATACTTAGTATAAATGTTGTATTTTTATTATATTTATTTTATTTTTATAATTAAAAGTATTTTTCACGCAAATAAAAGGTAACATTTTATAAATAAGGTACTGATACGGAATAATGTGTGTATGACAAAAGGTCAAATAAAATCATATGTAATAAAATGAAAATAAAAGACATATTATTTGAAATGTTTATTTTCATTTCTATATTTATTTTAAGATGAATAGGCTATAGTTTATCACAAAGACAAAAATAACTAGCTATAAAAAAAGTATAAAAAAATCGTAACAATCTTAATTTAAAAAAATAAACGAATTTAAGTTAAAATATATATATATATATATATATATATATATATATATATTTAAATGAACCTAAAATATACAATAAAATAATAATAATAATAATAATGTTATAGTATATAATAATAAATAAATATTTTATATACATAATAAATAACGTGGAGAGATTACGGACTACAAATCCCATGAGCGCTGCAGGAACATCCGGTTGTGTGGGACGTAAGCGGAAGGTTAAAAGCCGCTGATTGGCGACCAGCAGCTGGTGTTGTTTTCGTGATTTGCTCGAAGTGTTTGTAGTTTAGTCAAATCATGGACGCGCTACAGAGACACAGATCCTTGTACAAAGGCACGACTCCACCATGGAAAGAAACATACCGGAAGGTAAATAATGTCGTGTTTGCTCGCTTCTGTGCTGAGGAATGTTGCGAAAGCTCACAACAACTGTCCAGGTCATGTTATAAATGAAGGAAAATCATTGTATTTTGATTACAGGACAATTACGATTAGATTTTGTTTTGAGACATTATCCCCCGCTTTCACAGACGAGGCTTAAACTAGTCCCAGGCTAAAATGCATGTTTGAGCTGTCTCAACTGAAAATATCTTGCTCTGACATATCTTAAAATACCTGTCAAGATGCACACCTTAATGCTTTCTTCTAAGGCATTTTTGTCAAAGTTGCTTAAATATCTTAATTTAACTAAGGCTTAGTCCTGGCTTAAGCTAAGCCCCATTTGTGAAACCGGGCCTAGTCAAGTCACCTTTATTTATATAGCGCTTTTAACAATACAGATTGTGTCAAAGCACTTAACATTATCAAATTAGAGGATAGAGTGTCAGTAATGTATAATGATAAGATTAAACACTCAATTTTCAGTTAAAGGCATTTCATTATTGAATTCAGAGATGTCATTGTCTAGCTCAGTTTAGTTTAAATATTATCTGTGCCTAGTAGTGTGCTCCTTTATTCCATCACAATAATGAGAATTAGTAGTTATTTCTTCCTTATGGCAATACATAATGAATATATTTACCAGTCAGAACATGGCAAAACTCTCAAAACCTTGTCTAACCAACCAAAACACTTCCCTAGACCACGAATTACTGATATTGATACATGTGTATTACTAAAAATAAAACTTTTAAAAATAAATGTGACACTGGACCACAAAACTAAGATATTCATACATCATCTGAAAGCTGAACAAATAAGCTTTCCATTGGTTTGTTATGATAGGACAATATTTGGCTGAGATACAACTATTTGAAAATCTGGAATCTGAGGGTGCAAAAAAAAAAATCGAAATATTGAGAAAATCACCTTTAAAGTTGTCCAAATGAAGTTCTTAGCAATGCATATTAATAATCAAAAATTAGTTTTGATATGTTTACAGTAAAATATCTTCATAGAACATGATCTTTACTTAATATCCTAATGATTTTTGGCATAAAAGAAAATAACCCATACAGTGTATTGTTGGCTATTGCTACAAATGTACCCGTGCTACTTATGACTGCTTTTGTGCTCCAGGCTCACAAATAATAAAATAAACACGCTGAACTTGAGAAATATTATGTGGAATGTAAATATCATCTTGCATGGTTGATCTAAATTTATTTCAACTTATATATTTATTTTAAAATTAATGTGTTTTCCATGCAAAGAACAAGTTTTGGAAACAAGGAACTGTTTTATCACATCATTATAGTGTATTTTTAAATGAACTATGAGCGGTGTGCGGTTGAGAGAGTGATGATATAACGGTGTGTTGTGTGTCTCCAGCGCTGCGTGGAGCGGTTGAAGAACAGCCGGTCGAGGTTACTGGAGAAGTTCAGACAGACGGGAGAGGATTCGGGAGGATCGACGCGCTCGCTGCTCGTGCAGGAGGTGATGGAGGAGGAATGGAGCGCATTACAGTCGTCCAATCAGAGTCTTCCGTCGCTCTGGAACGGAAACGGCATCAGAGATGTGTGTATTAAGCACTGCTTTCTACCTTTTGACATGAGAAACTCCAGTAAGGAGTTAAAATTTAAGTGATCTTTTCCACTGACACACTTTCAGCCAGTGTCTTATATTTGGCACACAAGTACTTCTCCAGTATAAAGAAATAAGCCATTTTGTTTGAAGGATACACATGATTATAAAACCTTTTCTTTTAACTTGATCTCCTCAGGATATACTTGTTTTAACATCTATATTCTTTTTTTAATTAATGCATTTTGTATTTTATCACACAGACAAAAAATTGTAACAATCTGAATAAAAATAAAGTTATCAACCTCTTTTCAAAACTTCTTCACACTCCCATACACGGTGATATAGCATACCTGTAAACACTGTGCATCTTATGCATGTGTCAGGGACATTTTCATGATATTTATTATATATTGTTAGAGTTAATGTAATGTCCATATCACCCGTTTGTAAATTGAAGTCATTCACTGAAATCTCCCTCTTCCTCTGCTCTCAAATCTGATTTGTGCTTCTGAATATTCAAACTTGGCTTGTCAAAATGCATCCGTTGATGTCGTTAAAGCTGAGTTTGAGCAGCTTTGAGACGTGATGGTGAGTAAATGAAGACCGACTGTGATTTGTGGATGATTTTCACTCCTCAGGTGTACGCCGCACAGCAGGAATATGACCAACTTTCAGCGTTTGAGGAAATTCAGCAGGAGCTCATGGCACAAGGTTACATCAGCATGTACAGTTTATTTTAAAAAAAATTATTTACCCCCCTCATATCAAGTTGCGAGTAACCTGGAAATGTGAGCAAATTTACAAATTGTGTTGAAAATGGTAAAAGTGTAGGGATTGTGTTAAATGCTGGTGTTTCACACTTGATATTTAGTCTCTGTTTTGTTTCTCTCCTCCTTCAGAGCTCTTGATTCTGGAGGAATATAACAGCAGCATGCGTTATGAAGAGCAGTATTTAAACTCTGTGTTGGAGGGAATGGAGGCGTCAGGACAGATCATATGCCCCGTGTGTCACGCGTAAGTGTTTGCCGTAAGAGATCACCTGCTAAACCGATCTTTATTAATCATGTTTATAATGTTTTTCTCTATCTGCAGGAATAATCTGACAGTCAACAGTCATCTTACATCGTGTCCGTGTGGTCTTTACGTCAACACACTTGTAAGTAGCTCCATCATTTGACTGGTCTGAATGAAGTAGAATATAGTAAATATATATTCTAGAATATAGTATAATAAAATAGAGGAGTACTAATCTTAATTTTGCATGTGACCAGTAGATGAATGGACTGGGAAATCTTGGATGAGTATATACTAACCAGTGTTATTTTAATATCGTTGAGATACTGTTGTTGTCTTTATTAATATTATGATTTAGTTTTTATTTTTCTCTCTTGCCTAGAAAGTCAGAGGGGTCGACGGTCACTGCTGTGTACTTATTAGGGGCCCTATGAAATCAGTTTTATCTTTTCCTAATAAAATTTCTCTGGAGTCCCTTTTTCACCCCACATTTTTTTAAAATTCAGATTTAATGGATTTTTATTTCTTTTTTTTAACAGTCTAATTAATTGAAATGATGAAACCTATACTTTTCATTAAAAGTTCAATAAAGCTCTTCTGGATTTCATTTTAATTACATTTGAATAATCAAAAAGCATGACTAATAAATTGAATTCATGAAATTGTAACAATTTATTAACATTTTTACAGTTATAGGGCTTTGATCATTCTGGATTTATAATTGAATACAAATGTATTACCAAAAACGGTGGTAATCAAATGAAGGCATAAAATATTAACAACTTGATTAATCTTTTAAAATGTTTTCAAATTTAACAATTATTAGTTAAAGTTTAGTATTTTATTTTTTTGCCATTTTTGTCACTTTTATTTTTTTTTTAACTTCTAGATATACATTTTTATTTTTTTTAGCTATTTTAGCATCTTGCATTAAACTACATGAAAATGGGAATTGTTGCTTTGGCAACTAGATGAAGAAATTTTTTCTTTATTTTTTCCCCACGTAACAAAAATGTGTTTTTGTTTATGGTTTACCATACTTTCTTAAGCAGTTTAATATGAGCCTCTTCTCTCATGTCTCCACAGGGTAGGAATGTTACAGCCGAGGTATTACAGAATCTACTCGAGCAGCGCATGACGGAGCACATGGAGGATTGTCTTCACAACCCCACCTTCTCTATGGCCTTCAACACTGACGGATCACCAAACCTCATGATCAGCTGCAAGGTACTCGTATGCTTTACATTCATGTCGCATAGAGTTGGGTTTGTGTATCTTGACAAATGACTCTTTAAATCAACTTGAAAGCTCATGCATGTTTTTGTTGTTTCTAGGTGTGTGACTATCTGTCTGTCGTCCTGTGAGCCGTTCATCCACACTGCAGAGAGTCTGATGGATGTTTTAAATGTTGTGAATATATTATTTCTGTGAAATAAAGAATTATTTTTAGATTCACTACCCTTATTTGAGAGTCATAATGTAAAAGTTCAGAACTGCAGATCAAACTCTTGATTTGTCTGATCTTGAGTCTGCTATTGAGTGCATTTTGTTTTAAATGCGCATGCAGCTATTTATTTATCCATAAGCTGTTCTAGACCGAATCTCAGGAAGCTGGTCAAGAACATGCTCTGGTCATTTCACCTCGAAATCAGAAATAAAGCGTATTTTAGCAAAATCATGATTTTTGTATAGTGACAAGCACTTCAAAATCTCATTTTTGTTTAAATACTTTTTGTAAGTGA
Source organism: Onychostoma macrolepis (assembly GCF_012432095.1). NCBI lineage: Eukaryota > Metazoa > Chordata > Actinopteri > Cypriniformes > Cyprinidae > Onychostoma > Onychostoma macrolepis. Next base: position 42,285,240 of record NC_081159.1, on the reverse strand, counting down.
AATGAAGAGTTTGTCTCATGTTGGTATTTGTTGTACTTTATAGTTGTATTTTGAATTTATGCTGATTAAAATAAACATTGCAGTAATATTCATTGAGTATCTGTCTAGCCACTATATTAATCTGACTTTGTATTCATTTACATTTTTGCATTCCAGTAATGTATATAAATGTTGCACAATGCAAAACATCTTAATGGTTTTTCTCTGTAAAATATAAAGCGTCTTTCTTTGGATTGGTTTGGGTGAATTAAAAGCTTTTTAAATATAACAAGCTTAAACATTTTTTTAATGGATCAGTCTATACTGAAGTTATTTATGCACCATTGAAAAATAATGTTGTCAAGAAGTCAAATTGATTCATTAAAATGAAATGCATAAGTTACATAATGGACAATCCTGGGTTTTTTTTTTTTTGGCTTTTAGCAACACATACTGAAATCAAGACAATCGGCCCAATATTTCCTCAGTTTTATTTCTCATGAACGTTTAGTTCACATTCTTGATTCCTGTAAACCCCAGCGATGACATCTGAAACATAACCGTGTGCCCATAACTTCAAAACATGATATAAAATTAAATACAAAACTCTTCTGCCTTCATTTTCATTCTGTCATCACATGAGCCAGACGTATCAAGTTTGCGATAAATCTAGACAGATTATTTGCATTTGACGAAAGTGCTGAGATCTTCCAGGAACTTGATGTACTCCTGATGCTCCAGGGCCGTGCTCAACTCCATCAGCTCATCCGCAAACGTGTTGTCAACGCCGCGGTCAGCCAGGAAGTCCATCAGATGGTCATACAGGGCCTAGAGAATCAGAGAGGTCAGAGGTCACTGCTGTGCATTTGTTAGAGCCCTATGCTTTTACTTCTTCACCATTTTAATTTTTATGCCTCATTAATTTAACAAAATAAAATAAAAATGTTAAAATGTAAAACATTTTTTATAATAATACGGGTCTATGAAATCCATTGTATTTTTTCCTGTTTTAATTTTTCTGGATTCCAATTTACTGGTTACATTCAATTTTAGTAATCAAAATAATCTAATTATTTGAAATACTGAAAGAGATACAATTTAACATCCATTTGTTAAAAGTTTTACAAAAATTAAATGTAATATTTTAATTACATTTTAAAAATCAAAAAGCAAGTCTATGAAATGTTTCTTTTTTTTTTTTTTTGAAATTCTGTACATAAATAAGGGTGGTTATCAAATGAAGGCATAAAAGATTAAGAATTTATAGTTGTAGATTGCATAATTTCCTTTTTTGGCAAACAAAGTCCAACACAACTGAGGTTTACTGTTAAATTAAAAAAAGGAAAATTGTGATATTCCTAAAAATAAAAAAGTTTTAAAGGGATAGTTCACCCAAAAATGAAAATTTGATGTTTAAGTGAGTTAGAGAAGTACAGTCTTCTGGGCAATTGCAATATATTTCTGTCAGAATTTCTTCAAGTTAATTCAAACATTTATTTTGACGTTGCAGTGAAGACCTTTGAGTTTCAGTGATAGTTTTTATTGAATGAAATGGTGAAACGCACATGAAGTGACTCTGATCAAACACAAGCACAGGCGTTGTTGTGTCCTTGTGTCCTTCAGTAAAGCTCTTACCCAGTCCAGAGAGTCTGTGTTGAGCGTGTAACTGGTTTCCTTCCACTCGGCGTCTCCCTCCAGCTGGAAACTGACCTCACGGATGGCGAAGATGTCACTCTCCTCCTCACCCTCACCGTGACCGGTCTGCTCAGAGACAAAGAGCTTTGGATATGATATCCAGTCAGTGAGAAATCACTCATCTTTTTCATTCTGCATGCTCTTTATGATATCTGGGCCTTCAGTCACACTAACCTAAAAATACAAGAACGAGAGAACAACAACCCACCTCATCTTCGGGGAAATGACAGTCAAACACTAGTGAATTCTTTGCTCCTGGTTTTGTCACTTCAACCACAAAGTTGGGTGTGGAGACAACTTCAGGCTAAAAAAAAACAAAACAATAAAAATGTGTTAAAAGCAGACATGATGAGGTAAAAGCAGTGGCTCTCAACCCCCACTAGAGGGCCTCAGCAGGCTTACAAGATGACTGAAAATTATTTGAAATAAACAAGCATTAAAATCAGCTAAAACAACTCATTTTAATTCACTCTCCCGAAAATTGTGCTTTTAATTTGAAGAAGCAAGATTCACACTGATATACAAGGAAGCCTGATTTAAAAGTGTGATTTCTAGACACAGTAAAATTACAGAAATTATTCATCAATTGCAGTTTGTTACGGACAGATCGTTAATGGCTGGTTTTTGTGGTAATACATCAGGCAGGACATCCAAACGCTCGACTATCATTCATTGACCTCAAATATGGCTTTTCATCTGAAAGATGCATGTAGTAGCAACTTTCAGGGCCGCTCAATATAATGTTAACCTAGAGAAACGTGTCTGAGCGGAGTGTGGAGCTGAACAGCAATCACGGCAGGACAGATGGAGGCAATGGTAAAATACTCTATTTGAACAGGTCTATTTCTAAATGAAACTATTCAAATAGAAAATATATATTCTCATATTATGTAATCTGTATGAAACATGCATAAAGGCACATCACTACTGCGGAGATGACGAGCCTCTTAAGTCAAAAACAAAGAAAGCACTAGTTTATCCATAAATTATTTAAACGTTAATGCAGTCTACTTGCTGTTTTTCCCCTGACACATTCATAATTATTATATCTGCCGGTGCGCTGTGGCAAGCTTGAGCGCTTATTAGGCTATGTAGGAAATTAAAGGCTCATTTTTATGAGTATGTGTTTATTAATAAATGTGTGACAAATAGTCGACGAATGCTTAAAATGAACGACTACTAATCGACCAGAAAAATCTCTAGTCGAGGGCAACCCTAATAAATATATATATATATATATATATATATATATATATATATATGACCCTGGACCACAACACCAGTCTTAAGTCACTGGGGTATATTTATAGCAATAGCCAAAAATACATTGTATGGGTCAAAAATAATTGATTTTTCTTTTATGCCAAAAATCATTAGGATATTAAGTAAAGATCATGTTCTATGAAGATATTTTGTAAATTTCCTACCGTAAATATATCAAAACCTAATTTTTGATTAGTAATATGCAACTTCATTTGGACAACTTTAAAGGTGATTTTCTCAATATTTAGATTTTTTTCACCTTCAGATTCCAGATTTTCAAATTCTAGTTGTATCTCAGCCAAATATTGTCCGATCCTAACAAACCATACATCAATGGAAAACTTATATATATATATTCAGCGTTCAGATGATGTATAAATCTCAATTTCGAAAAAGAACTGACCCTTATGACTGGTTTTGTGGTCCACTTTGTGGAATAGTTAAAAATAGCATTATTATATAAATATTTACAATTATTTAATAGATTATATATAAATATTTAATTAATAATAATTACTATTTTTTTTTAATCTTATAATCTCCAGAATTCAATTCTGTCATTAAGTGCTTTTGTTCCTCTATTGTGTCTGCTAAATGCACAGATGTAAATTTATATAGTGTTTACCTTCATGCTTTATACAAAATATGCCATTTTAATAATGCATTTATGACTCTGCTTACACCTTTGTTGAACTTGTGATTTCACGTTGCAACCTTAAGTTGATCAAATCACTGTTTCACAATTGTAACTGCAACAGCTTGAACAGTTTAACAACATTAGGTCATCCTGATTTCATATTCCATTATATAATAAGCTGGTGTTGTTGTTACAGTATGAATGCATTGTAAGTGTGCTGAGCTCTACCTCCTCCTCCTGACTCTTCTGCTGCGTGTGCTCAGGATCTTCCTCCAGCTGCGGCGGGATGCTGTTGTTCACGTTGAATGTGATGGTGACTCTGCCAAACACAAAATCCCACAGGATTTATTACAGCAGAGCATAAATATGATCATGGCACTTCATGAATTTGCTCAATGCATTTATTAACTCTTTCCCCACCAAACATGGAATTTTCTGGGTTTCCGTGTTTTCACTGTTATACACTATATTACGCATCTCCTGAACGAGTATAGAAAGTGCCGATCAAAAACAGAGGCGAGTAAGACGCAGAAACGAGCGATCTCATATGTAAGCATATGCATAAGAAAAATAATGCGATCATCAACACTAACCATGTATAAATGAAAGCTGCCTAATGTTACCGAGTGAAATGTCGATCCAGGAAGTGGTAGGTGGACATTTTTGCTTTGATAATATTACTGAAAATGATCCAGATGTAGTATTTGATAAAAATGCGATTTTTCCCAGCTTTTTACTCAAAATGTTTCTTTTTTTTAACATTTATTTTTAATGAAACCTACATTCAAGTGTTGATTAAAAAAAAAAAAAAAAAAAAAAAAATGCTTGAAGCTAGAATAAAATGTTTTGTTTGAAAGTATAGTGTCTGATCTTTATTTTGATGTATTGCATGTTCAGATATTCATACAAAAAAATATTCTGGGGGCCATGAAATTTTAGTGAAAATCAGCAAAAACGCTGGCGGTGGCTGGCGACTTTTTTCAAAAACACTGGCGGGGAAAGAGTTAATAAGCATTTGCTTGTGCATGCCTTGAATGCAATGCAACTGAATAGAAACATCTGGAAAATGCATAAATCTAAACAGAACTGTTTTATAAAGCAATAAGGTATGTGTGCTATATTGCATCAGCCTGGCCATCATGTTGCTTGTATCATTATTAACAGCAGGATTCTGACGGTCCAGATGAAACACACGATCCTTACTTTTCTCCGGACAGAGAGCGGATGAGTTTGGCCTCTGTGCCGTTGAGCTCGAGCTCCCAGCCGCCGGACATTTTAGGAAGAGTCTTATTCTTCTGGATCTTCTTTTCTTCTTTGATTTCATCAGTGAGAAACTCTGCAAACACTTTATCACCTGCAGAATAAAGACAGAATTAATAAAACACTCAAGACCACATACATGCATGCTCCGTTACCAACACTAGTGAACTAGTCTCGCTGGTTTAGTTAAAATGACATGCTGTTCGTCTCCTGATTCAGTCTCAAGGTCACATGTTTGACTGAAAACACAATGACACTGAATGCAAATAATTCCGGATATGTAATATTACAAAATATTCTAATTAATATTGAAACATTAATTCTTTCAATTAGTTTTTTTATTCTAACTAATTAGTCAGAAATTTAGTTTGGTGTTTTGTGTCTTTTTAACTAGTTTTTTGCTTCATAAATCATTTTTATTTCAAATTTTTTTATTTAATTCATTAATTTTTAATCATTTTCAGTTATTTTAGCACTAACTTAAATTATACACACATATACATATATATAAAATTTAAACTACTTTTTAGTTAGTGTCTATACCTTTACCACGGTACATTTTAGTTAACGTCTAACGTTATATCTTTACCATGGTATTTTTAGTTAGTGTCTATACCTTTACCACGGTACTTTTTAATTAGTTTCTATACCGTTACCATACAAAATACCTTTACTACGGTACATTTTAGTTAACGTCTATATCTTTACCATGGTATTTTTAGTTAGTGTCTATACCTTTACCACGGTACTTTTTAATTAGTTTCTATACCGTTACCATACAAAATACCTTTACCATGGTTCTTTTTAGTCAGGGTTTACACTTTTACCATAAAAATACCTTTACCAGCATAGCTTTTAGTTCGTGTGAGTGTGAAGCAGCGTTTACCCTCGGTGTGCAGACTCCCGCAGCCGCACGACACTGTGGGCAGAGCCCGCGTCGCTGTGAGCAGCCTCGGCCTGGATCCGGACGCCGCTCCGCTGTGGCTCAGGCTCCAGATGGATCTGGTGAAGCCTCTGCTGAGGCGCAGCGCGGGTCTGACGGCGGGAGCGGACGGCACGGAGCTGGAGAGCCGGGCTACGAGCTGCACCGCGCGGCTAACTGACTTCAGCATGACGGCGGCGGTGTTCGCTTGAGTTCAGATCGCGGATCACACTGAATGTTACAGACACACACGTGGGGAAGGACACCGTGACCTCAGCACTCTACACCGGAAGCGCTCGGAAGCGGAAATGAGTTAAAAGTCCTTGCACGCTGTCAACAACATAAACACGTGGTTCCCTTAACTAAAAGCTGCTTAATATAAATTTTCATATATTCTGTTGGTTTGCTTGTTGATTTTCTAGATCAGTTATGCAGCTTTGTGGAGTCTGTAGCGAACATGTTCCTAAATACAGATGTCCAGCCTGCAGAATCAGATAGTAAGTGATTTATTCATGTTCGGTAACTGCCAGTTTATACCATAAATACATTTATCGGCTCACTTTTGCTTTGGGGACAAATACTGATCAAATAACACGTTTCTTTTCCTTCTAGTTGTTCGGTGAGTTGCTTTAAAAGACACAAAGATGATGGTAAGTATCTACTTATAAGTATACAATATTATATTGACAATAATTTAGATTACATTTAAAATTTACAAATGGCTTTTATCCAAAGCGACTTACGTTGCATTCAGTGTTTACACTTTATCTCTTCATGCATTCCCTGAGAATCGAACCCATGACCTTGCCGTTGCTTGCGCCACGCTTTACTGTTTGCACTTTAAAAAACACTATTATTATTATTGTTGTTGTTTTTGATATTAGTTTATTTTGTATAGATTATTACTAATTTAATATTATAATAATTATTATTGTATGCATTTATTTTATTATTATTATTTGTTCTTAACCTACCGGACTGTCCTGAGCACCAAGTCAGAAATCAGTCAAAAACAAGCTATTAAAGCCATTATTTTTCCTTCATCTCATAGATTCGTGTCATCCAGTTAAAGAATCAGATTCAGCCTCCAGCAGCTCAACACCAGTGAACAGCGGTGAGCACATTTAATGCTTTATAGGTGATCAAGAGAACTTTTCTGTCTCCTTTTGATGATTTTGAACACAAAATGAAAAGTGAAATAAATGTTTAGTTTCAGCTGAACAGCCGTGGACTGTTGAGGATCTTCTTGATGAAGACAGTCAGACTGACAAAGTGCCATTACAGAAACTTCAGCAGCTGGGTATGAAATGATAAACACTCTATTCACATGATCTGTAATGCTGTTTTTGTGAGAGCAGTAACAGATGATTTTCATTCACGCAGGTGGTTCAGAGGCGTTGAAGGGACTGTTGAGGAACCCTCATCTCCGGCGGTTAGTGATGTCTGTGGACTCGGCTGAAGATAAAGCCAAAGCCATGAAAGACGCCATGCAGGAGCCGCTGTTCGTGGAGTTTGCTGATCAGTGCTTAAAAATTATTGAACCGACAGAAACGGAGAATGACTATGATGATGAAGAATTCTGATCGGATTGAACTGTCACATTTGGACCGATTCCTAACGCAAATGCGTCAGATTTTTACAAAAATGTTGATATAATGATGTAAAATTTGTATTACACCAATGTCTTTTGAATGCGAAAAATGTCTCAAAGGTATAGTTTACCCAAAAATGAAAATTTGCTGACAGTGTACTCACCCTCAGGCCAATCCAAGATGTAGAAGAGTTTGTTTCTTCATCAGATTTGGAGAAATGTAGCATTGCATCAGTGTCTCAGCAATGGATGCTCTGCAGTGAATGGGTGCCGTCAGAATGAGAGTCCAAACAGCTGATAAAAACATCACAATAATCCACACCACTCCAGTCCATCAGTTAATGTCTTTGGAAGCTGCGTGTTTGAAAGAAACAAATCCATCATTCCATCAAGATGTTTTAACATCAGACTGTTGCTTCTTTCCAAAATACGAGTCCTCTATCCATAATATTGCTTTCTCCAATAAAAAGTGGTCTGAATCAGGAGAGAAATCTGCACCGATCAAGCCGAAACGGCTCTAAACAAATATGTGCATTGATTTTGATGTGAGAGACAACAGGAGATGGACTTTTTTACTGGAGGAAGCATTATTATTGATTATGGACTCATATTTTGGCCAGAAGTGACGGTTTGAAGTTAAAAACGTCTTAATGATGGATTTGTTTCTTACAAACACACAGCTTTAGTCTTCTCAAGATGTTAACTGATGGACTGGAGTGGTGTGGATTATTGTGATGTTTTTATCAGCTGTTTGGACTCTCATTCTGACGGCACCCATTCACTGCAGAGCATCCATTGATGAGCAAGTGATGGAATGCTACATTTCTCCAAATCTGATGAAGAAACAAACTCGTCTACAGCTTGGATGGCCTGAGGGTGAGTATATTTTCATTTTCGGGTGAACTATTGTTTTAAGAGACAATCTTCAGAATAATGACAGCATTCACACGTTTAAAGAGAGACTGAGAAACTGGTTTTGCCATAGATGGACCCTATTAAATGTATATTTATACCTGACAAATGAACTTTTACAATAAAATTGCTCTCAAGCTTTCTAGCATTGTGTTCCAAATTATTTTTGTTGATAGTGCATGTTTTCGCAACATATTACTGAGCCTTTGTGTTATCACAGACACAGCAGTCAATAATTACATGGATTTTAGAATTAATATTCCACACTACAGAATGTGTAAAAAAGACACCAAAAACAGAAAAAGCCTGTAATAATCTTTATTGGCATTATCAAAGTTTGACAAGGTGTTTGATTGGTTTGTTAAATAAGTACTGCGTTGTACTAGAAAACCTGTTTACAAGTCACGTTTTGCTGATTAATGCCCTTAGATAATAAATATACAGAGATATTGATTATTGTTGGTCATAAAAGCAGTTTGCACATGCAATTAAATGTTAAAAACCAAAAAACACATGATCCAAGGAGGAATGCTGTGTTGTGCCTGTGATTCATTGGTGTTTGAAAACACATTTCAGTCTAAAACAGCAAAAAGTAAAAACTTCTGACAAAATGAGTTTGGAATTACAGATACAAATGCAAAAAGTATATTAATTCAGTTTGCTTTGGTAAGAGCATCAACAGCAATGCTGAAACAGTGGCTTTTCCCAGTATTTACCATGTAGTGTTTGTGCAAAGAACAAAGTTTAAAAAAAGATGACAAGAAAAGTATACAAAACATGTAATAATATGAATACTATATTCTCCAGTATCTCCCTTAGTTATCATTATACCTTAATATCATTTATAACATCACAATGTTTTAAAGCTTACAAAGTTTGTAACTGACATTAACAAATTAAATGTGATGTTTTAAAAAATACCTGATTTTGGTATATATTAGCAGCACATTATGAATAAAAACTGAAATCTTATCTACAATTATCACTTTCAAGCTGTGCAAGAAACATTTAAATTATGACAGATCATGCTAGTATAAAGTAATAGTTATAAAACGCTTTACAGAATACTGATTGAACACAGCAGAATTAAAAGGCACTTGGTGCTTTATACTGAATCCTGAGAGAGTAAATACAACCAAACACTACATTGCACTAACAATAAGGCAATAAGGCTAAATGTTTAATATCACTTAATGTAGTGTATTTCAAAGGTGCACTGATTGCATGAAAGCTTTTAACAGCATGAAATCTCAGGTTCTCTCCAGCAGGATCTGGTTGAATCCGGTCACCACGTCGGTCTTGTGCACTGGGTGCATGTCAGCGTAGAGCAGCGGAGACCTCTGAAGATGCATCTTAATGGAGCCCTGTCAAAACAAACAGTTACAGAGCAGTTAAAGCAATATTTCAGGTTGTTCTCAGATTAATTTGAGCATAAAAGCACGATTCACTTAAGAATAAAGTCGTCATAATCTCACATCAAAATGTGTCAGGGTTATTATAGTTAACTAAAACCATAAACATTTGTTACTTTTTAATCTTTATTTTACACTTTTTGTGCTTTATTTTACATTTTATTATTTCTTTATTTTGTACTTTATTGCCTTGGAAACTAGCAGAAATAAAATACTTAAGTAAATACTTAACTTGAAGTACTAAAATAACTAAAAAGAATAAATAAAAACTTTACAGACATATTTAAAAATTCTAAAAAACTAATAAATACACAACAAAAATATACAAGACAATGACTAAAACTTCAACCAAAATTAAACTGAAAGCAAAGAGAAAATATTTTAAAAAAAATTGAATTGAAAATATATGTTTTTAAAAACTAGAAGAGTATATCAACACCAAAATAACACAGTTCTGAGTAAACTTGATTTACAGTGTTATTGTCTACTAAAACTATTATTTAAAACCATTTATAAAGTAATAAATCTAAAAAAATAAAGCTAACAAAATAAAACAAATATTACATAAACTTAAATGAAAATTGGAAAATGTTACTGTGGCAACTAAGTTAAGTTGAAGTACTAAAATTACTAAAACAGAAATAAGAGAAATATTAAAAAATACAAAAAGCACATTATAAAATTACTACAAATAAAATAAAATACAATAGTATATAATACTTTTTACAAAATATCATAATACATGTTCATTGCACTTATTCACCAAGAAAAAAATAATTCATATTAAAATGTAATAATTTGACCTACCTCAGAGTAAACATGATTTACAAAGTCTTATTATTGTTACCTAAATCTATTAAAATATTTTAGGTAATAAAGCTAAAAATAAATATAAATATTAGATGAAAAACAAACTAAGAAATGTTACCTTGGCCCTAAATGAAATTAATAAGTTGAAGTTGAAGCAATAAAATTTCTAAAAGTAAAATATAAATTGAAAAATTTATGCTAAATAGAATTTTTTTATATTAAAGAATGACAATTCTAAATGACAAAAGCGCATAACAAAATGACTAAAACTTCAAATGAAATTCAAATGAAAACTGAAAATACAAAAATAAATGCAAAAATTCAAATATTAATACATACTTTAAGAGTATATAAATAATACTAAAACAATTGACAACATGTCATAGACGTGTAAGCTGTATTTCTCCTGGAATAATTCATGGTCACTCAAGATAACCCGTATGTTTGAAGCGTCTCTTACCCGCGGCTGAGCTCTGATAGACGCCACACCCTGGTCAAACTGGTTGGTGTTTACTTTGTATTCGCCGTGTCTGAATGGGATCTTCAGACAGGCCATCATGGACATGATCCGCTGTAAACCCGTGGCTGTCAGAGAGACGGTGATGCTGGGAGCAGAGGCCATGGCCAGACCGATGGGCCAACCTCTGACCATCACAGGCTCCTGGATGCTGGAGAGCTGCACGGAGCCTCTCTCCTTCAGCAGAGGGTCCAGCTTCGGCAACACAGACGACGCTTCTTTCTCCATGAAATCCTCAGCATCATCCAGCTCTGCCTCAGCTAACGCATCCATCCACGCCTATCGAGAAAGATAAGAAAACGGCACAAAACATGTAGAACTGAAGCTAAATCCATTTACATTTAAAGTCAGCAGGAAATGGTGTTTATAACCCGTTTTATGTGGCATTTCTAAATGAAAAGGGATATACTAAAACAAACACAAAACACAAACATTTCACCATTTAATTTGATAAAGATTATCAAATAAACACAGAAACCCAAAGGTCTTCACTACAAAACAGCAAAATAAAAGTTCAGTTTGAGGAAATGTTCACAGAAATATATTAAGATCGTACAGTGAGGACAATAATAATTCCTTTTTTTAAGGAATATTACAAAATTACAAAACATTTTAAACCGTGTGGCACTCAAAGCTCTTCATTACAAATCACCAAAAACTATACTATATAATAGTAATTTCTAATGTACTTCTTAAAGTAATAATAATAATAATTTATTAAAACACTTTTTAAGGAATATCACACTATTTTTCATCCATGTTTTAATTTAAACAGGAAATCTCTGTTGTGCAGCACTTTGTTAGTCAAACTAAAAAGAACGGTTACATTTTCATCTGATTACATTTTAAAACACTGTTTGTTATGTTTGCATTTTATTTTTTTCCTTCCAAACACCTGCCTTCATCCCTGGTATGAAACAGTCTTCACAATCCAATCAATTCCCAACAGACAAAAAAAATCAAGCCATGTCCAACATCTTTATTAATAAAAATAAAAATCAGCACAATGCTTACCCTCCAGCGCCTCCATTTGGTTTGGATGATCGATGCAGCTTTGTGCCATTTCTTCATCTCTCTTCTGACCAGCCAAGATCTCACACCTGTGATAAAGATACACAAAGAGAGTTAAAAACTCTATATAATACTGTACAGATACTGCATATAGAGCCGTTTTGTCTTAGGATTTAAACTCCGACAGATGCATATATGGAGTTTGTGATAAGCAGCATTCACTGTGAACCGAGATGCTCTGAGACACTAAAAACACAGCACACAATGAGCTGCTCATGTGTAAATGAACACCGTGCTTTTGGTTTAATTTTGATACCACATGCAGCCCTACATCTTCAATACTGTATGATCTGCACTATAAAATTAGTGTGGTCTGATTTGGCCTTTGGCTCTACTGATCTCAGTGAAGCAGGTGTTTGGCTCAGGTGAGCTGCATCCGTTCTGTTCTGAGTTTAAGGGATAATCAGGAGGAAGTTGATCAGGTGTCAGCGTCTAGACGCACAGCAGATGTCTGCTCCTTCAGCCAGGCAGAGGTCAGAGAGAAATGCACAGTCACTGGGTCTATTCCTAAAGAATAATGTCTTCTCGCTTGTGCACTTTATCTTTTAAGCGGTCTAAAAGTGTCTACAAACCCAACCAGCTTATTCCCAGCTTTAATATTTAGCAACTGTCTAGAACAAGGTTAGCTGTCATTAGGGTTGCATGATTAATCAAAATAAAACTGAAGTTGCAATATAGCTTAATGCAATTATTAAATCGCAAAGGCAAAGTTGTAATGAGAAGCATTTTTCAACAAAAGAGAAGCTTTGACTTCTCTATGCAGTTTTCTGTCAAAATAAAAGTTCAATAATTTAACAATGGTTAAAATGACAAAATTAAGACAATATTAGTATTGTAATTTTACTGTTGAAGTGCATAAATAAAATTGTTTTCATTTTAAAGTGAAATATTACAATAGTAATATTTATTTTGCTTTTATTTAGTATTTTCTTATATATTTTAATTTAGTAGTAGTAATAATAATAATAATAATAATAATAATAACAAAAATAACAATAATTTATTTATTTATTCATGCATTCATTCATTAAATAGCCATATTGATATAAAACCACAAAAATTGGCTGGATTATTTATTTATTTAAATCACATTATTTTTTCCCCAAATTGTGCAGCCCTGTTTGTTATACAGCCATAGTACCTGTAATCGCAAAATAAAGATGTTAAATCCTAACCTGCTTGTAAGCGGGTGGCAGCCTGTGTCCTCAGGTTACGCTGACGGGTCTGGTGCCTGCGCCAGCAGCACTGGATACAGAACGCCTTCTGTGAGCGCACCCTGTTCCTGTGCTCCTCCAGCATTTCCAGCTGCACAACACATGATAAATTAACTACAGACATCAAGTTAAAATACATCTGACAGCTTGTGATTGCATCAGCTGAGACAGGGTAAACAGGCTGAAAGAGTTCAGTGAACTTTCAACTTTTACAAATTGCATTACAATCATAAGTAATCAGAGTGCATGCTTTACCAGGGAATGTGTGAGAAAGACTTTGGTCCTGCCACAGTGCACCATGTTGTTGTTGTCATCAGGGCTGAGGGTGTAGTTTGGGGCGCGTCTCTTGAGGACCACATTGAGCACATCCTCCACAGCAGATCCCAGAACAGCCTGATCGCTCATCTCAGGGCCTGTGAGTGAAAGCTGAGCTTTAGAAATACATGTTTATAATACTTCTATTGTGTTTTTAAGGCAAGACACTGCAAGTAAAACCATTGCTTTTCATGCACTGGTCAATGTAGAGATTTTGGGGTATTTTACTTCCATAACATGTCTTCTTTAAGACTACTGGAAAGAAAACTCGCAAAATACACATTTAAGTACCTTATTTTACTTACAAAAAACTTTACAGTTTTATTGCTATCTAAATGCTAAGGTTTTTACAGTATGGTGTCGTCATATATAATTTACCTGATTTATATAACAGTTTATTGCTAAAAGAATTTTATATATATATATATATATATATGTGCAAATTTATGCGTAATTAGATAATGCCTCATTTGCACATTAAATATAACATTTAAGAAAACTTGTACAAGCAACTGTGTTAATGTACTGTGATAATCAATTGGGGAAATATAATGATAATTTATTAGTCGAAAACGTTACCCTATTCACCTGAGGTGTCTTGCCTTAATGCAACTGAAATCAAGCACTTTAGGGTCATCTTATAGGTGCATCGTGTTTAGTTAAAAGTTTGCTTTGACTCTTGGTGGGTCGAGGTATTAGGGCAGACATGTTCAGTCCTGTTCCAATGAATCCACTTTCCTGTAGATCTTACTCCCAATCCTGCTCTACCACACCCCTGTAATTTTCAATACCTAGCTTAGTTGGTTTAGGTGTGTTTGATTAGAGTTAATCTCTGCAGGAAGGTAGATCTTCAGGAACGGCATTGAGCTCCCTTGGTTTATCTGAGATTTAAAACTGGTGTTCAACCAACTAATGTGCACACCTAAGAAATTCTTATCTGTATCAAATCCCACAAGCAGTGACATGAATGCACATGCAAAAATTCAACCACTTGAACAAAGATCTATTTATTTCTACAAAAGACATTAGTAAGAGGGAAATAGTGAAGAGAGAAAGAAGAAAAGGCAAGCAAATGCATCACTGCATGCAAAATATTCATTAAATAAGCATGCAGTAATTCACCTGAGGAATTCAGATTCACATTATTTTAAGCACTGTGTTCATTAAAGACAGAAAGAAATGAGAGGAGGATACTGAAAGAAAAGACAGGATTCAGTTATTAAACAGGAGAACAGAAAAAAGAAAAACCCCAGACAGTACAGTATGCACATCATGTTCTACGTACTGTTCGCTCGGTTCATTTGTGCAGTTAGTCTGGTGTTTGCAATCAGCCCGTATCTTTGGAGGAAACTGCCATATGGGATCCTGTACAAATAATACAAAAATAATTTAGTTTTGATTCTGAATGGAATTCTGTAATAACATCTCTAAACTTGAGGTGATATGAAATATACCAAATTCTGGAGCGTAGTCACGCTTAATTTGAAGTAAATTATTTGTTGTAAAATTGAGTGTATTATGTGTTAAATGTAGGGATTGAGATGTGCGTGTAGTGTTACCTGATGGGAAATCCTGCTGCACTGATGTTTATGGTTTCTACTATCCCACAGGCCTCAAGCTGAGCGATTACCTGAACGCAAACCAAACCGAGACTCACTAACCAGGCTATAAATCTGCAACTCTCAAGGGAATCCCAAGTGAACAGACAGAAATGCATCTGTTTTTCATACCTCTTCCTTTTTGAAGGTGAGCGGTCTGCAGTCGGGGTTGGGTTTGATGCAACGCGTGTAGTGCGGTGTGGTGCTGTGCAAAATCTTCATCAGGCTTCCAAGAGAGTTCTGCATGTTCACAGAAAGACAAACAAATTATTATATTAAACAGATGCAGGTCAGTCTAAAAACAATGCATTATCTGTATCAGTATCTGTCTTCTTTAAAACTTTACCTTTGACCTGTTTGTACAATCAAGAATTAAAAAAACGTACTGGGACAACAAAATTATGTCTAATCATCTTACAATGTGAATCATAATGATTAAGAGCTAAAACACAATCATTTAAACAACAGAAAGAAATCTTTCAATAAACAAAAAAAAAAAAAACAAGAGCTTAATTATTCCTCTTAAAAATCTGTACCTTAAATTTGGAGACGACAGTGACCACTTTACTGTGTCCTCTAGACCCCTCGCTCTCACGGTCACCATCAGCAAAGAGACTGTGCAGCAATGAATCCTGGGACTTCTGCAGGAGACTGATGATCTCAGGGGGAACTGGGTCCTACAGAAAAAATGGACATTCGAGCACATTATAAACTTTATTAAGCCCAAAGGAAGATTTCAGCATAGATAAGCCACATAGTTTATGTATGCAACTACTTATATAGTTTGCACCTTGTTCTTCTCCATCATGCCCTCAATCTGGTAACTGACTTTGCCTGCATAGTGGGCCACAGTAAAATGGGGCTCTTTGCCGAGTTTGTCCCAGCTGATGCTGGCGTTATCCGACAGGTCCTTCTGCAGACGCACACGAAACTGCTTCGCATCCGATGCTCGGTTCAGACGACACTCCTGGACGGCAGACAGTAGCCAAAGAATTAGAAATACAGAAAGAGAAAGACAGAATGAAGAGAAAGAAAGAAAAAATAAACTCAGTAGTGCTACAAAAAAGCTCTTTCACTATGCAAGATTATCATAAAGCTATAAATAAAGGCATTCGCTACATTTGTGATGCAAGTATACATCACATCTTTTTCTGATTTCCCTCACTGAGATAAGAAGTGCAAGCTAACCTCATTGAGCAGGGAGAAAATGCTGGAGGGACTGCCTTCAATCAGGTCCAGGCAGCCCTGGTTGTCTTGGTACAGTATGAAGGACCACTGCAGCCCCTCGGTCACATACTCCTCCTGCTGAGCCTTCAGGTAATGAGCCACAAAGTGCTGCTGCAGCTTCTCGTTAGCATAATTAATACACAACTGCTCCAGATTGTTCAGGTGGAAGCATTCAAAACCATACACATCCAGCAGGCCTGTAGAAGACAGCAGCCAAGGATTAAATGTGTTTTAGAAATATATTCATTCCATTCAGAAAAAAAGATAAATGATTTGACACATTAGTAAGTCATATATTTAGCAATATATTACAATAAAATAAGTGAATAATTAGAATTTGTACCAATGAAGTTGCACCACATGGAATTGTCTGCAAACATACTGCTGTTTATGAAAGTGACTAACCAGTCAAACAGCCTGTAAATGAAAAAAAAAAAAAGACTTGAAATGTGTTCATTAAAACTATTTGCTTCAGCACTTGCTTTAAGTATACTGAATTTTATACATAATGCAAAACTCTATGTTTCATTATATATGAAACGCAACATGGAGAGTGTGTTTTTGTGTGTAAGATTTGTTGTTTTACTGTAGCTGTAAAATTCATAAAATGTCAAACCTAGTTCATACGACTCACTGTGCATAAATGACTTTAGCCAGACAGTCTCTACGGATGCCGCACTCCGACTGAGAGCAAGGTTTGAGGACGCTCTGTTTGCCAGCACGCAGAGTTCTCACGGTCAGACACGAGTGCAGCTCGTCTAACGACACCTGCAGCAGGTCAGCGGTCTTCTGCAGGAAACCTGCACACAGCACAGACAGAGAGAGAGCAGTGATCAACACAAGCTACTAATGTCAACATGTCCTTAGGAGGGGGTGAAAAATCTTTACTAACTGCTTTGGCCTCTGTATACGACAGATACCGAGATATACATTTATTTTTAAAAGAAAGTAATACTTTTATTCAGCAGTGATGCATTAAATTGAAAAAGTGACAGTAAAGACATTTATAATGTTACAATACATTTCTATTTCAAACAAATGCTGCTCTTTTGAATTTTCTATTCATCAAAGAATCCTGAAAAATAAAATGTATCATGGTTTCCACAAAAATATGAAAGAGCACAACTGTTTTCAACATTGATTATAATCAGAAATGTTTCTTGAGCAGCAAATCAACATCATGTGACACTGAAGACTGGAGTAATGATGCTGAAAATTCAGCTTAGATCACAGCAATAAAAAACATTTTACTATATATTCACATTTCAAAGTTAAATTGTAATAATATTTCACAATCTTACTGTTTTTACTGATCAGATAAATGCAGCCTTGGTGAGCAGAAGATACTTCTTTCAAAAACATTAAAAATTGTTACCAAACCCCAACCTTTTGACCAATAGTGTTTATAGCAAAGTGTCACAATGAATTGGTGAGGTGAGGAATGTAATAGGGACACGTCACAGCCCAGACATAAACTTGTATCATCCATAAATACTTTGCCTCATCATGTCTGGAATATGCATCTTGCCTAATTCACTGTCATAACGTAGCTTTTTATATAAACAATACAACAGAAACGCACCACACCTTTTGAGTGTACATCAAGATCACATGGCTGAGCCTCTTCTGACACAGGACTAAAGTCCACGTTCCCCAGCTGCAGAAGACCTGCAAGGATCTTTGCAAAAAGACAACAAAAATGTCATTTTACAAACTAAAGTATAATATGTGACCCTGGACCACAAAACCAGTCTTAAGTTGCTGGGGTATATTTGTAGCAATAGCCAAAAATGCACTGTATGGGTCAAAATGATCTATTTTTTATTATCGAAGTAAAGATCACGTTCCATGAAAATATTTTGTAAATTTCTTAACGTAAATGTATCAAAACTTAATTTTTGATTAGTAATATGCATTGCTAAGAACTTCATTTGGACAACTTTAAAGGCGATTTTCTCAATATTTAGATTTTTTTGCACCTCAGATTCCAGATTTTCAAATAGTTGTATCTCGGCCAAATATTGTCCGATCCTAACAAACCATACATCAATGGAAAGCTCATTTATTCAGCTTTCAGATCATGTATACATCTCAATTTCGAAAAATTGTCACTTAAGACTGGTTTTAAGGGTCACACACACACATACATACATATATACATACATACACATATATACATATACACACACACACACACACATATACTTTTTTTTATTCTCCCATTAACAAAGTAGTTTACACTTAATTTTCTTGTCTGCTGTAGTGTCTTATTTTGGTGCATGAATCAAAAAGCTACATGATGATTCACATTCATAAATCAAAAGGTTTATTTATTTTTTTCAGTGAGTGAAGTCATTTAGTGTCTCCACCCACTAAGTGTCTCCACCCACCATTTCTATAAATACGGTCTTTATAACAAAGTCATTTAAAAAGTTCAATTAATTAGTCGAAACAACTGAGTGTAATCAGTATCTAAAAGCATAACAATCAAACACCAACCAACATGGATAACATTCATTTCCAATCATCATTTAGGTTTTGATATAATTTTACCATTATCACTCACCCTAAAAATCTGTGTCCGTTTCCCCTCATCAATGCCAAGGTTGATCATGGCTTCCACCGTCTCTTCCAAACAGTCTTCTGCTCAGACACAAACAAACAGAATGCAAGATGTCAAACATCACAGTGCCTCCTCAAATTCCTCATAAAATTGACTTTCATGCTTTAAAATACAAATTCTTGTAGTACAATCCTTGCCTTCTAAGGTTTTCTCAGCATGTGGCAACCAAGCAAAATCTTGCTCCAATGGCAGCATCCATTCCAGTCTCTGTTTCTCTGTGGCTCCTTTCATCATCTTCAAATAAAACGGATAATAAACAACCAACATACAAACCAACATAGAATTACTGTATTACTGGAAATAATCGAATAAAATATGTAAGCCCGTTTCCACCGCAGGAACTTTCCCCAGGGACTTTGGGCCGGTACTCAGTGTGTTTCCACCGTAGAAACCAGGATCTAAATAAAACCTGCTCGTGAGGTAGTACTTTTTCAAAGGTCAGGAAGTTTCAGGGGTGGGACTTGGGCGCTGAGCATGCTGATTGGTTGAGTTTACGCAACATTGTATTTCAACCACCATTTATTGGCACAATTTTCAAAATATTACTGTTATTGAGTCATGAAATGTAGTTTTAGGAGTATTCTGGCAAGAATGTAGTTGTTTAAAACTCAAATCTGCGGCTTATTTATAAAGACAGTGCCTATTCGCAAATGTGCTTCGCCGATTTCAGAGATGTGAGCTCCACGCGATCACCGGGCGCTCAGTGCTCATGTATCCTGAAGAGAGCAGCCTTAGCTCGGCTAGTACTTCTGACATTTTCCGCTGGCTCTGATGTCTCTGTAGTGGTTAAACATGAGATATAATTAGTTTTGGGTAAATCTAACAGGTAATCATTGGTCTCATGAATCTATTTGTGCCAGGTCATATCATTTTGGCTGAGCACAAAGTTATGTTTCATAACTTTATATACTTTTATAAATATATACATTTATATCTTTATTAAAATGAAGAGGCAATGCTGTTTGATATAATATTTAGTTTCATTGTAATGTACTGTATGTAAGTTCCCTGAACTACATTTCCGCAGCTATTAATAGCCCACGTTTAAATGAAAATGAAGAGAGGCAGTGGTGTTTGATATCATATTTCATCTTATTATCAATACAGTAAGGAAATTTGCAGTAGTCAAGGTGAGCTATCAAGTTATCAATATAATCGTCTCGTCCCCGGGAGTTCATACTCCCGAGTTGAACTTGCGAAGTCCAAACTACCAAAGACACAAGTCTGAAATTTGCATACTTGGTATTGAGAAACGGCCCTGGACTGGGAGGAGCAGTCGCGCGCAATCCTACATCACCAGAATATTTGAATGAATGAATGAATGAATGAATGAGGCATTTATATAGCGCTTTGTGTATTGCAATACACCCAAAGCGCTTTACAATCATGTGGGGGGGTCTCTCCTCAACCACCACCAGTGTGCAGCATCCACCTGGATGATGCGTCGGCAGCCACAGGACAAACGGCGCCAGTGCACTCACCACACACCAGCTACAGGTGGAGAGAAGAGAGTGTCATAGAGCCTATGAAGTTGATGGGGATTATTGGGAAGCCATGATTGATAAGGGCCAGTGGAGGGAATTTGGCCAGGATACCGGGGTTACACCCCTACTCTTTTTACGATGAGTGTCATGGGATTTTTAATGACCACAGAGAGTCAGGACCTCGGTTTAACGTCTCATCCGAAAGACGGTGCTTTTTTTTTTACAGTATAGTGTCCCCGTCACTATACTGGGGCGTTAGGACCCTCACAGACTGCAGGCTACATTTGCTTAATCTTCACGGTACTTTAGGCCGTGATGGAAATGCAGACCGCAACAAAAAAAGTTCCTGGGATAAATTGTTCCAGGTAATTTCAGTGGAAAAGTGGCTTATGAAAATATATACTTTGGTAGTATTATATTCCTGGTTAATTCTGTGAATGCAGTCTCTTAATTTACCTGGTAGAATATGTGAAAATTTCTCTCATTTGGTGCTTGGAAAGCCACTCTGGTTTTCTCCAAAAGATATGTCTGCACTGATGCTCCAACCAGCAGCTGAGAGCTGGATTATAAAATCACAGACCTTTACACCAATCACAAGATTCTTCAGGTTCATGTCCATGTGGGAAACAAATAGAAAGCAAAACTAACCCGTTGAGCTGAAGCTGAATGTATTTTCCAAAGCGACTGCTGTTGCTATTGCGTAAAGTGCAGGCATTCCCTGGGGAAGAAGGAAAAGGAAAATAAAGGCTTTTAGAAAGCAATTAATGAACATATCACAGATCTTTAGAGAGGAAATGAGACTGAAACATCAACTGCTCCTTGTATTTCTCACCAAACGCCTCCATGACTGGGTTGGAGCCCAGTACTCGTCTTTCTATCTTCTGTACGGTGTCCTGGCACTTCTGAGAAGAGGCGGCTACAGTGGCATAATACTTCATCAGACAGCGTGACGTCCATGTCTGAAGAGATATTTAATATAGGAGATGTGGTCTAAATCATGTTGAGATTTTACCGTTTTCAGATCAGTCCTAAACTTAGTACAGCAAGTATTTGAAATATTAAGCTTGACAGTTCATTTAAAGTGCCCTTATTATGGGTAATGAAAGGTTTATATTTTGGTTTTAGGAGTCTCCAACAACAGGTTGACATGCATGCAAGGTCAAAAAACACTTTCATTGTCTTATAATATGCGTTTATTTTTACCTTTACTTGCTCAACGAATCCCAAACCCTTCCTTAGCGTGACACTAATCTGCGGTGATTGGTCGATTGGTCTCATTTTCATGTCATCATGTTTGTAATGACTGATAAAGCAGTGTTTGTGAGCACAGTGCTGCTGTGTGTACAGCGTTACCGGAGAAACCGCTATTTTTACCGCTCCAAAAGCAGCACCTAGTGGCAAAGAATGAATTTGCATTTTCATTCAGACCAGCTCAAAAAGACCAACAAGTGGGCAGGCAATATGCTTAATATGTTTTAAAAACGACTCGTTTCAATGATTCAGAGTCGACTCTTTCTTTTGAGAGACAATAACTTTATTGCACTTTCAGATTTAAAACTTTGCAGGATGTTTTCATTCACTCCATAATAGGGGCACTTTAAAGACTGTAAATTTGGGATGCTCCCATCAGGATTTTTGCAGCTGATACCGAGTACCGATTTCTTGTCATGGTGATCGGCCGATACCGATGCCGATTCTGATGCTTCAAGCTTTATATAACATGTAATAATGTTACATAAATAATCACAAAAATTATTCCTTATACAGTGAACATTTTAATATGCCTTTAAAATGGGGTTTATGCATGACATTATTTATATCAGGATACTTAATATAAGACAAAAATAAATACAAACAAAATGGAGCAGTCTGACGCAACCCACAAGGTTTATTTAAACATTATCCAATAGTAAACTGTGAAGGACAAAATAAACATTTAATCTCCTAAAATTGAGAAGGCTGATGTAACTCATAAGGTTTAATACTAGAGGTCGACCGATTCATCAGTTTTGCCGATTAATCGGCACCGATAGTTGATTGCCGCAACTATCGGTTATCGGCAAAAATCCATGCCGATAGTTTTCCGGTTTGCAACCATTGCTGGAGTGGCTGAGAAGGGTCCGCTGGCATTATACAGTACGAGAGCGGCGTCTAGAGGCGGAAATCACTGACAGCACGTGTTGTTTATTTTGACACGTGACACTGCACGCTGCACAGAGCGGGAAACTCCAGACTCGCATTTAAGTACAGCCGACAGAAAATCCTGCCGCGGAACTGAGGCCATTCAGATAGTTTTCTATTACATTAGTCCCAAATCATTGTGAATGTACATAATGACTTCACCCTAGTCTATAAATTATGTATTGTGCATTTTTCAGCAAAACGTTTGTCTTTCTGTGGGTCTAATAAAGTCTGTATGCTTCATATAGAGAGTTGTAATAGATCGCAATTTCTCTTTCCGCGTGCTCTGTTTTTTTAAACACCGAACTTCAAACTCATTTTTGCCTCAAACGCATTGTTCATTCTTGAAGCAAACTTATGTCCGTTTGGGGATTAAATAAATTGTTTTAGACCGCCACTTGAATTGAACGCAAAGCGTCTGGTGTGTGTGTGTGTGTGTGTGTGTGTGTGTGTGTGTGTGTGAGAGAGTGAGTTCTCCTAGACGCAGCGCTGCGCTTTTTTTTCCCGGTATGTGACTAACATTTTTTTTTTTTTATTAGACAATTATCAAGTGTTAAAAAATAGAAGCATAAGTGTGTGAGTACACATACAATATCCATATGTATGTAATTTTAATGCTATGGCCATAGATATTTAAAGATGGCCATCTTTAAGCATGACTGTTGAAATTAAATGGTAATACTTAACAATAAGAGTCCATTCGTAGCATTAATGAAAACTGTATAAGTATTGTTCCTTGTTAGAGTGTGTACAATTCAACATTCACTATTAGCAACTAATACGCTACATTTTTACAATTTTAAAAGTTTCTTCTTTTAACATTAGCAAACTATGAAATAACTTTAATGATCAATATAGTAAATAATATTTTTATTCATTTACAATGTATGGTTCAGTACTGTTACTGCTTTTTTTTTCTTTTTCTTTTTTTTTTTTAAATAGTAAAGCACTAGCTTTCTTTCGGTATCCATTTTGAAAACTATCGGTTGATTAATCTGTATCGGCCAGTGTGGTCCAACCTAGCTATCGGTATCGGTAAAATCCACTATCGGTCAACCTCTATTTAATACCAATATAAGAATGAAGAGGAAAAAATAATAATGAAAAAAAAAATAACGGCGCTGCTGATAATCCGCGGGTCGGGTAATAAAAAATGCATTCTGATTATTTGCGGGTGGGTCGCGGGCAGTGTTGGGTGTAACTAATTAATTTGTAAAGTGTTGGGTGTAACTGTAATTTAATTACTTTTCCATTGAAAAAGTAAAGTAAGGGATTACTCTTATTGTTTCTGTAATTTAATTACAGTTACTTATGTAATTGAACTTAATACTGTACAGACTGTAGAACATTTATACACAATACAATAGTGGATTTAACATCAAAATTTAAAGTCTAACCCTAAAATTCATGCTTTTTATGTACCCTTCTCACTTTAAATACTTTGAGTAAATAAGAATATTGGTAACACTTTAGTGTCCAATTCTCACTATTAACTTGTTGGTTATTAGCATGAATATTACTGGGATAGTGGCTGTTTATTATTACTTAAAAAGCACATATTAAATGTCTTATTCTGCAAGACCTTATTCTAAATCCTTAATTCTACCTAATTTTTAAACTTAACTACTTTAAGTATTAATAAGCAGTAATTAGGAGTATTCGGAGGCAAAAGTCATACTTAATAGTTAGTTAATAGTGAGAATTGGACCCTACTCTAAAGTGTGACCAGAATAATTTATGTAGTTAAGGATTTAGAAAGTAATTAGTAATAAGTAATTAAATACTTTTTGGAGAGAGTAATTTGTACAGTAGTCTAATTACCAGGGTTGGGTATCGTTTGGGGTTTATTCGATACCGGTGCCAAATCGATACTTTTAAAACGGTACCGGTGCCTAAACGGTGCCTGAACCGATACTTAAAAATAATAAAAAATAAATAAAAATGACCAATTAATAATTGAATTGGCAATTAGCACTAAACACATGTCTTTTTCATTCATACTGGATGCCAGAGGGCGCCCTCACACAAAAAATCCACATATCCAGTCACAGAAGTAGTGAACTCATGAAGCTCCAGGAAATCCCCAATATGGACAAATGCAGTGCTATGGATGTAACGGAGTAAACAAGATATAAACGTTTTGAATGATAAAACAAATACAATAAACACTCGACTACGACAGTGTATAGTTTATCTGTGTTATTCAAGCCATCTCTGGTATTTTCATAATAATTAAGTATATTTATAATCCATTGCCAATCGATGTATTAGTAGCCTATGGAACATATTTTCTGCATCATTCTGTAACAAGAAGCTACATCAGATCACAAAAGGAAGCATTTAACGGGTATTGTGGACTAAAAAGGTTATAGTGTTCTCTTTTGTTGGACAACAGGTTTAAAAACGTGAATACAAGATAATTTTAGCTTTAGGCATTTTAAATTTAAGAATGTTTAGCTTGGCTAGTTAATGGAGGGCTACCTGCTGCTGTCAGAGCAAGTGTAATTACTGCATTCACGCGCTCCTCGGATGCTCTCATTTCTCGAGTTGTGCTTTTAAGTCGGAATGTGAAAACAGCACGCTCGCGTTACTACAAAGATTTGTTGGACTTGTATTATTAGAGCTTTCCGACTTTAGTTCACGTGCATTTTCTCAGTCGGGAAATTATTTTTCACGTGAGGTGCCGGCTTCTTACGTTCGTTTCGGAAAAACAAAGGACAAATATTTAAATCGATCGCTCAGGCATGGCACCGAAATCTCCGTTCTGATTCGGTTCTAGTACATACCGGTTACATAGGTACCGGTGCCATATTGGTACCGGGTTTCGGTACCCAACCCTACTAATTACACTGTTGAAGATGTAATTAGTAACTAGTAATTAACTACTTTTTTACCCAACACTGGTCGCGGGTGGATAAAATAAATCATAAATGATGCAAATATTAACTACATTTAAATAAATTTTTTTTCATCAGGCAGACGATTTCATTTGTGTGTGTGTGTGTGTTCACCTGATTGGGAAGTTGCAGTTACAGAAACAGTGGCATTCCAGATGAAGTTTGAAAGGAGCCTGTGTTAATGCTATTGAGTAGGCTAATATGGCCAAAGAAGATATTCTGTTTTATAAATAAATATTCATTTAAAAGCAGCGTATTATGTTACCGTTACTCCTCCACGCGGTGCCAACTTACAAAAGACTATTTTTAGCCAAGCAGTGCGGAGAGCCGCTTCAGAAACATGCCGCGGCGTGTCTGGTATAAACAAGCATTGATGCACACATCAGCTCTAACGTCACTGAATCTGCTGTTAAAAATTAACCATTCATTCATCATATCATCATGCAAAACATACACGACAAATAGCGAATTTTTCATTGTTTCTCGAAACGTCATAGCATTTCCACACCAGCGATGACATGACTGCGGCGCCAAATCATTTATGTCCCCACGCAACATGTACGTCCTCACGCGTTGACGTCATCAAATTGCAATCAGTTTGTGAGATCGGCCAAGTGTAGAGAGTACCGATCGAGTCATAAAATGTGATTATCGGCCGATACCGATCTCCGGCCGATCGATCGGAGCCTCCCCACTGTAAATAATGAGAAATCATAATTTCCTTCATTTTTAGAGACCTTATTGTAACATATTGCAAAAAAGGCTTTCTAAACCTCCAAAGTTAAAAACAAGCATAACTTTATTCACGGTGCACTTTCAGATTTAAAACTTTGCAGGATGTTTTCATTCACTTAGAGCTGTGTTACACACTGCATGAAAGGTCATTTTCAAAAATCCATAATAGGGGCACTTTAAAGACTGTAAATAGTGAGAAATCATAATTTCCTTTATTTTTAGAGACCTTATTGAAACATACTGCAAAAAAGGCTTTCTAAACTTTCAAAGTTAAAAACAAGCAGTGGGTTTATTTTGAACAGGTGTGTTTTGGTAACTGTAATTTGATCTGAACAGTTTGAGCAGCACATTTCAGCTGGGAATGTTTTATGAATCTGTCACAATGTGATGCAGATTTACAAAGTGACTGGCATTTAAGAACAGAGCAACTCAGAGAAAAGCACGGAGATGTTTACATAGAGCTAGGCCTGTTTTTGGACCCATTTAATGTCATGCAGTAGCTGTAAAACGTAAGCATTGGAAAACATGAATTATGAAATTACACCAAACAAACATCACTTACCTTCCCAGCTCCACTTTCTCCTGAGACGACCAGAGATTGGTTTATGGGCTCTACCTGGCCCTGCACATTCCTATAAGCCTCTTCTGCTACGATGAAGATGTGTGGCTTAAACTCCTAAGTACAAAAAGATGCTTTAACAGTGCTTTCTGTAAATCAGGATGAGATGACAACTGCTTAAGTTCATATAATATAACCTGCCTTTACCTGTCTCACAAAATGTCCTTAAAAGGTTAGTCAATATCTAGAGTGGCCACAGTTTATTTTTATCTAACTTCCTGATTTGCAGTTTTTTCATTAACATTCTTTGATGTCAAAATAAACATGCAGAGCAAAGTATGGTCAAGGTTACTGGCCAACGGCACAATGAGAAAAGCCTTAAACCTCATAAATAATTAAATAATAGCTTACATTTTACTTAATTTAATTATTGTGCAAGTTAATGATAAGGTGACAACAACATGCAACAAAAAAAAAACACATAGATTGTTTGGTGCTGTATTAAATATAACGTTAAAGACTGACTCATTAACTTTACATTTAATACCACTAAACATGCAGCTGAACAGACCAGGTGTGCAAACATTGTTTTGACATGGCCCTCTGCTATGATAAAAGACAAATGGGTTGACTAAACATCGTCCTGTCTTCTGTTACGCATTAAAAGCATTTGAAAGGGAGGTATAGATCTCTCGTTTCAAAAGACAAAACTTAAAACCCAAGCAACTAGGGGTGGGTGGTACGACCAAAACCTTATATCATGGTTGACTAATTTTATATCATGATGGCAGAAAACTTTTGCTTCATTCAACCAAAAATGTATTACTTACATAGTCAATCAATAATGCCTCTTTTTGATACATTTGATGATAATCCAGTAAACAAAATATTTCAGGTTGGTTTAGTTACTTTTTGGTGACTAAATTTTATAGCAAAACCAAACCAGTTGACATATTTCTACCAACGCACGGAATGAGGAATCAAACCACTAATATGACCATAAAAACTCATAGTATTTATGGCTTCCACACTAAAGTATTTGTAACTTCCATATTTTTACGTTAGAGATGTACTGATAGACTTGAGCGTGTTTACCTGTGGTTGAGGAGCGGAGTGATATTCCCTCATCACATCCAGAGAGTACAGGTGAGGAATGGGCTGGAAGGGGTTGAGGGCGACCAGCGTGCAGCCAGCATGCGTGTAGAAAACCTTTGCGCTGTACCTGGCCTGCAGACATTTCAGCACTGCCAAACACAAAACACCACAGCTGTAATTCAACACTGATTCACAATAGGAAATTTAGGACTGGTATGGAAGCTTGTTTCTGCCACAGAATGAAAAGATAATATTAATAAACAAGCGATTCTGAGTAAACAATTCTGAATTGCAAGATGTTAACTCGCAATTGTGAAAAAAGTCAGAACTGTAAGATAAAAAGTTGCAATTACATTTTTATGTGATATGACGGTCAATATTATGAATCAGAATTCAAGCTCCAATCTAGAATTTCACATGCTAGAACTAAAATCAGACATCAAAATATTGTAATGTGGAAGAATATCCTATCATCTGAATTGGGGAAGGAAAAAACCTTGACATTCTTCACTTGCAATAAACATCATAAGGCCAATGATGAATGACCAATAGTTACAGACATAAATCCCAAGCGCTTTTGCACAATGTACCTGTAGAAGGCGTAACCGGGTTGACTTTAGTGAGGTCATCGTACGTGTGAAGTTCAGCTTCATTGATGAGGAAGTCTCTGATGTCCCCTTCCAGTGAATCATTGAGAGATTTCCTGAGGTCCTGGGTTCGGTCTTTCAGTCCATTCACCTGCATGATGCATGATGCAATTAATAAAGACCATGTTATCTAGGGCTGCACGATATAACACATGCGATATTTAATGCGCATCTTTTCAGTAAAGCCGGTTCTGTAATCAGCGGTAATTTCCATCACGTGCGTGATTTCACATGGAGCAGCATTTACTACACAGAGCCACTGTTCACTGACAAGCTGTGCAAATCCACATTGATGATGAATTTCAATAGCAAACTTGATCTTCAGAAAATGTCAACAATTTTTCATTTTCTTTAAGAGTCCGCTATTTATAATATTCTTGTCTGAATCTGGAGAGAAACATGCACACTTGCACAGATCTGAGAGAACAACAGGGGGTGGACTTTTCCACTGGAGGATGCGTAATTATGGAATATTTATTATTATTAATTATTTGTTATTTGGCCAGAAGTGATGGTCTGAAGTTAAAAACATCTTAATAATGGATTTGTTTCTTACAGACATGTAGGCCTAGCTTTTTACTTTACAAGATGTTAACCAATAGACTGGAGTGGTGTGGATTATTGTGATGTTTTTATCAGCTGTTTGGACTCTCATTCTGACGGCACCCATTCACTGCAGAGGATCCATTGGTGAGCAAGTGATGTAATGCTACATTTCTCCAAATCTGATGAAGAAACAAACTCATCTACAAATTGGATGGCCTAAGGGTGAGCACATTTTCAGGAAATTTTCATCTTGGGCTGAACTATTTCTTTAAAAAACATCCTTTCAGAGCCATGCATGCAACTGTATATTACATAATGCACAATACCATAATTAAGCTTGCTTTATGTCAGATGTGTTTATGCATGACATCAAAGGAAAGAGCTTTTTACATTCATCAAGCCAGTATACTTGTTGGTCATATTTCCAACACCTTTGGTTGACAACTTGAGATTTGACTAATTGCTTGTACTATTCCTCATTTGAAAGACAAAGCAAATGCTGAGCAACAACAGAGTAAGAACATTTTCCAAATATAACACGCCTGGACTTCATCACAAAAATTTAAAATGTCAGGAATAAACAGAGATGTGTAATTACACATCCTTCCTCTGACGCTGATGTGACTCCATATGCTCTGATGAAAGCATGCGTTGAGTCGGGTCAGGACATGCTGAAGACAAGCTAATAATACACACTGTCTGCTGGACAGGCCTGCTCCTAATCCAATAACAAACACAGGTAAACGACAACAAGACTGGGAATCTGAACTGACTGGAGAGCATCTTAAAAACAAATAATGGTAAGAGACTTTGGTTAGTACATAGATCACA
Source organism: Onychostoma macrolepis (assembly GCF_012432095.1). Lineage (NCBI taxonomy): Eukaryota > Metazoa > Chordata > Actinopteri > Cypriniformes > Cyprinidae > Onychostoma > Onychostoma macrolepis. The sequence continues at coordinate 42,255,219 of NC_081159.1, read as the reverse complement.
CAGACATTCAACACATGCAACATTTGTAATGAGACGATTACAGATTCCCATAGTATTGATCCGATTTCATCTGTCAGGAACTTTCCGTTCCAACACTGGAGTCAATGCATGAATCATAATGGCCCAGAAAAAAACGACTTAGATGACGACTTAATCTGCGCCAAGGGCTGCAGGCATGAGAAACACTGCATGGCACAACAAACCAACTGCACTACTCACACTTAACAGTAAAACTAATTTAAAGGGGTCATATAATACGATTTCACCTTTTTAACTTTTGTTAGTGTGTAATGTAGCTGTGTGAGCATAAACAACATCTGCAAAGTTACAAAGCTCAAAGTTCAATGCAAAGGGAGAAATTGTCTTTTACAGAATTAGCATAGCATCACCTACAGCGAACGGCTGGTAAGGGACTACAACAAAATACTTCCGGGTTACTGACATCATAAACCTAGATAAACCCCGCCCCTGGGAACATGCAATGAAGGGGGCGAGGCCATGCTGCGCTGCTTTATTGAAGAGGAAGAAAACTAGGGGTGCACGTAAAAATCTATTCGTATACTGTATGAATCGCGATTCTGTCTTCTAACGATTCTAATGGACTCACAAGTTTCAAAATCAGTGTTCTAAAGCAGCGGTTCTTAATACTGTTCCTCGCGTCGCCCTGCTCTGCATCTCTCCCTCTCTCATTCAGATCAGCTCAGCTTTTCACATAGCTATGATGAGCCTTAAACATGGACGCCCATGTGGTTGCCGTACTGTATTAAAGCTTTAATCATGATAAAACCGCATATTAAAAGCTAAAAAACGCAGTAGCATAATAACAGCGTATCTAAAAGTATGAGACAACAACAAACAAAAAAAACACAGGCCTACCATTACGAGCCGTGCTTGCACAGGTTCTGTGCGATCCTCTTCACTAATATTTTCTGCGTCTCAATCAGGCTCAAACTGATAAGCAACATAGACAACACCATTGTTTACAATACAACTGGAGCACATGCCGCTGAGCTGAGGGGCGGGACATTTAGGCTGCATTTACACTGCAAGTCTTGATGACCAATTCCAATTTTGTGACTATATCCGATTTTTTGGACGACATGCTTATAATTCTTTTAAAAGTGACCCGTATCCGATGTGTGCATTTTACACTGCACTTGGTGAAACAAGCCAAAAATAGCATGACATCACAAATCAATTTGAATAGTACATTGAGTTTAATTTATTGACATGGAATTCATATAGAAATGTTTTTAATGCAATAGTTACATCTATAGGCTACATCAAAATAATTATATATCCTAGTACAAATTCTTCAGAACAGTGATGATCTTCAGCTCCACTGAACGCTTGCGAGTGGAATACTCACTCGCGTCAGTTAGTCTTTTATTTCACACAAACGAACGAAATTAATACTCTGCTACTCAACTAGAGATGTTTCATTTGTTACAGGTATGTCTGTACCGTCACTTTTCAATGACGTAGGAGTCGCATTTACAGGGGAATATCCGATCTGCCCGCTTACACGGCAGGCGCAAATGCACGTATCCGATTCATATCTGATTTATTTCCACATATGAATGAAGCCTGAAACCGATCAGAGCATATCGGAATCCATGCGATTTTTTTCCTGCTTACACGGTCGTGGGCCATATCCGATCTGTGCCACATGGGAGGGAAAAAATCAGAATTGGGTCACTTGAACCATGCAGTGTAAATGCGGCCTTACACCTGTTTCACACATATTCCGTTTGCAGTGCGTTTGCGGTGCGTATTTTTTTCCGCACCCATGTTAACGGATTAAAGCGTTCACACTGCACATGGTTTCGGTCCGGCAGTGCATTCCAGGAGCGGTGCGTCTGCAGCAGTGCAGAAATCGTTTCCGCACCGAGTCTATTTTTGCTGTGCTGCACGCGCTGAATTAAAGTGACAGCGCTTTGTTCACGGTAAAAATTAACATGGATTGACATGGAAATGTAGTAATTTCACAAAAAAATAGATATAACTAAAGTCTACTGTGTTTCAAAGGCTTTTTGGCTAGGTTTAAAACAAAGAAAAGTGCACTTTTAGATAAACAAGGCAACATATGCACTTGTGTCTTGTGGAGGTAGAAAAACAAAGTTCTTTAAGACCCGCGGGACTGTTTGTAATAAAGATTTAAATGTAAAAGGCACGAGAGCCGACTGTTTCTGTCAGTGGTAAGTTTGAATTTAAAATATTTGTGAAAAGTAGGCTATATGCTGTGTTTAAATGTGTTTCCACTTGCTTGAGCAACTTAATATACAGATATAGAATCCAAATGCATTGAATACGTTTTTAATTGAGTTTAAATGTGAATATGTCTATGAAAGATTGTGTAACACTACTGTGATAAAAGAGGATCACAATGTTGGAAAAACACTCAGTATTAGGCTAACAACCTTTGGATTTGAAATCAAAATTAGCGATTTTGCTTTAAGACCCGGACTGTTTGAAATAAGATTTAAATGTAAAAGGCACGAGAGCCGACTGTTTCTGTCAGTGGTAAGTTTTAATTTTAAATATTTGTGATAGCCTAACACAACTTAGGCCATATGCTGTGTTTAAATGTGTTTCCACTTGCTTGTGCAACTTAATATACAAATCTATAGCCAAATGCATTTAATAGCTACGTTTATGTTAATTGACTTCAAACGTGAAATATGTCTATGAAAGATTGTGTAACTGCACTGTGATAAAAGAGGATCACTACAATGCTGAAAAAACACTTTAAGCATATATGCTAAAAACATAATAATGGATAAATGTTGTGTCTGTGGGAAACAGCCGCGGATCAGGAGCTGACTGCAAACGCGTCCTGTGTGAAAGCACAATGCACCGCATACATAATGCACACGTGAAACAGGCGTTAGAAGCGCACTAGAGGCGGTTTAGCCAATCACAACACACTCGGCCAACTAACCAATCAGAGCCCATTGCGAATTTCTGAGGGAGGGCCTTCCTTCACAAAAAACAGGAAATCAACCGGCCGTTTTTATGCTAGCTGAAAAGCGGTGTACAATTACAGGTAAAATGTGTGAAAAATAATGCGATTTTTTAAAAACGAAGCATGAACATGTTGCTGTGCATCCCATAACAAAATCAACCCTTCGAAATAATCCATTAGACCACCCCTTTAATAACTGAGGGTGACCTTCGATGCTGCAACTAAATGAACATATCAACACATATGAACACAGACAATATAAAATATAGTGCCAAAAAAGCACGTCTTCATTTACTTCAAAACAAGTTGCAGGCTACCTTTGGAATGACGTCATAATTTTGTTACACCAAAAAAAAAGGCGCGCCTGAAATGGGTTCAAGTGGTTTTGCGCATGCTCAGATTATGTTGACCTGCGGAATAATCTGAGCATGTTCCTCAGATTAACTGCACCGCTGCTTAATCCCACAATGACAACACGAAACACTTCAATGAACATGCAAATGAGGGCACTCCGGAAAAACAAGCCAGTTCAAAAGAGTGATTAGAAATAAATTACAGTAAATCACTTTAGTTATTGTTCTGCTCAATAGAAAATTAGTCCCTAGTCATCTATACCGGTTTAGGGTGGCATTAATCAAGCATGTTATGTTACTTCCCTTAAAAATAAAATATTTATTACAGTAATAAATAGGGAGCAATTGGAGAATATAATTCTGAACGTGTAGTATATGTATTTCTTAATATACGTTTAACGGTGATGGGAAAATAAGAAAATTATGAATATTTATGCGTACAAACATGACGTTTTGGGGCATGTAACTGCTAAATTAAATGTTAGCATGCTGTTGGAACATAAACCACCATGATACAGGATTTTTTGTAACGTTTCAGATAAACGTTAATTTTCCTGTTTGTCAGTTAAACTTGTTTTTGTAGATAATACAATTTAAATCTAAAACGTTGATACGCATACAGAAAAAGTGAGGTAAAAAGTGTTAAATGAGCAGTAAATAATAAAATTAGTGTAACGTACCTTTTCCGTCTGGCGGTTCGGTCTTCCAACTTTTTCCAAACTCCTGAATGTCCCGTCAGAACTGTTAACGGTCGAAACGTCTTTATTTCGGAATAAAAGCTTCTGTTTGACATTCGCCATGAGTGTAAACTTTAAGAAGACACGTTTTGCTGTATTTACTGTGTTATACCGCTGCCATTAGATTGATATTTTACGAGTTATGTTTTGTTTCTCCAGCCAGGAAAATTCCTCAGTGAGTGAAGGACAAAACTCCCACCACACTGGCGGCAACTGACACGCGCAGCGACGTCACGCATTTGAGACGCAAGGAACAGGCTCCTCCCCATACAGTGACGTTTAGCTGTAAGCCACGCCCAATGCGGAAAGAAACATCGCAACCACAATGTGCGGCTACAGATTGTTATAAAGTGAGGATTATTACTGAAGAATTAACGATTTATAAGACGAATGTTTATTTTTACTATTTAATAAAGAGTTACAAGTACAGTAAGTACCTATATATGGGAGTCCATGTTTAGTGTGCTAAACCGGTTTATCCTGACAGGCCACTGCTGTAATATTGGTCTCTGCAGTTTAGTCTAACCTTACCTGATTTATCTAATGTCCATACATCACACCGGACGAGGTAGGTCACATTTCCTAATATCCATACTATAAAGAGATCTAATAAATATGTGTCTTGATTGAATTGCTTTAATACTCTCTGGAATTATTTGAACATAAACCTTTGAGATCAAAAAACTTCCACTGCATCCTAATGGTAAATTGTAGGTGATTGATTTAATTTTGTCATTTTGAGATGTGTGTGTGTACTTGTTTATGCTACATTGTAGGAACCAAATGTCCCCACAAGGATAGTAAAACCTGACATTTTTGACATTTGCGGTCCCCACGAGGGAAAAAAATTATTAAAAATAGTAAATGATGTTTATCTGAAAATCTAAAAATGCAAAACGTTTCCTGTAAGGGGTAGGTTTAGGTGTAGGGCATACAATTATTTTTAAAAATGCATTTTAAACAAATGTTTCATGTAGTCTTTTAATTAAATTATGTTCCAACTAATATGTGATCATATAGACAGCATGCATAGTAATTATAAAAGAATTTAAAATGCTGGTTTATTAATATTACAAAGTCTTTTAATTAAATTGTAAGTCCTAAAACGGTATGAAAGCAATTGTAAAAGAATTACAAACAATTAATGTTTTAAGCAAATATTTCATGTAGTCTTTTAATTAAATAATATTAATATTAAATAATAATTAACTAATATGATCATAAAAACTGCATGCATACAAATTATTTAAAAAAAAGAATGCTGAATTTTACTAATATTCCTTATATAATTATTATAAGATTATATAATTAATTAACTAATATGGAGTCATAAACTATTAGATAAAATAGTTTTAAAATATTTTTTCAAAAGTTATGTTAATATATTAGAAAAATGCAAACAAGTATTGCATGTAGTCTTTTAGTTAGGCCTAGAAAATATTTAAACTAATAAGTCATAAAAATCTCTATCTATCTATCTTAAAAAATAAGTGTGCGCAAACTTTTGGCTGATATATGTATCACTATGTGTGTGTTCTGTATCAACTAGCAGTCTATGTTTCTACTTTACTTATTTTCACGTCTCTTTTTACAGACAATGGAATCGGCAGAAGTAAAAGTTGCATTTGTCAGCAATCACAATGGGACGACCCTTACGGAGGTTTCGCTGGGATCCTTCTTAGCCCCGCTGTGTTTTCTCAGCCGAGGACTCTTCCTGATAGTCTTCCATCTTGGAAAAGGGGTTCTTCCGTTCTCCTGGGGAGCCCATCTCCTGCTGGACTTCACTGCACTAATAATGCCTTTGGTCCTGTCATGCACCGCACTGAGCGACATCCTTCACTTTGTCATCATGGGCATCGCTGTAGTTGACTTAGTTGTCCTATACCTCGTTTACAAGAACGGAAAGCATCCGTTTCAAGGTTCCCTATACAGTACGATTGACAGGTTTGTGCAAAGCAGAGTAGAATCCAACCTGGTCCCGTTTGTGACCGTGTTTCGAGTTCTGGTCAACGTGAAGACCGCCATAAGCATTTTGGCTGTTGATTTTAGTGTCTTCCCAAGACGTTACGCGAAAACAGAGACGTATGGAACGGGGGTGATGGATTTCGGCGTCGGAGCGTATGTAATGGCCAACGCATTGGTGTGTCCCGAAGCAAGAGGAAAGGACATTCAAGGGTCGAAGATCAGTCATGTGTTTAAACAGTTCATTTCCGTCTGGCCGTTGGTCTTGTTAGGGTTTGTGAGACTTGCGAGCGTCAAATCATCAGGCTACCATGAACATATGACAGAGTATGGAGTTCACTGGAACTTCTTCTTCACGTTAGCCATCGTCAGAGTGGTGGCGTCTGCACTTCTGGCTATTTTTCCTGTGAATGCCTCAGGGCTTCTTGCTCTTCTCATTGGTGGAACCTACCAGGTTGTTTTGGAGACAACAGGTCTGAAGTCCTTTCTCATTCACAATAAAGAGCGCACAGGCTTTCTGCAGGCGAACAGAGAGGGCATCTTCTCAGTTGTGGGTTACATCGCCATCTATATGGCTGGGGTTCAGGTTGGCCGTTACCTCATGCAGAGCAGAAATTTGGTTAAAGACTGGATCAGAGTGATCCGTAACCTTCTGTTAACCAGTTTTGGGTTGTTCCTCAGTCTTTACATATGCCAGATATGCACTGAGCCAGTGTCACGCAGAATGGCCAACCTTTCCTTCTGTATTTGGACTGTAGCACAGTCTTTATTCTTTCTCTCCTGCTTAAGCATAGGTGATTTACTGCTACTTTTTTCTAAAGCCATCTCTAATTTTTCATTTGTGTCTGCATCGTGGTGTCCATATCAAAACAAGAAGTCTTCACTGGATGAGAAAATGAGGAAAAATATGGATGCATTATGCCTCGTACAGTCTGTTAACCGGAATCAGTTGTTATATTTCCTACTTGCAAATATCATGACTGGTTTGACCAATGTGTTAATCGACACTCTGAACAGCAATGATGTTTTAGCTGTAAGTGTTTTGCTCTTTTATATGTTTATGAACAGCTTAGTCATATTCATATTGCATATCAATAACATAACCATTAAGTTCTGGTAAACACCCTTTCATTTAGTTTCAGATTACACTGTATTTTTTTTTATTTTTTTTATTTTTGAATGGCTCTTGCGAAACTGCTGTGAAATACACTGTATATTGTTTGCAAAGTGCAAGTAAAATGAAATGTGTAATTTGTAAATGTACTGCTACTGTGCATTGCATATGAGATATGAATCTAAATAATTTATTTCATGTTAATAGAAGAACAGAAGATTTTTGTATTTTTATATGCTGCAATCGGCCACCAATTCATTTAACTTTTTCCATGAGTTTAATCATCTTTGTGCCTTTGCAGTTCACAATGTAGATAGCCTGTGTGGTGAATTGATTAAAAACATTCCATGTAGTAATTTATTTAATTGATAATGAAAGGTGCATGCATTATAATTCTAAAAGAATTTGGAAAATGCTAATGTTTGCTAATATTCCTTTTAATTAATATTAAGTCTAATATTAATTAATTAATTGAAATGAAAATGAATTAATATTAAAACTATATGAAAAATAATTGTAAAAGAATGAGAAAATTAAGCAAATATTTCATATAGTCTTTATATAGTCTCTAACATAAAAAAAATTTAAAATGCATGCATGCATACTAATTATAAGAATTGTAAAAAATTATTAATCAAATTTTATTTAAATCATAAAGAAATGTGAAATAATTGTGAAAGAATTTGAAAAATGCAATTTAAGCAAACATTTAATGTAGTCATTTAATTAAATAATATTTCAACTAAAACGTGATCATAAAAACAGCATGCATACTAATTATAATGAATGAAAGAATGCTGATTTTTATTATTATTCCAAAGTCTTTTAATTCGACTTTAATATTAAGTCATAAAACTATATGGAAAATAAGTATAAAAGAATTAGAAAAAATGCATTTAAACAAATATTTCATTTTTAATCAAATAATACGTGATAAAAACTGCACAATTGGCCTATCGGTAAGCCCCGCCCCCCTTAGTTACTGTTGCTCCCTCACTAGAAGCGAGGGTTTACGATCGCGGATGACAACATGCAGGATTAACACTGTTCATGTATCGCAGGGAACAATTAAATTAATGTACATTTGATCAGTTTAATATGGAGAGGCACTGAAATGTAGACCTTCGTTTATGTGTTTTTGACCAACACTGTACAAGACGCGAGAACAGTCCGCTATTTAGGTTTGTACGTTAGCATGGACTCACTAACTTTAACATTAGCTAGTTTTAGCCAGAGATACCTTGCTAAAGCACAAGATAACATTAAAGTTCTGCTTGAGCAGATGAAAACTGTAACTTAATGAGTGTGTAACAACCAGAAAATGAACGTTTTTGTCTTCATTTGTATTGGGGTGAATACTTAGGGACATTTTGCTCTGTTTTGTTTGGATTCAGGAAATGTAATAAAATTAATTATATTGCCCATCCTCTCAGGAGACCTGGAATCTGTGTTACAAGTACCCCAGGCACATCGTTTTTCCATTTTTGAAGCATAAACCCCATAAAACCGATGCGAGCTTCGGATCTTCCTATGTTTCTCTATGCGCTGAAACCTAAAGGTGTTCCAGTTCCGCTCCCTGTGCAGCTGATGCTCGACTGCCATTGGCTAGTCTGCGTTCGAGGGGAGGGGCTTACCGATCGGTCAATTATAAAAGTATTATTTAAAAAGACAGATTTTTGCTAAAAATACAAAGACGTTTAACTAGACATTTATTTAATATTAAGTCATAAAACTAAGAAAAAATAATTTTCAAAGATTTAGAAAAATGCATTATTGCAAGCTATTTTAAAATAATTTATATTTAAGTAATATTTTTATTAATAGTTAATCAATATATCAGCAACTATACTATAATAAAAATCGATGAACGTTTAGATGAAGTCAGCATATTATATGATCTACCTATATTTAAATTATGTTTCTTCTGTTCTCTCCGTCGATCGTGCAAATAAATCTCCACCCATGTGTCAATCAAACTGCACACGTCAAGCCCTCGGAGACCGGAACTACTTTCTGACGTATTAGGGGGCCAAGGGTCATATAGAACATTCGCCTGCCACATACGCCTCTGTCGCACTTGTTTGTTTTTGTCCAAAAAAAAAAGAAACAACCTTCGAAAACAGGTGAGTACGACAGCTGCAGCTTGATATTTGTGCATTTAATCGCTCAATTAATTGCGATAACGGCAGAAAAGTAACGCCACGGGAAAGATAAACCCGGAATGGGTCGAGTTAATGCTGAGGGTGTCAGTCCGTAAGTCAAAGTAGATCTTTAACAGGACGCTTTTGAATTTAAAAAGCATGTATTGTTTTAAAAGTACATTTGGACCCTGTTTAGCATGCAATAAAACATGCTTTGCTAGGTTTAAAATTGCCGTGCAGCTCCCTCAGGCAAGCTACTGACAGAACTAACGTTAGCATGCTAATCAGCTTGATAAAAAGTTTCACAGATTAGCCGTACGCTAACTTGACTTCGACACACAAAATTGTCTCTTTTTTTTTGTAACATCATCTCAGATTCCATCCCTGTAGCATTAGATGTGTCTAAATGACTCGTTTAAGTTGCTCTACAGATGGGTGTGAGCATTTCGCTGGCTAACAGGCTAATTAGCAAATGTGTCATTGGAGGGAACACGAGTGTAATTATTACAGCTCTGGTCATTTAACTGTTGCCATGACTACCAGACTCTCAAGATTATTTAATATGAATATGATCTGAAATGTGTATTTAGGTATTTTAGAGCATTGAGACGCTAGTTTGGTGGCTGTTTAGCTGCTCATTGTTAGCACGTTATGTGGCTTGACCTCTTCATACTTGCACCTCTGACAAAGGAGTTACTGCATTTATTTGACACTTCTGTACATATATATGCACATACGATGCATGTACGTGAGTGTTTCATTCAGATTGGGGTGTAGAGCTGGGGATAGTAAGGGTTTAAGCTTCTGTAGTCAGATAAGAGTGTATGTGTAAGCTAATAATCCTTAGCCAAGCTACAAAGCCTGCTGGGAAACCAGTGTTTGCGTTTTAGAAATGGACACACATCGATTAATCTGGGTGAGAAAAGCAGGCATTTGATAATCTAAATAGTATATTAATTGTAGAATTATTTTAATTATTAGAAATATATTACTATTGGAATAATGCTATTGTACTGTAAAAAAGAGAAGGATTTAATAGTAATAATAATAATAATCTTTGATTATTTAAATTATAAAAATTAAATAAAGCAATATTACTGTTTTAATAATACTACTGAACTGTAAAAAGCAAGTATTTAATAATAATAAATGTTATTTTAATGGTACTATATTTAAATTATGGAAATCAATCAAATAAATTACTGTTGCAATAATACTATTGTACTGAAAACAAGTATTTAGTTATTGTTATTGTCATTATTATTATTATCATTATCATCAGAACCAAAGTAAAATTACAATATTGATATTTATGGGATGCCCTTTGCTTTTGAATGTTCGAAAACTAAAATTCATGTGGGTCATACTTTTCACTTCAGAAAATATGGAAGTCCATATAAATACGGAAATTACATTGAAAAGTGGTCCGTGTTGAAACTCGTAGCGGAGGTGATATTGTGATTGTGTCCACACACTAACAGGCAGATCTGGGCAAAGACATGGCACGTCTGGTGGCTGTCTGCAGAGACGGGGAAGAGGACTATCTGTTTCTTGCACGCCAGATTCCCTTGTACATCGATGACTCACTCACGGTAAGATCATTTTTGGTTTCACTTTGCATTTTACCCTCTTTAAAGCCAATGTGAAATTAACATTAAACCTATTCACTTAAAAAATATGGTCTTATTGTGTGTGATTGATCTGTCAATTTGGGTATTTTAGCAGCCAATACCATTATACTGGTTAGAAGTTTGCCTTTGCTGGCACTTTTGTATTAAGCAGTTGTATGTTCCTCTACACATGCATTGCTGAAAGCAAACTGATTTAACAGTATTATATACGAAGAAGCACTGCGTTGTTTTGATGATATATACACATTATGTTGTAGATGGTGATGGAGTTTCCTGACAGTATTCTCGACTTTGATAACTATCAGATCAACAGTTCACAAATGAAGCAGTTTATTGAGGTAAGCAATGACATTTTCTCATTTTCACTGTTGGCAATGAATCCATGAAACCTAAGAGTCCTATTTCACCGAAACCAACGGGAAGAAATTAGAAAATGTATTTAATATTACAGATGTATTTAAATCTGTAACATAAATTACAATTCACAACAATTAATTAGAATACCCTCTAATTCTTATTACAAAAAAAAAGCATTCTCCATACTCTACATTAATAGTGGTAGTAGGGCTGGGCGATATATCGAACGCGATGGTCATGCGCATCTCGTCAGTAAAGCCGGTTCCATGATTAGCAGTAAATCTCCATCACCTGCTTTCAAATGGAGCGGCATTTAATACACAGAGCTGTAGATCACTGACAAGCTACGCAATATCGCATTCATTAATTTACTCATTAATTGCCTTCGATAATGAACGCGATATTGTGTAGCTCGTCAGTGAACTACAGCTCTGTTAAATGCCGCTCCATTTGAAAGCAGGTGATGGAGATTTACGACTAATCACGGAACCGGCTTTACTAATGAGATGCGCATGCATATCGCACAGCCCTAAGTGGTAGTATTTATTGTACTGCCTTTAATTTGTTAACTTTATTGCTGGGTAAGGATTAATGGCATCCAAAATAAAAGTTTTTATGTACATATAAAATATGTGTGTGTACTCTGCTTGACAGAGGCACAGAATGCAAAAAGAAAAAAATTATAGTGTGTCAGACTTCTATGGCTTCCAGCTTCACTTTCCCACCTGTGTTTTTGGTCCACCAGCATCACAGCATGCTAAAGCAGCAGGACCTGAACATGGCGTTGATGGTGATGTCTCGTGAGGTGTTCAGCGCTCTGTCTCAGTCGGTGCCGTGCGTGGGCTGCCGGCGCAGCGTGGAGCGTCTGTTCTCTCAGCTCACGGACTCTGGATATTTTGCACTGGAACCGCTCACTGTGGGATCCTCTGGAGTGCTGTCAGTCACACGAGCGTGTCTCACAGACCCCAGGAAGCTCTACACGCTCTTTTATGTTCATGGGTAAGTGCTACAGACAATGTTTAGTGTCCAAAATTTGCCTCAGACCAACTGAAGTCCACATTAAAATCAAAACTGACCTAATTTACTTTTTATTAAATGTTTCTGGTCTTTGTGTGTTTTGCACTGTGCAAGTTATTCCAAAGAAAAACTTTTTGTAATTTTTTTTTTTTTCAAGGTGGAATGATGGGCAGGGAAAATACTAACTATTAATCATCATCATGGCCAATGTTTTTTTTTTTTTTTTTTTCCTTTCTTGTTAGTAGTTGTCCGTTATGTCAAACGGTTACTTGGTTGATAAGTTTGTCGCAATTGATATATGTTGAGTGAGTGAATAAATAGTCTTGAACAATTACATCGTACTCATCCTAGTTTGTTACATAATCTTGCTTTTTCGAGCCATTTAATGAGAGTTTGTAACAAAGTGGGGGCTCGTCCAGGATCCAATGAAATTGAGCTTCAACCCTTTTTTGCCTGTTAGTTTTTCTTTTGCCTGTATGATTTGGTTGTTGTTTTTCACTTTAATTATGTGTGCTTTTTCTTGTTGTAGGTCAAAGTTAAACAACGTAATTGATTCCATTCCCAAGAGTAAAAAGAATAAACGCTGTCAGCTGCACTCTTTAGACACTCACAAACCGAAGCCTTTAGGGTGAGTCAGTAACGCTTTGTTTTTAATCATGTGATATTTGGTGTTTGAGATGAGTTTCTTCTTTTGTGCTTCCTTGACAACATAACCAAACAAATTTGACCAATGTTGTTCTTATGTACATTTTTGAACTAAGAAATCAATGAAAATATGAACATTTTTAGTAATACTGATAGTGGTCAGGGTCAGAAATTAATGGGTGCTTAGGGCAAAAATGCCACCAAAATGGAAAAATAAAAAATGCCTCCCAAATTCAACGTAAAGGGTCAAAAAATGCCCCTACAGAAATAAAACTAAATCGATTACAACTGTTGAATAAAAATTAATAATCATTACAAGAGGGCGATAACCAATGATTTTTGTCATATTACAGTTCCTGATTTTTTTTTTTTCCCCGTTTTATGTAGAGATGTTCAGATACCCTTTTTCCCTTCCCGATATCGATTCCGATACCTAGGCTCAGGGTATCGGCCAATACTGAGTACTGATCCGATACCTGGGTGTGTATCTGGTTATACAGCTGTATGTACTACTAGACCTGTATGAACTGATACAATTATTTTATGGTGTGCTTCACCATTTTTATATATATATTATTGACGACTATCAATAATACTGATAAAATAATCGTACTATGAATTCTACTAAGAACAATATAAAATGCACTAAGGATTAACGAGCTGCTGGATTCATGAATATTAATCACGTTGTCTGCATTGGCTCAAACTGATTTGCTGAAATTAAAACGGGGACAATAATAGGTGACCGCCAGCCAATGAATTTGTCGTTTGCGCATTAGCTCTGCCTACTACCGGAGAACCCGGCAGTTCTTAAAAGCTGATTAATTCCAAAGCAACTCCGTTATCTTGGCAGGACAATACAGCAAAGAATATAATTTACATACCATGCAGAATTGACATGCTACATGTAAGACCAAAGCTAGTGGGCATAACTAGGTCCTGTTTAAGAAAATGGTATCGGATCGGTACATGGGTTCAAGTACTCACCGATACAGATGCCAGAATTTTTTGTGGTATCGGTGGAATTTCCAATACTAGTATCGGAATCAGAACAACCCTAGTTTTATGTAAGATGAGGTAACTTACCTTGATCACGTAACATTATGCAGTTGTTGAATGCATAAGCAGTCTGTGTGAATAAACGTACCATGTCAGATGCATTGGTAACCGCCTATACGGAATTAATTTTATAAATACAATTATTTGACACAAAAGCAAAACGGATTCATTTAATGAGGTAATTATAAAAATTGCTCTTACAAAGGGCAAAAAAAAGATGCTGCTGGAAATTAGTCCTTGGGAAAATATTGCCCCTTAATGGAAAAGTACATTTCTGATCCTGGTAGAGATATAAGTGACCGTATCAGTAGGTTGTTTGGTAACCATGGTTATGGTTCCGCAGAGGCAGCTGGATGGACGTGTGGGAGCTGATGTCACAGGAGTGTCGTGATGAAGTGGTTTTGATTGACAGCACCTCTCTGCTGGAGACTCTGGAGACGTACCTGCGCAAACACCGGTGAGAAATTGTGATTTTGTGACCTCAACATATTTCTCTTAATTGGCTCAGTGACAAAAATGTATTTTTTACTGATTTTTATTGGTTGCCTCTTTCTGCAATATCATTCTCAGGTTCTGTACGGACTGTAAGAACAAGGTTCTGAGAGCATATAACATCCTGGTAGGAGATCTGGACTGCAGTAAAGAGAAGGGCTACTGTGCAGCTCTGTATGAGGGGTTACGCTGCTGCCCCCATGAGCGCCACATCCACGTCTGCTGTGAAACTGACTTCATCGCACACTTACTGGGCCGTGCAGAACCAGAGTTCGCCGGGGGTTATGAGTGAGTGTTCCAGTCCTTATGGAGTTTGTTTGATGCTGTGTAACGAGCATTAAAGTCACACCATATCATCAACTGGAAATTGGATGCATTAGCTTTTCTATTATTGTAGATATACCTTCATAAAGAGTGTTTGGATCATTTACAGGCGTCGAGAGAGACACGCGAAGACCATAGATATCGCACAGGAGGAGGTGCTGACGTGTCTAGGAATTCACCTGTACGAGCGGCTGCACAGAATCTGGCTGAAGCTGCGAGCAGAAGAGCAGACGTGGCAGATGCTCTTCTATCTTGGCATTGATGCACTCCGCAAAAGCTTCGAGGTAACAATCTCGTGGGATTCATGCTGAGCATCATCTAATTCCCAAATGTTTCTTTCCATCAGTAGGGTATAAATCCAACAGTTAAAATCATTATAAACAGTATTATGTTTTCAACACCATCTGCTGAATTGATAATTAATTGTAGGAAAATACTTGTAAATATAAAATAGGAATATGCACAAATAGCTGTTATGTAAGGAATTCTTAGAAAATAATGCACACCCGAGGTGGTGACGCGGCCACGATGCAAAGCCTCGGGTGTGCATTATTTTCTAATAATTCAACAGGCCGAAGTCAATTATTCCGCTTATACTACGGTTACCACACCTCAAGACCTCGATCAGATAATATATTTCAAGGCATTTGTCCGGTTTTTGTACTTGAAACTCTTGTGAGTAGGATTAATTTCTTCTGCATCTCATCCAATGCCTTCGTTGCTAATTCCAAAACGTCATTATAGACCTCGTAACGGAGGTTTGAGCCGTTGATAGCAGACGAATGCAGTTAATAACTGCAGTTACAATAATGCAGTTAATAAATTATTAGAGAGAGAGTTTACCTCTGTGAGTCTCTCAAAACTGTTCGGCAGCAATGTCTCTAGTTATAGTGAAACTTTCTTCACGAACAGCGCTGTTGTTGTTACTTCGCTTGTGAGAAGTCATGTAGTTTTTAAGTTGTTAAACTGTTACTGATAAAATCGCCAGAGTAGCGCTAACAACATGAGCGAGGTATGTTAACGTGTGTGCAAACTGTATGTTTGTGCGTCTGTGAGGGAGAGAGAGAGTATGTGCTTTCCGTACATAATAAAACGTCATTTTATGGCAAAAACATGGAAATGATCTGTCGTTTTTATCCTGTTGTTTACTAATTTTTTTGTTTGGCCGGTGTCGTTGTGGATTTTGGTTCTTTTGCTGTTTTAGGCTGTAAGGACCTTTTGAAATAACTGAAATCATTTGGAGAAGTGATACACATGTAATGCGGTATATTTACATTTTTTAAATGTATTTATTTTATTGCTGGAAAATATCAGAATCACAGGGTTTTAAGTGGTGTATGTATATATTTTGTTGACATAGGTCACAAAGTTATTTATCAATACAAAATAAAATTGTTTGAGTAATAGTTTTACCTTCTGACGGTATGCCTTCTCCATTTATTGACCTTTTGTTGTTCGACTTCATTTAGTGAAGGAGTTTTAGGGCCAGATTTACTATCAGCTTGCATCAGCGCAAACCCTCTTTACAAAAACTACTGTCAGAATTTACTAAGACTCGCAGTGAAAAATTTGTGTTGAAAAGGCATAGTTATTTTTACAGCTGACCTTACTGCATATGAATTTGTAAGTTTCCCTTTCAGATGCATGATTTATGGCGGCAGAGTATTTAAATGAATCATGCAATGTGATTTACTGGTATTTGCATCATTTATTAAGCACGCATTTGATTGCATTGATCGTTATGGATATGTATTTTAATTTGAGCATTGTCTCTAGATCCATAATACTTTCCACTCCCATCTGCGCTTTTATGTAGTTGCACTCTCACACTAATTTGCCGTGTTTAGTAAACCTGGCCCTTAATTCCTATTTTGTACTTCTGGAAAGTGTCGTGTATTACAATGTGCACACTTGATTTGTTAAATGATGTGCAGATGGCAGTGGAGAGGGTTCAGGGCATCAGCCGGCTGGAGCAGCTCTGTGAGGAGCTCTCAGAAGAGGAGCGAGCCAAAGAACTCAAACAGGAGAAAAAGAGGCAAAAACGCAAGAACAGACGCAAAAACAAGTGTGGCTTTGAACAAGAGGCGGAGGGGGAAAAAGACAAAAGTCTTGAGGAGGTAATGACTCATTTAATGTCTCTCTGTTCCTGAGTCTCTTCTGCTCACCTAATATATTGTGAAATTTGTACAATTTAAAACAAGTTTTCTATTTGAATATATTTTAAAATGTAACTTATTCTAGCTGAATTTTCAGCATCATTACTCCAGTCTTCAGTGTCACATGATCCTACAGAAATCAATCTATTATGCTGATTTGCTGCTCAAGAAACATTTCTGATTAATATCAGTGATGAAAACTGCTTCAGATTTTTTTTGTATGTTCTTTCAAAAGGAAGTTCAAAAGAACACCATTTATATGAAATAGAAGTCTTTTGTTATATAATAAATGTATTTACTGACACTTTTGACTAATTTAATGCATACTTGCTGAATAAAAGTATTAATTTCAATTAAAATTCACTTAAATTTACTAATTTAAATAGCATAAATAATGTGGCTTTCAGTTAGACTAACAGTATTGTATGTAAGAGATATTTACAGTAAATACAACAAAAAGAAACAACATTGTTGTGAAAACTGTTCTGTCAAGCTGCTAAAAAACGTAGTTTTTTGCTGCGCAACACTCTTCTTGAATTCCTGTTTGTCTTTCACCCTCGTTCACTTCCTCTTTGTCTTTGTGAAGGGTTCGTCTGAGTCTGTGGACGGCGGCTGTAAATCGTGTGGCAGTGGAGAGGAGTCTGTCGGCAGTGTGGAGGTCATCATCACCAGCGAGAGTTCATCCTGCACCTGCCCTGCTGCCTCCATCCTGCATTCCCCCAAAACCAAGAAAGGTAAAGAGAGCTTTTCATTTTCTTTAATAATGGAATTATGCATAGAAGTTAGACCGGAATGCACCTGACTGGTGAGTTTGTGTCTGTTTGTTCTTCTAGCACTCTTGCCTCACAGTAACGGCAGTGACTGTGGCTACTGTTCCAGTATGGAGGGCAGCGAGACGGGATCCAGAGAGGGCTCAGACGTGGCCTGCACCGAGGGCATGTGCAACCATGAAGAAACGGGTATGGAAATAAATGTGGTGAATGCAGAGGAGTCTTCATTATTATTATTAATAAGGATGGGTTGGCCTGGACACAAAATATTGATTTGAGGTGAAATCTTTTATTAGCTCAGTAAACTCAAAGCTTCCACAAAGAAAGAATGTTCCTAGCAAATGGCCTTGAGCCAAGATGAACAAACAAGTTCAAGATGGACATTTAAGGGATGATGTACAGTCGTATCACTTATTACACATTATTACTGCATAAAAAATGTTGAGGATATGAAATATTGATTTGAGATTAAACCATTTTAAAACCTTGCCTATTTATTACCTTATCCATTATAATCCATTTATATCTTGTTAAGAAAACAAATGTTCTGGCCAGGTGAACACTACAGCAATGTTACCGTATTTTCAATAAAATTGCTAACTGTTATAAAAATTAAATAATAATTCTGTCATACAAATTGTATTTAATATTTTTAGAATGGATTCCCTAGTAAAAAAAAAAAAAAAAAAAAGCCCTGTGCCGTAATTTATTTAAAACACATTTCTTTCATATTAAATAAACTTCATATATATATATATATATATATATATATATATATATATATATATATATATATATATATATATATATATATATATATATATATATATATATATATATATATATATATATATATATATATATATATATATAAATAATATTAGGGATGCAGTGATTAACCGCGCTTTAAAACGTCACGGTTAATTAATTGTAAAGGTTCCACTAAACTGAGTGTTTCTGTTGCACGGAACGGAACTGTTGCAGATTGCGCAAAATGAAAACAAAGTTACACTAGCGGTGCACCAGCTTAAAATGACGTGCTTATCAGAGACACGGAGGCTACTACACGCATTAGATTAGTGACAGAAGGACTAAACAGCGAAGCTTTATTTCCACCAGCAAAATGCCTGTCGATAGTGTGGGACCATTTTCGGTACACCAAGAATGACCAGGGTGTCATTTAAATATTGCCGTAAAAAAACTACTGCTAAATCATAATGGATAAGGGATCATGCACGGCTAGCTGTACATTGAACGATTTTAATGCACAACGTGAAGGCAAGAACTACCTGACCCGAAGCTACGGCTCGTTAGCTCAGCATTCTGCCCGCTTCAGATCAGAATGAGATGAAATAGTGCGGTAAGATGGTAAAAAAATTACACGTCAACCTGTAGCGTTTTTCCCCCTGTTGGCAAAGGAATGGCCCTGCACTACTCTGCCTCTGATTGGCTTACCTTAATGTTCTTTCCTCAACCAACCAACCAATCTCACTCCTGAAGCATAACTTTTAGACGCTGCAGGCAACTGTTCATATTTACAGAGGCTGTAAAATGTGAAGGAACAAGCTAACGGCAAGCAACTTATTTTTGAGGTAATTGGGCTATGTTGGTGGTTAGATTTAGCCTGTTTGTAGCTAGCTAAATTAAGTTCACTGTAGAGCAGGACGGAATGCATCTGTATCTGCTGTAAATTATGGTGTTCCAGTATAAATGGTGATTACCGCGTGAGGCTGCTGGGTTTTTTTTGTTTGTTTTTGTTTTTTTGCATGAGGCTGCTGTTGCAATAGCTATGAAGATTGTAAGTTACGTTATCGCTGCATTAGTTCGCTACCCTTTGCAAAATGCTCCTCATTTGTCTCGCATATCAGCTATTACTCTGACATGAAGTCGATTTGAGAACTGTTCGACCTACAAGTAAAGCATACTGTTTAATGTACAGTAATATTAGTATCACTCAGCTCAAGTGGAGGCAGCGCTAAGCTAGGGCTGGACAATAATTCAATATGTATCACGATATAATTTTTTTTCAATAACGGTGATATGATTTTTAAACCGATATTTCTATATACATTACCAGTGTTTCCCATACATTGATTTATTTGTGGCGTTTGACTTCGTTGAATAAACATGAGCACTGCATGTTTCAAAAAGCGGGTGATTTATATGAATGTATCTCTGAAGGGAACATACTGTCTTCAGAATAGTTTTGATGTTATTTTCATTTTATCTGATAAAGTAGCGTTCATGAGCGGAGCTGCTTGGATTACAGCCGTTACCGGGGAAACCGCTAGTTCTGCCGCTCTCAAAGCGCCTCCTACTGGCAGAGAATCAGATTCTACTCTGCTGTTTTCGACATAATAATAAATGTTTTTTTGAGCAGCAAATCAGAATATTAAAATGATTTCTGAAGGATCATGTGACTGGAATAATGATGCTAAAAATTCAGCTTAGAAATCACAGGAATAACTAGCATTTTAAAATATTTTCAAATAGAAAACAGTTATTTTAAATGTTAAATATTTCAAAATGTTACTGTTTTTGCTGTGTTTTGGATCAAATAAATGCAGGCTTGGTGAGCAGAAGAGAATTCTTTAAAAAAAACTAAAATCTTACTGTTCAAAAACCTTTCACTGGTAGTGTATATTAGCCTATAGTTTGAAGTTAAATGTATTAATATTAATAAGGTGAGTCTGAGATGTTTATTTGACAGTGATTTCACAATTCTTGTTTGTATGAAGGCTAAATACAAATAAAAGGTGAACATTAATTTATTTGTGCTGTCTAAGTTCATGTAACATCTTAACAACAATCCTTGTTGATTGTAGACCGTAGTTGTCGCTCAAACGTCTTTTAGTAATATAAAAAGGTGTTTAGTTTGTCACCTTTTTCACCCCTGACAAGTTTGCACCCCTGATGGATGTTTTCAGAACAGCGGTCACCTTTTTTCATTCTAATGGGAGAGATGGACTTTTGTTTGTCTTTTGTTTATTATTATTTTGTGCTGTATTGTTGGTTACTGTGTTATTTCTGTTTCAAAAGCTAGCAATAAATAACACTTTAACATCTAAAGAGTGTTCATGTGATTTTATACATTAGTAATGTTGGGAAATTAATAAATGCATAATCTTCATAATCATAAAACCGTGATTATTCCTCAGACAATAATCGTACCAGCAAAATCTATAATCGTTGCATCCTATATATATATATATATAATATTGTCATTTACTCACCCTTAAGTAGTTCCAAACCTGTATGAATTTCTTTGTTCATGAATATCTGTTAATCTCCAGGTCTATTCTAAAAATGTATTAAGTCATATTGATTTCAGACAACGGAGTACAGCCAGCCAATCAGATTTGAGCTTGCTGTTTTGCCAAGCGCTCCTGCCATTTTTATGTGCAGCCAGGATCATATATAGAAGATTGCTTTGATAGACATTTGATAATGATCCTATTTGTGGTTATCTCCAGGTGAATATTCATGTAGTCACCGCTGCTTAGAGGAGAAGGAAGAGGATGCTGTGGACAGCTGTGTGGAGTGTTGGGCAAACTCAGAAGACAACACGAAGGGCAAAAATAAAAAGAAGAAAAGAAAAAACAAGGCGTCACTTTGCAGGGGCGAGCATGTGAGTTCACACTTGTTTTGGACAAAGTAGCCAAGTGCTTTCTTATGGGTTGCTTTAGTTAGATGCTTCTCGGTAAATTGATCTTGTGGAACAACTTTTTATTTACTTAAGCAGTTACTGGTTACATAACATAACACGTGTGTGTATATATATATATATATATATATAATAAAGAGAAAAAATAATAAATGAATTTAAAAAGACAAACAAAAAATAAGGTAGAAAATGATTCAACAACAATCAAAAAATTTAATATTTAACTAAAATATTAGTTGTTTTTAGTGATGCATGCCATCAAGGCACTGGTTGTGATCTTTTCCTCTCTCTTGTAGGGTCCTAAAGTGGAGGAGAGCTGCGTGTCTGACGGCAGTAGGAGAGAATCTGGATCTCCTGCCGTTCACGAGTCTCCCTCCCCTTCACCGCACCTGTGCAGAAGCAAAGAAACTCCATGCTGTGAATCCTATGAGAGCTTCAGCCATCATGTGAGCAGCAGCAGACACTTCCACAGTCAGCCTGTCTTACCGGACACCTGCGCACAGGAGAACAGCTGCACCAAGAGCCTCATGGAGTTACTGGTGAGTCTGATAGCTGATACCACAAACAGTAAAATAACACTGGTTGACAAAGATTTGACAATTATATTTATACAACGATATAATCGTTATGGGCTCCGATACTGAATTGTTTTTTTGCCATTTCAAGACAGACATATATTTAGGTTGTGAAATTAAAGCTCATCAAAACTCTTCCCTTTGGGCAATCTTTTACCGGATTTAGCACTGCCTAAAGTTCACTCTTATTATTCTCGCAATAAATTGTTTTGTTTTTCACCAGATGATTAGATTTTAGAAAATGTGTACCCAAAATTTGTTTCTAGAATTGCTTTTGCTGCTGATTGATCAGTTAACCTACTTTGTAATATATTACACAAAGTAGTGTGAATTTCATGGATTGTGTTTAACACATAAAAGAGTGATCATCACTCTGGGTATCGAATCAGATTATGAAAAAAAGGTATCAGTATATCCCTACTTTTAAATTAGCTTTTCAGTTAATTTTAGTTTAAGTTTTAGTCGTTTTATGTGCTTTTGTCATTTTCATTAGTTTTTTCTTAAATTTCCATATAGCTTTATTTTTTCAAATGTTAACAATTTTAGTAATTAAAGGAGTAGTTCACTTCCAGAGCAAAGATTTACAGATAATGTACTTACCCCCTTGTCATCCTAGATGTTCATGTCTTTCTTTCTTCAGTCGTAAAGAAATTTTGTGAGGAATTCTCTCCATATAATGGACTTCTATGGTGACCGCGAGTTTGAACTTCCAAAATGCAGTTTAAATGCAGCTTCAAACAGCTCTAAATTATCCCAGCTGAGGAAGAAGGGTCTTAACTAGCGAAACGATGGGTTATTTTCTTTAAAAAAATTACAATTCATGTACTTTTTAACCTCAAACGCTCATCTTGTCTAGCTCTGCGTGAACTCTGTGCATTCCGGTTCATGACAGTTAGGGTATGTTCACTTTGTAAACACTGGGTCGGTACTTCTGCAGCAATGTAGGACAATTTTGAAGTTGGAGGAGAAAATGAGATGGGAGTTTTTTTTGACATACCCTAACTGTCTTGAACGGGACTGCACAGTACGCATTGCAGAGCTACACAAGACGAGCATTTGAGGTTAAAAAGTATCTACATTTTTATTTTATTTTTTTAGAAAATAACTGATCATTTCGCTAGATAAGACCCTTCTTCCTTGGCTGGGATCATTTAGAGCCCTTTGAAGCTGCATTGAAACTGCATTTTGGAAGTTCAAACTCGCGGTCACCATAGAAGTCCATTATATGGAGAGAATTCCTGAAGTGTTTTCCTCAAAACATAATTTCTTTACGACTGAAGAAAGAAAGGCATGAACATCTTGGATGACAAGGGGGGTGAGTACATTATCTGTAAATTTTATAACGTTTTTCATCTAACATTAATATTTTATTTAAGCTTTATTTAAATCACCGAAAAAGATTTTTAATAGTTTATTCAACAATAACAACAAGTTTGAGCCGGCTCTTAAGTCTACCTCTAATAGATTGACACACTCAACAGTCGAGTCACCTTTATTTATATAGCGCTTCTAACAATACAGATTGTCAAAGCAGCTTTACAGTATCAAATAGAAAAATAATGTGTCCGCAATGTAAAAGGACAATAGTAAACACTCAATTTTCAGTTAAAGGCAGTTCATCATTGAATTCAGTGATGTCGTCATCATCCAGCTCAGTTCAGTTTAAATAGTATCTGTGCAATCAAGTCGGTGATATCGCTGGAAATTAAGTGTCCCCAACTAAGCAAGCCAGAGGCAACAGCGGCAAGGAGCCAATACGCCATCGGTGACAGAATGGAGAAAAAAAAACCTTGTGAGAAACCAGGCTCAGTCAGGGGACCAGTTCTCTTCTGGCCAGACGAACCAGCAGTTTGTGCTGAGTACTCGTCTGGTTCCCGAGGTCTTGTCCCAATGGCCGTTTAGGAGACAAGGTCTTCTCTGGGATTCATCTAGTTGTCCTGATCTCCGCTGACATTCAAGGCTGTAGAGGTCATTTCTAGGTGCTGATCCACCATCTGATCTGGTGGCTACGGTGACCTCGGAATAAGAAAGTTGGCAGCAGTTGGGGGTCCGGTGCCTTGCTCAAGGGTCTCACCTCAGTTGTGTGGAGAGAGCGCTAGTTATTCACTCCCTCCACCAACAATCCCTGCCAGACCTGAAACTCGAACCCACGACCTTCGGGTTACAAGACCGACTCTCTATCCATTAGGCCACGGCTGCCCCCTAATAATAGAAGTGTGTTATGTGTAAGCCAGGTTAAAGAGATGGGTTTTTAATCTAGATTTAAACTGACAGAATGTGTCTGCCTCCCGAACAGTGTTATGTAGATTATTCCAGAGTTTGGGCGCTAAATAGGAAAAGTATCTGCTGCCCGCAGTTGATTTTGATATTCTAGGTATTATCAAATTGCCAGAGTTTTGAGAACACGGTGGACGTGGAGGACTATAATGCGATAAGAGCTCACTCAAGTACTGAGGTGCTAAACTATTCAGGGCTTTATAAGTAATTAGCAAGATTTTAAAATCTATTCGATGTTTAAGAGGGAGCCAGTGCAGTTTTGACAGAACCGGGCTAATATGGTCATACTTCCTGGTTCTAGTAAGAACTCTAGCTGCTGCATTTTGAACCAGCTGGAGTTTGTTTATTAAGCGTTCAGAACAACCACCCAATAAAGCATTACAATAATTCATGCGGTCATGACCTCAAGGTTAGATTAACGTGTCTGCATTTGACATTGAGAGCATAGGTCGCAATTTAGATGCATTTTTCCATCTCAAAAATGAAGTTTTACAAATGCTAGAAACGTGGCTTTTGAAGGAGAGATTGCTATCAAATAGCACACCTAGGTTCCTAACTGATGACAAAGAATTGACAGAGCAGCCATCAAGTTTTACACTGTGTTTTAGGTTATTGCATGTGGAGGTTTTAGGTCCGATGATTAACACCTCTGTTTTTTCAGAATTTAGCAGTAAGAAGTTACTCGTCATCCAGATTTTTATATATCGACTATGCATTCCGTTAGTTTTTCAAGTTGGTATGTCTCGCCGGGCCGCGAAGAAATATAGAGCTGATTATCATCAGCATAACAGTCAAAGTTTACACCGTGATCCCTGATGATATCTCCCAAGGGTAACATGTAAAGCGTGAAAAGTAACGGCCCTAGTACTGAGCCTTGAGGTACTCCATACTGCACTTGTGATCGATATGATGCCTCTTCATTCACTGCTACGAATTGATGGTGGTCAGATAAGTACGATTTGAACCATGCTAATGCACTTTCACTAATGCCAACAAAGTTTTCTATTAGCTTTTTCATTTTAAGCTTTATTTTCTATTTTATTCAAAAGAATGATGTGGTCAATAGTGTCGAACGCAGCGCTAGGATCCAGTAGCACTAATAGAACAAAATAGTAAAATATATTGCTGTAGACTGTTGAACAGTGATTAGACTGATCAGTGATTTTTTTTTTTTTAAACAAAAATTTATGGTAAATAGTATATCAAGTTTTATATTAAATTAAAAAGTTTATTTGAATACAGACCTCTAGGATGTATTCCAGTTTAATAATGTACTTGTGTCAGTTCATTAAAAATTAATTGTGAAATTGTTTATTACTCACTGATGTTTGTTTATTGAAATAGTTGAAAGTAGTGACTCTTTGCTGTCATTTCTTTCTGCACAGAATGAATCTGAAGTGACCTCAGATGAAGAGAACTGTCTGACGCAGGACGAGATCCAGTCATTCGTAGAGAACAACAAATCGTTCTATCGCACACGAGACCAGTACAGACAGCACCTTAAAGATCGCTTCACCAAATACTGCCGTGGAGAGTGGCTGCCTGCCACCAGCGTCAATTAGACGCACACTAACTCACACTTATTTTTATAGAGCGTCAAAACACTCATGATCACTGCTGCATTGAGTTTGGGAATATGAAATGGGTAAGAGAATCAATTTCAGCGCTGTATTTGACGATGTTCATGTTTGTTGGGTAATGTTACACGTCTTTCGGATCTATATACACGTCTTCACCCCTTCAGGCCCCTCCTCTTTCACTCTCAATCCTTCTCAACCACTCACAGCTGGCTTTGTTTTCCTTTCTCTCTTGACACGCTGATTAGGGAGAAGGTCGTTAGGACCACAGTTGTTAAATTGATCATGGAGCTTGCAGGCCTTGACTGTAGGGTTAGGTGTTGGTAGTCTTAATGTATTGTTTGTTAAACATTTCTTTGTTTCTTTTTCTCCCAAATTTTCACTGACTGTGACAGTTTTAGTGGCAAGAATTGTACCGATAAATGTGTACAGAAATAATTATCTGAATAAAAAGATTTTACAGGAAGATGAAAACATCCATTTATAAAGATGACTGGATGTGATGTTGAAAGCAATGTGCAAAATTTACAAAATAAAGAATATTTATTAATATGCATCAGATTTGAATGTATTTTCTGTGTGTAATTGGATTTCATAAAAAGATGAATAATCATGTGTCTTTTGAGTGTTTGTATTGTGTAGGTTTGCAAATATCTTATTTGGTTAACATAAAATGACTTAAGTTCTTATAAAGGTTGTTAAAACAATTTTACTTTTTTACACTTCTAACCTTGTATTATCATCATAAGCCATGTTAAAACTATAGTCAGCCACTAGATGGTGTTTTGTTCTACTTTTTCCTCATACCATAAACGTACAGATTATCAGAGTGAGCTAAAAGCTTTAAAAAAAAAAGGGTTTACAGTGACAATAAGAAGGCTGATCCAGAATTATTATAGTTAACGAAAACCATAAAAAATGTTTTGGAAATAAATTTAAAACAAATATATTTAAAAACTTGTTTTATTTCATGTAGTTGCCAAGGCAACATTTCTCATTTTCATTTAAATTTTATTCGCTAAAACAACTGAAATAAAAATTACTAAAACTCATAGACATATTTAAATAATAAAATGACCCCAAAAAAAATTTTTTTAGAACTTTAACAAAAATTGCAATTAAAACAGGAAATATATGAATAAAAACACATTCGAACAATTAATAAAAACTATAAAAAATATTTTAATGATACTAAAAAAATGTAACTTTACAAAGTATTTATTTGATATTTATGCTTGGCTGTGTTTGTTACTTGTTATACTTAACTCATCCGGCAACATTTATTTGCTTTATTATATAGTAGTTTTTTTGTTTGTTTGTTTTTTGAGTGGTTTATGCAAAACAAACTTTCAATACAGCGTTCGTGTACAGTATCAATTTATGAGTGAGTGGAGTGGGGGGGAGGGAAACGTGCGGGCGACGACATCAACCTAAAGCTTGTTTTTTTTTTTCTTTCTTTCTTATCTCCGCCGCCGTTAATAATTAATCGCGGGTTCCGCGAGGATTGGATCCGTGTGTGTCGAGCTGTTCCTGGGTGTTAACGGCAGAAGATCGGGGAGGGCTGGAGTGATTTGTTCCCGCCTCAAACACGTTCCCTGATACCATTCTGAATCAGAGGATATTACTTCACTGGCGACACTGACACAAAGTAACAGCCGCGCGCAGCTGTGATACATTGTTTCAGTCCGGCGCGGATTAGAACTCGTTGTTACATTGTGACATTGCGCCGAGCTGACCGTGATATACTGTGTGTGCCGCGTCTGAGATGATGGAGCGCTGGAAGGGGAGAGTCGCGCTGGTCACCGGAACGTCCGTCGGGATCGGAGCGGCTGTGGCTCGCGCTCTCGTCCAGCACGGCATGAAGGTGGTCGGCTGCGCGCGGAACGTGGACAAGATCGAGGTAAGCGACGTTAAAACGAGCTCTTTGACAGATTGTGAGCGCTCAGAGGCCTCAGTGATGATCTTCTAGCCCTAGCGCTACTTGTGTTAGCTCACTCAAGTCTTTCTCCTATACGCGCGACTTTCCCTCAGGAGACGGACAGGCAGGCAATTTAGGCTTTATTCAGAAGTTGAGTATTCATTTTGGAGAAATGACAGCTCAGCTGCAATCGACCTGTTACAGTGATTGATCGCGTGTGAAGTATTGCTAGGTTTCGCCCCGCCCACTTTACACTACAATACAAAATCACACTACTGTACATGCATTTTTCAATACATATTTACATGATTTCATAAGCCTAGGCGAGTTTAAGGTTGCTTTTTGTTATATTGTATAATGTTAAATGTACTGTTATTTGGTTTTAGGAATAGTTACCCCCAAAATGAGCATTTTGGCAACGTTTTCTCACCTCCATGTCTTTTTAAACTCGAACACAAGTGGAGGAGAATTCTGAAGACGCGTCAGTCTTATGAAAACGAGTAGTATGATTCATATACTGAGATTCTTCAAACAATCTCCTCTTGTGTTCCACATAAGAAAGCCATATGGGTTTAGAACATCGTGATCAGCAGTAGAGTAAATGTCAATATTTTAATATTTTGGGTGCAATACAATCAAGTGTCCCTTTAAGAAAGAGCAGAAGGAATTGGATTGTTCACTGAGGTTCTCCCTTCAGCATTCCTCAACCCTTCCTCATGACCCGTCAGTCAACCAGAGTCAATCATGTCTTGTCAATCATTGATGGGATTTTCAGCCCTGCCCTCCAGGTCTCAAAAGACTCCACCAAACGCTCACAGGTTGTGTATAGAAGAAACTGAACTTTTATATTTATATATATATATAGTTGTATTATAATATTATTTGAATTTTTTTACATTTTTATGTATATTTTTTTATAAAAATATTTATGAAATACAAATATTATATAAAAATTGCATTTATTATATTATTAATTATCTGTCTTAGATTAATAATACAATAAATAAAAACATATGTATATATTTTTTATAATATTTATTATATTTTACATTGTTTATTATGTTATATTATTATATATATACTATTTATTATAATTTTTTAATATATATATATATATATATATATATATATATATATATATATATATATATATATATATATATATATATTGTATATATTTAAGTTTACCTTTTGTGCCAGTGATGGATTCATTTTTTTAAATGTATTTAAACACCTCTTTCACATATGAAATGATTCACAATGCGTACATGGGGGCTGTAGGTTTACTGTTGTGCAGTTTATTATTACATTGTGCCAGATTCATAAAACAATAGCTGCTGAAAAGTGCCACTGTAAAGATAATTGTGGAAGTTCATAATGACCGGTTATTGCAGCTTAGATTCAATGAACTGTCTTTTTTCACAAGCAAGGAGGTTATGAGTAACAGTATGTTTTTATATTAAGATTTATTTCTAAAGACAAGAGCAAGTTTGATTCCTCATAATAAACATTTAGTTTGTTTTTTAACTATATACGTTTTTCCATTGCTGATTCATAGAGATTGAATTCAAGTGTTTCAGCTCTTTGTGCGTCTGTCTGTACAGTGCAGTCCATTCATAACGTGTGTTTACAAAATATTGTTATGATGGACAAAGGTTAAAAGTTATGACATGGTAAAAGCTGCTCAGATTTACTGCAGCACTTTAAAGCTTTGATTTTCCCGATTAGTATATGTTTCTGTCCTGGAAATGCCTTTTTTCTCTCTCTTGTGTCATTTTGACAGTCTGTCTGTGTGTGTGTGCGTACATGTGAATCATCATTGAAGAGGCTCTTTGCAGGTTTATCATCAACAAAGATAGAGATACAGTAAGTGGTTACTTTATGAGATCCGTATCTGCAAAGTGAAACGAGAGACAAGGCGAGCTTTGTGTCTGTCTGATCACAAGGCACCACTGTAATTGTGTCAAAGGCTGTGCCTGTGTGTGTGTTTGGGACTGTCCCTCGAGAATATAAACATTCACACAGCAGAGTGGATGTAAAGCACTAGTGTTGTCACCATAGTCAAATTTGACACCAATCCCAGTGAAATCTCACCAGTGCATTTGCCTGTTGAACGCTATTAAGATAGTTGAGCTTTGCAGCCCTGCTTTTGTATTCCAACCAAACAGAGAGACTGGGAAAATCAGTTAGAAAGGTTTGGGAACAGGATAGTGATGAACAAACTGTGGGAGTAATAATGTGGTCGCTATGGGAGACGGGATGGAATGGGAAGCGGGTCTTCATTGGCAGCATCCGTTACAGAAGATTCCCACTTCTGTTCCAGGATCAGTTTTTCCCACGGCAACCTTTGAGCTGATGGATCACTGATCCATACACACACCAAACTACATGACTACATCTTTTGTTCGGTTTCTGTGTAAGGCCTTTGGACAACCTGGAGTTAGAATTTTATAATAATAATTGTGTATGATATTTTTTATATTGTTTATTATTTATTTTCATATTGTTTATTGGATCAAATTAATTAAATTAACAAATTAATTTTATTTTATTGTTTATTATATACTTTTATTTTATTATATATAGTGTATGTAAGCCGACAAATATATATTTGTCAGCTTAGTGTATTTTACTGTAATATTACATACAGTGCATAAAATTATTTATATATAATATAATTTTTTAACAAATGGATGGCCTCATGGCCATAATTCATGAATGAATTTATTTGTTTGTTTGTTTTGATCTGAAATATTGATTGAGTAATTGCAGAAATATTAAATTTCAGTTTTATTACAAAACGTTTGTTATTTCTAACACTGTTGGCCATAATAACGAGGAAGGGATATAAAAAATCTGCTTGTTTAAGATATAAATTATTTACATTATTTTCATTATGTCTGCTTAAAGTACTCTAGTAGATGCTCTCCAGGCAATAACTGGAAAAAAAAAATGCTTTTTTTTTTTTGGGAAAATTGGAGTAATGCATTTTTCTTGCTCCCAAAATTTGTTACTCTCAACACCGGTAGCCATAATAACATCAAGCTCTGATTAATGCATATTTTTAACACCACTATACAAAGCTGCAGGACTACAGAGGATGGATTGGCGTACAGTATGTACAGTAGTTGCACTACAGCCCAGTCCAGTCAGACAACAATCTGTTCCAGTAATACTACAACTCCCTCCACCCATACTGCTGTGAAAGCTCACGCTCATGTTGTAGCACTGACCGCTGGACGAGGCTCTGTGTCTTTGATTGACCTTATTTGCTAAATGTGAGATGTTTGATGCTCCAACATCTTAATCGCTTTCCTTCAGCAGTTTTTAGTTGGGTGTTACATTATATCGTTTCAAACAAATTTTCAAGATCTTAATTTAGGCTGAATCTGCAGTGTTGGCGAGTGTGTCGTCGTTCACTTGTCCTTCAAGCTCAATCGATTCCCAGAAAACAAGTGGTGCGTGACACAGTGCATGCAGGCCCTCCGCTGGTGTCATGATCTTTACATCACGCATGGAATCAGTAAACTGGAATATTCCGCTGACCTTGGCAGCACTGAGTGTTTGGTTGGGCTCATGTGATCAGGGCTGCTCGTGGCTGATTGGGATGAACTTTCAGTGGCTTCTCAACTCAACACAGCACTGCACATCTTATTTACACAACTGATTCAAATCAGCTTGTTAGCAGAAAACTGCAAGAATCAAACTTGTTCTATTAGATAGGAGAAACTGGATGTTTGCTGAAAATTAGTTTTCTTAATGGGAACAGATTTGGTGAAATGTAGCATTCCATCACTTGCTCAGCAGTGGATCCTCTGCAGTGAATGGGTGCCGTCAGAATGAGAGTCTAAACAGCTGATAAAAACGTCACAATAATCCACAAGTAATCCACACCACTCCAGTCCATCAGTTAACATCTTGGGAAGTGAAAAGCTGCATGTTTGTTAGAAACAAATACATCATTAAGGTGTTTTAACTTTAAAATGTCTCTTCTGGCCATAATCCATAATAATGTTGTCTCCAGTAACAAATCCATCTCCTGTTCTCTCTCACATCAAAATCCACCCACATATTTGTTTAGAGCTGTTTTAGCTTGTAAACAGTGCTTGATCTGTGCAGATTTCTCTCCTGATTCAGACCAGATGACTTTTTCACTGGAGAAAGAAATCTTATATAGTGGACTCGTTTAGCAGGAAGCAAGACAAAAATGTCTTAATTACAGCTTTTTGTTTTTGCAATATGTTAGCTGATGGACTGGAGTGGTGTGGATTACTTATGGATTATTGTGATGTTTTTATCAGCTGTTTGGACTCTCATTTTGACGGCACCCATTCACTGCAGAGCATCCATTGGTAAGACAGTGATGTAATGCTGAGTTTGTCCAAATCTGTTCTGATGAAGAAACAAACTTACTGTGCCTACTACACCTTGGATGGCCTGAGGGTAAGTGATTTTTCAGCAAATTGCCATTTTTAATGAGGAAATTATCGAAACAGCACAGATCTTTGCGATGCTTTAACTATAAATAAGATCTATAAGCATCTAGTGGTGCTTGATAAGATCAGTATGATCTCCACTAGACCACAGCACTTTAATCATGACCTTCCGGAAAAGGTTACATCTTACATCGGTGATGCTTACTCAAACTGTGTTGTTTTATTGGAAAAAGGGTGATTTGAGGTACCCAGATAACAAAATATGTTCTAAAAAACATTTTGCCAACATTATGAAAAAGTTATTTCTGAACGTTCTGTAAACTTTCAAAATGTCCAGTTTCTATAGAATTCTATAGAACTTCTGAGAAAGTTCCCTGTTAGCTGGGAATACAGCAACGTGAGTGTCAAATGTCACATACAGTACATGCATGTGTCAGATGGTACGCGTGAATGGGAAATGTCACTGTGCAATGTTGTTATTCCTGTCTGGAATCTCAGCTTTCTCAAACCACAGTTCCCTGAACTGATTATTCCTGTTGTCAGTTACAGTAATGGATGGCCTTTGTGTATGTTTTGTTGCAACTGAAGCATGCATAACCAAACCAGTTGTGGGCACTTTTATAATGCGTCAGATTACAAGGGCAAACACTGGACGATGACATCAGCCACCCGTCCATCCATTCATGAATCAACATCCATCAATCATCTCTCTTTTCATCTGGCTCTTAAAGGAACAGTTCACTTGGCAATGAGTCAAGTCAAATATAGTTATATATTGATTTTCAATGTACACATTGTTTTAAAGCAGCTTTACAGAAAATGATGTTAATATTTACCATTTTCATATCTTCATGCCTTACAGTTTTGTTTAACAGCTTAGAGCTCAGCGATAATATAGTTTAAATAAAAATGGTCATTATTTATGCTCATGTTGTTTCAAACTAATATGCATTTATTATTTCTGTTAAACAAGATACATTTTTGAACATTTACTCTGCTATTTTCCAATGTGAAAATTGTGACCTCAAAGAAAATCAAAAAATCAAATGTAATGTCATGCATAAAAAAAAAAGAAAATCTCAGTTCTAAAATATTTTATCGGCATGAAATTGATCTTTGTTGAGCAAGTCAAGGCACTTAAAAAAAAAAAGAAAAGGAAAAAAAATCTGCTTTCAAATGCAGTATTAAGAATTAATAAAAATTTTAGTTGCATGTCGAGTTGCATGAACGAAAGAAGTTTTGGGATGACACAAGTCTGAGAATTGTCGATTTCTACAGAGAAGTAAAGCCAGTGAGTTGTATGCAGTGTGAAATCTGCTCTGTTAGATCTGTGAAAAGCAGTAAGCGCTGCCCCAGTCGTCAGATTTGATGCCAAGTTTCACGGCTCTCGTAAAAGGCACTTAATCAGACCTCAAATAGCCTTCACAGACTCTCAGTCGTCTTCCGGTGGCCGAGCATCGAGGCGCTGCAGCTAATGAATTCTGTCGTCTTGGCAGGAGGCTCATTGTATTTGTTTAAGCGCGTCACTGCGGTGCCATCAGACGGACCCGACTCTTTTAGTTTTGCTTCTGTTGTGAGCGCTGGGCTGTTTGCCAGCCACAGTTTGAGTAAAGAGGGTTTTTCCCCACTGTGCTTTGAAATGCATTGTGCTTCATTCACACTTGCTGATGTACACTTGCCATGCTTTCGCTCTCTAGCTCTGTTCCAAAATCTAGTGAGCTGCCTCACTAAGACATTATAGCTTGCAGACACAAAGCTGCCTACCCCTCAAAATGTATTAAAAGAAGCTCACCAAGGCTGCATTTAATTGATCAAAAATATTATTACAATTTCAAATAACTATTTTCTATTTGAATATATTGTAAAATGTCATTTATTTCTGTGAGGCAAATCTGAATTTTCAGCATCATTACTCCAGTCTTCGGAAATCATTCTAATATGCTGATTTGCTGCTTAAGAAACAAGTTATTATCATATTTCTGTGGAAACTGTGATGCAATTTATTTTTTCAGGGTTCTTTAATGAATAGAAAGTTCAAAAGAGCAACATTGAACAACCTTTGTAAAATTATAAATGTCTTTACTGTCACTTTTGCTCAATTTAATGCATCCCTGGTAAATAAAAGTAAAATTACCTACTGGCTCTGCACATTTCAACTGTAGTGTAATTGTGACTGTACAGCATCACTCCATTACTGTGATTAACACACATAAATCAGCTCATAAAATGCTGAAAGTGCACACACTGATATATGTCTAATGCAGAGCCTGCTCGTCAAGTTGGGCTGTGGGTTGGAAACTATTATTGAGACTAGATAAGTCTGTTCAGCAGTCTCAGATCTATTGAATTTCACAGAGAGAAGCTAAAGAAAGCATGTGACACAGCACACGGGTCGTCATGTCATCTGCAGGTTGTGATGTGTCAGCTCCACACCCAGCATGGAAAACAGCTCCGACGCTGCACACAAACCAGGCATGTAGGTCACACATGGACATGTTACCAGCGTGCAAAGTGCTTGGAGACTTTACGCTTACACAGTCTTTTTTATTAGTGCAAACATCATATGTCAAACTCTGCATTAAAAATGTAGCTCATCTCATGCTGTTACATACAATCATTCGAAAGTGCAACTGAGCAGGTTAATAAAAGTCCTGATGTCTATTGTCTACACACACAAATATTACTTCAAACACTCCATTTTCACTAGCTCTGTGTTTCCCTCCGGAATGAAAAGGCATATTTATAATATACATTTCTTTCAGCTTGAACTTCCTGACATTTGGCCAAAATAAAGCGTCTTTCTAGTTCAAATTCCAAAAGCTTTGATACTGTGATGCATGGCAGTGGCATCGTACTGAATCATGACATGCTGATGTGTATTGATGTCGTGAGGTAATGGATCAAACCAAATCTGTTGCATTCTCCTGAACTCATGCAAATTGTGAGCAGCACTGATTTCATAAGCGTTTCTGCACCATCACCTGATTTACATGATTCCTATAGTCAGTCAGGTGCTAAAACAACACGAGCAGCACATGCAAATAAAGCACACTTTCAGTGAACACAATTCATTCTTAGTGAATAATTACTCTACATTAAAAAGAGACCAAAGATGGCACAATATCTCATCGTAACACTTTTGATGAATGGCTATGTTATTTTTAATTTTGTCTTCACATCTGAATACCGACATTTGTGAAATTGAGTCAGTTTTGAGGTTACTCTGGAAAATAGTGATCTGTGAAGTTGTAATATGTTGAATGTCAAAGTTTCCTGTGTCTGATAATGAGGAATTTGTAGACACATCAGTGGTTTGTAGATTTGTAGAGTAAACTTTATCGTCTTTATTTTATGTCGTTATGTTATTTTATGTCACTAGTGCGATTTATTTTGTTTGTAAATAACTCTGGTTATTATTCAGTATTTCCATGAATTAGACGTACACTTCAGACATCTCTGCTTTTTATTAAAACCTATAAGCTGTTTGAGTAAAATCTATCAATTTGCATTCAAAGTGTTCCTATTATTATATTTACATTTAGCAAATGTATTTATCCAGAGCAACTTGCAAATGAGCTCTTTGATTAGTTTTACCATTTGTGCTATAACAGTTAAATTAGCAAATATTTTTCTTTCTTTCTTTTAATAACACACTGGCTGATGCATCACCATTCTGCACATGCTAAGCTTATATCTAAATATATTACAATTTAGATGCTCATTGTTCTTAAGGGTGGCATCTTTCCTCATTTTACCCTAGTGTGTGTGTGTGTGTGTGTGTGTGTTTATCCACGCCCAAAGATGGAGCATAACTAATATTTCTTGTAGAAATGAGCAATATGAGCTTTATATCCGCACAGAGGAGGCCTGAGATATGAAAGCAGATGTGAAGGGCCTCCGGGGACGTCCCGTGTCTCCTGAAAGCCACCGTCTCTACACTAAATGACATCAGAATCCTGGAGCAGACGTGGATGCGCACGGGTTCATTGAGTGCATGGAGACCCGCTGACTGAGAGAGGGAGAGATGCAGGGGAGAAACAGCCCTGCAATAAATCAAATGCAATTATATTTCATAACAAGACTCAAAGCTTTGTTTATTTCTTATTGAGTAGTTTTATTCTCACAGTGAGCGTGTCGTGTAGTTGCACGAGGAAATATGCTGAAAGGCTTTGTGTGGAGTAATCCGCGATTATACTGAGCTGTTGCATGATAATAAAACCCCCTCGTGCCGCGAGATGGATTCATCCGTCGGTGGTCAGACGGTCTGAGGACGTGCTGCGCGACCATGCTGTCTTTCTATTACTGTCTGCGTTTGAACAGCATCTTTCTCTGAACAGCCCCTGGAGACCGATGTCGTGTTTAATGGCGTACGGATCATCTAGTATGCAGTGCATTCAGGCTTTGCATTTAATCAGCATTGAAACATTCTCCCAACAAAACACGTCAGATTAAATATCGCTCCAAATAAGATTATTTAGGGATTTTTATGTGCCTTTTAAACAAAAGGATTGAGAAGCGCTCTATGTACTAAGTGTGCATACTAAACATCCTTTGACAGCTCAGTCAATCTTCTTCTGTATCTGCTGGAGGAGATCTGTTGAAATAATCACTTTTGTAGGAGAAACTGGGCCATTGCTTAAAATACACATTTTCTGGCTAAATACTTTCATATTTGTCTCTTATAAATGTAGAATTTATGACATTTTATATTGCTTTTGGAGAGGTTGCATCAGTCTGAATCCCTGTTTTATTGTAGTGATATTCTGCTGGTGTTATTTTAGTATTATTTATACTATACTTCTTTTAGTATTTAATATTATATTATTATTTATAATACTATGGTGTTATCTTTTACTATATAATATTATAGTATATAATTATTTTTATATTTTCATAATTTTAGTTGTTTTGTATCATTTTTATGTGCTTTTATCTGTTTTGTTTTATAATCTAATAATTATAATAATTGTATTTAACTATCATTTATATTTATTTTAGTTTTAGTATTTTTATTCCTTTAACTTATTTTTAAGTGGATGTTTTTATCATTGTATAGCTTTTCATAATAACTATATTTTATTTCAGCTTTATTACAGTTAAATAATAGTTTTAGTTAACAGTAGCAGCACTGTATTCTGAAAAAAGTACAAGAAAGAAAGATGAAATAGGAAAGGAAATGAATGAAGGAAAGCAATAAAGACAGACAGAAAGAAAGAAAAAATAACATAAAAAATTACACTTTCATTACCTTAAATGCTAAATATATAAAATATATATATATATAATTCTGCATGTCATTGTTCATTTTTCGACTGATGTTTTATGTTTGAGCAAAATAGTGGTGACTGCTGGTTATTAATGCTTTCAAGAGAAGAGCAAATGTTTTCAAATGCAACCTTTGTCATTACGTCAGATGTGCTGATTTATCAAATGTCAGTCATTAAATATACTGAATGTCTTTTGAGGTGGAGATGAACTATTATCATCTGCTCATCTCTCTGCTCTTGGCCTTTTTTAGGAAGAGTAATGCAGAGCGCTCGGCTTTCGGTCTTGCCGTCACACACACACACACACACACATACACACACGGCCGGATGCTTCTCGTGGTGCTGAAACTAAATTGGATTGCTTTCCACACACAGAATCTCACATTCTCCATCTCTGCTCAACATTCACACACACACACACAGAGGAAACTCAACACTCGCCAAACACTCTGTGAGCAGAGATTGGCTTTGATGAGGAAATAAAACTGTGCCTTCGGATCCTCCAGGAATGATCATTTTTGCAAGATTTACATTCAAGCATTTGGCAGACGTTTTACCCAAGGCAACTTAAATTACATTAAAGGTTTACTTGTGCATATTATTAATTCAGGCCATTGTGTCAAGTTCAAAATATTAATGCATTTTCTGTGTGTGTCACACTTACTGTATGCAAAGAAAAAAACAGTCCGAACAATCCCATAGTAATCTGGACAGAAATGTTAGTTTTAAAATATAAATGAATGCAGTTTCATGGTCATGTGATTGATTTCTCCTCCACTGGCAGGAGTGTCAGGCTTCATCTGTTCAGTCTGTGTCTCATTAAACTCTGGGGTCTTTACTGTAAGTGATGTGAACGGCTGATTCCCGTGTTACTAAACATTGAGCTGATTAAAGATTACAGCGGCTTTACTCCCTTACACACACACACACACACACACACACACACCTTATATCATCTGCCAGACATCTTATAAGTTTCTACTGTCCTACTTTTGCTTTCTGTTTTCTTTTAGTCTTTGTTTTTTATGTGGCCTCTGTCTCTATCAAAGTACATAGCACGATATTCAGTGATTGTAGTGATATATGGTTCAGTGATAGAAAGTTTTGATAAGATAATACACTGACAGTTCCTAAATTGTTACTGGGCTATTGTTATGTTGAATATTAATATGTATTTATGCATTTTCTCTAATGGCTTAAAGGGGTCATTTGTTGTTTTTTTGTTGTTGTTGTTTTTTGCCTAGTTGATTTAAAATGTTTAATGCAAGAATCAAAGATTTCATTAAATGAAAAGAAGAAATAATGCAATGATGCAATTTTAATGCAAGATGATCGCCTTCAATCAATGTGCAAATTTAATTCTATATAATTTAGCAGATTTTTTTTTCAGTTGTGTCCGTTTGAGAACAACTAAAATGAAATATTTTATGACTCGCCTTGCATACAGGTTTTCTATTATATATCAATCATTTGAAACCTTCATTACTTTTTTCCTTGCAAAAATGAATTCGATTGACTGCCCTTGCTTTCTCAGTGTGATTGACATGCATGTATGTGCTCTGAAGTATTTGTGTTTTCCAGAAGTGCTGATCTGCTGCTCACTACAGCTCACGCTGAACTCCTGTCATCTGTCACGTGTTTGTTTCACATAATTAGTTTTACTGCAGCAAAGTGACGTCAAAGATGAAGGTTCTCTGCTCAAAGACCTGATTAATCAATAATGAAACTGCCTTATTGAAAATGTGTCCATTTTCATTATGGATTTTTAGTGAGTTTTATCGAATAGTAGTGGCTGTCCTGCTATTTGTGTATCTATTTACATATTATATACATATTGCTTATATTTATATATTACTGTTCAATGGTTTGAGGCCAGTAAGATATTGAGATACTCAATATCTCAAGAAATTAATGCTTTTTTTTCATCAAGGAGGCAATAAATTGATCAAAAGCGACACATTTCTAATGTTATAAAAGAATTCTATTTCAAATAAATGCTGCTCTTTTGAACTTTCTATTTATCAAAGGATCATGAAAAATAGTTTTCACAAAAATATTGGGCAGCACAACTGTTTTCAACATTAATAATCAGAAATGTTTCTTGAGCAGCAAATCAGCATATTAGAATGATTTCTGAAGGATCACATGACGCTGAAGACTGGAGTAATGATGCTGAAAATTCAGGAATAAATTATATTGCGTGTGTGTGTGTGTGTGTGTGTGTGTGTGTGTGTGTGTGTGAAATATTGCATATATTTAGATGTAAATTGAGCACTTTTTAACTATTTGATAAATCTCAGGTATTACCCAAGTACAATTTAAGCACTTTTTTCATTTAACTTCTATCAGCATTCAGTTCTCCTGTGGCATTATGGGATATCAGCGGGTCTAGTGGTTGCAGCTGATGCAGTTTCTATTTTCACCGTTCTCTGTAGTGTGTGTGTATTTATAGTAGACTGTGTTGTGCAGCTGTGTGTCAGTCAGAGCCAGTTGATGAAATCTGGCCTCACAGGTTGGTTCAGGTGTTACATAACACTGATCCTGATGGACGCACCCTTCCTGTCCTCTGTCCTTTGTCCTCTGATCTCTGATCTCTGTGCAGAAGAACTAAATCAACAGCTCTCCGGTCAGCGGTGGTGGTCATCAGCGCTAATGATCCATCCTTAATGATTCGGCCGGCGTCTGCGGGGTTTGAATCATTTTCACAAGTCCGATTTTAATGACTTTGATTAACGATTCAGCCCAACCTTTGGACAGCAGTAATCTATCACAGTTGGAAGTGTGTGTGTGTGTGTGTGTGTGTGTGTGTGTGTGTGTGTGTGACTAATCAGCAGCGCCTCCGCGTGACCTTTAGTGATCCATTTACAGTGTGAGCTCTTTCACCGACTCATCAAACACACCTCCTCTGTATGTGTGCATATAAGAAATATAAAAACATTATTTAAGAAACAATTAATTAAGAAATGTATAGTTGACATTAATAATTTTATAATAGTCAGCTATTACTGTATAATTTAATTTAAGACAATTTTTCCAAGTAATTCTTTAAGTTAATATTCATTATATTAAACAAAAATTATAATAAATAAATTGCACACAACAGAACTAATTAAATAAACCACAGAACAAGGATGCAATTAAAGTCAACTGTACTTGAAGTGTTTTACAGTAACAACAGTATCAGTAAGCAATGTAAAAGGAAAGCACAAACAAACATACACACACACACATATACAACCCGAATGCCGTAAATGTTGGGACGTTTTTTAAATTTGAATAAAATGGAAACTAAAAGACTTTCAAATCACATGAGCCAATATTTTATTCACTGTAGAACATAGAGAACATAACAAATGTTTAAACGGAGAAATTTTACACTTTTATCCACTAAATGAGCTCATTTCAAATTTGATGCCTGCTACAGGTCTCAAAAAAGTTGGCACGGGGGCAACAAAGGGCTGAAAAATCAAGAAATTTTGAAAAGATTCAGCTGGGAGAACATCTAGCAACTAATTTAGTTAACTGTAACATGATTAGCTATAAAAGGGATGTCTTAGAGAGGCAGAGTCTCTCAGAAGTAAAGATGGGCAGAGGCTCTCCAATCTGTGAAAGAGTGTGTAAAAAGATTGTGGAATACTTTAAACACAACGTTCCTCAACGTAAAATTGCAAAGGCTTTGCAAATCTCATCATCTACAGTGCACAACATGAAACTGGAGAAAGCTCTGTGAGTAAGGGACAAGGATGAAGACCTTTGTTGGATGCCTGTGGTCTTTGGGCCCTCAGACGACACTGCATTACTCATCAGCATGATTCTGTCATTGACATTACTAAATGGGCCCAGGAATACTTCCAGAAACTACTGTCGGTAAACACAATCCGCCGTGCCATCTGCAGATGCCAACTAAAGCTCTATCATGCAAAAAGGAAGCCATATGTGAACATGGTCCAGAAGCGCCGTCATGTTCTGTGGGCCAAGGCTCATTTAAAATGGACTGTTTCAAAGTGGAAAAGTGTTCTATGGTCAGACGAGTCCAAATTTGACATTCTTGTTGAAAATCATGGGCGCCGTGTCCTACGGGCTAAAGACGAGGGAGACCTTCCAGCGTGTTATCAGCGTTCAGTTCAAAAGCCAGCATCTCTGATGGTATGGGGGTTCATAAATGCATGCGGTATGGCAAGCTTGCATGTTTTGGAAAGCACTATAAATGCTGAAAGGTATATAAAGGTTTTAGACCAACATATGTTCCCCTCCAGATGATGTGTATTTCAGCAGGACAATGCAAAACCACATACTGCAGCTATTACAACAGCATGGTTTCATAGTAGAAGAGTCCGGTGCTGAATTGGCCTGCCTGCAGTCCAGATCTTTCACCTATAGAGAACATTTGATGCATCATTAAACGAAAAATACATCAAAGACGACCACGACCTCTTCAGCAGCTGGAAACCTATATCAGGCAAGAATGGGACCAAATTCCAACACCAAAACTCCAGAAACTTATAACCTCGATGCCCAGACCTCTTCAAACTGAAATAAAAAGAAGAGGAGATGCTACACCATGGTAAACAACTATTTTGAGACCTGTAGCAGGCATCAAGTTTGAAATGAGCTCATTTTGTGCATAAAATTGTAAAATTTCTCAGTTTAAACATTTATGTTATTTATGTTCTATTGTGAATAAAATATTGGCTCATGTGATTTGAAATTCTTTGTTTTCATTTTATTCAAATTTAAAAAATGTCCCAACTTTTCTGGAATTCGGGTCGTATATACACACATAAAGATCAATAAGATGTCCTTTATGTATTAAAGCCCATTTCTGCCATAGACAAATAATACAAATAAAAAGGGTAATTGCAACTTTTTATCTCACAATTCAGGCTTTTTTCTCACAATTCTAAGTTTAAATCCTGCAAATCTGTTTTTTTTTCTCTCTCTCTCTCATTAAAATTAAATTTTAAAAAAATTCTCACAATTCTGACATTTTCTTCATAATTCTGAGATTTGTTTGTTTTGTTTTTTTAGAAAAAGTAAAAAAATAAAATAAAAAAAAATATTTTTTTTTTATGCCAAGGAATCAAGCTTCTATACTTATACTCACCAAGGCTGCATTTATTTAATCAGAATTACTGTAATATTGTGAAATATTACAATGTAAAATAGCTGTTAGAAGTATACTTCAGTATGGACTTATTGAGCTTTGACGGCATCAGTGCTGGTGCGTCTGACAGCCCTTGTTAGGAGTGTCTGATTGAATTAGTTGTGCCTATTGTAAGTCTGAGCTGTTTCTGGCTCTTTTGTTCACTTCCTGTTTCATTGGGCGGCTCAGATCTGCAGCTTTACTAATGAAGATGTGAATATACAATGACAGGCCAAATTGCTCTTCGCTGCAGGTGAAAGGAGACACGGATCAGGAAGGAAAGGCGTGTGTGTGTGTGTGTGTGTGTGTTTATGGCTCAGAATTCCCCAAACGTCTCTCCTTCACACCAGGTTTTTCCTGCTCTTGTACCTACTGTATTTCCGTAGTAAGAAAAGAACAGTAAGTGAATTTGAGAGCTGCTCATCCTGTTATATTCTCTCTCAGTGTCTAAATGAAATCTCAGTGCTTTTGTTCTGTAATGCAGAGAGCGTGGCATTGATTTCACTTGTGTGTCCTGTAGCCAGTGCTGAGAGACTAAATGTGGATATTTTGAGTGTTAATAATATACAGTATATTGCTTTCTGTTCATTGGTATAGTTATTACTATCTTAATTAAAATTCTTAAATAATATTGGTAAATTATAATATACTTTTTAGACCAGCAGAACTATGTTTGTTGTTTACTAACATTTATTTATTTTTATTTTTTTAAAATAATAATTATGTTTTCAGATATGTACATGTTGTACTTCATAGCAAACAGTAATGGGATTATTATTTATTTATTTATATAATAATATTTTAAATTGATATTTATTGTTAATATATTTAAATACATATCTAGAAGTAGTTAATGTTAATTAATTTTAATTAATTAATTTTAATTTAGTTAATTTTAATTTAATCCAATTTTTATTTTCATTT
Organism: Onychostoma macrolepis; assembly: GCF_012432095.1. Lineage (NCBI taxonomy): Eukaryota > Metazoa > Chordata > Actinopteri > Cypriniformes > Cyprinidae > Onychostoma > Onychostoma macrolepis. The sequence continues at coordinate 42,211,715 of NC_081159.1, read as the reverse complement.
ATTTATTCATTTATTTGACCTTTTTTAATATTATGAAAAAAAATTATTTTATCTGCACATGTATTTACTAGTATCTGTTACGATTACATAAGTTAATTCAGTCATTAATGTGCAGATTCTCATTAATGTTAAGGGTGTTGGCATAAAAATGTTGTCCTTTGGTGTTGTGGCCTCTTAAAGTGGATGTTCAGATGGGTCAGGATATTTTTTGGCTGTAGCACCAGCGACGCTTCATTACTCTGATTTGGCATCAAGGGTTCATCCAGTACAGACACACTCACTGAGAGCCAAACCTGGCCCCTGTCCTGGGCCCCGTCTCTCTCTTATGGCCCATCTGCCCCTCGGGGATGGACATGAGCCAATCACAAGCTAAGTAAGTCTCCCCAAAAAAGAACCAATCAGCCGCGAGCTCAGTTGACTCACTGGTGAGAAAGAATGACTCCAGACAAATGACTAAATACTTTGGCAGACTAGCGGTAATGCTGTAATTGTATGTATGTATACGGGTGTGTGTGTATATATTTAAATAGGTATAAAATAGAAAATATAATTATAAAAATATAAAATAATGCACTCAGAAATACAGATATTTCATTTAATTTCAACATTAAAAAAATTGTTTTCTAATTTTCTATTTTAGAATATACTGTATGTGTGTGTGTGTGTGTGTATATATATATATATACACAGTGGGTACGGAAAGTATTCAGACCCCCTTACATTTTTCACTCTTTGTTATATTGCAGCCATTTGCTAAAATCATTTTTTTCCCTCATTAATGTACACACAGCACCCCATATTCACAGAAAAACACAGAATTGTTGACATTTTTGCAGATTTATTAAAAAAGAAAAACTGAAATATCACATGGTCCTAAGTATTCAGACCCTTTGCTGTGACACTCATATATTTAACTCAGGTGCTGTCCATTTCTTCTGATCATCCTTGAGATGGTTCTACACCTTCATTTGAGTCCAGCTGTGTTTGATTATACTGATTGGACTTGATTAGGAAAGCCACACACCTGTCTATATAAGACCTTACAGCTCACAGTGCATGTCAGAGCAAATGAGAATCATGAGGTCAAAGGAACTGCCTGAAGAGCTCAGAGACAGAATTGTGGCAAGGCACAGATCTGGCCAAGGTTACAAAAAAAATTCTGCTGCCCTTAAGGTTCCTAAGAGCACAGTGGCCTCCATAATCCTTAAATGGAAGACGTTTGGGACGACCAGAACCCTTCCTAGAGCTGGCCGTCCGGCCAAACTGAGCTATCGGGGGAGAAGAGCCTTGGTGAGAGAGGTAAAGAAGAACCCAAAGATCACTGTGGCTGAGCTCCAGAGATGCAGTCGGGAGATGGGAGAAAGGCTTTATGGCAGAGTGGCCCGACGGAAGCCTCTCCTCAGTGCAAGACACGTGAAAGCCCGCATGGAGGACTCCAAGATGGTGAGAAATAAGATTCTCTGGTCTGATGAGACCAAGATAGAACTTTTTGGCCTTAATTCTAAGCGGTATGTGTGGAGAAAACCAGGCACTGCTCATCACCTGTCAGCCTGGAGGGGATCTGCAAGGAGGAATGGCAGAGGATCCCCAAATCCAGGTGTGAAAAACTTGTTGCATCTTTCCCAAAAAGACTCATGGCTGTATGAGATCAAAAGAGTGCTTCTACTAAATACTGAGCAAAGGGTCTGAATACTTAGGACCATGTGATATTTCAGTTTTTCTTTTTTAATAAATCTGCAAAAATGTCAACAATTCTGTGTTTTTCTGTCAATATGGGGTGCTGTGTGTACATTAATGAGGAAAAAATATGAACTTAAATGATTTTAGCAAATGGCTGCAATGTAACAAAGAGTGAAAAATGTAAGGGGCTCTGAATACTTTCTGTACCCAGTGTATTGTATGTATGTGTGTATATATATATATATATATATATGTATATATATATATGTATATGTTAGGGATAATCAACGGCTAGCTGTGCATTAAACGATTTGAATGCACGACGTGGAGGCGAAGAACCACCCGACGCGCAGCACAGCGTCCCTAATAGTAGCAAATATATTTAACATAGATTGAAATGTGTGTGTGTGTGTGTGTGTGTAGGCTATATATATAAATGACACAAAGGAGACATGATTATCGCTTTTGCTCTTATGTTAATTTTTGTAAATGTAAATAATATTTTGATCATGACATTGATTTTGATTTTTCTCATTGGTTTAGCAGCGCCAAAACATTAGTGCGAGAATCCTGATGCTTTCCTAAAAGCTCATTTTTGTCATTTCTTTTATTTAAAATTAATTTTCTTTCAATTAACTGGGATGAAGCACGAAGGCATGTAATGATATTTCAGGACACTGTTGGAGCGTGGACTACATTAAACCAGAGAACTGAAAAGCGCATGCAGGACTGTCAATATCTTCCAACACCTAGTGAACAACCTCTATAAGCAGAGTTTTAAGTGCACTAGTAAGGCAGCTCATATGTGTGTGTGTGTGTGTGTGTGTGTGTGTGTGTGTGTGTGTGTTAATTAGTGGACTTGAGCTGTTTGTCAGCGCTATGATGAAAAGTGAGTGAAAGCCTGTCAGTGCTTTACCCGTTTATAGACCCGTGTGTGTGAGAAAGATTGGACACGTCCCATCATCCATCACTGTCTGCATTTTACCCACTTAATGATTTCAGACGCAAAGAGTATGGATTGAATGAGTTTAAAAATAGAAAACAGATAAAAGTAGGAATCAGCAGCCAGTAAATGGAGGAAACTGCTCTGAGCAGAAGAGAGAAGTAGTCTTCTTATTATTAAGAGAGAAGTTTCTTGTGTGTGTGTGTGTGTGTGTGTGTGTGTGTGTGTAACTCCCACACATCTTGAGGTTTGACATGTGCAATAAAGTCATTCTTTTCATAAAGAAATAGTTGACAATGTGTGTAGATTTTGTGATTTAGACTTTCCGCCCATCAGAAAGTACTGTTAATTATTTTTGATTATGCATATGCAGTTGTGATGTCGGGTGAAGTCATTTCACCTTTAGCCGTGCTTTTCTGTTGCCATGGTGACTCGGTGAGGATGGTTGTGTTAAATGAGGGAAATGCTGCAATCATGATAATGGTTGTTGTAATTGCAATCCACCGTACGGGAATGGAATACAATAATTAGTTGTTTTCTCACAAATTACTAGTTTAGCAACATTATTATTCTTGTAATTATAGTGGAGAGAAGATTCAAGTCATTAGTTTTAGGGACATTTATTTAATTAGTCCCTAAAACTAAAGCAAGAGTCACATATATGTTTATTTCTTAAATAAATAACATTTTATTATTTAATTAATATGTATAATAATTTATAAATGTGTATATTTAATATAAATATTAATAAATATCTACTAAGATTTAATACTAAGATTGAATAAATATATTTAATCTAATATTTAATTATGTTAAAGAAATTATGTTCCAAACCCGTAAAAGCTTCGATTGTCTTCGGAACACAATTTAAGATATTTTGGTGGCTTGTGACTGTCCCACAGACTGCCGAATTGAAGAAACGAATTGTTGAATAAAGTCGTTTTTTTTCTCTTTGCGTACAAAAAGTATTCTCGTCGCTTCATAACGTATCGGTTGAACTACTGATGGCAGATGGACTATTTTGGCGATGTCTTTCATACTTTTCTGGACCTTGACAGTGTTAATTGTTTGGCAGTCAATAGGACAGTCACAAGCCTCCCGGTTTTCATCCAAAAATATATTAAATTGTGTTCTGAAGACGAACGAAGCTTTTACAGGTTTGGAACGACATGGGGGTAAGTGATTAATGACAAAATTTTCATTTTGGGCTGGAGCATTCCTTTAATAACTTTTATTTAAAAAATTAATACTTCAATTCGGCAAGTATTAATTAAATCAATCAAAAGTGACAATAAAGGCATTTATGAGGTTACAAAAGATTTCTATTTCAAATAAATGCCGTTATGAAAATGATTTCTGAAGGATCATGTGACTCTGAAGAAAGACTGGAGTGATGATGCTGAGAATTCAGCTTTGATCACAGCAATTCAAATAGAAAACGGTTCTTTTAAATTCTAATAATACTTCCCAATATTACTGTTTTACTGAATTTTTTTTGTTGAGTGAAAAGCCTTAGTGTCACTTTTGACCTAAAAGCTACAGTAATGCATCAAACAGCTTTCTCCTTATGATCTCAGACAGCTGTCAGTCTCGTCATCCTTCTCAGAAGACACTGAAAGGTCACTGTTCAAACGTTTTCTGTTCTTGTCCTTGCAGAAGTTGGCAGCCGAGTGTCAGAGCGCGGGATACAGCGGCACTCTGATCCCGTATAAGTGTGATTTGTGCAACGAGGAAGAGATTCTGTCCATGTTCTCGGCCATCAAGACGCTGCATCAGGGAGTGGACGTGTGCATCAACAACGCCGGTCTGGCTCACAACGAACCGCTGCTCAGCGGAAGGACAGACGGCTGGAGGAATATGATCGATGTGAGTTAGAAGCACACATATCATTACTCTTGCTGTCTATATAGACAGCATCCCGACCGACTGATTTGTGTGACTTGAGGAGACTTGCAGTGTTGCTGCCCACTTTTCCGAGCAGTCGTTGTGTCTTAAAATGCTGCCTACGGTTTAAAACGGCTATGGAAAGGTCACACTTTTATCCATCGTTTTTGCATATTTAATTTGCGCTCACCTCTTCAACTCTCTTTTTTTAAGCACTTCATCAAGTGCGGTTAAATGAACTGCTGTAGGCACTCAAACAGCACTTCATTTATTTGTTTACCGCAGTTCTGCTCTCACTCAAAACCACTTTCCCTAACTGAACAGCGGCTTGAGCGACAGAAGCTGTTGCCCGTGCAATGTGCATCTGCAATGCCAAGGTCATGGGTTCGATTCCTTGGGAGTGCATTAAATGATAAAGTGTAAACCTTCAATGCAATGTAAGTCGCTTTGTCTGCCAAATGCATGAATGTAGATGCAACAACTAACAGTTTCATTGCATTGCGTTCTGAGTGAGTTTGATTGATGTATTGACATCTGGAACCTTCATTTTCCTTTCCTTTCCTTTCTCATTAACCCATTTTACCCCTTAATTGCCACATTACCATTTGTCTTTTTTCCTATACTATGCACTGTATTTTTTATTCATTTGATTATTTTCATATTAATACTAAAAGAGTATTGGTTTATTTAAGGTAAAGTGCTTTGTACAGGCCCTTCTGGGATTTTCACTTTCTCAGCATTTCTGATCTCTTGTAATATTTACGTGAGCTTGATGTTTGTAGGTGGACGATACTGACGGACCGCTCACTTATATAACACACGATCACTGCACCAAAACAAGCTTTTAATCTTTGCAGGATAGGGACAGCTTCAACAGAATACTGTCCAGTCGTATATTTATTTACTTTATGATTTTTACTAATATTTTTAATTAGCATTTAGTTTCATTTTCATTTATTTTGTTATGTGCTTTCGTTTTTTATTTGTATTTTATTTATAAAATAATATTTTTATTTATTTAGATATTTTATTTAGAATTTTCCAAAGTATTTTTAATTTAGTGTAATTTTATTTTTTTGTTTTGTTTCAGTTCAGTTTTTAGTACTTCAACTTAAACATATTTCAGTTAGATGCCGAGGCAATATTTTCATGTAGTATAAGTTAAATCACTAAAATTACTAAAACGAAAAAATGTATTTTATTTTATTATAATATGCCTTATAATAAAAAAATCTTAAATTAAATTTTGACTTTTCATCTCACGTTTCTGAATTTATATCTCCCATTTTCTTGTAATTCCGAGTTTACATCTTGCAAGTCTGTTTGTTGTTGTTGTTGTTGTTGTTTTGTTTCTGCCACAGCAAAAAACTTTAAGTCTCACAATTCTGACTTTTTCCTCCATAATTGTGAGAAAAAAGTCCAATTTTATCTTATTTAAATTTTTAATTTTAGTAAACGTTAACAACACTGGTCAAAATAGGCTTCCTTTTCTTTATGCAAAATAAAAATTCTCATTTTCTTTTTTTTAAACTGTTTTTGCTCTGCATTGCTTTTACTTGCCTTGTATTCAAGGCATACATTTCATCAGTTCATGCTTTCCTTGGGAATTGAACCCATGACCTTGGCGTTGCTAGCGCCATGCATCACTGCTTCAGCTTCAAGAAAGATTTTGTGCTAAAATATGTTCTAGACATGATCTGGATCTTTATAATCCAATCATACACCATCTGTCTTCCTGTGCAGGTCAACATACTCGCTCTGGCCATCTGCACGCGTGAGGCCTACCAGTCCATGAAGGAGAGACACGTGGATGACGGACACATCATCAACATCAACAGGTACTGCGCTTTACTGCTTGAGTTGTTTAACAGCAGAAATGTGCTGCTGCACACACTCATCCGAGGCTGTTGTTGATGATCTCTCGGCAGTATGGGGGGTCACAGGATGGTGCCCAGCGCTGACGAACACTTCTACTGTGCCACTAAATACGCTGTGACCGCTATGACAGAGGGACTGAGACAAGAGCTACGGGAGGCCAAAACACACATCCGAGCCACGGTGAGCCTGTATGCACACACGCACACATGCACGCTTATTATAGTTAACTAAAACCATAAAAACACATGTTGTTACTTGAAATAAAATAAACCTTAACTAAAATAAAATATTTAAAAAACTTATTTTATTTCAGCTAGTTGCCAAGTTAATGTTACTCGTGTACTAAACTTGATGTACTAAAATAACTAAAACTGAAATAAAAATAATGAAAACTTTGTACAGATATTTAAAAAACTAATAAAGATCATAAAGACGCACAATAAAATGTCTAAAGCTTTAACTAAAATTAAAATAAAGACAAAATATAAACATTAAAAACTAATTCAAATTATGAATAAAAACTACAATAGTATCTTAAGGATTATAAAATAACTAAAATAATTTCCAAACTCCAAAGAGTTGCTGAAAAGCTAATAATTAATTGAAACATAAAAAGGAAAAACTACAAAACAATTAATTTTAAAATAAAACACTTATTTAAAAAAAGCTGTTTACGTGCATGTCTTTTTACCAATAACCAGCAACAGAGAACTGTGAATATGCAAATGTGTTGTTAAATTATTGAATAACTGAATGAATGAATGAATAGTTTCAGATGACAAAAAAACATTTGTAAACCCCCAAGATTAAAGTAAAAAAAAAATATATATATATATATATATATATATATATATATATATATATATATATATATATATATATATATATATATGAGTAAATAATTAAGTAGATATTTAGGTCAAATGGTTTTAGATGACAAAATAGTTTGTAAACCTGTAAGAATAAAAAAAATGTTTTTTTGAATTAATATACATATTTTAGGTCAAATGATTTCGAATGACAAAATAGTTTGTGAACTCCATCACCAGATAACTAGTTGTTTTAACATTACACATCAGCTGAGGAAAAGGTCTAATATTCTTTCCTTAATTATTTTTTCATTAATTTTTATGTTTTTTGTTTTTTTGGTTGGCTATTAATTAATGTCAACCAATAGTCAAAGATTTGTTGAATTACTGCTTAAATTGCTGTTGTAGATGAGTTAACATGGTAATTTAACGCCAGTTCATGTAATAAAAGTTCCAGCAATAATAACAAAAAACAATAGATTTGAAAAGGCTAATGGCTGTTCCATGTGTTCAGCATTGTCATATTTATTAACCTATCAGCTTTCCTTTTCTCCTAGTGTATATCACCTGGAATAGTGGAAACTGAATTTGCCTTCCGGCATCACAACAGCGATCCGGAGAGAGCTGCAGCCGTTTATGAAAGTATAAAGGTAAACAGATTGTGTGCGTGACGTGTCTCTTTATACGAGTGTGCTGTTTAACTGCTTCACAGCTGTTTGTCTTCAACAGTGTTTGAAAGCAGAAGACATCGCCAGTGCCGTCACGTACGTCCTGAGCGCGCCTGCTCATGTTCAGGTGAGTCCACAACAAACACATACACTACCAGTGAGAAATGTTCCTTGAGCAGCAAATCAGCATATTAGAGTGATTTCTGAAGGATCATGTGACACTGAAGACTGGAGTAATGATGCTGAAAATACAGCTGCACATCACAGAAATAAATTACATTTTACTATATGTTGAAATATACAACAGTTATTTTACATAGTAATTGTAAAATTGTGGATCAATGATTTTTTCTGGGTGTTTTCTGGGACAGACACTTTCCATTCCTTTTTTATTTTATAACATTATCAAGTTCAAATTCATTTATTGACTACAAAGTCGAAAGTTTTTCCAACTTTCTCTTCAAAACCTAAAAAATGTCAGTATCAATTATTTGATAAATAGCAAACATGTCAAACAAATATAATGTTGTACCAAAACCATGTGTAGTTTTAAAACCAGATCTTTATTTCAGGAGCAAAATGTTTTCAGAAAAACAAAAGATTTAAAGGAATAGTTCACCCAAAAATGAAAATTTGAAATGAAAACGTACTCACCCTCAGGCCATCCAAGATATAGATGAGTTTGTTTCTTCATCAGATTTGGAAAAACGTAGCGTTACATCACCTGCTCACCAGTGAATGGGTGCCGTCAGAATGAGAGTCAAAACAGTTGATAAAAACATTGCAATAATCCACATCACTCCAGTCCATCAGTTAACGTCTTGTGAAAACAAAAGCTGCGTGTTAGTAAGAAACAAATCCATTATTAAGATGCCTTAACTTCAAACCATCACTTCTGGCTAAAATATAAGTCCATAATCCATAATAACGCTTCCTCCAGTGAAAAAAGTCCATCTCCTCACATCAAAATCCACTCACATATTTGTTTAGAGCCGTTTTGGCTTGTAAATGGTGCAGATTTCTCTCTGATTCAGACCACTGTTTACTGGAGGAAGCAATATTATGGATAGAGGACTCGTATTTTAGCCAGAAATTTAAGTTAAAAATGTCTTGATATTGGATTTGTTTTGGGGTTTTTTTTACAAACATGCAGCTTTTAACTTTACAAGATGTTAACTGATGGACTGGAGTGGTGTGGATTATTGTGATGTTTTTATCAGCTGTTTGGACTCTCATTCTGACGGCACCCATTCACTGCAGAGCATCCATTGCTGAGACACTGATGCAATGCTACATTTCTCCAAATCTGATGAAGAAACAAACTCTTCTCCATCTTGAATGGCCTGAGGGTGAGTACACATTCATTTTTGGCTTAACTTTAAGTTTTCAAGTAGTCATAGGTGATCTGTTATGATGTGAGTAGACCAATATCCTGTCCGATCGTTGACTAGGATCCATGTGCTGATCTTCAGACAGCAGGGAGACAGACAAATCAAATCACAGCACTATCACACTCATCACCTGCTGATCGATCTGTATTAAATTTGTCTAACTGAATGAACGCATTGCTCTCTCTCTCTGTCTCTGCCGCTGTAGATCGGGGACGTGCAGATGCGGCCGGTGGAGCAAGTGTCATAGGAACGGATCGGGAACGGGACGACACCTGCTGGGCACAAATATGTATAACACCTTGTTTTAAAGAACTGATTGAAGGGAATTGGTTTGGGTTTGCAGATCGGATCAAATCGGAGACGGCGGCGCTGTGTGGCTCGAGCTGATGCGGCGCTCAGACGCTCGACAGCGAGCCGGAGAGCGAGATTACCTTGGTTTAAATTCACAGATGTACACAGTCTGCTAACGTCTCAAATATAAGGGGAAACTTTCAGGCTTTTCTAAAAACACATGACGTCAGAAACTGGAACAAAAGAACGAAGATTTAATGTGTGTTACTGTCTGATACGGTCACGTGAGACCGATTATACCGAGACCAGTACGCCATGAATTGCACATCATTTTTGGTCTTTTATTTTATTTTTATTTTTTTTTAGGTCATATTACATATCTGTTTTAAGAGTGTGGCGATAAGAAACAGTCGCTCGGTGCCGGTTGAGGTGATGTTAATTACTGTATTAATTTTTTCATGAGTATTCTAACTTGAATTGTATGTAGATGTGGTTCTCATACCTATGACAGCTGCTGTTCGTTTGAAGCGGTGAAACGAAATCAGTGCAGGATTTTCATGAGAAAGAAACCCGTTTGACTGCAGTCACACTCTGAATCAGAAACCGGATGAGAAATGTTGGTTTTACATTGAACTTTCACTGAATGAAAGGCACGACACTGGCTTCTTTCATTGGAAAATAAGTACGGAAACACTGTAGTGAGGACTTGAAAAGAAATAATAGTTGATATAATTAATTCTTACTGATTAAAGGTGATTATGATTATTGATTATGGATAAATTCCTTTACCTTTTGCTGTATGTCACCTCTACATCTCAAAACAATCCAAAACTTGATTTCTTTGTGTTTCTTTTCTATTAAAATTGTCATATTGTTAATATTTGGGAAACTACCCTTCATTTCACCAGTGGAAGCTTAAATTAAATTAAATCATATGAAATAAATCAAATTCAATACTTGAATATCCTGAAACCTGTTTAGAACTTGTCCAGTTCACATTCACAATAAAATTAAGATATGTTGTGACATTATTTTCATGACAATTTAGAAAACAGTTCTCATTTCTCTAATAATAATAATAATAATAATAATCATTAAAATTGGGTATTTAAAAATAATGTCATTTTGCCTGTTTGCATATTTTGTTTTTTAAAAATATACTTTTTTTTTTTCTTTTTTAACAGTAATTACAAACGACATATTTTTGTTGGTAGTATTTGTTTCACTGCTTTTATGTATATTTAAATTAAAAATAATTATAAGTTTATTTAATACAATAAAACTATTACTTAATATTTTTAATTGTTATTACAATAATATCACAATGATAAATATGTGTGCTTGGTGACATTATTTTCCCACAATTAATTACCATAATCCAAAAAGACTCTATTAAAATAGAGTATTTATAAAATTATTATATTACCTGTTTGCTTTTAAGCATATCTTGTTTGTTTTTGTGTTTATTTTTCTAATAAATGGCAACAAATTACTACATTATTAATACATTTCAGATGTAGAGTATTTAATATTGTTGCACTGCCTTTATGCAGATTTAAATTAAAATAATCAGTAATGTTTTAATGTAATGCAGTAAAACAATTACTTAATGTGCTTAATTGTAATTAAAATAATGTCACAATGAAAAATCATTATGCTCCTAAAAAGAGGCATAATTTTCTTATTTCTTTAGTTTTTAGGGTGAAATGTACATGTACATGTTTTCTTGAGATTCGCTCATTTGAATTGAGATCTTAGCCGTAAATTTACAGCAGGTTGGGAACAAAGAACAAAGTCTTAATCTGAAGGTATTCTGAAATGTACCTGTTATAATGTATAAATCTACATGAACTATTATTGGTTTGTATATTTTTAGCATGAATTAATTCTGAATTCGCATGAATGTCAGGTTTAATGCTTAAGAAACTGAAGATGTCCAAAATAAGGAGCTCCTGCTGTAAAGGAGAGCAAAGCGGCCAGTCGTTGAGTGCATTGAGGGTGAAGTTCACTGCATGGACCCTGCCTGAGCGAGGGTTTATCTCATGTTGGACTGTTGTTCAGTCATCACGCCCATAAAGGTAAAACCAAACACCTGCTAATGAGAATAAAAGCATTATGGGCACAAAAAATGACTATTTTGGGCTCTTTTTTGTGTCTTTGACTGTAAAACAGTCTTTAATTTGACTGATATCAGCATGAAATCCTATGCCACTGCTCTGCAATGCATCATACAGTAAACTGTAAAAGTCTTAAACCCTAAATAGGTTATTTCTGTCACTTATGAGATGAAAAAAAAGTTAAGATTTAGGCCAATATTTCAGATTTTCACTGATCCAGTAAATAATCCTCAGATGGTGTTGCTGGTTTTGATCAGTCTGGTTTAGGCCTGTTCTAGTCCAGTGATCCAGTGGCAGTTCATTATTTGGTCTGGATTGGTGGTTTGTCAGATAGAGGTACGATGGAGCTGATGATGGCGATGTTGGGAATCACCTCCATAATGGCTCCTTTCTGCTGGTAATACGGGCTCTCGGAGTCATCGTCCAGAGAAAACGGCGTGATGGACTTTTTTAGTCTCTGAAACAAAAGATAGAAACACAAAAAACAGAAATATTTATTATAATTTAATATTTTAAATAATAATGCTAATATATATTTTGATTTGGCTGGTTCTTCAAAATCACTATACTGAAAAATAACTTTGTAAGATTTTCACTCATAAATTTCTGGTAAATTTACAAAGAAATAGCAAGTAATACATTGAGTTACACATGAAATTTTGAAATACAAAAATTGAAATAGTATTTTCTTGTAAAACATACTTTTTTAACAGTGTACATCAAAAGTTTGGGGTCAGTAAGGTTTTTTACTTTTTTTTCTGAAGAAATTCAATCAATACATTGTAAATCATATTTCATAATATTCAATATTTAATTTTAATTTAAAAAAATGTCAGTATTTGTCTTTATAAAATTATCTTGGCAAAATTGGTTTTGATTGCGGAGTAAATTACACTTGCAATTTTGTTTAGAAATACTAAAAATCAATTGTTGGAAGGGCAAAAATATTAAAGTTGGGCTTAGTATTATATTAAGTCTAATGCTGCTGTCTCCGTATTTAATCGTTTTTGATTATATAAATATTTATATATTCTGCATATCAGGAACTAAACGGGTACAGGTGCATCTCAATAAATTATAATGTCGTGGAAAAGTTCATTTATTTCAGTAATTCAACTCAAATTGTGAAACTTGTGTATTAAATAAATTCAATGCACACAGACTGAAGTAGTTTAAGTCTTTGGTTCTTTTAATTGTGATGATTTTGGCTCACATTTAACAAAAACCCACCAATTCACTATCTCAACAAATTAAAATACTTCATAAGACCAATAAAAAAAACATTTTTAGTGAATTGTTGGCCTTCTGGAAAGTATTAATTTACTGTAAATGTACTCAATACTTGGTAGTGGCTCCTTTTGCTTTAATTACTGCCTCAATTTGGCGTGGCATGGAGGTGATCAGTTTGTGGCACTGCTGAGGTGGTATGGAAGCCCAGGTTTCTTTGACAGTGGCCTTCAGCTCATCTGCATTTTTTGGTCTCTTGTTTCTCATTTTCCTCTTGACAATACATCATAGATTCTCTCTGGGGTTCAGGTCAGGCAAGTTTGCTGGCCAGTCAAGCACACCAACACCATGGTCATTTAACCAACTTTTGGTGCTTTTGGCGTGTGGGCAGGTGCCAAGTCCTGCTGGAAAGTGAAATCAGCATCTTTAAAAAGCTGGTCATCAGAAGGATGCATGAAGTGCTCCAAAATTTCTTGGTAAACGGGTGCAGTGACTTTAGTTTTCAAAAAACACAATGGACCAACACCAGCAGATGACATTGCACCCCAAATCATCACAGACTGTGGAAACTTAACACTGGACTTCAAGCAACTTGGGCTCTGAGCTTCTCCACCCTTCCTCCAGACTCTAGGACCTTGGTTTCCAAATGAAATACAAAACTTGCTCTCATCTGAAAAGAGGACTTTGGACCACTGGGCAACAGTCCAGTTCTTCTTCTCCTCAGCCCAGGTAAGACGCCTCTGACGTTGTCTGTGGTTCAGGAGTGGCTTAACAAGAGGAATACGACAACTGTAGCCAACTTCCTCGACACGTCTGTGTGTGGTGGCTCTTGATGCCTCGACCCCAGCCTCAGTCCATTCCTTGTGAAGTTCACAAAAATTCTTGAATCGATTTTGCTTGACAATCCTCATAAGGCTGCGGTTCTCTCGGTTGGTTGTGCATCTTTTTCTTCCACACTTTTTCCTTCCACTCAACTTTCTGTTAACATGCTTGGATACAGCACTCTGTGAACAGCCAGCTTCTTTGGCAATGAATGTTTGTGGCTTACCCTCCTTGTGAAGGGTGTCAATGATTGTCTTCTGGACAACTGTCAGATCAGCAGTCTTCCCCGTGATTGTGTAGCCTAGTGAACCAAACTGAGAGACCATTTTGAAGGCTCAGGAAACCTTTGCAGGTGTTTTGAGTTGATTAGCTGATTGGCATGTCACCATATTCTAATTTGTTGAGATAGTGAATTGGTGGGTTTTGTTAAATGTGAGCCAAAATCATCACAATTAAAAGAACCAAAGACTTAAACTACTTCAGTCTGTGTGCATTGAATTTATTTAATACACAAGTTTCACAATTTAAGTTGAATTACTGAAATAAATGAACTTTTCCACAACATTCTAATTTATTGAGATGCACCTGTATAATTATTATTATGCAAAATCCAACTTTTATTCAGCTTGCAATATGCATTTAGTGATATGCATTTAAAATATGCATAAACTGATATGCATTTAGTCCCTGATTATTCATTAAATTTACTAAATTTTTTAAGGAAAGTGGTTGCAATCAATTTTTTTAGCTACATTTAAATAAACAAATTCAGTTGACTAACTTTCACCAAAATTTGTTTATTTAAATGTAGCCAAAATAAATTGATTGCAACCACTTACCTTAAAAAAAAATAGTAAATTCAATTAATCTTTTTTTTTTTTTTTCAGTGAAGGACGCATTAAAATGATCAAAAGTGACAGTAAAGACATTTATAACATTACAAAAGATTTATATTTCAAATAAATGCTGTTCTTTTGAACTTTCCATTCATCAAAGAATCCTGACAAATAAAATGTATTAATGTTTCCATATAAATATGAACTGTTTTCAACACTGATAATAATAGAAAATGTTTCTTGAGCAGCGAATCAGCAGATTAGATTGATTTCTGAAGGATCACGTGACACTGAAGATGCTGAAAATTCAGCTTTTATCACAGGAATAAATTACATTTTACAATATATTAAAATAGAAATCATGTCTTTTAAATTGTAACAATATCAAAATTTTTACTGCATTTTTGAACAAATAAAATGAAAAAATAAAGTGAAAATAAGAGATTTTTTTTTTTTAAGCTTTAGAAATTTTACAGACCTCAAACTTCTGAACGGATGTCTATACCAATGGTTCCAGCCAATAACTCATGACATTTCCCTCCCAAAGCATAAACGGAGAGGCTGTAAAGTACCTCAGTGAAGGATCCGGGCAGAACCCAGAGCGTGTGCACGGCTGCTAGAGGAATCCAGATGATGGACGCCAAAGCGATGAGCCATCCCACACCCTGAGCCCACGGCGGGTAAACGTAATCCTCATAACGCGCTGGCTTAAACTGAATCACCGAGAACACCAGGATAACCTGAGAGACACAGAAATGCATTTCAATTCTAACACCAATCCAGGCTGGGGTTTCAGACCAACCACTGTGTCAGAAACAGTGTGACGAGCGCACTCACGGTTATCAAGACAGGACAAATGACCCACCAGCAGACCCTGAAGAAAATGTTGGGTCTCTTTCCCGTCATCTCCAGTAGATTACTGGACAGACGCTTTACACCTGTTAAAATGAGACATTTAGCAATTTTGTTCCATGCTTGATGAAATAGTTCAAAGGTGGCACTATGTCTGTAGAGACAGACATATTATTAATCAAATGTTAGTCTCTCACCGTAGAGCCAACAAACACCAATCACCTCAAAAAAGGCCAGGAACATGATGGACACGATAGCCGTATAATGATCCATCAGCTGGAACACATAGATCCCCACCTGAGCCGAAAGATCAGCGTTGACAGATGTTATCAGAACTTTTTCATAATACATCCTCGCTTTACAGCCACAACTGAATCCATAATGTTTTTTTTAATCAATATAATTGAAAAAGATGTTTTAAAATATCAATGCAAATGTCATCTATTTGAAAGAAATATAGCAATTAAGCCCAAAGACAGCGAGAGGAAAAAAAGATCAATTGCAGCATTTGATTGATATTTTGCATGTATAAGCATATTAGAAATGCAAAGTCGGCAACACCAAAGCTCCAAAAGTATCAAAGAAATTTATTAAAAAAAATTCACATAGTGTTTTACATTCCGAGCACGCAGGCTCTTCATCAGACAAATGAACAACACTGATATGCCTCTCTTTATACCTCCAGGTGATCAAAGGTCACATGACCTAACACCATATTACCATAATAATAATAATAATACCCCAACAAATAAACCAAAACAATAACACATCAGTCAAGAAAAAAAGAAAGAAACGAAAAACAGAACATATAAATTTGTTTTTCTTTTCTTTTCTTTCTTTTTTTCTTGACTGATGTGTTATTGTTTTGGTTTATTTGTTGGGGTATTATTATTATTATTATTATGGTAATATGGTGTTAGGTCATGTGACCTTTGATCACCTGGAGGTATAAAGAGAGGCATATCAGTGTTGTTCATTTGTCTGATGAAGAGCCTGCGTGCTCGGAACGTAACACACTATGCAAATTTTTTAAAATAAATTTCTTTGATACTTTTGGAGCTTTGGTGTTGCCGACTTTGCATTTCTAATATTCTACTACTTGTTTTTTAGTCGAGCACCCATTTGAGATCAATGTGCGTGCTGTTGCTTGCTCTTACTGTTATTTTGCATGTATTCATATTTTTTTGAATGTTTCATGAACTGTTAATCAGGAAATTAAATCCAAATCCAAAATTAAAAAGAATAAAATCTATAAATAATATTTAGCATATAAAAAATAAAGCCTGAGTGACCATTGCCTATTATTTATTTATTTATTCATTTATTTATTTATTTTTTTTTACATACATTTGCAGACATTTGGACATTGAAGTCAAAGTTAATATCATTGCATTAGACTAAATGCAAAAAATTCAAAAAAGAATGCAAATGTCATTTATTTGATAAAAGAGAGAGCAATTAATAGCAATAATAATAAAGAAACAAAAAAATATCACATACTAAATATTTGCTCAATTGTAAGCTATTTCATTGGTGAGCTAATAAAATTACAGTTAAATAATATCAAAATAAAAATCAAATCAAATCAAATCAAATAAAAGTGATCTTGTAACCTGCATGACATTAGGGATGCCCAGGAGGAATGCCGCACCGCAGACCATGAGCACAAGAAACTCCTTGCGTTTGAGGTACTTGAGTATGGGTGTACTGTAGCTGTCCAACAGACTGGTCACCATCACCTCAACCATGGCAAACTACAGAACACAAACACAACCACAGAAGCTAAACTTTAACAATGTGTTGTTGTGAATTGTGATTTCTGTGAAATGATTCAAACCGCATTACTCCAGCAAACATTCATGCATGTGTAGTTTAATGTTTTCTCATGAGAGTGAATGAACAGCTCACATTTCATGAATTATAAATCACCGATATAACAGTTTTAGCTGTGATCTGTCCGCAGTCATCATAGAATCTTTATGAAAACATGCATTTTGCATATAGAAAAATGAAGCCTTATAAGGACGTTAAGTTTATCATTTAATAACTTTTAGTTTTTCTGTAATTCCCATTATGTTAAATGATGGTTTTATTAGATGAAGGCAGTACACATTGTCATGACATACACATACTTTACTTTAATAAATATATATTAATATTATTACCATTTGTTATGAAAATAACACAAAAAGGTCCAAAGATTAATTATTTTCTTTAAGGAAAGTATAATTTTGCTTGATTTCATAAGGAATGTTTAATCATTTATTTGCTAACAGTGCAAAGTAGCGTCATAGAAAAAGAATTAATATGATATAACTTATCTCATGTTATGTATTTACACCTTCACCTAGTTTTCAGTGTTTATGAATACAATGATAATTCATTTTAGGTGCTCTATTGAACATCATATCAGCCTAACATAACACGGGTTGATCAGACTGTGACTCATACAGTAAGTGTTGTGTTGGCCACATTAACCAGGTGAGGGTTTGTTAAAATGACAAGTGAGTGTTCTCATCATACCTGACTGTCCAGGCCGAGGCAGAGTAGCATGAAAAAGAAGAGAAAGGCCCACAGAGGAGCGACGGGCATCGTCGCAAAGGCTTGTGGGTAAACCACAAACACTAGACCCGGACCTGCATGGAGGATCATTATGAGACACAGCAGATTTAACAATAAAAGTTCAGTTCTTTGATACAAACAACAAAGGAAAGGCTAAACATTAAAATGACCCACCGTCCACTGCGATTTCACTGACCGGCACATTCTGAAGGTGCGACATGTAGCCGAATGCCGAAAAAATGACAAATCCTGCGAATATACTAGTCAGGGAATTTGTGATGGAAATGGCCAGCGTGTCTCTAAAGAAATAAAAATTACAAATACATGAAAAGAATCAATGTTAGTGAAAATCTTCATTAGTAAATTATTTTTATTAAACACTGATGACATAACATTAAATTCACATTATATGCATGACAATATAAATTCATTAGCGCTATAAATTCATTATCACAGCGATCCTTGCTCCAGAGATATGCAAGTAGGCTTACAACTTGATTTGCTACATTTTATCTAACTTCCTGTGCATGAAAGTAGATTAGGGACGGTATGCAACAAGATTAATCTTATTTTTAAAGAAGTCTTTAAACTATGTATAAGGTTCTCACTTGAGGACATTGTTGTTGTATGAGTTGTAGCTGGCCATCGCCATCAGCGAGCCGAAGCCAATCCCAATGGAGTTAAAGATTTGAGCTGCTGCATTAATCCATACCTAAACACACATTAATATAAAACACAGGCCAAACAATGTACTGTACAATCAGCACAAGAACTACACACTGAAATCAGTTTGCTCTCTCCGTCTGCTGTCACTTCAGTTTTCACAAGGGCTACCACATTTGACATGTTCACTTATGGTGTTAATTAAATACAGTTATTAAACAGAAGGAGTCACAGCATGAATTATTTTGCAGGTATTTGTTTTCTTTTCTTTAAAATGCACTGCAATTTTGAGTATCAAACTAATCAGATTAACTACAAAAAAAACCTAGTATTTCAATGAGAAATGATTTGAATATATTAGCAGGTCTGTTTCTTATTTGTCTCAGTCTTCTGGTACCCACCTCCACATTGAGCAGCTTGTCCCACTCGGGTATGATGAAGAACCGAATGCCGTCTATGGCTCCCGGCAGCTGCACGTTATTGATCAGCAGAGCCAGAAGAATCACGTATGGAAACAGAGCGGTGAAGTAAACCACCTGTGAACATCAACAAACATCGACTTACAACAAATGTATATGGAAAATCTGAAAAGATCTTAAAAAAAAAAAAATTATATATATATATATATATATATATATATATATAAGTAGAAATACTGGAATAGTATTTTCTTGCAAAACATACTCTTCTAATCTTTTCTAATATTTAGTTATTTACAACTTTGAAAAATATTTTATTTTTAAATTTTTGTTATTATTATTATTATTATTAGAATTTCACAGTGCAGTCTAATATGCGCCATTATAGGATTATTTTAACAGAAAACAAATAAGGGATTCAGGCACATTTCACATGTACGACTAGTTTGTAGTTATGTGCTATTTATTTATTTCTGCTCAAAACTTTGAGTTAAAAAAGATTCATGAACTGCATTGAATGCATCTGCAGAAACCGGCATGATACTGAAATCAGACTCTGTCCGGCATATTGATGGATGCATTCTCCAACTGTTCTCATCTTACCTTCCCAGTGGATTTGACTCCTTTAAAGATGCAGAGGTAGACAAGGATCCAGGCCAGCAGCAGCAAGAGGAAGAGCTCCCACCTCAAGGTGCCCGTCTCCTCCACACCACTGGTCCTCTCCAGCACCTTATAACTAAAAGAGCCGACACATTGCAGTCAATACCACAAACTTTACTAACAAATCAATAACTTAAAGCTACACTATGTAACTTGAGGTTGAAGGGAAAAAATAGTTACTTGCGGAGGAACATTGTTTTGGTTATTGAGTTGTGCTTTGGCTCCACTACTCTGGGTAGATGAACCTTATGGCTTGAACAACATCAAAACTCGAAATAAAGACAAATATCTGAAAATGTCTTATCTCATGAGTAGCTTATATGCTGCTGTTGATTTGACTTGTTAAAAACAATTGTTTTTAAATAACGTTAGAAAAGTTTGGCAATGCTGACTTAAAGATAATGATTGCTATTCGTGTCAGATATGGTAAAATGGTGAAAACTGATAGCCTATAACTTGGATAGGCTGTTTACAGGCAAAAAGACCAAGAAACTGGTTTGGAGATTGGTAACACTGTTTTGTGAAAATAGTCCATGCATCCAATATGCTAACTATGTTGATTCGTGTTTTATTACTTGCGCTTCCACTTTTCGGGTTCGAGATTCATTTGTTGTAACTTCATGCTACTATGACCCAAGTAAGTGGTAGCCTGCCCTTCTTTCCTTTATTTATGGATATCACATAAACACACACCGATGAATGACATTTGTAATGCATACTGACAGCTCTAACTCTATATTAGTATTATAAGCTTACTCTAGTATTTAGGGACTTAATGGGAACATTAACAAAACGTTCTTGGATCATATTTTTGTTAACTGGCATGACGTACTCACTCATCATTTAATCATGTTTGAACAAAAAAAAGTTGCATAGTGTAGCTTTAACAAGAAGAGTGTATGAACACACTTGAAGAACTGCTGGCTGGAGGTGGAGGACGAGGAGCTGTTGGTCACACGGTCGGAGCAGTTGGCCGTGTTCCATGTGTTGTTGCAGTTTTCCCAGAGCAGCTCGCTCCGAAAAGAGCTGAACATGTAGTACAGTGCCCATGTGATAATGACATTATAGTATGTGCACATGATGAAAGAGATGGCCACCGTTGCCATGCCAACACCTGGATAGATTTATTACTGGTTACTGACCTTTAGCCAGACCTTCAGTCAGTAATATATTCTCATATAATCTTATCATTATCAGCGACAATGGTATTTTGTCTATATGGATCTGAAAGTCTGTATACAGTATTGAACTTGAAATTAATCTCATGCCATGATTATGTATGTATTTATGCACTGTAACCTTTCAGCAGGGGACAGGCTTTGGTCAGGGCCAGCACGGGGCCCCTCCTCAGATACTGGCCCAGCGTCAGCTCCATGTGCAGCAGCGGGATCCCCAGCACCACCAGCATCAGCAGGTAAGGCACCAGGAACGCACCTGACGACGTCAATAAACATGTCAACAGTTAAGTGAGAGATGCACACCGTCCTGGCATCCAGTTTGAAAAATAAAATGTGTTCATTCCAATTCTCTTGATATATGATTTACTGCACATTCCTCACACACACACACACACACACGTCTGGTTTGCTATCCTTGTGGGGACTCTCCATCGGCGTAATGGTTTTTCTACTGTACAGACTGTATATTCTATTGTCCTACACCAACCCTACACCTAAACCTACCCCTTACAGGAAACTTTCTGCAGTTTTAGATTTTCAAAAAACGTCATTCTGTGTGATTTATTAGCTTGTTTACCCGTGGGGATCTCAATTTAGGTCCCCACTGTGACACGAGTCCCCATGAGTCTGTGTGTATTCAGGTTTAAGTCCCCACCTGAATAGAAAAACAGGTACACACACATCACACACACACACACACATATAGAACAAACAGGAAATAATCAAATGAAATGTAAATATATATGTCAAAATCCTAAATATTTAACAAATAATGAATATAATAATGAATATAGGTTAAAACTTAGATTACATAAATTTAAATTGTGAATTCAAAAGTGTAAATATATACATACACTATATATATATATAGCAATAATTCTGAATATATAAATGTAAATTGTGTTTAAATATAAATGTAAAACAGAATATATAGTTAGAATTCTTAATATATAAATGTAAATTGTGAATATAAGTTATAACTCTGAATATAAACATTATTCTAAATGTATAGTTATAATTGTGAATATTTTAAATATAAATTGTAAATATATAAATGTAAATCCAAATTTGTAGTTAAAATGTAATATGTAAAGGTAAATCCGAATATGTAACTATAACTCTGAATATATAAATGTAATGCAAATATATAGTTCTAACTCTGCAAATGCAGATGCTGATGCAAATCAGAATACATAAATGTAAATCACAATATACAGTTATTCTGAATATTTAAATGTAAACCTAAATATATAGTTATAATTGTGAATATGTAAATTGTAAATATATAAAAGTGAATCTCAATATACAAATGTATATCAGAATATATAGTTATAAATCTGAATTAGGGCTGTCAGTCGATTAAAAATTTTAATCTAATTAATTACAGCTTGCTGCGATTAATTAATCTAATTAATCACAAACAAATTTGGCTGTGAAAATAACCTCAAAAAACTAATTAAAGCTATTATTGTGTTAAATGTTTAGGCTACAATGGCCTAACATAAAATATGGAACATAAAAGAAGATGATTTGAGATCTCAGTATTTCTGTTCATGCAATGAAAGTCACTGGTATCCAAACCAGCTTAGTTACCAACCTTCAAAATACCCTCTTTTATGTTGTGCAAAAGAAAGTAAGTCATTCAGGTTTGAAACAAAATGAGGGTGAGTAAATGATGTCAGATATTTTTTAATTATTATTATTTATTTATTTTTGCTGAACTATCCCTTTAATGTTTTTATTTATTTATTTATTATTTTTATAATTTCAATGATCCTCTAAAGAAGAAACTAAAACTACCAGCAGGTGGCAGTAAATGTCTTTATGAGTCGATTAGTTCAAACTGCTGATTCATTCAGGAATTCCGGAAATGGCTCCCTCTATGAATAGGGTCTTTGAATCATTGGTTCACACGATTCGTTCAAAACGCGGATTCATTCAGAAACTAAACACCGCTGTGTTTCTGACAGACGCCCAACAGTTCTGCGGTGGCTTTATACGTAATATTTTAGTAAAACACACAATATTGTGTTTGAAATATAACACAGTATTAATTTCTTATTTACTATAAAATCACATTTGCACCTTGTCTATGATTTGCACTCGTGTTCTTCGTGACAAGGCTATTGCTCTAGCTGCTGGTGCGATATTGCTTATCATATGATATAAATATGAGACAAAAACTCATACAGGTGCATTTTTGCCCCAAATATCTTGAATTTTAGGGCATAACTGAATTTATGGAGTTGTTGCCCTGCAGCATATTTGCCAACAGTCAACTGCATGAAATGTAAGATGAAGTACAGGTCTGGGGGCGGGGCCAATGCGTTTTTAATTGCCTTATTTTAAAGATGCAGTTCCGTAAGTTTTGCCTCTTTGTCGCCATCTCTGTTTGAAAACCTGGAATTGCAGCCGTGTGCGGAATTATCTTAATGCGTGGGGTTGTGAGTCGGCATGGCTTCAGCGCAGATGAATCTAATGTTCTGAAGAGTATGTGTGGCAGTCAGTCACCGCACCGGTGTGGATATTTACTGTACTTCGCAATCTCAGATTCTAGCCTATGTCATGGGCTATATGACCCAAATAAGAATTTTCACCGAATATTGCCATCTGAACAAGTAAGTAACAAGTCTGCCACGTTTGTTCTGACCAACTGAGGAAAAAAGCATTACCATAAATCTCGCTTCCAATGGTGATTAAATCTAAAGATCGCTTAGCTCATGTCACATCAAATCGTGCAAATTATTATTATTGTTATACTTTATTCTCAAATTATTAATGTTAACAACATCAGCATTGCTTGACTATGAGTATAGTGTGTATTAGTGTGTAGATTTCAATTTCTGTACAATCTAATCTAATTGTCATGCCATTCGAATTTCATATTAAGAAATTCTTCCAACCCAAAAAGCAAATTATGCTCCCTTTGAACTGGTTTTCTTTTAAATACAAATCTTGTGTAATCCCAGGCTATCTGTTATCAGTAGCACATTTACAACTGGAATATACTTTAATTTCATTCACATGTGTTTCATAAACACATATAATCCTTTCTGGATTACAATCCGCCATCAAAATGATACATTTAATTATTCTAGCTGCTGTGAGAAAAGGCTATAAACGATCCGTCACCTGCAGGATCCTCACATGAGATAGCCTAGTAGCCAGGACAACTTCTTTATGTTTATAGACGTGACGTAATGACGCAGTGCCATGCTCGAATTTCCCGCGAAAACCTACCCGTACCACTCAAATTACAAAACATTATTGTAAGCTAACTGTTGTGAATCGGGCTAAAGTAAAGAGATAGTTTTGAACACTGGCTGGTTATGTACTTGCTCAAATATTGATTTCGGATCATTTTTAACCAAAAAAAGTTACTGCAGCTTTAACTAATTAATTAAGTTAACGCGTTAAACTGACAGCCCTAGTCTGAATATATAAATGTAAATCTTAAAAACATAAACATAAATCTGAATATATTATAACTCTCAATATATAAATGTAAATTGTTATTTGAATATATAGATGCAAATCTGGATATATAGTTACATTATAACTATAAATATATAAATATTTATTGTGAATATAAAAATGTAAACGTGAAAAACTATATTTTAATTCTGAATCAGTCACCATCTCTTGTTCTACTCTCCCTTGTTTGATTTGAATAACACATTACCTGTAAACATTATAGCAATATGTGATCTGAGATGGATTGCAGAATCATGGTTGATCTTACACACCGTAACAGTTACAGATAAACACATTCATCTACTGGCACTCTCCCATTTGCATGTGTGGACATACGCTCTTTCTAACTTTTACAGTCTGAAAGATAAAGCTGGAATTGTTAAATAACAACAGAAGATAACAAACTCTGTCATTGTTAGGACATTCATATGCATGGTTTCATAATGCCAGTTTTCACACCAAAGGTCCAATGAAAGTTGTCATAACCTCAACTCACGTACATCTTCGAAACAGATTCAAAGCCGGTTATACTGTCAGTTGTGTTGGTCTTAGAAGGGTTTTGGGCACTAGTTGGCTGGTCACTAACCAAAACCAGCAAACTAGTTTAAGATGTTTGGGGGGAAAAACATGGTAATACCATAGTACTTTCTGTAAGTGAACATTAGTGAAAAGGTCTGTGTCTTACCTCCACCGCTCCTGTAGCACAGGTATGGGAACCTCCAGATGTTCCCCAGACCCACAGCGCAACCGATCCCAGCCAGAGTGAACTCAATCTGCCTGCTCCATGTGGGTCTGCCGGCCTCCTCTTCCATCGCTATGCTTCTTCAGAGAGATTCAGTGGTGTGAAAGCAATCTGAGATTACGAGAGTAAGTGGTGTTGGTGGTGTAATGATTGTTTAGGAGCTGTAATGATTAGCTGGGAGGCGTGGGACGGGAATGTGCGCAATAGACAAGCATCTGTTGATGCTGTTTACTGTGTTTTTGGGAGTAAAAGCAGAATTAAAACTAAAATGAAAATCTGAAAATAATTCACTATATAATGAAAAATTTAAAAAATAAAATCTAATTCACTCAATAATGTCTTGCTATAAGCCAGACTATAAGCAAGACTCTCCGTGCTCTTTAAAAATCCCAGGATGTCCTTCGAAAAAGAGTAGGGGTGTAACCCCGGTGTCGTGGCCTCTGTCCATCATGGCCTCCTAACTATCCCCTTATTCATCACTTCAGTTCATCACATCTCCTCTCCACCAATCAGCTGGTGTGTGGTGGGCGTGCTGGCGCAATATGGCTGCCGTCACATCATCCAGGTGAATGCTGCACACTGGTGGTGGATGAGGAGACTCCCCTTCCATGTAAAGCGCTTTGAGTGCCCAAAAAAGTGCTATGTAAATGTAACGAATAAATTACTATATGCTTCTGTTGATATTGTTTATTGCATTTTGGGGTTTTACATAATGCATTTTCCCAACTAAAACTATTACATTAACTGAAATAAAACAAATGTTAACTGTAAACATTTCTCAGAATTTCAAATTCAAGTTTAAGTACTAAAAGGAATAAAACTAAAATAAAATTGATGTATTGTTTTTAAAAAAAATAAATAAATAAATTTTAAAATGTACATATATTACTATATTAATGATACTAAAATATTTTTATTTTCCCACAAGGAATTTATCAGGAACTGGTGATATTAGTAAGAATAGTTCCCGCAACATGAATGCATATTTAGGTTTTCGGTGGTAAAAACCCATATTTCTTGACCTCTAATATAAATGCTGGGAGCCATCATAGTGTCACACCCTTGGACTGTTTTCATCCCTCATGTGTTCAGTGTGACCTATAGCTTCTGTCTCCCCTTTGAGTTCATCATTTGATTCACCTGTGTCTGAGCATGCTTTCTCCCAAGGTTGTTTTCTCCTTTCTATCACCGATGGTGCTATGATGCGATGGAGCTTGTTCAGTTGGGGACACTTCATTTCCAGTGATATCGCTGACTTGCTTGAACAAATACTACTAGAATTGAACTGAGCTGGATTATGACATCACTGAATTCAATGATGAACTGCCTTTAACTGAAAATCGCGTGTTTACTATTGTCCTTTTGCATTACTGACACTATTTTCCTATTTGATACTTTAAAGCTGCTTTGACACAATCTGTATTGTTAAAAGCGCTATATAAATAAAGGTGACTTGACTTGACTGTGTCTCACTAATTATCCTCATTTGACTCCCTATTTAAGTTCTAGTCTGTCCTGTGTTCCCTTGTCTGGTATTGTAGATGTTTATTGTGGATTATGTGTGTGCCTGCCTTCTGTGGCTTTACCCTCTGTGTGGATTTATTAAAAGACTGTTTGCCCTCATTTTCTTTGTGCACTTATTCTACACCGTACCGTGACACATAGTATCTCTCCAACGGACAATAGGTTTCCTGAGATTGGGCCCTCTAGGAACAGACAGAAAGGTAAGGCAAGGCAAGTTTATTTATATAGCACATTTCATACACAATGGTAATTCAAAGTGCTTTACATAAAAGGAAGTAAAATAATCATAAAAAAATAAAAGCAGACAATTACTTGTATTTGAGGTTTTAAATGGTCTTACACAGTGTAATACAACTAACCACTCTTCAAAGTACTAAACTAAAAGATATTTAATCTTCCTTGTCACGCTTTATCACAGACATTTTGAGTTTCAGAACTGCACTCTGCAAATAAATTTCATTTTGACAGAGCAGTGGTTGTCGTTCAGTTTCCCACTGTAGGTTATCTGTGCACAGTCCTCTCCTTCCTCTCCCAGACCGTGTGCTTTCCAGTCATCCGGCTGACCAGGGTTCCAGCGTCTGAAACAATGCCAGCAAATATTACACGGTTACATCTGCTTGCATACAGAGCACCTTTCTGGCCTAAAGTTTGTTTTATGTTATGCATTAAATTCCAACAGCATCACCACCAACAAATATTTAAACACCTGAAATATTTAGATGCAAAAACAAGAAAACAAATACAACCATAGATGCCAAATATTAAAGAACGTCCTGTGACATGGAAAACAATGTGACCATTATATTAGGGCATACTTATGGATATAAATATGTAAATGTAGCGCCATCTTAAGGCCAACATTTGTACATAACCTCATGTTGGAATAAATACACCGGTGGTCAAATGTTTGCAAGTATTGAGGTTTTTTGTTTCTAAAAGAAGTCTCTTCTGCTCACCATCAATAATACAGTAAAAAAGAGCAACATTGTGAAATATTATTATTTCAAATAACTGCTTTCTGTCTGAATAATTTGTAAAGCGTAATTTATTTCTGTGATCAAAGCTGAACTTTCTGCATCATTACGCCAGTCTTCAGTGTCACGTGATCCTTCAATAATCATTCTAATATGCAGTTTTTTTCAGGGTTCTTTGATTAATAAAACGTTAAAAACAGCATTTATATGAATCTTTTGTAACATAAATACCTTTGCTGTCAGTTTTGATCAATTTAATGCATCCTTGCTGAATCAAAATATAACTGTTTTTAAGCTACCCCAAAATTTTGGGGTAATGGTTTCCACAATAACATTTTCAACATTGATAATAATCAGAAATGTTTCTTGAGCAGCAAAGCAGCATATTAGAATGATTTCTGAAGGATCATGTGACGCTGAAGACTGGAGTAATGATGCTGAAAGTTCAGCTTTGATCACAGAAATAAATTACATTTTACAATATGTTACAATAGAAAACAGTTCATTTTAATTGTAATAATAATATGTCACAATATTAATGTTTTTACTGTATTTTTGATTAAATAAATGCAGCCTCGGTGAACATGAGAGACTTTTCAAAGATAAATTATCATAGTGCATGTTTGCTCAGAAATGTGAGTTGTTGTGAATCCCGCTTGCTTTATTTGGGAAGAAAGCGTAAGGTTGTTATAATAAATAATAAATCAGCTCACTCTTTATTCATGATGTAAGGAGTATCATCCACCCATCTCCACTGGCCAGTGGTCTGATCCGTTAGACCCACCCAGTAGGATGTGGGTATGGTATGATTGTTCAGAAAGGCCTGGGGGTAAATAGGAAATAAGAAAGAAGAAAAATATGGAAAAGAAATATTATATTATGTGTGTGAATATTACACACCCACTCCTTGTCATCCTCTTGTATTTTCAGGAGTAACGCATCCTGCGCTTTGCAGTAATCTCGTGCCTCAGTCCAGTTGAGTTCATCACTAGAGAACAAGAAACAGCTGCTTTTGTACAAGATCCAGCCAGGTTTACATTTGGCCACAGAGACGTCTGTGTCAGAGAGAGAGAAAAAATACCAAATATAAGAGGTACGAAAGAGAGGAGAGCATATACACTGTGAAAAATGATTGATGAGTCATGGCAACATATGCTTTTCCATTACTTTAACTCATCAAAATAAGTTAAACAACTTTAACTTAATTTTTTAAAAGTTATAGGAGATGCAAGTTGATTTCTTAAGCCAGTTTAATATTATTAAAATAAACTGAAAAATATTAAATTATACTTAAAATACACAAATGTTTTTAAGTTTTTAAGGTAAAGTAAGGGGAAGATCACGGAAATTAGTGCTAAATACCTGTTGTTTTGGTGCACATATTAGTTATCATCTCCTTCAGAGCGTTCATGACTCTTTCCTCTGATTGAACACAAAAAGGAAACACATCAGACCTTTTTAAAACGATTTTAATTTCAATCTAATTCAGTATATTCAGAATTCAGAATATACTCTGACAAGGATTATATTCCTGAAATCATGTTTTTGTATTCAACTAAGAATTAATTTCAAAGACATAAATTCAATAGATTGAGTTGCAATATATTATGGGAATATTGTCATATTAAGTACAACATTGCAATATTTTTTGCAATATCGTTGCATTAATTGCAGTATTGAGCACTGTACTGTATTGTGAGTGTGTAACTCACCAGAGGTTTGCTGTTTTGAGGAAAGAGAAGCGACAGATGAAGTGAGATCTGACACTGAACTCTTCAGGTCACTTATTGAGCTCTTCAGAGATTCTTTAACATGAGACAAAAGCCATGATTTATGAGACTGGCTTGAGTTATAGGTAACATTTTCCTATAGGGTGTTATTTGCTAATATTAATTAACTACATTATTTAGCATATACTACAAACCATCAAAATACATCTAAAGCATTTGTTAATCTTAATCTTATGCATTATTAATATCAAGAGTTGTATCTTTTAATATTATTTAAGGAACCAGAGCTAACATGAACTAACAAGCAAACAAATATATTTTTATTAACTAATGTTAACAAAGATTAATAAATACTGTAACAAATGTAATGACCAATGCATTAACTAACATTAATAGGACCTTATTGTATACCTTTTGCTATGTTTGTGATTTTATGTTTGTGTCTCACCCAAGTCACGTTGTTTGTTTTGTTGATCAGACTGTACAGACGACTTCAAAGTGTCCAGAGATCTTTCTGTTTCCGTCTGTTTCTGGTCCTGCTTTTTAACTGGGAGAAAAAGGATGCAGTTGAACAAATTATGTCTTTCAATATACAGATAATATGAATAAGGTGAACAGATTAAAAGATTTCCACACCTGCATCATTTAGTGTAGATGTCAATGCTGATACTGTAAAATTCAAACTGTTCATCAAGCTTTTCACATCCTGCTGTAGCACTGTGGAAAAGAAGTGTGTTGGCAGATGTTGCATTTTGTTATTGAATATAGCAGGTCATTTAATGCTATTACCATGAGCCATTTTAAAGGAATAGTTTGCCCAAATTATTCAAATTTGCAGAAAATGTACTCACCCTCAAGTCATCTAAAATTTAGATGAGTTTGTTTCTTGCCTTACATCACTTGCTCAGCAATGGATGCTCTGCAGTGAATGGGTGCCGTCAGAATGAGAGTCCAAACAGCTGATAAAAACATCACAATAATAACCACAAGTAATCCACACCACTCCAGTCCATCAATTAGTGCCTTTAAAAATCCACCTTTAAAATGTTTTTAACTTCAAACTGTTGCTTCTGCATAAAATACGAGTATGGCGCAGGTGCACTCAGGGCATAACGTGCAATAAACCAATCAGAGTCTCATCTCTCATCTCGCGCCATGGCGGATTCGCTATTTTCACGGCAGAATTTGCTAGGAATGACTATCCATTATGACATGTAGGCATTTTTATATTCATGTAGCCTACACAATCATAATCTTTTACATTGTAATATTTTAATTCTTAATATTTGGCATGTTTGTGTGCTGCTACGCATCCCTGTTTGTGTAATAAGCTAAGTGTATGTGTGTCGTGGCCCCGGCTTTAGGCGCATTACTAACGCTCTCTTATAAACAACAAAAAAATTCTGCGCCATTGACTTTAGACTAGGTTTTAGCTAGTCAGTGGCGTAGTCTATTTCAGTTGCCTCAAAATAGCAACGCGCCAACGATGCACCTGATCACACTGGTTTTCAGACCAGCACGCCCATGAGAGCAACAAATGGGCACAAATGCATTAGCTGTTTAAACAACGGGGCGCAGGACGTGAAAATGATAACTGCGTCGGTCTGAAACCAGCAAAAAACACTTGCGTCACGCCTGGCGCCGCATTGCACCGAGTGTATGATAGGGCCCTTAAACTGTTTATGCTTGTAAATGATGCTTGATCTGTGATTTCTCTCCTGATCCTGATGAGAGGAGAGGACTTTTTTCTCTGGAGAATTCAACATAATTGGATTATGGACTATTTTGGATTGAAGCGACATTTTAAAGTTAAAAACGCCTTGATGGATTTGTTTCTGACAAACACGCAGCTTTTGGCTTCTCAAGATGTTAACTGATGGACTGGACTGATGTGGATTAGCCTACTTGTGGATTATTGTGATGTTTTTATAAGATGTTTGGACTCTCATTCTGACGGCACCCATTCACAACAGAGGATCCATTGCTGAGCAAGTGATGTAAGGCTACATTTCTCCAAATCTGACTCATCTACATTGAGGGTGAGTAAATTTTCAGTTTCATTTTTAGGTGAACTATTCCTTTAAAGCTGGTTTCATTTAAACAGAACTAATGAAACACAAATTATGAAATATATTGACTTAGTTCTTTTGTTTTGATGGAGGGGTTCAAACCACCTCACTCTTAATTCACAGCCTGATTGTAGTGTTTTTTAACCGAGTGCGGTATTGCACATGTTATGTAAGGTCTACTCACTGACTGATAGTTGAGAAGAAAGAGATGCGACAGATGAAGTTAGATCTGAAACTGAACTCTTCAGGTCCCTCAGTGAGCTCGACAGAGACTCTTTAACATGAGACAAAAGCCATGAGATTACTGTGCACATGGGAGTTTACAGTAATTTGTTAGTGATTTTCTTTTTCTTTTTTTGCATAATACAATTATATGAAATTCTATTATTCTGTGCACACTTTTATGTATTCATGCATCTATATTTCAATAGCTGTTTTAATGTTTTTACCGAAGTTATGTTGTTTGTTTTGTTGATCAGTCTGTAGAGACGACTTCAAACTTTCCAGTGATCTTTCTGTTTCACTCTGTTTCTGGTCCTGCTTTTTAACTGGGAGGAAAAAGTTTAAAGTTTAAAAATCCACAGATAATAATATTTATGTGAAGTTATTAAAAGATTTGCACACCTGCATCATTCAGTTGTGCCGTCAGCGCTGACACTGCAGAACTCAAACTGTTCATTAAACTCTTCACGTCAGTTTGCGAAACATTCTGCACTGTGAACAAGAAGTGTGTGTGTTGACTGGACTGTTATTGAATCGAGTTCTGTATTTCACATATAATGTAAGACCTACTCACTAGTGACTGATAGTTGAGAAGAAAGAGATGAGAAAGAAGATGTGAGATCTGAAACTGAACTCTTCACATCCCTCAATGAGCTCGACAGAGACTCTTTAACATGAAACAAAAGCCACAAGTACAGAATATTAATAAAATCACTGTGTGCAGAGCAATAAAGACTTGATAAATGAGAAAATATTTTTAAAAATTAAAAATTCAAACATATAACCAGTTATATTATATATAATCAACATCCTCATAACAATTTTGCATACTGTGTTCCTTAAACTTTACTGTGAGCTCTCTTTTTTTTCACGTTAGTTATTGCATTAACCAACATGAACTAATAATGAGTAAATATATATTTACAGCATTTATTAAGCTGTTCATGTTATTGTTAGTTCACAGTGCATGCACTAATATTAACAGATGCAACTTTTGATCTTAAAAATGCATTAGTAAATGTTGAGATTTACATTATCTTATATTAATAAATGCCGTAGTATTGTTTGCTGTTAGTTCATGTAGGTAGCTAATGTAAAAATTAAAATCTTATTGTAAAATCTTACAGAATTCCCTTTTTACTTTTTCCACTTACTTCACTGAAAGTTTAATGTTAATATTTACTACTTTTTTTTTATTCCTTGCAATTGAAATTCCTTGGAATTATATTCAAAAATGTTTCTAATAAGACAGAAAACAATGCTGAGATTTGAATGCGGTCCAATTTAGGATTTTGCTTTCTGAGCAATGCATCCAGATGAATTATATGTTCACAAGATATTTTTATGACCTGTTACTTTCCTTGAGTTTCCTGGGTGCAGAAATAATCATTTTTAAAACATATTCAATACAAAAACATATGTAAGAACACATTCATTTTTCATGTTTCTGTCTTACCAAAGTTGTGCTGCTTGTTTTGTTGATCAGACAGTAGAGAAGTAACAGATGAGCTCAAACTGTCTAGTAATTTTTTAGTTTCAGTCTGTTTCTGGTCCTGGTTGCCAACTGTGAAGGGAAAAAAAAAAGATATTCGATTGTTAAACAATGAACATCTTTGAACAATGATATGTTCAAAGAATGAAAAGAGTTTCAGACCTGCTTCATTCAGTTTGGATGTCAGCGCTGATACTGCAGAACTCAAACCGACCATCAAATTCTTCATTTCAGTGTGTGACGCATCCTGACGCTCTGTTAAGATAAAAGGTTTGATTTATTTAGACAACTCATATTCTTAAATGTGCATAATAACACAAATGTGAAATCTCACCCAGCTTTTGTAGGCTCTCCTCTTGTTTGGACATGATTGAACTCAGTGAAGAGGCAAGATTGGTCATCAACGTCTCAACTTTGGACTTTTCTTGCACTTCTTATGTTGTATAAAGTGATAGAGACATACTGTAAAAATCAATGTCACACTTTTTTCTGAAGTTAAAGTGGAAAAACGGGCACTAATCACTAATCATTAGTCATTGCTTGATCTGGAAATTTACAAGTTCAAATATGAGTAAGTGTGTAATGCTTGGAAAAAAGGATCTAAGGAATACTTCATCCAAAAATGAAAGGTGTAGCCAAGTTTGTTTCTTCATCAGAACAGATTTGGAGAAATATAGCATTCCATCACTTGCTCATTAATGGATGCTCTGCATTGAATGGGTGCCGTCAGAATGAGAGTCCAAACAGCTGATAAAAACATCACATTATCATCCATTATTTTGAATAAAAGACTAACATTTTAGTTGGAAGCAACAGTTTGCAGTTTTGGTTTCTCAAGATTTATTGATGGACTGGAGTGGTGTGGATTATTGTGATGTTTTTATCAGCTGTTTGGACTCTCATTCTGACGGCACCCATTCACTGCAGAGCATCCATTGGGGAGCAAGTGATTGAATGACACATTTCTCTAAATCTGTTTTGATGAAAAACAAACTCATCTACATATTGGATGGCCTGAGGATGTTTTCAGTTCATTTTTATTTTTGCGTGAACTATTGCTTTGTTCTCACCTGCTTTCTGAAGATCAGGTTTGACTGAAGTTAGATTGGAACTGTGACTGTTCATCCAACTCTCCAGCATCGAGAACTTTCTTTGTTGATGCAAAACTGACCGAAAGCAAAGTTTTTTTTCTAATCAGCATAATTTAAAGGTATGTATACCATTGCTCTGAAATTTAAATAATGTCTAACTTTTTGCCATTACAGTATCCAGTTTCTTTTTCATTTCTTTCTTATTTTATTTTTTTGCATTACAGCTCACTTTCTAAAATGCTTGTATAGCATAACACATAATGATTGTATGTTGTTTAATCCACTTACAGATTACGAACGTCATCATGAAAACAATCACGCAGACTCCCAGAATCACATTCATGCCAGTTTGTCTGCTACAGCGATCTGCAAAAAACAACACACCACGAGAAATGTACAATTCTTTCACTAGAAAATTTCACATTTGTGACCAATTTGCATCCTTTAAAGTAATATACTCATATGCAATATGATGCTTTAAGAAACACTTCTTGTACTGGAAAACAAGACAAAAATACTGAAGAAATGTAATGTAAAGGTATTGTACAACTAAAACTCTTTCTCTCATAACATAGTTTCATGTTTTGTGTACCAAATACAGTTTTGTATCATAAATCAAGCAAACCTTTGCGAAATGTCTTCCTCTGTTCATATTCCATGTTCATATTCATGATTTCTTCAGAACTATCAGATTTCTGATATAGCATCATGAGAACAACCCTTACAGTTACTTACTGCAACTTACTTACTCCTAGTGAGGATTCGAAACAACGCTTGAACGACCATATGACAGGCTATTTTTGTGTAATAGCACTTTCAGTTCCTCATTACGAGGAATATGTCCCAGCAAACCTCATTCAAGGCACTTCAGCTCAGATGTGGGACCTGGAACAAGTGTGCTGTTAGTCATTTTGGACAAACGCATCAGCTAAATAACTGCTTGCTCAGTGTTTTCAGTTGCATATTTATCAATGGCACTATGGTTGGTTTGCTTCTTGAATCTTCACCCTGCCAGTTACCAGTTTACTAGAGCACCTCAGTTATAATTTACTTGGTTAAAAATATTATACACCCGTATGTTTTTTTTTTTTTTTTCCCTGTTAGGTTTTTTGTTTTGTTTCTCCTCCCTGGGTAGGGATGGTTAAGGTTTGGGGTTTGATACGATAAGGACATTTTGTTGTATCTTGATCCATTTGATGTAAGTGTATTTCATGCTGTCATGATAAAATGCCAATAAAAAAGATTGGAAATAATTTACTTGGTTGAGTGACACAACTTCATAATAGCTAACACACAACTAACCTTTTTAACATTTAACATAGTTTTCCCATACAGCCAAAAAATATTTTTCTGACCAAATATATTTTAAATATATATTGTAAGCATATTAGAAATGCAAAGTCGGCAACACCAAAGCTCCAAAAGTATCAAAGAAATTTATTTAAAAAAATTTGCATAGTGTGTTACGTTTCAAGCACGCAGGCTCTTCATCAGAATATATATTGTAAGCAATAAAGCTTAATTAAATGTATTTTTGAAGTTGAAAATATATTTAGTTTCAACCTTCACGTACCAAAATATATTTCAATATAATTATATAATATATATATTATATAATTTTTTTATTTAAATGCCAAGAAACCGGAAGTGACGTAACGGGAGGGAGTGCGGTCAAATTAAACAACAGGAAAACAATGGATCGCAATGACAGTCCAGATGCTGAGGAAATTGTAAATGTTTATTCATACTCGTACGACGGACCACGGCCATACAATTATGAGCCTGCTATGCAGCCAAGTGAGCAGGGACAGGCCAGGATTATTAAAATAATAATTAAAGTTTATCCATTGACCCTGGTGACCACAAACTTGACTACAAATTAATGGTGCCCTTACGTGCTATCAGACTTATTGTAAATACAAGTTTCCTAGTTGGGAATTGGACATGAACGGCCTCTCTAGTTGTATTTACAACTGGGAAACTGAGATCATTTTGATACCTGAGTTTTCAAGTTGGGCGAGCCATAAACTTTAACTAAAGCGGATAGCTTTATCAAACTACGCCCAAAGACTTCATGGATTTGATCCAATGCATTATTAACTGATGCACTGAAGGCAAGTCACTCAAATTGGAAAAAAGCATCTGCCTAAATGCATATACAAAAACAAACAAACAAAAAAACTAAATCTAATTGCAGTTACGATGAAGCGCCGAACACAAGCCAGAGATGTGGGATATGTGAAGCAGACTTCACCTGGGTGGTCAGCCAAGTGCAAAAGCAAAACAACAAAAATGTTACTAAGCAAAATTTGTTTCAAAAAATTATCCCAATGTTTTTCATGCACATTTTCATCAGTATATTAGAATGATTTCTGAAGGATGATCACATGACTCTGAAGACTGGAGTAATGGTGCAGACATTTCAGCTTTGCATCACAGAAATAAATTACATTTTAAAGTATACTTAAATGAAATAACTGTTTATTAAAGTAATTATTTCAAATTGTAATACTATTTCGCAGTATTTCTGTTTTTACAGTATTTTTGATCAAATAAATGCAGCCTTGCTGAGCAGAAGAGACTTCATTAAAAACTTTTGATAAGTACTGTACATGAAAAAAAACTCATTTTTAATGCGTCGAATGCCTGAACTGCCCCTTTAGAATAGTGATACCTCATCTCACTGCCTTTGTCTTACAATAAAAATCATGCAATAATCATTTGAAATTATGACACAATTTGAAGTATTTGAAATAATTATTTGTTTAATCACAATATTGAGGATGTCATTCAGACCCTTTCTACTGCATGACAGGAAGACTGAGTATTTTATTAGTTCATCAGTTTGATTCTTGTTGATTTGTTTACAGTTGGCACACTGTTTCCATTCAAACGAGAAAGGTTAATTTGGTAGAAAGAGATATTAATTTAGTCATATTAGTAACTACACCACAACACTGATAAACACATCTTTAATGTGGCTTGTAATTTACACAATTCACACACACAAAAACTTAATACGGTCAAAACAAAGCCTATTTACACTGTGCTTGCAAGGTGTGAAAATTTAATTCATTCAGTTTCGCATTTCACATATATACTTCATTTTGGCAGAGCAGTGGGCATCATTAAGCATCCCATCATATGCAATTTGCCCACAGTCCTCTCCTCCTTCTCCCAGGTCGTGTTCAGTCCAGTCATCTGGCTGCCCAGGACGCCAGTGTCTGCAAAAATAAAATATAAAATCTGTTACATCATCTTTTTAAGTTTGTTTAGCAGTGTTTCCCATAGGATTCTGCAAGACTATGATGGAAGGATCTCTAGGGGATCTGAGGTCAAGAAAATTCTGTAGATTTGAAAATGAAGCGCATCAATCTTGTGATAAATAAAGAGCTCCAAACAAATGTTCAGTGTGAAAATTGAACAGAGTAAAAAGTCTTTGCATTGACTTTTACCTGGATTTAAACCTCTTTTTAGTTGTGATAAAGTGTGTCCTTAGACAAGTAATATGTATGATATGCAATGTAAAAAAAAAAAAAAAAATAGAGTATTTCATAAGTTACAATAGGCCTGTCACGATAACTACTTTTTGTTGAGTGATATATTGCCCTAGAAATAATTGTGATAAACAATATTATTGTAATTTTTAAAAACGTTTTACACCAATTACTATAAAATGCTAATATTTCAGCAGTACCTATCAGCACTAGTCAGTGCAGTTACATTGTTGCACCAATAGGTGGCTGAAAGGGTACTATGACAAAAATATTGCTTTCATTTTCTGGCCACAACTGACAACTCTTGAGCTCTTATTTTGGAACAAAACACAATGTTAGAGACTTTTATGTTAGGATAAGTTTTCAAATTTTTTTTTTTGGTTCATTATGAAACTGTGGTGGAACAGATTAGACTATGGCGGGCTAAATAATGAATAGTAAACACTTATATGTTAGTATGGATTATGTCAGATCTGTTTGTATTTGGTCATGAATGTGAGTTCTCAATAATCAATTATCCAGGACTGAAATATCCAGTTCTCTATATATTCAACTCACTCTCTATTCATAATGTAAGGAGTGTCATCCGCCCATCTCCACTGCCCTGTGTTCTGGTCTGTGAGACCAATCCAGTAGTCATGTGGTTTGGCAAAATTGGTAACAAATTGCTAGGAAGGGAGATAAAAGTTAATAAGAATCTCTGAAAGACAGAATGAAAGGTATTAAGAAATAAAGTTGTTTGTGTGTCTGTTACATACCCACTCCTTCTCAGAACCATCTTCAATTTTTAGGAGTAACGCGCCCTTCTCTTCGCAGTAATCTTTTGCTTTGGTCCAGTTCATTGTATCCTGCGCGAACAGGTAACAGCTGTTTCTGAACGGGATCCAATTGGGTTCAGTACAGCCTGACGTAAGCAAGTCTATGTAAGTGAGAGAAAGAAAGAGTGCATAAAAGTGTAACATGAAAGACATACAGTATTATATGTTTAATAAAAACACTGCAGTAAAAGAGGACATGAATAATTAAACAATTTACTGAAATCGACAGAATTTTCATTTTGGTGAACCTCCCCTATAAAC
The DNA here is from genome assembly GCF_012432095.1 of Onychostoma macrolepis. Lineage (NCBI taxonomy): Eukaryota > Metazoa > Chordata > Actinopteri > Cypriniformes > Cyprinidae > Onychostoma > Onychostoma macrolepis. The sequence continues at coordinate 42,172,941 of NC_081159.1, read as the reverse complement.
CCTACTTTTCCCTGTGAGGTGGTTTCGTAAATTCTTATTTCTTGTTGCACTGCCTGGTGTACCTTCATTATGAACTTTCTTGGTCAAATAACAGTGGTTATTCTGCTGCATAAAATCACTGAAACAGAAGCTGCATTATATTTGAGCGCAACATTGCACCTTGGGTTTATAATTTACTCACTTGTAAATGACAGTTTATAAGAAAGAGTCTGAATAGATGATCTCAGTCCTCCTACTGAATGCTTCAGGTCTGACAGTGAGCTTGCCATGTCCACTTTAGTCGAAGAAGAAAAGAAAATACAATATTTTAGCATTATCACCTCTAATATAGGAAAAATTAATTCTGTAGAATATTTAGATTTCTTAAAGGGGTCATATAATGCCATTTTTGTACAAGCTAATATGATTCTTTAGGGTCTAAATTGAAAGTTTGTAATATACTTTAATTAAAAATTCTCATTAGTATTGTAAGAAAACACTCATTTTACCTGCTCAAAACAGCTCTCTGTTCAGCACACCGTTTTAGTGCGTGTGTTTTAAATGCTAATGAGCTTTGCTCGCCCGCCCTCTGTTCTGTGGGGCGTTTTTGACACAACACACGTGGAGTGTTGCCTTGACAACAGTTGAGGGTATATTTTGAAGAATGGCAGCGGAGTCTCTGAGGATACTGTGCAACCGTAACGCTTTTGTTCATTATAAACGTGGGATTATTCATTATATTGAGAACGTCAGAATAGAAAACATGCATGTACCCTGAATGTAAACATTAGCCACATACATCGTGAAGCGTGCTAGCGATTTGCAAAGATTAATATAAAGATTAATATAAAGGTTAATTAAACGTTACACTCACTTCTTCTGGAGGTTCAGCAGGAACACGAATAGTTGGTACCGATTCTTTTTCAGGAGCAGCTTCTTAGCAAAACCAGCTTTATACTGACCTTCATTTATAAAGCAGTCTGGTGAAAAATGATTCGCAAACATGAAAACATTGACGTTGCTCGTGGGGAATATTCCTTCAAAAGCAAAACTCAGCCACTGTGTCTTCAGCGGTTCAGACTTAGGAACATCAAAATGACTGCTGCGTTCATTATTGCACCCGAGAACAGAACACCACAATCGCTTAGACGCCATTCTGCTCATAGACAGCTCCAGCGTATATCAACAATGACGCGACTATGATTGACAGCTCGCTCACGAGCAAGGGCGGGTCTGTGTTGAAACACTGCTGTCAATCAACCATCGTGGGAGGGGCGTCCGACCGTGTGACGTCACACGTTCGAACGGCTTGATTTGAGACAGGGTAAAACAAATAAGGAGATTAAAAAAAAAACACTGGATGGATTTTTATCATTTTATGATGGTTGTGTACAGGCACTGCTAACACACATTTCAGTACAATCAACTTGTAAAAGTGCATGTACCATTATATGACCCCTTTAAATGAAATGTTTAGTAACATTTGGATTTAAATGAATATTTCTGTTCATTTTAATTAATATAATTTTAGGTCTTACTCAAGATCCGTTGTGTGCGTGGAATAGACTGTAGAGAAACAATAGATGTCACCAAACTGTTCTCTGTCAGCTCGTCCCTAAGAGCCGATACTGCAGACCTCAAACTGTCCATCAAACTCTTGACTTCAGTGTGTGACACATTCTTCTGGCGCTCTGCAGGAGAAAAAAGAGAGAAAGTTTCATCATTTGAGCCAATTAATAAACAGCTTCAAACCCTTGAAATGTCGTTTTAAAGTTGAGGATACAAAACTGAAAAATACGTCCAGTGCTCACCCAGCTTTTGTAGGTTTTCTTCTTGTTTGGATGTGAGTGAACTCAGCGAGGAGCCAAGATCAGTCATCAGGGTCTCAATATTAGACAACTTCTTTATTTGCATTTCTTATGCATATAGAGAGACAAATAATAAATAAATAATCAATGCTTTTTATGCACATATCATATCTTAGACTATTTGCAGGGTCAAAACTTTGATGAATTTATGATCAATATATATATATATATATACAGTATATTAAAAAATCATGAATTATCATATGATACTTTTTTTTTTTTTTTTTTTTTATTAAATGGTCTTGTGAACTGTCACAAAATAAAACAAGACAAGACACTAACCCCTGGTCATTGGGTTACTTGCTCCAGACGTGTTCAAATATGAACTCAAGATGAACACTAAGGTCTGCAGCTCAGCAACCTTCTTTTCTAGATCACCACCTGCCAAAAATATAAGCATTAATCAAAAATCCATTACCAAAACGAATCTGTGACAATGATGAAGTTCTCACCTGTGATCTGAAAATCAGATTTGACTGAAGTTAGATCAGAAGTATGGCTGTTCATCCAGCTCTCCAGCATTGAGAACTTTCGTTCTTGATGTGAATCTTTAAACCAAAATAAACAGATAGACAAGCAAACAAACGGTCACATTTTCCAGCTTCTCTCCAAGTGGTAATGCAAATCTCTGATTTTCATTATAGATTATGTAAACTCGGTTCATAGATAAGAACAAGATTCCAACCTGTCCTCCAACCAATACGTATAGGTCGTTTGTCCAAATCCCTGAAATACGACCCATCAGAGCGTATGCTACAATTGCGCCCCTATCGGCAACAGGACATAATGTTTTTTACTCTTTTATCTGCATCATAGTTCGGGTTTCGTGTAGCTTGGTTGGTAGAGCATTGCGTTATACGACGATATGTAATTACGTGATCCCAGAGAACGCACGCGCTCATAAAATGTGCACTAAAAATAATGATTTTGCATGATTCCTGTAAGGGGTAGGTTTAGGGGTAGGGTTAGGTGTGGTCATTCGTACGAATTAGCCACCTAGTAAAATATGTACAAATACTGTGAGATCGGTGTAAAAAGTCCACGTATTGCATTTAAATAAACACGCATTTTGATTGGTAATGACAGTCATACGTCATTTCATGATGACAGACGCAACACGAGACTGTCATTATTTTTACGCGCGCTAGAGAGCGCTTAACTTTAAAACGTAAATATAGGTCGTAATAAGGGCTTGCACAAACGACCTATAGGGTCCTTTTTGTTGGAGGACAGGCTCCAAGATTCATATTACAGTTACTGGTTAGTTAACTGAGCAGTTTTTAGAACATTGTGACACTATTTTAAAACAAGACTATCTTTTTTGTTTGCTTTATAACTTCATATTAATAGAGAGAATACATGTAATATTTTTAACATTTTAAAAATTAATTGGTGACACTATAGGACAACAATGAAAACTGTAGAAAATACTTGCACAAAATATAAAAGTTTCTTATAATAATATAATTATAATAATAATATTATTATAACTGTGTTGTTTAATTCACTCACAGATGACAGAAGTCATGACCATGAAAATAATCATGCAGGCTGTTCCTAGAAGCACAAGAATGCCAGTTTGTCTGCTACACGGACGACCTGCAGAAAAAAAAAAAACATACGCTTGATTCATTTATGTTGACTTTAATACTTTAAAAGAATTTAGCGTAATATTACAACCACTGTGTATAAGCAAAAGTATTAATGATACATGTAACAGCACAAAACAAAAGGAACCATACTTTTTGCTTTTATGGTGAAAATTAACTAGAAAAAATTCTAGACATTTAAATAAATGTAATTGCTGGACTAAATGAAACATTTTCCATTTCACCTGAACCACAAAAGTCAAATTATTTTAATTTTGTAAATCTTTCAAACCTCTCCGAAATGATTTCTTTGGTTCACATTCCATCTCCATTTTAATGTATTCTTCTGAGCAATCCATTCCCATTTTTTGAGACCATGAAATGGAGGTAAAATTATCAGTCACTTGATTCTCATAGTGAATCAAAACAACATCTCCTTTATATTATAATCCATTGTGCAATCATGTTCCTTAAAATTAAATAAAAGGTACATTCACTTCCACATTCTGATATTTAGGGACTGGGAGGTTTCTAGGTATTCTGTTACTGAGACACTGATAGGAAAGTGTCAAATAAAATTGTAATTATAATGATGGTTAAGTCTACTTTACATCATGCATTAGCTAAAGATTATCTGTTAATTCTTCCCAAAATGTGTCCATGGTTTGTCATTTTGATTTATGTATATGTGTGTGTGTGTGTGTATGTATGTCTATATATATATATATATGAGTAGTTGACAAATAAAAATTGGACTGTGTCCTATGGTGTGACATAGCAAAAATGTAGAAAAAAAAAAACTTGACATACAAATAACATGAGAAAAATGTATCTTCATTCTTAGACTTACAAATAGCATGAGAGAGGTTTATCTTCAATGTTAAAGTTTTTTTTTTGTTTTTTGTTTTTTTACATTTTTCCATCACACCATAGGACACATTGATACGTCAACTACCCATATATAATATGCATTGACTTTTTATGTTTGTGACGGCTGTTGGGGATTTTCCTTTTTACCATTTGAAGATTCACTGCTAGTGAAAGACTAAAATAATTCAGCTGAATTAACAAAATACTGCAGTTGTGGTGATCTTGGACTTTTACATGCAAAAACTGAACTAGAGAAGTGAAAATATTTTGTATTTATATTTTGACCTCTAACCATTTTGGCCATAATTAAATATGGAGTCACCGTGAAAACGAAGCTTGAAGTCTGCCGTGAAAAAATCCTGTATCTTTCTTTTAGTACAATCTGCATGAAAATACCAGTGGCCAGACCTCATTTATAGCTTAAACATGCTGATAAATCACCCTCAACCAAATGCATCTAATGTTTGTGGCTGCATATGTGATTTCATGAATAAGAATGTTGCAAGGTAAATACAAGTAGAGCTCTATTGACTGCATTTGTGGCATGATGACAATTACCACAAAAGTAATTTATTACATCCTCAGAGTTAAAACAAAACTAATTTACTTAAAATGAAAGTATACATGCAATAAACATTCAAGAACACAGTTTAGCCTAAAGACTAACTGTTAAGTTTTCACATGATTAAATTTTTCACAAGAAGACAAGTATGTTATTTTATTAGTTTATCAATGTGATTCTTGTTGATTTGTTGACTGTTTCATTTTTAAGACAGAGCGAGAAGGGTTAATTTGGTAGGATGAGAGATAAATTTAGTCATACAGGATTTCTGTGGGTTCTTAAAAAGTCTTAAATTTGGTTTGATCAAATTTAAGGCTATACATTATCTTAATAGTACACCAAAAGTTTTAATTATTTTAAGAGGTCTTAAATTTGGGGACAGAAAACAGTCATTGCAAAACAGAAATGTGAATATTAAACTTCAAAAGGCTGATTTAAATAAATGTGAGTGCATGTGATTTATATAACAATATGTTGTAAATGGTGGTAAGAGGGCATATTTTATGTCCTGGTCTTTTTGAATGAGCAGCTGGAAATAGTAAAGCATTGGCTTTTCAAAACAAGAGTCCCAGTGTATTTACATTTACATTTAGTCATTTAGCAGCTGCTTTTATCCAAAGCAACTTACAAATTAGGACAATGGAAGCAATCAAAATCAACAAAAGAGCAATGATATGCAAGTGCTGTAACAAGTCTCAGTTAACTTTACGCAGTACACGTAGCAAGTTTTTTTTTTATTATTATATAATAAATAAAAAGAAAACAGATAGAATAGAAAAAGAATAGAGCAAGCTAGTGTTAGAGGCCTTTTTTGCTTTTATTAATTGTATAATAAATAAAAAGAAAACAAATAGATAGAGTATAAAAAGATTAGAAAAGCTAGTGTTAGTATTTTTTTTATGAAAAGAATTAGAATAGAGAGTGCTAGAGTTAGAGGGTCAAATAAAGATGGAAGAGATGTGTTTTAAGCCGATTCTTGAAGATGGCTAAGGACTCAGCTGCTCAGATTGAGTTGGGCAAATCTGCAGGACCGGGCAGTTTTAGCAATGTGGTCTGAGAAAGTCAGCTGATAATCAATCATAACTCCAAGGTTTCTGGCTGTTTTTGAAGGAGTTATGGTTGATGTGCCTAACTGGATGGTGAAGTTGTGATGAAACGATTGGTTTGCTGGAACCACAAGCAGTTATGTCTTGGCAAGGTTGAGTTGAAGGTGATGTTCCTTCATCCAGCAAGAAATGTCTGTTAGACAAGCTGAGATGCGAGCAGCTATCGTCGGATCATCAGGATGGAATGAGAGGTAGAGTTGAGTGTCATCAGCATAGCAATGATTGAAAAGCCATGTTTCTGAATGACAGAACCTAGTGATGCCATGTAGACAGAGAAGAGAAGTGGTCCAAGAACTGAGCCCTGAGGCACCCCAGTAGTTAGATGTTGCGACTTAGATACCTCACTTCTCCAAGTTACCTTGAAGGACCTATCTGAGAGGTAAGACTCAAACCACTGGAGTGTGGTTCCTGAGATGCCCTTTACTGATAGGGTTGACATGAGGATCTGGTGGTTAACTGTGTCAAAAGCAGCGGAGAGATCCAGCAAGATAAGTATTGAAGATTTGGAATCCACTCTTGCAAGTCTTAGGGCTTCAACAACTGGGAGCAAGGCAGTCTCGGTTAAATGTCCACTTCTGAAACCAGACTGGTTGCTGTCGAGGAGGTTGTTCTGTGTGAGAAAGGCAGAGACTTGGTTGAACACAGCTCGTTCAAGTGTTTTTGCAATGAAAAGAAGAAGGGAAACCGGTCTGTAGTTCTCTAAAAGAGATGGGTTAAAGGTGGGTTTCTTAAGTAGTGGGGTGTCCAAATGCTGAGGGAAAAACACCAGTGTGAAGGGATGTGTTAATGACGTGAGTGAGTGCTGGTACAACTGCAGGAGAAATGGCTTGAAGGAGATGAGACGGAATAGGATCAAGCGGACAAGTAGTAGGTTGATTAGAATGGATGAGTTTGGAGATTTCTGCCTCAGAGAGTGAAGAGAAGGATGTGAACAAGTGTATGTTTGCTGATAAGATGTGCTTGACAGATTGTGGGGTGGAAAATTGTGCACTGATGGTTTTTAATTTTATTAATGAAGAATGTGGCAAAGTCGTCAGCTGTTAGAGTTGATGAAGGAGGGGGAGGAGGAGGACAAAGGAGCGAGGAAAATGTTTTAAAGAGCATGCGAGAGTTAGACAAATTGTTAATTTTGTTAATTGTTAATTGTTATTTCAGGCTTGTTTATGATATAAGTATCTCAATATGCATAAAATGCTTTTCCCCCCTAGCCATTGTTGGTATTTGGTTTACACAATAAACAGTATCAGGCATTTATATCAGCATAAACTCATGTGGCTTCTCTCTGGGTCACTGGAAAGAAAGACTTAGAACATGATTTAACACATTCAATATATAGATTTTATTAATATCGGCACAATCATTTTTATTGCTTTTCTTCAAAAACACATTGTATCAGCAAAATCCAATATCAATGGAACTCTGCTTCGTGTGTATTAATACATGACTACTTAAACCAATTCTAATGTAAATATTGAACTGGTCTCGACTACTTAAACTTGCAGTTCCCCTGTTTTGCAGTAGAATGTGGACAGTGGACAGGACTTGTTCGTGGACAGTGCTTTTATTCATTCAGTGCTGACCACACATTACGGCACATATTTTCAGCCCTATTTTTTCATTTCACATATACACTTCATTTTGTAAGAGCAGTGGGCGTCATTTAGCAGCCCATATATTGTAATGTGCCCACAGTCCTCTCCTTCCTCTCCTTCCTTTTCCAGACCATGTTTGGTCCAGTCATCCGGCTGCCCAGGGCTCCATTGTCTGTGAAATTGAAATTAAAAATTTGTTAAACTGTTAAATTATAGTTCAGCATAAGCAATATCCAAAACTGATTGACCAGAATTAGCCATTTTGACAAATATCCTCATCATTTGCAGAGGACATCTCCTTCCATCTGGCCATTAAAATCTACAAAATAACATGTAATATAGCTAATACCTAGTATTCAGTGATTTATTGAATTATAGGCTGGGAATAAAGAGTGCAAGCTTGTATGAAAACGATAAATGATCAAAAATGATGTCTGCACAATTTGGTATGTTTCATTGCGTCATGACAATTGAAACAATTCAAACATAGAACTAGTACATAAGTTTTACACTCCAGGCCCTACTTCACATCACGCATACAAAATATTCAATAAATGTTTAAAAAAAAAAGTTTAAATAAAGTGCAATTTTCCTAGGGTGGACATCACTTTTGGCTACTATTGCATGAGTTGGGGTATAGGTCAGTGTCTGTGGTAACACACTAAACTGTCCACAAATAGAAAAGGTTGTAGCGCCAAACACTCGTCCAAAAAAATAAGTAGGTAAATAACATAAGGAGCGTAGATCCAAAATACAATAAAATACAATAATAACAAATAATAAAATACAATAATACAAAGATGAATGAGATCCGCACTCGTCCAGATTCAGCCAAAGAGGCTTGTTTCATTTTTTGCTCAGAGGTCACAAAAACTGTAAAAAAAGGTGCACATTTGCTGGTTGCCAGTTTTTTTTTTTTTTTTTTTCTAGGCTTGATTGTGTTTATGGAGTGCAGTCTAACATGTGTTAATGCTTCATTTAAAAAAAAAAAAAAAGCATTATTTTTCACATAATTTACCACTCTGTCCTTTCTCCGATGAACGCTCTGATGATTTCATGGTTTTATGAAGCCCCTCCCTCAGAAATACGCAATGGGTTCAGATTGGTTAACTGGCCCAGTGTGTTGTGATTGGCTAAACCGTCTAGTGCAGTTCAGAAACGTCACACCCCTCACCTCAGAATGCGCTCCGGTTGTACTGTAAACAATGGCATCATCAATATTGCTTATCAATTTGAGCCCGATTGAGACCCAGAGAATATTAGTGAAGAGGATTGCGCAGAACTTGTGCAAGCACGGCTCTTACAGGACGTTTCTGAATGGTATGTTTTTTGTTCGTTGTTGTCTCATACTTTTAGATACGCTGTTATTTGTAAATGCTACTGCTTATGTTAGCTTTTAATATACAGTTTTATCCTGATTAAAGCTATAATACAGCAGAATACATGATTGTGTTGTAGCATTTTTGTAAAGTAATTGTATAATTTGTGACAGTAAGAAGTGTTTGGCAGCAAGTATTGGCAACCGCGAGCATGGCCTCATGCCCTTTGTTGCATGTTCCTGTGGGCGGGGTTTATGTAAATGTCAGGGTTTGTGATGTCACCAAGCCGGGAATTAGCTCATTGTAGTCCCTACCAGCCGTAACTGTAGGCATTAAACTGCCATAATTTTAAACGATCTATCTCCATTTGCATTGAACTTTCAGAGTTGTAACTTTGCAGATATTGTTTATGCTCAAACAGCAACGTTACATTACACACTAACCAAGGTGTTTAACCTAAGTTAAAAAAGTTAAATCACAATCAACCACCCCTTTAAATTTAAGTTATAAATTAAGATATATATTCTATATATATATTGGGGGCAGTTGGACATAGTAGTGTATTAGAGGTAAAAAATGATAAAAATACTGTTCAGTTTCTCGCACAAACCGATCATTTCGTGTCTTAGGACGTCAATGTATCGTCACGAGCCGCAGGGTTTCATTTGGATTTGTCTGTGCATGTTTTTTTTACTCTCAAAGTTTGTGTGCCCATTGACTTGCATTATAGGACTGACAGACTGCAACGATTTGAGTTAAAAATCTTCATTTGTGTTTTACTGAAGAAACAAAGTCACCTACATCTTGGATGCCCTGGGGGTAAGCAGATAAACATCACATTTTCATTTTTGGGTGAACTATCCCTTTAAGTTAGAATCCACTCGCTGCTCAAAACGCATGAGTTCTTGTGCAGTACTGAAATTTGCGTGCTCACGAATCCTCTCATTATAACAAACAAAGTGTAGACATTATGAAAGATTCATTCTGCATGTATTCATATGTCATAACGGAGCTTTGTGAGATTACGATGAACTGAGATGTCAGATGTCAGATGCCACCTTATTTTTCCCATAAGAGTGAGTGCGGCCATTAGTAAATTTTTAAATAAACTTTTGTGGGCTGGAACATATATTTCTGTGGGAGCGGATGGGTAAGGGACAGAATCCTGCGGGAGTAGGACTGAAAAATCCATCCCACGCAGGTCTCTACACTACACAAAGAACGCTTTGCTTATAAACACTACATTATCAGGCATTACAGGTAAGATGAAATGAAAATGCCATCAAAACTTTTTTGAAGACAGTCGATTCCCTTCAGTGATACATTCATACAAAAACTCCGGTGTTATATTTTTATTTTGAAACATGCAGCACTCATATGTGTTCAATGAAATCATTGCCTTTTGAAGTTTTATCCATAGCATTAATCCATATCACGATTTTTGTCTTTCCGTCCATAAATGTAAGACATCTTGAAATTATAATTAAGACTTTCTTATACCATTTAAGGTATTTAAAAAAATGTTAGGGTCTTTAAATTGATACAACTAAATTTAAGACTTTTTAAGGGCCCCTGGAAACCCTGTACCTCTGGAACCAAATATCCAGTTCTCTATATTCAACTTACGCTTTATTCATGGTGTAAGGAGTGTCATCCGCCCATCTCCATTGCCCTGTGTTCTGGTCCGTGAGACCAATCCAGTATGAATGTGGTTTAGCCATATTGGTAACAAATTGCTAGGAAGGGAGATAAAATAATAACTGAAAGACAGATTGGATTGGTGTGTGTGTGTGAGAGACAGAGAGAGAGAGAGAGAGAGAGAGAGTGTCTGTTTGTTATCCACGTACCCACTCCTTCTCAGAGGCATCTTCTATTTTTAAGAGTAACGCACCCTGCTCTTCGCAGTAATCTTTTGCTTTGGTCCAATTCATTGCTTCCTGCGAGAACAGGTAACAGCTGTTTCTGAACGGGATCCAATCGGGTTCAGTACAGCCTGATGTAAGCAAGTCTATGTTAGTGAGAGAAAGAAAGAGAGTGCAAAATGGTGCATTATTTTTACTCAGTCATGCAACACATTTAATCAAATCATCACAGTAAAAACAAAATCAAAAGAGACATAACTTATTAAACAATTCATTTAAATCAACAGAATTTTAATTTTGGTAAACCTCCCCTTTTCGCTGAGGTGGTTTCGTAAATTCTTATTTCACTGTACTGATGTTGTATGATTTTAAGTTTTTCAGTAATTTTTTTTCTATACACCCTCAGTAAAAGATTACAGAACAACTTTTTGTCTAAAAATGTAATTTATTGTTGTTCCCACACAGTGCTTCTCCTCATTTACTTTGACCACCTTCAAATACTGTAACTAAAGCTGTAATTCCTGTTGTACCTGGTGCAACTTCATTATGAACTTTCTTGGTAAAATAACAGTGGTTATTCTGCTGCATAACATCATTGAAACAGAAGCTGCATTATATTTGAGCACAATATTATACTTTGAATTTAGAGTTTACTCACTGGTAAATGACAGTTTATAAGAAAGTAATTGAATAGATGTTCTCGTTTCCCCCATGAAATGCCTCAGGTCCATCAGTGATCTTGAAATGTCCACTTTAGTTGAAGACAAGGCAAAAAATATAGTATATCAACACAATTACCTCTAATAAAAGATTTTTAAATGAAATATTTATTAACATTTATATTTTAGGTAATGTTTCTGTTTATTTTAATTAATATAATTCAAGGTCTTACTCAAAATAAGTTGTGTGTGTTGAATAGACTGTAGAGAAAAAAATGATTTTGAACTGTCCTCTGTCAGTTTATCCCTAAGAGCCGATACTGAAGAACTCAAACTGCTCATCAAACTCTTCACTTCAGTGTGTGACACATTCTGCTGGCGCTCTGCAGGACAAAACCGAGAGAAAGTTTCATCATTGAAACAGGTCCAAACCCTTAATTTGTTCATTTAAGGTTGAGGATTCAAAACTGAAAAGTACGTCCAGTGCTTACCCAGCTTTTGTAGGATTTCTTGTTTGGATGCAAGATCAGTCATCAAGGTCTCGATATTAGACAACTTCTTTTCTTGCAGTTCTTATGCATATAGAGTGAGAGGGACCAATTATTAAATGATCGGTGCTTTTTATGCACATATCATATCTTAGATTATTTTCAGTGTTAAAAGTCAAAGAGGAAAAGAATAGTTAACCATCATGTTCTGTTGAGATCAGCTTTTCTCATGGAGGACATTTGAAGATTGTTATGTTGAACTTTATGATGAATTTATGATCAAAAGATTGTAAAAGTACAAATAATTTTTTAGTTCAGTTAAATGATCTTGTTGTGATCTGTCAAAAAATAAAAAAGACAAAACACTAACCCCTAGTCGTTGGGTTACTTGCTCCAGATGTGTTCAGATATGAACTCAGGCTGAAAACTAAGGTCTGCAGCTCTGCAACCTTATTTTCTAGGGTACCACCTACCAAAAACAGTTGACGGTTAATTAGAAGTCCATTACCAAAACTGGGTATGATATTTTCATGGTATGATAATCGTCTCAGAAAATATCACGGTTTCACGGTTTATATTAAACAATAATTCTTATCAGTAACAATGACTCTTAAAAGTATAAGAACAAGTTATTTGAGTGAACAAATCCTTTATTGCAACAAACTTGAAACATGAAAGTATTGAAGTCTCCCTTCTGAAAAAATAAATACATTTAAAAACAATTAAAAATAAAGCTATAAGCCTTATGTATATCTATATCACACTTTAACATTTTAATTAATGTTTTAAAATGTTATCAAATGAGAATTTAACAACTCCTTTTATTTTTGGCAAAGTGCTGCACAACAGAGGTATACTAAGTTAAAACATGGACAAATATGATATTCCTTAAAAATAATGTTTAAATAAATTCATTATTATAAAGAATATTATTATTGTTGTTATTATGACTTTTAAGTACATTGTACAATGCTATTATATTCCTGTCATAACTTCAAGTTAAGTCAAACCTTTATTTTGACGGGTTGTAGAGGACCTTTGAGTTTTTTATATCCGAAGTATTCTCATACTGCAGATTTAAACTTTTTTTGGAGATTAGATACAATCTCTCTCTCTGCCATTTTCTCCGCTGTTCAGGCGTGTAAGCAGCCAAGTGAATGCAGACAGAGTGAAGCAGCCAGGCGAAAATAAGTTGTATATGCATGGGTGCATGCATTTTTTTCATTCATTTTTTTTTTTAAACTGTAGATATGCAAATGTTTACGGTATGATAACCGTGCACGTTCAAACTGCGATAGACCACCATACCAGTATATCGTTACAACCCTAGACGGTACAGAGCAAAGCTGTGTCTGCCTCCTCTGAGGGCAGAGCTTGCAGGTTCACCACCTGATCCCTGAAGGGAGTGATAGGAACCTTGTGCATGTAGTTGGACTGAGGTCTCAAAGTTACATGGGAGTCAGCTGGCCCAAACTCTAGGCACGATTCATCGACCAAAAATGCCTGCAGGTTCCCAACCCTTGATAGAAGCCAAAGCAACCAGGAGCTACGTTTTCACTGACAAAAACTTCAGCTCAACTGATTGCAAGGGCTCAAATGGGACCTGCTGAAGTGCTCAAAGCACCAGACTCAGGTCCCAAGAGGTATGGAGGGAGTTCAAGGAACCTTCTCGCCCCCTAAGGAACCTGACGACCAGGTTGTGCTTCCCTGCTGTCTTACCATCCATGGGGTCATGGTGTGCAGATATCACAGCAATGTATACTTTAAGGGTGGAGGGAGGCAGCCTTCGCTCCAGCCCCTGCTGCAGAAAAGAAAGCAAAGCCCTGATCGAGCATCTCCGGAGGTCCTCTCGGTGAGAGGAACACCTCTCGATGAACAGGTTCCACTTCAAGGCGTAAAATTGTCTCGTGTCTCGGTGCTCGTGCCGAAGTGGTGGTGTCCACTACCTGTTGGGATAGGTCACCTAGAACCTCCATGTCCCATCCAGGGACCAGACACGGAGTTTCCAGGGGTCTGGACCCGGGTGCCATAGGGTGCCCCATCTCTGTCTTGTCCTCCCTAACTTTGCACAGAGTCTGTGCAAGGAGGCTCACTGGGGGGAACACATACTTGTGCAGCCCCTGGGGCCAGCTGTATGCCAGAGCATCTGTCCCGAGTGTTCCCTCGGTCAAGGAATAAAACAGCTGGCAGTGAGAGGTTTTTGGAGAGGCAAACAGGTCTACCTGAGTGGCTCCGAAACGTCTCCAGATCAGCTGGACCGTCTGGGGATGGAGTCTGTATTCTCCCATTCTCTTTCCTCTTACCTTTACTTTTGTTGCCAGGTTTGGAGGGAGCCCGGACGGGCAGACCTAGACATTGCGGCAGGCGGTCAGGTGGCAGCAGCTGTTCGCCGGGCCAGGATGTGTCTGATTGCCTCTGTCTGCTTCTGTGCAGCTGAGGACTGCTGGGCAAAGCTCTCGAAGAGGGCGGTCTGGGACATGGGGGAATTTAAAAACTGAGTCTTTTCCCGCACAAGGTGGAAGTGGTATTTGGACACAATTGATTTGCAACTGACCGCTCCACCGACTGGACCTCCGTGTACCTCCTGGCTGCCCCGCCATCAAGAGTGGTGAGGGAGGAAAAGCTACCAGATTGGTTTCGGGCAGTAAAAGGTGCTGTCCACAAGCTGGTAAGCTCTTCATGCACTTCCGGGAAGAAAGGCACCTGGGTGGGGCGAACGCGAGCCACCCCGAGAAACCAATCGTCCAGCCTCGAAGGTTCGGGACAAATTGGAGGTCTTCACTCGAGCCCGACCTTCTCGGCCGTCCAGACAAGCATAGCCGTCATTTCAGGGTCCGATTCAGGCATTGCTACCATCTCAGAAGGAGGCAGTGCAGCCGAATCTTCTTCCCCAGAGAGCTCAGGCTCGCCCTCCGATGCAGCGATCGACATCCAATCAGCGGGGGAGCCCTGAAGGATACGGCTGGTACTCTTCGAGAAGGTCTAGCACGTTCCTTGGGCTTCTCCACTGGCTGCGGAGCGCAGGTGGGGCGAGGGTCCCTGGGAGGTTAGTTCCTCAGAGGGGAAGCCCTCACTGTCACCCTAAAGGCCTTTCCAGACTGAGCGCAAAAAAGCGAAACAATTATCGGACACGATGACGCGCTGGAATAAAACAATAGATTTCTATGGATGCTTCCACATAGACCGTGAACATTCGCGCACCGAAAATGCAAATGTTTTTTTTCAACCACTCCGACAAATCTTTTCAGTTTCGCAAAAGTGAAAACACGGGCCGTCCAATAAGATTTGAGCTAGGATCACGTGACCAGAGCAGCTGCTGTTGCACAAAAGGCCTAGAATGGTGGCGCTGTTTCAAAAAGCAGTGTGAACAAACACAGAAGAAGAGTGTCCCGGATAAGAGAAGGGAGTGGATGCTGAGTTCTTGTTATCGTTGGTATTTGAGAACAGATTTATTCTCACATGTTCTTTATACAGAATAACATTTCTAATAATTCTCCACTGAATCATGTGATCTGCAGAGCACTGTTCGTTTTCTTCGACATGCACAAGGTTATGAGTCAGAGCACGTTCACTCTCTAGTCTAGATCTTCCGTATCAAAAATCGAGTGAAACATTTTTCTACACATGAAATATTAAAGCAAATAGACATATTATGACTATATATTTTCTGTATGTGTTTAGTATGCAGCTCATGGTATTTTTTATAGCAATAAATGATGTTTATGACAAATATTAGCAGTGTAGTGTTATTAAACATATAAGAGTGCATGTGTCTGCTTATTATAGAATCAAAATCAACTATAGATCACAATCGGAAGTTATTACAAGTACTCGATGATGAAAATGGGTAAGTAAATACATTAATAAATACATACATTTTCAAGTGTAGCTGTACTTCTGTTCTAATTATGTTTTAGGATGTAGCCTATTCTTGTAAGCATTATAGATAGTTTGTGTTTATGGTGTAGAACCAAACTTTGTTCATCTTAATTTATGTGTTAAATCCATATACGAGATACATATCTGAGGAAAAATGCATTGTTGGTCGTCGCCACCTAGCGTGCAGGTGTGAATTAGCAGAAGGCAAACAATCGTTTCGCGCTCAGTGTGAAAGCACCATTCGTCTGTGATTCGCCTCGCTTTTTCACATCGCGCTCAGTGTGGATAGGTCTTAAAACCACCCAGGCAATTGCCTGAAATAGTCCTCCCCCGGCTTTTGCCAGGAAGAGTAGGCCCTACTAGACCTAGGCACAGGCACTGGAACTTCACCCCTCGGAGGTAATGGAGTCTGGTCCACAACTCCGAGATGGAACATGACTCATCCACGAAGGCCACCTCAGCATGCTTGATACCCAGACATGTGAGGCAGCAATTGTGACCATTGCCTGGCGCCAGGTAACGACCGCATCCAGAAACGCACGGGTGGAATGACATCTTTAAAAAGACACAGTGTTGTCTGCACAAAGACACGTGTAATGCTCTTTTAGGAAGTACTCTTTTAGTCGTGCTGAAGTGCACAGGGCAGATGTCCGCACAACACTACAGGTGGTAGTGCAGCCTGTAGTGTGCACCCACTCAACGAAGGATCCAACCTTCGGTAAATGGCATTCAGTGCAAAGCTATATCGCCCACTTCTCAGGTGTTCGAACGCCGTCGGCTGTTGCAGGTGCAATAGCAGGATTCGATAAGTCTTCCACATTTCAGTGAAAAGAGTTTTGAAAAGGAGTTTTCCCCAAAGTGACTAAATAGTCATAATGTCTCATTCCCTACGTTGAGTAACCTGAGAACAAAATAAAATTTTCTTTTTTTTTTATAATTAATTAAACAGTTTTATAATAACAAAATACATGTAGTAATTTTTATTATTTTAAAAATTAATTGGTGACACACACAGGACTACTATGAAAAATGGTGGAAAAAACTTGCACCAAATATAAATATAAAAGTTTATTTTATACATTTCATACATTATAATCTAAATGTTTGGCGCAGCCGAACCAGATGCTATAGAGAGCAGCGTTTAGATGAATATGTTAATATATGCTGCACACATAACAAAATAAACAAAACAAAAATGACAGCGGTGAGTAAGAAGCAGAAAGCATTATTATGATTGCATTCTGATGGGTTTTGGCCCTATAAGGTATTTTAAGAGAGATTATGTTGCGAATAAAATAATTTTTCAAAAAATAAAATTTCTTATCACTTACCTTTATTTTGTTCCATATCCATATGACTTACATAAGGAAATGTTAGGCAGAATGATGTCATTCCATTACATTTTCATACAGTTAATTAAATGGTGAATGAGTTGTCATCACCTTTTCTGTGTCAAAAATATTTATTTGTATTGTAAAAAATAATTGTATAAAAATTGTAATTACGTAATATTAAAATAAGTGATTACATTTTTATTTATTTGTTTGAATATGTATTGCAAAAGCTGAATAATCAGACTAAGTCTAATGATTAATCTTTGAAATAATCATCGATTAGTTGATTAATCGCTTTAATAATTGTTAGATTAATCAATTATCAATATATCTTTTGTTGCAGCCCTAGTCCATACCTCAGCTAAATTAAAGCAGTCTAGCTGCAGTACACTAAAGATTGTGTTGTTTAATCCACTCACAGATGACAGAAGTCATGACCATGAAAATAATCATGCAGACTGTTCCTAGAAGCACAAGTATCCCAGTTTGTCTGCTACACGGACGACCTGCAGAAAAAAAGAAAAAGAAAAACCATATGCTTGATTAATTTATATTGTTTATTTCATCCCCACCCAAGTTTAATACTTGAGACTTATATACTTTATAGAGTATACAGCAATATTACAAGCACTGTGTATAAGCAATAGTACTGATACATGTATCAGCACAAAACATTACTTTTTTTTTTTTTGCTAAATGGCATTCTCAATTCCAAATATAAAAGATGATTTTGTAGAGATAATTTAAAAAAAAAAAGTTTCAAGACATTTAAATAAATGTAATTGCAGGACTTAATGAAACATTTTCCATTTCACCTGAACTGTAAAAGTCAAATTAGTTCAATGCTTTAAGATTTAAGTTAGTTTCTTTATTTCCCAAACTGTTTCTTTTTTATATCAAATAGAATCTAATTTTGTAAATCTTGCAAACCTCTCTGAAATGATTTCTTTGGTTCACATTCCATCTCCATCCTAATGTATTCTTCTGAGCAATCCATTCCCATTTTCTGAGACCATAAAATGGAAGTAAAATTAGCTTGATTAATAGCTCGAATAATAACTTGATTCTCATAATGAAAAATCAAAACAACACCTCCCTTATATTATAATCCTTTATCCAATCATGTTCCTTAAATTAAAAAGGCACATTCACTTCCACATTCTGAAGAACTGATATTTATGGAATGGGTTCTAGGTATTCGGTTAATGAGACACAGATAGGAAAATGTCCAAAAAAAAAATGCCTAATGTAAATTTTTTTCATGAGAGGTATCATGATGGTTGTGTGATGTCTACTTTACATCATGTATTAGCTAAAGAATATCCCTAAATTATTACACGGCACTCTGGAATACTTGATTCTGATTGGTCAGTCGCAGCATTCCAATGTGTGTTATTCCCCGATAACAGCCGTCGTAATTAGCAACGCAGAATAACACACTGCTGATCCGGGTATTTAAAGCCAGCTCTTTAAAGTCTCTCATATCTCACTGCCACACTCTCCCTAGTCTCATTCAAACGCAACTGCTATAATCTTGCATCTTAGTTATCGACTGTATTTACTGTAAAATGAAACTGGAGGACATCAAAATTAATAGTAGACCAGCGGTAATATTATTGAGATGTTCGTCTTGTTGCCAGAATGATTGTTGTACACTCTCATGGATTGTCACTGTGACCTTTGGCTTGCTTAGTTGGGGGCACTTCATTTCTGGCAATATTATCGGCGTGATTGCACAGACACTGTTGGATGAGAACTGAGCTGGACGATGGCATCAATGAATCAATGATGAACTGACTTTAACTGAGAAATTGACTGTTTAGGCTACTAGGCTGAACGCTATAGACAAAAGCGGAAGCTTTGTGTTTAAAGAGCTAATAATAAAAAATAACAACCCATTCTCACTTCCAAGGCAAAAACTGAAGCATGAGTGACGCCAAAAGTGCCCCTAGGCGTCAGACAAAATAGGAGCTCCATTGCTTTGAATTGCTTGCCTTATGCGTCAGGTCAAGACGCTTATGGATAATGACAACACGTTCTCCTCCGTTGTTTGTCTTAGTTTGATGGTTTGCATGCATTTGTAAAAAAATAGAAATAATTTTATAGAAATTTACACTTTATTGGAGCACCTAACCCCACCCTTACCCTAAACCTACCCACTTCTGAACAATATAAAACACGTAAGAAAATATAAGTGCAGTCACAGGTATTTATTGCAAAAATGACAAGCAGTATAAAAGCATTGCAAACAAGTCGTGTTGCATTCCAAGTCTTCTGAAGCCATACGAAGTCTTTATGAGAAGAAGAGAGCAAAACATAAGGTTTTAATCGCTGAAAATGATCCCGCTCTGTTAACGTGCTCGCATCTCATTCAAAAGCATAGTCCCGTCCCGCAGCATGACGCAATTGCTCACGAGACACACAAGAGCCAATAGCCTGTCAGAACAGCATAACGCACTCGGTCACGAGATAGACAAGAGCCAATAGCATTTCACAACCAAGGCTGACGTAAAGCTTCTTCTGGCGGCATTTTTTGAATTCGCGCACAGACTGCAGCATGCTGGGTGAGTTTAATGGCGGATAGAGACGGCGATCGCGTCTATTACTCTCACAAATCAATCGTTTTGCCTCGGAAGACTTGGAATATTAATATTTTTAAGTAAATTATGACGGTAGTTGTATCTGCCTGTTATATCTTGTGTTTTATTGACAAATGGTAGGTTTAGGGGCAGGGGTTGGGTTATGTTCTCATAAATGTGTAAATAATGTAATATAAATAAAACTGTTGTGGCTGTTTACATTGAAAAATCACACCCCAACATATATGCAATAATGGCAATATTATTACCCAATATATAATTTAATTATGACGATAAAATTCCCAGTATGGCGTCGGCATTTGACGCTAAGGGTTTCCTATTTAAAACAATGGAGGACCCTGCAAGTCGAAAAATGACGCTAAAGGGTACCTTGAGCGTCAAAAAGCGATGCTCAAGGTACCCATATTGAAGCTTGGTCCTGACCAAGCTTCAATATGTGACGAGTTGGGAGTGAGAACTGGTTGAAAATAAATTAAAAAAACATTTCAATGCAAATCAATATTTCACATCTAATTATTTACTAATGTGGCAAGTAGCCATGTAATAAGCGTAGAATAAACTCTGACAGGCTGATCGAGGGTTTATTCTGCAGTAACAACCAGCTGGATGTACTTTATTCCTTACTTACAAAAAACATTTCACCTCCCAAAAATGTGCTCTATTCCATGGATCTAGTTTGTCATGTAACGTAGATTTTTTAAATATCTGTCCTGTGTGTTCACTTCCTTTTTTTTTACATTTGTGACGATTGTAGGGTGCTTTCCTTTTTACCATTTGAAATATCACTTCTAGTGAAAGTCTAATTGCTGAATTAACAAAATACCGCAGTTGTGCTGATCTTGGACTTTTTTTGAACATTTCAAAATATATTGAACAAAGGAAGTGAGAGTTTTGATCATATGATCTAACCGTTTTGGCTATACTTAAATATGATGTCTGCCCTGAAAAATCCTGTATCTTTCTTTTAGTACTTCGGCATGAAAAGACCAGTGGCCAGACGTCTTTTATAGCTTAAACATGCTGATAAGCTGATGTCAACCAAATGCATAATATTTGCAGCTGCATATGAGATGCCATTAAAAGTTATAAGAATGTTGCAAGATAAATAAAAGTAGAGCTCTATTGACAGTATTTTTGAAATGACGACAATTACAACAAAAGTAATTTACCTCATCCTGAGTTGAAAACTAATTTAGACATGCGATAAACATTCAAATACACACTTTAGCCAAAAGACTAACCTATAAGTTTTCACATGATTAAATTATTCATAGGAAGACAGTATGTTACTTTATTACCGTAGTTTATTCTTGTTGAGTGTTGAATTTTTAAAACAGAGCGAGAAGGGTTAATTTGGTAGGGTGAGATACGAATTGTCATATTACAGGATTTCTGTGGGTCCTTAAGTCTTAAATTTGGGTTGTCAAATTTAAGGCCATAAAATATCTTATAGTAGCTACACCAGAAAATCTTAAATTATGAGACAGAAAACAGTCATTGCAATACAGAAATGTGACTATGAAACTTCACAGGTTGGTGAGGTACAAACGCACGAGGACGAAGGAGATCAACAAAGAGTTATTTTAATTAGAAAATCCAGCAGACAGGCAAGTAAACCAACTGAACACAGACGTAGAATTGACGAAGATAAAGGGAGAACTAAGGGCTTATAAGCAGGGACCAAACAAAGGGAACTAATGGGATAATTAACAAGACACCAGGTGAACAGAATGACTAATTAAAGAGACTGGGGAAAACAACAGACATGTGACAGAAGGTTTATATAATAATATGTTGTAAGAGGGCATATTTTATGTCTCACATTTTTGAAAGAGCAGCTGGAAATAGTAAAGCACGGACATTTCAAAATAAGAGTCCCAGTGTATTTCATGCTCGTTTATGATGAAAATGTGCATAAAATGCTTTCTTCACCTAGCCATTGGTATTTGGGTTACACAGTAAACAGTCTCTGGCATTTAAATCAGCATAAACTCGTGTGGCTTCTCTCTGGGTCACTGGAAAGAAAGACTAAGAACATGATTTAACATTCAATTTATAGATTTTATTAGTATCGGCACTTAATCATTTTTATTGCTTTTCTTCAAAAACACATTATTGTATCAGCACAATCCAATATCAACAGCTTTGCTTTGCATGTATTAATATATGAGAGTATAAACCAATTATAATAATATGTAAACAAATATTGAACAAAACAGTCTTGAGTATTTAAGCGTGCAGTTCCCGGTTTGCAGTACAATGAGCCACAGCCTGATTAATTAAGTAAAAGATTGTATGGGTTTGTGATTGTATGGGTTTGTTCTGTAACGGCATGCTGTATTAATTTCTTAAAAACTCTTAAAGTCTGATTTAAAAAATAATAATAATTGCACCCAAAGATTACACAATTTCGACATAATTCTCCCCCACCACACACAAAAAATGTAATAAACTCCTATTCCAAAACTTACTTAGATTTTAGAATTTCATTCATTCAGTGCTGACCACACTTGATGGCACATATTTTCAGTCCTATTTTTTCATTTCACATATGTACTTCATTTTGGAAGAGCAGTGGGCGTCATTTAACAGCCCATATATTGTAATGTGCCCACAGTCCTCTCCTTCCTCTCCCAGACCATGTTCTCTCCAGTCATCCGGCTGCCCAGTGCTCCATTGTCTGCAAAATTGAAATTGAAAATCTGTTACACTGTTCATTTAGTTCATGTATTATGTTAGTATATGCAACCCAATTCGACTTGGGTAGGGTGACCAGATTTCTCATGGTGGAATATGGGACGGGTGAGAAATTTATATGTACAAATTGGAAATACGATAGAGAATGATACAATTAAATTAACTCGTTTTTAAGATACAATAGTTTTATTTAACATGTATAATTTTATTTAACATCTTTTGTTGTTTGATTAACATTAATGACATATTCCACCTACACTAACTGTTAATCATAATTGTTCTCGTGTGACAGACACTCTATGATCACCCAGTCCTAAAGAAATTTTAGGAAAGATAAATTACTGGACAAAACATGACTTTTTCTTAATAAGTTGTTTGGTCATGAATGTGAGTTCTCATTAATCAGACTGTACTTAAAAAGGGAACCAAATATCCAGTTCTCTATATTCAACTTACGCTTTATTCATGGTGTAAGGAGTGTCATCCGCCCATCTCCACTGCCCTGTGTTCTGGTCCGTGAGGCCAATCCAGTGTTCTTGCGGTTTGGCTGTATTGGTGACAAATTGCTAGGAAGGGAGATAAAAGAATCACTGAAAGTCTGAATTGAAGGTTTTAAGGAAATGTGAGTGTGTGTGTGTGTGGGTGGGTGGGTGTTACGCACCCACTCCCTCTCAGATGCATCTTCTATTTTTAGGAGTAATGCACCCTTCTCTTCGCAGTAATCCTTTGCTTTGGTCCAATTCATTGTATCACTAGAGAACAGGTAACAGCTGTTGCTGAACAGGATCCAACCAGATTCAGTACAGCCTGGTGAAAGTAAGTCTGTAAGAGAGAGCGAATGCATTATGGTGTAGCACAAAAGACATACATTATTGCAACACATTTAATCAAAGCATCAGTGTATAAAAAGGAGACACGACTAACTGAACAATTAATTGAAATCAACCGAATTTTTCATTTTGGTGAACCTCCCTTATTTGGACAGGATTAGTTTTCTCTGCGAGAAGGTTTTGTAAATTCTTATTTCACTCTAGACTCCAAAAGGGTGCTTTTGCAGTGATGCCATAGAAGAACTATTTTTGGTTGCCAAAAGAACCTTTCAGTGAACAGTTCCTATTCAGTTCAATTCTAGTTTATTTGTATAGTGCTTTTCACAATGCAAATCCATGCAAAGCAGCTTTACAGAAAATTAAAGTTCCTAGAAGAACCATTTTGAAGAACATTTTAAAAATCTAAAGAACCTTTTTGAGTATAAAGAACCTTTTCTGCATTTGAAAGCATGGATATTCAAGATTCTTCATAGAACCATTGGTGCCAATAAAGAACCTTTATTTTTAAGAGTGTACTGATTTTCAGAGCTGGGTAAATTACTTACAAATTGTAGTCTGTTACTGATTTCAAATTACATGACACAAATTGTAGTTAGTAAAGTAATCCATACATTACATATTTTAGATAAAATAATGATACTTTTTGATTACTTTTAGATTCCTTTTACATTTTATCACATTGATTTAAATAGGAAAATCTTGTACCATACTGACATAAAAATGCAAAGAAAAATTATATTCCATTCGTTGTTATTGACAACATAAAGTGCATTAAACAGTTTGCATCACCCTGTTTTAATGCACATTTTGAAGCACATGTATGAAAATTATTATATTCAGTAGCTTATCCTAGTTTTCTATAGGCTATTTAGCGCCAGTTTACCAGGAAGTGACGATTTTGTTCTCTTTGACTCGTTGGAGGGAAACGTTGCTTGTTCGCAAATGTTTTATGCGATTTTCCAATTTTGCACATAAGTTAAACTCGCATCTTTGGATGGAAACCCGGCTAATACTGTCATTTGGCCATTAGCCAATGTCAGACAACTGTGAACATGCATATGCGATACTTAACTATTCAAATATTTATTTTAAAATCTCAGGTGTACTTGAAGTAAATATATTATGCAAAAGGGGTTTGGCTGAAAAAGTCTGGGAATCCATACATTACATGTAAATAAGAAACAATGTGGAAATTGTGCATTTTGATGTGTTTGAAAGACAAAAGCCTTCCAAAGACAAAGTGACACATGGTTAAACAACCCACTGAGTGATAATTCAAATAAAAACGTGTGTTTTCATCAGTAGTTGATGCAACGTTGAAAAACTGAAGTGATTTTTTTTTATAAATCCAGTGGTCAAAAGCTGTGTGGCCTCTAAATTTATGTGATTATAGCCACCTGACTGGTGACTGGACTTTGTGTGAATGTCCACAAAACTGGTAGACTTTCTGATTGTATATAGCTAAGGGTTAGGCAATTTTAGAAAGGAAAAAGAAGAATTATGGAGAATCAATAAATTATGAATAATTGAATTAATAATATGAATTACTGTGTGAATAATATGTAATCATTTTATCAATAAAAATGTAACTGTAGTCTGATTCAAAGTATTTTAAAATGTAGTTTAATATAATTAGAAGTACTTAATTTTTGGAGTCTGATTACGTAATCCAGATTACATGCAATCAGTTCCCCAGCTCTGCTGATTTTCTCTAGTTTTTCCACACAAAAGTAAAAATGCTGCATATATTTGAGCACAACTGAATTTATAGTTTACTCACTGGTAAATGATAGTTTGGAAGTAAGAGACTGAATTGATGATTTCACTTCCCACATTAAATGCTTCAGTTCCGTCAGTGATCTTGACATATCCACTTTAGTCGGAGACAAAAAAAAAAAAAAAAAATTGCATTATTACCTCTAATACTGTATAGGAAAGCACGATTCTATGAACAGAATGATTCAAAAATATTTTAAAGATTTTTTCAAAATGAAATATTGATTAGCGTTTATAATTTAGGTTGCCGTCTTACCCAAGATCCGTTGTGAGCGTGGAATAGACAAAATAGATGACCTTGAACTGTCCTCTGCCAGTTTATCCCTAAGACCCGATACTGTAGAACTCAAACTGCCCATCAAACTCTTGACTTCCGTGTGTGACACATCCTGCTGGTGCTCTGCAGGAGAAAAAAGAGTGTAAGTTTCATCGTTTGAGACAAGAAACAGCAACAATCCTTGCATTGTTTTATATTTAAAGATTCAATGCTGAAAAATATGTCCAGTGCTCACCCAGCTTTTGTAGGTTTTCTTCTTGTTTGGATGCGAGTGAACTCAGTGAGGAGTTCATCAGGGTCTCAAGATTAGACAACCTCTTTTCTTGCATTTCTTATGCATAGAGATTGAGAGAGAAAAATAATAGTAATAAGTAAATAGTCCTGTTGAGACTGCTGCCAGAATCAAAAACCTGAAGCATTCAAATGAGAACAGTTTGTCCATGCTGTGGATTAAAGGTAATAATTTTGTAAAGGTTCTTTTTTTTTTTTTTTTTTTTGCACGGACCGATCATTTCACTTCATAAGACCTCATGTCATTCGGAGCCATGGGTATTAATTTGGTCTTGCTTGCATATGCGGGTTTTTTTTTACTCGAAAAAAAACGGCAAACCACAGACGTGCAGTGTACGAGTCACCAAGTACAACAGTTTCACTTAAGAATCTTCTTTACTGTTCTACTGAGGAAAAAAAGTCACCTACATCTTTGATGTCCTGAGGGTGAGTAAATTAACAGCTAATTTTCATTTATGGGTGAACTATCCTTTTAAAAACACCAAGACAGATTTTTTTAGATGTAGCATTTTTCATGGAGAACATTCGAAAAGTGTTCGTTTTGAAACTTTAGCTGCTTTTCCACTGTATGCACACCTAAAGCTAATTTAAAGGGGTGCTCTACCAGCTTTTTATGAATTCTTGATAATGTTTATTCATTATGTTTGTTCATGTAACGTGTTAATGCTTCATTTATTTATTTATTTTTTAAGCCGCATTATTTTTCTCACATTTTACCTTTATTCTACACCGATTTTCCATTCTCGTAAAAACGGTCTGTTGACTTCCTGATTCCTCCCTGAGAAATTCACAATGGGCTCCGATTGGTTAGCTTGCCCATTGTGTTGTGATTCGCTAACCACCTAGTGCACGCTGTCCAGAAATGTTACGCCTCATACCATAGTGCTCCCGGTGTATTGTAAATAATGGCATCAATATTGCCTTATCAACTTGAGCCCGAGTCAGACCCAGATAATATTATTGAAGAGGACTGAGCAGAACCTGTGCAAGTACGACTTTTTTTTGTTTTTGTAGTTGTCTCATATTTTTAAGATACACTGGTATTTGTAAATGAGACTGCTGTTTAAGTTGTCTTTTGATATACAGTTTTAGCCGTACTAAAGTTTACTACTGTCCTCGAAGGGATTATTTGATGACAGACTACGGGTCCACAGTGATTGATAATACTGACTGTAGAGCATTGTTAGTTTTGTCTTTGAAGAACGAGAGTAGCCAAATATCTGTCGTCAGAACTACTTGCCCATTAAGAAGACTAACCTTTGCTTTACTACAGTGGCCAAATCAAACACAGAACCACATTTAGCGTGCCTGTAGCTAAACGAGCATGAAAGCTATACTTTATACTCTTCTCTAAAGAAGCCCAACATGGCCTCACCCCCTGTGTTGCGTGTTCCCGAAGGCAGGGTTTATGTAAATTTCAGGGTTTGTGATGTCATTAACCCATGCGGGAACAGAGCTCGGTAGATTACTTACAAATTGTAATCCGTTACTGATTCCAAATTACATCACAAAAATTGTAGTCATAACATAATCCATTACATTACACATTTTAGGTAATATAATCAGATTACTTTTGACCTAACTTGTTGATCACATAGATTTAAACAGGATAATCTTGTACCATAATGAGAAAATATATTCCTTTCATTGTAATTAACAATATGAAGTGCATTAAACATAATATTACATCAAGGTTTCCCAAACTGGGACTCGTAAAGGAACTGCAGGGGGTTTGTGAGTTTAATGAAAGGCAATAAACATAATTAATTGAAAGTTGAAATAAATCATTTTAAAATAACAATCAAAATAATTCACTTACTAAAAAAGAAGAAATATTTAATGTTTACCTGCACGCCATATGACCATTAACCAATGTCAGAGAGCCGTGAACATGCAAATGTGATACTTAATTATTAAAATATTTATTTTAAAATCTCAGGGGTACTTAAAGGGGTCATTGATTATGATTTCACTTTTTTAACTATAGTTAGTGTGTAATGTTGCTGTTTGAGCATAAACAACATCTGCAAAGTTACAATGCTCAAAGTTCAATGCAAAGGGAGATATTGTCTTTTACAGAATCGCTGATTAAACACCCCTTTAAAGTAAATATTAGGTGAAAGCGGTTCAGATGACAAAAAGTTTGAGAATGTCTGCAAATAAGAAATAATGAGAATTTGTGCATTTTAATGAGTTTGAAAGACAAAAGACTTTCAATAATACATGGTTAAATAACCTACTGAGTGATAATTCAAAGAAAAATTAATGTGTTCATCAGTAGTTGATGCAACACTTCTTAAACCTGAAATGATTTTTGTAAATCCAGTGGTCAAATGCTGTGTCTCCACCTGACTAATGACTAGTCTATGTGTGAATGTCTACAAAACTGGACTTTCTGAGTGTATATAAGCGGTAGACTATTTTAGAAAGGAAAATTTTAAAAATAAAAAAGAGGAATTAGAGAGAATCAATAAATGCTGAATAATTTATTGCTATTGTGTGAATCAATATCATGTAATTAATAAAAAAGTAACTGTAGTCTGATTACGAGTATTTTAAAATGTAATTTACTCTAATTACAAGTACTTGATTTTTGGAATCTGATTACGTAATCCAGATTACATGTCATCAGTTAATACCCAGCTCCGCCCAGGAAGTAGCTCGTTGTAGTCCAATATACCCTTCAATTGTGTCTTCTGCAAAATTGGAAAAAAACTGGAGCAGAAAATTAGCATGACGCGTTTTCATGTTTTCGCAATCAGTGAAGATCTTATTTACAAGTCCGGTTTGACACGTCCTGTTGAATCAGAATATAAAAAAATATATAAATCAAACTAAGATCCGAGTGTTTTATCAAACAAAAATCTCACTGGATTATTGCAATTAATGCCAAAATGAATGTTTGGAAATGTAAACTGATATTTCCTACTGACACACTACAGCAAAAGATAGAAATAACAGATTTAAAACTATTTTTTAGCTGGTTAAAAGACTAGTTTTCTCATCATTTTGGCCACCACTGCATATAAATCATCTTGATACTTCAGTGCAAAGAATTTATTAATTCATTTAAATGGTCTTGCAGTCTCTCACAAAATAAAACATCGTGGTTAAGGCAAAGAGAAGACACTAACCCCTGGTCATTGGGTTACTTGCTCCAGACGTGTTCAAATATGAACTCAAGTTGGACATTAAGTTCTGCAGCTCAGCAACCTTCTTTTCTAGGTAAAAAACAAAAATAATAGTTAACTAAAAGTACAATAGTAAAACTGATCTGTGATGATGAAGTTCTCACCTGTGAACTGAAAATCAGATTTGAGTGAGGTTAGATCAGAAGTATGGCTGTTCATCCAGCTCTCCAGCATTGAGAACTTTCGTTCTTGATGTGAATCTTTGAACCAAAATAAACATATTATAATTATTGGTTAGTACTGGATAGTTAATTGAGCAGTGTTTAGACTATTTTATAACATGAAATGTTATGTTAAAATGTTTAATTTACTCACAGATGACAAAAGTCATAACCATGAAAATAATCATGCAGGCTGTTTCTAGAAGCACAAGAATGCCAGTTTTTCTGCTGCAGGGACGACCTGCAGAAAACAAATACATACGCTTGATTCATTTATACTCCTATCTTTTATCATGCATGCAACACAATGTTACACCTTTACACAAATTAAGGCCTTAGCAATACTTCACCCAAAAATGAAAACTAGCTGACAATTTAGACACATCCAAGATGTAGATGAATTTATGATGTAGCATTCCATCACTTGCTCAGTGAATGGGTGCCGTCAGAATGACTCCAAACAGCTGATAAAAACATGACAATAATCCACACCACTCCAGTCCATCAGTTAACATCTTGTGAAGACAAAAGCTGCATGTTAGTAAGAAACAAATCCATAATTAGGATAATTTTAACTCCAAACCATTAATTCCAGCTAAAATACAAATCCATAATCAATAATAACACTTCCTCCACTGAAAAGCTTAAAGTTAAAACATCTTAATGATGGATTTGTTCTTACAAACACAGCTATTGGCTTCTCAAGACAATGGACTGGAGTGGTGTGGATTATTGTGCTGTTTTTATCAGCTGTTTGGACTCTCATTCTGACGGCACCCATTCACTGCAGAGCATTCATTGCTGAGACACTGATGCAATGCTACATTTCTCCAAATCTGTTCTGATGAAGGCAATTTGCAGTCATTTTTTTCTCGTTTTAATTATAAATTCACTTAATTTGCATGTTTCTCAGAAAACTAGACTTCTTGTATGTCATTTTGCTTCTCATTCGCACTGGGAAACAAGACCGAAGTAATGAGGAAGAACAACAGATGTATTGTATTGTCTTACATTTCATTATTTGGTCTTAAAAAGGGCTTAAAAGGTTTTACATTTACCTTCATAAAACCTACAGAAACATCATTTTAGATTTAATTTTGCAATGTTGCTTTAATTTAATTTAGATTTAATCCATTTAATGAAGCAGCATGTAAGCAATAATGCATGCATCAGCACAGAAAATGTTGAACCTTAATTAGCACGTGAATGTGATTAATAGTTGAAGCTCACTGGTTAAAAATCTGCGATGTTATATATATATATATATATAAATACATAAAACAAATACATAAATATTACAAACCTCTTTGAAATGATTTCTTTGGTTCCCATTCCATCTCCATTTTACTGTATTCTTCAGTGCAATTCATTTCCATTATCTGAGGCAGTAAAAAGGGAGCAAAATTAGCTGTCGCTTGTATTTAAAAATTGACTACACACCTCCTTTATATAGTTGTTGTGTTCTGTAAATACATTCACTTTCACATTCTGCAGTAGCCCCTCACTGCAGAACAAAAGATCCAGGGGGTGGGGATGGGTGGGTTTAGGGATCAGGGGGTGGAGACGGGTAGGTTTAGGGGTGGGGATGGGTGGGTTTAGGGATCAGGGGGTGGAGATGGGTAGGTTTAGGTAAATGTAAGGTGGGAGGAGTTGGATCTAGACCCAACCACACCCCCTGGATCTTGTGTTCTGCAGTGAGGACCATCTCACATTCTGAGGAACTGACATCTACAGAATCTTTTCTTGGAAGATTCTGTGTATTCTGTTATTGAGACACTTTCTGCCATGTGAATTCTCTTCATGACAAGTATTATTGTGTAATTTTACTTTATATTATGCTATTCCCTTACAAAAAATAACTGCAGTACATTGAAGTACAACTGCAGTACAAAGTAGTATAACTGCAGTACAATGAAGTACATCTGGACAATTGCAGTATAATGAAGTATATAACTCATTAAAGTTCAAGAGCAGTAAAACTGAAGTGCAATGAAGTGCAACTGTAGATTTGCTGTATAATGAAGTACAGATACAATATAACTGCAGTTCAGTGATACGCTGAAATGCAGGTGAAGATTTCAGATGCAAAAACTTCTAAGTCTGATTAAATTTATTTAATTGTATTTATTTTTTATGAGCATTTAAAAAAAAAATAAAGCTCCTATGATTAGGTTCAGTAATTGCACTTTAATGGCAATGAGGTTCTTTTCATTGCCAATAAAGTCGTCTTGTATTGGCCCTGTACTGCAGTAGCAAGTGCTGTGGTTACAGTAGACTTGGCAAGTGTTTTTTTATTTTTATTTTTTGTAATGTAGACTTCCTATAAAATATTCGTACAAAAATATTTTTGTACAAAAAATATTTGCCTATGGAATATTTCACCCGCATAGATTAATAACCCGCACGTGACATCTTCCTTCGCGCCAAAGGTCGTTGTCCTGACAACGAGTCTCGCGAGCAGCTGATTACTTGTAACAGACAGTAAATCAGCGTCCGCGGTGTCTACTGTAGGATGGATATAAAAGTATAAAACACGTTTTGGTTTGACAACATCGTTCATATGTGAACTATCACAATTAAAGCACAAAGACACCCCGAGACCTTTCACAAGTGCTACAAAAGAGAAACGCTTTCCGGAAGAGAAGTTCATCAGGCGAGTTGGAGACTAGTCGAGTCATCCAGTTTAGCGGTGAGTATAATGTCTAATATCCTCATATATCTTTAGTTATAATTTTAGAAAGATGTAAAATGACTTGACGGATATCTTATTCAACCCGCTGACGCTGAGATTAGAAGAAAATGAGAGGAAACAGCGCTTCTGTGCTGATCTGTAGCGCACGCGGGTCTGTGCGCGAGGAGTTTATGATAGAAAGACAAAACAACTGGTTTAATGCTGTTTTTACTACACTTTTACTATAATAAAACACATTATAATTAGATTATAAAATCTAATCTAATAAAACACCAACATCTCAATCCAACCAGTGACAACCCTGTGTATGTATTTAATTATGCTATGGCTCAGCAATTTGTTATAAGCAGTTCTGTAGAAATGAGTCATGTCATTGTCCAGTTCAGTTCTCAATAGCATCAGTACATCATTTATAATTGAATAAACAAAATTGTACTGAATACAGTGTATTTGTTTGTTTCTAGGAGAGCATCAACCCCTAATTGACATGAGGAAAAAATAATTAAAAAGTGTTCAGTGTGTACCCCTCTTTGCATCAGAGGAAGCATTAGGAAAGAGGAGAAGAGAGAAAGTGAAAAGGCACTCAACAGATGTTGGTGAGACTTTATTTCTGGAGATGCTTTAAAGGTCACTCACATTCTAGTCAGCCACAAATGTAAACCTGATTTTAGATTTTAGTCTTTAAATGAGATTAATAACTCCAGCTACTTGTAGGCCTACAGTCCTGTATATTTCACAATAAATTGTGATGCAGCCTGAATCATAATCACACCATGTTCATTTGTTGGCCAGAGGGAAACCGATCCCTAAACTAAACATACTGTCTCCCACGGGTTTTTTTTCTCCATGAGAAAGAGTTTGGGTTCCTTGCCACGGTCGACTTTTGGCGTGCTTATTTGGGGACTAATAATATTCAGCAATATTATTGATCTGACTCCACTGACACTATTGGATGAGGACTGAACTGAGCTAGATGATGACACCACTGCTATCTAGATGCATTGCAATTATTTTATATTTGATGATTTTTATACAGTTAATCAAAATTAACTGAGTCAACACTGATTTCAACTGAACAATGACACGTTTTACTGTTTAGAGCTGCTTCACAGCAGATGTGAATTCTGTTTGCATCATTATTTTTCTTTATCACTGTAAAGCAGCTTTGAAACAATCTGTATTGTATAAAGCGCTATATAAATAATGGTGACTTGACTTAAATTGGTTCAAATCTTCAAAAAAAAAGTGCATGAAACAGGCAACCTGAATAAACACAAAATACAGTTTATTAATGATAACTGTATTTGCCTTTGTTTTATGTTATTTTTTTTTAGGAATATCTGACAATATTTAGTGCTGGATATACTCAAAAATAGAATAAATCAGGATTTTTTTTCACAGCACTGTACACAAGCATTTCTGTGCAGTAGTGTGACATTAATGTGTGTAAATGGACATTTTATCAGTGTGTGATTGCTATTTTCAGGAAAATGCACTGGTAACGACTAAAAAAAGACGACCAAAAATATAATTCAACAGAGGATGATGGCTGTGGTGAAACAAGCACTCAAATAATGGTGAGCAGTAATCTACTTTATTTAATTTATCTTTTATTAACTATTATCTTTATAGTTTAGAATACATAACTGCTATTGTATTTCAGAAACTAAGACCAGTGGGAGTGCTGGAGAAATCAAGTATATACGTCCTCTGTCTCCTCAGCCATGGAAGAGATCTTCAGACATGAAGAGATTGAGGAGTTAAATGAAATCAAAGAGCTAAAAGAAGATTTACAATATTAGTGCCAATTCAGCATGAAAACAGAGAGAGAGCTGAGGGAATGGAAAGGTAATGCAATCTAGTTATAACAGCAATTATTCTCAATGCTTAACATCAGCTCTCAACACTTTTTTTTTTTTTGTGGACTCTTTGATTCTCTCTGATTGACTGGAAGGTGTGCATTAAAACAATGAATGCAGATAATTACAATCAGTTCCATCACTATTTTAAATCAATGCGCTGCTTGTACTGTAGCACACACATACAGTCAGAACGCTAGATCTAATGACCTGTAACCAAACAAACTCATGAAAATATACTTAGTTTTACTCTTCCAGTCAAATTGTACTCCACAAACATTAAAGGGTTAGTTCACCCAAAAATGAAAATTCTGTCATTAATTACTCACCCTCATGTCGTTCCAAACCCGTAATACCTTTGTTCATCTTCAAAACACAAATTAAGATATTTTTGATAAAATCCAAGAACTTTCTGACCCCTGTCTATAGGCAGCAATGCAACTTACTCATTTAAGTTCCAGAACAATAGGAAAGACATTGTGAAAGTAATCCATGTGACTCCAGTGGTTTAACCTCAATTTTGTCTTCTGTCGCATGAACACAACACTCATGCGTTGTGATGCTCTCATGAATGCACATTACAGATCAATATTTTTGTAAATAAGTGGTAAAGTAGTTTTTTTTTTTTTTTGGACGCAAACACTCGTGTCGCTTCATAAAATTGAGTTAAAACAACTGGAGTTGATGAATTACTTTTATGATGTCTTTCCTACCATTCTGGAACTTGAATGTGTAAGTTGCATTGCTGTCTATGCAGGGTCAGAAAGCTCTCTGATTTCTTTAAAAATAAATATGTTTGTGTTCCAAAGAGGAATGAAGGTCTTTCGGGTGTGAAACCACACAAGGGTGACTAATTAATGACAGAATTTTCATTTTTGGGTTAGCTATCTCTTTAAAGGCAGCTTTAACTTAACTTTTTAAACTAGCTGTAACAGGTGTGTATTACACAATTTTAATCAACTAAAGTGGAGGCAACCTGTTTCATGTCGGGTAGTTCTTTGCCTCCACCTCATGCATTAAAATCATGTAATGCACACCTAGCCATGGATTAGCCCGTATGTGTGTAGAGGGTTATAGGTTACACACAGTATTAAATGAAGGGGGCACAATAACTGTGGAACACACATTCTATATACTGTATTCTAATAATATATTTAAATTATATACTTGTATATTTGTAAATTTTTTATTATTTATTTATTTATTTTTAAAAATTTATTTAAGGTTAGAATTTTGAACGAAAAACCAAAATGATAAAGAGGGCAAATAATTTTGGAGGACTCTGTACAGTATTTAAACATGATTGTGTCTATGCTTTTTCCCAGAAATGCATGTTATTGTGCAAGGGGTAGTTGCATGGACTAGGAACAGAAAGCTCTGAGATTTCATTATAAAGATCTTCATTCTTGTTCTGAAGATGAACAAAAGACTTGCGGGTTTGGAACGTCATGAGGGTGAGTTATTGATGACAGAATTTTCATTTTTGGGTGAACCAACCTTTTAACTTTTAACTTTTTTATATTGTGTATTGACTTGGTGCCATGATGGATATTGAAATGTTATTTATTTTTCATTTTAAACAGTATAGATGATTACTTAATGGTAATGCAATATTTGTGAATACAACTGTGCACGTCAGACAATAAATCCCCAAAAACTAT
The DNA here is from genome assembly GCF_012432095.1 of Onychostoma macrolepis. Classification (NCBI taxonomy): domain Eukaryota; kingdom Metazoa; phylum Chordata; class Actinopteri; order Cypriniformes; family Cyprinidae; genus Onychostoma; species Onychostoma macrolepis. Next base: position 42,137,799 of record NC_081159.1, on the reverse strand, counting down.
GCTTGCTTTGGTGTTGCCACCCCTCATAGACCCCATGCCACCTCTTTGCCACCCTAAAAATTATTTTCTAGGTCCGCCCCTGCATGAAAGTAATCAATATACTGATTAATATGTTGAGTTATTCCAATACTGGATGTCCTAATGTAGAATGTAAGTGTGAGGGCCTATCCATTGGGCAGTACTGGTGGTTTCCATTGGATTGTATCAGTGAACTTAAATAACCTCATGAACTTTGAGTGATTTCCAGAGTATGACAGGTAAACAAGTTGACCACATTATTGGCAGCGGAATAAAAGTGGCCAGGTGGGATGATAAGAAATTGTGGCAAACCAGATAGGCATAGCCAATTAAAAACCAAAACTACCAATTATGGTAAGAAAGAAAGATATAAAATGGATGCGCGGACAGACAGAGAATTAGATGTGGCGGCTGTCATCTCGGCTTTGTTGCTGTGGTCAATAAAGTCTTATTTTGACATCTGGAACTCTGCTTCTTGAGCTTTATTGACAAATTTGAGAAGACCATTGTTTGTTTCCACAACAGTATAATTGTAAATGATATATACACACGTGGTCAGAATTGTTGGTACCCTTGGTAAATATGATCAAAGAAGGCTGTGAAAATAAAACTGCATTATAAATCCTTTTGATCTTTTATTTAAAAAATCACAAAAATCTTAACATTTCATTGAACAAAAACAATTGAAAATATGGGAAAATATCATTATGAAATAAATGTTTTTCTCAAATACACATTGGACACAATTATTGGCACCCCTAGAAATTCTTATGAGTAAAATATCTTTGAAGTATATTCCCATTCATATTCACAATTTTGAGCACACCAGGGTGATTATGAACATGAAATTATCCAGCCATGGCTTCCTGTTTCACAGAAATATAAATAGGAAGGAAAACAAAGGCCAAATTTCCTTAATCATCCATCACAATGAGAAAAACCAAATAATATATTTCTGATGTGTAGCAAAAGATAATTGAGCTTCACAAATTAGTGAAGTGGCTTTAAGAAAAGAGCTAGAGCAGTGAAAATTCCCATTTCCACCATCAGGGCAATAATTAAGAAATTCCAATCAACAGAAAATGTTATGAATCTGCCTGGAAGAGGATGTGTCTATATCGTCCTAATGCACGGTGAGAAGGAGAGTTTGAGTGGCTAAAGACTCTCCAAGGACCACAGCTGGAGAATTGCAGAAAATAGTTGAGTCTCGGGGTCAGAAAACCTTAAAAAAAAAAAAAAGAAAAAAATCAAACAGCACCTACATCATATGTTGTTTGCGAGGCTTTCATGAAAAAAGAAAAGAAAATGCTCTCATCCAAAAACAAACTCCAGCAGATTCAGTTATCAGACACGACTGGAACTTCAAATGGGACTGGCTTCTATGGTCAGATGAAACTAAAAAATGAGCTTTTTAGCAGCAAACACTCAAGATGGGTTTGGTGAACACAGGGATAAAAAGTACCCCATGTGTACAATGAAATATACTGCTGCATTTTTGATGTTGTGGGCCTATATTTCTGCCAGAGGTCCTGGACATCTTGTTTAGACACATGGCATCGTGGATTCTATCAAATACCAACAGATAAAAAATCAATAAGTGACTGACTCTGTTAGAAATCTTATAATGGGCCATGTTTGGATCTTCCAACCGTACAATAATCCAAACACAAACCTCAAAAACAACACAAAAATGGGTCACTGAGCACAAAACCAAGCTTCTGCTGGCCATTCCAGTCCTCTGACCTGAACCCTGTAGAACATGAGTGACCTGAAGAGAAGCAGCAGCAACATGGAGCTGTGAATCTAAAGGGTCTGGAGTGATTCTGGATGAAGGAATGGTCTCTGATCTCTTGTCAGGTGTTCTCTGACCTCATCAGGCATTATAGGAGAACATTTAGAGCTGTTAAAGTGGCAAATGGAGGTTTCAAAATGAATAAAAGGGTGCCGTTAATTGTGTCCAACGTGTATAAGAGAAAAAACATTTGTTTCATAATGATATTTCCCCCCATTTTAAATTCTTATTATCCAATGAAAGGTTAGATTTTTGTGAATTTTTTAAATAGAAGATCAAAAGGATTCAAAATACAGATTTATTTTCACAGCCTTCTATGATCAGATTTACCAAGGGTACCAACAATTCTGACCATGTGTGTACAGGTGCTGGTCATATAATTAGAATATCATCAAATAGTTGATTTATTTCACTAATTCCATTCAAAAAGTGAAACTTGTATATTATATTCATTCATTACACACAGACTGATATATTTCAAATGTTTATTTATTTTAATTTTGATGATTAGAGCTTACAGCTCATGAAAGTCAAAAATCAGTATCTCAAAATATTTGAATATTTACATTTGAGTTTGAATAAATGACCATCCCTACAGTATAAATTCTGGGTATCTTTTGTTCTTTGAAACCACAATAATGGGGAAGACTGCTGACTTGGCAATGATCCAGAAGACGAACATTGACACCCTCCACAAAGAGGGTAAGTCACAGAAGGTCATTACTGAAAGGTGTGGCTGTTTACAGAGTGCTGTATCAAAGCATATTAAATGCAAAGTTGACTGGAAGGAAGAATTTGGGTAGGAAAAGGTGCACAAGCAACAGGGATGACCGCAAGCTTGAGAATACAGTCAAGCAAAGCCGATTCAAACACTTGTGAGAGCTTCACAAGGAGAGAACTGAAGCTGGAGTCAGTGCATCAAGAGTCACCACGCTCAGACGTCTTCAGGAAAAGGGCTACCAAGCCACTTCTGAACCAGAGACAACGCCAGAAGCATCTTAACTGGGCTGTGGAGAAAAGAACTGGACTGTTGCTCAGTGGTCCAAAGTCCTCTTTTCAGATGAAAGTAAATTTTACATTTCATTTGGAAATCAAGGTCCCAGAGTCTGAAGGAAGAGTGGAGAGGCACAGAATCCATGTTGCTTGAAGTCCAGTGTGAAGTTTCCACAGTCAGTGATGATTTGGGCTGCCATGTCATCTGCTGGTGTTGGTCCACTGTGTTTTCTGATGTCCACAGTCAACGCAGCCATCTACCAGGAAATTTTAGAGCACTTCATGCTTCCTTCTGTTGACAAGCTTTATGGAGATGCTGATTTCATTTTCCAGCAGGACTTGGCACCTGCCCACACTGCCAAAGGTACCAAAAGCTGGTTCAATGACCATAGTGTTACTGTGCTTGATTGGCCAGCAAACTCACCTGACCTGAACCAAGAGGAAGATGAGAGACACCAGACCCAACAATGCAGATGAGCTGAAGGCCACTATCAGAGCAACCTGGGCTCTCATAACACCTGAGCAGTGCCACAGACTGATCGACTCCATGCCACGCCGCATTGCTGCAGTAATTCAGGCAAAAGAAGCCCCAACTAAGTATTAAGTGCTGTACATGCTCATACTTTTCATTTTCATACTTTTCAGTTGGCCAAGATTTCTAAAAATCCTTTCTTTGTATTGGTCTTAAGTAATATTCTAATATTTTGATATACTGATTTTTGACTTTCATGAGCTGTAAGCTCTAATCATCAAAATTAAAAGAAATAAACATTTGAAATATATCAGTCTGTGTGTAATGAATGAATATAATATACAAGTTTCACTTTTTGAATGGAATTAGTGAAATAAATCAACTTTTTGATGATATTCTAATTATATGACCAGCACCTGTATATGTATGTACACACACACAGGTGTTTGACATGTTGATCATTTTGAATTTTGCACTTCATTGCGTTGTTAGGGTTTGCAGAAATGTCCATGAAATTACTGGATCATGACCTGGCAGAAAATTACCCATACATTTTTTTTTTTTACAGTGTCATGCATTTTGATGATTTGTCAACATGTAAAACTAGCTATGATTTATCTAAAGATTACCAGTGTTACAGGAAGGTTTCCAAAATGTGCTTGATTCCATGTAATTTTGTTTGCTTTAAATATCCTATTTCTTATGCATTGACGTGCTATTTGGCCTTTTTACTTGCATGACTTAAGCTGAGAAATCAAACCACTGCGGCTGTGCTGAGCTTGCACTTTGTAAAAATAAACTGAACTCGGGAAGTGAGAGCAATTCATGCCTTAAACTTGATCTATAAATTTGATTACGTCTGCCCTGAATGATTCAGAATCTTGCTTTTTAATACTTACCCTTAAAACATTAACCATCAGACCTCTTTTTAAACATGGCTGTCAACCTATTGCATCTAACATTTGGAGCTATATATACACAGTATATATGATTACATTCAAAGCTTAAAGAATATTCTAAGTTAAACACAAGTTTAACTCTATTGAGCACATTTGTAGGATGATGGACAATTACTACTGAAAAGTATTTGTCCTCACTCCCAAAAGTAAAAGAAAACTTAACCCTAGTGTATCAAATTAAAAAGGTTACACAAAGGTCCTTAGAGGACAAAAATGATTTTTTTTAAACCGCATTAAGATAATGAAACCTTGCCAACAGAATAAAAGCCTATTAACAAAGAATGAATGTATGTTAAAATGGCCCTGGGATTAAATATTGGGTTTCAATGTGGACATTTTTATCCTTATTAGTGTCTATTTTTTGTACCTAATGTAAAATAGATGAAAGGAAATACGGGTGAAATATGAAAAAAGGTCAAATATATGCCGTTTTCATTAACTCAGAAAGAATTATCAAACAAAAATTTAAAATACAAAAAAAAAACAATTCCTCAAGGATGCACAAGGGTCAAGTCCTTAAAATGGAAGTATAACAAAGGGCAATTCAAGAAACACTCATATACACACACTCAAAACGTAAGACTAGTTTAATTTATTTACCAACCACTTATATCCAGTCCTTCAACTTTGTCTCAACCATAAAACACTGGAGAAACATTCATAATGCACATAACTAATGTGTGTACCAGAAAGAAACCATTTACACAGAACAACTCCATTCGCAGGAACTCATCCACCTAGTGAAGGACAAATTAGCTTAAAGGTGCCATAGAATGCATCGAAACAATATTTTAAATTGTTCTCATATATATCTATATAGAAGGTATGTGGCTTAGGTAAGGGCAAAAATGATCCAGAAACAGTTTTATATGTCCATTTACAACCCTAGGATTTCTCCCTAGAATGAAACGGTCTGTTATTGGCTTATTTGGAAGGGTCATGAATAATAATGTTGAGCTCTGCTCTGATTGGCTATTTCATAGTGCAGCTCAATGTTGAGCTCTGCTCTGATTGGCTGTTTCACAGTGCAGCTCATTTCAGTAGCTAACAGGAAGGAAACACAGGGAACATATACATTTCCATACTTTCTCTCGCAGTTATATCGTTGGGTAATTATACTGTAAATAAAATGCGGGCATCAGGGAGCCGCTATTAATATGGTGGGCATTGAAACTGCTTTCAAATGCACGATCGCCTTTTAGTTTCACTTTGGAGATTGGCGATTGCACGAACTCTGTTTATACTATGGAGCGGCAGTACTTTCCACACATTTTACAAGATCAGATGCTTGTCAGTGGTGCTCAGGATCTGTAAATCATTCACCATCATCCTCAGTCATCTCTCCACTTTGTTTATGTGGTAAGCTAACCATGTCCCTTTAGTGGCTCGCGTTATTTTAATAGAACGTGTGCTTTCCGTGCCTTTCTGAATACAGACACCAACCCATCCCTGCACTTCACATCCCCTGCACAGCCTAGAACATAACATTTATTTCCATGATCTGCCATTTTCGCTGTTGTCTCCACTTGTTTCTTCACAATACCTGCAGAACTTCTGATGGTTCGGCTGACATCTGGCCTAGAACATGGGTGGGTATATGCAAATACTGGGGGCGTAACTATTAGTGATCCCGACTGTTATGTCACAGTCGGTGTTATGTTCTGATTCGCCTATTTTTCAGTGGTCTTTTTTATTCACGAGATTTACATAAGGAGGAAACAATGGTGTTTGAGGCTCACGGTATGTCATTTCCATGTACAGAACTCTTATTATTCAACTATGCCAAGGTAAATACAGTTTTCCATTCTATGGCACCTTTAAAGATATGGATCAAATAAAACTGGCTTTTTAAATTCACCCAAGTTCAAAAATACAAGACACCCGTTTTTTTTTTAGCCCCTCTGCAATGCTTACAGTTTACTTCCACTGCAAGTGCTTTACTGTAAACATGATTTTTTTTTTTTTTTTTTTAAACGAGAAAATCACTTATTTATAACTGAATTTAAAAAAAAAGAAAAAAAGAAATGCAAATCTAATTTAATTATATTTAAAAACCAATACAGCACACAAAAAGGATCCAAATCAAAATTTTATTGGAAGAAAAAAAGGCCACAAGCTCAATATCTATAACACTGAGTATGCATTGACGTTCAACATAAAGGACATGCGTTCACTACAATACATATGAGCGAACAGGAGAAGACAGTAAGGAGCAGCTTCTGGAATGAATGCAAAGAAGAAAATGCTGAGACAACGGTAAAAACGAAAAAAAATGTTAAAATGGAGAGAATAAAACTGGAGCTCTAAAAGAAGTCCACATCATCTGGAGCGTCTAAGTCACGGTATTCAATGATATTGCGAGGATCCCCACGCATCATTCTGGAAAAGACATAGCAACATTTTATTAGATTTTGCCCATTATCATCCTAAGAGCTTCTAAAACATTATCACTAGGGATGCACGATATTATCAGAATTGGCCGATAATGGCTTTAAATGTAAATATCGGTATGAAAAATTATGCCGATGTGTCTTGCCGATAAGAGGAATGGGTTAACTCACGTGCTCAGGGTGTACTAGTGATTAGATCACGTCAGCAGTGTGGCTCATTCTTGAAGCAAAGTTTTGTCTGAATGATGATTAGATTGACCGTTTTGGATTGCTGCATTTAATGTGTGAAAGCACGTACAGAATGATGTGTTCAGTGTGCGATAGAGTAAACAGTAATAGCAAACAGTAACTGTTTACTCACCAAACTTAAAAAAAAAAAAAAAAAAAAATCATAGATAGAATTTGGAGAGTAAACAAAAAAAAAAAAAAAAATATGTTTGGAAGATGGCACATCTTTTTAAATATCTAAAAGTACACTCTTAACATCAGTCAGTCAAGCATTATAAATATATTATGATAATCAAATATTATTTAATGATAGAACTTCAGTAATTAGAATTAAAACTTGGTAACTATGTACGAATGCATATTAGTAATTTTAACTGAACTTAGGACTGGTGGTGGTGCTTTTTTGGTCATTCAGTGTTTCTGTAAAAAATGGGGGGGAAAAAAACTATCAATAACACTGATAAAATAATCATACTATGAATTCTACTAAGAACAATATAAAACGTACTACTGCTGGATTCATGAATATTAATCGCGTCGTCTGCATTGGCTCGAACTGATTTGCTGAAATCAAAACAAAGGACGATAATAGGCAAGCACCAGCCAATGAGATTGTCATTTGCGCATTAGCTCCGCCCACTACTGGAGAGCCTACTGGCAGTTCTTAAAAGCTGAAGAATTCCAAAAGGAACTCCATTATTTTGACAGGAAAATACAACAAAGAATATAGTTTACATACCATGCAGAATTGACAAGCTACATGCAAGACAAAGCAAAGCGTTGTGCGCTTCACACTAGAGCTTACGGTACGTCAAATACAGGTGCGCCGCGCATCCATTCAGATGATGTGAAAAATAGCACAGATCGCTTGACGGAGAGTGAAACTCTGAAGCACTCATTCAGAGTGTTCGGAGAGTGACAATATATCTGTGCTAAACTTATACATAGCCTCCAACTCACACACTGGCGAGTAAAATCTGAGCACTTATTACCCAGAGGCTAATATTAGACATCATTTAGTCGCTCAGGGTGAAGATTTAGTCGCATATGCGAGTGATTTAACTTACTGGCAATGTGCTAGCACGTTTGTATTTCTTCTTCGCTGCTCTAAATAGTGGTTGCTTGTGGCAACACAGCACAACTTCCTGTGTTTGCATTCTGAGCAGCGAAGAAGAATTGATTTCCGATTTTCAGCGTTAAGTAAAGTTAGAGGGCATAATAAGTCTTGTTTAAGAAAATGGTATCGGATCGGTAAATGGGTTCAAGTACTCGCCGATACCGATGCCAGAATTTGTGGTATTGGAGGAATTTCCGATACTAGTATAGGAACAACTGTAATTAATAAGTAAAATAGCCTACACCAGGGGTACTCAACAGGCCCATCTGCATTAATTTTGTGGCCCGCGTCAAGCTGAAGATTAATGTGTTTTTATTACAATTTGCGCTCAAAATATTAAGCAGTTTTTTTTTTTTTCATTGAATGTATACAAATCGCAGTAGTAAAAGCTGCTCGATCTCTGCAAGCGCTGTAACTAACGTGCAATCAAAAAGCAACACACCCCAAACAACTTAGAGAAGCGTTGTCCAACAAAAGAGGACATTTAATAATGATTTTACTCCACAAGTCGTGTGTTTGAAATAACTTCATTTTGTAAGCTGATGTGCGGTTTTTGTCATAGAACAAGGCAGATAATATATTCTATACGGTAATAAAGGCTATGTCGATTAGCATTGGATTATAAATATACTTTATTATGATGAAAATACCTCAGATTGCTTGAACACAGATAAACCATATATTGTCGCGTCGTATGTTTACTGTCGTTTAGCCTACTGTTGGATATTTAAATAGCCAGATCGCGAACAGATTCAATCACCCACACAATCTTGTCCATAAATGACAGGATTCAACTATATGTTTATTAAAGCCTTGAATAACTCTGTACAATCAAAACTGCATTCGCAAATTGCTTGCTTGTCCTTTCCGTGAGCCCTCACTGCTGTGATTGGTCAGATGGCACAGTCCTGTGTGATTGGTCTACCACGTACAGCATGTGTTGGAATGAAACACCCATTGCCATAACTGAATGACTGGAGACTTGTCAATACCTAGAAAAGATGGTATCTATTGTAATTTACCAATTCGAGCCGGAGTCTGTGGCTGATAAACAAGAGCAGGATGTTTCTCAGTGGTAAGGGTCAAGTTTGTGGTAATTATAAGATGAGATAAAACAAATTTACTCTCAGAGCGTCTTCTTGACATGATGTTAGCCACATAGAAATTTTACTGACGACTCGTTTAGGCAATTGCGAGCCAACTTTTTTTTTTTTTTTGATAGACAATAACTTAATGTATCGTGCACTGTCGGCTACACAACTTTGCAGATAGTTTGTGTTCACATACAGCTGCATGACACACTGCATGACAGGTAATACTCGAAAAGGCATAATAGGGGCACTTTAATGTGTTACGCGTTTTATTTTTTAAACAAATGAGCTCTAAAAGATTCTCAGAATTTTTACAACTTTTGTTTTAGACCATATACAAAATGTTAAATCTTAAAATAAAATGTTATGGTTAACACTGCATCTTTCTGGGGGGAAAATGCAGCGATTGATATAGTTTATTTATAGTTATTTTCAAACCTTCAATGTACTGTCAAAAAACCTTCATTATTTTTAATTCTAATAAATAAGTTCTTGTTAAAAACTAACCAAAATTAAAAAATATTTTGCTTATAATTTCTGCACAGGAGAGACTTGGTGTCGTTTCCAAACAAGAGGAAATATATCGGTATCAGCCAAAATTAGTTGAAAAATATCAGCAAAAATCCAATATCGTGCATCCCTAAATATCACGTCTGTTCCCTAACTACATTTAAAACAGAACTGAAATACGACAGACTCACCGGTTGTTTCTAGGTTTTCCAGGGTAACCGCCTTGTCCACGGAAGTTGTCGTAGTTGCCTCTGCCGCCTCCACCATACTGGTTGGGTGGGTAAGGAGGACCACCTGTTAAAGTGTCAAAGAAACACCTCAAAAATATGTCTCACTGAAGCACCACAATGATTTGATTGTTTATCATTGCATAAATTCAATCAATGCACTTAAAAAAAATCCTTTCAATTACTTTACTTGGGCTGAAAACTAGAATATATAAATACCTGAAATTTGACTGTGAGAGCCCAATTCTGTAGAGAACTTGAGCAAGTTTCAAAGCTTAGACAATTTTTTTTTAAAAGGAAAAGGCTAGATATATCAGTGTTTTATGGTTGCACCAATGTTGAAAAACTGAGATGCATTAAAAATGGTCTTGCAATCACATCGTGACTTCCAGAAAATGCCAAAGCTGTCCCATGTTAACAAAAATATTCACTCTGACTATTACTTCAACAAACACACACCTCCATAACCCATCACTGGAGGTCTGGGCTGGCCAAAACCCATGAGACCTTGAGGACCCTGAGGCGGGAATGGAAGACCTCCCGGGGAAAGCACTCCTAATGAGAGAAAGAAAAATTAGAAATGTTTGTCAGATGATAATGTGATTTTTTCCTTCCGATATAGAAGTCAACAAGATTGATGTGTGCTTTTTACCCTGTCCTGGGCCTGGAGGAGGTGGAGGTTTCATCTCTGGGATGGAGGGTCTTTTTGCATCCATCAGGAAGTTGTTGAAAAAGACGACCTCTTTCTTTACTTCCTCAATCTTGTCGCCATGTTTGTTTAGAATGTGCTTCCTAACAAACTCTGGGCCCTAGTAGAGAGAGATTCATATTTTTATTGATCGTCAAAAATTAACAACCTCCCTATACAGGAAAAAACTGGTTTAAAATTTAACTGATTAAAATTCTCACTCAAATATGGCTAGTAAATTTCACAAATAGTTAAAAAGAAATGTCAAGTAACAAAATTTAGAAGCAAAAAGACTGAAATAGTGAATTCTTGTAAACTGTACTCCAATAATCTTTGTTTTATTAACTCGACCTGCAGGGCCTAAGGACACCAGATGAACCAAGCAGCATGTTATATCACACACCTTAAACTTTTTGCCACTTAGAGGACAAAGCCACTTGTCTTTGCCCAGTTCCTGTGTGTTGGCCAGCACAAACTTTTCCACTTCCTGTTCTGGATCTTTGCGGCCCATCTTTCCTGCCTCATCTTCAGACAGGGATTCCTTCACACTGAACAAGGCTCCCAGCTTCTCTTCAAATATCTTCTGCCAGTCAGCCACTACAAGAGGATCAAAAGTCAACAAGCTCAGCTCATTTCTCTGTTAAATGGGATTGTTTAATGGTGAAGTGTAATTGCTTTGCAGTTTGTTGCAGCAAACTAACATCTAATCTCATCCTAAAATTTTGGCCCTCGGTTGAGCCAGAAGCTGACCTGTTAGATCGCTCAAATAAACAGAAATATTCAGATAGAGACAACATTTACACTCTTTAGGATGTCAACCACCTAATGGCTTTCTTATAGGGTTGGGCAATTTTTCCGATTTTTATCGATTGTTTTGCACAACAAATCATTTTGCACCATGTGCTGCTTCCCCCAAAATCTCTCTTCTGCACAATTTCATGTACAGTATTTACGTAAAGTTTTTGTATAGTCTCAGTTTGTGTTTGTCAACTATTTATAGTATATGTATAGTCAGATGGTTAACTGTTGTATAGGTCTAAAATAGTTTTTTATACTACTATTATTGTATGTTTATATTTATGTTTAACTAGTATGTAGCATCGTGGTCCAGCGGGACACGACATTTCGTTCCACTATATGTCCACACATGTAGCAGAATGACAATAAAGCTCGACTTGACTTCATTTTTTAGAAATCGAGGAATCGCGATTTTGAATAGAAATGTTAGCAAACGTTAGAATTAGACACTATGCCAATGATGACGTTAAAGAGAAGAGAACGATCCAACCACATGTCGGCGCACGTGATTAAACGCTCACGTGTGACATGCTCATATCACACAGAATGCGCTTTTGCGTTGACAAAGATGCGGCAGTGGAATAGGAAAAACATGCAAGATGATGGGAGTGAAACTCTTAACTTGAGCCACGTTTTTAGACTGCCGTTTCATGCATGGGATGCTGCAAGAGACACGAGCGCAACAGTCAAACGCATATATGTTTACATAGAAAAAAAAAACAATAAATAAAAAACCTGTACCTACTACTGTATGTCTGATATTTCATGTTTGCATCATGGTGATGCTGTTGTTTTTACAGAAGATTTATAGTAGTCTACTCTACTGGTGTTATACCTTCAGTCATTCTGAACTTGAATTACCTCGACTTTTGAGATTTAAGGCATTTTCCTCGTATTAGCCTATTTCTGAACATATATGTATAAGACAAGTTTGTACAAGACGTAGTTGTAGGCTAGTTCATGCAACTTTTCTGCAAAGATATTTAACAAGTGATTTGTTTAAAATTTACATCATGTTGACAACTTCGTGTGCTGCACTTGGAATAGAATTTTCTTTAACTAGAGGGTTAATAAAGAATAAGTTATTTGAATCATGTTATAGTCACATTTTCAAGTTGACTAGTTAAAAATCGTAAAAAGAATTGGTCAAACGTTCTGAAAACGCCATATCACCCAGCCCTACTTTCTTATATAACCAACTACACATTAAACTGGGATACAAAAAAGAACAACAAATTAAATCTCACTTCAAGAAACGAAGCACAACCAGATGCTAGCAGTAATGGCAGCGCTTACCCTCTCTGTGAGTAATGCGGTTGGGGGGAATGGGCCCTCGCACATGGATAATGCCGCAGCGGTTTGGCATCTCGTCCTCACTCGGGTACTCGCAGGTGTTATAATAATCAATAGAGTGTACGATACGCAGATAGAACAGGAGACGATCCAACACCTGGGAGGAGACAAACACATTACACTCCAGAATTAAACGCCAAACTGAAATAAGACTGAAATTCTCATTTACACTTATTGATCTCAAACCATTTCACTGAGAGCACTAAGAACACAAACTACATCAGATTCTGAATTAGCGTATATCTTTTTTCCTTTTAAACTGTGTTGCATTGTAATGACAGTTAGGCACAATAATTCCCAATATGACGACAATAGCACATTTGCAAAAAAGACCTAACATTACCTAATATCATGAATCCGAGTGAACAAAAGAAATCAAATAAATCATGTCCAGTGATTGGACAAACGCTACAAAATGTATTTTGTAAGTGTGAGACGTGCTCAAAGAAAACAGTGTGCCATTGTTGGAATCAGCACCACAAAATTAATCAGAAAGAAGGACTGGATTTCATTCCACAGATATGTTGTTGTAGAGCGGTGTGTTGTGTATTACATCTCCTGATTTTGGGGTCAAATAATGACAATTTTCCTGACCTTGACAAGTTTTTCATCTCTCTCCACAGTTATCTCAGTGGGGTTTCCCTCTTTGGATCCCTCCTCAGAGTCGGCTCCACCTGCACTTCCCAGAAGCTCTTCCTCCTCTGCACTCACTTCCTCAATCAGGTAATCAGTGATGTTCTTCAAAATGGGGTTCTGAGCTGGGAGCTTCAGGAAATAAGAGAAAATTGAAAAAGCTCAATAATAGATAAAATCTCTCGGTCAAAACCATTTAAAATTGTATCAGTCTGAGGCTGTGCGGTGAGAATACCTCCAGAGTGTGTGTCTCTTCTCTGAGTTTGTGGTTCCACAGCCTCTCCCTGTCATCCAGTGCATGGATCAGTTTAGCAGCCAGCTTGATGTCATTACGCAGAACCTGCTTGTGCTGAGTGATTCCGTTTACGTTCCGCACACGACGTGCCAGATCTCGGTTGACCCCAGGAGCCAGCTCACAGTCCCGCAGCTGCTCAGAGAGGAACAGGAGACATTGAGCGAGACGTTTGCAACACACTGTGGTTCCTCAAGCCAGTGATTAATGAACTCACCCGGATGTTCTGCAGGTTCCAGCAGATCTCTTTGATGTTCACACCTCTGTCGAAGGTCACCCAACAACGCCTGAAAAACCTGACTCACAGAAATGGAAAATTTAGCTTTTTATAGAGTCCCCAATGTCTCCTTTAATATATTGAAATGATTTAGCGAAATATTTTATATTGGTGCAAATACAGATAACATTAACTAACCTAAGATTTAAATATAATTTTCATGTTTATTTGTATTACCAAATTTTCAAACGTTTAGACCTTTTTTAAGACCTGCACATAATACAGAAAACTGGATTTATGACATCCGTCTGGTGCTCCTAAGGTGGCAGTCAAAAATGGCCGCATTTTTTTTTTTATTGCAATGAAATGAATATACTATATTTGGGTTCAACGTTTTTAAATTTTTTTATTTAATATTTTGTAGGGGACTGACAAGCTACGCAATATCGCGTTCATTATCGAAGGCGATTCATCTGCGATAATGAATGCGATATTGCGTAGCTTGTCAGTGAACTACGGCTCTGTGTTTTAAATGGCGCTCTATTTGAAAACAGGTGATGGAGATTTAGCGCTAATCACGGAACCAGCTTTACTGACGAGATGCGCATGAATATCGTGTTCGATATATCGCCCAGCCCTATTCTCAATAAGCTAAAAAGAAGAATTTCAGCTATACCACCCGCTCTAAAGTGCTGAAACTGAAGTGAATCTAACTTCAACTTACCTACGCTCCGGCTGCGGTTCTGACAAACAAACACGCATAAATCCTGGATAACGTCGACACAGCTGCAAAAAATAAAAATTAAGTAGCAGCATTTAGATAACACTTCATGGACAATAACAGCAAAGGCATTGCTTTGGTTGCACGCTTACAGCGACGATCTCCGCTTTAGATATGGTTGGAGCGATGCTCCTCATGAAGAGAGAGCATGTCCTGTGAAGAGGTCGAGGTCGTGGAGGCTGATCGTCCTTTGGTTTCTTCTCCTTTTCCTTCTCCCTTTCCTTCTGCTCCTCCGTTCGCTCCTTCACATCAGCAGCTTTAAAAGACCAGAAACACTGTTGTCACAACCATGACACGGATGATTCATTGTCACAAGCCTTGACACTGACCTTCCCCCTCCTCTTCTTCCTCTTCCTCCTTATCCTCTCCCTCGTCTGGTTCTCTCTCTCTTTCTGACGGTTTCTCCGAGCAGTGAGAGTTTGAGTCCGAGTCAGATTCAGATTCACTGTCAGATGCACTGGCTTCATCTTCACTGTCTCCACTGTGCTTCCTCTTTCTCTTCTTGCTTAACTAAAGAGAGAAAGAGAATGTCAAAACACCAGATTGCAATGCAAATAGATGTACTAACATCTATTAAAGTTACAAAACGGTTTGACACAACAGACGGTACATCAACTTCCCAAGGCGTTAGAACTTGGCTAACTCACCTTCTTAGGTTCTGGGATTGGTTCAGCAGGTGCTTCTTTCTCAGTCTTCTCCCCTCCTTCACCTCCTCCTGCAGAAGCGGCTGCATCCTTCTCAGTGCCCTCATCACCCTCAGCCTATAGACACAATATTATCCATCATGTTACAAAGAGCCTCCAAGAACTGCATGATATTTTGCTCCGTTATGCAACATTCACTTACCATCTTGTCCTTTTCAGTTGAGGGTTTGCGCTCAACATCTGCGGGCCTGGGCTCATCCCGTTTGGGCGCTTCAGAACCAGGTCCACCAGATGACAGTCTCTCTCGCTCCTCCTCTTCCTCGGTGGGCTGTTCCAGAATGCGCAGGTCATTTTCCATTCCTCCTTCCATCTTTATTACGGCTAACAGAGACAAATGAAGCACATGCTTTGAGAAAAGTGCACGTGCAACTGACCGCCATAGTTCTTCATTGCCAATGGACAGTTTGGAATGACATGAGGTTCAGCAAATGACAATTTACATTTTTTAGACATTTAAAGCTAGCAAACGAAAAGCATTTCTCTTTACCTGCATCTAAAATCTTGGTGATTTGTGGAGCATGCTCTATGTCCAAAGAGATCGTTTCAAACCAGTTATTGTCCATCAGGAACATGTAGACATTCAATCGGTTCTGTAGAGCACTGTGGGCTTCTGCTTTACGCCTCCCAGCCTCATCCGGGTGGTACTTCGAACGAAACCTGACAGGTAGACAGAAAGGAGAAAGAGGGACAAATGGGGTGTTTGGGGAAGAAAAAACAGCATGTTAGCAACTATTTTTTGAGGTCAACCTCACAAACTAGTCACCAAAAGACCTGCTAGTTATATCCTGTCTTCTACATATCTAAAAGTGCTTTGATAAATCTAATGTAAACCAGCAATTCCATTATCCCACATAATTGACCCACTTTCTGTCATATGACTTTGTGGCTCTATTCTAAAACTAGTGAGCTGCTTAGACAGGCAGCATAAACATGCTCCCAATGTGAAGGACGTTCCAAAATGAAAAACAATTTTGTTGCCTTCCAAGATGCCTTTTTTAGCTAGATTCTAAGACAGCATCGCATATATCCTTCCAAGATGATACCCTTTTTACATATTCAGAGTTATTAGAAGCAGAAGTCGCCATAGTTTGGTAAACTTCTATAGTGGCGAACAGAAATGACAACAAATCCATATATGTGACCCTGGACGACAAAACCAGTCTTAAATGTCAATTTTTCGAAATTGAGATTTATAAATCATCTGAAAGATGAATAAATAGCTTTCCATTGATGTATGGTTTGTTAGGATCTGACAGTATTTGACAGAGATATAACCATTTGAAAATCTGGAATCTGAGGGTGCAAAAAAATCTAAATATTGAGAAAAATCGCCTTTAAAGTTGTCCAAATGAAGTTCCTAGCAATGCATATTACTAATCAAATTAAGTTTTGATACATTTACGGTAAGAAATTTACAAAATATCTTCATGGAACATGATCTTTACTTAATATCCTAATGATTTTTGGCATAAAAGAAAAATCGACAATTTTGACCCATACAATGTATTTTTGGCTATTGCTACAAATATACCCCAGCGACTTAAGACTGGTTTTGTGGTCCAGGGTCACATATGTGTGTGTGTGTGTGTGTGTGTGTGTGTGTGTGTGTGTGTGTGAAATAGATTAACAACATTGTTAATGTCAAACTCCAATGAAATGAACTGAGTGAAGTGAGTACAAAACTGCTGCATATGTAGAGCATTCCGAATCATTCACTTCTGACGTTTCATTCCAGTTAATACGCTGTCTTAGAAGGCAGCTACATGTTTAGGCAGTATTTAGCAAGGCAGCACACTAGGTTTTGAAGAGCTTATGACACTAATTTGT
Organism: Onychostoma macrolepis; assembly: GCF_012432095.1. Lineage (NCBI taxonomy): Eukaryota > Metazoa > Chordata > Actinopteri > Cypriniformes > Cyprinidae > Onychostoma > Onychostoma macrolepis. The sequence continues at coordinate 42,120,709 of NC_081159.1, read as the reverse complement.
AGGCTAAATTATTTTAAGTGCACTTCTGTCAGTCTTGCTACACATGCTATAAACAAAACTTGTGTTTAAGTGTGTTTAATACAGTAAGGTAGACTCACCACCAAAGAAGTAGACAAAAAATAAGAAGTAAAACAACAATAGAAACTAATGCATTATCAAGAAACGAGAGTCAAAACAGTTGGGTGAAACATTTTCCATTGTGTGCACTAAATTTACCTGATGTACTCCCCGCATTACAACACATTTACACTGAGAGCGGTCTTCTCAGAGGAGTGTGTACATACACACCATTTCTGCGTTTTTGGGGGGGTTTGATTGATCCAAATATCAAAAATGAAAAAGAAAAAGGGGAAGAAAGGCATCACACACTACAGAAAATAAAAAAAATTCTTTCCGTGAACGCGACGGTAGGTTTGGATTGCGAGTTTTCGACTGTCTAGCTAAAAGCCCTGGTACTTGGATTCTAATGGCAGCTGCATTGTGCGCAGTGCAAACCCTGACTAACTAACAGCGACTCCTGCGACGGGTCCAAGAGCTTTTCTCATCTTCCAATACCTTGTGGTGATGGAGGGAAGAAGGATTTGTGTTAATTTGTAAACCAATAAACAATATGCAAAAACCTGAAATGAAATGAATGTTAAAAACACAGGAAACAAGTCAATGACGAGACCAATTCAGTCGCTGTGGAGACAAACTGATGAGACACTAGACATTATTTAGAAATAATGCTATCAGGAGCAAATAAAGCACTCAAGATTTAAAGGAATAGTTCATGCAAAAAAGAAAATTATAAAAATTTCCAATTTTGGATGAACTAAACTTTAAAAGGCTACTTTATGTAACTTCACCCTCAAAACTGACTGTAGTAAACTACTCATTAAAGGATATTCAAAGTCATACTCAGAGGTACAAAATAAAATTGTGCAGCCAAATCCACATTATTCATCTTAACTCCAGGCCAAATGACTAATTAACAGAATACAGTCGCATGTTCAGAGGCTGATAGGTGCAGAATTTGGCCATTTCTGTGCTTAGATGTGGGACTTGCTTTTCCTCGATCATTAGCTTAATGCACAAACACTACCAAAACAAAACACTAAAGCAAAAAAAGTAACTGTTATCGTACCACTCTTCATCTTTATGGGCCAGGAAGAAGTCCTGCATCTGCTGACGCCTAAAATCGACCTTGTACTCATTGTAGCGTTTGACCGACTCAGTCTCATCCACAGAGTCGTCCAGGGACAGCAGGAACTCCTTAAAGGTCTTCATCACAGGAGGGGGAGGACCGAGATCCATGTCATGGATGTTTCCCAGCCTGAGGAAGACCAGAGAGGTGGTGTTAACAGGTTAAATACAAGGGAATGGTGGACTGTAGAGCTGCTCGTTTCCTTCTGGCTCACCTGGCCTGGATGGGGATTCCATGATGAGGCTGCATCAGGTGCATGTCAGGGTGACCCCACGGCTGAGGAGGGGCGTAGCTGGGTCCTCCACCTCCTCCATAACCCAGGTCATAGCCACCATGGTAAGGGTCACCTCCGTGGTCATCCCTGAGAAGAGTTTTATATAAGCGTTCGATCTCTTTGGCTTCATTTCAAAACCTAGTGAACTGCCTACATAGGAAGTATTTTAAGGCATCATAGACACACTCCTTACTGTTTGTGCTTGCTTTGTATTTTTGTGCATACAGTAAACCATTTTATTTTAACCCAAATTCACTTTTTAAATTTTTCTAGATTCCATTTTAATGATCAAAATAAAGTTGACACCAAAAAGCATGTGTAATTAATAAAGCATGTCTAATGAATTTATTAAGTTCAGCAAGACTTTTTAGGGCCCTATGAAATCCCTTTTTATTTTCCCAAATTCTGTTTAATTTTTCATGTTTTCCATTTTCATATTTTAGGATTTTGTTCTCAAGATTTGAAACAGTAATCCAAAAAAACGTGTCTAATTTAATTCACAAAACATTAATAATTTAATTAATAATAATATTTGAAATAACCTGGCCCTATGGCCCTTTTATTTTTTCAGAAATTCTGTCTTATCTGCTTTAAATTTTTCAATTAATAAAAAAAATTGTGGTAATCAATTGAAGGCAAAGCATTAACCATTTCATTGATCTTTTAAAATATAATCAAATAAACGTAGCAATTAATTTTATTTTGGTCGCTTGTGAGTAGTGGTGCAACAGATCACAAAACTCACGGTTCGGATCATTTTATGGATTTTGAGTGACGGATTGGATCATTTTTCAGATCAGCAAAAAACTAAAAAAGTTTGCTTTTCATTTATTACTTATAAAGTCAGTAATAAAACAAGAACAATTACACATATTACAAGCATGGATGAATGCAACAAAGTAACACTAGTATTCAGGTGCAGAAATGTAATAATTAATTGTAAAATAACACAATAGTGCTCTTCACTGCAGGTATTTATAAGCTGCTGTCTCAAAGACCAAATGATCGTAGCCTACCAAATACTGACACGCATCCGGTTTCTTTCTCAGCTGTTTCGGTTCACTTAAGACTGTGTGTTTACCAAAATACTAGCCAAAATGGGTATTTAAACATAAGTTTGTGTGAATGTTTCCGTTCAAAGAGAAGTGAAAGAGGAATCAATCTGCATGAATGGCGCAGTCTGAATCCCGCCTCTCTCTCTGCGTGTGTGGCAGCGCTAAAACCCCTTTAAAAGTGTTCTCTTCCCCTAAAATCTCAGTTGTTCTTACCAGTCTCTCCTCATGCGCTTCTGCTGAGGGCTCATGTCATGACGTGGAGGGGAAAATCTCTCTCGTCTGCCCCTCTCGTAGTCACGATACTCCCCTCGGCTGCGTCGCTCGCGGCCTCTGTCCCACTCTCTAGCCGAGGGCCGCCAGTAAACGACAACCACAAGAAATACATATAAAAATATGCAAATATACAAGTCTATTGACCTGCATCATAAACAATGAGGAGGATAATAATCAGATATCGCCAAAGTACCATTAATAAAATTAAAAACAGCTGCAATTTATTCAGTAAAAGTGTTTCCATCATAGTTTATGCATGTCTTCTTAAGGGGTGTTTACATGACACCTTTTTCAAATAAAAATTTAAAACTTTGTGTGTTTTGGCCGTTCATTAATGCAACAATGGTGTTTTGGGGGCCTGAAAACTGTGCCACATGTGCATTACATATTCAATCTTTAGAATTTTTGTGTAGTGTTTCTTTGCTGTGCGCCATCGCCAACTACTGGCCAGACATGCATAATACAGTATTTCTAGTTCTTTCCACAATAGTGTCATCCATATGCAAAACTTTTACACATTTTTAGAATTATTTTGCACATCTTGGTTGCTTCCAATCAGTGTTTTTTTTTTTAGGTTGTATCCCAAAATTTGCATAAAAATAGGTGGATGGAAACAAAGCTGGTCATGCAAACCACTCACCTTTTTATTTTGGATATGTCATTCAGGTAATTCATAATCAAATGTGATGTTTTCAGCCTAATAAGCATGCACTTGATAGTGAATGTGTGCATGTTTCAAAATATGCAAATATTTAATTTGCATATTTACGACCTTGCTCTTGAAAAATCTCACACCCCGAATGGACAAGAAACCTCTGCTCCATTTCTCAGACTTACTTTCCCACTATCTGCAGACATGATACTTTGTTTGAAATGTGGTTCCTTCCTTGATTAATTTAATTCCCTCTCTCTCACCTGTCATTCCAGTCATCTCTGCGGCGGTCCTCTCTCTCCCGGGATCGGTCATAGTCGCTCCTCTCCCTGCGGAACTTGTCTCTTCGCCTGCGGTCGTACTCATCATCGCTGTCGGCCATGGTGTTTTAATTAGGACGCGTATCAGAAAAGCTTTGCTGTGAAACAAGAGAGTGGCCATAAATGTGTTTATTATTAATTGCAGACTGCATCCCGCTTTAACAACGCACAAACAAATTTCGCCGGTAACACTGACTAGACTCCTATTTTTGTTAATAGTATTGAGAGTATTGTGTTGAAGAAATGTAATGATACAATCATTAATACGCATGCCTAAACTATAATGAAGTAATACGCAGTACATCGAAGACAACAGAAGAGGCCATCGAGATGCTATGCGTATCTCCTGATAAACCAACAAATTGACCAGCAAAACCAGTCTAATGTAAACAATCAAGCATTCTATATCTCAAAAGGACGTGTAATGCAATTCAAATTCATAAAACAATGAAGAACACAAGGCGTGTACTCATGCGGGCTCCGTTAAGAAAAGTCGCTAACCGCAACAAAGAGCCACGCGCTCAGACGGTCTTGGATTATTATGACGTATAACTTTCAGTACATGTTAAAAAATTGTAGTAACCCATAAAATAATAACCTTATGGCCAATACTAACCAATTACTATGTTTAAAAGCTTTAATCCGGCGAACTCCCGCCAGCGCGCGCGACCGACCGTCCTGATCAACAGCGGCGGAAGTGACGATGATATACAGAAGTTCAGAACTGCTGCGCCACTGTGTGACCGGATGACCGAAATAGAGCACTGACAGACAGACAACTGCTTTCTTTTCTTTTCTGCTCTTTTTAAATGGTAAATTTACCCGCGTTTTCATACCGATATTTTGGCCAGGCAAGTAATCTTGAAGTTGAAGATTATGCACTATATGCACAATAACAACAGATATTATTACATTGTTGATCAAGGAATGTGAAAAAAAAAATTAATTAATTAAAATTAAAATTCACGAATTATTCGTGCGTGACTGATGAATTCTAAATGAGGAAAATAAATAAATAAATAAATACATAAGTGATTCGTAATGGCGCGCTGGAGCGGAAACCCAAGATCTCTACATCATGTACATCGCCGTCAGACCCGCTCAATAGAATGCAGTTGCAGCCGATCCGATCACCATAAAGATCGATAACGTCTGTGCGCGGCAGGAGAAGGAGGAATAATAATCAAACTAAGAGAGAGACGTGCTTCCTGCAAGACTCAGCAATGGATATCAGTCGCTGCATTAAAACGCCCAGAGAATGGCTCGGCGTAGTTTGCACATTTCTTTTACTCACCGAGTCGGTTTTGTGTGACGGTGCAGACTGGAAGAAGGAGCAGGAGTGTTATAATTACGCCGGTGGACACGTTTATCCCGGAGAGGCTTTCCGCGTCCCCGTCTCTGATCATTCCTTACACCTGAGCAAAGCCAAAAGTGCGTTTCGCGCATTTATGCATATGCAAATCATATGAATGTTCAATGCATTAATAAAAATGAAAATTTGGTCTTAAATATATATTTTTAAATATCCATTCATTGTAATGGAATGTGATTTTGCATATGTTTCTAACGGCTGTTAACACGTACTACTATTAGCCTGTTAGCATTGACTCTTATTTGAAAAATGTGTGGATGGAATTGAATTTAACGTCTGTGTAATTGCTTTAAAAGTTATTTTTGAGATAATGAATGCTGCATAAATTGTTCCAGAAGGATTGTCAGCAATATTTTGTCAGCATGATAGGTAATCTGATGCGTTATCAGAATAATTAATTCACATTAGTGTTTGAGATATTAATATGTGCTGTTTATTTGTGCAAATCAGGTCATTTTAATAGCTATTAGTCTATGTTGTGTATAAAAGTGCACTGCTTTTAAAGACACGTCATGATTTAAGACTTGGATCCAAGACAGTTTTTTTTTCCAGCATGCTATTGAATCTCTTAAAGAGACAGTAGATTACATACGTGCATATGCACTAAAATATTAATAATGGACGTTGGGATATGATTCTTTAAAATAAATAAATGCTCTGTTATGTTTCTTTTCAGTCTCAAAACCAGCACCACACTGGGAAGGAACAGCTGTGATCAATGGCGAGTTTAAGGAGCTGAAACTGTCAGATTACAAAGGAAAATACCTGGTTTTCTTCTTCTACCCTCTGGACTTGTGAGCATGCTTTGACTACATTAACTTCAGTTACTCTTAAAATTAAATGACTGAATGCACAAAACACTTATCAGACGTTTAAAATCATTAAGATTTTTAATGCATTTAAAATAACTCTTATGTTCACTGAGGTTGCACATAGTTGATCAACAATACAATAAATGCAGAAATGTTGTGAAATATTACAATTTAAAATACCTGTTTTCTATGTGTATATATTTTACAGTGTAATTTATTTCTGTGATCAAAGCTGAATTTTCAGCATCATTACTCAAGTCTTCAGTGTCAGTTATAGTTGTTCAATTATTAATAATGCTTCTAATTATTATCAATATTGAAAACAGTGGCGCTGCTTTATATTTTTGTGGAAACTGTGGTACATTTTATTTTTCAGGTTTCTTTGTTCAAAAGAACAGCATTTATTTGAAGTAGAAATCTTTTGTGACATTATAAATGTCTTTGCTGTCATTTTCAATCAATTTAATGCATCCTTGAATAAAAGTATGCTTTTCCTTTTTCTTGTTTGAATGATAGTGTATCACGGTTTCCACAAAAATAAAATATGAAGCATGAACTGTTTTCAGCATAATCAGAAATGTTTCTTGAGCAGCAAATCTGCATATTAGAATGATTTCTGAAGATCATGTGACGCTGAAGAGTGGAGTAATGATGCTGAAAATACAGCTTTGATCACAGGAATAAATTACATTTTACAATACATATTTACATAGAAAACAGCTATTTAAAATTGTAGTTATATTTCACAATGTTACTGTTTTTACTGTATTTTTGATCAAATAAATGCAGCCTTGGTGAGCAGAAGAGACACTAGAAACAGTTAATTATTCTGAACGTTTGACTGGTTGTTGATCCACAGCACGTTTGTGTGTCCTACTGAGATCATCGCCTTCAGCGATCGTGTGCATGAGTTTCAGGCCATCAACGCAGAGGTGGTCGCCTGCTCAGTGGACTCTCAGTTTACTCACCTGGCCTGGTGAGGACACGCTACTACATTTAAACATGGACTTTGAGATGATTAACTGTGATATCTTATATAAGTGAGGACTGTGAATGGACTCACCGCTGGCTTCTTTTTATCAGGATCAACACACCCAGGAAACAAGGAGGTCTCGGACCAATGAAAATCCCTCTTCTTTCTGACCTCACTCATCAGATATCCAAAGACTACGGCGTCTTTCTTGAGGATCAGGGACACACGCTCCGGTACTGAAACCAGGCCTTTTCATTTTCTGACCCTGTTGGACCTTAATATTGTAAATGGATTTTACAAATGTATGTTTGAAAATTAATTTCCAGTGATCAAAAACAAGACAGGCATTCAGTGAAAAATCAGAACCCTGATTTTAAAGCTTGTGTTTCAATGTTACATTACTGACTTGCCTGCGGAGTTATGCGGTTTTATCCTCTGCTGTCTTTTAGAGGTCTCTTCATCATCGATGATAAAGGTGTCCTCAGACAGATCACCATGAATGACCTGCCGGTGGGACGCTCTGTTGACGAGACCCTCAGGCTGGTGCAGGCCTTCCAGTACACCGATAAACACGGAGAAGGTACAGCAGCTATTAATCATTTCACATCTTACATTGATACTAGAATTGTAGCGCTCCAAACAGGAAAAAAGTCCTGGTACTGCAGGTCCTTGTACTGCAGGTGCGTGGAACCAATGGTATACTTGAGAATGAGCAAAAAGGAAAAAGTCTACAAAAACATTTTTTTATTTTATAAATTGCATCGTGCAAAAAGTGCAAAGTGCATGTGAGTTAAAAACAGCTAGACACCAGCAAGCAAACGTTTCAGCACATTGCTATCTTCAAATGCAATTTATAAAATAAAAAAAAATGTTTTTGTAGACTTTTCCAGTCTTGAGTGGATCAGTGTGCGGTTAGCCATCCTTTTTGCACATCTTACATTGATGACACACTTTCGACTCTTTTTTTTTTTAGACTTAATAATAATAGATAATGGTGTTTTCTAGGGCTGCCGATTTTAACACACTGATTTATGAAATTATATGTTTAATCTATTTTAATACTTGAAATATTTGGATGCAAATACAGAGTTTGAGATTAATCATTTTAACTAAAGACAGGGTTTTCGTATCGCTATAATAACAGAGTTGTTATTGTTAACTAGGGCTATTAAAAATAGATCGTGGTTGCTGAAAAAAGTGGAAATAAAATAAATACAAATAGAATACATACAAACAATACTAATATTAGATGAAAAACTTCAAAGGGAAATTAGAAATGTTGCTTTGGCAACTAACCAAAGTAAATTTAAGATAAAACTGAAATAAAAATTTATTAAAGCTATATATATATATATATATATATATATATATATATATATATATATATAAAACATAAAAAAGGACAAAAGCACATAATAAAATTACTAACATTTTAAAATAACATGAAAATGAAAACTGAAAATATAAAAATAAAAGCTAAAAATATTAATAAATACTACAGTCTGTAAGTAATACTAAAATAACATAGCATAATCAGATTAAGTGAATTATTTTAGAAATGATTAAATATCATTTATCATCAAAGTCCAAAATTTGAAATGTAGCAACAATGTTGAAATGGGCAGCAAATGGAGGGATTTGATTAAGAATGAATGAAAGCGAATGCTTGCGTTCAACTAACAACAAGAGAAATCTTTTTCATTCATCTAGAGCAGAAAAAGTTTTATGTTTTTGATCTCTTTTTTTTTTTTTTTTTTGAATATACATGACAGTTTAAATAAAGGGAAAAAATTATAATCTTGAAATGTGGAATGAAGTGTTTGGACAGTGATATGTTAGTCAATATCAGTCAATCTCTAATTGTATTATGCATTACCCACCAGAACAGTGTAATATAAATAGCATATATCACGCATACTTAAGTTTATAAATGTGCATGATGTAAATGTAAGGGTTCGTTTTTAGTGTCACTGACTGTCTCTGTTGTCTCTCTGACGACAGTGTGTCCAGCTGGATGGAAGCCTGGCAGTGATACGGTAAGATTTGTGTGTGTGTGTGTGTGTGTGTGTGTGTGTATGATCACAGGTTACAGTATCTCTCTGTATTTCTCCTGTTTCCACACAGATTATCCCAGACCCTTCAGGCAAACTCAAGTACTTTGATAAACTCAACTGAGCGTAATGTTTCACTACATGTTTGTTCTGATGACTGTTTCTGAAGCGCAGAATAAAAGGAGAGTTTTGATAAACATTTAGTCCTGTTTCGTCCCTGCAATGTGTGTCTGATTGTTTGTGCCTGTAAAATAAAATGTCATAGAAATTAATGAAATGTTAAAAGCAGTAGAAATTTCTGTTGAGTATTTTTTTTGACTTGTTTTCCAGTACAAATATTTAAAAAACATATATGTATATAGTCTTGACCACATGGCTGTTTTTTTTTTTGTTTGTTTGTTTTAAGCATGAACTCGCATCATTGTGATACATTTTTCAAAACACAAGATATTATTTTGCATCTCCTGTTATCTTCATTAAGGATGTTTAGATATTTGTACTGGAAAATGAGACGAAATTTCCAAGGAAGGAAATTAAAAACATTTTAAGAAAAGGGGGGACCTTCAATTTTGTGTTATTGGAGATAGTATCAGGGTTATTATAGTAAGCTAAAACCATAAAAAATATATTTGTTAACTGAAATAATTTTTTTTCTCAATATATATATATAACTTTTTTTTTTTAGCTATTTGCTGAGGAAATGCCACATTTTCATGTACACAATTAAGTTAAGTTTAAATAACAAAAACTAAAAGTGAATTAAAACTAATAAAGACAGCATAGAAATATTAAATAATGACAAAACAACAAAATTAGTAATGGAAAATCAAAAATTTTAAATAATTCAAACTATTAACAAAAACTATAATAGTTCCATAATTATACTAAGACATCTGATGTGTAAAATGGTTTTAAATCTATTAACTCTGCAGTAACATCGCCATCTGAAATACAAATGGAAATCTATCCCAATTGTGTCTATAGTTTTAAATCATTAGCAATGGAAATTCATTGGTCAAAGCTGTGAGAATCCTGAATCTACAAACATGCATATATGAACCGATTAGTCTGACACTAGAGGGCGATGTAGAATCAGCTTTTGTAGCACAACCCCAGCAAAACAAAGGTGTTTTTCTAAAATGAAATGTGTGGAAAATCAACATTGTGATGCTTTGCAGCTGCTGTGATTGCAGTACATTGAAACTGAGACTAAATTACAAGCATGAAATGACTCTGAGCAGGAAACACAGCACTGTTTTTAAGGAAAGGCCGGTATTACTGCAAACATGCGCAGCTGCAATAACAGTGTCACGCTGCTAAAGACTGGATAAGGCTGTTTCTTTACCCCGTCCCAGACAGATGTTAAGGCCAAAGTGCAAACGTATGAACTGCCAGACAATAAAGCTATGCATGTGGGAATATGCAACTATTGATTCTTTAACTATTGCAATTTCAGTATTATGAACTCTTTGAGTTGAACTGAACTAGTGCTCCAAATTATCTTTTTCTAAATGTACTCCAAGATATAATTATGTAATATGTGACCCTGGAGCACAAAACCAGTCTTAAGTCGCTGGGGTATATTTGTAGCAATAGCCAAAAATACATTGTATGGGTCAAAATTGTCGATTTTTCTTTTATGCCAAAAATCATTAGGATATTAAGTAAAGATCATGTTCCATGAAGATATTTTGCAAATTTCTTACCGTAAATGTATCAAAACTTAATTTTTGATCAGTAATATGCATTGCTAAGAACTTCATTTGGACAACTTTAAAGGCAATTTTCTGAATATTTTGATTTTTTTGCTCCCTCAGATTCCAGATTTTCAAATAATTGTATCTCAGCCAAATATTGTCAGATCCTAACAAACCATGCATCAATGGAAAGCTTATTTATTCAGCTTTCAGACGATGTATAAATCTCAATTTCGAAAAATTGATGCTTAAGACTGGTTTTGTCGCCCAGGGTCACATATCAGGGTCACAGTCATAACATCTGAAAATTATTAAAATGAACAAAATCACACAAAGTTTTGGATGTTTCTGTAATGAATATACATTTTTCTGTTTTCATCGAGTAGGAGTTGTATTTTTCTACATAAAATCTTTTATAAATTGCATATTTAAAATGCTAAAATCCTCACTCCAGTAATCACATACTTAGTGGAAAATTAATCGATCATGAGGTACAGGAACCTTGTAATACTTCAAATCTTTTTACAATGTAGAAAAAAAGACTAAATCCAATTTCTTGAAGTGTTTAAATGGTATTTCAGATACTTTTGCATTCTAGGACAAGGCCAGTTGGGAATAGATGTAAACAAACTGCTGAGTTTGCAGCAGTTCGTCATTTTTTTTGTCTTTTGTTTTTGCAGCACTGCTGAAAATGAATATAGATTATAATGTTCTGTTATTAATCTCAAAATAGCCAGAACAAAGGGACCTGTTTTTTTAGTATTGCATAGGCAGTGGAAACGTTTGCTCCCCAGAGAGCAGATTTTACTGTAAAAGTCTGTATTTTTGTGTGTGCAGCAAAGGTCAGTCACATGTTCGGGTCAAAGGTGTGGTGCAAAAACTCTGGAAACTCGTCATGTGTCAAAAAAGAAAAAGTGGACAAATCAGCATTTAAAGTCACTCAGGGCAGGATGTTCTGTTGTAATATTAGCTAATACGTTAATATGTCATACAGTTGCATGTGCATGTGTAGTTTTCCATCATCTGCACCCGTTTAATAGTTATTTTTAAGATGTTTTTGTGTGAAGCATATTAGAAAAAAACACTTCCAGTTGATGTCACAAATGAAAATTTCAGAGAAATATCTGGATGCTGTGCTTTATTTAGACTTTTGCCATAACTGTAGTTTTCATCAAACAAACTGTAAGTCGAGTTGTGTTGACGATACACAAAAGCATGTCATGGCAAAATACAACGAGGCAAACTCGTGGCAAAACAGTCCATAGTCAACGTCCTCATGCATTTTTGCCCTGATTCATGGAAGATTATGTATAAAATCACAGGCAGGTTTCCCTCAATCATCAAACATGTATTCATATTCATGATGCATGATGACTTTTAAACCTTTGTTTCAGTATTTTTGGGAATGTGACGCATTGACTTTTATTACTATTATGTATAATTTATTTATACTGTCCATTTATATTAGTATTTTTTATTATTTGATTTATTCATTTTATATTTGTATTAGTTTAAATTAATATTATTTATCATTATTGTATTTATACTATTATTTTTTGTAATATTTATATTGTTTATATTGTTACTTTTATTTGTATTACTTATAGTATTTAATATTTGTGTTTCTTTTATTGACTGACATTTGACTATTTTGTGTTTATTTTTTATTTTTTATTAGATTCACTTGTTTAATAAATACAAATATGCATTGACTTAATAGGTTTTGGCCTTCCTACTATTACTTATTACTTACTACTAATATTCAGAATTTATCTATATTTATTTGTAATTCATTATTCATCTTATATTTCTGTATTTATATTATTTATTAATTTTATTATATAATATTTATGATATTAATTGAATGATGTTTGACGTTTTTGTGATTTAATAATCCACTTGTTGAGTGTCATTAGTAAAATCTGCTGACAGCCTTGTCAGTTATTTATTGCTGAATTTCTTTTTCCAATTTATTTGTGAATTTTGAGTAAATATGTAAAAATGATGTTTATTTTCGTGCACATTTTTATTTTTCTGTCATTAAAGTGTATTATGTATATATCGGCATGTCAGCCAACAGCCAATCTGCTTTCTAGATATGCATATAGGCTTCTATGCATTACATAATAATATAATTGTCAAATATTAAATCTGTTTGTGCAATTGTAATTGCATTGCCCACAATTTGTTAGCTTGCATAAGCAAATTCAAAGGTCTGCTTTATTTGGTACATCAGGATCCTTATGTATACAGGACATGACCTTTGCATGATCTGCAGTGTGAAAGGTACATAAACCGTGACGATCCTTCCAGAATGATGAACATTAACCCATGCTGCTCTGAGTGAACAAACAGGCCACTTTTTTTCAGGAAGGACCCGATGCACAGCAGGTTTCCTGGGAGTGGCCTGAAGGTTTCTGCCCCTCCTGAGCATCAATAAAAGGAGGAAACGGCGCAGCTTTGAGCGCAGCAGATGCTTCATCACACCAGCCACTGGATGCCTTTCCAAGCAGGAGAAAGCTGATCTCCGGCCTGTAGCTGAGGGTGAACCTCTGAGAAGCGGATGAAGAAACAAATCTTACTACGTTTCACATACAGAGGACTAGTCAGCAAAGGAAAAAAGAGCAAAAGAAGAAAATGGCCAATTTTATATTACGGAAAGCCGAGCCCAAGGACGTGTCTGACATACTGCGACTCATAAAGGTATGAAATTCAGTTTGACTGATGCTATTTAAGGCAGGAGTATTTCCGTTTTCTACTTTAATTAAATGTGTAACTTGCAGTTTCTTTGCAGTTTTATTTATATATATATATTTTTTCCAAATGTATTTATTTTTAGAATTATTATTATTTATTAATTTTATATGCATATTATTTCACTGTTATTTATAATTTAGTATAATGTATTTATTTAATTTATACTATTATTTATTTATAATATTTACATTATGAATTTTATTGCTATTATTATTTATAATAAGTAATAAAGGAAAAGAGTTCAGGCAGTTTAAAGCTGTGTAGCTACACTGTAAAACATATTTTTCAAATGAATAAAGTAAATAAAGATTGTTTGATTATGTTTTGCAAGAAAATCTCAGTCTTTCTACTTCAAAATGTCATGTTTAATTCAATGTGTTACTTGCCTTTTCTTTATAATTGTGAAATTTACCATTTCTGAGTGAATTGTTTTATTATTATTTTTTTTTACCTCAAATGTTGAGATCTGAACAGTTACAGTACTAGTTAGTAATCCCAGTTTTATCACTTTCAAACCTGAATATGCATGTTTCATAGGAACTGGCAAAATTTGAGGAAATGGAAGATCAAGTTATTCTTACTGAGAAAGGTAAGCACATTTAGAGGGGAATGCATTGACGTTTTCACAGTTTGTAGCTTGTGTTTCGCTCTTCTAACGGCTCGTTTGCTCCTGCAGATCTGCTGGAGGACGGGTTTGGAGATCATCCGTTCTATCACTGTATCGTGGCTGAAGTGTCCAAACAGCACCAGAGCGCCGACGGTAAGACCAAACCTGTGCTGCAGCTCTGTGATTCAGTGCACAGTATGGCGTGCTGTTCTGCTTTTGTTTCTGTATCAGGTTGAAGCGAGCGCATCAGGAGAGTGTAAATTCCCACCCGCACTTGATTTACCAAGAGTCTTTGTGTGCATAATGATGTTTGGAAACACTTTGCATTGCAGCGTGCATGTTACACAATCTGTAAACATGAAGTGCATGTAGTTCATTACTGCTAGTTCACCCAAAAATGAGATTTAATGAATAGTTTTACAAATTTATATATAAATTTATGCATACATGTATGATTTTTTCTTCTTTTTTTTTTTCTTAAATCAAGATACTTTTACTTGAGAAGCTTGTTTTCTGACATTTTTGCTAATCAACAAGTGGATGATCTGATCACAAATAGTCAAATAACAGTCACTAAAAGAAATAAAATGATAAATAAAATAAGAAAATGATTAAATAATATAAGTAATAATAGCAATAAAAGTAATATAAATATTATAAATAAATAAAAATTGCATAAAATAAAACAATGATAGTATACTAAATTATAAATAACATAATTCATATAAAATAACGTAAATATAAAAGTATAACATGAATACATAATTAAAAAAATAATAAAATAATATAAATATAAAATAATAGCATATACAAATTATAAGTAAATAATAATAAAGGTAATAAAAAGACAGTCAAAACCTAGAAAGTCAATGCATATTTGTATTTTTTTAAACACTTTTTCCATGAACAATTGTCAAATATCAGTCAATAAAAGTAATAAAAATGACAAATAATATAATTCAATAATATCTGCCAATGGGGTCAGAAGAATTCAATCCTACCTAATTTAAACCTAATTTAGAGGAACAACTAGTTTATTTTTCTGACCTCATTAGCAGACATTTTTCTTATTTTAAAAGTAAAGTCATTTTTCAGAACACAAGTCTTGTTGTCTTAAATCATTTTGCTTCTCAAGTAAATGTGTCTTGAATTAAAACTGTTAGAAGATCATTTTATTGAGCAGTGCAATAACTTAAATTTGGGTCTATTCCTACTGTACAACTTCAAAAACGTTGGATTAAGTTCCTCTTTGAAGCTTTAGAGAAGTTATGACTATTGGGGAATTCAAATTTTGGGAAACAATGGCAGATATTCATGTTTGGGTGAACTATTTATTGAAGTAACACTGTAACATGAACACTGGAATCTGAAGTGTCTTTTTTTGTGAGTCTGAACATTTGACATTTGCCAATCCAATCCCGCTCTGTAATTTATTGTCTTCAGGCTACAGTCTCTTGCTTCGCCATGTACATTGCCCGTGGCGTGTACATGGATGGGCGGGGAGGTAACTGAAAGATCGCTTACAATAGCGTAACATGTACAATAAACCAGAGGTAAGGCCACAACAGCTGGCACGCCCCAACCTTACACCACACTTCCATACGCCCCAAACTAACAGCTGTCTGCCAGACGCACCATACAGCTAGGGATGGGAATCACAGGGAACGAACATTCCATGAATCAAGCTTTTAGAATTTTGAGGACTTTGTTTGGAAAACAGTTCTAATTGCCATGACAACGGCAACGTTTATTTTATAGCCACATTCTGTCAAAGTCTTCCTAGTATGTTTTGATTCCCAACCCTACTCTGCTGCACTACATTTGATTCTTGTCTTGTTTTCCAGTACAAATATCTAAACATTCTTAAATCAAGATATGTTTACTTGAGAAGCAAAATGCATCAAAATCAAGTGAGTTTTTGCATAAAACAAGGGGGAAATCTGCCAGAA
This sequence comes from Onychostoma macrolepis, assembly GCF_012432095.1. NCBI lineage: Eukaryota > Metazoa > Chordata > Actinopteri > Cypriniformes > Cyprinidae > Onychostoma > Onychostoma macrolepis. Next base: position 42,104,731 of record NC_081159.1, on the reverse strand, counting down.
AAATAAAATCATTTTATATGTAATTACATATTGTAATAACTTTTATGTAATATACTTTCTCAAGTAATTGTATCTTGATTGGATATTTGCAGTGGAAAACAAGACAAGATTGCTAAGTAAGAAAATACTTTTGCAGTGTGGTATAAACGTTCAAATCAACATAATAAAAGTGAAATGATGGATTAATTGCAAATGTGGCTCCTGGAGTGACGTGACTGTGGTGTATGCGAGGGTTGTGATGCCAGTAATCCGACATGAAATTAATTTCAGCGAACCAAAGCAAATTGCAAAACGACAGCGATTTTGTTGCTAAAAATGCCTTTGACTTGCTGGAAACAGTAGAGTGACTGAAGTGTGTTTGCAGGTCATGTGATCGTTGGCTTTGCCATGTATTATTTCACCTATGACCCCTGGATTGGGAAACTGCTCTACTTGGAGGACTTCTACGTCATGAAGGAGTTTCGGGGTATGAATATGACCTTATATATTTGTGTTATCAAATTGTCAGATTTATGAGACACCGTCATGTAACACACTTTTCCTCCTATTAAAATTAGGTTTTGGAATTGGGTCTGAAATCCTGAAGAAACTGAGTCAGGTACGTTTAAACTTTCTTCAGGCAACATCAAAAAGATCAATAACATCTATCTGGCTCATGAGGAAACTGTTCCTAATGTTGCTCAGATCACATAGTTACCCTTGTGAAAAAGAAATGTGCTTAATTGTATTGATTGCGCACTTGTAGTGTACTTCACATCTTATAAGTATACTTAAAAAAAAAAAACTACTTGCAGATAATATAATAGTAAAAAAATAAAAGCCGCTACCTACTTAAAGAGAGACACTTTCATGTGTTTCACTTAGGTACACTTTTTTTTAAAAAGTGCACTTTGAAATAATGTCATATTAAAAGTTTTACTTTAAAGTACACTTTAAAATGTTAAATTTAAATAGTTTTTTCCATGCTTTAAAGAAGTACATTAATTTGTTTTAATGTGTTGATTAACATACTAAAGCTATGGAAGCCCGTTTCCGCCACTGAATAATACATTTAAAAAAGGTTATTATCTCACAATTCTGACTTTATTTCTCAGAATTGCAAGATTGTATCACACAATTATGAGAAAAAAAAAAATTAAATAAAATAAAAAGTCGCAATTACCTTTTTTATTTTTTATTCAGTCGCGGAAACGGGCTTCCATAAAAGCACATGTAAAGTACTTTATTATAATTTTAACTGTAGTGCGTTTTTCAATATAACATTTATTAATGTACTAATAGCAAGTTAATATATTTTATATTTACTAAATTTCAACATCATCACTACTATGCGAAATATATTTAAAAACATGTCATACAAGCTTCAATTGAAATCACATTAAAGTGTATTTTATATAACTGTAAATGTAAAGATGCACTTAAGTCCTACTTAAGTGGGTCAAAAACCCTTAAGTTTGGATTTAATGTGATATAAATATAACTAAAATACATTTGAATGTAATTGCAAATAACATGCAATTAAGTGTCCGAAAATATTACATTTAATTTGCACTTAAATATGTATTTTTAAGTATATAGTTCAAAGTTGTAAAAAAAAAAAAGTATGATTTGTTGTACATTTGACAAGAAAATACTATTTCAGTCTTTCTCCTTAAAAGATTTCCACATCTAATTTAACGTTACTTGCTGTTTCTTTGCAATTATCTGTATAACTTACTTGCTAAAAGTGTTTCTACATCAACGTTTATTTTTATGCTAAGTAGAAGTCTACTTCTTTTTCATGAGGGTAGTGTACCAAAGCTCAACATTTACTGTACTAGTTAATAATTAATCCCAGGTTAATGATCCAGCATTATACAGCACCTCTAATCTTCTCCTGGCAGTATATCTTGTACTCAATCAGTTTTCTCCAATCATTGACTGGTTTTCTGCAGACGGCGGTCAGGACTCGGTGCAGCAGCATGCACTTCATCGTGGCGGAGTGGAACAAACCCTCCATCGACTTCTACAAGCGGCGCGGAGCGTCTGATCTCTCGCTGGAGGAAGGGTGGAGGCTCTTCAAGATCGACAAGCAGAACCTGCTCAAGATGACCGATGAGGAGTGAACCGGACGTCAGGAGGAAACCCACTGCAGAAAATCATTCAATCTATGATCGACCCTCTAGTGCTGGTGTCCACTGAAGTGGACAGATCTTCAACAACAACAAAAAAAGTCATTTTGAATCCTTCAAGGTGTGATGTTACATCCAAAACCTTTAATTCTTACCCATAATTCGACAGCCCCCTTTATATGTCATTGATAGTCCACTACTATCTTCAGATGTGTAATTTCCTTAAAATATGTAGTTTTGAAAGATTATATTCTTGTTTTGAAGTACAAATATACATTAAGATATCCTTTGTGGTTTAATAATTCATGCATCAGAGACTTTCTGCTTATAACGCAATGTACTGATCTTTATATAGACGTGGCATATTTACTTCTCTGTATACTTAAAATTATACTATTCAAATAAAATGTTTAAATTGAACATATTTTTTACTCTTTGTTCCCTCATCTTTTTCATTTTTGACATGAGATCTAATGTTTCCCCATTTTTTACTTGGACCCGTTAAAAGCATTACAAGTAATGCACGTTACGTAAGCAGATTACTTTTTTCAAGTAACAAGTATAGTAATGCATTACTTTTTAATTTACAAGAAAATATCTGAAATCAGGAGTAAGTGCAAATATGATGTTACTGTAGTTCTAGAATAAATGTCAACATGCATTTACTCATCTCACCTGCACAAACACAGATTCAGTATTCCTCAAAATGAATAAAAACAGTAAAAAGCAAACTCAAATGACCAAAAAAAAGAAAATAAAAGACCTGCAAACCTGCAAAAATTAAATATGTTAAAGAACACAAATATCCCATTTTAATATTTGTATTTAATCCCATTCGATGATCCAATTTAATGAGAAAAAATAACTTCAATTCTCTTTTGGTGTGAAAGGGCTTCTACATTTAAAAACCAACCAGCAAAATCAGTCCAGATGAGAAAATGTAACGCAAAAGTAACGTAATGCATTACTTTCCGTAAAAAGTAACTAAGTAACACATTTATTCACATTCTGAATGGATTATAGCCTAAAAAGCACACAAAGAGTGCTCCTTATGATCACTAAAAAGCTGTCACTCATTTTAGCTCATCGCAATCTCATGAAGTTGAAGCTCTAAACTGCACAATTAATCTCTTATTTACATCGTGTCTAGCCTTGTTTTGTTAATGGGAGGATTTGCAAGCAAACAGAACTCAGCATTGAACTTTTGTGAGGTGAGTGGATTGTAGCGTAAACACCTCTGATTGGCCATTGCATTCAAGAACATTGCGTTCAACAGATATGTCTGTGATTGGTTACATTTCTTAATGCTGAAAAAGCGTTGTAAATAGAAACCTATTACCAGTGGATGATAGGAAACAGGGGCAGTTTCAAAAAGCATATTTGTGACCCTGGACCACAAAAAACAGTCTTAAGTCGCTGGGGTATATTTGTAGCAATAGCCAAAAATACATTGTATGGGTCAAAATTATAAATTTTTATTTTATGCCAAAAATCATTACGATATAAAGTAAAGATCATGTTCCATAAAGATATTTTGTAAATTTCTTACCGTAAATATATCAAAACTTCATTTTTGATTAGTAAAATGCATTGCTAAGAACTTCATTTGGACAACTTTAAAGGCGATTTTCTCAATATTTCGATTTTTTTTGCACCCTCAGATTCCAGATGTTCAAATAGTTGTATCTCAGCCAAATATTGTCCGATCCTAACAAACCATACATCAATGGAAAGCTTATTTATTCAGCTGTTGTGTAAATCTCAATTTTAAAAAATTGACACTTAAGACTGGTTTTGTGGTCCAGGGTCACATTTGAGGTAAACTTCTTTGGTAAACTGCAGTTTTAAAGGGGTCATATGACGTTGCTAAAAAGAACATTATTTTGTGTATTTGGTGTAATGCAATGTGTTTATGCGGTTTAAAGTTCAAAAAACACATTATTTTCCACATACTGTATATTATTGTTGCTCCTCTATGCTCCGCCTTTCTGAAACGCGTAGATTTTTACTAAGCTCATCGTTCTGAGAAGCGAGGCGTGCTCTGATTGGCCAGCTATACAGTGCGTTGTGATTGGCCGAATACCTCAAGCGTGTGACGGAAATGTTACGCCCCTCACCGCGACGCGACGAAACTAAAACAATGAAACCCATTGCAAACGAGGCATTTGTTGCATCCAGTGAGGACACATGATTACTGATTATAATGACTTATACTGTCTTTTAATGCGTTGCATCGCGCCGCGTAAACATTACCATGTCTTCATTTGTGACCCTGGACCACAAAACATGTCAATTTTTCAACAAGCTTAAATAAGCTTTCCATTGATGTATGGTTTGTTAGGATCAGACAATATTTGGCTGAGATACAACTATTTGAAAATCTGGAATCTGAGGGTGCAAAAAATCTAAATATTGAGAAAATCGCCTTTAAAGTTGTCCAAATGAAGTTCTTAGCAATGCATATTACTAATCAAAAATCACGCCCCCTTTCTTTGCGTATACATTTGGGCGGTGTTATGCAAATCTCCCCACACCGTGATGTAGACATGAGGGGGCGTGTTTGAATGAGCCGTTTTAGGGGGGCGTGATCGAGTCTTAACTTTTATAAAGAGTATCTCTTTGGTTTTGAGACTTTAGTCTTTGCAACTTTAGGGATCTTATCTATGCAAGAACAGCTTGTAACACTCGAAGAGAAAGAAAAACTTGAAATTGCATCATATGACCCCTTTAAGGGGGAAATGCTCAGCAATGGTGTTGACTGATACATTCACATACTTTTAGGCGTATTAAAACCACCAGACATGTTTGTTTTATTTACAACTTTGAAAAATATTTTTTTTCCCTGTCTGTTTTATTAGAGGTGTGTGTTCATATTTAGGATTTAAACAAATGTCTAACAGTAAGTATTAAAGCTCCCCTGAAAGCATGGCTCAGTCCAGCTGTGTTGCAGTCTGCTGTTTGTTGGCGTGTGAAGTGGGAGTGCAATGCTCTCTGAGAGATTCCTGAGACATTCCCGGGAACAGAGCCAAACTGAATGAGAGTTACATGCTTATTTGTAAAGGCCTGTCCATTATTGCATGTGCTGCTCCTGCGATTGTTCTGTTTCATTAAACACTGTAATTCAACTCAGAGATGTTTTATCTTAGACAGTCATCAGTGATGCAGGTTTTCTTTCTTAAATGTCTCAGTTGTACGTTTGTCTGGACTAAAGGAAACACAAAGCTGTGAAAATAACAATGCCTTCCTGCCCGGTGACCTCTGAGACATCCGCCTTAAGATGTTTATTTCAACTTTTTCAATAGGTCTATACCTAATTTTCCAGATATAAGAAAAAATGCATAAGTGCTTTTGTTGGGTCAAGGGTGCTGGAAATGATTCAATATCCATGTCGTCATTGGAAACCTCCTAGAAGTAGAATTCTGGCTGAGAGCGGATGTGAATGAGTCAGTGCTGATTATATCCCATTCACAAATACAGTCCCGCTCATGGACTGAAACCGGAACCGGATAAACACTAGAGATGCTTGTGCTGAGATACACGCTGCTGTACATGTTCAGAGATGGTAGTTTGTAGTTTCTTAACCCTGTGAAGCCTGACATGAAATAGTAGTTTGGAAAAAATGTAATTCATTTAAAATATATTTTTAAAATCTTTTAGAAAGTTTGCATATGTGTTTTATGTTTTATATCATAATTGATACATTAGACTGTTATAGTGAAAACAAATTAAAAAAAAAACGAAATTCCCAAAAACAACATTAGCAGATATTTAGATAAATTCACTCTATAACCCTAATATGTGACCCTGGACGACAAAACCAGTCTTGAGTGTCAATTTTTCGAAATTGCGATTCATACATCATCTGAAAGCTGAATAAATAAGCTTTCCATTGATGCATGGTTTGTTAGGATCGGACAATATTTGTCTGAAATTCAACTATTTGAAAATCTGGAATCTGAGGGAGCAAAAACATCAAAACATTGAGAAAATGGCCTTTAAAGTTTTCCAAATGAAGTCCTTAGCAATGCATATTACTAATCAAGAATCAAGTTTTGATACATTTACGGCAAGACATTTACAAAATATCTTTATGGAACATGATCTTTACTTAATATCCTAATGATTTTTGGCATAAAAGAAAAATGGATAATTTTGACCCATACAATGTATTTTTGGCTATTGCTACAAATATACCCCAGCGACTTAAGACTGGTTTTGTGGTCCAGGGTCACATGATATTTAAATGCTTAGTTTTGAAGATCAAAACATGTCATCAGCATGCAATCCAGTGACGACTGAGAGATGAACAATTCAACATTCCTCAAAAGCCTGATGTTACTCACACTTGAACATGATTTTTCTAAAAAATTATGTCTGGAATCTGGATAATCAAGTAAATCTAAGTTGCTGCAGTCCAGTAAATGTTCATTTTAAAGGAAAGGATGTGACGTGTGGAATTTCCCATACTTGGAATTTGTGCTCTGCATTTAACACACACACACACACACACACGCGTTCGTTTTTGTGAAAAGTGGGGACATTGCAGAGGCGTAATGGTTTTTATAGTGTTCTTACTGTATGTGCTATTGCACTACACCAACCCTATACCTAAACCTACCCCTTACAGGAGACTGTGCATTTCAACTTTCCCCAAAAAAACCTCACTCTGTGTGATTTATAAGCGTTTTGAAAAGTGGGGACATGGGTCAATGTCCTGAAAAGTCACCTTCACCTTGTAATACCTGTCATACCTTTGTCATTATACAAATCTATGTCCTGACTTTTCACAAAAACGCACGCACACACACACACACACACACACAGAGCAGTTGGCAACCTTCGGGTTACAAGTCCAACTCTAACCATTAAGCCACGACTGCCCCTAATTTTGATATATTACTAACAATATCAAGGTTATTCTTACATTTCAGTCAGTGAAGATTTCATAGCAAAAACACACATGAACCATGAGCTGAATGTGGATGCTTGTACAATTATACTTACTTAAAATTAATAATTTAGAGGCCTTAGAAATGTGTGCATCAAATATCATACAGCTTTACGAGGTTAAAAACATATCAACAAAGCATTTGCCAAGCTTTGTGCTTTAAGCCTGCACTGCATACATATTGCACTGTATAAAATATGTATGTTGCATTGCAAAGGCAAATCTAACTTGACTACTCTTGGATCACACATATCCACTAGCCTCGGCACTTTAAACAATGCGTATGCAATTTCACATCTATTCTCTATTTACATGGTGCATAAAATGCTATTCAATTTCTTAGACTGATCACAGCTTTTTAATGCAAGGTGAATAATATCATTAAGCTATTTAAGGCTACTCTGCCTTTGAAATGTCTATAATTGCACACACAGCAATGATGCATGATATTGCTGCCTCTGTAAATCAGTATCTAATAGTGGCATCAATCTCCATTATGCTGTGTTTATCAATAGTTGCTCATATAAAAATCTGTTTCACATTTCTAAGGAGACACACAGACAAAAATAGCACCAGCACCACTGAGTAACACTGACAGCATCTCCAAATCTAAAAACAAAGCCTCTTTGTCACCTTTGTTTCAATGTAAATGATAAATATGGGAATATTATTTTAATATATCCTGTATACAATGCATTAGCCTTTGAAGTCTACAATATTTACGTTATATAACAATTTCCTCCTGCTCTATTCCTGTGAATGAACCAACAGCGCTTGATCTCGCACATCCGTGGCTGTTTCTGCATAAACACATGTATGTGAGTAAATTATAGAAGAATTGTTTATGTTTGAGTGAACTGTTCATTTGAAATCTAACTTAGCTGCCAATTATAAAATCACATGCAACTAAAAATTAAGTTAGAGGTAAAAATCTGTGATTTGGGTTAGTTTTCTAGATTGCATTGCGGAGCTAACCATCTTTCATCAACCTTAATGAGCAAAGCATGAAAACATCACAACTAACAGAACGCAGGCCTGCAATCATACAGATGATTGCATTCACAAGTACAAGCTAGCAGTTGTGTTTGGCAACAGGCTTGTGTGCAAACTGTGAAATATGTTGTTCCTGTCTTGGCTTGATATTATGACACCCTAAGGGCGAGCTGTAACCCAGAGGAGACTTTATTTATTTTTGTGCTGTAGTCAAATAACATTCTTAGGTCCCTATAAAAAAAAAAAAAAAAAAAGTATTATAGTGGTATAATGATAGTAGTTGTGTCCCAAATTACACACTAGGCACTTATTCTATGTGCTCAACTGTCTAGTGTATGAATAAGGTTATGTTATCATCATTGTCATCAATGTAAACATGTTGTCAACATCAGAGTCTGATAGCTTTTTCCAGTTATTTAAGTGCATCATCTGGGCAGTGTGAACACACTGATACATTATTTATACTAAAAAACAGGATAGAATAGTGCATAAGTATGCAAATTGGGGCACACCTAGTGTGTGACAATGCTACTGTACTTTGATATGGTCCAAAAGTCTAAAACCACACTGAAAATCTGGGATTAAACTCCAAATTAAACCAATTTTGAAACATTTAAAACAACAGGTAAAGAAAAAAAAAGTTTTTTTTTTTTTAGTTTGATAGACAATATGGTCATCAGATTTTCATTTCAGTTTTTCCATTTAACTTTTAACTCATATTGTTGTGCATTCAAATTCTATTATAATTCAAATGTATACTTAACTTAAAATTCAACTATCTATTGAATACTATAATAAATACTGTAACTGATTGTTAATAAATTGTATTGTAAATATAACAATTAGTATTTATTTTACTTGTATCGATTTATTTACTATTTTTATGTATTTATTTATTATTATTTAAAATGTATTGATTTATTAATACAATCAATTATAATAATTTTGTTAGCAGATACATTTAATTCTTCACTCGTTGTTGTGCTAACAGTGAACTTAATTTATTTATTTATTTCACTATTAACAATTATTAAGTTAATCAATCAGAATATTTTGTTAGCAGTGGTGTGTGTTCTCTCGAGGACTAACAAAAACTAGTGGCAAGTCTGAAATATTTATAAATGGATAGAATCCGCGTCTCGTATTTCATTGGTTGGCAGCTCTTCTTCTTTGTTCCGGTTCGTACTGGTTATCCTGCTGTACTACTGATGTGAGTCACTCAGCAGCACTTCCGGTTGCTGACGTCAGCGCCTCGCCTATAAATAGCGCTGGAGCTCAGTTCTCAGACAAAGCGCGTCCAGCGACTTTAGACTTGATGTAATTCCTCACTGACAGGGTGAGAAACCCAGACTTTCTGCTGAGGGTAGCCCCCTTGGAACCGAATGAAGAAACAAATCTTACTACTTTTCACATACCGTGGACTAGTAAGAAAAGGGAAGAAGAGTAAAAGAAGAAAATGGCCAATTTTATATTACGGAAAGCCGAGCCCAAGGACGTGTCTGACATACTGCGACTCATAAAGGTAAAAACACGACTACGGCGCATGCGTTAAGACGGTGTTTTAAAACAATAATTCGTTGACAGTGTTTGCGAAATAATTTACGCTATTTAATTAATTTTAGGAACTTGCGAAGTTCGAGGAAATGGAGGAACAGGTCGTCCTGACCGAGAAAGGTACCGTTACGGATTGTTATTCGGTCTTCGAATGATTTCCGTGTATTATATATTAATGTCTATATGACTAAGTTATATGACGGTTGTTTGTTTATTTTTCAGAGCTGCTCGAGGACGGTTTCGGAGATCATCCGTTTTATCACTGCGTCGTCGCTGAAGTACCAAAAGATAAACAGTCCGTTGAAGGCAAGTCAAAAACATCAATGTTAACTTGGTTACAAAAACACCTATTTATATCATGGATACAGGATCGTTACAGTTAATGTTGTGTTTGTGATTGAAAGGTGTACAGTTTATCTTTCTGCGTCATGCGTAAGTTGTGACGTCAAAGCCGCTGAATCAGAATCCTGTAATTTTCCTCTTTCTCGTGTTTCTCTTCTGTTTCTAACCGCTTGAACCCTGCTGGTGTACTAACCATCCTCATGTATGACTTCCTCATCAGGTTATACAGTAGTTGGCTTTGCCATGTACTACTTCACCTATGACCCCTGGATTGGGAAGCTGCTTTATCTGGAGGACTTCTATGTGATGAAGGAGTTCAGAGGTGTGAAGCCATGCCACCTGTTTCCACTTTGTATATGTATTTTTCTAATTGTAGTAACAATTATATATGTATGTTACTATTAAGAATTATATGTTGACTCACACACACAATTTTATTTGTAGGAATAGCAATATTAATAATTACTGTTTTAATACTGATATAATTCTTATATAAGAGTAGAAGATATTATATAATAATTTTATATGCGTGTATGTATTTGTCATAAAACATTCTAATTAATAACTTAGATTCTTTAATAAAAATATTTGTTCCTATTTATTTATTTATTTATTTATTTATTTGTTGCTGCTTCCTTTCAGGTTATGGGATGGGCTCTGAAATCCTGAAGATGCTGAGTGAGGTACTTCTAATTCATTACAGCCTAAATAATAATAAAAAAAAAAAAAAAAATTTAAATAAAAGATTTAAAATAATTTAGAGAAGTTTTGTTATAATAATCTATTCTAGGCCTGCCTTCTCGTGTGTAGATCAATGAAACCAATTTACTTTTATTTAAAACTAATTTATTAAATACTTGATTTTTCTCTGCAGACGGCAGTGAAGACTCGATGCAGCGGCATGCACTTCATCGTAGCCGAGTGGAACACGTCGTCCATCGAGTTCTACAAGCGGCGCGGAGCGTCTGATCTCTCACACGAGGAGGGATGGCGTCTGTACGAGATTGACAAGTGCAACCTACTCAAGATGTCATCCAAGTAGACGCCAGTGCGGGAGGAAACGTTCCACAGAGGAGGATCATGACTACAGCTATTGTTGATCACACCTGCAATGTATCAGTCAATAAATAAAGATTATACTCTGAGAAACAGACTGAGTGAAAGTTCTGTTGGATCCGTATGTTAACCCTGTTGGTTCATTACCTCAGGAGATTCACTTTAAAATATTTCAATATTTGCATGTTGACTTTAGACTTCTCTTGAGCTCCTTCTAACAGATAAGGTAGGAACCAGTAAGTGAGACGGTAACCTCATTCAGGAAGTGTTTTAATTGTGTGCTGCTGTCTGGAAACAACCAGACGTCTAAATCAACATACTAGTTCAGAGGTTAGTTAACTGTTGTAGTTGCAGTGGGTTGTTTTTGTTTTTTTTTTGTTTTTTTTTAAGGGTTTGCACAGGAAGAGGAAGTTCAGACTGAGAAACTGCTGACAGTAACATGTTAACGTTTCCTCCTAACCTTACACAGTATATGCGCATACATATAAATAATTGCATATGTGTATACAAATATATGCAATAATTTCAGTCACATTTATTTTTGGTACACTAAAAAGTGTTTTTAATACAATTCCAGCAGTTAAAGTTCAGACCTTTCCAGTCAGGCCACTACCTCCCGTCTGATGACTGAAAGAGGAAGTGGCTAGTGCAAAAGCAGATCATGAGCGTGAGAGAAGGATGGTGATCCCGCGTCACAACCTCACAGTCTGAGAGGCGATGATGCACCTGTAAACAAACAACACAGCAAACCACAGTCATGAGGACTTCTGAGAAAAACAATGAGTGTTGTGAACAGGACATTTAACCTTTAAAATAACATGCGTTTAAACATGTCTTAATGTCATTGCATTAGATTGCAAAATACTGAACCAAGTGGCATTTTAAATAAAATATATTTTATTAAAGATGCCACTTGGTTTAATATTTTACAATCTAATTTAAATAAAGATTTCCAACAAAGCAAAAGATTTTAAAAAAAAATTGATGGTAAAAATAATACTTTTTTACTTTCACAACAAACACATTTCGTTCTGTTTAAATTGCATTTCTTTTCAGCAGTGCTTAATGCACAATATTAAAATGTCTGAATGTCATTGCATTAGATAAAGTAATCAACCAAGTAGCATTTATTTTAAATAAATATTTCAGCAAAACATTTAACAAAAAAGGATTGTGTTTGCTTGTAATTGGATGATGTTGCTAGTTAATGTGCTCCTCTACACCTGTGGTGACACCTCCTTTTATTCACAAAAAGATTGACTGGCTCAAAAATGTGCATTGTAGTGTGTAGCACTCACTGAAAAAGGTAATTGGCAATTTTACTGCAATCTAACAGGTTTTATGTGTGAAAAAAAATCTTAGTGCAGTACAGTTGGGAAAAGTGTTTGTTATAATGTTGTTTATGCACTGTGTGCACCTGTGTTGTGTTTCCCTGCTGTTTATGATGTTTAACATTTTGTACCTAAGCTTTGGTCTCCCCACTGGAACTCTTTTCTGCTTGATCCTATTAAAACACAAAACAAAAAGTGCTCAGACAGTTTCCAAACACAATATTTACAGAGGCTGTGGCTTTGATTCCTAGGAAATGCAAACCTTGAATGCGATGTAAATGGCTTTGTATAAAAGCATCTGGCAAATGCATGAATGTAAAAGTCTGTGTGAGAAGAGCCAGACTCACTTTCTTTGAGGCAGGTTTGTCCTTGATGAGTTTCTCCACAGTAACATAAGCCTGAAGCGCCCAGTCGTATACAGCGTCTCCTGTGTTCTGTGGTGTGGAGAGATTAGAAAGGGTCACTTCAGTGAAACGCGACGTTCACACACACATACTGAGATTTTATTGCTGGAAGTACATGTATTTGTCATAGTGTGTGTTTCTAAGGCTGAATGCCCTTGTGTTATTGGTGGGCTACATAACTGCTTCTAGCGTTTGGAAATCTAGTCTTGGATATGATGCACTGCCAGTAAAAATAATGAAGTTAAAAAACAATTCAATTTTTTGCTTTATGCTTTTCAGCAGCACATAATACATGATATTATATATATATATATATATAATTATGCTTAACCATGAAAAATAATGACAAATACATTTTTCCCTTTGAATTATAAGTATTTTTCTGATCCAACTGACAGATTTTTTTCTTCCTCCTGTTTTAAGCATAAACATTTTTAAGAAAAAAGACTCAAAAAGAATATGAAAAAAGACTTAATATAGTATTAGAAAGCATTTTTAATTTCTGATGTAAGAATGCCTTGATATTTCTACTGGAAATTTCAGAGAATTGTAGCGCTCCAAACAGGAAAAAAAAAATCCTTTAAACCAATACAGACTGGAAAAGTTTACAAATTTTTTATTTTATTTTATAAATTGCATCGTTCAAAGCGAGAGCTGAAGACAGCAATGTGCTGAAATATCTGCTTGCTCGTGTCCATTTGGTTTTAACTCACATGCTGCCTTCTGCACTTTTTGCACAATGTAATTTATATATATGTGACCCTGGACCACAAAACCAGTCTTAAGTCGCTGCGGTATATTTGTAGCAATAGCCAAAAATACACTGTATGGGTCAAAATTATAAATTGTTCTTTTATGCCAAAGATCATTAGGATATTAAATAAAGATCATGTTCCATGAAGATATTTTGTAAATTTCTTACTGTAAATGTATAAAAACTTCATTTTTGATTAGTAAAATGCATTGCTAAGAACTTCATTTGGACAACTTTAAAGGCGATTTTTTAAATATTTGGATTTTTTTGCACCCTCAGATTCCAGATTTTCAAATAGTTGTCTCTCAGCCAAATATTGTCTGATCCTAACAAACCATACCCATACAATTGACACTTAAGACTGGGTCCAGGGCACATACATATATATATATATATATATATATAAATGTTTTTGTAGACTTTTCCAGTCTGTATTGAATTCAGTTTGCGGCTAGCCACCTTCTTGTTAATTTTTTAAAATATATCTCTGCTGGAAAATGACAAAGATATGGTGAAAGAAAATCACTTTTTGCAGTGTATGAGATACTGTACTTACTGTACTTGCAGACAAAATGCAGAAAGTAGTGAGTGATTTCACTGTTGATTTATCTCTGCCTAATATAATAACACCCATATAGCATTGACAATTGACAAAATGAAGGAGTTTAATTTCGGGACCATATGGTCTAGTTACCTGTGTCTACCAGCAGGGCCAAACTGTCCTACGCCACCCAACCTAACCTTGACACCTTGAATTTGAGCTTTGGTTCAAACCAAGTGTGAAAACAACCTAATTTTGGGCTGTTTTATTTTTTAATCAGTGCTCCTGCTGGCCTTTCAGGACATTTCCATCAGCATATCTGACAGGATGGGGACACGCAGCGCTGAAACGGCCCTTCAGAGAGATTTTGATCAGATTGTGTGCTGACAGCGTTTCAGCAGGACGCGTGCGAGGCGAGAGATAGAGAGATTCAGACCGCTTTCCACTGCAAAGTCTATATCGGTTACAATCAAAACAGACAAACGGCTGATATTAGACACAGTGTTGATGCAGCTTCGCTCTGTGTCCTTGGGAGTTGTTAGGAATGTGTTTCATCTGCTGTTTTTAACTGGTGGAAAGTTACAGATCGTAACCTCACCTCGCCTTTTCCTCCTCTTGTTTCCAGGCCCGATAACACTTCGCAACCCTTGAGCCAATAACATACAAGAGACACAGACTCTCCTACCTTTGCGACGGTCACAGCCTCTTGAGGATAATACATGGACGCAGACACAGCCATTAGACCAGTCGGGTAGATCAGTTTCTTCAGCCTGGAGCCTTGAAATGACAAAATAACACTAAAAATTACACAACTGTTCAAAGGTTTGTTTTCAACAGGACACAATAAATTGATCAAAAGCGACAGTAAAGACTCTTATAATGTTAGAAATAGTTCTATTTCAAATACACACTGTTCTTTTGAACTTTCCATTCATCAAAGATTCCTGAAAAGCAAAATGTGTCAGTGTTTTCACTAAAATATGAAGCAGCACAACTGTTTCTTGAGCAGCAAATCTGAAGACTGGAGTAATGATATGGAAAATTCAGTTTTTCACCACAGGAATAATTTACATTTGAAAATATATTCACATAGAAAAAAGTGATTTTAAATGGTAATAATTTTACTGTATGTTTGATGAAACAAATGCAGCTTTAGTGTGCAGAAGAGACTTTAAAAATAATAAAATAATTACTGTCCTTACTTACTGACCTCAATGTTTTTGTATCTGAAACATCAGTGAGTCCAATAAAGCAAATAAATAGTATTCAAGTTTTGGGAGAGACTTAGTATTTTTTTCTTCTTTTCCACAACAAATACTGAAAAATTCTTAAATCAAGACACATTTGCATTTAAGGAAAAGACTTACGATATTAAGCCTTGTTTTCTGAAAAACGTATCAAAATGAATTGTTTTTGCTTAAAACAAGAAAAGATATCTGCCAATAAGTTCCTGTTAAATAATCTTGTTCAAAATACATTTTCCCCTTGAATTCATTTTTTTTTTTCTTTCTTATTTTAAGCATGAATTCCCTTAATTATTTAATTTTTCACAAAACAAGACCTAATATCTCAAGTCATTCTGCATCTTGAGTACATATCGCTTAGATATTTGATGTTTAGATATTTGTAATGGAGAACAAGACAAAAAAACTGGGGATGAAAATCTTTTTTTTTTTTTTTTTTTGTAAAAGCAGGAATCATTCAAACTTTCACTACCTCTTCCAAGGAAAAGGCCCAGAATCCCGGCAAATCCGATGACTCCGGCTCTGGGGTAAAACTCAGGTGGAGGATTCTTCAAGTAGGCATAACTGCCTAGATGACGGTGCAAAGATTCACTTTATGACATTTTATTGAAAAAGTCCAGTAAGCATGTTTCATTCGTGTCTGTGTCAGCGAGTGTTTGCTTACTCTGCCCGAACTGTACAGTGCTGTCAACCTTGGGCTTCACCGTCCCATAGACGCCCTGAGAGTCAGTACAAAAGAATGTTACTTTCAGAATCTAGAAATAAGCATCGCTAGTTTAACTTTATAGAATCACTGTCAAAATTACACGCTAGACCTAGATTCAGTGAAGAACAATACGCTTTCTTGTCCCAAAGCTGCAAGTTTCATTTCTTTAAGGAAGTAAAATGAATGTTTTAATCCAGACCATATATCTGATTTAGTTTCAAAAGGGTCTAGATTGACATGAGGGTCAGAAAATATAATTTTTGGCTGAACCATTTCTCTGAACCATTTGTGAACTTCTGCAGAGACCAAAGGTTTCTTAGTGTACTTTATAGCATCTAGGTTATATTTTGATATTTGATAAATGCACCTCCTTGGCAAATCTTTATCAGTGGCAATAAACCCACAATGCATGACTGACAGAGATATAACAGACTTTATCTTGGCAATCAGATAGTCTGCTGTATGTGACCTAAGGTAGAATAGAATATATCTGATATAGAGCAGAATCTGAAGAATATGCAAAAAGTGAAGAACTTGAGCAAACCAAGCAAGGACAGCTAGTAAATAAAAAAACAATTTATATAAAATTCTATAAAACAATTTTATTTAAAATTATCATATAATATTATAAAAAGAGAAAAATGTAAATCTGCACCAGCCAAACGCCATACATATATATATATATATATATATATGAGTACTGTCAAACGATTAATCGCGATTAATCACATCCAAAATAAAAGTTTTTGTTTGCATAATACATGTGTGTTTTGAGTATATTTATAATGTATACACATACAGTAAAATATTTACATGTCTATATTTATATTCATATAGTTTATATATATATGAAATATATTCTGAAATATATACATGCGTGTGTGTGTATTTATATATACATAATAAATACAGTACACATACATATATTATGTAAAAAACTTTATTTTGATGCAAGTAATCACGATTAATCGTTTGACAGCACTCATATATATATATATATATATATATATATATATATATATATATATATATATTAGAAGTATAGCTTTCATATTAATTATGAAACATATTAAACCTAAACTAATAAAATGAATAAAATAATAATGACAAAAGCACAACAACCTAAAATTAAAGCGAAAACAGAAAATAAATGATTCAAAATAATAACTAACACTATAATAGTTTGGACATAATATTAAAATAACGCTGTGCTCGTTTATTAAATATGATCTAATTGCATTATCTTTTATGCAAATAACATAACATGTTGCACCTGCATTTCTCCCACATTACCATGTAAATGTGTGATTTCTGTGGCTTTAGCGTCACCAAAATGGGATTGCAATAATATTGACTGTTTCCAAACAGGTCCAAACACTCCTCCTGTATGAAGTTGGTCGGACAGACAAAGTCCCGCCCATAACTCACACCACTGTACGAGGCAGAGGTTAACATGTTGACATATCTCATAAAATTCTGCAGAATTTGCTTCTTGGTTTTTATTTTGAAGGCTGTTCTGCTTTCAGATGTGGGTCAGTGTGTCCTGCTTCCTCATGGGTTATGCCATGTAAAGGACGGAGAGACTGGCAGTGTGTCAAACACTTTAACAGCTGCTGTAAAGTGTTGTGTCTGCAGCGCTTCATCGTTATGATATTGCATGAGATCATTTTTACACTTTGTGTTATGGTTGGACACTCTCTTTGTTCAGATAGAGTGCACCATCAGACAGATTCATGCTGTGTGTTAAAAGCAGAACTTCTCAAGAGAACATTATGACAGCAGCGTTTTCCTTCAACAAAGCAGTAAAACATCAGTTAACTAAAACTATTAAAGCTAAAACTACAAAAAATTATATTCTTAAAAATACTTATGAAATATAAATATTACATAAATTTTTTTAAAAGTTGCTAAAATTACTAAAACTGGAATCAGAATTCAAACTAATTAGAAATATTTTTTAAAACTAATTTAAAACTATTACTGTAATAGTACATAAACAATACTAAAATTAGAAAATGGCTTGGGGAAAAAAAACAAAGACATCTTCATATTTTCATAATGTCTAAAACATGAGTGGTTCTTATTTCAGACCTTAAATATAATGAAACATAAATATTAGATAATCTTAAAAAAGAAAGAAACTTATAAATGTTGCTGAAATAAAACAAGTTGTCATACTAGAATTACCAAAACTAAAACTGAAATAAGAATAAATTACAGCTAAATAGAAATATTCAAATAAAAGAAAGGAAAAAAGAAGGAAAGAAAGAAATTACTAAAACAAATTAAAATAAACTGAAAATACAAGATCTCACAGAAGTGAGTACACCCCTCACATTTTTGTAAATATTTTATTATATCTTTTCATGTGACAACACTGAAGAAATGACACTTCGCTACAATGTAAAGTAGTGAGTGTACAGCTTGTATAACAGTGTAAACTTGCCGTCCCCTCAAAATAACTCAACACACAGCCATTAATGTCTAAACCGCTGGCCACTCACTACTTTACATTGTAGCAAAGTGTCATTTCTTCAGTGTTGTCACATGAAAAGATATAATAAAATATTTACAAAAATGTGAGGGGTGTACTCACTTCTGTGAGATACTGTATAAAACTAATTTAAAATATTATTAATTACTATAATATTATATAAATAATATTAAAATAAGACAAAAAATAAGATCTAGATAAAAAAAAAAAACACACAATGAAACTGTGGATTCTTTGCCTCAGTGGTTCTTATTTCAGACTCAGATTATACATTGCACATGTTGTGACAACTCAGATTGTTTTCTGTACAAAATCAATTGAACAATGTCCCTAAAATCAACATTGAAAATGTTTAAAATTAATTATCATCAACTATTAAATTAAACTGCACAATCAATATGGCAAGGAGAAAAACTGAAAATTTTGTAAATGCATGATTTAAATTGCATGTGCCATGAAATCATCTGGACACAGCAGCACTGACTGGAACGAGACTCGGTCCGACCAGTGGCTAAAGCAAAATCATTTGGCAAACCTGTTTGAACAGTCGTGGTTGCAATTCAGTTTGGTAATGCAAATGTGTAGTATTTAGCCATCTGGGCCACACGGAGCAGAACTCTGTTCTATACACAAGCAAACACAATAAATACTGAATGTTCGGAACGGAATACTAGCATACTGCAAAGTACACACTGAATCTAGTAAATCTAGTATGTGAAATAGTATGCATTATCCCACAACAAACATTTCAATCAGTATTGCGCTTCATACGTGTCACATGACCTGATCACACGGCATGATGGGTTGTTTTGTGTGCAGTATGTTGTTCCAAACATGGCCAGATGTGCAAGAGCAGCAGAGAGCAGCGTGGGTAATGATGATGTGGATGTGTGGATGTGTGTGTGTATGTGTGTGTATATGTATGTATGTGTGTGTGTGTGTGTGCGTGTGCTCATGGGTACCTGCGCTGTCTGTTTGGCCGAGCTGGCCGTTTGCTGGACCGGATCAGACCACCAGCAACCAGGACCAGACGGCACATTTAGATGAAGAGGAGCCAAATCATCACAACATCATCAGAGAAGGTCAAACGATTAGAAATCACAATGAAAAGAGTCACAGATTACAGGAAAGAGCTGCATTCCATAAACATTTCCGTAGTGTTTCTCATTAACTTTATAAAGCTCGTTTGCTCAACTTATTAACCGACTGACAACATCTGTGACGTGTTGATTAGCAAAGAAAACAAGGTAAAGCCTTAATGCATAATGCATTATAAAGGTGTTCATAAAATACATCGTAATGCATTATATCCTTTCATAAATGAAAGTTAAAATGCATTATAATATTTGAAGGTTTCTTTTCGTGTCTTTTAATGCATTATACTTTCTAAAGGTGTAACAATGAAAAGAGAAGTAATGTAATGCATTATGATCTCATGAATACTTGTAACCACTCTTATAAGGTGCATTACAAGGCATAATTAATGCATTAAAACTACTTTTATAATGCATTTTGTATTTAAAGGCTTTGAGTGAAGTGTCACTGAAAATGTTCAATTTGTAAAAATGAACATAAATCATGTTTAGAGTAATGGGCTTAATACAAGAACAGCTTCTATTGTTGTTGAAAACCTTTTTCTTCATGTAAAGACTTCTTTTTGTTGTATAAGGCGAAAGTTATTGGATTTATTACTGTTCATTACTGTACACATGAGTTCTGCTTGTTTTTACAGACTGAAAGACTATTTGTTATTCTTTCTGTGGTAATCGACAGCATGTGCTGAACAGACGCTGGTGTTCCTTTTTTCCTTTTTTTAAATTTAACTTAATAAAACTCTTTAAATGCAGAAAAACAATCAAATCTTACAGAATGCAGCTCTAATCCAGATAACAAAAAAATAAAAAATAAAAAAATAAAAAGTGTTTGGAAATATGAAAGTACTAGGCTGGACAGAATTATTAGTCATTTAGATTAAATTCTGTGTTTTCAGTTTAATTTAATAATTTAATTTAATTTAATTTAATTTAATTTTATTTAATTTTATTTAATTTTATTTAATTTTATTTAATTTTATTTAATTTTATTTAATTTTATTTAATTTTATTTAATTTTATTTAATTTTATTTTATTTTAAAATCCATAGTTTTTTAGATGGGTCAATCTCACAAAACATATCTGCATCACATTTTATCCAAAAGCAAAAGAAGAAATAATATAGAAATTGTAATGGAAAAATAAAATTTAAATTTTTATGATATATATATATATATATATATATATATTTTTTTTTTTTTTTTTTTGCATTGTGCCTCTACATATTCCTTCAAAAGTATTATAATAAAACATTATAATATTAAAAAAACATTAAAAGAAAGGAATTTAAAAACTATGATAATGATTATATAATTTTTTTTTTTTCCTGATGATTTTGTGAGAGATCCTGGCTGATTGCTGGTTTCCAGCTGTTGTAACTGATTGAATTATTCTAGTGAACTAAAGTTAGTTGTACATGACTGTAGAGTGTAAATAATAATTGAGATCATATTCTGTCCTAAAATGAAGAGATGGAGAGATAGAAAAGCCATGCTGAGCAAATAAGCCAACAAGCTGCATCTACCATCTACTGCATGCTCATGCCGCTGATTAATGAGTTTACAACATTTTTGGCCAGTTTGGTTCCCAAATTAACAAATATTTAAAACCCTCTGTTTTCTTTTAAGAACCAGCCCAAAGACTGTGTGAGTGAGCATCCTGAACCAGTCGAGCTTGTTAAAAGTCAATCTGTGCACAAACCAGCTGTGTGTTTGACGTGACTGAGTGTTTACCTGGCACCAGGTGGTGTACGGCTCTGCCAGTCTCCTCAGTTTGGCCACGCTCTCCTCCACCTGTCCTCTGTCAGGCTCCACATGC
Organism: Onychostoma macrolepis; assembly: GCF_012432095.1. Taxonomy (NCBI): domain Eukaryota; kingdom Metazoa; phylum Chordata; class Actinopteri; order Cypriniformes; family Cyprinidae; genus Onychostoma; species Onychostoma macrolepis. The sequence goes on along the minus strand of NC_081159.1, from coordinate 42,083,343 downwards.
TGGAACTTCTGCTGCGGTGTCGTGTAGAGAGACAGCTACCCAAGCAATGGTGTTACAGAGTCAAAGTTAAAATGACCATCCTTTCCTTAACGTTAAACTCTTGTTGGTAATACACATCATTCAGGTTCTGTTGAACACACAGGGGTCAAAGAGTCCTTAAACTAATGAATTCTAAATTAAACTCAGGCTCAATTAAACACATTTCACCCTGAAATTATATTTTGCACGAAAAAAAAAAAAAAAAAACTACACCTACTTGAGGACTATTATGATTTGTTAATTTTTCAATACAAATAAGCATCTTTTGTCTGTTTACTGTAATGCATCCAGTTTTTTTTTTCACACTTTCACAAATTGAAATGTTGTCTTGGTAACTAAATGAAATTAAGTTTACATTTAAGTACTACAATTACTAACACAGAAGAATATATAGAATTTGTTTAAAAAAACTAAAACTATTGAAAGAGACAAACACAAAACTTCTCAAACTAAAATTAAAACTGAAAATATAAAAATAAAAGCTAATAATAGTATATAAATAATACTAAAATAGCATTGACTGTAAAAAATAAATAAATAAATGTTTAATGTCATTATTCTTTGTTTTGCATGTATATTTGATATTTATATGGCATTGCCACCAGGTAAGATTATATTATTTCTAATATTAAAAAGTTATATTAAGGTTCATATTGTCCCAGAAAAATGAATCCATTTTTAAAATACTGATTTTTTATTTTTATTTTTTTCAGATATTGTAATCTTTTAAATGACTTTCATAATAGAGTGTTAAATCTGCATCAATTATCATCAAATAATATAATCATTATTCTCAATGGTGATTCTCATTCTCACTAGATTAGATTAGATTATTTTTATATTTATGTAAAATGCCTTGTTTAGTTTTTCAGTTGATGTGAGGTTACCTCATCTACACTCAGAGTTGTGCCGGGTTTGGCGTCATCAGCGGAGGCGGTGGCCGCCAGCACAGAGGCAGAAATCAATCCCAGAGTTCCAGAGACTCCTGCAACCCCTCCAACCTATCAGGGTCACGGAAACACGGAGCATGGATGAACCAACCGGTCAGACAGAATTTCCTGACCTCAAGCACAAAACACTGCAGAATATCTGAAGACAGACGCGCCGGTTTGTGCTCACTGTCAACACATACTGAACGTTTCTAGTTAGCATGTGCAACAATAACACGCAGCGTATTTACTCAAGCTGCCCACACACAGCTGTTTTGAGGACATTCAAGGTTCTTCGCTTTCTCGTAGAGTTTAACTGAGAGAATTTAATGAGTAACAGTAACACAATATCAGAAACTGGAGGTCAAGGGTTGAAGATTACATGCTTTTCATTTGACATATGAGAAATTGATAACATTTCAGTTTACACATTTTCCCCCGGTTTCACAAGCCTAGTCCCAGACTAAAATGTAATTCTAAGCTGTTTTAACTGAAAGAAAATTTTATATACATTTTATATTTATATATATATATATGCATATATATATTATTTTGTTTCATTGCTGCACAAGTGTTGCCACCAGGGAAGATGATAATATTTATAAAAAAGTTATAATAAGATATTATTTTAGTTAATTTATGTTCCTTCAAAAATATTTCTATTTTTATTTTTAAACGAGTTTCAAAATAAAATCAGCATTAAAACAAAACATTGGTTTCAGTTTCTCTTTCTGATTTAACGGTGTTTAGTCGCCATCTAGTGGCCAGACGTGGACGCGCACAACTCACTGTTATCATACGGGATAACACATTTTAATAATAAAATCGCCGAACTAATATAAAATGTAAGGTTGGTAACAGTCGATTTATAAACCTTCATTTCATCTTATACTTTGAGCATAAACAGTGGCAAAGTCAATAAAGCCAAAAGACACTTTGACTTTTACTAGCGGTAAATTTTTCTAACATCACAAATCGCGGCGATATAATTAGATTTATATATACTGAACTCAGTCTATAGAATTAGAGCAGCCTAAAATAGTATATAGAGTATTAGGTTAATTCAAACAAGTAAAATAGTTTATTAGGTTTTATATCTTCTGCGGTGTCCTTGTATTTCCTGCCTCTTTAAAGCTCAAAAACATATAGTAATCTTTATAATAAAATCAGCTGAACTGAAATCCTTGTACATGTGTATTTAAGACTGATTATCGCGGGAGTGTACGCTTTATAAGTGTGTCAGCGAGACAAAAACACAGTGAAGAACACAAACTGAACGACTCCACTGAAGTTTTCATTCTCACCTTGTACATGATCCGGTCTTCTTCTTCTTCTTCTTCTTCTTCTTCGTCTTCTTCTTCTTCATCTTTCCTGTTGAGCTGCGATCAGCCTTTCATCCGCTGAGCGCCATCTAGAGTTCAATCAGGCTCACTGCGCTCCCTTCAAATTTACTCACTTTTACAGGTTGTTAATATTTATTCTTTATATATTGCAGTTCTACAGTGCTAGGGCATAATACATAAACATTACAATAATTAAAATTTATATTCATTTCGAATAATAATTTAGCAATAGGATAGAAATGGATAGTTATTTATTTATTTAACATTTTTATGCAATTTATTCTATTCAAAACAGGGTTATTAAAGTTGAATAAAATGAAAACCATTAAAAAAAAATTGTTACTTGAAATAAAATAAAAAGATTTTTGTTGCATTTTAGATTTTTTAATGTTTATTTCAGCTAGTGGCCAAGACAAAATTTCTCATTTTAATTTAATTTAACTAAATAACTAAAATAAATACTAAATACGCAATATAAATAATACATTATTCACTATTATTATTATTATTATTATTTTATTTTTCAAGTGGGAATGTTGTATTTGTTGTGTATTTTGTCTTGATCCGTTGGATAGTGTAACAAAATTGAAAATTTATTAAAATGTGTTGTCATGATGATTTAAATTTACATTTGATTTGAAGCTTATTAGTCATAATAAACTTTTAGTTAAATTAAATCAAAATGTTGTTTTAGCAACTAGTTGAAGTTAATTTCATTTCAGTTAATGTTTATTTTATTTCAGTTAACAGAAATGTTTTTTATGTCTTTAGAAGGCTTATTATTTTACACATTTTGCTTGTCAAGTAAATCTAATGATAGAAAATGAGTTAATTTAAAGTTAATTTCAGTTATAAATTTAGTAATTATTTGTTTGTTTCTGTTATTTATTTTTTAATTTTTTTAAATATGTCAGCATAATTTTTATTTCATTTTTAAATCATCTTTGTTGAACTAAATGCAAATGAAAAATGTTGATTTGGCAACTAGTTGAAATAAAACAAGTTTAAGGTTTTTTAAGTTTAAGTTTAAAGTATTTTATTTCATATTTCATATTACTCCCATGCAGCACAGCAAACTATAGTGGAGACCGTTCAAGGACAGCATGCTTTATAGCATGTAAATAAGTGCATAACAAAAGTTAACACATAAAATAAATGATTAAATGGGTAAAAATGTTTTAAGTTATTTTAAATTTGAATATACTACAAATATATATTTATATATTAATAATGGAGGGGTGCACAAGAATCAAAAACATTAAAAGAGATTAATTCCCACTTAATCTTAAAATATCTTCACTTATTTGGAATAATAAAACGACAATGAACATTAAGATGTGATTGCACTTGACTAACTTACAAGTTGTTAGAAAACACACACACACATAATTATATTTATACAGAGAGGCTGAAGTTACCTTGGTAAAAGACCACGATGTCGTTTATATAGCAAACATGGACTTTTATGGTAACATCAACCTATAATATGTTAACATGGCAGGTAAGGATAGATACATTAATCCTCAAATATTAGCGGATTTTATCTTTTAAAAGCAACACTGATACAGCTACATATACTACGTATACATTATTTTATAAATAATGTAAATAAATTATTTTATAGTCTACTAATGACCAAAAATCGCAGTTCTGTCTCTCTAACTCAGTGCATTCCAATGGCCCGCTATTAACTTCCTGGAACTATTTGAGGTCGAGCGTTTTGAACCATAGACATAATATACGTACATTATGTCTATGGTCGCAACTCTGTCTCTCTACGGCTCTGCCTCCAGATACAGTTATGAGGAGTGTAAGGCCACAGCCGATTGGCTGCTGGCTCAGGCTCCAGTGCGCCCCCTGCTGGGAGTCATGTGCGGCTCCGGTCTCGGAGGTCTGGCAGAGATGCTGGTCATCAAGTACAACTTACAAGTGACATCCCTAACTTCCCTCAGAGCACCGGTGTAACGCTTGGTGGTGCTGAGATCGTCTCCAGACTGACTCCTAACCGTGTTTTCTGTAGTTCATGGTCACGCTGGAAGGCTGGTGTTCGGCACACTCAAGGAACGCCGTGTGTTTGCATGCAGGGCAGGTTTCATTAACACACTACAGCTCATCTCAAATAGACCCAGCTAACTAAATGTGTTCTAACGTTCTGCTGATGTGCCCATTAAGTTAAATCTGATTGTTAATCTGAAACATCTAGTTCTTTAAAATGTTTTGTCTGGATTATGCATGTTTTTTAAGCATCATTGACATTTAGATTTGATTAATATTTTGAATTCGTTTTTTTTTTTTTTTACATTATCTGTTTTCATTAAATTTTTAGTTAATATTTTAGTATTTAGTAAATTTTTGGTTCTTATTAGTTATTTTTATTTATTTTATTTTTTTAAATATAAAATGCTGTCAAATCTATAAAGATGTCAAGCGTGTTTTAGTCATTCAGTGTTTTTTCCCGCCATCTAGTGTTTATGAAGCGTATTGCAGTCGAAACTTTTTTGACAATCATTCATACACGCAAATTACTAGCTGATATTTTGGCCATTATTTGTTATATACTACTTTGTTTGTGAGAAGGAAAACTTTCATGCTGGAAATGTAGTTTTATATCATCCTCTCTTGGCTGAAACTTTCACTGGTTTCCTAGCAACCGCTGCAGACGCGCGCACTGGTCTGACAACAAACCTCAGCAGATAGTTCTGGAGGTGAGTGCCGTCTGATACTTTATACACTTTGCAATTGAGAAAAGCATTTCTAATGTTCAGAATGATTGTTTCTGATTTAGAATGGAGAATTATGAGAATTGTGCCAGAAGAATTCAGGCCTTCTGGAGATGTTTTAGGGACAGACGGCTCTTCAGACTCATGATGAACACCGTGCGCTCAGCTGTAGGTTCATATAACAATGTCTCTCCGGCTGAATTTTGTGTGTGAATTATCAGTGTTATCACATTAGCCTATTATATTTCACAAATAATCAAAAAAAGAGAAAAAGTAACACATTGAATTGAACACAACATTTAAAAGTAGAAAAAATGAAACTTTGTGAATGAAATGTACTCCAACCCAAAAGGCAAATATATATATATATATATATATATATATATATATATATATAAATGTAATGAATATATATATATATATATATATATATATATATATATATATATATATATATATATTGGCTACAAATTGGCTAAAATATATTTCAACATATATTTATGCTAATAAATGTTCTACTAATATTCTTTTTCTTTGCTTTTCTGTTCTTTTCTTTTGTTTATATATATATATATATATATATATATATATATATATTTTTTTTTTTTTTTTTTCATATTTATAAAAATCTATTTCAACCCAAGAAAATGCAAGAAAAGCTTTTTATGTGTGAACATATAACACATTTAAATAAGAAAATTACAATATTATATTAATAATAATAATAATATTTATTATTATTATTATTATTTCTGCCACTGAAATATATTTTAAAATGTATTTTGAAAATATGAAAGTTAAAACTAAATATATATATATTCATTTTAAAAATATATTTCATTGAGCTTCACTGTTTGGAACATATATTTAGCATATTTAAAATATATTTTGGCCATTTATATATTTATTCATTGCTGTATGGGTATGATCTTTGTTATATTTACAACTTCAAAACCTTGTAATGTTGGTCATTTTCACCAGAAAGCACTACTTACTTTGACCCCAACTTCATCTGTTTTACTGTAAATCAATACAGTTTATTTATTATATATGAGGTTGATTGTTCTGTAACATTCCTGTCAGCACTTTCATTGCACTAAATTTTATCAAGTGTGTGTGTGTGTGTGTGTGTGTGTCACAGGAACAGTGTCTGGCATCAGCAGTTCTGCGTCAGCTCAGTCCCAGAGAAGCTGAACTGCTGAAAGACCCCAGTCTGAAGTGCAAGATCAGATTCAGGTATGAACTTCATACAAAACATCATCAAGCAGCATTATAAGGTGGACCAGAAGCTGTCTTATGCAATAACAGCCCTGCTTCTTAACCCACTCCGAAAAAGATTTACTGGAACAAAACATGTGACAGCTAGCCCCGGTCTCCCTGATATATTTAACTTCTGTTCAGGTTTGCAGGTCCTCGTTTCCACCTTCACTTGTCTTCAAGATTTTCCACATTGGAGGAGGAGGACACTATCTGTCTGGCAAAAAAGTCTTTTCTCCCTCCAACCAGGTCATGAATCACTGCAATACTAGTTTTTATATTTTGAAATAGTTTTTATTTTGTGATTTTACATTTTCATTTTGAGTGAGTTAAAAATTTTAGATAAAAAAAAAAGAAGAAAGTATATATATATTTTTCTGTTATCGTTATTTTATTTCAAATAACATTTTATTTATTTTATTTTATTATTTTGTTTTAGTTTTAACTATATAATCCTGTACTGGTCTTGGATCTGGTTTATTCTGATGCATCCTAGTTTCAGTTTTAGTTTTAGTTATTATATTAACTAAATTAGTTAACTTAAAATAGTTATATTTAAATATTTGTTTTTACAGATTTTATCATAATTTTTTTTATGATCCGAGACCATTATTTCACCATTATTTTTTACCATTTATTTTATTTCAAGTAACATTTTTTTTTTTTGTATAGTCTATAATCCTATATCTATAATCTATAATAATTTTTTGTATAATCTATAATCATGTGCTGGTCTCAGATCAGATCAGTTTATTTTTATACATCCTAGTTTTTTGCAGAAATAAAGAACCGTTTACTATGATAGCAAAAATTGCATGCATTTTAATGACTGCACTATGTATGTCTGCATCAACAGGCCACAGCAGACACTTGCAGAATGATGGGAAACAGAGCATTTATGGATCTCATTTTAATGGATGAGTTTCACAGAGCCGCTGTTGAACTGCAAGATGTGATTTGCATGAGAGACTATATGCAGGTGAATGAAAAACACTCTTCAGGCTATATTCACAGCCCAATTCTGTGACGCAGTCATGCTGCTGTGTTGCTCGTTCACCCTTTTCTCTCACTCAGTATTCCAGCCACCTGGATGAGCTTCCAGCATGTGTAGGAGGAAGGGAGAACGGATGGAGGTTCCTGTCTCTGAAGGTGCTGTCCCGGGACGTCATGCTCAGAGAGGGTGTGAAGCCAGGAACAAGAGGCAGGTTGAAGACGGTTCTGCCGTTTAGACATCTCGCCCGCTCTCATTTTGCTGGACAGCAGCTCTCACACAGGTATTCAGTTTCATCTTGTATTATAGCCTCTAACAAAAGTCTCACTCTCAGACCCTAGAAACAAACCAAATGCCAAAGTTAAAGAATAATATAAATAAAAAATGTGCTTAAAGGAATAGTTGACCCAAAAATGACAATTTGCTCATCCTCCTTTCAAGATGTAGATGAGTTTGCTTCTTCATCAGAACAGATTTGGAGAAAATGTAGCATTCCATCATTTGCTCAGCAATGGATGCTCTGCAGTGAATGGGTGCCGTCAGAATGAGAGTCCAAACAGCTGATAAATACATCACAATAATCCACACCACTCCAGTCCATCAGTTAACATCTGGAGAAGTGAAAATCGGCACGTTTGTAAGAAACAAATTCATCAAGATGTTTTTAACTTCAAACCGTTGCTTCTGTCTAAAATGTAAGTCCTTATCAGTTGTTTGGACTCTCATTCTGACGGCACCCATTCACTGCAGAGGATCCATTGGTGAACAAGTGATGCTACATTTCTATAAATAAAGAAATAAAGTCATCTACATGTTGGATGGGCACATTTTTGGTGAACTATTCCTTTAATATTATTCTGATGCGTCTTTCTCACATTACAGAGGTTCCCAGGTCTCTACACGACAATCTGCCCGTGCTCAAAACACCGCGGCTCGCAAGAGACGCGTCTACAGCCTGAGTGAGGCTCAAAGAGTATGTTTCATTTTTATAATATACTTTTAAGATGTAGTTTTTGCATCTGTCATAAACATATAATCTATGGTTTCCCATCACCTTTAATGTAAAAGTAAACTCAGTACTAGGCTAAATAGACCAAAAGATTAAAAAAGAAAAAAAGTGTTACTGAAAAAACCAACAACTAATATTTAAAATATACAAAGGTGACAGTTGAGAGGAACACAAACTCGTAGGTGACAGAAATAGAGAAAAAATAGATTAGAAAAATGACATGTTGATGAAATGATTGAGATGATCATTTATTTGAATTAGCAAATACGGTTTGCTCTCCAGTTCCAGATATTAGATGAACAGAAGCACATTAACACCCACGACATGAAGAAACAGAATGAGACGACTGAGAAACTGGACATCACGATAGTTCTGCCATCAGTTGAGACGGAAGACTACAACTCATCCGAGTCTGAATGGGAGGAAGAGGCTGAGAAACTGTGCAGCTGGTCAAAACAACTGAACATAGATGCTTTAGAAACACCTACATTCATTTAGATGGAGAAATAACATGTTACGCTAGTAGATGCACTGATTTAGGTTTCATTTTTAGTAAATACTACAACCTAGTGCATTATTCTGAGGTGCTTTCAATGAAAATTAATGTTACCTGTGCAACTGGTCAAAACTGGATATCGATGCTGTTGAAACATGAGTTCATGTGAATGGAGAAACAATGTTTTATAGTTGTAGAGGTCCGGATTAATGTCAACATATGGTGACATTTGAACATTTGGGCTCTTGCTTTATCCCACTTCTCATGCATGCACTCTCTAAAGACATCCATTCCAGAGACTGAACTTTAATTCTCATGAAAAATATACACCACATGCCAATGCATTGCATCCAAGCATATGATCAGAAGATGTATTGCATCATTCAAACCTTACACACAAATGTTTATGTGTGTTGCCTTAATTTACAGACTCTAATCTTGTCGCAGTCATTTGCAAATTAAAGGAACACGTCCGTCCATCCATAATCTGTTTATATTTAGTGTCATATTCGTAAGTCTTTCTGCCTCCATATTTATCTGTTTGCATGCATGCACACCTGTATGAATGCATGAAACAAGAAAACTAGTAAACATGAAACAAAAATCCTCATGCAAGGAAATAATAAAATAATTAACTTTTTTTTTTTTTTTACTTAATATGGGATAAAACTAAAAAATGTCAATTTTTCAGTTGTGATAATGTATTAAATGAACTACTGTGATGCTCATGTTAAATTTTTTGAGAGTTTAATACTTTATCTAATACTTTGTGTGCATGAAAACATAGAATGACCCAACCAGTGGGCACTTTTAAGGGTTAAAACAATGAAAACATACATCTTTAATGTTAATACTTCAGTAAATGCAGTTGCAATAAGAAATTTGTTCAACAACTCACTCACTTTGTAATTCTAAATGTTAATTTAAAATAATCTCACTAAATATCTGGGATTAGAGAATGGAAAAAATGTCTGAAAATCAAAAAAACACCTGGGATATTTCATAATATTGCCAGTCTCTTGGTTTTGATATTGTGAAAGCTGAACTGATATGATTTCCATCTTTAAAATTTGTACAATCTCATATATTTAGACCTGTGATGTGGGCATGAAAAGTGCTGTGCATGGGATGACCCAACAAGTGGGGACTTTTAAGGGGGGGAAAAAAAACAATCAAAACATACATCTTTAATGTTAATGCTTCAGTAAATAAGGTTTAAAAGGTGAGAAGAAAAAAAAAAGATGCTTATGCAGTTGGAATTTCTAATTAGAAAATACACCATGCATGCATGCATGCTCAAAAAACAATTAAAAATGAAACAAAAACCTCTTGCAAGGACAAAAAAAGTATTATATTTAAAATAATATGTGACCTGGACTACAAAACCAGTTTTAAGTCACACAGGTATATTTGTAGCAATAGTCCACAATACATTGTATGGGTCAAAATGATTGATTTTTCTTTTATGCCAAAAATCATTAGGATATTAAGTAAAATATCACGTTCCACAAAGATATTTTGTAAATTTCCTTCCGTAAATATATCAAAACTTAATTTTTGATTAGTAATATGCATTGCTAAGAACTTCATGAGGACAACTTTAAAGGTGATTTTCTCAATATTTTTTTTTTTTTTTTTTGCACCCTCAGATTCCAGATTTTCAAATAGTTGTATCTCGGCCAAAAATGTCTTATCATAACAAACCATACATCAATGGAAAGCTTGTTTATTCAGCTTTCAGATGATGTAGCCTATAAATCTCAATTTCACAAAACTGACCCTTATGACTGGTTTTGTGGTCCAGAGTCACATTTTGATTTGGGTTTAGAGATTAAAAAATTTCTAAAAAACAACAACACCTGGAATGTTTCATAAATTGCCAGTCTTTTGATATATAATATGATATTGCGACAGATGAACAGATCTGATTTCCATCGCTAAAATTTGAGCACTCAATATTTTATCTAAGACCGGTGATGTGGGCATGAAAATGCTGTGCCCAACCAGTGGGCGCTTTTAAGGGCCAAACAATGAAAACATACAAACTTGATATGAATAATTAGGCAGGTGATGTTTAAACAGTGCGTTAAAAGCATGCGTATGCATTTGGCACGATCATTTTCGCTGTCGCTCGCTGTTAGCTTCGCTTTCTCCGGGTAAATGTCGGTCACCGGCCTTCCGCGTTTTCCTGCGGCTCTGCGCAGTGACGTGTTGCGCTGACGGCGGCTCGCGCTGTGGCGGAGCAGCGGGCTGCAGCGCGTCTGTCTGCGGAGCTCCGCCCTCCCTGCGCACTCCGCGGCCCGCCCAGCGCCCGCTAACTCCCGCTCCAGCCCTGCCCGAGTCTGGGGGAATCCGACGGCCTGCCTGCCTGCCTGGGGAAAATCTGGAGGCCGCCCCGCGCGTCGATCTACGGTAAGTGCGCCGATACCGACGAACCGGACCGCGCGGGTTTCATCCCGCCCGCTCGTTGCACACGCGCGTCAGGGTTATGCGCGGTTATTGCATGTTTTGTTGCATTATGTTGCCCGTCGCGGCTGGAGACGCGAGGCCTCGGATTGGCCGCCGGGCCCCGGGCCTTACGCAGGCCGCACTCGGGCCTGAAGCGCTGGGGGTGGGTTATTGTTTATAAATGCTCCTACATGCACGCGACACCGAACGCCCCTTTGTTTTTAAAGCAAAGCTCGCGCGTATGCATGCGTGGGAATCAAACGCGCGATGTGTTATGGCTCAAAATGGCGCGCGCAGGGCAGGCAGGTTTTGTTTTCAGTCAAAGGGGGGAAATTATGGTCACAAGACGCCATGATTATGTCCGGTTTCAGGTGCTGAAATTCGAGGAAACCTTCAGCGCGCGGGGGGTGGGAAGCTTCGACGCGCGCTGCTGCACACATTCTTCTCAAATGCATGAAGCTTCGAGTGTTTCCTGATATGCACAAAGCGTTTAATGCATTTTACGTTGCGTTTAAAGACGTGTTGCATCATTGTATTAAATGCACAACCGTTTATTGGTGCTCTTGTTTAATTTCCAGTCGCTCTTCTTGTCGCAGTCATTTGCAAATTAAAGGGACATGCACGTTCGTCAATAATCTGTTCATATTTATTAGTGTCATATTCATAAGTCTGTCTGTCTGCCTCCGTATTTATCTGTCTGTTTGCATGCACGCATGTCTCTCTGTCTGTCTGTTCAAACCTATTGCATGTTTACATTATGGCAGCTAATTTTTGAAGCCTGTCACATTGTTATGATCCTCCCAGTTCTTATGCTAAAGGCTCCATTCTGTGTTTACTTTCTATGAGAGAGTAATTCTGCTATAAATGATTAACTCTTTTATTATCTTTTTATCATAAATGATCTCTATCAGACATTCTGGTTGAATTGTGTGTGTTGTTGTGTTAGTTGTGCCGTGGCCAATGAAGAATAAAGACGATGGATGAGGAGGTGACAAGGCTTGCTCTCCGTTCCCAAGAGCCAAAGATTATACTGCATGGCTCAGGTAATAAAGAAACTGGGGTGTTTGATCACTCATTTGTATGTATGGAACACTTAATGCCAATGTTGTGTTATTCTCATTCTAGAGAGCATTTGATTGGACAAAACAGTATTTTTGATTACAGATGAGAATGTAAAGTTTGAATTTATATTATTATAATGAAACATTTTATACATTTTCAGGAATGTGAATATGAATAAATAATCATTTTAAATACAAATAAATTTCTTTAATAATGTAGAATTATAATTATGATTACACACATGTATGTATGTGTATAGATATATAGAAATACTTAATTTATATTTTAATTTATATTATATTTAATTATAAATTATGATTATTAATGATGCATAATAATTCTTACATTTTTATTGCATTATTATTAATTATTACTAGGGGTGTAACGTACACAAATATGACGGTTCGTTATGTACCTCGTTTTTAACGTCACGGTTCGGTATGATTTCGTTACAGAAGGGGGAAAAACTAAACTTTTTTTTTTTTTTTTTTTTTTTATAAACAGTGGTTTACTGAACAAATTGCGCTTTCTTTAAATACATTCAGTTATAGTTTACATTTTCTTAGTGATAAAAATCTACCTCAGCTTATGCTTAAAACTATAGGGAGCCCTTTTAGATTATAAGGTTTAGAGGTCGACCGATAGTGGATTTTACCGATACGGATAGCTAGGTTGGACCACACTGGCCGATACCGATTAATCAACCGATAGTTTTCAAAATGGATACTGAAAGAAAGCTAGTGCTTTACTATTTAAAAAAAAAAAAGCACTAACAGTACTGAACCATACTTTGTAAATGAATAAAAATATTAATATTTACTATATTGATCATTAAAGTTATTTCATAGTTTGCTAATGTTAAAAGAAGAAACTTTAAAATTTAAAAATGTAGCCTATTAGTAGCTAATAGTGAATGTTGAAATTAACACACTCTAACAAGGAACAATACTTCTACAGTTTTCATTAATGCTACGAATGGACTCTTATTGTTAAGTGTTACCATTTCATTTCAACAGTCATGCTTAAAGATGGGCATTTTTAAATATCTACACAAGGCCATAGCATTAAAATTACATACATATGGATATTGTATGTGTACTCACACACTTTATTTGCTTCTATTTTTTAACACTTGAAGTTTATCTAATCAAAGTTAGTCACACACCGGGAAAAAGCACAGCGCTGAGTCTAGGAGAACTCAGAGGTATCACACACACACACACACACACACACACCAGACGCTTGAATGATGCTTTTCAAGTGGCGGTCTAAAACAATTTATTTAATCACCAAACGGACATAAGTTTGCTTCAAGAATGAACAATGTGGCATAAATGAGTTTGAAGTTCGGTGTTTAAAAAAACAGAGCACGCGGAAAGAGAAATCACGATCTATTACAGCTCTCTATATGAAGCATACAGACTTTATTAGAGCCACAGAAAGACAAACGTTTTGCTGAAAAATACACAATACATAATTTATAGCCTAGGGTGAAGTCATTATGTACATTCACAACGATTTGGGACAAATATAATGTAATTTAATAGAAAACTATGTGAATGGCGCCTGTTCCACGGCAGGATTTTCTGTCGGCTGTATTTAAATCTTGGCGTCTGGAGTTTCCCGCTCTGTGCAGCGCGCAGTGTCACGTGTCAAAATAAACAACACGTGCTGTCAGTGATTTCCGCCTCTAGACGCCGCTCTCGTACTGTATAATGCCAGCGGACCCATCTCAGCCGCTCCAGCAACGGTTGCAAACCGGAAAACTATCGGCATGGATTTTTGCCGATAACCGATAGATGCGGCAATCAACTATCGGTGCCGATTAATCAGCAAAACTGTTTATTTTTAAATAGATGATCAACACTCAACTTAAAAAAAAAAAATGTATGCAAACATGTCAATTGCACATAATGCAGTTTTTAAATTAACTTATAAATAATAAAATTTCTAGGCTATTTGTTAAAATATATTCAATTACACACTGGCTGTTATAGCATGTTTCATAATAGGTTAATTTTACATTAAACATTTACATTTTACATACATTAAATAATTAAGACTAACAGGTTTAGTAAAATATGAGTATATAGTGTAATATTTGGTGAAATGCTCCTCTCTAGGCTTGATTTCTCTAGTGAAGTGACGAGCTGTCGACACTGATGACTTGCTGAGGTAAATTAAATGCTGCGTGACATTTTATTTCCATGCTGTTTTGTTTCCGCGGTTGAAACACTGATTGAGCAATAAAGCATGAGATGTTCAGTCATGTTTATTCACGTTAAAACTAGTAGTACAGAGGAAGGAATGATGGCGTTCAGTCGCGCTCCACTCTGCATGAGTCTGCGGTGCGTCACGGCTCAGACACGGGAACCGGAGCTGATCACGGCGCTCGAATCAATGCTTGTGTTGGGTTTATACCAGCACGTCTGAACCTTCCCAGAAGCAGCTCTCCAAGGCGTTTATACAGCGATCTGTCATGCCACATCAAAGACTGTCAAAACGCCATTTATTATTTGAATTTCCTGAAACAATAAATAAATACTGTATTCGATCGGTACACATGCGTACCGAACCGAAAGACCCGTACCGAAACGGTTCGGTACGAATAGGTTTACCGTTACACCCCTAAAAATTACTAACAGTTATTAAAATTATAAATATATTAAATGGGAACAAAAATATATAAAATATAAATAAATATACCTAATTAAAATATACATAATTGAAATAAATCTGTATGATTAAAAACTATTTTACACACACACACACACACATATATATATATATATATATATATATATATATATATATATATATATATATATATATATATATATATATATATATATATATATATATGGTGCATGTGAATATGAATAAATAATCATTTTAAATACAAATGTATTCTTTAATAATATAGAATTATAATTATTGATGAATAATAATTCTTGCATTTATTAATTGCTAATAATTATTAAAATTACAAATATATTAAAAGGGATCACAATATACATATACATAATTAAAATAAACATAATTGAAATAAATCTGTTTGATTAAAAACATAATTTTACACACACATGTATACATATACAGTGGGTGAAAAAAATATTTGATCTCCTGCTGATTTTGTACGTTTGCCCACTAACAAAGAAATGATCAGTCTATAATTTTAATGGTAGGTTTATTTGAACAGTGAGAGACAGAATAACAACAAAAAAATCCAGAAAATCACATTTCAAAAAAGTTATAAATTGATTTGCATTTTAATGAATCAAATAAGTATTTGACCCCTTCGCAAAACATGACTTAGTACTTGGTGGCAAAACCCTTGTTGGCAATCACAGAGGTCAGACGTTTCTTGTAGTTGGCCACCAGGTTTGCACACACTTGGATCCTCTCCAAGTTATTAAGGTTTCGAGGCTGACGTTTGTCAACTTGAACCTTCAGCTCTCTCCACAGATTTTCTATGGGTTTAAGGTCTGGACACTGGCTAGGCCACTCCAGGACCTTACTGTGCTTCTTCTTGAGCCACTCCTTTGTTTCCTTGGCCGTGTGTTTTGGGTCATTGTCATGCTGGAAGACCCGCCCACGACCCATTTTCAATGCCCTGACCCTGACGGTACATGACCCCGTCCATCGTCCCTTTGATGCAGTGCAGTTGTCCTGTCCCCTTAGCAGAAAAACACCCCCAAAGCATAATGTTTCCACCTCCATGTTTGACGGTGGGGATGGTGTGAGTTGATGCCAAAGAGCTGGATTTTGGTCTCATCTGACCACAACACTTTCACCCAGTTCTCCTCTGAATCATTGGCAAACTTCAGACGGGCTGTACATGTGCTTTCTTGAGCAGGGGGACCTTGCGGGCGCTGCAGGATTTCAGTCCTTCACGGCGTAGTGTGTAACCAATTGTTTTCTTGGTGACTATGGTCCCAGCTGCCTTGAGATCATTGACAAGATCCTCCCGTGTAGTTCAGGGCTGATTCCTCACCGTTCTCATGACCACTGAAACTCCACGAGGTGAGATCTTGCATGGAGCCCCAGTCCGAGGAAGATTGACAGTTATTTTGTGTTTCTTTGCGAATAATCGCACCAACTGTTGTCACCTTCTCACAAAGCTGCTTGGCGATGGTCTTGTAGCCCATTCCAGCCTTGTGTAGGTCTACAATCTTGTCCCTGACATCCTTGGACAGCTCTTTGGTCTTGGCCATGGTGGAGAGTTTGGAATCTGATTGATTGATTGCTTCTGTGGACAGGTGTCTTTTATACAGGTAACAAGCTGAGCTCCTTACCTGTATAAAAGACACATGGGATCCAGAAATCTTGCTGATTGATAGGGGATCAAATACTTATTTGACTCATTAAAATGCAAATCAATTTATAACTTTTTTTAAATGTGTTTTTCTGGATTTTGTTGTTGTTATTCTGTCTCTCACTGTTCAAATAAACCTACCATTAAAATTATAGACTGATCATTTCTTTATCAGTGGGCAAACGTACAAAATCAGCAGGGGATCAAATATTTTTTCCCCCACTATATATATATATATGCGCACACACACACACACACACACACACACACACACATTTCTGGTTTGCTATCCTTGTGGGGACACTCCACACATTTTAAAATGTGTATAATTATAATCAAAAGTATGTAATTATGTTATGTAATACATATAAATGTATTTATATTTAATTATATAATAATAATAATAATAATTATCGTGATGTGTGCTTTTATTGTTGCCAGTCCCCTCCCCCATTATTAATATTGTGTCAAAAAGCCGATATAAAGCAGTATGTATCTATATGCTATAATATGTGCTAGTATATATAATATAATATGTGCTAGTCTTAAGTCGCTGGGGTATATTTGTGGCAATAGCCAACAATACATTGTATGGATCAAAATGATAGATTTTTCTTTTATGCCAAAAATCATTAGGATATTAAGTAAAGATCATGTTCCATGAATATATTTTGTGAATTTCCTACCATAAACATCAAAATTTCATTTTTGATTAGTAATATGCATTGCTAAGAACTTCATTTGGACAACTTTAAAGGCGATTTTCTCAATATTTTGATTTTTTTCGCACCCTCAGATTCCAGATTTTCAAATAGTTGTATCTCAACCAAATACTGTCCGATCCTAACAAACCATACATCAATGGAAAGTGTATTTATTCAGCTTTCAGGTGATGTATAAATCTTAATTTTACAAAATTGACACTTATGACTGGTTTTATGGTCCAGGGTCACATATGTAGTTGAGCTGTAGTAACCAGTGGTGGTTATGAAGTGCGGACAGTAGTTTTGAGCAGTAGTTGTATGTGTATTGTTGCAGACGAGGGAGGTGCGGGGGAGGAGGAGGAGGAGTATGTGGTGGAGCTGCAGGAAACGGTGCTGGTGTCAGAGGTGGAGGGTGAGGCCACGTCTGTCCAGGGCTTCTCCTCCGACGAGCTCGTCATCCAGGATGCTGTGGAGGACGTGGTCGCCGAGTACGTGCACTGCGACGACGACGAGGGCGTTGCCGTGGAGACCTGTGTGATGTCACTGGAGGGCGAGGAGGAAGAGGAGGACGGCGTTGCCATGGCAGAGATGACGGAGGATGTTCTGGTGACGGAGGGGAGGGACCCTGAGCACGACTCGGACGGCTGCGGAGATTACCTCATGATCTCCTGTAATTCACCGAATCATTCTGTCACTCGGTCATTCTGTCGTTTGATTCGCTCATGCGTTCGTTTGGTTCATTTTATTGTTTCAAATGTAGTTCTAGTTATTTTAGTAATTCAACTTAAACTCATTCCAGTTAGTTGCCAAGGCTACATTTTCTTTTTGTAATTTTTCATCTAATATTTGTTTGTTTATAAGCACCTTAAATGTTTCATTTTTCTCATATAACAATTAATTCCAATTACTTTTTACAGTATTATTCAATATAATATTTTATAATATTATTTGTTTGTTTTTTTAGTAGCTCAACTTAAACTTATTTCAGTTAGATGCCAAGGCTGCATTTTCTTTTGTTTTTATCTGTTTGTTTTTGTTGCATTTTTTTTTACATTTTTTCATATCTTCAGTTAAAAACAAAAACAAACAAAAACATTTTATAAAGTTGTGCTTTTGCCATTATTAGTTTTTATAATATTATGTAATATTATTTTTTTTTATATTTCTTAAATGTTTTTATTCTTTTATTTTAGTAAAGCTGTTTTTAAATTTTTTTATTGTCTTCAGTTTTGCATTTAAAAAATAATTAAATTTTGTTTACTTATGTGCTTTCGTCATTGTTAGTAGTTTTTAAATGTAATATAAGTTTTATTTTTGTTTGTCATCTAATATTTGTTTCATTTTAGTTTTAAAATTTTATAACTTCAGTTTTAAATTTTTCAAAAAAATGTTTAGTTTAGTTTTGTGGTTTTGTCAGTTTGTTCATTTGATCACTTATTTGCCAGTTAATTTGTTAAAGTTGTTTATTTATTGTTATTCGTTCATTTGTTTCTATCCGAATAGTTTGGATGATCCAAAAATAGACATTAACACATGATTTTTTTTTGAATATATAATATTTAATAAGTAGTATTTTATTTAATGTTACAGTTCCAAAGTTGTGCCTCCTTTCTCTTTATCATCATCATAAAAATGATTCTGATGATTCTGTCTGTTCTTCCTCCTGTAGTGGATGACGCAGGTAAGATGGTGTCTGGAGACGGAGAGGAGGTGACGGTCGAGGGAGCGATAGATGACCAGGAGGTGGAGAAGGATGAGGACGGACAGGAAGTCATTAAAGTTTACATCTTTAAAGCAGACTCTGGAGAAGACGACCTTGGTGAGTAAACGAGAGATTTGAGCCAGTGCTACTTTAGTATTATTTCTATACAAGTATTTAGAGTTTGAGTATTTTGAATTAGCTTTTATTTTTATATTTTAGTTCTTTTTTACACTAAAAATTATTTTAGTTGTGCTTTTGTCCGTTACTAGCTTTTAGAATATTATATAATATATTTTATAATATTCATTTTAAAAAATATATATATTTCTATTTAGCTTTTATTTTATTTTAGTAATTTTAGCATTTCAATGTAAATGTATTTCAGTTTGTTACAAATTTTCTTTTTCTTATTTTTTTTTATGTAACGTTTGTTTTATTTTAGCTTCAGTTTGTAGTTCAAAAAGATCATTAATTTGTTATTAGTTTTTGTAGTGTTATTTTATAATATTATAATATTATTTTTTAATATTTCTATGTAGCTTTAATTTATTATTTTGGTTTTAGTTTTAGAAATTGTAATACTCCAGCTTAAACTTATTTCACTTAGTTGCCAAGGCTACATTTCTAATTTCTCATTAGTTTGTCATCTGAAGTTTGTATTTCACTTTATTTTTTGAATGTTACTTTTTCTTTTTTTTTCTTCTTCTTTTTTTTTAAATAATTGATTTTAGTTTAATTATGAGCTTTTGTCCTTTTTAATTGGGTCTTTTTTTAATATCTTATTTATTATTCGTAATATTCCAATTTTCTACAGTATTTAGCTTTTAGTTCTCATTTCATTTAAATATATTATTTATTTTATTTTTATGATTTATAATAGTTTTAGTTAACAGTAGCAGCACTGTTTTGGGCCCATTGACGAAACCTTTAGTTCAATGATTTCAAAGAAATTGAAACTCAGACTGCAGATTCACAAACTCTCCTGGGTCTTTCTAGGGCGTTTGCCACAACTTCAGTTCTGATCCAGTTATGATGCATCATGATTGAGGAGATTTGTATCCCAGTGTGCATCATATTTAGAGGTAGTTGCTGGTGCTCAGCCAGGCTAAAACATTTTTTACATTTTATACTTCAGGGTGAGTGAAAATGTTGCCAGGACAAGTTAAAAATCAAAAACAAAACAAAAAAAATCTTCGTCATTTTAATAGCATGAGATGAGGGTGTAGTCCAGTAATAGGACCGGTTGTTTACCGCTGTATCTGTGTGTAGGAGAGACGGTGGATCTCGGTGAGAACGAGGCGGTCGCTCTGGCTGAGCCTGTGGTCCGGCCGCTGAGAGAGAAGATGGTCTACATGTCTGTGGGAGATGCTCATCACACACAGACTGATGGTGAGAAACTCTGAAAACCCTTTGAAATATGACGCAGCACAACTGCTTTCAACATTGATAATAATCAGAAATGTTTCTTGAGCAGCAAATCAGTATATTAGAATGATTTCTGAAGGATCATGTGACACTTAACGCTGGAAATTCAGCTTCGATCAGGATTAAATTACATTGTAAAATATATTCACATGGAAAACAGTTATTTTAAATTGTAATGATATTTAAATATTGAAAAACAACCGTCTGTTTTATAAAATTAGTTTGACTCTTTTGAGTCCTTAGATTTGAACTTGTGTTTTATAACGTGAAGCTGTTTTATCGGTGTGGTTATTATTTAAGTAACACTATATATATATATATATATATATAAGAAAAATGTTAACCGAAATAAAATAAAATATGAAAAAACTTAAACTTATTTCTGTTTAGTTTAAGCTGAAATGCTAAAATTGCACAAATTAAAACTGAAATAAAAATTAATAAGGAATAAGTGGACATTTAAAAACTAATAAAAATATTAAAAACAAAATTACTCAAATTAAAACAAAGAATATAAATTAAAAATGTTAATAAATACTATACTAGTATATTAATGATATTAAAATAGCAGCATTTTTTACACTGGTGTCAGTCGTTTAATATGAATCATCTGATCTTTTGCTTTGTGTCTAATAAGTTCCAAGTACAAAGAGAAAATATAAAAAAATAAAAAGTATTTAATTCACTGGATTATCCAAATATAGCATGATCATTATTTAATATATAATTGTTTATTACATGATTACTTAATATATAATATATTTTATTTAATATGTAATTCTTTAATATTAAACACTGTTTTGTTTTATTTAATCTATAGTATTTTGTTTTTTTTCTTGTAAAATTTCCATCAGAAATATCTATATTGTAAATGTATAGCGTTAATGTGATCTATAAAGTGATTCACGCTGATATAGCGTACAATAACATGTTTGCTTGAAATTGGCTGCAAAAGCTCAAATAGACATTTAGTTTTTGCTCAAAGCGCTTGTGCTACAAATGTCAAATTATGTAACTTTAGGGGAACATGTCAAACCAGCACCGTAACCACTGTGGACATTGAGGAGGATGTGTTTCTGAATGTCTGATTCCTTTGGTTCCAGTTTTGAAAATGTAGTTATTATTGTCCCAAATGTACTCCTAAGCTGCAAAATGCAATAACGTGTTTTCAAAGATGAAACTCTGTGATTTGAAGCATTGAAACGGCATGAGACATACTACTTGTGTGGATGTCATGGTTAATGTGACGTTGTAATTTTAGACGCCGTTACTGTGTGTTTATCCACTGTTTATGTGCAGTTTGTGGTGTTTTGTGTGCAGGAGGATCTAAGCTCTCGGACGAGGTGTACATGGAGGTGGTGGTTGGAGGAGAGGAGCCGGTTCCTCACGACCGGCCGTATGACAGCACTGCCCTCAGCAAGGACTTCATGCCCGTCGCGTGGGCCGCTGCATACGGTCAGGAGTCCGCATTTCACTGACCCTACAAATCCAGATCATGTAGTATAACTGCAACCTAAATGCTTGGGCTGGGAAAATAAATGGATGAATCGAGAAATGATTCCAAATGCATGGCGATTCTTTCTCGAGTCGATTCTTGGTTTTCAACAGCAGATGACACTGCATACAGCCGTACTCTGCTAGTTTCCAAATCCTTACACACACATGAACCTAAAATTATTGAATTCATAAAATTGGAAAAGGTTGAAGCGTCATAAAAGCATTCTTAGCCGAGGTGAGATTACAGACTCAGCCGAACGCACAAGCGCTCTTCATGAGCATTTGAGTGTGTGGATAAAAACTAGATTAGAGCGCCATTAAAATCTAAGCTCAGAATCGATACCAGAGAGAATTGCGATGCATTTGGAAGATCTCAGAATCGATTCTGCATCGATTTACCGTCGCAGCCCTCCTAAATAAAGTCTATTAACTACAAACAACCACTGCATGCATACGGCATTATGAAATGTTGGCCTGAGTATTGACACACATTTCACGATTCGATTTGATTTTGATTCACAAGCTTTTGAGTCTGCTCTGATTAGGGCTGCACGATATAATGCATGCGATTGTCGTGCGCATCTCGTCAGTAAAGCCGGTTCTGTGATTATTAAATGCCGCTCCATTTGAAAACGGGCGATGGAGATTTATTAATAATCACAGAACCGGCTTTACTGATGAGATGCGCACGACAATCGCATGCATTATATCGTGCAGCCCTAATCATGATCTCGATTTGACTCAAAATCAGTGTTATTGTAGTATCCATGAAACAATATTTGTATAATAATTTTTATTGATGTTTTGATGTAGTTTTTATTTTCACATTTTCTGTTTTCATTTTACATTTATTTAAAGTTTTAGTATTTTTTTTGTCATTTTTAGTAGTTTTGTGTTTTTGTCCATATAGTTTTTATCAATTTTTAGTTTTCGTTATTTTAGTATGTCAAGTTAAACTAAATCTATCTAGAAACACTGGATTGCAGTAACATAGGTCTGTTTCTGACTTGCTGTACTTTAATGTCGTCTTTAATAGTGGTTGACTGATATGTGACCCTGGACCACAAAACCAGTCATAAGGGTAAATTTTTTTTGAATTGAGATTTATAATAAATATGCTTTCCATTGATGTATGGTTTGTTAGGATCGGACAATATTTGGTTGAGATACAACTATTTGAAAATCTGGAATCTGAGGGTGCAAAAAAATAAAAATATTCAGAAAATCGCCTTTAAAGTTGTCCAAATGAATTTTTAGCAATGCATATTACTAATCAAAAATGACGTTTTGATATATTTACGGTAGGAAATTTACAAAATATCTTCATGGAACATGATTTTTACTTAATTATCCTAATGATTTTTGGCATAAAAGAAAAATCGATAATTTTGACCCACAATGTATTGTTGGCTATTGCTACAAATATAGTTGTGCTGCTTATGACTGGTTTTGTGCTCCAGGGTCACAAATGAGTATTTTGAGCTACGATAAATTTGTGGTTTTGCATTTATTAGGATGATTCTTCTAATGATAAATGATTTTGAATATGCTCATGTGTGTTTGGTAAGCAGGTGCGGATGAGGGCTGTGAGAACCGGAACGGAGCAGCGAGCGCATTACTGCACATTGATGAGTCGGATGCACTGGACAAACTCAACCGGCAACACGGCAAGAACAAGAGACGAGCTGAACCCCGACAGGTCCAAACAGGTATCAGCACGCTCACCTCTCACTAACTTATTAATAAATCTTAGGTTTTGTAGAATTGCTTTGAAAGTGCTAAGCTTTACAGAAAATTGCAGATTACGTAGGATGTTTATAGCATTTTGCATCATGCTGTAGGACCATTTCAAATGAACTAAAGCAGCGGTTCTCAATTCCAGTACTTGCGTACCCCGCTCTGCATATTTTGTAGCTTTTGTAGAATAGACGTTTGTTCTATTCGACTGTAAGTGCCCTGCGAAGTGGACATCAAAGGATATTCCACCATGATTCCAGTTCGAAGCGAACGTACATGTTCCATTCAAAGGGCAGAGAAGTGTGTGAGACATGAATTTAAATTATATTTATTTACAGAGGTATATTATGTCACACAGAACCGCTGAACTAAAGTGAAATAAAATGATGATTAAAAGTGGTGAAAAAAGCAGAAATATACATTTTTGCCAATATACAAATATATCCATTTTTACCTTGATGTTGAAAACAATAATAAACCTTTTTGGTTTTGTTTTCAAATATTTTACAATGAATTTTATAATTTGTAAATGTTAAATTTTCATATTTCAGCAGTTTTGAGTGTCTCATTTGCCTCAAATTGTTTGTTGTATCCAGTATTATTTATTTTTTATACTTTCATTTTTACATTGTTTAATTTTGTGACATTTTCATCTACTGTTTTATTTTATTGTACTTCATCTTTATTCCAGTGAACAAAAATGTTTTAATAGTTTTAGTTCTAGTTTACGACAGTAAACCTGATAGTATCTATATTATATCAGCTGAGTCAACGCTTCCCTGCCAAACATTATATTTTCCGGGTTTTCTGTTATACACTCTGGGACGCTATTACGCATCTCCCGAATGAGTCTAGAAAGTGCCGATCAAAAACACAGGCGAGGAAGACGCAAAACAATCTCCTATGTATGCATATGAAAAATAATGCGATCATCAACACTAACCGCATATAAATGAAAACTGTGCAAGCTTTGGGGATGCTGATGGAAGTGATCTACGGCATATTTTCTTTAAACATTGTACTGAATATGATGCAGATGTAGTATTTGATAAAAATGACTCAAAATGTTGCTTTTTTTAAGTAGAGGCTCTGTTCTCTATTTTGATGTATTGCATGTTCAGATATTCATACAACAAAATATTCTGGGCACCTTGAAATTTTAGTGAAAATCATAAAAAATGCTGGCATTGACTGTCAACTTTTTTTCAAAAACCCTGGCAGGGAAAGAGTTAATAGTTATTTAATATCCCTAGTTGCATATTGTATTAAATCAGCTATTGGCTACAAAACAGATTGTCTTTTATCCTCTTACTATCCTTTTCTGTCTCCTCTCATTTCTCTCCAGCGATCATCATCGGTCCGTATGGACAGCCTCTGACCGTCTACCCCTGCATGCTGTGCGGTAAGAAATTCAAATCCCGCGGCTTCCTCAAGCGCCACACTCGCAACCACCACCAGGACGTGTTGAGTCGCAAAAAGTACCAGTGCACGGACTGCGACTTCACCACCAACAAAAAAGTCAGTCTGCACAACCACATGGAGGTGCATGCGCTCAGCAACAAAGCACCGTTTGAATGCGAGACCTGCGGTAAAGAGTTCCACCAGCAGGCGGCGCTGTTCTCGCACCGTCTCCAGCACCACCACCAGGAGCAGAAATCGCCCACGGCCATCGCGTCGCCGCTTCCTCCCGCCGCCGCGACCAAGACACACAAATGCAAGTTTTGCGATTACGAGACTGCCGAGCAAGGGCTGCTCAATCGCCACCTGCTGGCCGTGCACAGTAAGAGCTTCCCGCACATATGCGTGGAATGCGGCAAGGGTTTCCGCCATCCGTCGGAGCTAAAGAAACATATGCGCACACACACCGGCGAGAAGCCGTACTCATGCATTTACTGCGATTACAAATCGGCCGACTCGTCCAATCTGAAGACGCACGTGAAGACGAAGCACAGTCGTGAACTGCCGTTTCGCTGCGAGCGCTGCGGCCAGACCTTCAGTGAGGAAGACGAGCTGACGCAGCATGCGGCTACGCACGAGGACGCTCGGGGACACCAGTGCAGCCACTGCGACCATCGCAGCTCCAACTCCAGCGACCTTAAGCGGCACGTCATTTCCGTGCACACGAAAGACTACCCGCATAAATGTGCCGTCTGCGGGAAAGGCTTCCACAGGCCGTCCGAGCTTAAGAAACACTCGGCGTCGCATAAAGCCAAGAAACTGCACCAGTGCCGCCACTGCAACTTCAAGATCGCAGACCCGTTCATTCTCAGCCGCCATATCTTGTCCGTTCACACTAAGGAACAGCAGCAGCAGCCGGCGCAGTCGCCGACTCCGCCTTCGCAGGCGTCACCGCCGCAAGCCCCGCCCACAGAAAAGCCCACCCCCAAGAGGACTATAGGTGCAGCGCAGTTAGCAGCGCCCGCTTTAAAGAAAGCCGGCGGCGCGAAGGGTCCGCGAGAACGGAGGGTGTATCAGTGTCAGTATTGCGACTACAGCACAGGGGATGCGTCCGGGTTCAAAAGACACGTTATTTCCATCCATACTAAGGACTATCCGCATCGCTGTCAGTACTGTTCGAAGGGCTTCCGGAGACCTTCGGAGAAAAACCAGCACATTATGAGGCACCATAAAGACATGGTGCCAGCAGAATGAGCTCCTCCTCTTTCTCCGCTCACTTCCGTAAACACACTAAAACAGCCAGTGGTTGGAAATCACCATCCCTCATGTTGGCAACCTCTGTATTGGGCTTCTTACCAAGACCCCTCATGCATAGCAGTGTGTGTGTTGTGTTTGTATGCGAGAGAAAAGTGTTTAGTGACATAGGCTGGAAGTGCTTTCAAGTTGTTTATGATCACATGGTCTCCAGTCTTAAAGGAACAGTTCAGCCAAAAACAACAATTCTGTCGTCATTTATTCACCCTTGTATGCATTTCCAAACAGATTTGGTTCCCATTGACTTCTATTCCATTGTAACACAAAAGAAGGTATTTTATAGAATGCTAGAATTCCATTGTACTGACAAAAAATACAGTACAATGGGAATCTCAACATTTTCTTTTTCTTTTTATGGCTTGAACACACACAAAAAAAAAAAAAATATATATATATATATATATATTTTGAAGAATGT
This sequence comes from Onychostoma macrolepis, assembly GCF_012432095.1. Classification (NCBI taxonomy): domain Eukaryota; kingdom Metazoa; phylum Chordata; class Actinopteri; order Cypriniformes; family Cyprinidae; genus Onychostoma; species Onychostoma macrolepis. The sequence goes on along the minus strand of NC_081159.1, from coordinate 42,056,539 downwards.
TGGGAACTAAACAGTTTTGGTTCCCATTGACTTCTATTCAACTGGAACACAAATGAAGATATTTTGAACAGTGTTGGTAACCGAACAGTTTCAGTTCCCATTAACTTCCAATGGAAATAACTAAACTGTTTTGGTTCCCATTGACATCCATTGTAACACAAAAAAAGATATTTTGAAGAATGTGGGTAGCCATCGACTTCCATTCTATCTTTTGTTTATACAGTGGAAGTCAATAGGACCGGAAACTGTTTAGTTACTGGCGTTCTTCAAAATATCTTCTTGTGTGTTCCACAATAGAAAGAAAGTCATACACATTTGGAACATCATAAATGATGACAGAAAATAGTTTTTTGGGTGAAATATCCCTTTAAAGGAACAGTTCACTCTAAAATTTAAAATGTGAAAATAATTTACTCGCCCTCGTGTTGTTTAAAATGAGCTTGACTGACTTTTTGCCAAGGAACGTAAAAAAAAAAATTAACTAATTTTCTTTATATTATAATATTATCGTTATTATAATGTATTATATAAATATTAAAATAATGCTTGTGGATTATATTCCAGGTCTTCTGAAGTCGTATGATATATTTGTGTGAGAACAGACCCAAATTTATGTTGTTGTTCATTGAAAATCTTCCCTACACTTTATTATTAATTATATTAATAAAAGCATACGACTAGAGGGTGAGTAAATAATGACATTTTTTATTTTGGCCGGACTAATCCTTTAACTGTAGATGTTTTATGTTTTTCAATGCATTTCAGTTTGGTTTTGTCTTCTTAATAGATGAAACTAACATGTGCATCCGGCCTCTGGGATCAGGCACATATTCCTGAAGCGTTTCAGAGTATTGCATTCAGTCTGTCATTGAGTAGATAACATAACCTCTCTGAAATGCTTTATGAATATAGGACAATGTGATATCAGTCTTGCACTTTACTAGCATGTCTGTCTGATAGATAGCTGTTTGAAAACATGGACATCAGGAAATGATTTTAATGTTCAGAAACACGTTGGAAAGGTATCAGGCACCGAGGACATTGCCTTATTTTGCAACGTGTGTGTGATCAGGACAAGGTTATAGGGGATATCTGGTCTCTCGAACCTTTAATGATTGCAAAAAGTGCATATGATCTGATCTAATGACGATGATGAGGGAAAAACAGATGCAGCATCATCTGTAATGACCAATATGTTTAAAAGGAATGGTTCACCATGTATGAAACCATGTCTCTCTTTTTTTTTTTTAAGATTTATTCAGAACTAAATTTCGTTTTGATTTTTTTAACTTCCTGGATCGAGTCCGTGCAGCTTATGAACAAAGTTGTTTTATAAAGCATCTGTGGCATTTTGGGTCTGTGAGACCAGATAACCCCTTTAGTCTGTGTAATTATAAGAAAGATTGAATTCTGCGCTAATAGGACCCATTTTTAATCATGCAAAGGTAAATGTTTTCTCATGTTGTAAGTTGACTTAAATGCATTTCAGTTGGATGTATGGGACCACAGAGATGTGAAGTAAATGGGTAAATCTCATGTAAAGAGCCTGTCTGGGTCAAATCTAACCCCGAAATCAAAGGAAAAACATTTAAATTCTAATTTAAATACAAATCATAGTATTGCAGTAAATATGGTTTTATGAATAGGAATTATTGGAACTAAAAATAGCCTACATTGAAAAAAAAAAAAAAAATGGTCTAGAAACAATTCTCACTTGTTAAATTTCACAATTAATTCCAAAGAAACAACGAGTCACACAATGAATTAAATGGAAATTTTTAAGTATAAAGATTTAAATAGTATTTTCTTGCAAAACGTACTCCAATAATCAATGTTTTATTTACATCGTTTGAAAAAAAAAAAAAAAATCCAGTGTATTTCTGCCTTTTGATACTTAATTCAATGTGTTATTTTCTCATTTTTTGTAAATACATGTGGAATTCACTAGTGAAAATTATTCCTACACCATTTTTCCTTTCAGTGTATTCATAGTATAAAATCAACTAAAAAAATATTTATTGCAACACAATTTGCATTTAAAATTTCACTGCTGTTGTATAAAATAAATGTCAAATACATAAGTCAGTGCCACTCAATGTTCTAAATAGGTTCAAAATATAATTTCTTTTAATTTCTTTAGTTTTTGGGGTGAAATTTGACCTGAGCACGTGTCTTTTCTTTGAGACTCAGCCATATGAATTCTAAACATACACTATATTAGATTCAGTATGCCAATTATGTGTACCAAAATCATTTTTGATAACCTTATTGATAAGTCGTCAGGCCAATTTTATCTCTCGTCAGTATCCACGACATGCAGTATGAGTTTAGTTTAAAAAGGACAACTACGAGGAGATTACCAATGATCTGTATGTGTGTGTATGTATGATTATGGTTGATGATGATTTTTCTGGTTTATACTCAAAGCAATGCATCAGATATGTTTGCCGTTGCCAATAACCTTTTCACCAGGTGACTCTCTCGTCTTGGCGACTTCATAGTGACGGTACTGTTCACATACGGTCAATGCAAATACACACTAATACCCACTAATTGTCTTAACAGTCACTGAAAGCGTGTACTAGGCTGGCATCCTTTACTCGTTACCAAAACGTGACAAAAAGCTGGAATCCACAAGGCGAGTCATGTTGGAAATGCGCTGTTTTGTGTTTGTGCATAACGTAAATCGAATCAAATTACGCTTATTCGGGTCACAATTCCACTAACCTGTGATGGATGATGTCATATCCAGCTTTGCATGTGATTGGCCAGAGGTTTCCAGAGGAACTTGACCTCGAAGCACTGAAACAGCCTCTCTTTGTGTCCGAACAGAACCATTAGCAATGATTAGCAAAAACAATGCCATCGGTCGGGAAGGGAAGCACTTCCTCCCGGCGCTCCCGGGCCTTCCTCTCTCTCTCTCTCTCTCTCTCTCCTCTCTCTCCCTGTGATCATTTTTATACTGCAGATATTTATTTGGTCACCGTTTAAACTTTGTTGTATAGTTAAATGTAAGTAGGAATCTATGGGACTATAACTTATTGTTTTGTACACAGATCTGTAAAGAGAGAGTGTAGATGTAAACACTTCGGAAAGAGGACTTCAGAACTTTGTGTTGTCATGGATGTATCTTCACATTTGTTTAAAAAAATGATAAAAAAGGAAATAAAAGGCAAAGTATTTTCCTGCATCCTCTGTTCTTCATTATGGAAATGCAGTTGTCTGTAACTTTTTAGAGGTCTTTTTATATGGGATGTAAATTTACATTTATTCATGCAGTAGATGCTTTTGTCTGAAGCTATTTAGAAAAGCAAGCAGTTTATAAGCAAGTTCATCAGGTTTATTATTTATTCAGGAAATTGTTTCTCAGTATCTTTAAAAGTTGTGTATTTACAGTGTAATTTGTGAGTTATTGTGGTATCATTGAGATGTTACAGATAGTTTTCATTAATATCTTTAATTTGTTTTTTTTAATTTTTTTAAGTTTTAGTAATTTTTTTTGTCATTATTAATTGTGTATGTCTATATAAATGTCTGTACAGTTTTTATTATTTTTAAATGACTAAACTAAACTAAAATGAGAAATGTTGGCAACTCGCTGAAATAAGTTTTTTTTTTTTTTTTAATGTGTATTTTATTTCAGTTAAAATGTATTTAAAATTTTTAAGATTTATTTTAATGTTGTTTTAGTTATAATTTTAGTTTCAGTATTTTTGTTATTTTTATTAGTTTTTAATTTTGTAATTTTTATCATTATTTCATATTCATTTTTATTGTGGTTTTAAAATATTCTATAAAATTCTTATTTTTTAAAAATTGTTTTATTCATTTGTATATTATATGAAATTATATTAAAAATTTTTTTTATCATTTTTATAAACTATAGTTTTTATACTTACTTTTACAGTATTTTATCTATTATATATTTATTTATTTTGGTTAAGTAAAGCCCTGGCAACTAGCTGAAACATTTATATTTCATACTTTATTTC